>NC_091129.1:129486411-130798911 GCF_040183065.1 Periplaneta americana
AGTAGTAGTAGTAGTAGTAGTAGTAGTAGTAGTAGTAGTAGTAGTAGTAGTAGTAGTAGTAGTAGTAGTAGTAGTAGTAGTAGTAGTAGTAGTAGTAGTAGTAGTAGTAGTAGTAGTAGTAGTAGTAGTAGTAGTAGTAGTAGTAGTAGTAGTAGTAGTAGTAGTAGTAGTAGTAGTAGTAGTAGTAGTAGTAGTAGTAGTAGTAGTAGTAGTAGTAGTAGTAGTAGTAGTAGTAGTAGTAGTAGTAGTAGTAGTAGTAGTAGTAGTAGTAGTAGTAGTAGTAGTAGTAGTAGTAGTAGTAGTAGTAGTAGTAGTAGTAGTAGTAGTAGTAGTAGTAGTAGTAGTAGTAGTAGTAGTAGTAGTAGTAGTAGTAGTAGTAGTAGTAGTAGTAGTAGTAGTAGTAGTAGTAGTAGTAGTAGTAGTAGTAGTAGTAGTAGTAGTAGTAGTAGTAGTAGTAGTAGTAGTAGTAGTAGTAGTAGTAGTAGTAGTAGTAGTAGTAGTAGTAGTAGTAGTAGTAGTAGTAGTAGTAGTAGTAGTAGTAGTAGTAGTAGTAGTAGTAGTAGTAGTAGTAGTAGTAGTAGTAGTAGTAGTAGTAGTAGTAGTAGTAGTAGTAGTATAGTAGTAGAGTATAGTAGTAGTAGTAGTAGTAGTAGTAGTAGTAGTAGTAGTAGTAGTAGTAGTAGTAGTAGTAGTAGTAGTAGTAGTAGTAGTAGTAGTAGTAGTAGTAGTAGTAGTAGTAGTAGTAGTAGTAGTAGTAGTAGTAGTAGTAGTAGTAGTAGTAGTAGTAGTAGTAGTAGTAGTAGTAGTAGTAGTAGTAGTAGTAGTAGTAGTAGTAGTAGTAGTAGTAGTAGTAGTAGTAGTAGTAGTAGTAGTAGTAGTAGTAGTAGTAGTAGTAGTAGTAGTAGTAGTAGTAGTAGTAGTAGTAGTAGTAGTAGTAGTAGTAGTAGTAGTAGTAGTAGTAGTAGTAGTAGTAGTAGTAGTAGTAGTAGTAGTAGTAGTAGTAGTAGTAGTAGTAGTAGTAGTAGTAGTAGTAGTAGTAGTAGTAGTAGTAGTAGTAGTAGTAGTAGTAGTAGTAGTAGTAGTAGTAGTAGTAGTAGTAGTAGTAGTAGTAGTAGTAGTAGTAGTAGTAGTAGTAGTAGTAGTAGTAGTAGTAGTAGTAGTAGTAGTAGTAGTAGTAGTAGTAGTAGTAGTAGTAGTAGTAGTAGTAGTAGTAGTAGTAGTAGTAGTAGTAGTAGTAGTAGTAGTAGTAGTAGTAGTAGTAGTAGTAGTAGTAGTAGTAGTAGTAGTAGTAGTAGTAGTAGTAGTAGTAGTAGTAGTAGTAGTAGTAGTAGTAGTAGTAGTAGTAGTAGTAGTAGTAGTAGTAGTAGTAGTAGTAGTAGTAGTAGTAGTAGTAGTAGTAGTAGTAGTAGTAGTAGTAGTAGTAGTAGTAGTAGTAGTAGTAGTAGTAGTAGTAGTAGTAGTAGTAGTAGTAGTAGTAGTAGTAGTAGTAGTAGTAGTAGTAGTAGTAGTAGTAGTAGTAGTAGTAGTAGTAGTAGTAGTAGTAGTAGTAGTAGTAGTAGTAGTAGTAGTAGTAGTAGTAGTAGTAGTAGTAGTAGTAGTAGTAGTAGTAGTAGTAGTAGTAGTAGTAGTAGTAGTAGTAGTAGTAGTAGTAGTAGTAGTAGTAGTAGTAGTAGTAGTAGTAGTAGTAGTAGTAGTAGTAGTAGTAGTAGTAGTAGTAGTAGTAGTAGTAGTAGTAGTAGTAGTAGTAGTAGTAGTAGTAGTAGTAGTAGTAGTAGTAGTAGTAGTAGTAGTAGTAGTAGTAGTAGTAGTAGTAGTAGTAGTAGTAGTAGTAGTAGTAGTAGTAGTAGTAGTAGTAGTAGTAGTAGTAGTAGTAGTAGTAGTAGTAGTAGTAGTAGTAGTAGTAGTAGTAGTAGTAGTAGTAGTAGTAGTAGTAGTAGTAGTAGTAGTAGTAGTAGTAGTAGTAGTAGTAGTAGTAGTAGTAGTAGTAGTAGTAGTAGTAGTAGTAGTAGTAGTAGTAGTAGTAGTAGTAGTAGTAGTAGTAGTAGTAGTAGTAGTAGTAGTAGTAGTAGTAGTAGGTAGTAGTAGTAGTAGTAGTAGTAGTAGTAGTAGTAGTAGTAGTAGTAGTAGGTAGTAGTAGTAGTAGTAGTAGTAGTAGTAGTAGTAGTAGTAGTAGTAGTAGTAGTAGTAGTAGTAGTAGTAGTAGTAGTAGTAGTAGTAGTAGTAGTAGTAGTAGTAGTAGTAGTAGTAGTAGTAGTAGTAGTAGTAGTAGTAGTAGTAGTAGTAGTAGTAGTAGTAGTAGTAGTAGTAGTAGTAGTAGTAGTAGTAGTAGTAGTAGTAGTAGTAGTAGTAGTAGTAGTAGTAGTAGTAGTAGTAGTAGTAGTAGTAGTAGTAGTAGTAGTAGTAGTAGTAGTAGTAGTAGTAGTAGTAGTAGTAGTAGTAGTAGTAGTAGTAGTAGTAGTAGTAGTAGTAGTAGTAGTAGTAGTAGTAGTAGTAGTAGTAGTAGTAGTAGTAGTAGTAGTAGTAGTAGTAGTAGTAGTAGTAGTAGTAGTAGTAGTAGTAGTAGTAGTAGTAGTAGTAGTAGTAGTAGTAGTAGTAGTAGTAGTAGTAGTAGTAGTAGTAGTAGTAGTAGTAGTAGTAGTAGTAGTAGTAGTAGTAGTAGTAGTAGTAGTAGTAGTAGTAGTAGTAGTAGTAGTAGTAGTAGTAGTAGTAGTAGTAGTAGTAGTAGTAGTAGTAGTAGTAGTAGTAGTAGTAGTAGTAGTAGTAGTAGTAGTAGTAGTAGTAGTAGTAGTAGTAGTAGTAGTAGTAGTAGTAGTAGTAGTAGTAGTAGTAGTAGTAGTAGTAGTAGTAGTAGTAGTAGTAGTAGTAGTAGTAGTAGTAGTAGTAGTAGTAGTAGTAGTAGTAGTAGTAGTAGTAGTAGTAGTAGTAGTAGTAGTAGTAGTAGTAGTAGTAGTAGTAGTAGTAGTAGTAGTAGTAGTAGTAGTAGTAGTAGTAGTAGTAGTAGTAGTAGTAGTAGTAGTAGTAGTAGTAGTAGTAGTAGTAGTAGTAGTAGTAGTAGTAGTAGTAGTAGTAGTAGTAGTAGTAGTAGTAGTAGTAGTAGTAGTAGTAGTAGTAGTAGTAGTAGTAGTAGTAGTAGTAGTAGTAGTAGTAGTAGTAGTAGTAGTAGTAGTAGTAGTAGTAGTAGTAGTAGTAGTAGTAGTAGTAGTAGTAGTAGTAGTAGTAGTAGTAGTAGTAGTAGTAGTAGTAGTAGTAGTAGTAGTAGTAGTAGTAGTAGTAGTAGTAGTAGTAGTAGTAGTAGTAGTAGTAGTAGTAGTAGTAGTAGTAGTAGTAGTAGTAGTAGTAGTAGTAGTAGTAGTAGTAGTAGTAGTAGTAGTAGTAGTAGTAGTAGTAGTAGTAGTAGTAGTAGTAGTAGTAGTAGTAGTAGTAGTAGTAGTAGTAGTAGTAGTAGTAGTAGTAGTAGTAGTAGTAGTAGTAGTAGTAGTAGTAGTAGTAGTAGTAGTAGTAGTAGTAGTAGTAGTAGTAGTAGTAGTAGTAGTAGTAGTAGTAGTAGTAGTAGTAGTAGTAGTAGTAGTAGTAGTAGTAGTAGTAGTAGTAGTAGTAGTAGTAGTAGTAGTAGTAGTAGTAGTAGTAGTAGTAGTAGTAGTAGTAGTAGTAGTAGTAGTAGTAGTAGTAGTAGTAGTAGTAGTAGTAGTAGTAGTAGTAGTAGTAGTAGTAGTAGTAGTAGTAGTAGTAGTAGTAGTAGTAGTAGTAGTAGTAGTAGTAGTAGTAGTAGTAGTAGTAGTAGTAGTAGTAGTAGTAGTAGTAGTAGTAGTAGTAGTAGTAGTAGTAGTAGTAGTAGTAGTAGTAGTAGTAGTAGTAGTAGTAGTAGTAGTAGTAGTAGTAGTAGTAGTAGTAGTAGTAGTAGTAGTAGTAGTAGTAGTAGTAGTAGTAGTAGTAGTAGTAGTAGTAGTAGTAGTAGTAGTAGTAGTAGTAGTAGTAGTAGTAGTAGTAGTAGTAGTAGTAGTAGTAGTAGTAGTAGTAGTAGTAGTAGTAGTAGTAGTAGTAGTAGTAGTAGTAGTAGTAGTAGTAGTAGTAGTAGTAGTAGTAGTAGTAGTAGTAGTAGTAGTAGTAGTAGTAGTAGTAGTAGTAGTAGTAGTAGTAGTAGTAGTAGTAGTAGTAGTAGTAGTAGTAGTAGTAGTAGTAGTAGTAGTAGTAGTAGTAGTAGTAGTAGTAGTAGTAGTAGTAGTAGTAGTAGTAGTAGTAGTAGTAGTAGTAGTAGTAGTAGTAGTAGTAGTAGTAGTAGTAGTAGTAGTAGTAGTAGTAGTAGTAGTAGTAGTAGTAGTAGTAGTAGTAGTAGTAGTAGTAGTAGTAGTAGTAGTAGTAGTAGTAGTAGTAGTAGTAGTAGTAGTAGTAGTAGTAGTAGTAGTAGTAGTAGTAGTAGTAGTAGTAGTAGTAGTAGTAGTAGTAGTAGTAGTAGTAGTAGTAGTAGTAGTAGTAGTAGTAGTAGTAGTAGTAGTAGTAGTAGTAAAGGTTTTACTGAGAAGGATGAAGTGAAAAGTGCACATATTTTAGTGCGATAATAATGCTTGTACTCGTACGAGTATACAGCCTCGTATCATTAACAATAAGTGTCTTTCATGTGACTATTATGTCTTTACAGCGATATCAATCTTGTATAGTCTCGTATCACGAACACTACTTTTCCGGTGCATTTGCCTTTACGACGAAAGCAGTGCTTCTCAGGCCTTTCCATGTTCTGCGTGGGATCTATTGTTCACTACTTGACATTTGTGAGTGTGAAAGTACTTGCATAACATGCTCCTGACTGCATTCCGGATCAGGATGATATCAACTTTTATCGCCTCTATTGAGTCATGTTAAACTCGTGACAATGATATGCAACGGAAATTGCGAGTTTGGTTCCAAGATCCAGTATATACGTCGTTCAATATTCTAAAAGTTTCGCTACTGCTTTACAGCATGTTTCACAAGTCCAGGTTTGTAAACATAAGCATTACACTGTCTTGTTTTCAGCCCTATCTTCTTTCTCCATCTCGTCCTTCCAAACCTCGTTTCTTCTTCTCGCTCCGCTCCACCTGTTAAGGCTGATTCACAATAAACCGGGAACAGAAACGACAGCGAGAACGAGAACGGAAAAAATGTTAAAATAAATGTATTTAAATGTGAGCATTCAAAATTAATTATCGCGTTCCCGTTTCCGGGCTTCTGCAACTTTTCGTTAATTGTACTTGCTCACATTTAAATGCATTTATTTTAACAATATTTCCGTTCTCGTTGTCGTTTCCATTCCCGGTTTATTGTGAACCAGCCTTTAGTTGTTTATCTTTTCCATCCTTGTTTAGTTCCCATCCATTGTATAGTAGACCATGTAATAGTAGGTATTACTATTGAAATTAATATATCTAGGACAATAATAGATATTCAATTCTCAAATAAATAATTATACTTCTTGGTTCTACTGAGGGATATGCTACTAGAGCTAAATGACAGCTATGAACAGTATGGAATGAAGATAAATGCAAACAAGACTATTGGAGAAAAACTAAAGAAGGTAAACTTGCGAACTCTAAATGAGCTTGTAGAACACGGGAACAGCTTCAGATACATAGGTGTACTAGAAGCAGTAACATGAATTGCTGCCAGGAAGTCAAAATGAGGATAGCAATGGCAAAGAAAGCTTCTAATAGAAAAAGAAGCATTTTAGCAAATCTTTGGAAAGATTAGTGAAGTGCTTTGTGTGGAGTGTGGCATTATATGGGACAAAAACATGGACGTATAACTACGAAGTGAAGAGAAACGACTAGAAGCATTTGAAAAGTGCATATGGAGAAGAATGGAGCATGTGAAATGCACAGAAAAAATAAGAAATGAAGCTGTGTTGGAAAAAAATTGGCTGGGTCACTGGCTAACGAACTGTCTACTGAAGAATGCACTGGAAGGAATGGTGAACGGGAGAAAACTTCGGAGCAGAAGAAGATATCAAATGATAGACGACATTAATATATATGGATCGTATGCGGAAACTAAAAGGAAGGCAAAAAATGGGAAAATTAGGGCATGCTGTGTATGCAGTTAAAGACCTGCCCTTGGGTTTGAATTGAATACAGTTTATCGGATGTGTTCATTACTAAACGTGGAAGAAAAGTAAAATCAGGGACTTGATTCACAAACGAATTCACTAATACATTTATTTTATTGGGTTAGTTTACTGTATCAACATCTCAGGTTATTTAGCGTCTGGATGAAATGAAGGTGATAATGCCGGTGAAATGAATCCGGGGTCCAGCACCAAAAGTTACCTAGCATTTGCTCGTATTGGGTTGAGGGAAAACCCCGGAAAAAACCTCAACCAGGTAACTTGCCCCGACCAGGATTCGAACCCGGGCCACCTGGTTTCCGGCCAGATGCGCTGACCGTTACTCCACAGGTGTGGACTCACTAATACAAGTTACAATACTAGAGGTCTACCATTAATTTAAGTGGTGTCATCACGAGAGAGATTTCTGTAATATTAAGAAATCTACAGTAGCCTACATAACTTCAAATGCCGTGTACGCGATATTAGGATATGGCTTCTATAGTGACTTCAGTCTGATTAAAATCTATTGTTCCCGAAACTAAATTACGATCGTACTCAAAGTAACTAAGAAGCATATGAAGTTGTGCCTTTTCCAAGAAATTGGAAAGGCTAAGATAAAAATTATAGTAATTTATGACATCAAAGAAAGACAAGCAGAAATATTAAAAGAAAATTCCTAGTTAATGCTGAATCATTAACAACTGACATTTTGCTGTGAAAGGCTTGTTTCTCTAGAATGTTGTAGAATGTGGTCATAATCACGCAGAATACCGTGTTGTGCTACAGTACATAACATAAATATTTAGTAATACTGGAATTCTGTAAGTACAGTAGTGGTAAAATGTATTTGTTCTTTAAAAACAAGCCTGAGTCTGTTGGTATTGTCTTCCTAATACAGTATTTTTGTATAGCCTGTCAAGCGTGCTCTATTCTGAGATTGCCTCCATATTTTACAAATTGTTAGCTAATATGTTTCTGCAACGAATACCCTAAATATTAGTGTTAGAGGTAATCAAACGTAAATAAAGAAAAGAGACATACATTACATTACCGTTTAAATCTCTACTTAATCGTAGGCTACGGAAGTGCATTTTTGTTTCTACTTCCTCATAATTCTTATGACGGGTTTGAATTGAATTTCGTAGACCTGTACCGTCGTCCTATTGAAGCTTTAATACCAACGCTAGACCAACAAGTAATTATGTATGTATGTATTTATTTACACTGCAAGTGGGCAAGCACCCGGTGGCAGTGGTATATACAATATTAACAATACACAGTTAAAATGATAAGCAATACACAATAAAATTTACAATACATAATACAATTTACAACACATATACAATTTTATACACAATACAATAAGAATACACAATACAATTTAACACAATAATAATAAAACATAAAATAAAACACTTACTTTTACAACACAACCTACATAATTATGTATAGGTCCTACATAAGTTTCAATAGTCTTTCACTTTACTCTCATCTCATTTCCTGTAGTGGCACTATGACGCATTTCACTGACACTTTAGCACATATTTCACTGACACTCTGTAACACATTTCACTGACACTATAGAACACATTTCATTGACGCTATAAATTATCACTGATCGGAACTGTTCCCTGCACTGTAAAACCATAACTTCACTGACTCACCTCGCTTCACTGATACAACAGTTCGAATAAGTCAAATAATTGCATTCTTATGCATACTTATAAACAGAACTACATTTAAACTAAACATTTCTAGTCTAAGGCCCTCTTACACGCTATTTTTAAATAATTTACAATTCAAACCAAGGAAGTAAACTCGTAAGGCTAGATAAATTACAATATAGCAAGTTAGACGTAAGGCCACCACAGAAGAAGACGGGGAAAAAAAAAAAAACAAACAAACAACACGAGGGATACACATTCATTCTCTGTGGAAGTAAGATAAGTCTACAATTCCCTACCGGGAATCGAAACCGGATTCGCTACATTTATAGCCAGGAACATTACTATTTATACTAAAGTTTTTTCTTAGTCAACTATCCGAAGACAGGTCTGAACCTCTCAACTGATACCAACAAGGCACTACTTATGAGGTAACTAGGCCAGGAGATAATGGGGTAGGGTGGCTCGTTCCTTCCCTCTCCATTGCATACATTGCCGATTAGCTACATATTACAATAATCAGACATCAGATGCATAGAAACAATAATTTGACACATATCGACAAGTGAGATGTACTGCCGTCCAGAACCTCAATCAGGACCATTACACTAAAGTGTGAAATTTGAATTAAACATATAGGCGTGCAAATGCTACGAGAGAGATTCAGTAAGTTACAAATTGAAGTAACGACTTACATTTTTTAATGACTCGCCTTAAACTGTCACTGTTACATGACAACATGCGCACAAGCGAAACAAAACAGCAACAGTTGCAAGATGGCAGCATCTCTGCACGAGTATATCATTGGTAACTTAATCCGAACATTGATACACTCTTTGTATTGGACTGGTAATGATGCACCTTGTTTACTCGGATCAAGTCGCCAACCTGTTGCACATTTGCCTCCGTGACATTCTTCACTGGCCGACCGACTCGGTGTTCAGTACATGTCCACCCTTCAGAGAACTTCTGTATTTAATAATGGTAGAGAGCTTCACTTGACCTGCAATGCTTATTATAGACTAGCAGCATTTCTTTATGGAAAGTCTTTGCTGCCATAACTTTTGCCCAGAAAATTGCACAACGGGGCGCTATTCCACAATGTTACACTCGTGCACAGGTGCCGTTATCTTGCAACTGCTGTTTCTTTGTCTCGCTTGTGCACACATCGATCACCTTGACACCTGGATAATACTACCATCTAGCAGTGATAACTTCAGGTGTCTAATTAAAAATGTAGTTCACTACTTTGATTTGTAACTTAAGGTGAAAATATACGAGTTTGGAGTTCCCTTTTAAGTTTCGGTTACAACTCACTGCGCATGTGCAGTAAACAAGAGTTCCTGTTTTTATGCTACTTGTGGACAATCGTGTGAAATTATTGCCTACATACAGGTGGACTCCCATCAAGACTCGCTCCAAATTTTAATTCGTATCTGTACATGTTGACATTTTGCTTTCAATTCGGTTTTTCTGGTTTCTAACACCTGTTACTATACTAGTCTGTGAGGATGATTTTCATTTCTGAAGTGAGACACCTATAAGTCGGAATTAATTACTGTTCACGATGAGATTGTCGTGAGTAGATAGGCTGAATTTTGACGTGATGGTGAAAAATAGCTGTTGAATTTTATCTGGAGCTCTCTTATTCGTGCAAGGTATTCTTATGCGTGCTAACCATACTGAATATTATATTCCCCTTAAAAATCCATTTCAACCGGTTTAGAACTCACATTATGATAAGTATGGTAACCACCGATCACCAAGGACGACACTGCAATTAATATTGGCCTTCTTTTTTCCATCTTCTAGTCTTGAAGGTTCAGACAGACTTGCCGTTCCGTCTGTACAGGTCTCTCTAATGATGCTTCCTGTCTCGCCTTTACTCTCCTCTTTCCTTCGATCTATAGCTTAATGATGCCTTTGAATACACCAGCGTCTAGGAAAATTAAAATCTTGAGTTCAGTTTGCATGCACTGCTGATAACTTCCCGTGCAAAAAAAAAAGTGTCATTAAGATGACACATACTGAGTTTTACATAATTCACTTCTTCCCATCACGTTTGAAATAATATCCGTTCTTGAACTGTCATACGTACATATGCACCCAAATACAAAGGGAACCTTCGTTTTCTGGATTATGCAGGACGAATTTCTATAATCCCGAAGTAAGAAATTTTGATTTCATGTATCATTGTACGGTTTAAGTAGTTACATTTAAGCTTAATAATATATATATATATATATATATATATATATATATATATAAATTATTTTACGACGCTATTTCAACTACTATGGTTGTATAGCGTCTAATAGAACATATTAAAACACTGGAAAAGATTAAAAACCGGGCTCTCAAGTGTTGTCGGAAAAGTTCACCATTAAAATGGGACACACTCACGGACAGGAGAACGCGAATTCGATTATGCGCACTGTTCAAAACATACAGAGGTGAGCCTGCCTGGAGAGAAATAAAAAATAGGTTGCAGCTGCCAAATTACTCTTCAAGGAACGACCAATCATATAAATTGAGGGAAAGAAGGCAGAGGACGGACACTGGAAAGTTTTCTTTTCTCAATCGTACTATCAGGGACTGGAATGCTTTACCTGCAGACATACTAAAGGCTTTACCAACAACCAAAAATGTATTTAAAAATAGGCTTAAGGACTTTACTAATAGACGGTAATTATACACAGTATTTAAAGGGTGTAAATGATATGTTGTTATTGAAGTGTTGTATCAGTGAAGAATTATGTTGTGTCAGTGAAGTGTGTAGTGTAAGTGAAACGTGTTCCTGTCAGTGAAGCTTTATAGTTTATAGTGGCAGTGCAAAGTATTTGAACAGTGAAATGTTTTTGAAGTGTTAGTGAAATCAGGATAGAATCAGTGAAATGTGTTGTAGTTCCAGTGCAGTGAGTGAGTTGACAGCGAAATGAGTGTAATGTTGAAAGGTTCTTGTGCAGATATGAACATATCATACTCGTGGGTTTTAGTTCGATGTTAGGTTTAAGATACAAATTAGATTTATTTCAAATGTTATTTTGAGTGATCGTTTCATTTAATTTAGGATATTCCCTGTTGTTGTTGTTGTTATTGTTATTATTATTATTAATTGTTGTTAGTATTAATTATTAGTATTATTATTAATTGTATTTTTAATTAATAAGTTTATTATTGTCATTATTGAGTGTAATTAGATACTACTGCCACCGGGTATATACCCATTGCAGTGTGAATACATACATACATACATACATACATACATACATACATACATACATACATACATACATACATACATACATACATACATACATACAATAAGATGAAGGTGATAATGTCAGCGAAATGAGTCCGAGGTCCAACTCTGAAAGTTACCCAGCATTTGCTCTTACTGGGTTGAGGGGAAAACCCCGGAAGAAACCTCAACCAGGTAACATGTCCCAACCATGATTTGAACTCAGGCCCGCTCGTTTCACGGTCAGGCATGCTAACCGTTACTCCACAGTGGTGGACATAATTCATATTACAGAGATTCACATAAAATGACTATTAATGTAAATTATTTCATTCCGTTATATTATTTTTATATTTACGAAATTCGGAATTTAAAAGTGTCATTACTATTAACTTTTAACATACAGAATGTTTAAATGTTGCAATGCTTTCATGGAAGTTCACTCTCAAGTAATAAGGCCTTACAGAAGGTCAAACAAAAAAAGAGAAATTTCATTATAAATGACGAATATACAGAATGTTTCAGAAGTGATGGTAAAAAATTAGGGCTGAGAAGTAAAAACGAAGAGAAGCAAAAACTGGATCCACAAATCAACCGTTTACGAGATAATGCCATTTTGTGCGCATGTTTTTTTAATGCTGTCTATATTTGACATCTTCATCTGCCCCGAATTCTTCTCCCGTTCACCATTGCTTCCAGTGTATTCTTCAGTAGACAGTTCGTTAGCCAGTGACCCAGCCAATTTCTTCTTCTGTTCCTGATCATGGAGCCCGCTGAATACTAAATACTAATTCCACCAACAGCAGTGAAAACTTAATAATTTAATTCATCAATCACGATACAGTAAAATTAATAATTTTGGCTTAAACGCCACAAAAAAAAACTTTTTTGTTTGAACAACAGTACAGTTTGTAATAAACAAGGTAAAGTTCTGAATGTATATGTTAACTGAAGAATTTTATAATAGGTGTTCAAAATGCTACTATGCACTTGAATGCATTTCTCTGCCTAGTCTTCTCCGCAAAGACTCGCGAATGCGCTCAAACAGTCCTTGGTTATTCTTCATTTGTTGGAAGGCATCTACTCATACAATCCGATGCTGCAATTTTTTAAAGTGTGGTGATGTCTGTTGTGTAAACTAGGCTTTTTGCGTAACCCCATACACAAAAATCCAAGGATTTAAATCCGATAATCTAGGTATAGTTCACCTCTACCTATTCACCGTTTACGTATCGTCTGTTTAGATATCGTCTCACACAAGTTACAGTAGAAGGAAATGGGATGGAGAGAGTGCGGCATACGTACGAAGCATGAATGTTGCCACTTCCAAACAGCAAAAGAGAGAAAAAAAAAGCATATCGTAAACGGTTAACTTGCGTACCCATGTTTATTTGAACTTTTTTGCTTCTCTTCGTTTTTACTTCTCATCCCAAATTTTTTTACCATAACTTCTGAAACATCCTGTATATTCGTCGTTTATAATGAGATTCCTCTTGTTTTTTTTTTTTTTTTACCTTCTGTAAGGTTCAGAAAGTACCATTGTATTGATATAGGCGTCATCTTAGCGGACATCTCCTCTCTTTGTAATATAACTAAAATAAGTTATTTACGTATTATATAACGTGTATAAAGTAACAAAAGTAAATCTAAACAATTCTTCCTTTCTCTAATATTTTAATTACTACTTCTAAATTATAAAATTTCTCATTTCGATCTCCCCCCCCCCCCATTACACTTCATCGCGCTTTCTATGCCTGTTATTATAGTTATCATTAATCACTGCTTCTACTGGTTCATTTTTTGTTATCATTTACACTATAGTTCCTGATTCTTCAGTTAGTTTAATGTCCGCACATTTGCTATTCACTGTTTATACTTCCCCTAATCTCACCTCTCATTTTTCACTCGCATACCAAGTCTCTTTAACTATTTCTCACTTTTATTTACACTATTTACTTTCACTCTTTTTCCACCGATCATCTTATTTACCCGCATATTTTCCCTCTACTCTACTTTCCCCTTCTCTTACCCCATTACTCTGGGCATTTCTTTCTTAGAATTCTAGGATGCTATTCATAGACATTTCGCTAGCCCGCGCTACGAGCGTGCTAAACTAGCCCCGGCTATCGACTGATTACTTGTACATGATTCGTATCATATCACATCGCTAACACTGGTTTATGAATACGAAAAACGTTAGTTCGCTGATCATCCACCGGAAGCCCGCGCTAAGAATGTCTATGAATATGACCCCTAAACTCTTTCATAACACACTCATTTAATTCCATTTCTTAATTTTAATATAAGAGACTTTATATGACATATGTGGACTACGCCAGAGCATTTGATTCTATAGATCAATAAAGTATGTTATAGACCCTGAAATGAATTGGTTTTGAGAATAAATATACAAAATTGATGGGGAAATACATATGAAGAGTTACGACATAGTAAGAACAGAGATAGAAGGAAAACATTTAATTTGGAAAAACGGGTGAAACAAAACGATTCGATTTCGCCAAAGTTATTTACATGCCTATTGGAAATGCTATTCCAGATATTTGGAATGGGAAGAAAATAACATTGGACTTAATATATTTCATATGATGAGAAAAAAATACAATATTCAAAACCTTTACAGAGGACAGTCGGACAGACAATATGCTGAAAATCGACGCATGTATGTTTGTATTCTGGAATCAAATTACGATCAGAATGGTTCCCCTAGCTAGAGAATTGTGATTGACCACTTAAAAAAAATACTGCTTGTAAGTAGGAGGCGGATTCATATGCACTTAAAAAACGGAAAATACGCATATCGTCGTTGCTCCTGCAATAACTCCTATGTGCAAAATATAAAATCTTTCAGGAGGAAGGAAAAACACATTTATTCATCCTATGGCAGCCGTGCATAGGAGACTGTGAATTCTTATGTTTTCGAAACAAATATATATAATTACATATAGGAGATTTTATTATTTGCTGTATCACTATTTAAGTTATTTGATAGAGGAGAATCTGAAAATCGATAAATATGTCACATAGGAATTATTTCAGGAACAACGACGATATACAGTAACAGAAAAAAGTCTTGATGGCAATACTCCTGTATGTAGGCAACAAGTTTCGCAAGAATGTCCACAAATAGCGTAGGCCTATATACATGCGGTCTTGTTTACTGCACATGTGCATTGTGTTGTATTTAGAACTTCGTAAAATTAGACGGCCCATTTCTTTTTTTCTGGAACTGTACGTATGCACTTAAAAACCAGGATATATTCACTAAAAATAACAAGATATTGCACTATGCAATTTACTATTATTGATAGTTTTTTCTGTTGTAGGCTACATAGGAATATTGAAACATCATCAGTTAAAATTACGTGTCCTTCAACCCGCTGCTTAAACAGTACTCTCCTGGTACATATTTCGTTAGACGACGTTGAAAAAATTAATACAAATGTAATAATTTTCTTTGCGGCTAATTGTTCTAAATTACAACGAACTCTACACACTGTTGAGGTTTCTCTGAATTGTCTCCATAATAAAATAAATTATTCTGATTTGCCACGTCGACATATCCTGCCTACATTATTGACAGGCGGCGAAATTCGAGTTTAGCGAGCGTAAAAGAAGTCTTCTTTCAACACTTCCTGTAACTTTCGCGCCCATCCTATTGCGGTGCTCTGGTGACAACTGCGAAGTATACAATAAGGCTGCGGCTTGTTTTGATTATGATCTGTTCTTTTACTCTCAACTTTCATCCATCAGAAAGCCCCGATATAAGTTTGTAACATTTGTACAAAGTCAGCAATGTACAGTAATTCATTATGGAGTTCTTTTTTGATTGCCGCGGATTTGTCCACAGTGATTCGCCGACAACAGTGCAATGTCTGCATGTTGTCAGATTGCAATAGGTAAATAAAATATATCTGAAATCTTAACTACTGTAATGTGTTTCAATGTTTCTGTTTCTTCTGTATTCAATTTTTCCGACTTGCCGGATTATTTTAGTCTTGGTTTAAGCGCCAGATTGTAAAAATAAACTAACAAAATCTGCTTTTATACGCTCTAAGAGCTAAAATACGCATTAACCCCTTAAATATGGATATGCATATATGTATAAGCCTACAGAAACGGAGAGGCAGGCAGAAAATAAGAAATATGGAGAAAATGGGTTTACAGTGAAAGACCTGCCCAGGGCAGAACACGTATGTATGCATGCATGCACATGCGTGCGTACGTACTTACATACATCGTACATACATACATACATACATGCATACATACATACATACATAATGTTCTGCGTCCACACCTGTGGGGTAACGGTTAGCGCGTCTAGCCGCGAAACCAGGTGGCCCGGGTTCGATTCCCGGTCGGGGAAAATTACCTGGTTGAGGTTTTTACCGGCGTTTTCCCTCAACCCAAATGCTGGGTAACTTTCGGTGTTGGACCCCGGACTCATTTCACCAGCATTATCATCGTCATCTCATTCAGACGCTAAATAACCTAAGATGTTGATAAAGCGTCGTAAAATAACCTACTAAAATAAAAAAAAATAGTGTTCTGCCAAATGGTAGGTCTGTCACTGCATTTTCCAATATTTCCTATTTTCTACCTTCCTCTTTTTCTCCGCATATGATCCATATAGCTTAATGTCGTCTATCATCTGATATCTTCTTCTGTCCCGAACTCTTCTCCCGTTCACCACTTCTTCCAGTGCATACTTCAGTAGGCAGTTTCTTCTCAGCCAGTAACCCAACCAATTCCTTTTTCTCTTCCTGACCAATTTCAGCATCATTCTTTCTTCGCCCGCTCTTTCCAACACAGCTTCATTTCTTATTCTGTCTTTCTCTCTTTCACACTTTCTGTTCTTCTCCGTATCCACATTTCAAATGCTTCTAGTCGTTTCTCTTCACTTCGTAATGCCATGATTCTGCTCCATACAATACCACATTCTACACAAAGCACTTCACTGGTCTCTTCCTTATTTCTTCTTCCAGAGTTCGCAAAAGATGCTTATTTTCTATTAAAAGCTTCCATTGCCAATGCTATCCTCCTTTTGATTTCCTGGCAGCAGCACTGCTTATAGTACATCCCAAGTATTTGAAGCTGTCCACTTGCTCTACTGCCTCATATAGTATTCGCACGTTTACCTTCTTTATTTTTCTTTCGACAACCATATGCATTATAAAATTTTGACCTTTTGTTGCAAATAACTTTAAATGCAACTATATAATGATGGCATATGATTTGCAACTAAGGAATAAAACGTGCAAATATGCTAAAACCCGCCCTACTGGTAAGATTCTGATTTTGGGATCATAACAGGCTTAAATGAATCTAATATTTCATGAATAAGTATAAAGAGAAAATGAAGGAAAGAGAGAAGCAGCAGTTGAGAAAGAAATGGGGGAGGAAGATGAGTAAAAGTAAAATCATTTTGTAGAATAACATTTTGTTGCGACGAACTCCAAGAAATTTCATAACATAACAGTCTGCATTGCTGAGTTATTGAGATTATAATGACAGTATGTGTTAAATCTCCTATTTGCAACTGTTAACTATGTTGTAATGTTATTGTGCTGTGTCCAAATTTTTACATCGCGATTTATTTGGAATGAAAGTTTCCGAAGAACCGTGCTTGACGAATGCATAGTTTGTCTGCATTCTCTTGCTTGTTCTCACTTGTTACAGCTTAAGTCATCACAATGTATGATCACAACATTTCCAAGAAATAAAAAAGATTACATTTTGTAATCGCTTTCTCAACTTCTTTAACGTAATCATATTTTTAATTTATTTTTTAGGATGATATTACTGTACAATTTCCTTTGAGGCGCCGCAGATAGAAGTATTAGCCTTGAAACCGAATACCAGACATGGTCGTCGTTCGAATTCCTAGTAAGGAAAGTATGTATGTTCGTTCTTTGTCTTTGTACACGTCACTATATTCCTTACCCGTCAGTGGATTCATGTACAGATGAGGAGGCGAGACCTGCCTGGCATGTGAGCTGCGCTATAGAATGAACTAACTGAAAGAGTTTGTTTCATGATGGTTAATATTATACGAATCTATCGACACTGAAGATTATCTCGGACTAAAAACTATAATCATTTGTGATATAGCCACGGCACATGATAAGGTCACAGGACAGGTTTTGCCTCCTGTACTGTACTTAACTTAAGACGAGTCATAAGAGAATAATAAGACAAAGACAGTTTTGATTGATGTGGGGCAGAACTGATGTGTAGGTTCAAGTTCCACATGAATTGACTGTTTTTTTTTGTTATCCGAGGTTTTCTCTAATAGTAAGACAAATGGCATGTGATTCCATGGTGAATTCTCGGACTGAATACTGTCACGTTACTTCTTGTCGCCTATTCATATAGCTACGCTAGATAACCTCACTGTTGGTACAGCGTCATTAAATACTGAATGGCTCCAGGCAAGATTTTTGAGTCCTCTCTCTATTGCTTAAGTGTACCGAAGGTAAGCTACAATACTGACTTTTAAACAAAATGGATCATTAAAACTTGGGCTCATCAACATCACGTTTTGATTTAAGGGGGCATTACACCTTCAGAAGTCGAAAAAGTGTTTTTTTTTTTTGTGAACTTTCTTCAATAACGCGGTGAAAAAATTAAATATCTCTAATACTTTCCGAGTTAAGACCTAAAACGTGAAACTGTGCCAATTGACTTAGCCATTTAAACATGCACAGAAAGTTTCACCTTCGTTAAGTTTGTCGCTCATTTCCCGTAACTTAAGTCTTCCAATTCCGTTTCCATCATTACTTCCAAATTTGTTTAGATAAATTTATAAAATGTTGCGTACAAGTGTATTTCTTAATGAGAACAAACCATGCTTATAGCATTATTTTATCATTTCAAGTTTTTTCATCAATAATTTATGTTAAAAAATAAAAAATAAATTTTACAACAAACTTACAAAAATCTTTCTTATTTATTTAGTCATTTGATAAAGTCAGAATTTCTTAACACACTCATTGAAAATAAAACAGAGAAGAAACCATTTTAAAATATTGACAGTTATAAAATATAAAGAGAAACCAACTTTCCTACACAAATTGCACCTCCCAATTAAAAATATAATTGCCCTTAATAAAAGTTTTTTGAATTCTAAAAATTATTTCTTAATCTAGAAGTATTGTTTAATAAGTATACCAAATTCCAGTATAAAAATAATTCAGGATATATAGACATTAAATTTTCAATTTTACTACATTTATACTAGCGAAAGGTGTACATATTATACCCCCTTCAATATCTCGCGAATATTATTACAACTGCTTGCAGGTTCCATGATCAGGGTTTATCGCGCAAGATTTTCTGACCTTTTATTCTAAGTAGATCGGAAGGAAACGTTAAGATATTAAATATCAAGACGGCTTGAAAGCCTAGAACCTCGTAAGAATATAACGGCTTTTCTTTAGCGGTGCAACAACACATTTTGAAAATCCAATGGGTAGGACAGCGGGAGAAGTCACAAACCAACTGCTCTAAACCTTCGCGCTATTAACAATACTGAATTATCTCGTTGCTGTAATGCTAAATTGCAGACTGCTGAACAGAAGGTCCATTTCCTTGCTGCTGCACAAGGTTAGTAGCGTAACGGGACTCTTCCTGCCAGACGATGACGATCACAAACCTGTTCCTTTTTGACAACAAAGACCTTGACTCCTGACAAAACATTGCACCATAATCCAGATTTGAAAGGTTAAGCTTCAAACTGTGTCACGTGTTCACGTTTAACTTTCTCATTATGCGAAGAATATGGGAATTGTGATGCTGTGAAAGTACAGACTTCGATATTTTGATCGGAATAAAGGTATTCAACATCGCTTATACAGAGAGTGGCTTTTGGCGTCATTATCTATTCTTTCGTGTAAACAAATGGTTCCCTAAATTCGGATAGAGACCCAAATTAGGGTCTCAGGTCTAGTTTGTTGTTAGGTCGTGAGAGCATAGGCTGAGTTACGGGGGAGCATGGGGGCACTGCCCCACCCAAACTTCTCTGACTTCTTTCTGTTTTTTACATATATATTTTTTTATTTTTTTTTTACTTGGTTATTTAACGACCTGTATCAACTACGAGGTTATTTAGCGTCGATGAAATTGGTGATAGTGAGATGATATTTGGCGAGATGAGGCCGAGGATTCGCCATAGATTACCTGACATTTGTCTTACGATTGGGGAAAACCTAGGAAAAACCGAGCCAGGTAATCAGCCCAAGCGGGAATCGAACCCGCTCCCGAGCGCAACTCCGGATCGGTAGGCAAGCGCCTTAGCCGACAGAGCTACGCCGGTGGCTTTCTTTTTGTTTAGGCCTAACATTAGAAAATATTGAATTCGAAAGATCTTTTTTGCTTTTGTTTATGATTAAGTTTTTTTTTTCAGTAGGTTATTTTACGACGCTTTATCAACATCTTTGGTTATTTAGCGTCTGAATGAGCCGGTGAAATGAGTCCGGGGTCCAGCACCGAAAGTTACCCAGTATTTGCTTATATTGGGTTGAGGGAAAACCCCGGAAAAAACCTCAACCAGGTAACTTGCCCCGACCGGGAATCGAACCCGGGCCACCTGGTTTCGCGGCAGACACGCTGACCGTTACTCCACAGGTGTGGACATGATTAAGTTCCTGTGCTTAAATTGATTAATTAATGTCTTCAGATCATGTGTCTGAACTATAATATTTATTTCATATTTCTGAATGTATAAAAATTCCTATAGCTCTTTTGAGGAATGAAAGCACTGTAAATTTTTTTGTAACAGCCTGTACTCATGTGTTAGAAGTCTGCAGGTATAGACGCAGGCCGTCACTTGGAGATGTATGAATAGCATACTGCACAACAATGTAGAAAAAAGAAAAGTGATCCCGGTATAATGTGTAAACTTAAAGACGAGATTAAATAAAATAATTAGAATTTACATTTTATAATATCTTCAGGATGGTAAGCTTCATATAAAAATGTTTCTGATAGCACTGTTACGTAGTTTTATTAATGTATGCATGTATTTCTGTACGAGAGAAAAAAAGAGGGAGATTGTTTTGAGTTATGCCCTATTATAATTTGTAGTAGACCTACAGTTCAAGTCAGTGGCGGCCCGTGAGACATTCTGGTGGTGGTGCCAAAAATGTAAGAAGGTTGCACGCAAATCACCAAGTGAAAGGTGATAATCACAGCTCATGTTTACATTATGTTAAATAAAACAAATTAATTAAGCGAGCTATTTTACCAGGTGTGCAGTTAATGATGCAACTAGTAGGCCTATATGAAACAAAAAACAGCAATAAACGCTTTTCTAACTTAAAAATATGCTTATATTAAATTTATCATTTGAATGTTAAGAGAGGAATTTAACTAATCACTAACATTTTTAAATTCCAAGCAATGTACTCACCAAAGTGCCAATCCAACACCGAGAGAGAGACATCTGCATCTGGATTAAAAAGAACGGTACTGGAAATCCATTCGTCGTTCCTTTTTGTTGGCAAACAAGTCTATCACTTTTGCATTGAAACCTTCAATCTTGCATACGAAAGATTTTTCGTACGATAACATTCCTAAAGCACTCAATCTTTCTTCCTTCGTAGTGTTTCTAAGTAATAATGTGGTTATTCTTTTCAGCATAGAAAAGCATCGCTCAGCTTCAGAAGCGGAGATGGGCATTGCAATTAACAATTTCAAAATTTTGATTGTCTCCTCGAAAGTATCACATATTTCATCTTCTAGAATTAAGGAAAGAAATGGAAAATATAAATAACTTTTAGAACTCGTAAAGTTACTGGCAAAAACACACGAAATGAACGGTGATACAGACAATAAATGAAAACGTTTACACTTCACTTAAACAGACCGATGAATCCAAGGCAGCAGCTTGAATAACACATGTTCATGTCCTGCATAAATCTCATATATCGTTAACAAAATCATCAATACTAGCAACAGTGTAACGATATTTAGTTGCCGCGAAATAAAACAAATATCACACAAAATTAACAAATAGTGTTACATAATATGAGGAAATACGTAGTTGTCTTTCTAAAAATAACCATGACTGACTTTCTCTGCATCCGATACAGTTAAATGAATAGTAATTTGTACTTTCAAATCCAAGTTGTGTGCATTAGTTTTGAATTGGTAACATTGCATTAAGATTTGGCGCCGAACTTTTCGTGTAAGTCTGCTCTTGAGACAACGGTTTCCTGCCAAACTTTTCCAACAAACCCTGCCATCTAGCGAAATTTCTGGATTACTGCGCTCTAGCGGGCGGAATTTTAACTACTGAGTCAAATTGAACTCGGCTCAGTCTCCGCCATAAGAACCGTATATGAACTAAACCAGTAGCCTTTTGTACAGTGTTATATGGGCTTACCCGGTGCCACAGAGAACTGGCTCCAACGTTCGAAAAAACACTGCAAGAATGCGTCCCGATCTGTGCGCGCGCTCGTTCAAATGAAATTGGAATAAAATACGTAGAAATAAATTATTACAACTGTTTTTAGGGTATTATTTTTTTGTTTCTTTCATTGGTGGTGCCATGGCACACTGGCACTGCCCCAAAAGCCGCCCCTGGTTCAAGTCCTATACAACTCGGTCCGAAACATCGTGGATATGGATATAACACTGTAAGAAACATGCTTCCGAAGATACTTTTATTAAATAATCATATTCCGATATACTGTACCACGGTCAAGCTATAACGGGGGAGGAGGTAAATGATGTCTCCCATAACCCCATTATATGGAGATTCTATGGTTTTGCGTTGCGCCCTCCCCCCCAAGTAAATGGTTATCTCTCCACCTATGCGTGAGAGAGATTAATGAAGAAAGCTGTAATTACAGTATAAGATAATAATTTTCTTGATTTCCAAACAGAATGAAGAAGATATAGTAATTTTTTGAATTTGTGTTTATTAATTGTAGGCCTAAATGTAGAGTAAACTCTCGTATATACTAATTTTCCAGTTTTAACTTGAAATATTTATGCTCGATGGTCAAACTGATAAAACGTTACGGAAGGTTCAATGTCTAACGTCATTTGCTTAGCAACGGCAATGAGTTAATTATACTATTCTCACTGTTTGCATTGATATGGCGTTTTCTAGAGCGATAAACTACCTTCTTGCATGAATTATATTTCTTATATCTCTTATATAGAGCCATACTAACGGCTCTTCACAGACTATTCTGAAACACAGTAATGAATGTAGGCAACAAGTTTCGCAAGTCTGTCCACAAGTAGCATACATTTAGTCGCTCTTGTTTACTGCACATGCGCAATGCGTTGTATCTGGAACTAAAATTAAGCTGCCCATTTTTTCTGGGTCTGTACATATAGGAAGTAATGTCATTAATTTCAAGGGTTTGTCCTTTGCGATATTTCAAACAAAAAAACTTAATACGAATTTGCTCGTTTTTGCTTCCTTTTCGAGAAAAAGTTGTTTTATATGAAATATTTCATAGCGTGTTTTGGGAAAGTCTTTGATTTAATTTCCAATATGCTCAGTCAATTTAAGAGAGCCATGTGTTATGATAATAAATTATTGAAAGAATTTCAGTTTTGTCCTTTAAATGTGCAGAAATTTGATCCGAACAAATGTAACCTTTTAAAATTATTTTTCATATTCACAACCCGTATAAATAATAACCAGTGCATGCCTTAAAAATGTAAATTTTTAATAACAGCCAAGCGAAAGCACAAACGTTTCACTGAATTACAAGGATCCAAGACTCGTTAGACTACGTCTTTCTTTGTTACTTTTTATGCAATGTGTAATAAATTGACAAATGAAACAGGAGAAACGTAATGTCACATATGTAATAAACTGACATATGAAACAGACGAGTTAGTGTCGTCTGAGAAATGTTTTTCTAAGATAAATTAATTACGATATATGGAATTCTTTCTACTTTTTGGTTGAACATGTATCGAAGTCCATACTTGTTAATACTAGCGGAATTTTTGTCGCTGGACTTTTAGAAATGAACTTTTTATTTTTAAGTCTCTTTTGAAGAAGTAGAAGGGACTGTCCCTTACCACCGAATTGTTGAGGGGATTACAATACAGTTGCGAATATGAATTTTAAATGCCGAAAAAGTAAATGATTGCGATACATCTATATGTAAATTTGTGGAAAATTAATTACATGTATTTAAATTGGCGAACTATTTTAATTTTGAGGTCATTTATGTCTGTTTTAAAATACAGTTCAACAAAAAAAAAAAAAAAAACAAAACAAAAAAAAAACAAAACAAAACAAATGGAAATATAATTCGATACATGATATAGAAATTGAATTACCACGGAGCTCGTAGAAGTTGGAAGAAAGTATGTGTTTTCTTCGTGAAACTGTTTTTTTCTTCTCTCATAATGCTAACGGTAGCTTTTGTGACGGAACTGAGCACCACCTGCATTCAGGTCATGACTAGCTCCTAATGCTGTTTACTTGTAGGCCTACTTGAGTTTAGCACTTCCATTGTTACCGGTTGGTCGGAAAGATAAACAAAGAAGGTGATAGCAGCAGGTGTGGAATACTGAGATTTCTGTGCAGTCTTGACGGATTTCATTTCTGTTTATGAATCTCCTCGTGGATGAAATGGGAAGAAAACAATATTATTTTTCTCGTAGCGTGACCGTGAACGAGCGGGCCCAGGTTCAGATCCTGGTTGTGCCAAGTTACTTGCTTGAGTTTTTTTCCGGGGTTTTCCCTCAACCCATTGTATTAATATTTATTTTAAACTTTTGGGACAATTATGTTCATATTCATTAGATCTATGTACAAATAATTTTATTCAGAAATGATTTACATGAAATATGTGTCAGAAAAATTGTATAGCTACGGAATTATGCGTACAATCAAATATTTCTTCCGACAAAAAAAAAATTATGAGATTTACATGAATTATATTTATAAAAATCCTAACCCTAGCTGTTGACGAGATAACAGCAAGAAGTGACTTATGTTTGTAGGATTTTTCATGATTTTTTTTTTTTTACCGTCCGCTTCTGCAAGCTTATGATTGAGGGTCGGGATAGGTTTGAGGTTTGCAAACTTACTAAATAGCGAATGTCGTACATCCCTGAGAAAGGGATAATTTGATACACTGTTATTTAATATAGTATTTTCTATAAACTGTAAACTGGACAGTGACAGATGCCAGTTTACATTTCACCTTTCTTATGAAGTCGTCTTCGATGATCTTGGGGTTACCATATCGGCCGTTGGGTACGAGATTTGCGGGTTAAAATCTGGCCGAGAACGATGTATTTTAAGGACGATAAATCCTTAGCATGGCTTCATTCGAGAGGGAAGTAACGTTGGAAGGCGCTTTAAAAATCACCGTTCCCAGTAGATAGCTGCAGACAAAATTTGTCGGTTATTTCTCACCCACGTTGAATTTCCTCATGGGATGATTACATGGTTGGATTTAGTCCTGATATTTTTTCAACTGTAGATGAATGTCTCCTTGCGAATCTCCGTACTCATCTCGCCAAAATTCTGTTTCACCACGACGATAGACAACTCTGCAATTGATAGTGTCCTTAAATAAGCAACTAAAAATTATATGGATGGCTAAAATGTAGTTAAACTAAATGATCATTTCCGTTGATACGAGGTATTACTTCTTAGCCATCCATTAGCTAATTTATTGCAAACATCAGTGGCTGTTGCCCAGGGGCTTACGCAAGAGGGGGTGGGGTTACCGGGTTTGAATATTTATTTTATCCATAAGCTTAATCGTTTTTCCTTCTCTAATTTTTAACTGTCAGAGTAACAAAATCTACATCGACATAAGGCCTAGTCCTCCTACCCCTCCTTCATTATAATTCCTGTGCTTGGTGCTGCGGCACGTTCGAATTATAACAATGCTATCTTTATTATAGAGAGATCTACCGCCTAGTACCGACCTTGTAATAAAATGAAGCCGACACAATATGAAATGTAACTTTTGAAACACATTGTAAAGGTTGTTTTGACAGTTCTGCAGTGCAGATGTTAAATATAATGCATTGTCGATTTTAAACTCAGTTTAAGAGTGGTATTCACCCGTTCGTTATTTTGAGTTCTGACTATTGTAAAACGTTCGTTTAACCCCCAGATCACATATAGGTTGCTTATTCCTATGTTAAAATCGGTTGCACTTTGAAGAGAACAATCGCCAGGATCGCCACTCGTCCGCCGTAAACGAACACGAGATGGCAGTACAGTCGCTAATATAATTCAAATGGGAGTTATGACGTGACTCCTTATGTAACAACTAGATGGCAGCATAGTAAACTTGACAAAAGTTGTTACCGTTAAAGTCTATAACGCAGAGCAATCTGAGTATAGGCCTATATGATCTAGGGTTTAACGTTTTGTGCATTTGACAGTTCATACTTTTAATAATAATAATAATAATAATAATAATAATAATAATAATAATAATACACAACATTTAAAATACCGATAATGTAAATTGTGAACAATTTTAATGATGACCCCCTCCCCCCTTCACAATATTCTGCGTACGTCACTGCTGTTGCCATTCCCACGGTAGCTTTGTGGGATAGCATTCCGTGTGCTGGTTTTGAGTCACAAACGTAAAATATTGGACATCTCTGGTGCACAATTTTTCCTCGTAAACGGAAGGTCGATATTGTTCTAGTCAAATTTTTCTGGAAATAGGCGTAGGCCTATTATAAATTTCAATTTTCCTACTGAGGTTCGAGCTCGGTCCCGCTATATATATATATATATATATATATATATATATATATATATATATATATATAGATAAAACGCTAGCACTTGGTTCACAGCGGAGTATGGTGTTATGCTTGAGGCGTAAAATGCATAATGAGAAGGTATGGGCAATTCACATTGCTCTGTAACGGGTTTGGGACCAATTCTTGTCAAGTCACATGTACAGTATACCAAGAGTATGGCAGCCATTGACCTCAATTTCATGCAGACGCTATAATGCGCAAACCAGTGTGAGTATATGTAATTTCACAAGCAGAAAATTTGTGTTATGTCAACCACGTTCTCTGTTGTTATATTTGCCTTCAGGTTGTTTTTGTTGCGGTAGCTAGCTCGCAGGTTTAAAAACTAGTCCCAGCGTGAGATAAGTGAATATCAAGATTGCAGTTAGCCTTTTATATCCTCGGTCGTCAAGTACTTACGATGTTTTCCGTTAAGTCTGAGGTTGCGACATAGATTTTTTTTAGTATAGTACGATAAAATTATTAAAATTACTTCCTTCTGAAGGAAAGTGAAGTTGGGAGCACCGTTAAGTATATGGCATTTGAAAGAATTCTGTCCCTGGAAGGGAGGACTCCAGATAAGATTCACCGACCATTTTTCACCTGTGAACTTTCTTTTTCGGGAAAGGATGTGTCTGCCGTCTTCGGGACTTCTGGTCGAATGGTCGAGTTAGGAAGTGTAGGAAGAGGTTGATTCTAGAATCGATTCGAATGTTCTATAAGTTGTGCTAAGTAATGAAAATTTATATATGAAGTAGCGTACAAGAGGCAAAAATCGTGACTTACATTGATGGTTACCCCTCGTCTCAAATCTAATTAATTTAGTATTACTTCTCTGCTATCATTCTTTAACATTATACTTCGTTCCATAATAATAAGAAAAATAATAATAATAATAATAATAATAATAATAATAATAATAATAATAATAATAATAATAATAATAATGGCTTTATTTAACCTGGCAGAGTTAAGGCCGTAAGGCCTTCTCTGACACTCAACCAGGATTAAAACTAGCTTACACAGTTGAACATAAAACTGGATCGGAATTAAGTAATTACATACTGATACAATTTAGGTACATAATGAGATCAAAAGAGGTAGTTACATAAAATTTACCTCATAAAATAAAAATAAACATAGTGAAATACATATTAATGTTGTTAGAATCAAATACGAATGACATAAAAACAGAAGCCGATAATTCAATAAAAAAAATGTACACAGTAAAAATAAAAATAAACACATTAGTATACATATTAGTATTAGATTACAATTAAGTAGGATTTACATAATTAAACCAGAAACCGACAATTGAATAAAAAGTACACAATAAATATATTAATAATAAAAAAACAACACAGTGAGATACATATTGCCGTTAAGTGATAAATAAACACGATTTAGATAATAAAAATAAGAAACAAAAAAAAAATAAATAAATACAGTGGAAGACATTCCATTAAATATTTGCAACGCGTTAGGTCTGGCAACTCATCATAAGATATTTTTCTAATTTACATTTAAAGGAAATTAAAGTTCGGCAGCCCTTGACTTCAGGCGGCAGAGAATTCCAGTGACGAGAAGTAGCAACAGTGAAAGATGAAGAATAAAGAGATGATGTGTGGAGTGGTATTTCTAGCGTGTTATCATATTGTGACAGAGTATTTAAGTTATGATAGCGAGAAAGATTATGGAATCGGACAAATAAGTAAGAGGGAGCAGAGGTGTCTGGTAGGAGACGTAAACATTGCAGAGGAGGAGAGAAATATATTTGTTATTCAACCAATTGCAGATGTCTCACTCCAGCTTGTCTTGAAGTTGAGTGGGGTAGAACGCTTCAGACCGCCCCACTTCAAGATAAGTGAAAATGATGAGACAAGATAAGTAATCCAGAGTATACGCTCGGTCACATTGTCAGTGTTGTAAATAGTGGAAGAACGGGACTGCTAGCCCGAATACAGAAATATAAAGGGTCAGCAGGACCGAATATGTTGAGTGAAATATAATATCATATCAAGTATCGTATCCTGTAATTCGGCTTGAGAAATACAGAGAATTTGTAATAAAAACTCTTTTTTTCTGTGTAATAAAGTCATGTCTATTCTTGTTTCAGGAGCAACAAAAGAAATAGGAACTGCGCTTACGAGAATCTGCCTACGTCACAAAGCTGTGGAAGCGAGAATGAAGACTTTCACGAGGTAAGATAATCCTTAATTAAAGTATTGAACATTCTCAACGATTCGGGTTCAAATGTATCTTAAGTGTTGGTAGATTTAGAAACAGTGTAATTGCAATGAACTCTCAAGATGTTCTTCGTATTTGCAGTGGCTATTGGATAATTAAATATTTGTAAATTTCGATAGATCGGTAATAGGAAACGATGTTTTCTTGGTCCTTTGCGCTGGTTTTTCCACTAACATTTTTTAATCTCATTTACGATGTTGAACACGTTTAATTTTCCATGAGTTAATGATTATATAATGAAAACAGAAGTGTTGACCGACCGAGAAAAAGACAAGTTAATACCACAGTCTAGTATATACAGTCACGAAGCTTGAGTTGTTGAGAGTACTAGAACAATAGACTGTGCCGGTACTAATTCGCATTGTCTCTGATGAGGCGATAGTAGCGATCCCAGTGGTCAGCAACTATCTATGAATGCATATTCCCTACTTATTGAGTTTCGTGACTGTATAGACTAGACTGTGTTAATGCTGTAATTAAGGGCGTAGCTGCAATAAGGGCCCATAATCCAAAATGCTGTTCTGAGATATATAGAGTTGAAATTTTTAAAAGCAGTGCAGGGCATATAAAATATATTAAAATAAACAGGTTTATCAGCATTACTGTTCAACATTTCTCAACGAAACAAAGAAACTACGCAGAATCGATTTATACATTCTCCGGAGAAAGGGCCTATGGGGCTATGGGCCCTTGTTGCAGCTACGTCCTCAATTTTATAAATGTAACTATAGAAACAGATAACATCGTAAAACTGCTTGTACACAATCAGATGTTCGTCAAATTCAACACTTCTTCACAAGAATTTTAAAAACTTGCCACTACTTTACATGTTTTGTTGTCAAATCATTTACAGTATTTTAAAAGTCTTTGTTATGAAAATAAATAAAACGTGTTTTAATTAATCAAAGACTTGACAGTTCTTTGAAAGAATTGACCAGTGGGTTTCGAGAATATTATGGCGCCATGATCCACAAAAACATGGCGTTCTGGCCGTGAAAAGTTGTTTGCTAGTTAATGCAATTATATGAATTAAATTCATGTCTGTACGCCGGAGATTCTGCGGAATATCACAATAAAACGAGAAAAATAATACGAATGAGGAAATCGCAAGGCAGATATATCGAATTAATTATTACCAGTACATGTATTTTTTTTAATGAAGAAAATTCTAACCAATAACCTAGGCAATTACTATTATATTTCATTTTAAAATAATCTTCGTTTTAGGATATCGTGCAGTGAAGTAATAGAAATATTTTTTGTATAGCCTACTTATTCTCCAAAGGATTTACATATTGTTTATATTGTAGGTAATATTTCGTAGGTAGGTCTACATAGATTACAATGAACTTGAATCACGTGTTTTAAAATCTTGTTAAATCTTTATGAAATACTTGTTTTTGACAGCTCTTCTTCGATATTGATCAATCTTTGACAAGTTCTCTTGTAATGTATTGAATTGGAAAAAAAATGATCGTGTACAATCAGCTTAAGCCCTTGATATATGAAGATGATGATTATGATGATGATGATTATGATGATGATGATTTACGAGTAATGAAATGCAGTTATCTCTGTGATTTGTTTACTAACTGTGTGTGCATGTAATTTATATTTAATACATACAGGATGAACCGTAAGTAATATCAATAATTTCCGGGGGCTATTCTTTGAGATATTTCAAACAAAAAAGTTTCATACAATTTTGCACGTTTTTGTAAGCAATATCAATAATTTCAGGGGGTTATTCTTTGAGATATTTAAAACAAAAAAGTTTCGTACAATTTTGCACGTTTTTGCTTCCTTCTCGAGATAAAAATAGTTTTATATGAAACATTTCATACCGTGTTTTGGGAAAGCCATTAATTTAATTCCCAATATGCTCGTCAGTTTAAGAGATCAATGTATTATGATAATATATGATTGAAAGAATTTTAGTTTTGTATTTCAAATGTGCAGAAATTTGATCCGAACATATGTAACTTTCCGTTCTGCAAAGGAATTTTTCAATGTTAAGTTGTTCGAATAAAATTTTTTCACATTTAAAGGACAAAACTAAAATTATTTCAATCATTTATTATCGTAATACACTGCTGTCTTAAATTGACTGAGCATATTGGGAATTCAGTCAATGGCTTTCCCAAAACACGCTATGAAATGTTTCATATAAAACAATTTTTTTATCGAAAAGGAAGCGAAAACGAGCAAAATTGTATTAAACTTTTTTGTTTAAAATATCTCTAAGAATAACACCCTGAAATTAATGACATTATTTATGGTTCACCCTGAATATGTCCAAGCCACTATGTATTGTGGTGATAATGATGATTAAGAATAATTAAATTGCGATATTAGATGAGTGAATTCTGTTCATATTTTTCGCGTACATTTGCAAGCCCCGAGGATGATTATGATGGCGATGTTTTACGAGCAATTAAATTTAGATATTTGCTCTGATTTGTTTGTATATTTATATTTTTACATGTATTCCCTGGTAAAAAAAGGTAAAGGTATCCCCGTAACATGCCATGAAGGCACTTGGGGGGCATGGAGGTAGAGCCCATGCTTTCCATGACCTCAGCACTAGAATGAGGTGGTGTGGTCGGCACCAAGCTCTGACCGCCTTTTACCTCCGGGAAAGACTCGGTACTCAATTTTATAGGAGGCTGAGTGAACCTCGGGGCCGTTCTGAAAGTTTGGCAACGAGAAAAAATCCTGTCACCACCTGGGATCGAACCCCGGACCTTCCAGTCCGTAGGCAGCTGCTCTACCAACTGAGCTACCCGGCCGCCGTACTCCCTGGACCTTAGGATAATAATTATGACGATGACATCATTATGTGATTGTTTAAAAATGAAATGTAGCCTACGTTATATTTGTATTTTTACATGTAGGCCTATTCCCTGGACCTGAGGATAATTATGACGATGACAGTATTACACGAGTAACTAAATTGAGATATTGGGTCTATGATGTATTTCCAAACTGAATGTGCATTATATTTATATTTTTATATATTCCGAGATGTGAGAATGATTATGACGACCATATTTTACGAGTAATTAAATTCAGATATTTGCTCTGGTTTGTTTCCAAACCCAGTTCACATTCTGTTTGCATTTATCACGTACATTCCCATGTTTAAAACCGTTTAATTAACTTTCAAACTAAATTATTTTACTAACTGTTTAATCGGAAGGCTGTGGTTTGTAATTCGTCGACTGGTTTAATTACACTATGAAATAGTCTGGATGTAATAATGTTTGAATAGTTCGGTTGTTTGTGAGCTTAATTACATGCTTTGTAGATTGCTTTACATTCTTTTATGGGAAGAATTAGTGAAACCCACAATCCTGTCGCACACCTCTGTCTGTCTGTATGCATGTACAGAGTAGCCCCAAAAAATGTATACACTATTTGTTCATCTATACATATATTACATAGAAAGGATAAATATTGGATATACTGTACATTATCCTTGTCTACAGTGTTCATTTGTACATAATGATGAACACATTGATAATGAGAAACAAACATGTATGAATTTTATTTTCCGCCGAAAGTTTTATTGACAAAATGATATTATCACAAAATGTATTCGAGAACTTAAGTTTTTAATTATTCCTGCCTCTTACTTGCTCTTCAACCATTGCAGAAATTTACTGCGATATCTGTCCCTGCTCATAGGCACTGCCCCCCCAAACTTATCTGAACTTTTTTTTTTCTACTAACATTAGAAAATATTGAATGCAAAAGACTTTTCTTGCTTTTGTTTATGATTAAGTTTCTGTCCTTAAATTGACGAATTAATGTCTTCAGATCATGTGTCTAGAATATAATATTTATTTTAAATTTCTGAATGTATAAGAATTTCTGTAGCTCGTTTGAGGAATGGAAGCACTGTAATATTTCTTTTATAACAGCCTGTACTCCTGTGTTAGAAGTCTGCAGTGGCCATCTACTGAATTAGGTGTTAGTGAAAAAAAAACACCATAGTCCCATGTTAAAGGAGTAGAAATTTTCAGTAGTTTTCATAAAACAACTATAGTCCAAAGATTTTTTTTTTTTTTTGTGAAAACAGCCATTTTACAGGAAGATGGTACGATTGTAGCATTTACAAATAATATCCCATTCATAAACAAAAGCAAGAAAAGTCTTTTGAATTCAATATTTTGTAATGTTAATAGAAAAAAACAGTTCAGACAAATTTGGGGGGGGGGCCATTGCTCCCACATACCCTCCTATAACTCTGCCTATGGTTATGCCCTATTATAATTTGTAGTAGACCTACAGTTGAAGTCCTATACAACTTGATCCGAAACTTCGTGGATATGGATGTAACACTGTAAGAAACATACACCCCAAAAATATTTTTATTAAATGATGATATTTCGATATACTGTACCACGGTCAAGCTATAACGGGGGAGGAAGTAAATGATATCCCCCGTAACCTCGTTATATCGGGATTCTATGGTTCTCTCTCCGCCTATGTCCCTGCTGAAGAAATGTTTGGTGTACACCAGTGGTCGTCAGCACTCGCTGAAATGTGTAAAGGGTAAGCGGAGCAACGTGTTGTACCCCGTCGTGTAGCAGGACGAGGTAGAGAGCAGCTACGAATGCACCATAGTGCAGTGTCTTCTCCGAGGGTAAGAGACGCTAGCCCGAGGGTGCACTGTGCTGATGATCCCTGGTGTACAGTGTCATTGTGCAAAAACATCCTTCTCGTCACCTCTGCTCAGGACACGTTTCCCACTTTACAGTTCACTTGCCATTTCGCGGTTGACCTAGACGGTATGCAATAACATCGCTCCCATAATAATATTATCTCCTCCACACACACTTTACTGTTTGAGGAAGCAAATATGTAAGTAAATGTCGTATGATATGAATAGTTAAGAATTGTGGCGCAAGAAAAGCTTCTACCAGTGCTTATCTTAAGGCCTCGACACATCGAATTCCGGACACGAAGAAGTTACTCTCTTTTATGAAATGAGTTACCATAAATAAATATAAGTAAGATATAAAGAGATATCGGACTGTCCCTCGATTCTTCAGTAACCATCTCTTCCGTTTTGAACATCAGAAAAGTTACCAATCGTCTTGCATCAAACAATGCAATCTGAAAGTAAGAGTGATTTATACCACGGCTTACTAATGCAGTGGTTCCCAACCTTTTTTTGACTGACGACACACTTTAATGAACGTCCACGATATCGCGACACGCTTATTTGATTTTATTAATAATAATAATAATAATAATAATAATAATAATAATAATACTAATAATAATAATGTAATAACCATTAATTTTCTTCTGGAGAAAAAGACTGTAGAACTCTGTGTAGAATATTTTATAGCGAACAGGGAGATGATTACTGTTCACTGCATAGAAATTTTGTCGTTTTTAACCTCCTTTTCGTCCAACTAAGACTTTCAAGATCTAAGCGGAATTCAAAGAAAAATTATATTAAAAACGTAGTTATTCACACATATTTCGGTTCCATGATGAAAAATGCAACAGAAGAACAGCACTGTTAACAACTTCTGTGTAGTGACGGACATCCAGTGTTTTTATTATCGTTTTTGAAAACTTGCCTATTTAAATTAATGTGAAGTCTGCACTTGGTGGGTTGCACAGAGTTTCTCTATGCGTGGCCTTATGGTTGATAAAATGAAAAACTGAACTGAGCATTGTTGCAGGTGTTCACGTTTCATTTGTAAAGTCTATCTCAAAATAAAATGTACCATATCAAAGACTTCGTTGTAAATAAAAAATGCGTTGTAAAGAGAATTTGTGGAGGACATAAAATTATTTTTCAATTCCAAAGTTTCGCGACACTCTCCATGGAGCCGCGCGACACACTAGTGTGTCTGTGTCGCGACACACCGGTTGGGAACCTCTGTACTAATGGATGACAGTGCCTGCACAAATACAGACTTGTGCGCTTTATAATGTCACACCCGTTTTCATACCTCTGATTGAGGGTAATATTTACAGATACGGAATTCAAATTTGGAGCGAGTCTTGATGGGAGTCCATCTGTATGTAGGCAACAGTTTTACACGACTGTCCACAAGGTGCATATATACTGGGGCTCATGTTTACTGTACATGCGCAGTGTGTCGTAAGCGAAACTTATACAATAAGGGAGCTCCAATTTTTTCTTTTCCGTATCTGTACATCTTTTATGGGACAGTACATCTCACTTGACGATAAGTATCAGAGGAAGAACAATTGAAGGGTTCAGAGCCATAGTGGGCCAAGCGCCATTTATTAAAAGCGGAGAAAGCAAGGGTTAAAGTTAAGTGAATACCATAGTTTAATGAAGATGGACATATCATTTAGTTTGACTGTGTATACTTTATATTACTTGATATATGTTTCCATTAAATTATGGTAATAACTTCATTTTAACCCTTGTTTTCTACGGTTTTAGTAAATGGCGTTTGGCCCACTATGGTTCTGAACCCTTCAATTGTTTGTATGCATCTAAAGTCTGATTAATGTAATATGATACTAATTGTCACCAATGTATACAATGGAGGGAGAAAGAAGCTGGCCTCTCTTCCCCATTATCTCTCCTGACTTAGTTATGACTATGAGTGATGCCTTATTGTTTTTCCTTGTAATATTTTCCTGTGAAACATAGAGGGAAAATAGTATTTTCAAATAATTGATTTCCCATGTTAAATTTCTACGTATAGTAAACTATGTTACGCACTCGATGGCCCAGAAGCAGACTGTTCCAAGTCCATTTTACTATATTTTTTTTTTTCAGGAGAGCTATTTTAAGCTCCTGACATTCAAAGCTTTATGAAACAATTTGAAATATTTACAATTTTGTTGGATTCATATATGCAGTCGACCTGGTTGGCGAGTTGGTATAGCGCTGGCCTTCAATGCCCAAGGTTGCGGGCTCGATCCCGGGCCATGTCGGTGGCGTTTAAGTGTGCTTAAATGCGACAGGCTCATGTCAGTAGATTTACTGGCATGTAAAAACTCCTGCGGGACAAAATTCCGGCACATCCGGCGACGCTGATATAACCTCTGCAGTTGCGAGCGTCGTTAAATAAAACATAACATTAACATAACATATATGCAGACAAGAACTGGAACACAATGTCGTACTTTAATTTTTATTGTAATTGTAATTGTAAATTTAATATTAATTGTAATTTTATTCTTCCTATTATAGTTGTAATCCCCTGGTAGAGGGGCAGAGAAGGCCTGACGGCCTTATCTCTACCAGGTTAAATAAATAAATACTACTAATGAAACAGATTTCTTTCTTATAAAAAGTTGGACTTAGAACATTCTGGTTCTCAGCCTTCGATATGTAGGCCTACTTCATGGAACTTTACAATTCTTTAGCACAATATGCTTGGTACGTTCAGTGCTGTCATCGGCTATTTCTAGTTTTCTATGTAATGTTTCTCGTGATAAGCATGATTGTGGGCTTTCCTCTTCTTGTTTATTTTCTTGAAAAATATGCATTTATCTTAATTTATTTACAGACCACGTACCGTTTGCTGACGTACCTTACTCTCTTAACAGTTGTTATGGCATTTTTCTTTACTTTGCTCCCACTCCAGGCGTCCTTCAATTTATTTTGCTAGACCTATATGATAGTCTCTTTGAGTATGTGTCAATCATCGATATTCACAAGGAAGTTGTGTGGTATTTGTGCAAAGTACAACAGCAGTCTGACTTCTTGTAGTTCAATGCTAAAGCGCTTCCTTATCATTCCGCTGACCGTATAACTGGTGACCATTATTGACCCGTTTGAGAAGCAGATTTACGACTGCATAAGGAATGCGGGAATGAATACGAACTTCTTAGTACCCACTATCACTGATCTTCGTACAGTTTCCTCCTCCCCCTTACTTATCCAGAACCTTAGTTCTAGTTGATAATGATGATGATGATAATAATAATAATAATAATAATAATAATAATAATAATAATAATAATAATATTTATTTATTCTGGCGAAGAGGGATGAAGTTACGGGAGAATGGAGAAAGTTACACAACACAGAACTGCACGCATTGTATTCTTCACCTGACATAATTAGGAACATTAAATCCAGACGTTTGAGGTGGGCAGGGCATGTAGCACGTATGGGCGAATCCAGAAATGCATATAGAGTGTTAGTTGGGAGGCCGGAGGGAAAAAGACCTTCGGGGAGGCCGAGACGTAGATGGGAAGATAATATTAAAATGGATTTGAAGGAGGTGGGATATGATGATAGAGACTGGAGTAATCTTGCTCAGGATAGGGATCGATGGCGGGCTTATGTGAGGGCGACAATGAACCTCCGGGTTCCTTAAAAGCCAGTAAGTAAGTATTCTGGCGAAGTTAAGGCGATCAGGCCTTCTCTTCCACTTAATCAGAAACAAAAGAAGCTAATACAATTTGCAGTAATACAAGTTAATGATTACAGACTAATATTTAAAGACCACATAAAAAAGGTTTAGAAGTTACACTCAATGATAGAGGTATAGAAGTGCTTATTGGGCTGGACATGCAGTCCAAGTAGTATTTTTGTGTACTTGTTATAGAATGATTTGCGTGCCTACTGTGTTGCTCGGCTAAGCCGATCCTACCATCAACAACACTGCACATTTCTCTCCATTGTTAAATTCGTAAACCATACTTCTGGTGGAGATCTGCCGTCAGACAAACAAGAAACTAGGAGGCTTCGGTGCCTCTTTAAAATAAAGAACTGTGAGTCGTCTAGTACTCAGCACCACTGTAATCTACTTATACGAATATATTGTGGTGGACGGTGTCTTCGACGTCACGCAAACACAGGAGATGCCCTATTTCTCGAGACGGATATGATAATGGAAGGGAATTGTGGAGAGTGTTGATAGAATGACGAGGAAAAAATAGAAGTACCCCGAGAAAAACCTTACAAACTTGGTCTTGTCCACTACAAAGACACAAAGACAGTTCCATCGCCGTTCTGCCAACTGAACTGCCAAGTATGGTGTTGCTGATAATAAACAATGCACTCACCATCTTTAATTGCTCTAGTGATAGTTAGCCTTCAGTACACGATGAGACGAGTGCGATCTGTATTCAGGCAGGAAGTGGATATTTTGAACAGTTCATCTAAGAAAATGTAAACAGAATGCATCAAAATAATTCCAACGGGCAAACATACTGAAGTACATTACTGTCATACTTGCAAGCCCTGCTCAGAAACAAAGCATGTCCGGGTTCATGTTGATATAATCATTTTTTCTTGTTCACATATGGGGAATCCCTGCCTCAAGTTTTGCCTACTTTTTTCGTTACACCTGTTTAAATCCTCTCCTAAAGCCTTCTATACAAAACTCTTCTTCCAAAACACTCAGACAACAAATCAAGATCCTTCCAACTTCTATTCTCACGCAGTTTTTAACCACGGCAAATTCCTGTAGTACCTACAAAGAATAGGCTAAACACAATCTCCAAAATGTTCACGTGAACAGGACAACCAGACGGCCGTTCATCTCACCAGATGTAGACTCCAGGAACGCAACAGACCTCGATATCTCAAGTATTCCAGTGCAAACCTCTATAAAGTTCTCTCACCTCAAGGACAGTGATATTCATATATAGTCCGAGCGTCCAATTAATACCCAGGCGGAAAGTTTTTTGTTGAATATATAACTTCTTCACTCATTAATACTTTAAAATGTCAAGCGGTGTTGTTACATTTATGTTGCAAATATTATTTCTGGTCACAATTTTAGCCTATTATTTTTATACCGACATCAATACATTGATTTCTACCGCCACCATCCACAGTAAATACATTTTAAGGTATAAGATTACTGTTAATTAAAATTGAAATTAAAATTATTAACCTTTTTATCGTCATCAGTCATCTCCAGATACGACAATATTGGGTTTTACGCCACATGAAGTAGATATGAGAACGCCAATTTCAATTGCTAACACATCATTGGTAGACATAGGTTACTGCTTCTTGTGATTGGAGCGACATCTGAGAAGGCTTAATCAATAAACAAACTCTTATCTTATCTCCTCAGAAGAAAACGCCCTCTTTGACACCGTCTGGGTTTTAAATGAACGCTCGGGCTATATCAGATAGTATATGGAACTCTTAACTCTGCAGCTGTGACTCGTGTATTTCTAAATTTAAATGAGTGCAATCACTATAAATCTCTAGTCGGCGGTAAAAGGCACATAAGTCAAAAAGAATAATTTTTCAGGAGAGATTTTCTTTTTAATTTACTCTTAACTGAATATAAGTATAATAATGAAATTCATGTATGTTGGGTAAGGCCCTTTTCAATTTAAAATAAAAGAAATTTTATTATTTCAAAAATTAGAAAAAAAAATACTAGATTTATGTGATTAGGTACAAAGAAAAATCGACTTTTTGACTTATGTGCCTTTTCCCGCCGACCAGAGAAATATCCCTCGATATACCCACAGGGTAAAACAACGCGGATTATATTGCAAGATTAAATTTAAAAGAAAGTATCCATATATTAAACTCTAACTTATAAAATTAAAAAGATCTTGCTCTAAAACGATTGATTACAAGGAAGCCTACTGTTGTACAGTATCAAGGCTGCCGACAGTATCGCCGACAGTGCCTATAGTATATTCCTGATGTGAATTGAGAGCGCCCAACATATTATGAGAAAGGCCTCTGTTCACTAGATGTCGTTCGTGTTATTAAGACTACCTGTTAATGCCAGTTACATAAAAATGTTTCATCTGTCACGTTATTGCTTGTATCACTGTCACGAGCACTGTAAATGCGATGTAAAACTTCAGCAAGACTTGCGTCCACAAAGCAAAGCTGTGTATCGCTGTAACGAGCACGGGTGAAGGAGCTTACGTGGACATGGTCTTCCCTGCCAACTATATTCAGCGCATTTCGAACAGGCGGATCAAGGTCACGTACAAACCACGCACGAGTCACTGAACTGAAAACTGTGAACTGAAGCACTGGTAATCCAGGCTGTACCAGCTGGCTTTAGTTGAGGGGAATGGTCCAGGACTGGAATAAGCACGCGTAGTAAATGCAGTCCATTGCTTGACCTTGATCTGTCAATTCGAAATGCGCTGACAATAGCCAATCGGAGCGCTCGAATATTGTGAAGATCACGACAGCAATGTTGACGGTTCCTTAATTCACATCTGAAATTAATTATAGGGTATTTGGTATATGCTTCTTGTCTATGCGGATGACGTGAATATGTTAGGAGAAAATCCACAAACGATTAGGGAAAATACGAGAATTTTACTGGAAGCAAGTAAAGAGATAGGTTTGGAAGTAAATCCCGAAAAGACAAAGTATATGATTATGTCTCGTGACGAGAATATTGTACGATATGGAAATATAGAAATTGAAAATTTATCCTATCATATACCTGGGAGCAACAGTAACAAATATAAATGATACTCGGGAGGAAATTGAACACAGAATAAATATGGGAAATGTCTGTTATTATTCGGTTGAGAAGCTTTTATCATCCAGTCTGCTGTCAAAAAATCTGAAAGTTAGAATTTATAAAACAGTTATATTACCGGTTGTTCTTTATGGTTGTGAAACTTGGACTCTCACTTTGAGATAGGAACAGAGATTAAGGGTGTTTGAGAATAAGGTGCTTAGGAAAATATTTGGGGCTTAGAAGGATGAAGTTACAGGAGAATGGAGAAAGTTACAGAACACAGAACTGCACACATTGTATTCTTCACCTGACGTAATTAGGAATGTTAAATCCAGACGTTTGAGATGGGCAGGGCATGTAGCACGCATGGGAGAATCCAGAAATGCGTATAGAGTGTTAGTTGGGAGATCGGAGGGAAAAAGACTTTTGAGGAGGCCGAGACGTAGGCTGGAAGATAATATTAAAATGGATTTGAGGGAAGTTGGATATGATGATAGAGACTGGATTAATATTGCTGAGGATAGGGACCGATGGCGGGCTTATATGAGGGCGGCAATGAACCTCCGAGTTCCTTAAAAGCCAGTAAGTAAGTAAATAAGTAAGTATCTGGTATATCCAGTGCTGTAATCCACCTGTTGAATTATCTCATCTCGTTTGTTCCTCCGGAAAGGAGTTAGTATACTTATCAGACCTTATGGTCGCAGCGCAAAACGACGTCCATTTTTCAACTCTAGAAGAAGATGACGCAGCAGTAGAGACGTTCGTTTACGTTTTATTTTTCCATTTCTATCCCTTCTGTTACATTTATATCATTTTGTATTTTATGTAAACTTCTTTTCCCAGTTATCAGATTACATAAATTTTCGAAGTGAGAAGTTTGAAACCTCAAGTATACTTCAGTGTAAGGTTTCTGTGTAAAATGAAGATGTAACATTGTTATCCAGTTGTGGAAGTTCGTGAACCGTCGTACCGATATTAAGAACTTTCACTTCTCCGGGAGAATGCATTTGAGTTTCCATCTTTAATGTTAAGAGGCTCACATTCCAGAAGAGTACGTTTCGCAGTCTCTTCTGCCTGATTGCATATTTGCCATATGGGATTATTTTATATAAGCTCATCATCAGAAAATGTTCCTAAAGTGGCTCAGTGTAGTTACTAGACTAGACGTAGTCCTTACGTTAAAGTTGCCAGATTTTAAAAATAATTTCCGGGGACATATATCGATATAAAAAAATTACTAACATTTCTGTTTGATTACCATTCATTCACAGGCTACTGTTTTACATACGTTAAGTTTAAAGAATTTAAAATCCTCATTCTACGTATTTAGGCTACACTCTAAACATTTTCATCAACTTAACCACTACTAAACTGCTGATATTTTCAGAAGAATGAATTTTTTTAAGCAGGTGTTCTCTGGATTTCCAATTTGCAAAAAGTTATGTTGACGATGGTTAAGATAGCAAGCATGGCTCAAATATTTTCTCAATTCATTCCGGATGTCCACATCATGTTCACTGAAATAAAAACTCTCTACACCGAAACATTACTTCCATGAAGACACAGAAATAGTTCAATCAACTTCCGAAGTTGTGCACAGAAAATCATTTTCTCAGAGAAATTTTGAAAAATTTCACTCTATTATGAGCAAAGATCGCATTTGCTTCATTCCTCCTTGCCATTTTCTCTGAAGTCATATTTTTCAAGCGAGAACTTTCATGAAATAATTAATTTCATCCACTTCAAGTTCATTTACATTTGAAGGGAAATAGTGCACTGTTACTTCAAATTATTCTCTTTCTGGAAGAGATTTGAGCAATATACATACCACAACAAGTTTTAACCTCTTAAAAGTTCGAAGTAAGATTTTTATACACAACTTTCTTGTGGGCTTTTCAGGCATTTTCTGTTGGAATTAGACTAGTGCAGGACACGATGTGTTGGATTTGTATCATGAGAGGACAGGTCAGGAAAGTTGGGACAGATTTTTCACTGGACCATCCCTTATTAATTGAAGAGCGGACGGAGAAAAGAGTTTAAGTGCCAGAAAATTAACACTAACAATTGAAAAGTCCACTGCAAGAATTGGATGTCACTTTCTTGTCGAAAATGAACCAAGACTGTCAATGCATAGCTTAAGACATATAGAATGTACATACACAGTTATATGGCATTAACACTGATAGTCATTGTCCAGTAATGATCAGAAAATCACAGATTGCAGTGGACTCTTCATTGGTACTTGTATCGTTCTCCATGGACTCAGCTGATGGAGCTTCGTACCAACTCTGTAGTAAAATTCTTGAACTTCTATGTAATGACAGCGTATAGAGATGAGGCCTAATATCACTTTCCAAGGAAAAAGTAAAATTTAATTTTTTGGCACTTAACCCGTTTCCCCGTCCGTTCTTCAATTATGGTAACATATACTCCTCTTGCTTTTATGTGTAACGTCTATATTCGACCTCTTCTAACAGAAAAAAAAATATTAATGGATTTTGTGGAATGGAAATTCCACTTCGGTTACCATGGAAATGCTTGCGTCATATCCGATAAACTTAACAAACGAACGAGTCCATTCCTATACACAAAGGGAGTTCGTAAAAAATGTTATTCAGTTGTGTTTTGACATGGACGCGAAACGACGCGTGCACAATACATGCGTAACTGTAGAGGCCGATCGCAAACTCGTGGCACCAACATGCGTGAGCTTCTTTCTGAGTCTTCGGAGTGGGGAGAGTTCTGTGTGTGCGGGCGACTGCTTACACATAGAGCGTACTGTTCAAACACCCCCCCCCCCAAGCAAAACTCTAGGGCGAGTCATGTAAAGGCTGGTTCACAATAAACCGGGAACGAGAACCAGAATGAAAACGAAGAGCAGAGGACGTGAATTTGAAAATTTTTGATTCACAATAAACCGAGAACGTCGACGACTATGCATATCGATATGCATGTCAATAACGATATGTAAAGTCGATATTACACATTCTGATGTTATTTGTGTATAATTGACCAATGGCGTTCTCTCATGAGTACAAGGCAGCCAACATAAACACAGGTAACCAACTTCGAAATTTCAACTGAAACATTTCATTAGGTACGGTACTATAAATATGTCCATGCATCTTTATTATCACAACATATTTTAAGTCTACCATAACGTAAAATAATTAGAGAAGAAACATTTGTAATAGAACAAAAATGAACACAACAGTAGTTATTGAATTGAAGCATGAATATGTAGTGTGTAATACAACCAATACAGTAATAAAATATGATTCACTTACGATCGGTGTTCAAAGACGCAGCTATTGAAAGCCACGTATTCTCCTTCATTTTCTCATCGTTATATGAGGCGCGCCGCTTATCGTAAACATGAGGATTTTCCTCAACACTCAAAATTAGAATCTCATCAAATAAAACTTGTTCCATGATGCACAGCACAGAACAAAATAGTGCATAGGTTATGTCACGATCTTCTTGCTACAAAATAAATATATGACTACAAAATAGCTTTTAGATGGCAATAGAATGAATCTAGTGGGCTGTGATCGGAAACGTGAACGCCAAAGTTGAAACTTGGCCAACTCTCCGTTCCCGATCCCGGGCTCCGGCAAGCTTTTCGTTAATTGTGAATGCTCACATTTAAATGTACACATTTTAAGAATTTTACCGTTTTCGTTTTCGTTCCGATTCTCGTTTCCGGTTTATTGTGAGTTAGCCTTAAGTGGATGCCAATTGAGGCGGTTCCGGAATAAGGGCACATAGGCTTATGTGCCCTTTTTCCAAAGATTGCATTAATTGACCGCTCGAGTTTGTAGGAATATACCTACCACTTTTCATTTTTTGACTATGCTTCAACGAGGCAGGAGAGCTATTTATGCAACGAAGCTAGGGGTCAGAATCGAGCATCCCATGTGCATCGGCAGTTCATTGCTCACAGGTATATCATAGAGCATATTCCGAATCTCACCGGTGAGCAATCCGATGGCATCACGGTGTTCCGAATTCCACCGATGACGTCATTGATGCTCCACCGGTGTAGCACCGGTGCCATCAACTTGCAGAGGTGGTGGCAGTCTCCATCAGCCGCCATCAGTGAATCTGATTGGTTCTTGTATAGGGTGGGAATTATCAGACGAATAACATCGTGCACTATTGTGTCATGGCGGTGTGTATTGCTTTAGTTCTGCTGTATTGTTTATAATGAGCACAACGTAAAAACAATATGTTAATGGCTTATGATTGAATATATCAACGGACCCGTTATTACTACCGGTTCAAGAAATAAATTATTTATGCTATCTTTTCTTTGAACGAGATGGGAGTACGAAAATTTCGCACAATTTTGCTAGCGTAGCACAGACAACAACTTGTACAGTCGCCATGACAGCCATCGATCCTTCCAGCAGTTTTGTTCCTCATTTCGCTGCAACGTGACGTCATTGATGCCACCGGACCGGTGAGATTCGGAATACGCTGATACTGTCCGTACACTGTTGTGCTGTTGGTTCGACCGTTTACAGATTGAGGCCCATAGAGTATGTGCTTATTGGTGATAGTGTTTTGTGTGCAACAATTTAAAAACTTATCTTGCAATTATTATTAAATAATGGAAGATACTGGGAGTAATTTTGTTCTACTATTGCTTCATGGGAACTCCTACTTCTATTGTTTCATGGAAACTCAAGCAAAAATGAATGCTAATTCAGTGGCATCATTTTTGTATGACTGCCTTCAAACAAATCTTTAAAAATGTCCTAACGTGGAAACTGTCATAATGATGTCTGATGCCGCAGGAGGACAAAATAGAAATTCGACGCTTCTGAAGTTTTCTGCTTGGTTTGCCAAGGTATATCAGGTTGAAATAATCCATGTTTCCTGTTCGTGGCCATTCATTTACACAATGTGACAGAAACTTTGGACGTGTGAGATCTGCTATGAAAAGAAAGAAACCATTGGAACTGCAAAACTATGGCTGAAAGCTATAGCAACATGCAGAAAACATCCTAGTAACTTTGAGGTTGTAATGGATCATACTATTATGAAAGACTGGGATATAGCTATAACACCCTATTTCATGAAGACTCCATCTCCTAAACGCAAATTTACGATTATGAAGTATTTTATAGTGAAATACAAAGTGGATGGTACTTTTCTGTTCTCGGGAAATTACAACCCTTTATGGATTCCCTTCAACTATTTCATCAGACTGAATAGAAATAGGTATAATGATATCAAACCTACGATTGTTTCATTCACAACAATCAGCGAAGCCAAGGTTGGTGACATAAGATCTCTATTTAAGTACTTAAATGAGGACGACGTGAAATGGCTAGAATTTGTTCTCGAAGAATCTCATAACGTGTAGAAAAACAAAGTAGTACTATGCCTATGCATAGGTAATAAACGTTTTGTAAAATAAGTTGATTAATGAATTATTGTTATTATTATTGCTATACTATTCATTTAAATACAATGAGATTGTGAATATTTTATGTTAATATTTTTTTCTATTTGAAATTATGTAGTAAATAGTTTTATCTTTGTTTATTCTTTCGTTTTTATCACTCCTTAAGTTTATTTAAAGCAAATAAAAGTATCTTTGGAAAAGGGTCGTACCTACTGTACGTACTATTGTGACAAAATCTCGGTAGGTTTACAAAATGTAATATAGGCCTCTACATATTAGCATATTAACAAACGATGAATTTTTTAAATATAAGGAACTAAATCAAAATTGTGTTTGAAATGCGTACTGGCAACACAACACCTTTGCAGGTTATTATTTCAAAATGCATTTTATGGATATGTGCCGTTCTTCCGGAACCGGCCTCAATTCGTCTCTCGCAAATGTGCCACGTTTGCAATCGGGTCCTCGAAAGCACTAGAGGTGGGGAAAAAATAACGTAACAGTTATTTTGGAACCGTTCCTTGTTTGGAACTGTTCCAAAAAGTAACAGCACCTTGGAACACTATGTTCCAAAATAACAGTGTTGCTCTTGTAGTACGAAATACTTGCGGTTACAAATACTCGTTTCACTTTGGAACTACATTATGACAACGCCTGTTCCACAGAACGGAACATGTTTGGTACTATTGAAAGCAGTGACGCCAACTTTTGAAAAACAGTAGGTGGGCTCAAACATTTGACGAGCCTTAAGTTAAATAAATCTCACAACACGATAAATTATTGGGTGGGCTCGGATTCCACGAGCTCATATAAGTTGGCGCCACTGTTTGAAAGCAGAATTAGGAATCCTTTCGTAGTATTGAAATAAATGTTGGAAACTAAAGTAAAAGATAAATAGTAAAGATACGTAGATAGCCTTTAAAAAATGTATACACTATCTTGGAACTGATGTTAATTAAGTATAGGATTCTATCAAATAACATAATGCCTGTATTATAGGAGCTACATTGTGAATTTTATCAAGGGAGATGAAAATATATAGGTTATGTTTTATTTCCAAATATTTTAGTTTTAGTTTCATTGCCAATTCTTGAAATTAAACTAAAATCTGTTGAAACATGACTGTATTATTGAAGTTCTTTTGTTTAAAAAAAAGTACAACGGTAAATTTTCATATTTCATTACAATGAGATTATTATTCTTCATGACGATACATTATTAATATGAATTTTAGCACGGCCAAAATTATTATAGCTTTTATTTACGCATTTTTGGAGAAACTGAACACTACTGTGACCTTCAGCTGAGCAGAAGAGGAAGAATGGGTTAGGTTTTATTTACCACTGGGATCCATTTCGATTTCGTGACCAATTTACAAATAATTTAAAATTACATTACATTTCCTGCTTCGAACAAACCTGATCTACGAATTCAATTTAGCATTAGAAAAGATTTCATTTCCAGGAATTCACATCTCGACTCATTATGACATCGTACTGCATCACAAGTATGTGACCATTTAGCGTCCGTACATGTTCCTAAATACCACTGTTACATTACGTACTAGTAGTACGTGGCTCTTCCACTGTTACACTAAATACTCCTGTTACAAAAAATACTTGCTGTTACAAAAAATAACTTGCTGTTACAAAAAATACTCGATGTTATGGAACTATATTGTGAGTCATGACTATAAAATAACGTAACGGCCTGTTCCAAACCATCACTGTTACATTGCATACTAGTAGTACTGTACCTGTTATACAAAATACTTGTTGTTACATGTTACAATATACTCGATGTTATGGAACACGGCCGACTTGATGATACCTTCGCTTTCAAAGTTGAAGCGAAGCTAGCATCAAGTCGGCCGTGTATGGAACTACATTATGACAACCGTTGCTGCAGTGTTATCAATTTACCGACTTTGTCACTAGATCTGGCTACTTTTAACAATTTTCAGAGACAAAATCAATACCAACTTTTAATCCTGAACTGGCGTCTTGCATTAATACGTGTATAACGTAACTGGTTTCGTGGTGTCAATACTGTCAGTATGACTTCTGGACTTTCTCATGGCCCTCGACTTATACTATTGCCTTTTTTACCCAAATGTTTGCATAAACTACTTTGACTAAATGGTTTTAACAAAAATAAATTGTGTCACACTTTTCACAGAATGACAGAACTGAATTTAGGGACTTGACTCTGGAGGAGTTTCGTTCATTCCTGGTGTGTTTTATTTTGGTACAGTTTCCACATTATATATATATATATAATGTAAAAATTAATTTCTGATCCTACAGAATGATCCTATGGTAATAACATGGAGTCAGGCCACAAAGAGAAAAACACTGCAGGAGGGATTCGATCCGGTGCTGTGGAGCGAACTTCGGCGTAGGCTATATAATATATGGTGGTACTGTTATTTTGGAACTGTTATTTGGAACCTAGTATTTTCATGGAACTGGAACAGTTGGAACTGTTACGAGAAAATAACAACTTTTCCCATCTCTAGATAGCACCAGCAATAGTTTAGCATACTGATAGATAAATGACTAACATCATTTATAGGATATCTCTTGTGCTTATATACGTGGGATCTAGAAACAGAACGTAGGCCCTACCAATTGCAATTTTTCACAATTTGAATTGAAAATTGTTTCGTAAAGATGGAAATAAACGCTACCAAATGATGCAGCTATAATTTTCTTTCTTAACCATTTGCATGCAGTATTGGTAGTGGAAGTGACATGGCTACAAATAAATGTACCATTTACATTTGCATTGAGCAACGTTTATACAAGTCTGAGCAGGTTCTTCCTCAGTTGGATTTATCGTGTCAATCTTTTGTTTAGTAGGTTTCTGAGCTAGTGATTTCGTCGATCCTTCAAAATGTGAAATGAACGCTGTTGTGACGGATGACTAGGCAGTCCAGATCATGAGATGGGTCAGGTGTAATTTTTTCTCAGTTCAAGCAAAATTCCAAGTTTTTTTTACTGTTTGTTCTATATAGGTAGTCTATTAGAGAGACAAATTGTTCAGAGTTTTTGTTCTTTATGCAATGTTTTATACAGAAAAATCGAATAAATCTGAATTAATTGTGAAGCTTGGGCACGCCAAGATGGAGTATATTACTGGTCACTGAACGAATATTGCAGACTGTTCTTCTTCCTGGCAGTACGATCTACTTCCACTAGAAGGCTCCCCGACACGAGTAGCTGGGTTGCCAATACATGCAAACGAAATGATACTAAACGTGAAGAATGTTGCTACAGGTGGAAGGTTAGGTTAGGTTTTATTAGGTGTGTAGTATTATTACTATGTTGGCAGCACTGAAACCCACTGTGAAATTAACGAAATATGGCTGCATTCTTCATTCACAGACGACGATTTTCGTATATAAGTAAAGTACCTATTTAGGGCGGCTTGGGTGGGCCCACAGCTCTCCAAGTGATCAAATCTATTTGTACTAATGAATACTTTCATTTTATAGTTTATTTCAGCGATTTTGAAAAAGATAAAAAGTGGCGTTCCTGTAATTCACAATTACCAAATCTGATTTCAAAGTATGTCATTTCAATGTTTTGGCATCAAAACATACCAAGTGGAAATGTAAATTAAGATTCTGGGTATTTCTGTGAACAAAAATTATTTTCAAGAGTAACGACATTTTATTTATATAACTGAAGTTTATTAACATGGAAAGAAAAGTATATTAAAAATATTTAAACACAAAGTCGTAGAACGTTTAACATTTTTCTAAAACACGATTTTATGCGTTGTACATTGTTTCTACAGGGTGTCTCTAAATTAAACCGACAGAATTAGGGAGCAGATAACTTTCGTGGAAGCATATTTTGTTAAGGAACCCATGGGCTGCGACGCTTCGTTTCATTGCAAGAAGGCGGGAACGGATAATCACTCTTTTCGGTCCAAGAGGGGTGTGTCATTACTACTATCACTCGGTTTGTTTACGTCCGGAGCCCAGTATCATTTGGTATCGATTACAGCACGTTTGTTTACTTCCATTGGTACGACCTCTTGTTATCCGTGTTATTCGTCTACGTAGTTTAGTACTTGTACTGCACTCATTCTGTTGTAATGTTCAGCACAGTTTAATGCGTCGTTGGTTTCGTTTTTCTGTAAGTATTTTTTCTTTGTTTGGATTAACACGCAGAATCATGTGACACAGAATCGCTTGTTATTTGCACATAACTACTTTATCCCGGCCTGTAATTCCTTCTTGCACTGAAACGAAGCGTCGCAGCCCATGGGTCCCTTAACAAAATATGATTCCACGAAGGTTATCTATGTGCTCCCTAATTTTCTCGGTCTAATTTAGAGACACCCTGTAGATTCCTCATACAGTATAGGGCCTCAATTAATGTCTGTGGCTCAAAAATAGTTAATTCTCTTCTTTTCCTGTCATTAGTACAGTCTGAATTTAGTGCATTATTATTATTATTATTATTATTATTATTATTATTATTATTATCTTGTTCAGCATCATCATTATTGAAGATTGTTATCCATAGCTTATTTCATTCCGTTCATTAGACACGCTTAAATCTTATAGCAAAATTGTATTTTATTTAGGCACTCTTCATTCTCTTTTTATATGGTAGGCCTACACGCAATCATAGTTCCCTGTCACTTTTTTATTTTGATGGTACATGTTAATATTTTTCCTTTTCCAAGTATTCGCCACTTAATTCTTCATGAGGGACTGTCGTTATTCGAGTTATGCACTTACTGGCAGCAGAATAAAATGCACACAGCTCATAATTGCATTGAAGAATGTTTCCTGTATTACAGGAGTTCTCAACCTTTTGAAGATTGTGAGCACCGGCCCCATGTAATACTAAATGAGCAAGCACCATGAAATCGAATAGGTTCAATAGGCCTATATGAGTACATAAATGGAATAAAAAATAAACAAATATATTTTTAAAACACTCGCCAGAATAATGATATCTTTGAACTTTAGTGTTACTCAGAATTTCAGTAATATTCAAGGAGAAGTCGTTTGTAGCTACACATAAACAATCCTGTGTAAATTACATAGTTATTCACGATCTTGCCTTGTTCTTGAGGTATTCTATAAGTGGGAAAGTTTTTTTTTCTCCCCACTTACTGTATATACATTGTCACGAACATGAGAGTAACAGTCCATAGTATTTCGAGCCTTATTGTATCTTCTGCTCCCCAAAGGCTATGAATTTCTCCTTTTAAACAAATATCTCATCGCTAAGAAGGACTAGAGATCTATCAGTTGAAGTTCCACACGAGCAGTCATATTATTCTTTTCAATAATTTTGATTTTTCTGACTAAGTCCACACTATATTTAAAAGGGTTATACACCATGAAATACGAAAAGGCCTATGAGGTCTCTAACATACAGGGTGGGCATGGGAACCAAGTGTTTTTAAATGGCTTGTACTCGGTCATTATGAAAGGGAGAGACGTGCGGCATGTGACAGTCCATTCCGTGGCTCATAGCATTTCACCTGCAGTCGGCATCATGGAGCAGTGGACGCATGTTTGCATATGATTGTTTTGTTAGAAATGGCGAGTCGGTGACCTCGATACGGCGTGAGTTTTGCTACAGATTCAATATTAATCGCAATGATTCTGTTCCCATACGTGACACAATCTTATGTTGAGTTAAAAAATCTTAAAAAAGAAAGAAAGAAAGGCGCAATACTGAAGAATAAATCGCCCGGCCCCCAACACAGAGTGCGTACTCCAGAAAATTTTCAGTCAAATAAGCGATACTGCGCAGCCCAGGCCGCTCTGCTCGAAGACATTCAACTGCTCTTGGAATCAGCAATCGTACGGTAAGACGGATTTTGCATGGCGATTTACATTTACACCCATACAAGATAGGTGGTTTCAGCAAGATAGGGCCACGGCGCATATCTCCAGAGCGTCAATGGCAGTTCTTTGCCTCCTGTTTTCCAATCGTCTCATTTCGAGATTTGGTGATGTTCCATGGCTCCCTCGGCCCCCTGACCTGTCCACGTGATTTTTTTCTATGTGGGTACCTAAAGGCACGTGTTTACGAGGATAAGCCCCGAATATTAGATGAATTAAAGGACACAGTACGTCAACACATCACCCAAATCAACAGAGATCCCCTGGAAAGAATACAGGTGAATTTTCGTCAGCGCCTTAAACAATGCGTCAACACAAACGGACATCACATGCCAGATGTAATTTTCCGCTCATAATTGAAATGGTATGTTCTCATAAACGTTGTTCTACGAATAAAATGTGTTGAAAACAAAAACTAACTGTTTTATGATTATTTTAAAAACACTTGGTTCCTATGCCCCACCCTGTATTATAATGGATAGATAGAAACACTATTTATTCCGGCGAGTACTACAAGGTTTGAATTGAAAACAGAACTTCAGGAGCATTCGTGCTCGCGAGCACATTTTAACTCGCGTGACGAGAGCATCAAATGTCATTAAAAGAGCACCAGGTTGAGAACTCCTGCTGTAATAGATAATGTGTTATCAGAAGAATATTGTTACGTATCTTCATACACCATTGTAACAGGAAGCACAATTTACTGATAAGCTTAAATGAGCCAAGTAAGATAAAACTATTAAAATCTTTAAATCAGTTTGACGTAAACAAGTTAATCCAACATTAGCATCACCCCTTGTAATAGCTATAGTAGAAGTGTAACCGTAATCAAATAATTACGAAGATAACACATATCATTTCTTATTTATTTTACACTTTTTGCAACTGTTCAGTTATTTATCATATTGCGCAAGACATTACCACAGTCTAGTATATACAGTTGCGAAGCTCAATATGTAGTAAATATGCAAACATTAAATAGTTGCTCACCAATGGGATCGCTAATATCGCCTCATTACAGGCAATGCAAAATAGTACCGTCACAGTCTATTGTTTCTAGCACCCTCAAAACTCAAGCTTCGTGAATGTATATAGTAGACTGTGACATTACTGTCTAACTTCTAACATGAGAGGAGGAGGAACGAGTGTTGTAAGAATTCTCAACGAAAAGTGGAAATCAATTTCTACATAGACCCTAACTTCTCTTAGAAAAAGTTTATATCAATTTCACCGTCTTTCTTGCCATTTTATTTTTTTTATACTATAAAAAATCATGGCGAAAGTGTGCGACGATTGTTGAATTAAAACGCTATTTTATTTTCATTTCAAATAGAAACCCTTCAATTCTTTTCTTTTTGTATTTCTTGTGCATTATTTACGGTTAAGTTAAAGTGTAGGTACTTAGTAGTTCAGAATAAATTGTTGCCCACAGACAGACTTGTCCAAAACCACTTTTCCCGAAAAAATGTCGTAATTGGTTTTTTTGCAACGCCAAAAGTAATATCATTCATTTTCTTCTATACTACGTTTTCTGTTATTCAGTTTTATAAATTATCTATTTGTAATGTGTTCCAATTAAAAACTTCACAGAAAACATAATTAGGTCTACTACTAACGTTTTAAACTTAAAATTTTAAGAAATTCATTCTCAGTATTTGACCCTCAACAAGTACGGGGTGATTCACAACCCCAGAAACAAACTCCTGAGGAATGAAAGGTTTCACAGGGATGATCTTTTTTTTTTTTTTTCTTCAAACAACGCATATTTTCTGAGCGTCGTTTCGGAGCTACGCGATCGCTCAAACATCTTAATGACTACAAAATGAATTTATTGTTTCAAGTTCAATCATTTAGTTTACAGAGGATGGTCAAAGTGTTTACCCTGACCACGTTGCATTCATGACACTGTCGTTAAGTCGGGCGATCGGTGTGGACACGCAACATGTTTCCCTCTCCCTAGATCCACTACTCCCTGATGCATTTCATAATTGCATAACTCTGAAACGAAACGTAAAAAATTACGCGTTGTTCGACAAAAAATGTTCCCTTGCAGGGACCCTATCATTCCCCAAAGTTTGTTGCAGTGGGCCTGTATAATAAAGTGTCATTAAACTTCATTAGTATTATATTAGGCCTATACTATTCTTACTTATACTTCGTTTAAAGTCATAAACAAATTGTATTGAGAACTTATTTAGATATTTGGAAAAACATAAACAAGACGAAATATAATTTAGCAGAATTCGAACCAGTTTTAAACATTTATCGGTTATATATTTACTAATGAATTCCTTTGTTATATTAATCTGTTACTGATCTATATTTTCGATTTTAGCTATATTCAGTTGTTCCATCTTTCGTTGCAGCGCTATTATGGACTGTCTGGTGGTGCCTCTGCAGGAGAAGCTGGAAGACTGGAAAAAATCGGTTGTCAACCTGGATAAGGAACACGCTAAAGGTAAATCAGCCAGCAAGCTCTGTACAATTAGATCGCATTTGTTTCCGAGTTACGTTAGTCATGTTTACACAACTATTTTTTGTTATTTTCTCATTGTATATAATACGTATATACAAACATAGAACATAATGTCAAAATTTTCTTAAAAATAGGTGCATATATTTCTGCAGTTTCTGCCAGGAAAAGTTGGTTTCGATAGAACTGTATACATTCTTACACCATTTATTATATGACTATGTACTGTAGTCACAGGCTCATGGGCTTTTAAGGATATAGGCCCTAATGGTTTTATTTAACGACACTCGCAACTGCAGAGGTTATATCAGCGTCGCCGGTGTGCCGGAATTTTTGTCCCTCAGGAATTCTTTTACATGCCAGTAAATCTACTGGCATGAGCCTGTCGCATTTAAACACACTTAAATGCCCACGACCTCAGCCGGGATCGAACCCGCAACCTCGAGCATAGAAGGTCAACGCTATACCAACTACGCTACCGAGAGTGACGACGACGACGATGATGATGATGATGATGATGATGATGATGATGATGATAACATTTCTGTTAAGATTGTATTTTTCAAAATTGAAAAACAATAAAACCTTAATATCCATATGTCTATTATTAGTAATGGAATTGAGCTGAAGTAGTGATTGAAACAGTAACGAGACACTAGAGGATCTCGATTTTTACGTCAATACATGCAATTCCCATCTTTATTTATAGCAAAGAGGGTTAGCTCTGATTCTCGGAATCTGATAAAACCGCGAACGAAATCAGTTTATCGTATCAATCAGTGCCTCCACATTTCTGTGGAAACATACTTCGTCCGAATTCCATGAAAAAAGTTGTCACGTTTTTCGCATATCATGAATGCACCCACTGCAAACAAGACGTCATTGTAATTGTGCAAGCAGCAGACAGACATTCGTACAGTGAAAGCACAGTCTACTATATACAGTCACGAAGCTTGGGATGATTTTTTGCCAACGAGTTGCATTTCTCGCCATAGTTGCTAGCCGCTTGGAGTGCTATGAGTACTAGGAACAATAGACTGTGTCACTGCCATCGTGATCTAATACAGGCCGTAAGGCAGACCATGTGACTCGCTTAACCCGATCACGAAGGGCGGCGTTTCAACCACATAAATTAATTGGAATGCATAAAGAGTAACATATATTTCCTAAAATGTAGTGTAATTGCATTAATAAATTTCATGTTGAAGGTATACCGATAAGCTATCACAATTTGACTATAATTATGTGTGTATATTCCGCCTTTGCTTATCATACAATTAAATGAATAAATTAATTAGTCATATTTTCATTAACGTTTTCGGTACGTAAATTGTATCATCTTCAGATGTATGTATATGATGCTAATTGTTAACCAAGCCTATGGGTACATGTATCGTTGACTTAAATGCTCAATGTTTTTGTGCATACTGTGCTATGTCGGTGAAGTGTTGCCATGATTACATAAATGATTACCTTAACTCTTATATACTATTTGCTGGTACAACACATTATCAAAATTAAATTAGAATGTTTCAGTCAATATTTAAAACACTATTTAAAAACACTATTTAAAAAACACTGTTTAAAACTGTTTAAAAAGCACATAGTTTGTACATCACTTTAAATATATGAAGTATGTGATCACTTATTGTGTGGTGTTTGCCGATGTGAAGTTAAATGAGGCAGTTGTGGTGATCTTGTTATTTAGTATATAAGAGTTAAGGTAATCATTCATGTATTCATGGCAACACTTCACCGACATAGCACAGTATGCACAAAAACACTGAGCATTTAAGTCAACGATACATGTACCCATAGGCTTGGGTTAACAATTAGCATCATATACATACATCTGAAGATGGTACAATTTACGTACCGAAAACGTTAATGAAAATATGACTAATTAATTTATTCATTTAATTGTATGATAAGCAAAGGCGGAATACACACACATAATTATAGTCAAATTGCATTAATAACATTTAAAACAATGATTAGGAGACACTTCAGACATAATTCCTTGCGAGTTAAAGTGCAATATTATTTTTGGTGTGAAAATTACGTTGTTCGTATGTGTAATACCTGCCTTTTTCGATTAAATATTGCGAAATTCTTGTACATTAATTTATGCACGATTAAATAATTTTCAGTTGTACCGCACGAATATTTAGATATGTTGAAATTATAGGTTATGTTTACTGTAGCAGTAGCCCCGTTCTGTCTAATTTTAATGGTCTCCAATGCCCTGCCACTACATATGTATGTTATGTCATATGGATATTATGGGTTACTGTATTTAACTTATATTCCTAAATTCGCAATTATACATTATAATTAAACATAATGTCATGTATGACACCATCACATTCTATTTGTCTGCATTTTAATACTACAATTGAGTACTGAATTATTGTATTTATCTACTACGTAAGAGACGAAGTAACGCAATCGCACGTACACTAATTTCATAGGAGTGGTATGGTAATTTCTCTGTCTACATTTAAGGAAGGTAGATGTGCTAATTAAAATCACAATATGAATTCGTTTTTATTGAACCTCAAAATAGCTTCCATCTAAACTTAAAATGTTGATGCGAACAGATTATGTTAACACGTAAAATTCTCTTCACATTAAAATAACACTATTTTGTAATTATTTCTGCAACATATTATGCAACAAGAAGTAAACGGAACTTATGGACACATTACACTAAATAAAGCTTAGCAATGATACGCAATAAAGTTATAATATAATATTTCACTGAGCTCCATACACTGAAATAGAAAACCCGAACTTACATTACGGCCTGGTCTAGATCGAAAAGGCATTGACTGTGCCGTATTTCGCTTTGTTGTGAAAAGTTGTGTAAACTGTGAAATGTTCGTTATCGGTTGTAATAAATGTAAATGGCTAAAATACAATAATTTGAATAATAATATGGGACAAGGAGACATTTGTGGTACTATAAATATTGTAATAAAAATAGGTCAGAATTATCCTTCTTCCGAAAGATCCAGGGAGGTGAGTTTATAAAATATAATATATACTTTATGAAAATAATATATAAACCTTATGTATTTCATATTTCAATAGTGGAAGGAAGGTGTTAATTTTTTCAAAAGAATACGATATCGAAAATACAATACATTTTATCGTCTGCTAGGGAAAGAGTCTGTGATGAGGCGATAGTAGCGATTCTGGTGGTGAGCATATTTAATAAGTATTGAGCTTCGTGACTGTATATATTAGACTTTGGTGAAAGATTATACGCCATTAACATCGTGTGTATCGATGTATGTCGATGAATGTAACGAACACATGTGCAGAAATGCAACTACTTCAGTTCAAGTTAGTGTAACGCTATTTGTGGGTAACGATCCTTGTAACTGTCGTTCTTCTCGCATGCCATGAATGTGCTCACTGATCGTCATGGTAACGTTCTTAAGCTGTGCGACGCCAGGATCGAAGGTAATAAACACATCAGATATTCAGAAAATTGAGGTTGCCTCGTAACTAAAGAGAGAGGCTATATGCATAGAACAGATCATTACACATCAGATAATTTTTATGTTACGTTTCTTCGCTTCTGTAGACATAAAAGTGGAAATAACACCACCATTATTATCTCTTAACAAGTTCCTACCATATCACAGGTAAATTTCTCTTTCTGAAAAATTGTTTTCTTGTATAAAACAGGAAGAAAAGAGAGATTGGTCATTCATGTTTAAGACAGCATGCTGATATCGGAACAGGAGTTTAATCAAATCCAGGAATGGGCACGTGTTCTCGCACGCACACTGTATACACCGCACCTTAATTTCTCCCTACACAAATATTCTACCTGTCTGCGTGTACGTACAACAGCCGTGGCGAAAATGTAATCGTGCGCCGAGCCACCGTGTAACCTGCAACGTGCATAGCACTAATGGAGGGAGGCGGACACTCGAAGGGGAAGTGAAGCAACTCTTAACTTATTAACGGATTTTCATTTTCCTTACGTCAAGCACTTAAATATAATTTTATAGAGTATAAGGTTACAAACTAATGTTTAGTACGTGTAACGAAGAAAGAAATTAACAAGAAAACATAGGACACATTATCACAACCTAAAATTAACTGTCTTCAGAATGTCTCTGCGACAGAGTTTCAAAATCAGGAATTATGTCACTTACTGCCAGTCGTAGTTGATCACGAAGGTATTTGTCTCTCAGTCGTAATCTAAATTAGGTTTTTACTATTTTCATTGTTGAAAATAATTTTTCACAAACGTAAGTTGTAGCGAACATGGCTTCAACAGAGCAAGCGAAAGAACGAAGCTTCGGATATTTATTTTTTGGCAAAGATTTGAAAAGTTCAACATTTGTCAAGTCCTTACATCTGACTTTCATTGTAACATTACATTGTAAATCTGTGAGTTTAAATTGAAGACCTAAACGCATTATTCGTACATCTGCTGAAAAAGGATCGAAATAATAATAATAATAATAATAATAATAATAATAATAATAATAATAATAATAATAATAACACTTACCCTTTTAATGTTTCATCAGTAATACTCGTATGTATTATAATGCTGTTTTGTGTTATACAACCGTTTTCCTCGTAATACTTGTGAACAAATAATACATTTAATATTCTCATCATATTGGCAGCAAAAAAAATGCGTCCTCCCATCCTACTTGAAACTTTCGTTTTTGTAGAGGTACATGGTTTCGAGAGAGACATTGCGACGATACGCCACTCGCAGGTCAGAGACAAATACAAATAGAACGGAGTTTGACTCCAGTGAGTGAGAAGGTGGGGTTCGGGGATGTAGGAAGTAAGAGAAATGCATAGCTACCATTGCGAGCCACAATGTTCTCGCGAGTCACATTTTCGCCACGGCTGGCGTACAGTAAGCAGAGATTGAACTCGGTAGCATAGCGTTGTAATCAGAGGTGTGTAAAGTGTTGGAATATGGTGAATAAATTGTAGGTTTCGTTTTAATATCCAGGAAACATGGGGACAAGACTATTTTGTTGTTATGAATAAAGGTAAAATTCAATGTCTCAACTGTTCAGATGGGATCCATATAAAACATAATATCAGACGGCACTTCGATCTTGAACATAAGAAGGATTTTGGCAAACAAACTTATAGGTAAGAGTTTAAATTCTTAAAAATAGTTTGTATTAATAATATAGTTGTTACGTGCGATGAAACAATGTGTTATTTTTCTAAAATGAACCTAATGAAAAATATTGCCCGTACACGTCTAACAGGCTATCATTTCGTAACTGTTTTATGTTTATGTAGTAATAATATTCAATCCTAATATAGACAGACTCGTCCTGACCAAACAGTATAGGAGATCTAGAGGTTATAATTGATTACGTATGAGTGCTAAGCCGCAGTGACCATTTGAATGCCTATATTACGTATGTGAATTGATATGTAATGACATGCCGCATTAGTTTTGTACAGTCTTAGAAAAGAGTTTTGTCGCACAGATAGTCCCAAAAAGAAGCAGTGCGCATGATCAGACATACAACGAAACAAAACTAATTGTATTACCTCAACTATTTCTTCTCTTGTAAATCAAGTCGCACGTCCTCTGATCGTATGCACTGTCTCCTTCTGGGACTTGTATAAAATATCTGTGCGACAAAACGTTTTACTAAGACAGTATATTCCTAAGCAAAAAAGAAATCAAGTTCATATGATATAAACACGTCCGAAATGTTGTGGAAGGAGTGAACTGGATCACATTTACCTCCTCTCCGTTATGCCCATGCCTTATCTAATCTTTAAGTCTAAAGTGTCGATGATGATGATGATTATTATTATTATTATTATTATTATTATTATTATTATTATTATTATTATTATTATTATTAGAAATAGTAAATTTTCATAATCACGATAAATGCGAAATTTGCCCAAATTCTTTCTCATTATCTGAAAAATGTAACAAACCTCCTACATCTACATGAAGTATTAAATTACTTAATTCTAATTGTTGCCTTATACAGTATAAATGTCCGATTATTAAGGAGTCCTCTGAAGTGAAGTATTTAGGCATAATTTTCGACACTTATTTAAAATGGAACTAATTACCTTTGTGATAAATTACGTAAAATAATATATTACTTTCTTTTATTGAGGAATTACTTATCATTAAGTTTATTACGCACAATATACTTAACTTCATTTCAATCGGTAATTATGTATGGAATTATAGGATGGTGTAGCTTATTTAAATCCAATTTTAATCCACTTTATTTATTACAGAAGAAAATAATTAAAATATGTCTTCATAAACCTATTGACTTTCCATCTCAAAAATTGTTTTTTGACTTTAATGTTCTTAAAATAAGACAAATTTCTTATATTGTATTAATAAAATTCATACATAAAAATCGAAATAATTTTTGAATTGTATTCTCATAGTTATGGAACAAAAGGTATGAATTCTTTAAGATTGTTTGAACCAAAATGAAACACTGCTACAGAATTTAATCCTAGTATTAATTTAGGCCCAAGAATATATTACAACAAATTTATATTTAAATATCCTAATCTTGTCAATTCTAGTAGTTCTAGTATTAAATTAAAAAAGTTATGTATGAATTTGATAAAAGTTGAAAAATTGTAAATTTAAATTTATATATTCTTATTACGTAGTAGACATAAGACAAATTATATTATATACTTCTTAATTTAAATTCAGGAATCCGCCCCTGAGCACGAGTTCTGCTCTTTCAGGGGCGAGCTAAAGTTTTCTGTTTATATTATATTTTATGTATAAAAGCACCTTTTATCACATATCTGTGGTAAAATATTTTATCATATGCTTTGTCAAAGAACTTTGATACTGTAATACCAGGCTAAGCCAAGATAGCTAACTTCGCATAGAAAGCAGATAAAACTGTTCAGAATATAATGCGCTGGGAACAGTTAGTTCAGGTTCTAGAATATGTTGCTCATAAGGAAATAGACATTATTATCAATACAATCTACGCAGTGTTGAAAATATTTTATCATTTCATTATATAAAATAGTATCATTTTTTGCTAAATACTATTATTTTAAGACTTACTTACTTATACTTACTTACTTGCTTTTAAGGAACACGGAGGTTCATTGCCGCCTCACATAAGCCCGCCATTGGTCCCTATCCTGAGCAAGATTAATCCATTCTCTATCATATCCCACCTCCCTCAAATCCATTTTAATATTATCTTCCCATCTACGTCTCGGCCTCCCTAAAGGTCTTTTTCCCTCCGGCCTCCCAACTAACACTCCATATGCATTTCTGGATTCGCCCATACGTGCTACATGCCCTGCCCATCTCAAACGTCTGGATTTAATGTTCCTAATTATGTCAGGTGAAGAATATAATGCGTGAAGTTCTGTGTTGTGTAACTTTCTCCATTCTCCTGTAACTTCATCCCTCTTAGCCACAAATATTTTCCTAAACACCTTATTCTCAAACACCCTTAACCTATGTTCCTCTCTCAAAGTGAGAGTCCAAGTTTCGCAACCATAAAGAACAACCGGTAATATAACTGTTTTATAAATTCTAACTTTCAGATTTTTTGACAGCAGACTGGATGATAAAAGCTTCTCAACCGAATAATAACAGGCATTTCAACATTTTTATTCTGTGTTTAATTTCCTCCCAAGTAGCATTTATATTTGTTACTGTTGCTCCAAGATATTTGAACTTCTCCACCTCTTCAAAAGATAAATTTCCAATTTTTATATTTCCATTTCGTACAATATTCTCGTCACGAGACATAATCATATACTTTGTCTTTTCGGGATTTACTTCCAAACCTATCTCTTTACTTGCTTCGAGTAAAATTTCCGTGTTTTCCCTAATCGTTTGTGGATTTTTTCCTAACATATTCACGTCATCCGCATAGACAAGCAGCTGATGTAACCCGTTCAATTCCAAACCCTCTCAGTTATCCTGGACTTTCCTAATGACATACTCTAGAGCAAAGTTAAAAAGTAAAGGTGATAGTGCATCTCCCTTCTTTAGCCTACAGTGAATTGGAAACGCATATGACAGAAAGTGACCTATACGAACTCTGCTGTACGTTTCACTGAAACACATTTTATTATTTTAAGACTAGTAAGGAAATTTAGAAATTATGTTGATGTTAAGTACTGAAATGCGACATTATTTTTTCGAGTTCTAGAAACTTAGTCACTTCCGAGATAAAAATCTGTCCTCTTTGGGAGTTCAAAGGAGCTAATGCTGCAACTTGAAAGAGCACAAATTCTGCTTCCAACATGCTGCACTTAAATATAGCTCCTTCTCAGACAAAGTTATACAATTTGCACGAGTTTCTAGTTCACAACTGGATTCCGCTTCAGGACGCGGAGCGCGCCTGTACTATCAGGAGCACTGTGGAAAATCGATAGTTGCGTCAAAGGAGTAACACTCAAAAAGCATGAAGTTGAAACTATTACACGACATTGTACACATCGTGTTTACCGGTACTTAAAATTATTTGGGTTTTCAAGTGCAAAGAGTAGAGAATCTATTAATTTCACGAGCAAATTGCAGTCTAAGTTACACTCGTAAGAAAACTACGTCCAGGGTAGTAAAATAGCGCTGCAAAGATTTAGGCCTACATCTCAGATGTTCTCATTATACGCTTTTCGCTGTGATTCTGTTTTTCTTATAGTTCTACCGAACATATACCGGTTTTTAGTGTATTTTCTCAAATGTTATTCAGGAGACATTCACAGACGCTGTCATGTACTATGCACTTAAATAAAAAAAGTTATCCTTTTGGAATTGCACAAAAAATGCGTTGTTTATGCTAATTATAAGAGATGCGATATCTGACTTCATTTTTAAATTGTGCGATTTAAATGAATATACGTATGTAATGGGCAGGGCATGTAGTACGTATGGGTGAATCCAGAATGCGTAGTGTTAGGTGGGCGACCTGAGAAGGGAAAAAGGTCTTTGGAGAGGCCGAGACGTAGATGGGAGGATAATATAAAAAGAAATTTGAGGGAGTTGGTACATGATGATAGGAACTGGATCAATCTTACTCAGGATAGAGACCGATGGCGGGCATATGTGAGGGCGGCAATGAACCTCCGAGTTCTCTAAAAGCCATTTGTGAGTGAGTGACGTACGGTATATAATTCATTTTGAAAACATTCTTGTAAAGTAACTATTCGTGTATTGTAATCGCTACTAATACTATTTTACGAAAATCCTGATTAAAATTTATAGACTTCAAATTGAATTGAATTTGGGAAGGGGAGCATTACAACCAAGCGCTGCGACCTAGATCTACAGGGTGATCCGTTTGGGTATGGATAAAATAAAAACACCGTAAAACATTTACTACTGAACTTTATTTGTTGAAACTTTGTGCATACAACACTGAAAGAGGGGAGATTCCCCAGAGCTCAACATGACCCCCATTGCGCACCCTGCACAACTCATAACGGTGATGCAATTCAGCCCATGTCCGTTGTAACATAAGAGGGGTGATTTGTTGAAAAGCTTGAGTAATTTTTACTCTCAGATCATCAATGTACCTGGGTTTCTGTGAATAGACAATGTCTTTAATAAAACCCTATACGAAGAAGTCGAGAGAGGTTAGATCTGGGGGGTTTGGGGGCCAAGAGATGCTGTTTCTCGTGCTTCTGGTTTCGCCTGCGACCTCCTGCATGCTTTTTTTAACACAGGACCTGTTTCTACGAGGGGGATCCAGGAAATAACGACCGTTTTGTTGTAATAATTAAAAAAAATATATTTATTTGAAAAAACAAAGTCTGTTACATAACTAAAGCTTCCTTTACTTCTCTACATAATCACCACCTACATTTAAACATTTGTCGTATCTGTTCACTAGCTTTAGAATTCCCGTGTTATACTCCTCTGCCGCCAGTTCATTAAGCCAGGTGTTCACTGTCTTCTTCAACTCTTCATCACTTCCAAAACGCGTACCACCCAGAAAATCTTTCAGCTTAGTGAAAAGGTGAAAATCGCTAGGAGCAAGGTCTGGACTATAGAGCGGATGATCAAAGATTTCCCAACCGAATTGATCCAGCAATTCTCGAGTTGAAGCAGCAGTGTGCGGGCGGGCGTTGTCGTGTAGAAGCACAACTCCTCTCGAAAGCATTCCTCGCCTCTTGTTTTGGATGGCTCGCCGTAGTTTTCGTAAAGTCTCACAATAACGATTTGCATTGATCGTAGTGCCTTTTGGCATGAAATCCAGCAAAAGAACACCTTCGCGATCCCAAAAGACAGTAGCCATGACTTTTTGTGTTGAGAGAGTCTGTTTAAATTTTCTCGATTTCTTGGGTGATGAGGGATGATGCCACTGACGTGATTGGCGCTTGGTTTCTGGGGTGTTGTGAGACACCCAGGTCTCATCACCAGTCACAATTTGATCAAGAAAGGCGTCTCCATCTGTGTGATATCGCATCAAGAATGTCAATACTGAGGCCATTCTCTGAGTTTTGTGTTGGTCACTCATTTGCCGTGGAACCCATCGTGCACAGATTTTGTGGTAGCCAAGATGTTGCGACACAATTTCACCAAGCAAAGAACGAGAAATGTCAGGAAAGGCAATATGCAATTCGTCGAGTGATGTGCGCCTGTCTTGCAAGATTCTGTCGTTCACTTTAGTCTTCAGGTCTTCTGTGAAGAGTGATGGGCGTCCGGGTCGAGTTTCATCGTCGACATTTGTTCGCCCATTGTTGAACATTTCGCACCATTTTCTCACATTTCTTTCATTCATTACAGTATCACCATACACTTCTTTGAATTGCCGGTAAATTTCTGCAGGTTTCAAATGTCGGGCATTCAAAAATCGAATCACACTCCTCACCTCACAGTCGGCGGGATTATCAATCACGTCGTTCATTTTGAAGTAACACAAAATGCACAATGGCGACTTGTTGCAACCAGTACTCACAACATTATGAGAACACATGTTAAGGAAGCCAGTTGACCTTCAAACAAGGAAGGGGAGTCTGCTGCGCGGCGGGTATGCGCGAACGGTCGTTATTTCCTGGATCTCCCTCGTACAAATATTCGATACCACAACATTAAGGAATCGTAGCCATTTAGGTACATTATGCACACCATACTCACGTCGAAATTCCCTTTGAACTCTTTTATCACAATCAAATTTAGCATACCAAAGGACACATTGTGCCCGCTGTTGATTTGTAGTAGCCATTTTAATCATCTACGATTTTCATTTGTTTTTTTCAGATTATGCATTGTTGATTGTCATATATGAAAACTTCCATCTTCTAATCATAATATAACTAGCAAGAAATTTTTCCTACTATCATAATAGATTTATAATAATAAATTAAAATTGTCCGTACCCAAATGGATCACCCCCTTTGGTTTGATTACCTGGTTGGGTTTTTTCCGAGATTTTCCCCAACCATAAGGGAAAATGCCAGGTAATCTTTTGGCGAATCCTCGGGCCTCACCTGATTTCACTACATCTCGCTAAAATATTGTAAAAAAATTGTAGAAAATTACAAAATTGTAAAACTGTAAAGATTGTAAAAAGTGTAAAAATTGTAATTGTAATATTTTGACTTTTTCCACATCTTAAAGCTTCATTGCTAATGTAAGATCTATGGGATATAATAAATGAAATGGAAAAAAAAAAACTGAAGCAATGGCATTTCATGGATGTAGAATTATAAGAACGAAAGTTATAATAGATGAGGGATCAGTGGAACTGATCTCACATTTTAAATACTTAGTATGTTGCATACCTGTTTTAGAGATAGGCCTAACTAAAGACGTAGACAAGAATACAATAAGAAATAATGCATTAAATGAAAGTACGTATAAAATCTATATGACGGGAACAAAATGAGACCGGAAATTCAAATGAAATTACATAATTTTATATCCAAGCTAACTTTAAAGTTTGAGAGTGAGATTAGTTATGGATGCTTAGATCTCAAGACGAGAATAAACTGGAAACTAATCACATGAAATTTCTGAGACGAATGTGTGTTGTTACACTAAAGTACAAAAATAAGAAATAATTTTGGAGTAAAGAATATACTGACAGAAACTGCTAAATGTAAAGAGAAAACAAGATCAGGGTATACCCAAATCAAGATGGACAGACTAGATATTTAGCTCGAAACGGTTATTCGGCCCAGTCCATGATTTTTGTGTAAGGAGAAGAAGATAACGGATGCAACATAGTAGGCGAACATCCTTCACGTCGTGGAAAGTACGACTCTAATGACGAAATACATACTTACATTAGTAGTTCCGAAACGTCATCGATGTAAAAGTCAAGCCACAATAAATAATCCCAAACTATTCTTCAGAACATAATCACCGTGAAAGTTTAAAACCTCAGAAAATGAGGAAATTGTAAGAAGAATCAACGTAGCAGACAATTCTGTGGAATGAGTAGAAAGGCGTCGATTGAAGTGGCTCAGTCATGTGTTCAGAATGAGTGAGGAAACATGACCGAAAGTCATTTATGAATGGAAGGAACTGGAGCGACGTAAAAGAGATAGAGCAGCACATCATCGAATATGAGAGCAATCAGGATGATGCGGGATAGAAAACTCGATCTGGAAGATACACAAGATTGCCAATACTGGAGATTAGATGAGCACAAAAAGAGTTCACGTTGTCGGTCGTTGCCTATCACACATGCTTGGGGAGGATACAATTAACACGAAAATCTGCCATTTCCAGTTGCTTTCAATGTTCTCATGTTTTCCAGTTTATTTGGCGAAGATTAATTTATTATTATTATTATTATTATTATTATTATTATTATTATTATTATTATTATTATTACACCTTCGCTTCGAAAATGAGGAAGAGTAATTCGATATTAATTCGAGGATTCGTAACAGGAAAAACTACAAATAACGTCATCATGTACTCATTTAATCATTTAATTGAAAGCAGACGTAATTTTTTTTTATTTCAGTGTTAGATAATGGCATCGCGTAATTTAAGTGACTTCGGTTGTGATAAAATGAGGATGTCATCGTTATCTGACAGATAGCTGTAATATTTAAAGAAACGATAGCCAGGGTCACGTCATAAACTGTCCAATGCAGCTGAAACTTTCAGAGAGATTTTTCATTTAATCCAATGTGGTATATATCAGTGAAATATAAGAATAAATCCAGTAATTTCATTCAAAGCAGTGTCAATAATAATAATAATTTATTTATTTTATTTTATTTATTGATATTTATGTGCTGGACAACAGCCATTGGCCAATAAAAGTCCAACACAGTGATAAAATTAATGCAATAAAATGAACAACTATGGTACAAATTAAATAACAACAAAATGAAGAACGTAGATTACAATGATTTAATTTACAAGAATTAATACTATAATATTTTATGGAAAGGAGTAGATTCTTACAAAAGTTTTGCCAATTTGTGTATAAGGATTATGCAAATAATATTAGCAAAGACATTTCCATATTCTAATACTTCTATACATTGAATGGATCGAAATCTCCTACATGTAAGTTAGCATTTTTAATACCTCTGGGGATCGGTGAGGAAGATTTAGAATTCATAATATAGAAGAATAAGTAATCGAGATCATGACGTCTGGCATACAGGCTTCGACATTTAAAGTGCTCGCATTTTTTTATCATAGTTAAACCCGGAGTTTTTAGGTAGAAATCTGTACGAATATAGTGAAATAATTTTCCTTTGAGTATTTTCCAGTTTATATAGCATTTATAATAATAATAATAATAATAATAATAATAATAATAATAATAATAATAATGTTTAGTCAACTGTCCGAAGACAAGTTTGAACCTCATAAGTGACACCAATAAGGCATCACTCACGAGGCAACTAAGCCGGGAGTTAAAGGAGTAGGGTGGCGAGTTCCTTTCCCCCTCCATTGCATACATCTCTGACCAGTAACATATTACGCTAATCAGACTTCAGATATTGTATACAAACAATTGTTCTTCCTCTGACACACATCGTCAAGTGAGATGTACTGCCTGATAATAGATGATTGTACAATAATGATAATAATAATTAGTTGTAAACAGTGCTGTAAAGAAGTAAATTGTGTTTTATTTAACGAAGCTCACAACTGACGAGGTTATACAGTATCAGCGTCGCTGGTGTGCCGGATTTTTGTCTCGCAGGAGTTCTTTTAAATGTCAGTAAATCTACTGACATGAGCCTGTCGAATTTAAGCACACTTAAATGTCATCGACCTGGACTGGGATCGAGACCGCAACCCGGGCACAGAAGGACAGCAGTCTACCGACTGCGCCACCCTGACCAACTAACAGTGCTGTAGTTGAAATAAAATTTAAGTGTAACTCACCTTACAGTCTATTTCAGAAGATCTCAGATTGCCTCATATGTAACTTCTTTCAGTGGCTGTCGTTTCCTACATGCTGTTTCATCTGCCATCTTGCAACCACAATTGTACATTAAGGATATGGATTGAACTTTTGAAGTGGAGGGCCAACGCTGCTTATGAATATCAACTCGGTTACGAGGAAACTAGGAGAGCATTTCTCTTCTTTGATATTACTTCATTCATTGTTCTGAATGATATTTTGCTTTCTGTTGTTGAAATTGGAAGAGTGTTGATTGTTTTAAAATTTTCAGTTCATGTGTTTCGGTATCTCAGTAAATAAACTCACAAAAAGAAGTTATGAATAGTCGCTTTTCTGGCAAACGAAAAATATTGCAGAATCTGCTCACACTTTTATAAACTCCAGTGCTGTCAGTCCCAGGAGGCCAGCTTTTTAGTGTTAACCAAATTGAAGTCATTTACAAGTAAATTCATTGTTCATAACTTAGAAAAAATTTCATTTGGTGACACTGGAAATTGACTAGCTTGGCGGAGTTTCTTGAGACTAACTTTACCTTCATACAACTGAGTGCCTGCATAGCGCTGGACTGCATCGAGAGAAACAGATGGACTGCTGACATCACACTCCATCTTTTCCAACATAGTGTGTTTCTGTTATCCAGCAGAGCCCGTATCTGTCAGTTCCTGCCGGATGCTTTTACAATTCACTGCGGACTAAAGCAAGGAGATGCACTATGACCTTTACTTTTTAACTTCGCTCTAGAATATACCATTAGGAAAGTTCAGGGTAACAGAGATGGTTTGGAATCTAACGGGTTACATCAGCTTCTTGTCTATGTCGATGACGTGAATATGCTAGGAGAAAATCCACAAATGATTAGGAAAAACACGGAAATTTTACTTAAAGCAAGTAAAGCGATAGGTTACAAAGTATATGATTATGTCTCGGGACCAGAATATTGTACGAAATGGAAATATAAAAGTTGGAGATTTATCCTTCAAGCAGATGAAAAATTCAAATATCTTGGAGCAACAGTAACAAATGTAAATGACACTCGGGAAGAAATTAAACGCAGAATAAATATGGGAAATGCCTGTTATTATTCGGTTGAGAAGATTTTGTCATCTATTCTGCTGTAAAGAAATCTGCAAGTTAGAATTTATAAAACAGTTATATTGCCGGTTGTTCTGTATGGTTGTGAAACTTGGACTCTGACTTTGAGAGAGGAACATAGATTAAGGGTGTTTGAGATTGAGGTTCTTGGGAAAATATTATTTTACGGATGAAGTTACAGGAGAGTGGAGAAAGTTACACAACGCAGAACTGCACGCATTGTATTCTTCACCTGACATAGTTAGGAACATTAAATCCAGACGTTTGAGATGGGCAGGGCATGTAGCACGTATGGGCGAATCCGGAAATGCATATAGAGTGTTAGTTGGGAGGCCGGAGGGAAGGAGACCTTTGTAGAGGCCAAGACGTAAATGGGAGGATACTATTAAAATGGATTTGAGGGAGGTGGGATATGATGATAGAGACTGGATTAATCTTGCACAGGATAGGGACCGATGGCGGGCTTATGTGAGGGCGGCAGTGAACCTCCGGTTTCCTTAAAAGTCATAAGTAAAGGCTAGTTCACAATATACCGGAAACGAGAATCGGAACGAAAACTGTAAAATTGTTAAAATGTGTACATTTAAATGTGAGCATTCACAATTAACGAAAAGCTTGCCGGAGCCCGGGATCGGGAACGGAGAGTTGACCAAGTTTCAACTTTGGTGTTCACGTTTCCGATCACAGCCGATTAGATTCATTCTATTGCCATCTAAAAGCTATTTTGTCGTCGTATATTTTGTAGCAAGAAGACCGTGACATAACCTATGCATTATTTTGTTCTGTGCATCATGGAGCAAGTTTTATTTGATGAGATTCTAATATTGAGCGTTGAGGAAAATCCTCACGTTTACGATAAGCGGCGCGCCTAGTATAAAGAAGAGAAAGTGAAGGTGAATACGTGGCTTTCAATAGCTGCATCTTTGAACACCGATCGCAAGCGAATCATATTTTATTACTGTATTGGTTGTATTACACACTACATATTCATGCTAACTATTGTTGTGCTCATTTTTGTTCTATTACAAATGTTTCTTCTCTAATTATTTTACGTTATGGTAGACTTAAAATAGGTTGTGATAATAAAGATGCATGGGCATATTTATAGTACCGTACCTAATGAAATGTTTCAGTTGAAATTTCGAAATAGGTTAACCTGTGTTTATGTTGGCTGCCTTGTACTCATGAGAGAACGCCATTGGTCAATTATACACAAATTACATCAGAATGGGTAATATCGACTTCACATATCGTTATTGACATACATATCGATATGCATAGTCGTCTACGTTCTCAGTTTATTGTGAATCAAAAATTTTCATATTCACTCCTCTGCTTCTCGTTTTCATTCTGGTTCTCGTTCCCGGTTTATTGCAAACCAGCCTTTATTGTGTTTCTGTGTAACGGAAACCTGTCGTAAATTGAAATTTGCTCGAATACTGAACCCGATCAAAAACAGAATCGTTTTACCGATAAATATTTAGTTGGAATGAAAAGATTTTTATACCGGAACGGTGAAGTACAACTAAAATTTTATCCTGCGGCCCTTTCCGACCCAACTACAGCACTGGTTGTAAAGCTACCATAGAATATGAAATGGCATAATAGAATAGGACAGTTTTCCTAGCATTAATAGAATAAAATGCAACTTTAGATAGTATAGCAAGGGCCTACTAATTGTTCATTATAACGGCGGTATACATACATTAGTCTTGGCAAGGTTCAACGCGGGCTATCGGTTAAGGGACAGATTCCTCTAAAAAGACTAGAATACCGCCAAATCCTTTAGGTTTCAAGGCCTTAACTAATACTACTCAGGTTAAAAATACGAGTAATTTTTATCTACAATAATAGGGTAACTAATCCTAGTTTAAAACAAAAGATTTTATAGCCTCAAACAAAATAAAGTCATAATATACATTAAGATTTCACTCAATAACAATAAAATAATTAAATTTTTAGACATGGTTTGAAACCGAAAATAGTAATTCTTTTGAACATAGAGGAGTACTCGGTAGTCCGAAAAAATTTTGTCGAGACTAGGGAGAAATTCCTTAAAAACGGGATATCTGCTAGAAAGAATTAAACTTTAATTTCTCTAAGCTTATCTAAATTCCGATAAGTGTGAACCCGCTTCTGTTGTGTTCGTCTCGTTTGTTAACACATGAACGATCTCCACTCTGGTCGAAGCAGGCTGCCTGCGACCAGGCATCTTTGTGCTCATGCATTGGGAATGGGGAGACGGCGGTCAACTATATGAAGCCTATTTTTAGACCTGAAGCCCTCGTGTGATCTTAAAGTTCCATTTCGACCCTCTCTCATTTCCTGCACGTCGAAACGTAAGTTTAATTTTTGTAGATCAGTAAAACTCGGACGGCGTTTGTAGTTTCCGACCTGGTTGATGCCTTTGTTACATGAGAACCGAGATCGGTCACGGCCTTGTGGAGGCTTGCACGCACAAGATTTATACACTCCGCCTCACAACTGGAGCGGTCTTCCTGCCCGTAGGTGCCACTGACTTACAAGAGGTGTCCGGTTTCAGTTTTATATCAGGTAATCGCTGCAAATGTGACTCGAAAAAAAACAGTTGGCGAGAGTACCTTTCAGAGAGCTTGATTTCTCCTTGGATAGAGGCACTTCTTGTTAGAATCGCCCTTCGAATCGGCACAAAGACAAAATATGAAATATGCGTGCATATACGCAGAAAATCTTACGAAACTCAGCCTATACATAGTAACCATAACTTGAATACGTACGCAAAATTTATGTTTCATATCATCAGGAGCGTGCTGTTAGAGTAACAAAATCTACATCGACATAAGGCATGGACTTCCTACCCCTCTTTCAGTATACCTATAACCCTATGGTTGGTTGGTGGTTGGTGGTTGGTGCTGCGATACGTTCGATTTATAACAATGCTATATTTAGCGTAGACAGGCCTACTGCCTAGTACCGACCTGGGGAGTCAGGTGAGCGGGTGAGAAGTCGCATGCGGCCGGTGGGCTGGTACACCTCATCCTCATTCATCCTGTAAATTCTGGGTGCACAATAGGCCTCAGTATGGCCGATGTGCAAAGGGTCGTCCCTAACTCGCCCCTAGCCACCGTTACCTAAAGCTAAACCTAGTACCGACTTTGTAATAAAATGAAGGCGACAGAATATAAAATTTAACTTGTTGTGAAACATATTGAAAAGGTTGTTTTGACAGTTCTGCAGTGCAGATGTTAAATATAATGCATTGTCGATTTTAAACTCATTTTAAGAGTGGTATTCACACGTTCGTTAGAGTTCTGACTTTATTGTTTAACATTTGTGCATTTTACACTTCATATTTTTAATAATAATAATATAATAATAATAATTAAAATGCCGATAATGTAAAATGTAAACAATTTTAATAATGCTCCCCTTGACAAAATTCTGCGTACGCCACTGCATATCACTTTTTGGAACGTATGCTAAGTCGTTTTCTTTGAAAATTATCATTTTATTTGTACATATAATGCATATTTCGAGTCCACCGTTGTGGGATAACGGTTAACGTATCTGATCGTGAAACGACCGGGCCAAGTTCAGATGCTGGTTGGGACAAGTTACTGACTTGTTTTCTTTTTCCACAGGTTTCTCTCCGCAACTAGTTAAAGCAGAATTGCTGAATAACTTTCGGCGTCGGCCCTCTGGCTTATTTCGTCTTAATTTCAACTTCATCTATCATCTTTCAGTAGTTTCAGATCGACCTAGGATACATCGGATGTAGGCTAGTACCTAATTTTATATATTATTTTAATGTACCGAAGTACATATAATATTTCCATGCAGATATTCTGCGTCATCATACGATGAAAGAGTAATGGAACGGAGAAAAATTCTCTCTGGCGCCGGGATTTGAACCCGGGTTTTCAGCTGTACGTGCTGATGCTTTATCCACTAAGCCACACCGGATACCCACCCCGGCGCCGGACAGAATCGTCTCAGATTAAGTTCCAACTCTCTCGGCACCGGGTTCAAATCCCGGCGCCACGCCGAAGAGAATTTTTCTCCGTTCCATTACTCTTTGATCGTATGATGACGCAGAATATCTGCATGGAAATATCATATGTACTTCGGTACATTAAAATAATATATATGATATCCGTAAATCACTTCGTGATTTAAGACGGCGCTTATTCCGTCGGATCCCGGCCAACTAGTCACTCATAACGAGTGCACCTCAGCACATGTGTGGACTTCAGTCCTACGTTCATAGACATCTATGACGTAGTGCAGAGGGCGGCCACTAGAGGGAAACCAAGAGTTGGAACTTAATCTGAGACGATTCTGTCCGGCGCCGGGGTGGGTATCCGGTGTGGCTTAGTGGATAAAGCATCAGCACGTAGAGCTGAAAACCCGGGTTCAAATCCCGGCGCCGGAGAGAATTTTTCTCCGTTCCATTACTCTTTCATAGCACCTAATTGATATGCACACAGATGGCATTTATCTGAGGAAGCTGCAGAAATCCTAGGGGAACGGAAGGCTTTCGTACCCAACTCCTTCGTACCTGGGTGACGTGAAACTCAATCGAAAGACGGTACCAAGTAGTGAATCACGATAGCTACATCAGTGTGATCTCCAGGTCAGTACGGTATATGATGCAGCAGGATATATTGTGATTTCCATACAAATGACATCGATCTGAGAAACTACAGAAGTCCCAAGGAGGCGTAGGAGCGTGGATTCCATCGGACCTGGGGTATTGTGTAGCTGAATCGATAGATGGCACCAAACAGTAAAAAAGTGATATTTGCAGGACTATGGTTCTGCGGACTACAATCATCCCTGCAAAAAGGACGACACCAAATTAAACGACAGCTACCGTGCAAGTCTTCAGATCCTCCTCCGTAAGAGAGAAAAAAAAAATTCGATGCAAGGATATTTTTCATGCATATTTTTCCATGTAGTCTATTGTATTGATTATGAGAGAGAATATTACAGATTTTTAATTATATCTCTGCCTTTGTGCAACGTCACAGTTTGCGGTGAGGTGGGAAGAGAGAGAGCAGAAGTTTGCAATGTTTTGATGCTCTGACGTCCACGACGAAGATAAGCCACTTGAAATTTACCGGTCACTCACCGGCATAGATGTAATAAAAGAACTGTACATACCATACGTAACAGTTTAATGAGAATTATAGTATTAACTAGTATCCAAATCGCATATGGTCCAGCAAAGCCTATGATACATGAGCAAGACCAGTGCTTTCGTATAGAAACGGAGCCTGGTCTACACAAAAGTGGGATAGAAAAAGAATCATGGCCGATGAAATGATATTTTTAAGAAGCGACTGCTGGATATATAACATTGTATAAAATGTGGATATCCAGCAAGTTTTAAAAATAGAGCCAGGAACACGTGAGATCGATAGATTCTGACTCACTTGGCGATAACGTAGCCATATGCAAGAAGCGTATTACCTGGACGGCTTCTAAATTATCAACCAAGTGATATGACATCACTGGGGAGACTCCAAAGCGCTGGCAAGAGACATTCGATGTAGAGTATTATTTCCCTGTTTCTGTTCTTAAATGTTCATTTTTGTTGATATTTGTCATTTTAACATTGTATTATTTTAATAAGAAAGGTGTCACTTTCTTGTAAAGCTGACGGCTTTGCTCTTTACAGAATTTATTTTCATTTTGTAGACTATTGCCGAATCATTTATTCTATTGAGGTCATTCTGAAGAAGAGTATTATTTTCATAACTTTTTATTTCCTTGTATACGATACAATCATCCGCGAATAAGCGAACCCTAAACAAGATGTTAATTGGCAGATCATTTACAAAAGCCAGGAATAGAAGAGGCTCCAAGACACTCCCCTGTGGGACTCCGGAAGTAATTTCAATTGGGCTCGATAATTCCTCCCCCATCCGCACTCTCTGAGTGCGACAAGTTAAAAATTCCTTGATCCACTGGAGTACGCTGAAGTCGATCCCCGTTGATTGTAGTTTAACCAACGATATGCCGTGTGGAACTACATCGAATGCGCGTGAAAAGTCAATAATAACTGCATCTACTTGGCTGTTTGAATCTATTCCGTTTGCTAAATCCTGACATACAGTTACTAATTGACTCTCACATGAGTAGCCCCCATGTATGGAGTATAGCGCGGAGTACATATTTCTGGTCTGCTGTTCAGCGAACATGCGGAAACAAAACAAAGCTAGGCGCTTTGGTATCAGTGTTATACTGTAATAGAAGGATCATGCGCACTGCCTCCTTTCTGGGGCTTATAAAGTATCTGTGCGACAAAACTTCTTTCTAAGACTGTAGGCCTGCATATTAGCCAGAAATAATATCATACTAATGAACCTAATGAATTCTCTATTCTTGAAGTGGCGGCAAATGAAAAAGTCACTGAAATTTCTTTAGAGGAAATTTCTACGCTATAAGATGTCATAAGTATCCAGATACCACACAAACAGGAGACTGTGGTTGTCAAACTCGAGGAAGAAGCTGATACTAGTATCATTACGAAAGCCGCAAAAATGTAAAAATACTGCAAAAGAAAATTCTGCTAGAATGAGAAAACTTCGCCATTTGGCGATATCTTGGAATTTAAAACCCTCTTCGTCTCTCCTAGTATTACCCTATGTTACATTTAAAAAGATGTAATCACTTCAGAGCTTTAAAAATTATTAAGAAAATTAACAGTTACTGATGTTAGCATTACGTTGCCCGGACCTCTCGTCTAGCATTTGACTCGGATTTCCTATGGGGTCCTGATGTCATATCGTTCTAAGAAATGCCTGGTAATATCCTTTTGTTCTTGCGTTTGTTAAAGTTCAAAATGACGTAAATTTCCGTTTGATAAACAGTCAGTGCAACTGATGAAATATGCGAAGGAAACAGTAAAATTAAACCCGTGTTCTTCATCAGTATTTGTCTGAGCAGTTAGTTGCTTTTGTAATTGATTTTAATTTTATTTTACGTAATTACTAGGTATTTATGTTACAGTTATTCGCTCTTCACATTTTACCTCTGCAGGGTGGAGTTTTAGGGGAAGAACAAGAAAACATTTGTATCGACAGATAAAAATGAAAGCTGCAAAATTATTTTCGCGCATAACATTATTGCTCAGTTCCCCTCCAAATGTTTTTTCTTTTCGTATGATCTCTGTTGTCCACGTCTTAATCTTATCTGTTTATTCTTTGCCCTTTTAAAAATAAATTACATAGAGCCCTTTTTCTTTTCCATCACCAAACCCGCAGCATTTACATGAAAAACCTTTGTTTCGACTTTTAACTAATATGTTTCTTTTTCATTTTTGTTGTGCAAGATATAAAGTGCTTCCTTACACTAGTATTTTTTACTTTTTTGCTCAAAATTGTTTCGAGATGTACAGAAATTAACGTTTCCAGTATCGAGAAATGATGTTTGGCATGTCATCTGCCTTTGTACAGCGATTTGTCGTTAACTGTGTATATATTGTAGTAGGCTACGTAAATACATGAGAAAGTTCTATCCCATTGACACCGATTTTTTGATAATATAATTATTGAAATACAGATGCAGTTTGTGGACTTAAAGTTCAACCTTTTATCATAGTTTTTCTGGTCCATGGCTTACGCCAAAGCGTTGTTATTTCACACATATTTTATATTAAAAGAGGACACAACATAAATTATTCTTATCGGCTTAAAATTGTGAAACCGGAACAGCTGTTGTCACCAACATTCTCCAGAGTTTACTTGACAAACATAAAATTAACTGTTCATTTTCTAAGGTCTCATTAAATATAAACTGCTTAATCAACATTAAAAAGAAATCATTCCGAACATCTTTTAGGTCATGTATAAAGTATTCAAGAAGGTCAGATATCTTAGTTAGAAGCAAAGTTCATAATGTAGAAATGTCCAGATTGACTAATCTTACTGAAAATTGTCTACATATGAAACACATACTGGAAGTATATTATAGCCTTTTTTGTACTAGTACATCTGTGAAAGGGAACAGCGTTACGGAAAATTACTAAAAAAATACAAAAGGAAGAGGGACTGTAATTTAGAGTCCTGGGGGAAGGCATTTAATCATAGACTAAATTTTATTTCAGATCATAAACAGACAATTTAAAATGAAACGCATGGTGGGAAAGGCTTAAGATACAAAGAATTGCATGGCAAGAAGTATTGTCAACAAACAATGTGAATGAACTTTTGCTTAAAATATTAAAAGTCAAGAGAAACTGCTGTGTTTCTATAGCAAGGACGACGACATTTTGTTCGTGTTCTAAATTCCTTATTATCCATCATGGAAGAACTGGTACTGCTTTATGGTAAAGCCGTTGAGATCGCATATTGTCTTGTTGAACAGCTATAGGGTTCCCAGATGATGCACGTATTTCTGGGACCAAGTACATCTCCAGTTAAAAATTAGGAGCCACCGACGTAGCTCAGGCGGTAGCGTGTTTACGTGCTGATCCGGAGTTGCTGGGTTCGATTTCCGCTATGGCTGATTGCCTGGTTATTTTTTTTTTTCCGAGGCGAATGTCAGGTAATCTATGGCGAATCCTCATTTCACCAAATACCATCTCGCTATCACCAAACCCATCGACGCTAAATAACCGAGTAGTTGATACAGCGCAGTTAAATAACCAATTAAAAAACATTATACAGGGTGATTCACGAGGATTTACCGTCACTTACGGAGCTTATTTCCGAAGAAATTCTAAGCAAAAGATATATAAACATGTGTCCTAATCTCAATATTTTCAGAGCTACATTTATTTTAAATTTTTTGTAAAATACATTTATTCTTTAGTTTTAAGGGTAAAAGAATATTGCATATCAGGAATGAATTATTTAGGAGTAGTATTTCTTTCATTAGCTAGTATTCTGAAGCTAAAAATGTGTTGTGAATTCCATAGTTGCTTCGTACAGATTTTTTTTTTTTTTTTTCGATTTTTAACTACAAAATTAGTCTACATTTCTCTTATGCATTTATCACAACAATTGTTACAAATCACGCCACTCTTGTAAATTATTCAAGACTGTACATTAGGATGCATAATTGAACCGTAAAGAATTAAGTTGCTGAAAGCATATGATTTGTAACAATTTTTGTGATAAGTGCGTAAGAATAATGTAATTTTTAGTTAAAAATTGAAAAACAAAATCTGTACAAAGCAATTAACAACACATTTTTAGCTTCAGAACACTAGCAAATTAAAGAAATAATACTTGTGAATAGTTGATTCTCTACTTGTAATATTCTTTTACCCTTAAAAGTAAAGAAAAAACATTAAAATTAATGTAACTCTGAAAATAAAGAGATTAGGACATGTTTATATGACTTTTTTACTCAGAATGTCTTCGGAAATAAGCTCCGTAAGTGGCGGTAAATCTTCCTGAATCACCCTGTATAATAATAGGGTGTCTTCCAAGGCAAGAGAGACTCCGCTGGTAGAAAACAGATGTCACGGAAATGCAACTTAAGACTGTGATAACAGAAAAGAATAATTATTGAGTCATATTGCGACAAACGGGACAAATGAAAGAAGTTATAGCAAACAGTCATTAGTGGATTTGAAGTAGGTAACAAAAGAAAAAGGAACTCAAAGGTGTTAGCCTAGTCATAACTCTGTCCACTGACGGCTTATCACGAAGCTATCGGGTTTGGGCCCACATAGGTCCTGTAAGTTTCGCGCTGGACAAAGCGGTTTAGGAACAAAGTTCCACAATTTCGCCATTATCTCGCGACTGTGAATAGCATGTAAAGTTTAAATGAAGTTGTGAAATTATCTTACAAGTGTCGAGGTATACTTTACACTTGGCACTATCTAGCACATGACTGTACAGCAGCTTGAACAATTCATCGTCACATTATTAATATGAAAATAATAGTGTTCTAATTAAAGCATAAATGAGTAAGATATAATTTCACTCAAAATTAAATACAAGAAGTCTCTTGAAGATTTGTATTGCCGATTATGTGGTAGATAAAGTAAACGGAACTTTTTACATTTTCACGTAAATGCACACTTTTAATATTCCTCATACCTCTTTAAAAGTTAAGCGCTAGAACGTTGACTTATTCCGCAAAGTCGAGTTCGAACCCCGGTACGGTATTGATTTTGATGATACTTGTGGACGATTAAGGATAAGGGCTTTTCTAATGTTTACACGTTACCTGCGGCATGGGAAATTTCATTCCACTTCCGCTCTATTCACTTTTATTATTTCATATAATTTCATGCCATAATACATGATTTCACGATTTTTCTATTTAGTCTGTTATTTAAACGACGCTGTATCAACTACCAGGTTATTTAGCGTCTGTAGAACTGGTGATAGCGAGATGATATTTGGCAAGGAGACCGAATATTCGCCATTTTTACCTAACATTCGCCTTACAGTTGGGTAAAACCTCGGAAAATACCCAACCAGATATCTGTCCAAACGGGAATCGAACTCACGCCAAGCGCAACCCCGGATCAGCTAGCAAACGCGTTTGCCGTTCAGCTACGCTGATGGCTTCACGATGGTGGACGAGATTTGGTGGTAGAGTTTTCTCTTGTGAAACGCTCTTGACCATGCAACATCAGTCGGAGGACGCCCACTTGGCGAGACCCGCTGGCGTAAGGGTAGTTCTGCTAATTTACGAACGCCTTGTGCAGAGACTCAGTAGCATGCGAGGGATGACCATGATGCCAGTCTGAACACGCTTAATTGGCATTCGGGTGTGGTCTAATATCTGGTGACCGTTAGGAAACTGAGTCATCTATGTGATATTTTCGCGGCTGGAAATGCACTCGCAAGGATTCCAACTCCTGGCGGTTGCCTGCATAATGTATTAATTGTGATCACATTGGGGGACTTTGGACACACATACTATTTCTAATACTGAGAAAGTAGTTTTAGCATGCTGTCTGTATATGCAGAGTCTTTTCGCCTACATTCATAGTTTTTTTTTAATGCTTGGATAATTATGATGCATTTCATTCCGTACTTAGGCACTTGAAGTATAATTTACAATTCAATTTGTATTTTCAGATATGCCTAGTAATATAATAGAATAAGTATATATAAATTTAATCATAAGACATATCTATTTGCAAATGTTTATTTGCTATATGAATATGGAATATATTAACGTTTTCGCCTTATTGGGCATCATCAGATATAATAAAATATGTAATCTGAACCTTGATCAAATTGAGCAAATAACAAATGAGCAATGTATTATGCATGGTGTTGGATCTTCATGAGCTTTATGTATAAAACTATAAATAAAATTGGAGGATAATTAATTTCAATGTGATGCAAACTTTTAAAATTGAAATTGAAATTGATTGCGTATACATAACTCATGTTACAGTATAAATACAAATTAATCAATTAGAATTATACGAATTATCAGTAATGTTAAAATAAATTATGAATAAAATGAATATATTAGCTTAAAAAAGAATTAATTAAAATTCACATTGTTCGAAGAATGAAATGTCTTAAGGTACTATACAATATTGATGTTGTGTTGTGACTGATGGATCTTATGTTGTCGATTGGTTGTAATTGTACATGTAGAATTTCAATCGTGTACTGAAAAACAAAGGTGGGGAGAATCAGAGTTGTAATTCGTAATAGTTATACAAGATATAAGCATTAATTAATAGTCAAAATAGAGAGGATGTAAAGTTATTTATTTTAGAGATGAATGTAATAAATTGTTATAAGATTTGTATTTATACTGTAACATGAGTTATATGTATACACAATCAATTTCAATTTCAATTTTAAAAGTTTGCATCACATTGAAATTAATTGAGGGCCTTAGAACAAAAAGCAGGTAAGTGACATTATTTAAAAAAATGAGGTTAGTGCGTGTTGTGATAGCCCAAAAGGATGTTTCTTTGGGATAAAATCAGGGAAGAGATCACACCGTGCAGTGCTGCTATATGGGCATCATTTCACCAAGCTAGTGTATAATATTCCATTGCACGTAGAACTTTAACTGCAATTTCCTCAAAACTAGGTTTCTGTCACTTACCTGCTTTTTGTTCTAAGCCCCTCAATTATCCTCCAATTTTATTTATAGTTTTATACATAAAGCTCATGAAGATCCAACATCATGTATAATACATTGCTCATTTGTTATTTGCTCAATTTGATTAAGGTTCAGATTACATATTTTATTATATCTGATGATGCCCAATAAGGCGAAAACGTTAATATATTCCATATTCATATAGCAAATAAACATTTGCAAATAGATGTGCCTTATGATTGAAATTTATATATACTTATTCTATTACTTGAAGTATAGTAATTTTTACTGCAAAATAACATGGCATTATTTCAAGGTTTTATGTAAAAATTGTAAAATAGAAAACTTTTTTTTTTAACTATTGGCGAGCACTTGACTATTCGTCATTCACCCATATGAAGCCAGTTACGTAGACAGAGTCGTTGCCCAGGATGTGTCATAGGAGGCTGGCTTATGATGCACCCACAATGAGATGAGATAATGGAGGTTTGTTGGGATGTCACAGGGGAATCGGAACTCTCGGAGAAAACCTCTGTGTTGGTCTTGTCCAGCACAAGTTATAAATCGGGCGTACGCCGGGAATCCACAAGATTTTAAGTCCAACGCTCACCGTGGCGGCTGTAAAAGAAAAAAAAAACAACCAAGTACAATTCTGAGACGAGTACCTATCTTATAAACCTCAGGGTCCGGACTCCCAAGACTTTAAAACCAATGTCAGCTATGAATCCCGTTCTACCCACAAGACCAACGTTGCCAAGTCAGTGGTTTTGTAGCTAAATCTGGTGTTTTCAGGACTATGATCAGCTACAGAATTTTACCGTCAGCGGCTAGCTATTTATTTGGCGTTTTTTTAATGATTCCGGCAGAGGGAGACGATATTTTAAAGTTTTTTTTTTTTTCTGTAAAGATATAATTGTTTTTATATGTACTTGCGGACTACAATATTAGTTAATCGTAAACCAGAGTTTAATATGGCATTTTCACAATTTTTCTTTGTGCGAGTATAAAATATCAACGTTTTATGTTAACTCGATTCTGTACAACCATGTCCATTTCATGCCTCATGCATTGTTGTTGTACAAATAAGGTATGCCATATTTGTTAAACTCTTTGTGAAATCAGATTTCGAACCGACTGGTGTGATTGTGAATGTGATTGTTTCCGAAGTGTCCAATATTATATTCTTGAGCTACTTCATTCAATTTTGAAGAAATATGCCGCGTTACTTGCTTTCTAAAGGTTATAGAGATGTGTGTGGGGACAAAAAAAAAATGTGTTGAAAGATTGGGTGGAAGAAGTTGCCAGTGATAGTTGGAAAACTCGGTGTAAATGTTGTAAGGTGATAAACTATATTGAATGCAAAATATTCAGATTTAATTGTTCATACGAATTTGCGTATGATATAGAGCCTACAAAGTGGTACACACTTTCCATAATTTAGTCTACATTTTTATAAAATTCTCAAGTCCCTAAAACTGTATAGTTTGTATTCCAAATTTGGAAGTGATGTGTTAAGTAAAATCTAGAGTTTTTTAACTACAGTTTAGCGAGTTTTTTAAGCTTATGCAGTTGCAAATGGAATTCTGAGGTGGCAACACTGCACAAGACTACATCAACTTGTTGTTTACATCAACCTATGTTTGGCGACATCGTTAAAAACTTTAAATTGGGAGATTCATGAGGAAGTACATTGTGTATCATCAGATGGTTCTTTCAGACGGGCAGACATTATTGCTATTAACGAACTCCTAAAACGGGCTTTTGTTCTTGACCCTACTATCCGTTTCGAAAGAAACCTAAATCAGGCCACCGACGTTGATATTGAGAAGAAGTCCATATATGAACCTTGTCTGCCTTATCTTTCTCAAAAGTACAATGTCCCTCTTAAACAATGGTCTGTCATTGGTTTGCTGTTTGGCAGTAGAGTTCTATTTCCAAATTCACATGGAATTATATTAAGGAACTTCACTTTCCTTTTGATTATGTAATGTCTGTCCCTATAAATATTATCTAGGATTCCTTTCAAATATTACATCATCATCTCTATTTCAATTAATCCACTTATATTTGCCTTCAACAATTAACTTTCTTTTTTCTTTAATGTATCACATAACATTATATTGTACATGTTTATTGTATTCAGGACCCTTGTGGTCACTCAAATTCTTTGAGCTGATGTCTATAATTCAGAAAATATATATGTTACAAACGATTCTTGAAATGAGAGGCTGATGTATTCAAAATGAACACTAGCGATTCTTGTTTGTTCTACTACACACGGAATAATATAAAATGAAACTGTACGAGCCTTATGTCCCCAAAATGTTTGCTTCAGAGTAATAATAATAATAATAATAATAATAATAATAATAATAATAGATTAATTTTGTTACTACACTTTCACTTCATTCATCAGCAATATGTGTTTAGTTTCTGTATCAGAGATACTCCAATTTTTTCTTCTCATGTATCCACTTGGATTATTTAAAATTTTTTGGTTCCCAACGGCCAGTATGAAGAATATGCAACCAATGTAAATTATTATCTTTTATCTATAGCTGTAAGTGTACTACTATAAACTACAGTGATTCAGACAAAACAATGAATCTGCGGTTTGAGGAAAAGGGTAACCTATTTTGTCTTTCATGCTCTCTTAACAAAACAGTAATAGTTACAGTAAAAATACAATAGAACCACAATTATCTGTCACCCTATTAACCGATTGGTGGATTATCCGTTTTTTTTTTTTTTTTTTTTTTTTTTTTTTTTTTGCAGACATATATGAAGTATTGCACGATGTATTAGCATGTTATTTTTATCTAGAGAATGTTACTACAAGTCCTTTCCCTTACACAGTATAGTCTACTGTTCGAATTGTTGTACTGTATAACTTCCGTATGAAATGTTTTGAGTGGGTGTCAAAAGAAATCTTGTTGTGCCAAATATCGGAAAAAAAAAAAGTGTAAATAATTGAGTAGTTTGGGGAAAGAGAAACTGTGGCTTATCTCGCAACAGAATACGAGTTTGGACTGTATGAAGTATGTAAATCCACAACATGAGATCTCCATTATTCATATCTTTCTACAGGCAGCCATTACAAGGAGTTTCCTTGTCTCGTTGACAGCGAGATCCACTACCTAGGGAGTTAAGTACAAGTCCATAGAGGAAATTACCAAAGTATACTATTCACTAAATTTACGAAAAACTTTTATCATACGGATTATCCGATTTTTTCGATTAACCGTTCAGTCCACCCCCTTCATTACCACGGATAGTAGAGGTTGTACTGTACCATCAAAGTGAGTGAGACACATCCAGTCCATACGGTAGGAAGATAAATCTCAATTGCTTACAGAGAATCTACCAGGATCCGTTGAGTTTTTAACTGCAACGGAAGATGTAATGTAGTGCATATTAATTTGTATTTGTTTTTATTGTTGCAGAATACAAGAGAGCAAGGGCAGAACTTAAAAAACGCTCAACAGATACACTCCGGCTGCAGAAGAAGGCACGTAAGGGCAAAAGTGGGGAATTACAACGACGAGTAGAGACTTCACTACAAGATGTGACAGAACGCCGTCATTTATTGGAAGAAACTGAGAAACAATCGGTTAGGGCGGCACTTGTCGAGGAGCGCAGCCGCTTCTGCCTGTTCGTTGCATTTCTCAAACCCGTAGTGGTAAGTTGCATTTTGTTACTTTGTTAACTCAAAAAATCTGAAAGTTAGAATTTATAAAACAGTTATATTATCGGTTGTTCTGAATGGTTGTGAAACTTGGACTCTCACTTTGAGAGAGGAACAGAGATTAAGGGTGTTTGAGAATAAGGTTCTTAGGAAAATATTTGGGGCTAAGAGGGATGAAGTTATAGGAGAATGGAGAAAGTTGCACAACGCAGAACTGCGCGCATTGTATTCCTCACCTGACATAAATAGGAACATTAAATCCAGACGGTCCACACCTGTGCAGTAACGGTTAGCGCGTCTGACCGCGAAACCAGATGGCCCGGGTTCGTTTCCCGGTCGGGACAAGTTACCTGGTTGAGGGGGTTTTCCGGGGTTTTCCTTCAATCCAGTATGAGCAAATGCTGGGTAACTATCTGTGTTGGACCCCGGACTCATTTCACCGGCATTATCACCTTCATCTCATTCAGACGCTAAATAACCTAAGATGTTGATAAAACGTCGTAAAATAACCTACTAAAAATCCAGACTTTTGAGATGGGCAGAGCTTGTAGCACGTATGGGCGAATCCAGAAATGCGTATAGTGTGTTAGTTAGTTGCGAGTCCGGAGGGAAAAAGACCTTTGGAGAGGCCGAGACGTAGATGGGAAGATAATATTAAAATGGATTTGAGGGAGGTGGAATATGATGATAGAGACTGGATTAATCTTGCACAGGATAGGGACCGATGGCGGGCTTATGTGAGGGCGGCAATGAACCTGCGGATTCCTTAAAAGCCATAAGTAAGTAATATGTAATTTTTCGACGTACGACAGTATTTTACTAGAGGTGTCCTCTGGAATAAAGTTCTGTGCATCACGAGTTTTTGGCCTTTTCGTTGTTATCGTTTTAAAACTCACTTGGTGTTGGTTTTCACAATAAATAAATATCGGTGATTTATGACGCTAGACTAGACAAGGACATGAGTGTAAGAGTGTCTTTGGGTTCTTTCATAGCATCCACACGGTAGTGACACTATTGCATTCGAAATGGAATTGAAATGATTCAGGGCCGTGTACGAGAGTGAAAAGTGCGTGCTATGCTCCAAATAAACAGTAGAGAACTTAGTGGTTGTGAATTGTTCAGATTAAGACGGTTATGAACTCACTTTATGCGAACAGAGAAAGTTTATATATAATTGTTAAGGTCACACAGATGTACACGTTCATGCAGGCGTGCCGTATAGAAGTGAACTGTATGAATAGTCTAAAATCCGGTAATTGCAATGACCTCGTAATTTATTGTAGGGTGGACTCGGAATTTCACTTTTGGTGAGCCGGTTCGAGAGAGTTTAGCTATTTACACTATAAAACACAATTGAAATGTTCGCTAACTTCTTGAATAATAGGTATAGTACTATATCTCTCCACTGTTATTCTTTATGTGAGAAAGAAGCTTGAATTGTAAGAATTGTCTGTGATAGATTTCTTTATACAAAACTTAGAGCCTAACAATATATACACGAATGCCTTTGTGACCCTAGCAGCTGCTAAAACAGAAAGGGGGGGGGGGAGAAGACTTGCTGTAAAATTTTATTTACTGTAGAATGAGTTACGGGTGTACTTCAGCGTCCGTACTCGGTTCTCTCCACAAATTAAAAAAAAAAAAAAAAAACTACTCAGAATTGCCAGGTTAGGTTATGTAAAATGATTATAAAAATGAAATATTTTAAAGATGCATGTGTTTTACTCGTAGAAAAATGTCCATAATATGATATTGTTTCACAGTTTATCTTCATACGATTGGAAAAAAGGCACGCACTGTTCATTACTTGTGAATAACCATTATCTAAGTATAGCCTAGCATTAATACCGGTATTAGAGTTTGTTCTTAAAAAAGAAATCGAGGATTAAATTCCAGCTTGAAAACTTGATATGTATAGTAGATGTTTCTAAACACGTTTATCTAGTGATCTTTGCTATCATGGAAGGTACCCGTTGTTCTTGAATACGTACTTTAAAATTGCACTTTTTCAATTCAGATTCCTTTCAGTTATAAGCCCTTTTCTCTGCGATAGTTTTGTAAAAATATAGACTATATATTTCTTTCCTTCCTTTCTCCTTTTTGTTCTCTTTATCACTGATGAATATATTATCATAGCCTTTTTATTGTGAATTTTATTTAATTTTCGTATTTCTTTTCTTTATTATTATTATTATTATTATTATTATTATTATTATTATTATTATTTTATTACATTCCATTTTGTTATATTCTTCCTTAGGTTTTCCATATTAACCATTTGTACTAAATATTCCAATGTATTTTACTTTCTTTTTTTCTATTATGGTATTATTTTCATGTTGTTTAGTGTCGATTTTATCATGCTATTATTATTTTTTTTGTAATATGTTAGTATCCTGTTATTTAACTTTTTGTTAAATTTTAACTCCTTGTATACTTTGTGACCTTGTAGAGTGTAAGAGAAGGCCCTATGGCCTTAACTCTGCCAGTATAAATAAAGAATTATTATTATTATTATTATTATTATTATTATTATTATTATTACTTTATACATATACCAAAAAAATCCTCGAAATGGTCTGTTGATTGATATCAACGAAACAACCGTTCTTATTTTAACTAAGTGTTATAAAATTTAAGAACTTGTTAACTTGACGTTTATTAAGAGAAATTTGATCAAGGTTAGTGACTCTGGCGTCCATCCATTCTCTCATAAATGTGTATGTTGCAGGATGAGGAAGTTGCTATGCTGTCAGAGTTATCCCACTTGCAAGAAGTCGTGGACCAGGTGCAGAAGCTCACTACGGATCCCTTCACTCTTCCCCCAGCCAGCGAACAGGTACATTCAGCACTTTTTTGTATTATTCGCACTGAATAACCGTCATTTCAAAATGTGTTGCAGCATGATGTTCACGTATCACAAGAACTCTTAGCTCTGTTTTTGTCGTGAAGAAGAAGCACAGGGAAAGCTAGACCTAGATGGCAATAAAAATCTTGAGGCAGTTCAGCTACACTATTAGAGATTAAGTATCTATATCATGACGTTTATAATCTGTCATTTTTTAAGGTACTCAACAGCTAGTAAACAAACCGCGTATCGACAGTCAACAACAATAGATCACTCATGAAAGATGGCGGCAAAATTGTATTTTTCTTATTACATTAACGTCATAGGCGGAGTTATGAAGGGGCACTACCCCCCCCCCCCCAACTTGTCTCAACTCTTTTTTTTTTTTCTATTAACGTTAGAAAATATTGAATTCAAAAGATCTTTTTTTGCTTTTGTTTATGATTAAGTTTCTATGCTTAAATTGTTGATCATATGTCTGACTAATAACATTTATTTTAAATTTCTGAATGTATAATAATTTCTATACCTCGTTTGAGGAATGGAAGCACTGTAATGTTTCTTTTGTAACAGTCTGTACTAATGTGTTAGAAGTCTGCATGTCTTCAGGCCGCCACTTGGAGAAATATGTCAAACACTGCACAATAATGCAAAAAAAAAAAAAAAAAAACAACAAAAATGTGATCCCGTATAATGTGTAAACTTAAAGATGAGATTAAATGAAATAATTAGAGTTTACATTTCATATTTTATCTTCAGGAAGGTAAACTTCATATAAAAAGTTTCTGTTAGCACTGTTGCGTAGTTTTATTGATGTATGCATGTGTTTCTATACGAGAGAGAGAAAAAGAGGGAGATTGTTTTAAGTTATATCCTATTAGAATTTGTAATAGACCTACAGTTCAAGCCCTATACAACTTGATCCGAAACATCGTGGATATGGATGTAACACTGTAAGAAACATGCCCCACAAAAATACTTTTATTAAATGATCATATTCCGATATACTGTAAAACGGTTAAGCTATAACGGGGGGAGGAGATAAATGTTGCCCCCCATAACCTCGTTATATGGGGATTCTATGGTTTTGCTTCCCCCCCCATGGAAACGGTTCTCTCTCCGCCTATGATTAACATTGATACTCATTCACTTCACACACAGTAGCGTAGTGGTTAAAAGGCGCTACTCTACAAAACTGAAGATTGCGGGTTCGATTCTTGATGGTGTCATTGCATTGTGACCGGTTGTATCCTAACTCGGTTCCGTTTCTATCTGAACTGCAAGTGTAAGCAACCAGTCTCGGATATTTCTAAGCTCACAACCTAACTTGATTCCACCTAAGATACCGGGTCTATTCGCAAATGGAAATTATAGTCGCGACGCTGTTATTTCCGGTATGACGCTGTTATTTCCGGTATGACTCCTCCTCTTTGCTTACGCCTTAGGAAGTGAAGGCTCTATAAAGTCTAGGTAGGTAGTATCGTTCGTCATTTTTGTTCTTGTGTTCCCGAGCTACCAGACGAGGAATCTATTTGCCACACCGTTAAACATTATCATGTCGCAGCTCCTATGATAGTAAATCAAACGCACTGTAATTCAGCAAATAACTGAGCGGCAAATAACGTCTTCGTGTGCTTTCTGCGAACGCCAACGAAAGAGCCAAAATGGCGGGCGATTATATTAAGTATTTATCGAGCCTTAGGAAATGCATAACGTCATCATCAGCGAATCACAAGAGACACACGTTTAAATGTAGCCGACCTGCAACGTGATTGGCTGCCAGAAATAAGAGCGACGGAACTTTAACTACTGGCATTCCGACATCTCTGTATTTAGGGTGCATGAACGTATATACGACTAACAGAACACACAGAGGATGGTACGAGGTTGACTCTTGACACAGCGATGTTTGCATTTAAATGAATTTTGTGTTGCGTTGATGGCAATATTCTTTGGCTAAAGTTAACCTTTAAAAATTGAAAGACATACCACTACTGGATGTAAATCTCTAAGTCTTAATCTGGAGTTCGTAACCTACATATTCATATCTCGGAAGATATTAATTTTATGACCCATGTTAAATTAGCTTTTGTTTTCTCGTTTTGATGAACACTAGCTTACCACCCCTCAAAATATTGAAGGTTTTTTTAACACCTTGTATAAAACATAACAGCACCTTTCTATTGCTATGGCAATGCATACAAATCCTCGTAACGGTTTCCCACCCAACATCATAAAATCTGACAGAGCTTAATGTAGTCACAATAAGGTATCAGTTACTGAATTCACCTGTGCCTTGTTACAGGTAATCGCAGACCTGAAATGCTCAGAAAGCAGCTGGTCGTTTCAGACACCACCCAGCAGCCCCAGCTCTCTGGGTTCTCGTAAATCAAGCATGTGCAGCATCAGCTCACTCAATAGCTCTTCCAGCGGCAGCACAAAGTCGCACCATTCTCCAAATCACCAGTTTTGGCACCGCTCGCTGTCACAGGTACATTCACAATGCTTTGTGATGTCTTCCAGAACTTTTTAGTTTACATTGATGTTAAATGTGGCACTTTCCATTGCACACACAAAGATAAATGTTGCATTTTATGTGTTTTACCACATTAGACGATGGACATTAATATGACATGGAATAAGACAAGGTGTAGTTCTTTGGAAGTATGTGGTAGTGTGAATTGCTTACTAGTATTCGAATTGTAGAAAACAACCATATGTAAAACTCTAGTTTGAATATTTGCCTTATTACTTGAAATCCATTGATACAAATTTAAAGTCGAGTACTCTATGATAACAGTATTTTGCCTAGTGCCATCACCACCACTGTCATCATTATTGTAATCATTACTTTCAAAATTTGAGCCAATTATCTATTCTCTCCTCACTTACGTTCCAACTCAGTGATGAAGATGGTGACAAAGAACATGATGGTGTGGTGGAAAAGATGACAATGATTGTTAGGAAAATGGTGAGGATGATGATGATGATGATGATGACAATGATAATAATTCTGCAGTGCTCGGGAAACTGAAAAGACAAAGTATATGATTATGTCTCGTGACCAGAATATTGTACGAAATGGAAATATAAAAATTGGAGATTTATCTTTCGAAGAGGTGGAAAAATTCAAATATCTTGGAGCAACAGTAACAGATATAAATGACACTCGGGAGGAAATTAAACGCAGAATAAATATGGGAAATGCGTGTTATTATTCGGTTGAGAAGCTCTTATCATCCACTCTGCTGTCGAAAAATCTGAAAGTTAGAATTTATAAAATAGTTATATTACCGGTTCTTCTGTATGGTTGTGAAACTTGGACTCTCACTCTGAGAGAGGAACATAGGTTAAGGGTGTTTGAGAATAAGGTGCTTAGGAAAATATTTGGGGCTAAGCGGGATGAAGTTACAGGAGAATGGAGAAAGTTACACAACACAGAACTGCACGCATTGTATTCTTCACCTAACATAATTAGGAACTTAAAATCCAGACGTTTGAGATGGGCAGGGCATGTAGCACGTATGGGCGAATCCAGAAATGCATATAGAGTGTTAGTTGGGAGACCGGAGGGAAAAAGACCTTTAGGGAGGCCGAGACGTAGATGGGAGGATAATATTAAAATGGATTTGAGAGAGGTGGGGTATGATGATAGAGACTGGATTAATCTTGCACAGGATAGGGACCGATGGCGGGCTTATGTGAGGGTGGCAATGAACCTTCGGGTTCCTTAAAAGCCATTTGTAAGTAAGTAAGTAAGTGCTCTGAAAAGTGACACAAGTCAGTTTCCACAAACCTTTTTTGATAATTTATTGAAACTTACGGAACATCTGCTCGCTTGAAAAAAAATACATAAGTATTTCTCCCATTACAATAATTCATACAGAAAAAAATCAAATCGACATAAACCAGTGTAAGTTGCCAATAAATTATCAAAAAAAGGTTTGTGGAAACTGACTTATGTCACTTTTCCCAAGCACTGCAGAATTATGGTTATAATGATCGTAGACAGTTAACATAGAAAGACCTCCAAATGAAAGTATACTTTCGAAGGGCTATTGAAGTAATGTTAAACCCAAACCATTAATAGCAAAGATCGGAACTACATCTCATGTTACACAGACCGATCGATATTACAGGTATCCATTATACAAACAATATTATTTCTGATATTTTTAATATTACTCCCCAAAGGTGCATAGTGGTTTATCAACAGTAATCTCACTAGAGGTTTTGATTTATCTAGAAAAAAATCAAAACTGGAGTGGGATTTAATTGTCTGTTACACGATTAGAAGAAAATATATAAAGATTAGAAGAAATAAAGTACTCTAATACAATAAAATATTAATTGACTTAATAAAATTCTATTTCACTAATGTTAGCTTCACCAAAACGTTTGAAAGGAGCCGCCATTCTCAGTTGACTATCTATGCGGGTAACAAATTACGATCGCAAAGCATGTTTTATAGTACCGTAAAGAATTTGCAGTTTGAAATGTTGGCAAACAAAGAAACAAATGCTAGGGTAGTGATAAAAACAAACAAATGCTAGAGAAGCGATAAAATTAAACAAATGCTAGGGAAGCAGTAAAATTGTGTGATAAGCAGCCATGATTGGTTGAAAGACGTCCTTTCGTATGGTTTTATTGGTCAAAAGTAGTATGACGTAGTAAAAGTGTTATTGTGTACTCGTAAATGAAATGTTAACCATAATATGCATACCACATATGGTTTTTGGTTTGACATATGACTATGAATATAATGGTTCAACAATAAACTGAAAACTATTGACAACACATGCCCTCTTCCTACCTGATCTGTTCACAGCAAAGGACTGTATATTTAATACTCAAACATGCCACCATGGTGATGTAGTGGCTAGAGCTCTGACTTATAATCCTATGGACCTGGGTTCGATTCCCAGCATACCCTGATTTATAACTTGTGTTGGTTAAGCCCATGGTCCAGGTAACAGGGGTTTTCTCGGAAACTCCGGTTCCCCTTTAGCATCCCAACAAATCTCCATCGTCTCATCTCATCGTAAGTGTAGCGTAGATCAGCATCCTGGGCAACAACTCTGTCGATGAGTTGGTCTACACAACTGGCTTCATATGGGTGACTGGCAAACAGTCAAGTACTTACCATTAGTAAAATAAATAAATAAATACAAATATTCAAATGTAACAGGTTTTCCAACATCTAATCACTGACCAACATATGGCGAATATAACTACTTTGTCTCCAACTAAAATTTTAAATTGGCTGTACAAAAAGACGATTTTATAGTTCAATAATAATGTCAACATTATAAAATGGACAAATCCAGTAAATAATAGCTATTCATATCTGTTTAAAATTGTCAAATTGGCAACACATACACAATTTTTTCCTATCATTCCCATGGGAACACTGCTGCTGCATCTCCTAGGTAATACGGCAAACTAAGGAACTTCTATGAGGACACAACTTGCATCATAAGAGTTAAACCACCCAAATGATGATGATGATGATGATGATGATGACTGTGGCAGTGATATACAAGGACGACTTTGACAATTACGACAGTGAGTATGATAGTTGGTGAAATGATAACATGGAAATGGAGATACCCACAGGAAAGGAATGCCGTAGCATTATCTGTGTTTGGGAGAAATTCAACTTAAACTCACTGAAATTCGAATAAGCACTACTTAACAATATATCTGGATATATACAGAATTAATATTATATTATAAATTGTTCATAGTTTTGTTGAGAAAATATGCATTGGCAAATTTGAAGAATTACCAAGTGTCTCAGAGGAGAATGGTTACTAGCACCACTAGATATAGTCAACTAGAACCTTTTTGGATCCTAATAGTGTGGCAGCATAAAGAATTCCGTTTTTGAGTTGAACACACCTGTGAAAGGTTATTCATTGCACCTGAGAAGAGCTATTCATTACCTGGTATGATAGAATGATCAGCAAAAATAGCATAGTCGAATTTTGACATGGGCAAGAAATGGGTGGTGAATTTTGCCTACAACCTTCTCATTCGGGAAAAAGCAGCTTAGAGTATAAATACTGCATTTGTTTTATGTGTTGTATGTCATTGAATTCGCCTTCCTGAAATATGAACTATTCAATTGTTACACCACTTCACCAATCCACATGGCACTGTTTAGTTCACACACTTGTACACAGAATATTTTTCACATCTCTGTGGCTCATATCGTATATGATTAGTTTCTAAATGTCCAGTTTTCTTTTCGCACAAGGAGTTAAACTAGTTTTATATATTAAAAGAGTGAAATTTTTATCATTGTCATCCAGTAGTGATGAGGTTTAGTTAGCATGTGCGAGTTTTCCTGTTTCTTACCTTTGTAAACTAAATAAATTTAAATTGGCGTTTTAACTGTATAAAGTATCAGTTTCAATAAAACCCATGGCAGTAGCGGACTACCTTCTTACCTGACTCGTCTATTAATTTGTTAAAAACATATATGTTATCCATACAATTATATTGTGTGACATAAAGGAGGTGCTTCATGTTGCCAGTGCATGCGTTTAACACGGATAGAGAGAGAACGCAAATATAATTATCAAAATTTAGTTAAAAAAGGAGCTCATGAATGCAAATCTGAATTGCTTGTTATTTATAGATTTTTATTTTATTTCGTTATGTGTTTATTTGTGTATTTGTTTATTTACTTATTATTTATTTTGTTTGTGTAAATAATGGAAAGTACTGCAATGAATGTATTAGCATGACTTCCCACTTCATTTTATTTTGATTTGTTTGTTTTATTACTTTTGTTTTGTTATGTTGGTGTAGCAACCCTTGCCTGCTGGCATTCTCCGTCTCTCCAGTCTCTCCTCACAGGATTCAGGATTCACGTCACAGGACATGCTGTTCCCACGCCCTGCCTCTGTGCATGGGGTACAGGTATTGTTTTATGTTCTTTTTATAGTTTATTTGAAAGAAGTGGCTTGAGTCGTAAAAAATACGTGTTCAGAAGTAATTTATTCACATACACATATTTATATTTGTATATTATGTTGAAGTAAGTATTTTCAGAACTTATATTATCCACCGCTGTGGAATAATGGTGAGCACGTCTGACCGTGAAATGATTGGGCCTGGGTTCAAATCCTGGTTAGGGTTTTTCCGGGGTTTTCCCTCAACCCATTAAGAGCAAATGCTGGGTAACTTTGGGCGCTGGACTCATCTGGCTAGCATTATCACCTTCATAACATTTAGACGCTAGATAACCATAGCAGTTGATAAAGCGTCGTAAAATAACCAATTAAAAAAACTTACATTCCTTCATCTCTTGCCCCTCCCCTCTCAGTGTTATTCTTTCGTTTTCCTTTCTCCGTACATTTTTCTTTTCTCTTTGTTTCTTCCAATCTCTTCTCTCTCTCTTCTTCCCCCCCTTTTTTTTCAGCTTTCTGTTTTTCTCCATTTATTTCTCCCTCCCATTCTCTTCATCTCTTGCCTTCCCTTTGCGTTTCTCTCGCTTTCCTCCCCTCTCTCATTCATATCCTAATAGTAATCTCATACGTATATGTGTAATGTTATTCATACATAAAAAGTTTTCTCTCTATCTGATGAAATTTCTCGATATTACTAGCCCAGATCACATATGTAACAAATTCTGTGGTGTTCGGGTAAAGGGTTATAAGTAATTTTTTTGTCCAGGTGGAATTTTCTTCCCCAGATGAACACAAGTTAAATTTTACAAGTGGGTGTGCAAAAATCAAAGGTTACAATCAGTTGATGTGTTTTATTTGTGTAGAAAATTATTTGTAATAAGGGTTCCAAGTTTAATTTTCATCTCTGAACTCATTTTTATGACTTATCTCTCTTTACCTAAACTCCACAGAATTGATCAACCTTATGACTTTGAAGGCAACAACTTTTATCAGTTCACTATGATGCCATCTAGTGACTGCAGAAGTCACGTTATAACTCCCATTTGAATTGCATGAAACAACTTACTGTACTTCCATCTAGCGGTCGTTACCAGTCAACAGTGGCGATCCTAGTGGTTGTTCTCTTCCACAAATTACCGTTTTTAACATGGGGATGGCCAATCTGTTATATATGTGATCAGGGGTACTAGTAAATAATATTTGATTATTTTAATGTGCCTGGTTTTATGGAAGAAGTTGCAGACAACACTCGGAATCTTAAGTTAGGTATGTATTAGACATAACATGTATTCGGAAATTGAAAAGTGTGCACAAGTTTGAGTTATTGTCCTACGGCTTTTTTTTTTTTACCTCTGGTACATGTCCTTATGTTTTAATTTATTTTTCTTAACAAGTAATGTAACTTTGTTCTCTATTTGTTTATCCTGTTCATGTTTGTAAGGAGATCAGTTTTATTTTCATAGCAAAAAAAAAGCAAAGCCAAAACAAATAACAGATTACCAGTACTTTAATCGTATCATCGAACCCAATTAATAATAAATACTTGCGTTGGAAGTCATAGAGATGGAGAGGAAGTTGAAACTGTATTTAATTTCTTATGTTTGATTTCAGTTATGTTAGTAATGAAGTGGCGGCCGGGTAGCTCAGTTGGTAGAGCAGCTGGCTACGGACTGGAAGGTCCGGGGTTCGATCCCAGGTGGTGACAGGATTTTTTCTCGTTGCCAAACTTTCAGAATGGCCCCGAGGTTCACTCAGCCTCCTATAAAATTGAGTACCGGGTCTTTCCCGGGGGTAAAAGGCGGTCAGAGCGTGGTGCCGACCACACCACCTCATTCTAGTGCCGAGGTCATGGAAAGCATGGGGCTCTACCTCCATGCTCCCCCAAGTGTCTTCATGGCATGTTACGGGGATACCTTTACCTTTTACCTTTTTTAGTAATGAAGTATTTTCTTTTCCATAATTCAGAATTATGACGAGTCTTAAGAGGGTTGTGTATTTTAAGGGTTTATCTGCCATCTAACTACCGATGATGCTTTCTAATATCTAAAAACAACAGCATCATATAAATTTTATTCTTCCAACATCTTTTTAAGTTCTTCTGGAAATTTTAGCAAAATAAGAGTTTATTCACATTTGCAAGCAGTTATATAGTTCGACAATTTTTAACTGCAAATGTTGTCATATACAGTGGGGAATATGATAAGTAAATATTGAACAGCTGTGTGTCAGCGAATAAAGTAATATATTTTCCTTTTAATTCGCTTTGTGGTAAAAATTTAATGCGCAGTTTTATTTGTAAAACCTAATAATTTGTCTGAATGTGTTTGAAAACAGTGCGAGTTTAATAGTATTAAATCTTGAAAATTTTAAGTTAGTCGTTTAGAAAATATTATTTTCGTATTATTTATTTTCAAAAGTATGACTCCAATGATATTATGCTATATAAAATTTTTTATCATCAATTGTAGTTTTTTTTTTCTTTTTTGTTTTATTTGGTTTTCTTTTATTTTTTCTTACCTTTAATTTTGAAATGTCTTTGCTTATGTGTTAGTTTTCATTTTTTGTGTGGAATTGAGTAGAAGGCATGCAAGTTCCACAGCCTGGAGGAACAATGATTTGTGACATACTATAGAATATTTGTGATCATAGAAATTTTGAATAGATTTTGTTCACAGTTCAGTAAGGTGCTCAGTAAGTTAATCATAGTTCTTACCAAATCATTCACCACTCCAGTTTACTGCAGGTATTGCTTCTTTTCTGTCCCAAATCTACTTGCACTGTTGTCTTGACATTCTCCTGCCAAATTTATTTTAATTATTTTCTGTAGATATATTTTTTTTATTTATTTTTTTTTATTTTTTATTTTATTTTATTTATTTATTTATTTTTTATTTTAATGTACCGAAGTACATATGATATTTCCATGCAGATATTCTGCGTCATCATACGATGAAAGAGTACTGGAACAGAGAAAAATTCTCTCCGGCACCAGGATTTGAACCCGGGTTTTCAGCTCTACCTGCTGATGCTTTATCCACTAAGCCACACCGGATACCATCCCGGTGTCGGACAGAATCGTCTCAGTTTAAGTTCCAACTCTTGGGTTCCCTCTAGTGGCCGCCCTTTGCACTATGTCATAGATGTCTATGAACGTAAGACTGAAGTCCACACATGTGCTGAGGTGCACTCATTATGAGTGACTAGTTGACCGGGATCTGACGGAATAAGCGCCGTCTTAAATCACGAAGTGATTTACGCATATCATATATATTATTTTAATGTACCGAAGTACATATGATATTTCCATGCAGATATTCTGCGTCATCATATGATGAAAGAGTTCTGTCGGATCCCGGCCAACTAGTCACTCATAACGAGTGCACCTCAGCACATGTGTGGACTTCAGTCCTACTAGACATCTATGACGTAGTGCAGAGGGTGGCCACTACAGGGAACCCAAGAGTTGGAACTTAAACTGAGACGATTCTGTCCGACACCGGGATGGGAATCCGGTGTGTCTTAGTGGATAAAGCATCACCACGTAGAGCTGAAAACCCGGGTTCAAATTCCGGTGCCGGAGAGAATTTTTCTCTGTTTCATTACTCTTTCATCGTATTTTCTGTAGGATATTACATTAACTTGTTTCATGATTTTACTTTCTTCACACTAGTATATTAGGAAGTGCTTTTTACAAAATCGAGAAATAGTTTGAAAAACGAGCATGCCATGTGCTTGAAGTTTCTACTTCGTTACATACGGCACTGTCAGTGAGATCTTGAGAGTGCTCTCTGTTATTTAAAAATACAAACAATGTGGATGTTTCAGAGCAATATGTATTACAAATGTAGTGAGATTTACTGTCCCACAGAACTCTCTGTAGATAATGTATAATCAGTTAATAACATCGATATATCTATAATATTATTATGATCGACATCATCAACTTTAGCATCCCGAATTTGTCCTTTAGGCCATCCCAAAATAATTTTAACATTTATCTTACCATTTCTTCCTGGATATTTGAACTGATCATCATTTGATCGTGGAATAATAATGTTAGACTTAAAATTGTAGATGTTCTTTCCATTTTCTTTAATTGTGATACATTTTCATGGAATGTAATATTTTAATCTGTGAAATGGACTAACAGTATTGTCATGTGTTAGCAGGTGTCTAATATGTCGGAGAATAGTGGTAGCAACAGTGGCAGTAATTCTAGTACTCCTTCAACACCATATCCTTCTGGAGTTGGTGGTAACTCCACGGGAACACTTCCCAACACCACAGCCACCTGGCCCAACCTCCAGGAAACACTGCAGTTTGAACGTGCGGCCACAGCTATCATGAGTGATCGCCCACACACCATATCATCAGGTAACAGTTGCCAAGCAGTTCTGCTCGTAATTGCTATTTTGTTGGTTAAGCCCCATATCATCCCAACTCATTTGAAATCCATTAAAATTTTAGGCGTTTTCTCTTTATAAAAAATACAGTTTATTTGTTCAAAATGTTATATAGCCATTAGTAAATAAATTGTTGATAAAGATGTTTCTCTGTTACCTGGACATGGACATTTTTAAGTTTTTACCACCTTTCAAAACTCCACCATTTTGGAGTAGTGGTCAATGTGTCTGACTGCAAAACTAGCGGATCGGGAATTGAATCCTGGTTGGGACAAGTTGCTTGATTGAGGTTTTTTCCGGGATTTTCCCTTAATCCATTAAGAGCAAATGCTGGGTAACTTTCGGCAGTTCATTTCGCCGCCATAAAAAAAAATCTACATTTTAAAATTAATACTTGCTCATAAATCACTTAATGTAAAGATTTTGTATGCATAAGCTACTTTCACCATTGTTGACGTTATGTTGTTGTTGTTGTTATTATTATTATTTTTATTTTTATTATTATTACCATCATCATCATCATCATGATTGTTATCATTGCTGCTATTGTTGTTGCTAGTTCCCCACCACCACAACTACACAATATTATCTATACTAATAATAAATCTGTAGCCGAAATTTTTCTGGTAATTTTCGCTTTTCCAAAAATAATTGGTCCTAACATGTATAATTAACCATCCTGAAACCGAAAATCGCTTTTTTGAAATTTTTGTTTGTATGTGTGTCTGTCTGTATGTCTGGATGTTTGTTACCTTTTCACGCTGTAATGGCTGAACCGATTTATATGAAAATTGGAATATAAATTAAGTTCGTTGTAACTTAGATTTTAGGCTATATGACATTCAAAATACTTTATTTAAAAGGGGGGTTATAAGGGGGCTTGAATTAAATAAATCGAAATATCTCTCTTATTATTAATTTTCATGAAAAATGTTATATAACAAAAGTTTCTTTAAAAATGATTTCCGATACGTTTCATTCCAAGCAAAATTTTGATGGGACCAACTTGCACAAAAAACGAATGTTCTCTGAACAAAATGATCATATTTTAATTATTTGCATGTAATAACAATTAAGGAACATGTTAAAGGAATTATCATTGCACTAAATGAGTGGTTTCTGGAGCAAAATGATCGCATTTACAATTTAAATTACGTGACATATTAAACGATTTATCCTTCTATCAAACACGAATGTTCCTTGGACCAGATGTCCTATTTTCATTATGTAATTACTTTATATTTATTTCTAACAAGTGCAGCGGAGCGCACGGGTACAGCTAATAAATAAATATAATCAAGAATTACTCTACTTTAGAAACAATCTTACTTTTTTTTTTTGCAGAGACTTTCAGCCATAAACCAAAATGTAGGAGCAAATGTCTCAAAATAGTAAATCTCTATTGTCATAGAGAATTATCTCTCTCTTCGAATCTCGGGCAGGACACTGCAAGGAGTGTACAATGGACTAATGTAACAAGTGGGAAATATTGCGAGCGTATTTATATGTGTGCATGAGATAGGCATAAATATGCACTACAGCACTGTTGTTATTCAGATTAGTGGCCACTTATTTTTTTATCTTATGCTTCAGTTTTACAATTTCATAAACTGAACGTAAGTTTTCTCACCTTTAAACTTCTTATATGCAGAACATTGTACGAAGTTACATTTGTTCGAATCAAATTTCTGCACATTTAAAAGAAAACTAAAATTCTTTCAATAATATAGTTTCATAATACACTGCTCTCTTAAATTGACTGAATATATTGGGAATTCAATCAATGGCTTTGGGGGAGAGAGCAAAATTGTATTAAACTTTTTGTTTGAAATATCTCCAAGAACAACCCCCTGAAATCAATGATATTACTTACAGTTCGCTCTTATATTTGTTTCATTTTATAGCTTATGAACGAGGGCACCAGCGTCCACCTCTGACTGTGTACACGTTCCAAGCACCAGAAGCCTGCCACTCACAGCCTGCAAGTCCAGTGTCCGTGTCCAACTCCACAGGGACAGTCAACACTATCGTCACGTCTGACAACAACAACAAGAGCTCCAGCACTACAGTCCAGAACAGTTCCCAGCAGCTTGTTGCAGCCAGTCCTCACAAGCCTGCACAGAATCAAATATATGCCCGTCCACCAATTCCGCAGCGTTGCTCCTCCTTGGAGCGACCCTCAGTGCCTGCCAAGACCACGGCAACAACGCAGCATAGACCTGCCACTGTGGCGACCACCATAGCTAAGCAGTTGCACACCACACATGTTACTAAGGCAGACATGCCCAAGATTCCAAAGACTGTCATGCATCACGTGCACTTAGGAAAAGGTGAGTGTAAACGTGCTTCTTGTTGCATTTGAAGGGTACACGGGAAAAACAAACAATGTCACATTTCCATTAAAGGTGAGATAGTGATCTATTTCAGTATATTACTGCAAAATTTATTGATGTTTCTACTTGAAATGAAGGAAATGATGTGTATATCTGTGGTTTTAATTCTCCTTTACTAATTTTGGTAAAAATAACACTAAAGTTTGTAGTAATACAGTGAATTATAGTCGCGACGGTGTTATTTCCAGCATGACTCCGCCTCTTTGCTTATGTCTTAGAAAGTGAAGGCTCTATAAAGTCTAGGTAGGTAGTATTGTTCGCCATTTTTGTTACATTGTTGCCGAGCTACCATACGAGGAATCTATTGCCACACCGTTAAACATTATCATGTTACAGCTCCTATGATAATAAATCAAACGCTCTGTAATTCAGCAAATAATTGAGCGGCAAATAACGTCGTGTGCTTTCTGCGAACGCCAACGAAAGAGCCAAAATGGCGGGCGATTATATTAAGTATTTATCGAGCCTTAAGAAATGAATAACGTCTTCATAAGCGAATCACAAGACACACACGTTTAAATGTAGCCGACCTGCAACGCGATTGGCTGCCGGAAATTAGAACGACGGGACTATAGATAATAACAGCATTATGACATTGTTCGTTTTTCCCCGTGTACCCTTCATTTGTTTTCGTTGTTATCACCACCTTCAGTACACCACAGCAGTGGCACCAGATTAAAATTATTGTAATGTACCGAAGTACGTATGATATTTCCGTCTAGGATTCTGCATTACCATATGATGAAGGATGGGTGGAGTGGAGAAAAATTCTCTCTGGCACCGGATCTCGAACCCGGGTTTTCATCTCTACTTGCTGACGCTTTATCCACTAAGCCACACTGGATTCCAGTTCCGATGCCGGATTGAATCCTCTCAGTTTAAGTTTCACCCTCATGCACTGTGTCACAGATGTGTGACAGTGGCACAATGTCCAACACACTACGTGCAGAGGTGCACTCATTACGAGTGACTAAGTGGCTGGTATCCAACGGAATATTAACACAAGACATAACCGTTTTCATTTTCTTGTCAAAAATATAGACAGACAATTGTAGTAGATTTCATTACACTGAAACATGATGGGCAAAATGCAGTAGTTTGTCTCTCTGTAATCATATATATTATTTAATGTACCGAAGCACATATGATATTTCCATACAGATATTCTGCGTCATCATACGATGAAAGAATAATGGAACAGAGAAAAATTCTCTCTGGCGCCGGGATTTGAACCCAGGTTTCCAGCTCTACGTGCTGATGCTTTGTCCACTAAGCCACACTGGATACCCACCCCGGCGTCAGACAGAATCGTCTTAGTTTAAGTTCAACTCTTGGGTTCCCTCTAGTGGCCGCCCTCTGCACTACGTCATAGATGCCTATGAACGTAGGACTGAAGTCCACACATGTGCTGAGGTGCACTCGTTATGAGTGACTAGTTGGCCGGGATCCGACGGAATAAGCGCCGTTCCATTACTCTTTCATCGTATGATGACGCAGAATATCTGCATGGAAATATCATATGTACTTCGGTACATTAAATAATAAGTGTTTTGTACAGTATTTTTAAATATGTAACCTAATTTGTGTGCGTAATTGTTTTTAGTCCGTTTATACTTACTGACTGGAGACCAGCCTCATGGTCTAGTGGTCAGAGCTTCTGGCTATAGTTCATGAGGTCCCGGGTTCGATTCCTGGTTAGAGCACAGGAATTTTTCCTTAAAGGGGATTATTCCTGTATTCGTCCATGTCCTGGAATTTAGGTTAAGTTTAGATTTAAGACCTCTCCTGGCACTACATTATCATAATCATCCTATCACATCGTCGGGGTAATGTAACTCCTCCTTCCAAGTGCCCCAACCTCAGAAGTGGGTTACAATTAAGCCACAGCGAGGAGAGAAGACCAGAAATGTCGAAAAGACAACCTGGTGGCATTGGATAAAATATATGATATGCGTAAATCACTTTGTGATTTAAGACGGCGCTTATTCCGTCGGATCCCGGCCAACTAGTCAGTCATAATGAGTGCACCTCAGCACATGTGTGGACTTCAGTCCTACGTTCATAGACATCTATGACGTAGTGCAGAGGGCGGCCACTAGAGGGAACCCAAGAGTTGGAACTTAAACTGAGGCAATTCTGTCCGACGCTGGGGTGGGTATCCGGTGTGGCTTAGTGGATAAAGCATCAGCACGTAGAGGTGAAAACCTGGGTTCAAATCCCGGTGCCGGAGAGAATTTTTCTCCGTTCCATACTCTTTCATCGTATCTCTGTAATCAACTTTCAGTATTCAGCACCTATCAGTTCTAAGCAATAGCTACTTTGCTTCATGAATGATACAGGAAGCAAGGAAATACCTGTTTTAATTTTCATCTTTTCACGTGTGTTTATTATTAAATTGTTTGTAATTAAGCAGTTACAATTCTACACTGCAATAGGGACAAAAAGTTTACATAAATAGCCTTTACACTCATTAGATTTAGGATATTTTAATGTAAAAATAATACATCTTGATTACACAACTTTTAACACTATATCACTTTGGAAAACGTATTATGTGTCTTTGACGTGTTAAATTTTATGTTAGCTTGTTACCATGTTTCGGCCTGCTATTGGCTATCATCAGAATTGGTTATTGCTGGCCTTGGCGCCGTAGAACAACACGAAATATACAAACATATAAGAACACATCCAAATGAAATTCTCAACACACAACTCAATTTCAGAACACACACACTCTTTGGCTCCACATTACACTACACAAACACACCCCCACAGGAAACAAAACAAAAGGCGCCAAGACCAGCAACAACCACTTCTGATTATGGCCAATAGCAAGCGGAAACATATTAACAAGGTAATATAAAATTTAACACGTGAAAGACACATAATCGTTTTCCAAAGTAAAAATAATATTCTAGCATTGCTAAATTACAAACAAATACATATAAATACACGTGCACGCGATAGTGGGTATAATGTATTGATAACTAAATTAATATAAATACAGTATATTAATTTTGGAAGTGGTATATAAATACAGTTCTGTTTATTTACAGATTCCCCACAGCCTATGTACGTGAATATGCATGAACTTGCCACGATGGCTGCAACCAAGGCTCAAGAAATGAACTTTCCTCCTCCCCCTCCAGAACTTATTAACATTCCACCAGAGAACCAAGAGAAGGTGAGTGTTCTTATGCATTTATATCTATTAACCCCTTGCTACCAGTGTCAGTGCAGTGCTACTCTCCATCATATTGTGTCTAAGTCTGTACACTGCACTAGAGTGACCATTTTCTCAGTTCACAGAAAGTTGTATATAATGTATGTATGTATGTATCGATATGTAATCTGTTTAGAAAATAGTCTCGTACATGAAGATTGGACAATATATGAATATAAATTATTTTCTTATTATATGAGTTCTAGGCTTTCATGTTGACTGTGAACACAATCAGGCTTTTTGTTCTGAAACTTGACATTCCCAGCATTTCAGAACTACTTACAGGTTCTATCATCGAGGTACATAAGTAAGTCGTACTTTGTTGGACTTATTACGCCAGCTAATCCAGACAACTGAGCTCTTATCTATCTGCTCTGATGATGAAACTTGTAAGTAGTTCCGAAACATTGGAAGTGTCAAGTTTCAGGACACAATGGATTACCCAAAAGCCTAATTATTTTCTTATTTTTCTCACTTCTTACTTCTTGCTTTTTTTTTTCTCTCTAGAAGACGTATTATATACCTATATTTTATTCTTACAGTCGAACTTCTATATCTCGAGTTTTCGATATCTCGAGGTAATGTTAATTTCCCAGCAACATCATATATAATTTGTGTGTAAAATTTATTCCATAACTCGAAGTTCTGTTACTCGAATTTTTCGATATCTCAAAGGATATTTTATTCGCCAGCCATAAAACATTTACCTTTAACTCGAAGTTCAGATGAAAATATTCAATACTGTTCAATAAAACGAAAAGTAGCCAGTTGCTATTAGACAGACCTAACTCAGCATCTGCAATACAAAACATAGTTCGTTCCCATTAAAAGTTGTCTCTAATATCTTGAAATGTATTTCATGTACAAAAAAATACATTACGTGTATCAGATGTCCCTTTTAATGTAATTTAACTTGTAATTGTCGGTTCGTGTATATCTGAAATATTTCACATACTATCGGATATGAAAGAGTTGAGTGGGCCAACCTGTATTGAAGTAGAAGTGACTGATATTCTAAATAGAACAGATAAAAAATATGCTGTTTTTCCTTAATTCTTGAACTTTGCTCATTGTTATGATGTAAATTCTGCAATACTTGGGAAAAGTGGCATAAGTCAATTTCCACAAACATTTTTTTATTAGTTTATTGACAACTTATGGAACATTTGCTCGCTTGGGAAAAGAGACATAAGTATTTCTCCCATTAGAATAATTCATACAGAAGAAAACCAAATCGACATAAACTAGTGTGAAGACATTTTTTCCTTCTCCTGTAAAATTAGCATTTTTGACTTGTTCCACTTTTCCCGAGCACTACAGAATTGTAGTAATTTGATGTGTAAAATAAATTGTAATGAATTCATGGACATCTTTAGGGGTTTAGTCTTGGCTTCTTAAATGTTATCTTTGTGTACAAGTTAATGTAATAATTTTTAACATATTCTTGTACTGTGCTTAGACTGAACCAGGTGAGAAGGATGGCAGCACAAGTGAAAGTTCACTGGAGTCCTCCAGTGGATATGGCAGTCAGACAATCATCCCCGTTGACGATGCAGCTGCTGTTGTCGCAGCAACAGCAGCTGCCGCCGCTGCAGCAGCAGCCGCAGCTGCAGCAGCTCACAATGAAGGTATGTATAGCGATCTCTGTGTTGCATGAAGCAGTACTACTGAGTGGTTCTGTCTGACTCTGGGTGTCTTCTCTTTTGCTCTGTGTAACCAATAACACAAATACAGATCCTCAAGTCATGTAAAGTGCAGGAAGCCTATTTGAAAATGAATATGCTTGAAATACAAACATGTTCTCTTGAAACATATAGATATTATAAAAAATTGCTAGTAAATTTACTGAAAATTTATTTGTAATAAATAGACTCCAGAATGACGATGATACATTTTCATTGATTATGTCAATGATGAATTAAGGTACTTATCTTTCGTTTGTTTCATTTACTTCTCACCCTCGTCCCTTAAAAGTAACATTTCGGAATATGTATGATAAGAACTTTCTTGTGTTAAATTTTAACGTACCTTGTTAACATGTTTCAACCTATTTTGAGTCCTCTTCAGAACTGGTCGTTTCCATGTCTGTGTTGATGTCGCTGTAGGTGTGGTTGGGAAATACTGCACATCCAACCAAAAAGCCAGAAACTCAACACACTAGAACAATATGAAATATACAGACACACGAAAACACACCCCAACGATATTCTCAACACACAACTCAATTTCAAAACACATACACTCTTTGACTCTACGCTACGAACGCACCCTCACAGGAAACAAGAGGCATCAAGACCAACAACGACCAGTTCCGAAGATGACCGAAAATAGGTCGAAACATGTTAACAAGGTACGTTAAAATTTAACACAAGAAAGTTCTTATCATACATACTCCGAAGTGATACAGTGTTAAAAGTTGTGTAATCAAGATGTAGTAACATTTCATCACAGGAGAATATATGAGATTATATAATTACACTTCTATTAGCGTTAGTGTCATTTACACGGTAATTTCTTAGAATGTAACAGGTGACTTGTTTTGTTTTGTAAATTTAAGTCGTAAATATTACTTACCTAAATATAAATTATTGCATTTGTAAAACTGACTAGCAATTTCTGAAGCAGTCTCATTATTTACTTTCACAAACTCACTATTCTGTTTTCGAAAGGATCTGATACACTGTCCCTTTGGGAACAGTTTCCCAGTATTTACAACCTATGGATGTTGAAGCAATTGGCTCCTGAAACATGCTCATTAAAAAAGATACGGTGACTAGGGAAAGAATCAGGTAGCTTACCAAGATTTCTTGAAAATAAAATGTTCATTAACAAAACAATAAAAAAAAAAGAGAGAGAGAGAAGGGAAGACATAGGAAATTGAGATGTAAATATAAGGAAGCTATTTGAAAATGCATGAAACTAAACATGCATTGATATTACTCATTTTGACAGTATGAATAAATTCAAAATGTTGTAAAAAATATACTTCGAGATTCTGAAAGGAATGCTTGTTTTCAGCATTCCTAAAGCATGTTATCTGCCTATCTTTCAAGCGCCTACAAACTTTAATGTGTATTAATCATGTAATGAGACTTATCTTGTAATTATAAAGTAATGATAAGTTGAGCTTTAGTACCACATATCTGCAGTGCCTGGGAAAAGTGACATAAGTCAGTTTCCACAAACCTTTTTTTGATAATTTGTTGACAACTTACGGAACATCTGCTCGCTTGGAAAAAGAGACATGAGTATTTCTTCCATTACAATAATTCATACAGTAAAAAATCAAATCGACATAAACCAGTGTAAGTTGTCAATAAATATCAAAAACTGTTTGTGGAAACTGACTTATGTCACTTTTCCCAGGCACTGCAGAACAGTGTGTAACATATACTGAGCACATAGAGAAAATGGCATGCAAATAATAATAGAATGTAGGAAACACTGACGAACAATTTCGTACCTGATGAAAAATTGTTTCTAAATGTATGTTTAAAACATATAGTTAAGTGCATGCATGTAAAGGATGAAGCTGTATAAAGTGGTGCATAACAGTCTGCTAAACAAAAAAGTTTAATAACGTTTTGCTCTTTTTTTGCAAATTATTTGTTTTTATAACAGTAAATAATAGTGTAGGGTTGAGAAACTTGGCCTGAGCAAAGTCACGAAGTATGGAAGTTTGAAAGAACACACAACAACAGCCACCGACGTAGCTCTGTCGGCTAAGGCGCTTGCCTGCCGATCTGGAGTTGCTCTCGGGCGTGGGTTCGATTCCTGCTTGGGCTGATTACCTGGTTGGGTTTTTTCCGAAGTTTTCCCGAATCGTAAGGCAAATGTCAGGTAATCTATGGCGAATCCTCGGCCTCATCTCGCCAAATATCATATCACTATCACCAATTCCATCGATGCTAAATAACCTCGTAGTTGATACAACATGGTTAAATGAACAAGTAAATAAAACACACAACAGAACTAGGCTTGCAGCATTCAACAGTTAATATCAGTGAGTGAGAGTGTCATAACTTACGGAGAGGGTTGATGTGTTCTCTGTTCTCGAGCTGTGTATTATTCACTTGATTTATGGAGAGATGAGGTATGTTTTGAGGACAATGCTTCAACTTGATTTGCGTCGACTTCCTGCACAATCAGCATTTGTTGCTGTTGCTTAAAGATTGGGATTAAGATGTATATAATGATTACACAACATGTAGCATATGCTGATCTTGTAGCAATCACAGCAAGAAGAAAGGGAGCTTTATCTACAGGAATTTGAAGAGGCAGCAAAAAATTTCGGGTTGGAAATAAACGAATCCGAAACAAAATATACGAAATCCTCCAGAAAGTCAATGAGGAGACAGAGAAGAGTTCAGTTTCAGCAACATGAATTTAATAATTGCATGACTTTTCAATACTGGGTGCAATGGTAAATACTAATAATGATATATCACTGGAAATAAAGGCACGCATAATAGCTGGCAACAGATGTTTCTGTGCCCTTGAAAAAGTAATAAAATTCAATATCTTTTCTAGGTATGCTAAAAAAAATAGTTCATAAAACTATAATGTGACTAGTGATAGTATAAGCAAGTGAAGATATATATGGACCTTGAACTATAAATGGACAGTTTGTGAATAGAACAAACAGGGAGTTGGAGATGTTTGGAGAACCAAACATAATAGAGGAAGGCTTGGATGGTTCGGCCATGTTGAATGGATGCCAGAGTCTAGGTTACACAGACAGCATTATATGGACACCCAGGTGGAACAAGACGAAGAGGAAGACCCAGGCTTAGGTGGTTGCAAGATGTGGAGGATGATTTAAAGAAGATTGGAGTTAGGAGGTGGAGGAGACTGGCACAGGGCAGGACAGAATGGCTTCAAATATTGGAGGAGACTCGGACCCTCAGTGGACTGTAGCACTAGTTATGAATAATGATACTATTCATCTTACAAATACAGTGAAACCTATTCAAATCGGAACCTGAATAATCTGGAATCCTGTCTATTTCGGAACAATTTATTGGTCCCTGCGAAATTTGTGTGTATTATGTGTAATTTTTCCTGAATAAAACGGAAACTGTCCAACGCGGAAATGGAAACTGTCTGCTACTGTTCAAAATGGAAACAATATTTTGGACACACTATATTTTGTAACTATATTTTGAAACAGCGTGTAATTTCAAGGAATATACGAAATATGTAGGTCACTAAGATAAAAACAAGTTTTCTTTGCAAAATTCTAGAGGGTACGAGGGTGTGTTGGCCTGTCGGTCATAAATTTTATTACCCTGTTGATTAGGCAGACGAGTCCCTTCAAAGATTTTCAATGCTTCATACCCGTATATCTACGTCGTAGCTAAACAGAGCGCAAGTGTAGTGATTTCCAGGTAAAAAAAAAAAAAGTTTCATAAAATGTGGCATTAACATTAAGTGATGAAGTAAAAGTTATCGAGATAAAGGAAAATTAGAAACAAAGTCTGTGTGAAATAATATTGAAGTAGAGTTGTGGAAAACTCAGATGTGACGCTTAAAAAAATAAAGATCATAATGAGTGAGTGGCGTGCGGCCAATATTGATGACATAAAAGGAACCAGAAAGCAACTGTTATGTGAAAATAAATGAACTGTTGTGGGATTGGGTTCTTCATGACCTTTCAAAGAACATGCCAACTTCTGGATCTATTCTGCAAAGCAAGCTATTGAACTGGGAAAGAAATTAAATAAACCAGAATTCAAGGCTTCTAATAGATGGCTCCTAGTCCAATTAATTAATAATGTGCAGTGATAGGCAGTACAGTATTAGAGTATAGTGTTAGATATTAAATAGAATGAGATTAGTAAACTTTAGTAATGTTTAATGACTAATGAATGAGTTACGATAATATTTATACAGAATATGAGATTTTAATCAAGAAGATTCTCAACGTAATAAGCGACACAAAGCTGATTTAATGTGATGAGTGTTAAATGGAATATTTTGTACTTCTTGCAGTTTGCGGTATGCCATTTTGTTTTTCATGTATATGAATGACAAAATATTCCATTTTAATGTCACACCTGAATAATATGAAAACCTGTCCACAACGGAAAAAAAAATTAGGACCATGTCACTTCCGTCTTGAACAGGTTTCACTGTATTATATTTTGTAACATTAAAATAAAAATGTGATATAAGAGAAAGATAATTAGACTTTTTTGTTCAGTGGACCTGTATAAGTTTGGCAGCTTATATCGTCTACACTCTGTATCCTGGAAGTTATGCAGGACATTATCAAATTTTATGTTGTACATTTTCCAAGATTATGCCCTATAAATATATGAATAAGACTCCATGGTGTTATTGTTCCATACTATTCTAGCAAATATAATATGCAACACTACTTCCATGCATGTAAATTAATAATATTAGTATCAGTAGTACAGCTATTAGCTGCCAAGTTTACTTGCTTTATGGAAGTAGCATTGAAATGCCTTCTAGATCTCTACAGTCCATGCATGACCTTTTGTGTTCTTTAAATAGTATTACAGTTTACTAATTGTAGTGCCATGAAGGTTTGCTGGCAAAATATATCCTAATCTATTCAAATCTAATATAATCCCAATAATAAAAGGCTTAACTGGATTCAGGATGTAGTTGAGCTTGTTTGAATACAATATCCTTGCTTTGAGTTACACAGGAACAGAGATAGTGATGGACTGATGGTTGCCCTCTAATAATTAACAGTTTCAGGTGTGCTACTTAATTAACCCTTCCATTACTAGCAAGCCCTCCCTCCATTCTCGATCGCTGTGTGTGCGTGTGGTTTTAGTTGGTTTGTTTCCCTTCCTTCTTCTCGTCTAGACGTGTCGTTGAGTGTGTCTAGTTTGGAGGCTGCTAGCAAGTATTGCACGCTGCCCCGTTCTGGGGACTTTGCCCTGTCCAGTGGCCCACGCAGGAGACCTGTCTCTACCACAGGTAGGTTGTCTTTATTTATGAAACCTCGCCTAGTGCAGTGTGGATAAGAAGTGAAGAAACATATGCCATATGTCTCTTTAGTAAGTACACTACTGTGTGTTCAAATTGCAACACCGAGATAGACGAGATGCTCTTGTGAAACTTTCGGTATGTACTTGTGTTAAAAAAAAAAGTTATGCTTCTAGTGATGTAGGCAAAGAGATTGCCAAACTATTTAGTAACATTCCAGTCCAGAGGTCTTCTTCTGAAGATAGTGGAAGGGCATGATAGATCAATCGTGGAATAATCCTGACTCTCCCTTACATGTTCATTGAATCCAAGATTTAGCAATGCAGCTGCTCCATATTACAAAATGGATATATGTGGATTTATAATATGCAACACTACCATTACCATCAAATTACTTATCAACAGTGGCGGCTCGTGATAAAATATTATGTGTGTTCACAATTTTGTGTTCCAAAATCGAAGAGAATTTGAAATCGTACGTTTTTAGCCTAATATGAAATGTCATGATTCCAATGTTTCACTGTCGAAAAAACCGTATATAAATTCAAAACAATAAATAATAATAATAATAATAATAATAATAATAATAATAATAATAATAATGAAACCTAGTCTTTTTATTTCCAATTTTTTCTGGAAAGCCAGTTTACCCAGTTCTTTACTCTTCAAAATTACTTGAACAGAGTTTATTGTTTACGTTTGTTAAAAATTAATACATAAAACAATTTACAAAAGCGTGTGTTCAGTAATATACTGTATTTTGATTCACAACACACTGATATACTATAGCCTATACCGGTACGGTAATCCCATTCGCATACATTGATTACTATAAATACATGCCAGTAAATATTATTCTTAAATAATATACACCACCATACAGATATTTAAATTCATACCACCATCATATTCAACCAGCACGTCTTTGAAGGCCAAACTATGCTATATGCCGACACTGAAGTATAGTAATTCACAAACTACACTCTCGTAGCAGCACTGTACACACATCCACATAAAGTAAACGTTCCAACAGTGAGATGCTAACACCTGCAGGCTAAAATGCAGACTTATTAAATATTTTTCTCGAGATATAGCATGTAAATGATAGGCATCGATGCACCTGACATCTGTAGGATAGATTCACTGTTCACTTAACGCTTTGTGCTCTAGACGAGTCATAAGCGGCCAGCAAAAGACAATTTTCTCCCGCGCATGTGTGAAATTCCTGTAACCTTCTTGAAAAGAGCACGACTTGTACGTGAACGGATGTTGTCAAATTTACATAAGAAGTTTATGCAAGATGCAGGAAGTTTAAAATACTCGATCCTGATATTATACATCTCCACTACGCCAATGCGGTATTAAATAATAAAACTAGTCGTGTATTAATGGAAACAAGGTGTTCACGTGCTCTTGTGCTCTTATTGACGCACCGCCACTGCTTATCAATTATCATAAACCATTCAAGCCATTAAATTATCAGGTCTCGTAACGATGAAAACACATAATGAACACTTTCCAAATCTGGTGAATTCAACATACTATGCTTAATATATGTATACAGGGTGAATCTTCTCATCCTGCGGATTGGTAACTAGGCAAACCTGCATTTTACAGATGATGCGAAATACAGGTGCTCAAATCGCATTCACCAGCCCATTTGATACGGCTATGATGTTGACCTGTGTTAATATACTGTGATAGCGCAACATTTAACATGCTGGATTGTCTGGGTTCAAATCATGGCTCTGGATACATACTTTTTTGTCATAATCTACCTGTGTTTCGAGATCATTCTAAAAAAAAAGATGTAGAACATTCTAGACATTGAATTTGCCTATAAATATGTGGTTCCAGCCACTCATGCTCAGTGCGGTACATAGCAGTCAATTCGGTCGAAAGTTATATGACGCAGGGGACTGTGTTTACAGTATAGTCTGTAAAACGTCGGTACTGCATAACTTCTCAATCTGCAGGATGAGAAGATTCACCTGGTATAAGTAGACAAAAATTAACATGATGAACAATAAGATGTTGTGAAAAATGGCTTATATGGTTATTAAATTATATATAACATTAGAGTTTAAAAATAACCAAATCTATAATATAAAATATGATAACATTGGAGGTAATAGACTATGTATAATTAATTAAAAGTATGGTACACAGTGATGTAATTATTTTAAAAGTCTTCCAAATCATGCAGTCATGGAGTACGCAGCATGTTCCACCACAATGTACATTAATATTAAGGACACTGCACTGATTAAAACAATTTTTTTTTCTTCTTAAAAAAGGAGCAGAATCATTTCAACTGCAGTCAACTGAAACCCCGTTAGCTTCCATGTGTACCATTACACCAATTGTTTTACATGGGCCCTCCCCATCCTATACCACAGGCTCAAATTGACTGCAGTGGCTGGGACGCGAACGTAAGATCTTAGGCACGATATGCTGACGAGACTTATCTTGTGCACAGCTAACTAACCCAACACGAATTTACCCGATTATGCAGGTATACTAACCCCTGGTTAAGAGTCAGACATTTGCGTGCAATAGTGGTATAGGTCTTCTGGCTTCTAAGAGTTAAGTAGCAAATTACCACATTGAGAAATACAGTGTGATTCACACAGTTCTCTCCTGGTATTACTGTATATCCTGAGAAACTAAATTCACAACGAAGCTTAATATTATAATCCTTTATTAGCTATTCTCCACATGAGACTTGATGCAATAGTAGTTCTTCCTAGTGTTGCAGTTTCAAGAAACAGTAGTGCATTTCACAGACTTGTATAAAACTGTAACTTCGAGAGAGAAAACATGAGCATTGTTTACTGCTTGTAGAAATAGTATAGTAGTATAATTGCATTTTATATTCTCTGATTTTAGAACTTCTTTCCCAAAGTATTGTAATTTCAGAAAAAGAAATAGAAGACTTCACAGAAGTTTTGTTATCAAGGTTTTCTGCAGTTACTGTCAAGCTTACTAGAGAAATATGGTATATCTTTATTGTGATGCAGCATGTTTTATTATTATAGTGGCATAGTATTTTATCTTATTGCTGTGCTGTTAATTGTAAGCTATATATAATGTGTTTTGGTATAGACAGTTTTATCCATTTGCATGTAGACCACGTATAATCCAAATGTTTCAGGATCCTATTTAATAATAAAGACATTATGTGCTTTAGATCTAGATTCATTTTCCGGTCTGAGAGGCCGTGGTCTATTGGTTGGTTTTATACCAGACGTTTCGTCTGCAACTGCAGCAGACATCTTCAGTGGAGTGGTATCCGAGGTCACAAAACTCTTCTCGGCGTACCTGAGGCAACTGATCCTGTGGCTGGTTGTGCGGGCGTATTTATAGTGCAACTAGCGGGCCGAGGCCTGTTGTCGCTGTGGTCCGTGCCGCTTTGTTCGCTGCTCCCGTTCTGGGTTCCATCCTTTTGTTGTAGTGTTGTAGACAGAACCCAGAACGGGAGCAGCAAACAAAGCGGCGCAGACCGCAGCGACAACAGGCCTCAGCCCGCTAGTTGCACTATAAATACGCCCGCACAACCAGCCACAGGATCAGTTGGCTCAGGTACGCCGAGAAGAGTTTTGCGACCTCGGATACCACTCCACTGAAGATGTCTGCTGCAGTTGCAGACGAAACGTCTGGTATAAAACCAACCAATAGACCACGGCCTCTCAGCCCGGAAAATGAATCTAGATCTATAGACTCCGGCTGTGAAAGCCTACACTACAAGATTATGTGCTTTGTTTATCTTATAATTTTCCATAGTTTCCGGATATTGCTGTGATATAAACAATAATATAGCTCAGCAATACCAACATTCCCAATAAAATTTTTTCTTCACCTTTAAAATAGATTGTGTAGCTCTTTACGAATTTCTAAAATAAAATAACACCAAATATTGTAAATGAAACCAGCTTAGCGTATTTAGAAGGACTTTAAATTATTCTTGCACTTAAAAGCGCTTGCAGATTTTTAAAATTGTTTTAATGATATTTGAAATAAAAGAAAACTACAAGTAATTTTGCTGGATAATATGACGTCTTGAAACTTTGGATTGTACTTCTGTAATCTACTGTCAGCTAGTTTCCTGGATTTCTATTTTGTGTGTTACGACCATTATGTTTTAACATTATGTCAGTGCATGTTAGAATTAGGAAACGTAGTAATACTTTGAATTAATATACACACAAGTTTATATTTTGTTTTGTTGAATGCCATTTCCATTGTAAACTGTATTACATTCTCGTTAAGACTTAATTTGCACTTTTTTCTTTAACAAGGAGACAGTGGTAACCTAGAAAAGCAGGCTTTAAAAGTTGAAGATGGAATAAAAGACGAAACCTGTATTAAGAGATTAGCTCGTCTTCTACATGATGTATCAGTGTTGACCATTGACGTAACTGTTCAGTAACTGATTGGCTGCTTGAACAACATTGGAAAGTCAGGAATTGTCTATCAACATTTCAATTTTTTTTCTTGTAAAAGTTATTGTGCATTTGTATTTGAGCAGTGACGAAGTTATGTTTACACTGCATTGAAAAAAAAATTGCCCTTCTTCCAGTGATAGACATTTTGTTTCTATTTGATTGATCCAAGATCACCACTAGGAATGATACTAAACATGCAGTTTATTTTTCTGTCTGAAACAGTGCCTATAGCACATGTACATTAAAATAATAATAATAATATTATTATTATTATTATTATTATTATTATTATTATTATTATTATTTAATGGCTTTTAAGTAAACCAAAGGTTCATTGCCATCCTCCCATAAGCCTGCTATTTGGTCCATTACTATTATTATTACCACCGCGTATTATTATTATTATTATTATTATTATTATTATTATTATTATTATTATTATTAAGATGTATTGTACGCAGAGACTAACAGGAAAGTGGAAAAGAGGAAAAATCGGAAAATGCTGGGTTTGCAGTGAAAGACCTGAACTTGGGCAGAAAACTATGAATAAATGAAACTGGAAAGGTACCTATTTGGGAAAAATGTTTATTGTCATTGCTGTAATATGCTATGCACATCACACTCCGTAGTGGAAGCGGATGCAACCCACAACATATCATTACTGTAAAAAATAAATGAAGTTTCAATATCATCGTAATTATAATATGTATTACATTCGAGATATTATTGTACTAGTAACTTGAGCAGTCACATTCCACACAATTATAGGGACTCAATAAATCCTCTACCATCTTTTTATTATTATTATTATTATTATTATTATTATTATTATTATTATTATTATTATTATTGTTATTATTATTATTATTATTATTATTATTATTATTATTATTATTATTATTATTATTCGTCCTTGGTGGTCTGCAGCTAACCACTTTTGCTATTAGATCTGTGGTTTGCAGGTTTAAAAACAACTGAGGGCAATAAAATTCTAATAATGGGTTCAAGATTGTGTTGTAGATTTACAGCCCATAAAAGAACCTGTCCCTGAGACAGCTTATTATGTATCAGTATTAGATAAAAATGTATTATTATCATTATTACTCTTTTTTTCGTGTAGATCTTGAAGAGTGACTGAAGTTATGCACATTGTATTTGTATAATTCATTAATGCAAGCATTAGAACTTTCTCATCTGTCTTTCCAATTGCTAAGAATTGTAATTTTTATATAGTGGTACTGTGTATGTTCATGAAAGTATTGCTTAATTCAACTTCGTAGAGTCAATAATTTTGTGAACTGTATATTATGAACACTGAAAATCTGGTTGTAGCACTTCGTGAATAGTTGATGCACTTCGGGAAGTACTGGAAGCTATTAATGTAAGCGCTTATGTCGCTGATGAAGGAACCAAAGTCCACAAAGCACATCTTTTACATTGTGTACAGTGTTATACATTGTCCCTTAATCATTAGGATCGTTTTCAAAATTTCGTTTATTATTTAATTTTACTTTTATCGATTTTTTTATTATGCTATCAATTGCTGACATGAGGTTCGTTCCAACAAGCGGTTCATGGATCAGTTCATGTACGGTTCCTGTACCATCTTATGCGCATGTGCTAGTTGAGCATCTGCTATGGGATTGAAACTGGACTGGATGCTGTTGGAATGTTTTTGCGGATCGTTATGTACTAAATCCAGAGATGCTATAACTGTGATCATCTTTGCTAAGAACGGGATGCTTATTATTAACGTTTTGCAGCTAATTCTAATTGCAGAAAATAGAATTTTGATCATTTTCTATAAAAAGATGACAAAAAATATGGAAAGCAAGAATTCCGCTAATTCATTGTCGTGTACTGGGGGACTCTCATCTAAAAATAATATTTTTTTTTAATTATTAATGTATTTACGTTATTTATTATACTCTTAATCAAAGCTGCATGTTGAAATTGTAATTAATACCCAAATAATTTCCATTCCCTTTCTTTTTGGCGAAAATTTAAATTAAATCTCTAGTTTTATTATTCGTCTGCACTGTCACTTTTCATCTTAACTTCAGTGATGTGAACAGTCGATCATGTCTTTCTTCAGTGTCAAGGAGATGTTGGTGAGCTTATGCGCATGTGCATCTCGCGTACTCTTCCATACATGCCTCAATCCGCGGACTATTTCTGACCGTTCCAAACCCGTGTCAAAAGCTTGTTGGAATGCCCGACTGCAGTACATGTTTCCGGTTCAGGACTGGTTCGGATTGTGTTGGAACGCTTTTTCTGTACTGCGCATGCTCACGATGGTTACGGACGGTGCCTGACTGTTGTTGGAACGAACCTATGATGGACTTAACCACTGCGACTGTAACTATAAGTTAATACTCTCACAAGCATATTATGAGTGGGCTAATTACTTGCTGTCATTGACCAGTATAAACACGAGATTACTTGTACATTGCTCTGGGATACAGAACACAGCAATGCCACTTGGACATTGGTTCACGAAATTGTAGACTTCACTACTTAAAAGGCTCAGCCACACAGAGAGATGGGAAAGTTCTTGATATCATGTAAGATTTCACTGTCCCTGTCAAATAAAAGGTGGCGGACCAGGCTAGATCATGGCATGCAGCAGGCAGTTCGTATTTGGAGACAAATTTGCTGTGTGGGCAGTACGTAATGACATAAGAATTCACAGAGAAGTTAGTTGAAAAAGTATGGTAGTTCTTGTTCTTGTATGATACATTTCATATGGACTACAAGAACCTTCCGTCTTTTCATTGATTTCGTTCACCCACCACAGTCTCCTTTTTCTTTTACAACTCAGTGCTAGCAGAAGAATTTCTTCCTTATCAGAACTGGACATCCTGGGTAATAAGAATAAAACTTAAGTATTTTCTTAAGGTTTGTACTTATGAGTATGAGCACTTACTGTGACTGTATACTCGTAACCACTAGAACATTCTCATTTTCGTAAGAATAAATACATTCTTAACTAAATGCGAAAAAATACTTATCTCAACAGCCTTCTTGATCATTTAAATGTTACTATATACTCGTGTCATCTATCCTGTTTGACCATATCGTACCGTGATGCTTAATTTTTATAGACTGTCACATATATTACGATGTCCCGAAGTACATATGATATTTCAGTGCAGAATTTCTGCGTCATCATATGATGATGGAAGAGTGGAACAGAGAAAAATTCTCATTGGCACCGGGATTTGAACCTGGGTTTTCAGCTCTATGTGCTGACGCACTATCCACTAAGCGCACCAGATTCCCATCTCAATGTCGGATCGAATCCTCTTAGTTTAAGTTCCACCTCTTGGGTTCCCTCTAGTGGCCTACCCTCATGCACTGCGTCATAGATGTATGTATGACAGTGGCACAATGTCCACACATGTGCAGAGGTGCACTCGTTATGAGTGCTAAGTGGCCAGGATCCGACGGAATAAGCGCCATCTTATATCTACATATGACATCTAATGAGTAGATACTCAAATGCTTTTACTCTTACGAACTAGAGTATTTACTAAAAAAAAGTCCAGTATATACTATATATTCTTTTTATTCTTATCACTCCTTGATTTGAAGGAAAATAACCTAGACGAAAACAAACAAAAACTATAGGAGTATCTTGTAAACGACTTTTCTTCACACTGAGCTGCCACTTTATCTGGCATCATCAGATTGCATACCACCACGATGTTCTGCAGTGTCAGACCATGTGGCAGCCCACTTTCTGTGTGGCTGAACCTTTATAATGCATTTCTAATTTAGTTGTACCTGTAATGTATTGTGTAACTTGTTTCTTTTTAATGTCAGTGCACATAAAATGAATTGCATTTGCAATATTCATAGTAGGGGATTGCAGGTGGCTTGATATAATTGCGGTCACAGTTTCCACATGAAGTTTAATTATCTCTCAATTTCAGGGTATCCTAGCAACACAATGAGGAACACACTACTTCGCAGAGGCTCTGTGCAGGTACAGAAGCCTCCTCCACCCATCCGTCGCACTTCATCCATCTCCAGTAGTTCTGTTGCACGGCAGAACTCTAACGGGGCAACTGCCGGCATGGGCAGTGTAGCTAATGGAAGCCTGGAGAATCTCCCTCCACCCCCAGCATTCCTGCTCGACAGCACCAGCAGCAGTAGTAGCAGCAGCCTGAACAGCAGCGGCGGAGGCTCTGCCGTGGCTGCTGCACCCGGCATCAGTGTAGCAGAGACGGTGCGCACCCTCACGGAGCTGAAGCACACTCCTGCCAGCCCCAGCACCCTGCGTCGCAATGCGTCCAGCGTCCGATCACAGAGTGCGGACAGGCGGGGCTCATCGGGACCCGTCACAAACGAGAATGCCGGAGGTATCATCGCTGCTCTTGGTGCCAAACTGGCACCGTCACTGAGTCCGAGGAATTCGCGACGCCACTCCGAAGACAGTGGAGGAGGGCCAAGTGGAGGGGGAAGCAGACTGCTGCAGCGGGGAGTGGTGGGGCCTGGACAGGGCTTTCTGCAGGCCTTGAACTCGAAGCTGGCACTGCAGCAACAACAGCAACAGCAGCAGCAGGTCGCGGTACAACAGCACAAGGCAGCGAGGGTGCGCCGCTTCATTGCCAGTCGCACCGTGCCGGACCCCACTGTCTGCCACGAGTCCCTCATGGACCAGATCAAGCGGGGCACACCACTGAGGAGGACTGGTACTGTCAATGACAGATCTGCCCCCTATATTCGTTAAAAAGGTACGTTCATGTTGCAAGGAACTTCACAACGTCAATGTTGATAAGGATAGACAAATAATTTTCTTGGAAATGGAATGTTACGATTAGTAGTTACGAGGTAGATTGTGGAAGCAGTTGTCGACTCCTGCACAGGGTTTTGGTTGCACATTTCTGTCAAGTGCTGGGGTGTTTATAGCAGGCAGAGAGTTCATATATTAGTGGAAATTACTTTCGTCTCCTTTAGTCCAAAATAAGCCTATTTAAATTGGATTGAACCAGTGCCAAGATAGTCCAATTGACAGTAAGGTAGACCATGACACGTTTTTAATTCACTAGAGGAAGTCATGACAAGTGAAGTTCTCATTATGTCTTGTATGGTGTGAATAGATTCGGCATGAGTATGTTGTAGAGAAGTTGTCTGCTGCTGCATCACATGATTGGATGATGACTGATTTGCGAATTCAATTCGTATGACATTTACAAAAACAGCCCGTCTATGTTTTATGTCGCTTATGTAATTCATTAATTATAAAATCTCTGAATTTTTTATAATTTTTATATCTGTGAAAAATTAGTATGTTTCCTTTTCTTCATTTTTGGCATCATGAAAAGAGAGATTATGGTTAAAGAGTACGTATATGTGAAAATATTTACTTCTGATTACTGATATGTACAAAGACAAAAGTAGAATCAATAATTGTGTCCTGTAAGAGCATTTCCCGTGTGAACAAAGAGATGAATTTATCTGTAACTATGCCACGCAATTTGTTAAAAAAAAATATGCATATATGTGCTAAATGTTACTTAGGTTAGGTAAATTTACACAATACCAACTGGAATAAGCAGTTTCTTACTTGGAAGTTGTAACGAGCATTGGCACTTTGATAAATATCAAGACAATCACTGAATTGAATGATGACGACGATGACTACGATGATGATAATAATAATAATAATAATTGCTCAGATCTCAATTGCAGTACTTTGCGTATAGTTTGAAGGATTAGGTGAGGTCTTCCTTCTCAAAGAGAAATTAAACTTTTTTTACAGTCACAGTATTGTAATTTACATTTTTGTATATGGCAACATTGTTTCTTATTCAGTTTTTTATGACACTATACTGTTCAGATTTCATCTTAATCTTTTGCACACGAGTAAAAGTTATCGCAAAGAGAATGTGTGCTCTTTTTCAATGTCTTCCTGGTCGCTGTCACTTAATCTCTGAAAACCATGTAAAACAAAGGGATTATTTGAGTATGTGAGCTACATGTCACTTCGTGTACAAGTGATGAGTTTGCATGCTGTTCAATTATATGACTGGTTTTTTTTTAGTAGGTTATTTTAAGACGCTGTATCAACATCTCAGGTTATTTAGCATCTGAATGGAATGAAGGTGATAATGGCGATGAAATGAGTCCAGGATCCAGCACTGATAGTTACCCAGCATTTGCTAATACTGGGTTGAGGGAAAACCCTGGAAAAAACCTCAACTAGTAACTTGCCCCAACCGGGATTCGAACCTAGGCCACCTGGTTTCGTGGCCAGCCACGCTAATCATTACTCCACAATATGGATTATATGACTGTTAGGCATAGTGTTAAATGATATCCAAAAGTTTCGTAATATTCTTATCTTAAATATACTGATGACAATTTAAGGCCTTGAACAAACTTCAAATCTCCTGCTGTTATGTGGCAATAGAGCCTTGGTTGACAGGGACAACAGTTGCTTCTAGTTTAATCATTTAAAGAACTGAAGACACGTAAATAGTGTCCAAACAAGAATGCCGGATTTAATAATATGAATATATACAATAAGAACCGTTAAAAATGCCGCCAACCTAACAACAAGACTATATGTCGCAATATTCCAACAATGTCTTGTTGTTGGATTGGTGGTATTATTATCTGTCCTGTTATCTGTTTTTGTTGCATTTATTCACATTATTAAATCTGGCATTCTTGTTGTGTCAACCTTTGTAACAATTCTGAGATAAGATTAGATCGTTGTTGTGTTTGAAATTCTATTAATACCAGTATCTGTTTTATTCAGAATTACGTTATTCTTAGGTTTTTTACACCATATGACCGTGATAGCTGGGACACACGAAAAAGTCTTCTGTAAACATGTCCAATGAAGTGAGGCTGCAGTGCTGGTCATATTCACAATACACATTTTCCGCTAAACTGGAGAAATTGCTACAGTAGCTTTGAAATGTGCCGTTACTCTTGCGTAAATATTGCGAGTAGATTACGTGGGTTAGGTGAGGGTCTCACAACAGGAACAGTTTTGCTTTGGCTCATGTGCGGATCTCTCATACAGTGGCAGGGTGATTCTTACTTGAATTTATTTTCGTGTATACATTCCAGAACAAATCAAGAAGATCCCTTCTTGCTCCTATACACATCTTGCATATTATACGAAGGTTAGGTTTGGTTAGTTTAGGTTTTCATTAACCAAGTCCGCGCATGTGCAGACAGCCAAGATGATCTTGTTGGTCATGGCCCTTACGACAAAAATATGCTGAAAGCAGTGAATCATTTCACGGCCACTAAAGTTTTCTTCGTAAAAGTCGAGATATTTTCTCTAAACCAGAAATAAAATTACAACGCGGTCATAATTATGCACTTAACGCTTTGGTGAACATTAACCAGATATTTACTTTCCTACATTTGAATGATATTCCCTGAAACACACCTTTTTCCCCATTTATTTCGTTGTGATAACTTACTTTAAGATCTTACTACATCTGCATTTTCTTTTGGTGCATTCAAAACACCGCAGTTGTACTGCATAAACCTTGCACTTGACTAATGGAGTGAATTATTTAAGAATATAGTTGCGAATTTTACTACCGCCATTTCGAATGTCTTTTGTTTGACACAGCTCGGTATGATCCGGTGACTAGTGGCCAGCAAGCAATATCGACTACCGATGTTGGTCTACCATGCGTATTATCCAGTTGTTCCACATTTTCTTCCATAAAGTCTATAGTAAATTAAGACGATTATTTTCCCTGGACCAAAAGGGCAGGAGGCAAGGACTGTGACAAGGTTAGGTTAGGTTAGGGAATAGTTAAGTGACAGGAGGCGAGATTTTCCTCATAAACAATGCTGCAATTTTTCAAACATTGGCTACATTACTTCTACGACTTCTGCTAGAGACCGCTCTAATAGAATGCATCTCACACAGCAATCATAACACTTTTAATGGATGCTCGTCTTGGTTTGCTTATAATTCTTTTATAAAAGAAACTGCGGTATGTAGGAGAAGCAGGCAAGTAACATACATTCCTGGAGGAAGGATCTCTCTCAACAAAATCCATGTGAATTACATACATTCTATGCTTGGATATTGGCTTTCTTAATTACAGTGTAATTTAGAATTCTATACATTTAAGTTTGAGATTGATAAATAAATACTATGCATAAAACACTTCTTGGGGGCATTTTATCAGTATGTGACTGCCATTACATTTAATCTCAGTAGGCCTACTATTTACTTTGGATGCATACAGTTGGATGTATGCACATCTGTCTGTCTCGATTATTAAGGTAAGGTTAAAGACTGAAACAACTAAAAATGGCATTTTTAATTTTTAATTAAATTAAATTTGCTGCCTTTTCTGAATCAGAATATATATAGTTTCTTAAAGTTATGATTTACGCTCTTTAAATGGCATGTTTTGAAACATGTTGGACTACATAGCACCAATAATAAATTCTTCTATCTTCATAGTAGTTTTTCTCAAGTAACGTTTTGCAATTTTCGATGAACCTTTTCTCAGAAACTATAAGTCCAATTTGATTTAAATTTTGCGTAGATGCTTATTATATTGTATTACACCAAGTAATGAACAATCATATTGATACGTCTTACGACTCATTCATACTGCATGTTAAATATTTTGAAAACTTCTTTCTTATCACTAATTAACTTTGTAACTTCTTTATTGTATTAATATGAGGAATTTTACTTGGCTGACTATTTTCGAAATAGTAATCTTCATAATCCGAAGTCTATTTTTTTCTATTGGATATGTCAAACATTACAACTAATTTTCTATATAATGGTAATGAAGATACGAGATTCTGTGTTTCTCTGATTGTAACGTGTGTGAAAAAATATTCACATCAATGATACTTTTTGAGAAAAGGTAATTAAAGATCAATTTTTCGAGTTAACAAAAGAAATGTAATTTCAAAGAACTCATCATATAGCTAAACAATTCATCTAATCAGAATGAAATTCATGTGGCATATTCAAGACACACATATACAGGTTTTTTTGAAAAATTTGGTCATTATTGGTTTAGTAGTTTCCAAGATAAAAATAATTAACTGGTAACCCGACTGTTTTGGTCACTTCAGTCTTTAACCTCCCCTTAACGTGGATATTGGCAGGTATCTGCCTCTCTTGTCCATATACACTAGGAATATTCATACTGGGGGAAAGAATAATGGCTATAATACTGTATTTTCATTGACATGAATTTATGAGTTTGTAATGAAGTATTTGTTCTGCAAGGAATCTATAAAGCAGGAATCATCCAATCGCATGACATAGCAAGAGACATTTACTCTCTTTCATAATAAACTATTAGGTGCAGCCCTTGAATGAAAATAAGTCAACCAGATAACTTTTAAATCTTCCACCTAAATATTTACATTTTTTCTAACTAAGTTTAAGTACATACATTGGAAATAAAATTACAATGATAATCTACAACCTTCACTGCCATATATATATAAAAAGAGTTAGAAAACTGTACTACCAGTAGAGCGATAAAAGCATGAGAATTTAAATAATAAAAATTTATTGATTTTTAGAAGTTTTGAAATTGTATAAAAAAATCTCTGAAATTGTATGAGAAATCATCTTTTGTAATTTTAGATTAAATTCTAGAGGAGAACTTTTGTTGTAGACTTCAGTCTTATTTATCCCCAAGATAGAGATGAAGAACTTTGCAATTATAATTGAGAATGCTAAGATAAATATCGTAGGCTTTGTTGTAGAGATGCAACTCCCAAGCTCCCCTTCATATTGAATATAGATATGTTGCGTCGGGATAGCTGGCTATTCAAAGACTGTTTAAATAAAAGACATATTAAAGTGTTACAAGTATGACAAACGTAAGTTAAATCTTTAGTTCTCAGGCCTGAAATTCTTGGGGCAATTACTATTGCAGGAATGACGAACCATGGCCACCAATTGTACACTTGGCACCAATAAATTGTCTGTAGTAAACACTACTATGTGCATAAAAATTGCAACTTTAATTACGATATGAATTATTAATTCATCTATAGGCAGTTAAAAACTCAGAAAAAATTGAGAGAACATTTTTAGCTACCTCTTTTTTAAGTCTTCTGCAAGATGTAACTGTCTTCAGTCTGAACTATTTTGTTCAAAAGTGAACGGTGTATTTGTGGATTATATTTAAACAATGCGTAGTACCACCTTACTGTATGTTGGTGAATATTGTAATTTCTGGTACCAATCAGCTAAAAGTTCACCATTCCTGCACTATGAAAATGCATGTAAAAGAATTAAAGGATATGAAGAAAATTAGTAGCTTTAAATACTGGTACCCACTATATAACATTGGAGCAATCATTCTGTCCATATCTATACAACTTTTTCAAATATTAGCATAAGTTAATACAAATTTGAAAGTCAGCCATTTTATTCGAATGTATTTACATTTTGAGGTTATGGTAAAATGTTAATGATGTTTTCACTCCTTTATCTGAAATGTTTTGTGAAAGCCTTTGTAATTTGCGTACTGAAAATGAGAACTTGGGAGGTAATGGGAATTAATAGATTCCGTATTGTGGTTCAGAGGATTAAACTATGTGCTGTATGTGGAAGTTGTACTGCGATTTCTACATGTCTTACATATGATTTTAAGTTCCAGTGAATGATTTGTCGTTTATATTTAATGTATTTTGTGTAAGAGTAAAAGTAAACAATGCTAGAATTCTGTCATATTAATTGTTCCCACCATAATAATTGGACCTTTTAGTTAGAAAAGTTGGATAAATGATGTCTCTAAAAATAGATATCGTATTCATGGAATACATAAAACGTTGTCATTGTTTTATACTGAGTAGTATGAAATACTTACAGTGCTTTTTCATCTTTGCTATTGAGGTCTGACCCAAGTTTGAGTTGAAATTGCTTATTTTGTTCATATTTTGTTAATGTGTAAGTATTGAATTTTTTTATATAATTAAATACTATGAAATACTTTCAACAATTTCACAATAATAAATCAGAATGACTCGTGTCTTACACCTTCATTTTCATTATTTATGTGTATTTATTACTGTTTTTTTCCACCAGAAATTATTTCCAGATTTTAATTGGCATGGAAGTACCTAGCATTTGATATTACATTTCTGTGATGTGTTTGAGTGGTGTTGAAATTCTAATATCTGAAATGCAGAAGTTTGAATTCATATAATTTTGTTTTTCTTTCAAAAACTACAGTATCTAATTTTAAACGTGATTGAAATATGGAGATTTATTAAATAGCCGAATGAGTAAGCATTATTATGCACACACTTAATTTTTTTTATTATTATTGCACCACATTAATGTTTATTTATTTAGTCGTTTGTACACATGAAGCTGAGCCGAACAATAAATGAACGTGTATTAAATCATTAAATTAAAAAGTATTAAGAAACATATTATCTAAAATTATCAGAAGTAAGCCTGCTTCTAAATATTTACATTTCAGATTCATCGTACATAGCACTCTTTGCATTAATTTTAAGTTGTTATATTAAGTTCTGTTGTTTCTGGTCGTCATTATTTTCGGGGAACAAACGTTTTACTCTGTATTTTGTTAATTTATATCAGTTTTACCAAGTGTAAATGGAATGTATGTCACTGAGTGAATAATATAACTTATAACAGACAAGAACTGCAGTCTTGTAGAGGAAAGATGTCAATTTATCCAAAAATTAGGGCCTATGCATAATTTGTATTCCAAAAACATTGAATTATTTTAAACCCTTTTGCCAACTAATACATAATGGTTATTTACTAAAAATCGACTCGAATTATAATTTCTTCTTGATTTCTACTATGTAAAACTGCTTAGACTATATGTTCCCGGAAATATTTGGTTCAGAATAATAATTATTATTGTATCTACAGCAGCGTTTCTCAAACTATGGTCCGTGGACCATCTGTGGTCCTCGAGGTCTGCTCTTGTGGTCCTTCAAAAAAGACAGAAGAAAAAATAAAATTCAAACGAATTGCGTATCACACTATAGCTGGAAATCTCATAGTTTGAAAATGACAAATGGCAATCGCTTTTCACTTTTCCTCCTATTGCTGACGTTTAATGAAATTTATTACCCTACCTGTCTACCGACTTCCCACTCTACTCTCAACAACAAAAGAGGGATTTAAAGCTCTATGAACGTGGTGTTTCTCTCCATCTTTTCCCCGCACATCTGGCGCCTGTAACTCAGCCAGAGATCACCAGAATTCATAACAGAGGACCAAAGTACCGAATCTTTTCATGTATTTGACTTTCTTAATAGTTTTTCCGATACCCAGTCTGCACATTGAAATGGACACGTAGGCCCTACTGTACGTCGTATGCCAATAATATCACTCTGAGGTCACAATTTGAAACTTATTTTCCAAGTAAATATGACAAATTTTCATGAGTTCGTGATCCTTTTCATTGCGATATTGAAAGTAACAAACTTTCATTAAGTGAAAGAGAACAGTTAACTCTCGAATGACACCGGACTTAAAATGAAATTCCAAGCGGAAGGTATGGTTAATTTCTGGATCTCATCACAAGTGAAAAGAGAATAAAGTGAATTGTACAATGGTGCTTTAGAGATTGTAAACAGTTTGCTTCTACGTACAGCGTCTGTGTAAGAAAGGGTTTTCATCACTAACTGTAATAAAAACAAAGCAGGATACCGAAATCGACTTTATGTATGTGACGACCTCCGACTTAGCTTACCAGCATACATCCAAATATAGAATAACTGTGCAAGAGTACTAACATTTATTTTTATTTTTTCCTTTAGTTAATTAGTAAAAGTTTATCCAAACTCTAATACCTTGAATTATTAAAGAAACGAAAATGAATTTTCTTCTATGAACATTAACTTAATTAGTTAATAGTAATATGAAATTAATTGAATTAAATTAACTTTAATTAATTAATTCTGTTTTAAAATATAAGTATACTGGTGTTAAAATATGCTACAAAAATAATAAATTTGCTTTCGAAGGTAATAAGAGTAAGGTGGTCCGCGGAAGTCTTCTGACTTAAAAAAGTGGTCCCCACTTCAAAAAAGTTTGAGAAACGCTGATCTACAGAATCGTGTCTCAAATAAAAAAAAAATCTATAAATAAATGTATTGGTGTTTCGAGGAGATCTACACACATTCCCAACAACATGAACTTGGACGTTTAGAAGATAAAGAAAAATGTAGACTAGTACCCAGGTTGACTTATGCATTTGACAGAACATGAAATTATCCAACACCAAGTTTGTCTCCGGACAGTTGACTAAACAACAACAACAAACGGTAATCATCGTCCTTCGTCCCTCACAGCTCCTCTCTGTGAGGTGTAGGTTTAGAGGCAGTGGTAACAATAAATAAAAGAGAATTGGGCTGTTTCGAACTGTGTGGATGCCAATGGGAATCAAGTAGAGAATGTGGTTTGTGGACTGGAAAGAAGAAAGGAAATACATTTATCTTCACAGTTCGACACATTACTTGAAAGAGTTATCTTACTTACTGCATAAAATGTACAGTGAAACCTGTTCAAATGGAACCTGAATAATCCGGAATCCTGTCTATTTCGGAACAATTTATTGGTCCCGGTGAAATTCATGTGTGTTACGTGTAATTTTTTCTGAATAAAACTGAAACTGTCCAACGTGGAAACAGAAACTGTCTGCTACTGTTCAAAACGGAAATAATATTTTGGACACACTACTTTAATGTAAACTATATTTTGAAACCGTATGTGCTTTCAAGGAAAGTACAAAATATGTAGGTCACTAAGATAAAAACAAGTTTTCTTTGCAAAATTTTTGAGGGTGCGAGGTGTGTTGACCTGATGGTCATAAATTTTATTACCCAATTGACTAGGCAGACGAGTCCCTTCAAAGATGTTCAATGCTTCACTCCTGTATACTGTCGTAGCTGGGTAGAACGCAAGTGTATTAGTGATTTCGTGATATAAAACATAAAAGGAAACAGAAAACAATTGGTTACATAGATATAAATGAACTATTGTGGGAGTGGATTCTTCTTGCCCTTTCAAAGATCATGTTAATTTCTGGACCTATTCTGCAAAGCAAACCTTTGAGCTGGCAAAGAAATTAGATAATCTAGAATTCAAGGCTTCTAGTCCAATTAAATAATGTGCTGTGATATACAGTACAGTATTATAGTCTCAGATATTAAATTTAGTGTAATCAATAAACTTCATAGTGTTTAATGAGTGAGTTACGATACAATTTATACAGGAAATGAGATTTTCATCAAGATCATTCACCAATTAAATAAGCGACAGGAAGCTGATTTAATGTCAGCAGTGCTAAACAGAATATTTTGTAATTCCTACAATTTGCGGCATGCCATTTTGTTTTTCATTTATACAAATGATAAAATATTCCATTTTAACTTCACACTTCACACCTGAATAACATGGAAATCTGTCCACAACAGAAAAAAAAAATTAGGACCGTGTCACTTCCGTCTTGAACAGGTTTCACTGTATAATGAAAAAGCGTATGTAATTTACATTGACACAGCTTATTGAAATTAAATATCATATCCTGCAAAACAACGAATGCAACTGTGATTAGTTCCTCGCCATATACAAATCTGGTATTCTAATGTCCTAATGCTATTAACAGCTTGTACATATGTGAGAAGTTAATTCTGAGTAAATCTCAAGAACTTACTTTTCAGACATGTTGAATGTAGTAACAGTATTTTACTTCCCTTTTTGTGTAATATATACATGATATTTCTTTCCTTTTAGGGGGCTTAAGATACTTTGTGAAGAGAGTTCTCTCCTGTCTCAAGACCATCTCATTATTTACAAGTTAATGTAAAACAATATCTGAAGTTCCAGCTAATAGATTGGAAACCTGAATTCAGAAGGTCTATTTACCCTGTAATTGAGTATCTGCCTCATTGTTATGCTGCAGCCTATCTTTCTTCCAATACTATGTCAATACCCAAATTGCAGATACTACCGACTCTCTTCCTTTCAATGCTGTAAATGTATGTCCTTTAGATGTTAATGTTATAATTAAATATTACAGGCTATTTTAACGCTTTCAACGTCATCAGTAAAAAGTAAACTCGCTTATGTATGAATTGATGGGATCTCAAATGTTGGCATACTCTTGATTCAAACTAAAAGAATCCTGAGAAATTTTGAGCGCTGGTGAATATGAACAATGGAAATATTAGCTTAATAAATGCAGTTCGAAGCTGTACATCCATTATTGCAATAATCTTGGCAGAGCTGAGACGAGATGTTATGGCACCAACCTGCGCGAAGTTTTAAATTGCTGGCCAGCAGGGTAGAGGAGTGGGGGTTGTTTGGGTTACGGTTCTCAAGCTCAGAGCGGCAGGAATATCCGTTTCATCTCTTTCTAAAAACATTCGTCTTGCCTTAGTATCATCACTTTCCTACTCAAGAATCCGAAGGTACCTAATGGAATTACGTGTGCTATTCCATCATTATATTCTTACTAGTGGCTTGTGCAGCAAATACTTCTGCAAACTAAGTTCGTTAGACGTTCAAATAAAAATTTTTCAGATTTATTTTCAATGAAGAATACTTGTCTTTTTGATAGTTATTTGCTTCCATAATAATGAACCATACTCCCTCTGAATGGATTTTTTTAGGCCAAATACTTTTCCTTGAACCTATCCAACTTCAGTTTTTGAGTTTCAACGCGAAAACGCAAGTATCAATGTCAGGACAATAGCAGTCGCTATTTCAGGTCATTGTAGATTGTAGGCAAAAGTTAAAAAAATGCCAGGTTTGCTAAGCTTTGGAACAATAGCATTTTCGTATAGCTGCTGCATGTAGAACTTGAAATGTAGAGCGTAAAATCATTTTATCGTACTAAGAGATGTTGCTGAAATGATCTGGAGACTACAAAATTTTCTAGGCCTCTTATTTTATCAGTAAGTAATACCTTTTGATCTTTCCTTAGGAACTGTAATTTTTGCGCTCTCTCGAGCCAATAGTGAAGACAATGACACATATCAATATCTACACTACACCGCCATTAAGTATATGAAAAAGATCCAACCCCACTGGGTTAATAAGTATAAAAATATTTGATTTTTAATAACAATATTATTATCGTACTTAAGTTTTGTAGTTATATATAGCAGCTACTCAGTAAATTATAGAAATGAAGATCTAAATTAAGATATTCTCTACATTTACTTACATAACCACAAAACGTTTCACTTTCATGTCATCAATATAGCATCAATATTATGTACAATTAAAAAAATAGATGGATCACGATATTAACTATAATAATATTTAATTTCTAATGGTAATAATGTCATCAAACCACCTCAAGTTTCGTGGATTTGAATATACAATACACAGTTGTACTCAGAAAATTATACACTGCAGAATCAGTTTTTAATAACAAATTGAATTGAACTCTAAATATGTCGGCAATCTGCAGGTCATGGCATTCGTGTAATAGCCTATTGTTTATTGTAGTGTGTGTTTTGTTCTGAAATTCAATGAAGTCGGCCGTGATTGAATAAAATTAGTTCTCAAAACTGGCAACAGATGGATTTTGGAAAATAGGAAAATTATGTAGGAAAATTGACATTTCACTGAAAACTACTACTTTTCCGAAAAACTTTAGGTTCCAAGCTTCAAAATGAGGGGCCATTTATTAAAATCCGTTCAGCCATTTTCCCGTAATTTCCATTACCAGTTCAAATTATATATATAGATTCTCCATCCAAATCAGACGACTGATCTGTGCTGGAATCAGATGTCCCTAAGTTTATGGAAATGTTCTCCAAAATACTGTCCATCACGTGCTCACTTTGAATGTAATTGTTCTATACTTTCTTCACATAATCATACACTGATATCCATTTTTGGAAGAAGCGATTGCAGATTGCATAAGCCTCTGCTTATGCGTAGTGTAGAAATTATAGATGAGTCTTCTTAGGACTTCCTCATCAAAACTGCCTACAGCTGCAACTATCTTCTTCGGCTGTGATTTTTTCCGGACTGGAGAAAGAATCTGCTGTTCTGGTCTCAACATTTTTCCCTTCTTTCCTGATTCTTGCCAAGATTCACTTTGAAATACCAGTGGCAGCCAGTATTCTTGCACACACACTTTTCAATGGAATTAGTATTCCATTTACAGTCTCTTCTGACATGAATTTCCATACATTGTATACTGTTTCATGTCCTTGACTATGAACTACTCTATGATTTCTCACCTTAGACAATGCCATAATGAGGGAGCTCAGAAGGACAATGTTTTCAGTATTAGCAATAGCAGTAGTAGCAGAACGATCTGAACACTCAGAATGCCAGTAACCAACTGACCCAACACCTCTCCAGTTGAGTGTGAGGGCGAGTCCAAACAAACGAACTAAAATGCGTCCCTCGCGCTTGTGCCATAACTTCTCGTCCGGGCTCTACTGTCATCATGATGTATTTACTTAAAGATTTTGTTCTCCACCCGTTATGTTCAAATTTTTCAATGCCAGCAACAATTTTATTGTTGTGTGTACCTAATGTAATCAGTTTCCCTTCTCAACAACCATCTGTCCGTTTTATGAATTATCACTTAAAAGGCGTGTATAAGAAGAGGTGAGTCTGTTTGGTTCAGTGATATGGTTCAGATTTCGTACTGTTCTTAGATCTAGTGATTGGAGTTTATTACTTGGGCATTTGTTTTACTTTAAGTTTGTGAGTTATATGTATGATTTGAAGGTGAAAATTTTGAGACTTTTGTAGGCCTAGTTATCTCCTAAGCAATCCGCCACTGATGAAGGCGACGTTTCTGTGTGGTTAAAGAAATATTGCGTAGGTGTTCACATTAATGAGCATTTATATACAGGATGTTCCAGAAATACTTTGACAAACCTTGGGGGCATGTTCCTCACAACAAAACAAGAAAAAAAAGTTCGTATAAACATATGTCCGAAATCCTTAGGTTTTTAGTTAATAATGAAAGAACATAATGAAATATGTTAGATATTGTCAGCTTGGTAGCAAGTGTTGCAACTTTAATCAATTCAGAAACTCATAACAATGAAAGTTTACGTTCAACGCATTTCGAGGTACAATTCCAAGAACATAACTTAAGTTTGTAACCAATAATAATATTCATTTTATTAGATAATCAAATGAGGTTATTGATACAAGTCTGCTGATGCACCCATTGTAACCTAGATGGTATGTGTTGCCAAGGAGACTTATTTACTACATGAGAACATTTTGAACATTTGTTATGAGTTTCTGAATTGATTAAAGTTGCAACACTTGCTACCAAGTTGATAATATCTAATAGATGTTTCATTATGTTCTTTCATTAATAACTAAAAAACTAAGGATTTTCGGACATATGTTTATATGAACTTTTTTTCTTGTTTTGGTGTGAGGAACATGTCCCCAAGGTTTGTCAAGTATTTCTGAGACACTCTGTATTATTTTACAGGAATAGTATATTATGAAACTAGTTTTTAATGTTATACTTATTGCATGAGTAAAAGTTTACCGAACAAACGAAGTGAATTTAGTAAATTTTACGAATACAATAAATTTATAACATTATAAACGTGTTTAATACGGAATTTTTTTGTATAACATTGTAAAACAATTAATAATAGCATATCAAATTTGTAATGTTGGGTAGTTCGAAATCGTAGTCTGTGAAGAATGAATTGTATGACAGCAGTAATATAAAAAAAAATACTATCGGATGGAAAACCTATTAATAATATTAATTTTATGGAAGAAGCTATGACGTCATCATATAAGTCATTAAGTTTTAGTTGGTATAGTTGTATCTTGCGGCACTGGTGCAATAATCTGGTATATTGTGTATGATTTTTAGTAACTATGAACATTGTTTATAATATTGGAGTAGGCCTACTTTAAGTAAAAATATGTGAGTTGCTAAGTTACATACAAACCACAGACATTGGTCCAGAATTGGTTTTGAAGTAAAATGAAATGAATGCTCTATACGACAATAATTTATGAGCTTCCATATTACTAGTAAATGTTGAGGCATATGTATTCTTAATCTAAAAAACTACGTTACTGACTTCAGAACTTTATGACATTTCAGTCGTATTTTACTAACATAGTACACACTCATTATTAGATTCATGATATTTTAATTTCCTGTCTCTTCAGTCTTCGTTCTTAGTGCCATTAAGATCAAGATTCGTGCATTCAAACTCAACCAAGGATGATAAAAATCATTCTCTTTCAGAAGTAAAAACTGATGTTCCTGTATCGTAACTCTATAGCCTAATGCTTAAAATAATCTGGTCTCGGAATGAGGTTGAGGTAAAATTTAATCGGTCACTTAATGCCAAAGCTAAACTCTTAGGCCGGGTGGACACAGAATCAGACGCGAGGCGAGACGCGACTTTTGCTTTACAACGCCTCACGACAGCTTAACACAATCTGCTCGCAACAACTGATTTGCTGGCTGTGTGGGTTTAGAAAACTGGCCTAGGCTAGAAAATGGCGTTAATGAAAGAGGATTGTCCATATGAGAAATTCCATTGTATTTTTGGTTATTATTTCCTAAGGATGCCTAATACGCCTAAAAATCTATAGAATTAAAAGAATCTTAAAATTAAATACTACTAATGTAGTGCACAAACGTCATTTTGCATGTTTATGACTACTTCACGACTCACAATAAAGAAAAATAGTATATTAAATCAATAATGAATGAAAGTATAGAGCATAGAAGTAGGCCTACTACAAATTATTATTATCAATATTATTATCCACCTGTTGTTTTCATCTCATTTGCAATTTCTCACATATTTTTAGAAACCACATTATTGTCGTGATATTGTTACAAAGATTTTATAGAACGTATATTTCCCGTACTAAAACAACTAATTTATCTGCATCGAGCTCCATTATGAATAATGTGCACTACACAACAACAATAGTGTCTGTAGGTGGTGAAAGCGTGCAGTCATAGCCACTGCTATGCAGTACACTGCAGCTATCAGACAGTCTCCTCGCGACGAACTTCTAGCAGTCATTCAATGTTGTCTCTCTGTGTCTGCTCGCGACTGTCGCGCCACGTCTGATTCTGTGTGCACTACATCATAAGAAATCAATGGGAGACAAGTACCATGAGACAATGTCGCGTCGCGCCTCGTTCTGTCCGCACCCGGCCTTACTCTTTGATCAAGATAATGAACTCCATCTTACAGGTGTCTCCACTCAGAAATGAAATTGAACTTTTGAGAAATGTTTTCATGAACATGTAAATCATTCACATACAGGTAATACTTTAGTTATTATGAGAGTTACTTGGGAGAGGAGGTAGGAAATGTTGTATGTAGAGGCTTATATTCATTTGCGTAAAGCTTTCTTGAATATGGTAATAGAGGACAATAGATTGGTTTACATGCATCAATTTTATTGAAAGCTTAAATTCATTTAAGGGACTGAATGAATGGCAGATACTTTTCACTGCATATGAGGAAGTTCCTCGAATTAATTCTCTTTGAAGCACATGCGAAAGAGCGGTCTTTCTATTAGACACTAAAAAAAATATTCCACATCAGCCCACTACAGAGTGGAAGTGAAATAGCCTTGCAGATTTCCAGAGCAAATAGCTCATGTTGTACTTACTTACTGGCTTTTAAGGAACCCGGAGGTTCATTACCGCCCTCACATAAGCCCGCCACAGGTCCCTATCCTGAGCAAGACCAATCCAGTCTCTATCATCATATCCCACCTCCCTCAAATCCATTTTAATATTATCCTCCCATCTACGTCTCGGCCTCCCCAAAGCTCATGTTGTATGTAACAAAAAATTATAATATCATATTGGTGGAAAGTTCATAGTTCCCCCCCCCCCCCCCCCAGTTTCATGCAATTACAGGGGTGTGATAAGTATCCTGTTACTTTTTAAGGGTACAGTTTATCAATAAACTCATGATAATTTTCAAATTTTTGCGTTTCAGGGTAAGGAACTGTTTAATGACGTTCATAAAAAGTGTTTCACATATTGGTTACAGTGAGACAGTCTTCTGTCTAGTGTTGGTTTGTTCTTAATTAGTATAGTATATGTGGAAGATTAGAAAAATATTTTCTAAATTAATTGATGAATACAGTTTTAATATAAATTACCTTTAAAAACATGTATTAATTTTTATGATTGCCTTTATTAACTTAATACTTTTGAATTTATTGCTTATTCCATCACTGACTGGAGCTCCTCACATGGCGATGACTGCATGATTTCCATGATAAACTGGATGTTGATAGTAAATGTATTGAAATTTACAAGAATGTGGGCAATAAAACACCAATTTTTTTTCAGATCAGAAAGTTTTCTGTTTAAGTACTGTATATCAGCCTGAAATACATTTGTAGAAAGAGTGTTTCCTCATATGGCTTCAAGATTTAAGGACAGAGTTGTTGATTTCATTTAATTTTACTCTTACATCTTTTTTTTTTTCAGCCATCTTCATTTATAAAAGAACTTGACGGAAAAGGTATCTAAAATACATATGTAAGTGTTAAATTTAATCCTGAAAATGAATGTATAAAATGGATATTCGTTTATTAAAAATAGATTACAAATAATATTAATTTGTCATTGTCTGATTTAGATTGTTAACACATTGGCAGATGTTCATATGTTTTTTCTTCATATTCTCTTCTGAGATACCTGGTAGCCTTATGCCTCGCATTTTAAAAATATGTTCCTTGAAATCATGTGAAATTCTTCACGTGAAATATTAATTTTCACAGTCCAAAATCACACAGATTCAAATCAACAAATCTCAAAAGTCATAAACTATGACTTGCAATTGCAATGCAGTCTACAAAAAACTTCGTAAATTGCTGTCCTACAGTAATAGGTAATTCCTCGTTGGAATGTGCATAATTACTTCCTTTATAGGTCATTTCAGCAATATAATGACAGTGTTACAGTAACGTGTTTTTCTGAGTACATATATATTAAATAATAATTTTTGAGCACATGCCTTCCTGCGACTTTTCTACATTCATGCTGATTTTGCGTACTCAAGTAATGATTACTTTGGCTGTTGTAACCATCAACGTAAAATTATACTTCATCACTGAGAAAGAATAAAATAGAATTGACTAAACTGTCATGGACGAAGTTCTGATACTTGCTACAAAAATTCATTCTCGCACCACTTCTTTACGAAAATCATTTAATGAAAGTTTACAAATAAAAATTTAATGTACAAATCTTGATCGAATTTTCTAAATGTGACCGTGAGTATACTTAACTCTCAATTGAGCGTGTCTGTGTATAAACGCCATTGGAAAAAAAATATATATATTGTGACAGTTTCCTTTGAATCTGTCAATAACGAGATTTCTAGGTATTTTTTCATTGTTATATTAGTCAGGACAGTTATGTTGTGCGTTCTCCAAGCAAAGTGTAGTAAATATTAATGAAGATAGACAGTGTCACTATATTGTAAAAAATGCGCCACATGTCCTGTTCTGTGAGTATTTTTAACTTTTAAATGTTTATGTTCTACATGAAATGTGTCATATTATTAAAGCACGTTTGTTAGTGTTGCCGACTTTGTGATTGATATTTTGAATGCTTGCTCCATCCAGGTCAGTAAAATGTGTAATGAGCGACAAAATTCATAGACTATTCATGAGGATTCAGATTTCCAGCATGGAGCAGAAAATAAATTATTGTAAATCTGAATTTGACCAAGGATATAATTATGACTCGAAGACATTGATTGCTCTTCTTTACTGAAGTTAGTTTTATCAGGAGATACAAAAAGTACAAGTGGGACAAATTAAAATTTAAAAAGTATTAACAATTAAAAGTAAATGTGGTTTTTTTTCTCCCACGAAAGAAGTAAAAAGTGAAAGGGTGCAATTATGATGAAAATAAATTTACTTTAAATAATTGACGATATGGTAATTTGCAATGGAAATTTGAAAACAGGATAGAACAAAAACAGAAAACCATTTAAACAAAATAAACCATGGGAACAGATGAGGAGCACACGGAACAAATACTCAACAGCAGTAAGAAAGGATGCAGTAACAATGTTTAAACTCAATATACACTATGATTGATGGGCGGGCCATTTGCACAAAATTAGCACAAAGGCCTCATCAGCATGTACCAACTGCAAAGACTCAATCTTCACCATGAACATAGATCATCTACTCCAATGCAGTGCAATAGAATGACAAGAAGATCAAATCAAGCAGTCTACTGGGATGCAAGAAAGAATCGCAGCAAATGAACGAACACCATTGGAATTTAAATAATAATAATAATAATAATAATAATAATAATAATAATAATAATAATAATAATAATAATAATAATTGACGAGATTATATGATCTGCACTCAGCAAAAAAAAAAAAAAAAAAAAAAAGTGTTGTTCAGTATTGTACACAAAATAAACTAAAAGAAAACAGATAATGATGCGACTAGAATTATTCTACCTGATCAGGAACAAAAAAAGCAAGCCACACACATATTACTGAACTATGAACTGTGGACAGCTCAGGGATTGAGAGAGCAAGATCAGTTAAAGCTCCAAAAGATATCTGTTCCCGTCCCTCCTATATTGCAACCACTTTGATAAGAGCACCAGACAAGAGAGAAGAGTTCATGACATTAACTGCTATTTCGATGTTCCTTTACCAGTTTCTGGCTAACTGTAAGATCTCTTTTTAGTGTAAGTGGGTTATAACAGTGAATGATAATATTGCAAGCCTTCTGAGGCCGTTCTTCATTCACACAATGTATTCCAAAGAAACTAACTAAATATGGTATCAAGATGTGTATAATAATTTAAATTAAATTTATTAATAAAAGTAAACTTATTGTAATATATTATTTTATTTATTTTGTTTGTACTTAGTACAACGAGAAATATTTATTAACCCATGAAAACCCAGTTGGCTATAGCAATGTGTAAAGTGTGCTGTATGCCCGGTGATGTTACTAAATTGCTCTTTCACTCAAGGGCTAATTTGTTCTGCAATTGATCAGCAATTGACACTAAGGATCAGCTGCAGTTGATAATATCAACAAAGGGGATGATGTCTCATCTGGAAGCTGCATCCAGTGGGCAACTGAATCACCTTGTATTTGTATATTATAGCACCTGACAGCACTTTCAGAGTACAATATGTTTAATGTATGGAGATAAGTTTCCATATACAGAGTGATTCACGAGGAAAGGTAAAAAATTTAGAATACGATGTCTTAGGCCATTTTGAGTGAAAAAGTTCATATGAATATACGTCCGTTTTTGAGCGATTTCAGAGCTAGGTTCATTTTTTTGGTAAAACGTCTCGCCCCAATGTGAATCAGACATTACCATATGCTGCTGACATGAGACAAGGTCATTGATCGCAATAACTGACGTAACATTGGAATCTGCATTGTGAGTGATGTAGATAAGAGAAACAAACCGGGTGGTGGGGCATTACAAATGTCCAATCGCCTGCCCTTGTCTGATGTAATGACACAGGACCACCACATTATACAGGTACAGTTATCGGAGGTGTTAAGTTGTGTTTTTCAAGATGCCTTATAAATTTTCGACTACAGAATATGCCGATATTGTGTACATTTATGGTTTGTGTGATGGAAGTTCCTTGCTTGCCATCGCTGAATATGAACAATGCTTTCCGAACAGAAGGGTACCATATCGAAGAGTATTTACTGTCTATGGGGTTGAATGAAAGACTTGGTATAGGAAAGGAAGGGGGAAACGAGTGAGTCGCTAATCGACCGTATTTTGGATGCTGCATAAAGAACAGCCACGAGAAACTCTCCTGAGTGTCGAGTGCGATTCATGCTCGAGCACAACAGTGCATTAAAGCAGAAGGAGGTACCTTTGAAAATGTGCGAAAACATCGACCCCGACTTTTAGAATATTAGATATGTATGCATACGTGAATATACACTTTAAATTTGTCCGTTATCTGCCTCTAAATGCGAGTTAGTACAATGGAATCTCAGAAGTTTTTGTAAAATCAAAGAGCCATATCTCCATAACCGTTCGAAATTGGACCCATATTCATATGAACTTTTTCACTCGGAATGACTTTAGAATTCAGATCCTAAATTTTTTACCTTTTCTCGTGAATCACCGTGTAGATATTGCGGGGAAATATTATACACATATCAAACATTCTCTCTAGAGTCTCTGTTAGCTCTTGTGTTAATGATCCTTAAAGGTAGAGATATTATTGACAGTCTCTGAGATCATTTGACGATAATGAAAGTTCTGCGGAAATCAAAAGTTCATAGAGAAAATCTGCTCCATAATCTTCACAGGATCTGTCAAGAATCGAACCCCAGTCCTTTTGAGGAGAAAATACGACTAGGCTCTATTGACTGGCCAGTTTTAACAAATAAACCATATTCATACATAAAACATTTAGCATTGTTTGTATATAATAACAGAGCTTTAAAATTGCAGCTGCCAGTGTTTACAAAAAGATACTAGATGGAAGAAAACGAGAGGATAGAGTCTCCATATCAGTAGAACAGCTGCCGAAAACGGCAGGTTAATTTAGAAATGATTTATTATACTGCACTTTAAGTACAAAACTAACACGAACATACTGTAAACATTATTCCAAACTACTAGTACCAGTACTTAGCAAGTTAAACTATTTACCCTCATTTTGTTTTAAAGAAAACATATTAAGTTCACAATAGATTGAAAATTGATGCCTCTTCTCTTCATTAATATATTGTTTCAACGATAATTTTGATGGAACTGATGTAGAATATTTTTCTTCTTATTTGTAGTTATCAGTTTATTTTGATACATGGTATGAAAAATTACTACTGTTTACAAATGGTGAACTGTGAAATTGTATTACATATTTATTATAATCTTTTTCATGTAAATATGTATTATATTCACTGTCATGTCATATGCAGTCTTCCCACTACCTTACCATATATCTCTCATGAGGTTTGGATTTGTAAAATAGTCCGAACATTATACAAATATTTGTTTCAGAAGTGAGACAGAATCATTATGTTTACCAACGACATATTACATAAAATTAATGCGTTACTGACTTTTCAGATTATGCAACTCTTACTGCTGGGATAAAAGCATCATCCTTTTCTAGCCTTCCCTAAAATAAAAATACTCAAGACATCAGTTAACCATGTCTTGTAATTGAAAATATTACTTTAAGTTGCATATATAATGCAAATGTTAGTATAGAAATGCTTAGCAATTTCCGTACTGGTAAACCATAAGTCATGTCATTATTTTCAGGGTGTTAATCTTTGAGAAACGAACAGAAAAGTTAATACAATTTTGTTCGTTTTTGCATATGTTTTGAGATAAAAAATTTTAATGAAACGTTTAGTAGCATATTTTAGGAAAACTGTTGACTAAATTCCCAATATCCTGTCACCTTAAGAGAGCAGTTAATTCTAATATTAGATGATTGAACGAATTTTAGTTATGTCCTTAAATTTTCAGAAATTTAATCTGAACAAATGTAAATTTTTTTCCTCAAAGCAATATTTAATTGTATGGAACTGTGACAATGCTGTAAAAGGTTACTGTCTGGAGTCAACAGATACGTACAGTTCACATGTACATTTGTAGAGCAATGAAGGAGAGAACAAGAATTTAAACAATAAATATAAACATAAACAATTTATTGCATTTAAAGACCGCTCTGGATATTTACTTTCTCTTATGTAAAAGTATCAGTTAACTACTTACAAAATTGAAGTGGAAAGCGACTATTTGTAATTGGTGTAAACAAAATACTGAGTGTGACTTCTCTTCACACTTTTAAAACAGAAAAACTAAATAGTATACCATCTATATTTTTTTTCTTTCGAATGAGTTGTTCCCTGGAACATAACAGACTACAGCGCATTCAGCCACTAATTCCAAGATGGCACAATTCACGTGTTTAAAATTGCACGTTTTGCTGGAAAACTATCCAAAACATAACAGAATGGTACTTGGCTTTTTTGTTGCTCTTTACTAAAGAATTCATCCGCCAAAATGAATGACATGATTTACCGTTTATCCGATATATTCCTGAGGAAGGGTGCATAATATCCAAGGTGAACATGTGAAGTTAATGCAACAGTACAAATAATTTCACATGCTAGGAGTTCAGAAAAAAAAAATCTTCCAAATTATTATAATGTCAGAGACAGTTTAGAACTTCAAAATATAAGATTGCATCTATGGGATACAAGTGATATAAATATTTTATTTTAAATTTTCCTTACCAGTACTTCCATCATAATTAAAGTTCTTATTTGTTAGAGTTGACATGTCACAAGATTCTAATTATTAGTGGTTTTTTTTTTACGTACATTACTGTACTTAAATTTTATATTGGCATTATAAACAGAATTAGTCTTCCTTCATGACAGAACTCTTGCACTAGATTCAGAAAATTGATAAGTAAAAAACGGTTATTTAGATAAAAGAAGTGGTTTAGAATGAATCAAGTCTGGTACAAATCTTCATTCATATTCTACACGTCCCCATTCTGATCAGTTTTTTTAGTTGTCAGTTATTATCATGGATCACCCCATTTCGCAGAATGATCAGATTCTTGCACGCAATTCCTAAATGATCAGATTCTTGCACGCAATTCCTACACTCTAGCAACCCATAAGTGGGCAGACACCAAGGGGTTGTTACAACTGAATCATGGACATCTTAGGTGTAAAAGTATATTATATTCACGGTTCTGTAATTCTTGTTTGTTGACTAATAAATGTATATATTTCTACACAAACTATATTGGCAAATGCTGAAGTTCATACGCTTTGGAAAGAATGTAATTGCTCCATTGGACCTAATGACCAAAGCATATGGGATACAGTATAGGCATGCTGTATCTTATGCTATATGGTATGTAAATAATTGAATTCCTATACATTTTTTCTCTGCGCATGCGTACCATGTGCTTGTTATCTCTTATTTTTTACTCATCATCATACAATATATGGAGACATAAACTGTTCAAGGGATTGTAAATCATTTTGTATATAATTGTTTTCTACATATAAACACAGGGAGGTTAGTGTAAGATACATTATATAATTCGTGTTGTATGTCCATTACACAGAAGCAAGATAAGGTTATTGATAGAACAGAAGGCATAATATGTTATGATAACTGCCATTACTGTTGGTGTAAAATGCAGGGATTGTCATATTGTCAGCCATTGAGAAGAAGTTCGTTGACAAGTCTCTTGCAGTCCTTGTTTAATTGAGTATTATGCACACTGTATAGAGGGTACAGATAATAAATATATAAACAAATATAATCACTTGCCATATTCTGATGGATCTGCTAATATATTTATAAAGGGATGGTAGCTGTATCTCTCTTACGTCAGATGAAGTAATCAGGTGTATTTTGTCTGTGTTTGTCTATCGTATGAGACTTATTTAAGTATGTATGAATGAATGTCGTCTTTGTTTTCCATATTCTTAGTGAATACCATGTGTGATGTATTTCAGAAGAAATTGTGTTGGAGAGTGCTAACCCTTCAAGGGAAAGAACAGTGGCTCTCCGAATATTATGTAACATTCAGTTATATTGTAACTTGTACAGAAGGTGGATAATGTATTTGTGTTTCTTCCATATTGGAGCAATATATCATGTTGTACTATTGGTAATACCACTGTTGTTTTTATTGTCCTTTAACCCATATCAAGATAGTTGAAGATACTGTTCACGTGTGCGTATATGCAAGCTTGTGAGGAAGACGACATTAACTGTGTGAGATTCTTTAAATTTAAATTTCTCATTTTGACTTCTCATCATGAAAAGTGAATTGCGTGAAACATTTACATGTTTAAGAAAGAGTAATTTTCTTGTAAGTTATTTCAGACTTTTGCGAATTTTACAGAATAGTACATTATGCAACGAGCCTATAGTGATAGTAATTAAGACGCGAGTATATTTGTTTATGAAACGAGCGCAAGTGAGTTTCATAATTTTCATACGAGCGTCTTAATTACCATTATAGGCAAGTTTCATACGACTTTTTATGCTCGACCATATTTCTAACTTGAAATTATTCAGAAGTATTCATTTTATTCGTATCTAACTGAAGAGTGGAAGTGACCTTGTGCATCGCTCGTAAATTGTGAGATGTGCGCAGACGCGAAAGTATTGATTTTTTCCGAGGAACAATAATGCCATTGACCTTGTTATAATCTACAGAATAACATGAACTAATTTTGATATAACCTGGAAATTGATTTAGAATTGAAAAACGAGATGACAAATTGAATTTATTTGAATATTATTTACAATTAACGCTAATTATTATAGTAACAGAACATAACCTTCTGCGACAGTATTGGATTTCCAGCCTCCGTGACGTTTCCCTCGTCTTTCGATTGCATATCCGAGAATAATCGAAAACCTGAACTTTAATGTATAGGTGTACTTTAATGACATGCATTAAAGGACTGCTACCAGGTGTATAATTAATACATTTCGGCATGGTCGAGCATAAAATATATTATTGAATGAAGTACCGGTATCACTTTTTTATCAACAAAAAATGTAGAAATAGAATCTAAACTTCGATTAAAATTGCAAAAACTCGTTACTTCGGCCCTGTTACTTTCTCAATAGTGTTCGTTGTGTATAGAACACAGAATTTCGAAATTAGGTACCTCATCCACTTGTGCACTGATCACTGTTGCATTCCTCTGCCATTAAGATAGAGAGAAGGAAAAATGGGATGACAGACAAAGAGGGCTGAAGGTGATGTGATATGATAAAGAAAGGGGAGACTTACGAAGTAAATATCGGTTTATTAAAAACAAGAACATTTTGGGTGTTTTCCCCTGGTTCTTAGGATAGGGGAAACACGAATGCCATGATGGAAATTAGTAGTTTATAAACTCGTCCTAGAACTTCGATGTAAGGAGGGCTGAATTAAAGAAATAGTGAGATAGGGCTGAAAATACAGGAAGAGAGGGGTAACGAGGGTGCCTAAGTAGGAGGAAACAAGGCTTGTCCTGAGGGTACAAAGTTGGGACAGGAGAATAATAATAATAATAATAATAATAATAATAATAAAAATAATTGATGCTGCTTCTACTTTTGCACAAGTTGTTAGATTAAAGAAAGAAATAAGTTCTGCACGAGCTAGAAACGATACATGTTTTCGACAAAATAAATACAAACACAATTGGATATGGTACAGCTTAAAAAAAAAAAAGTGACCACACTCGTGAAGAGTGAATATTTTCTAAGTCCACTTCGGATAACATTGATGTTACATGATGCACACGCTTATAGAAGCAGTTTCGGAACTAAGATGTTTAAGCAGGAGTCATTCACATCTGCGAATCGTAGAGCAGCAGTAGTGTGTTCGCTTCATGATTCGAAGGTTGTGAGTTCGAGCCTTGTCAAAGTTATTTTATTTTGTAATCATTTTTACTTTATTGAAAGATTTGATATGAGTAAAAGGTTATTTCAATGCATGTTTATGGTCTTCAGTTCTTCTTCAAAAAGTGTTGTGTTTGATTCTAGGCTGAAATAAAATCATAATTTACTACCAATTCTTGCTTCTGCATTAGATTCTTTATTGAATAGTGATCGATCAGTATAAATATGGATCCATTTTTCTTGTGGAAATTTTTTATTAATTGTTTCCAGAGCCAGTTTTTATAGTACTGGTAAGTGATATCTGTTTCTTCTTTCATATTTTTTTGTAGCAATTCAACATTGTTTGCTATTTCTGGTATGTGGAGAGAGTAAATGGATATTTTTTTTATTATTTTAATCACATGCTGTAGTTATCTGCAACTTCCGATGGAGATGTTGTATTTCTGAGTTCCGTAATTAGACAAGGGAAAGAAAGAGGAAAGAGATGAGACAGAAAGAGACAATCTGGAGCAAGTCTTTATTGCACGTAACTGCCTTATGTTTGTGGGCGAGGTTAGCCGAATGTATAAGATTAATGAGAGCAACTAGTGTTCTCGAGAACTTCTATTCTCATTCTTCATTTCTCGCAGCATCTACCATCTGAGCAAGGTATTCGAATACTTGTTCATGATTCGAGATATATCTCGAGAACTTACACGAATCGAATAATTCATATTTTTTAATTCGAATACTTTCATCACTAGTATTTACATTAATAACCACGAATGTAAGAAACTTAATGTTAATTATTTAAAAGACTGAAAACAAAGTAGACTTAAAATAATGCAGAAAAATAGCATCCTTTCAAGTATTTGGGTTACAAAGGAACTCTTGCTTTTTAATTGTGTTATAAAATAGAATAAAAGCTATTAGATACATATTTATTACCTGCTTGAATGGATTTCTGCACGAAGGTGAGTTTTGACTTGTTATGTTTTCATAATTATGAAATATGCGTGCTGATTGTATTCATTTTGCAATTATAAAGTACTCTTATTTTACAAGGAAACTAGATTACAGCAGAACCCTGGCATACACTTTCCTGCATGTCATGCTTTCACCGGCAGGGAGCGTGTTCCGGTACAATTCTCAGAAGCAACTAACTGTTGAGATGTTTTGTAGAACTGGCTTCCCATGCTGCGGTCGTGAGAGCAGGAAGTCGACCGGCGACAGAATGATGCAAAGTTTTCTCGTAAAATGAGAACACTGTATTTCACTTTAAAGATGTCAATATTGCATTTAGTTCGGTATTAATTGTATAAAATGATTTAACTAAAGTGATAAAAGGGAGAAAAGTATTGTAGTACTACTTGTCACTCTACGCCATATAATATGAATTGAGGGGGTATATTGGCATCCATCAGACCCAGAACAAGGTAACTTCAATTCTGTGATCAGTAGAAAAACCCTGTAACTCTCATATAGCTTGTTCCGAGAAAATCAAAGTTAAAATTGTAAACATTGTACATAATGATAATGCAATATATTGTCATGTATTTTCTATCTCTGCTGTGGATACTTAGACCCATATGACTGTCACAATAAGGGGAATGATAAATAAAAGGTTTATATCCATATTAATAACATTACCGGTACCTAATTTTTCGAGGTTACAAGGTTCTTGCACTGAACCACAGAACTTTATTTTTTGCTTATATTATTACTGGGTCCCATTCCGAGGCTTATTTGGAGGATTTACTGGGTCTATGCGGATGACTTGAATATGTTAGGAGAAAATCCACAAACGATTAGGGAAAACACGGGAATTTTACTGGAAGCAAGTAAATATTTTGGAGCAACAGTAACAAATATAAATGACACTCGGGAGGAAATTAAACATAGAATAAATATGGAAAATCTCTGTTATTATTCGGTTGAGAAGCTTTTATCATCCAGTCTGCTGTCAAAAAATTTGAAAGTTAGAATTTGTAAAACAGTTATATTACCGGTTGTTCTTTATGGTTGTGAAACTTGGACTCTCACTTTGAGGGAGGAACCTAGGTTAAGGGTGTTTGAGAATAAGGTGCTTAGGAAAATATTTGGGGCTAAAAGGGATGAAGTTACACAACACAGAACTGCATGCATTGTATTCTTCACCTGACATAATTACGAAGACGTTTGAGATGGGTAGGGCATGTAGCATGTATGGGCGAATTCAGAAATGCATATAGAGTGTTAGTTGGGAGGCCGGAGGGAAAAAGACCTTTAGGGAGGCCGAGACGTAGATGGGAAGATAATATTAAAATGGATTTGAGGGAGGTAGGATATGATGATAGAGAATGGATTAATTTTGTTCAGGATAGGGACTAGTGGCGGGCTTATGTGAGGGTGGCAATGAACCTCCGGGTTCCTTAAAAGCTAGTAAGTAAGTAAGTGTTATTACTGGGTTTATTTGAAGGTAGATGCCTTTCCATTTCCAGAAGAGCAGCAGCCAGGGACGATGTCAGCAGGATGATTTCAGTGCATCCACCCAAAGTTAACCCGGATTCACTTTTCTGCCTCCCCACTTCACACACATATACTGTGTTAGAAGATTAGGAAGAGAGGGGATGGTAGCAAGTTGGAAGGCCGGAGTTAGACAGTGCTACCAACCATTTCTTTGTATTTAGCTGCTTCACTTGTTAAACCGACTGCACTGCGATTTTTCTGAAACTCTGTATTGAAAATGCTGCTCGAACTTGTTTCACAATTTACACAATTTAATCATCACTTTATCGTCTTTAGCCCACAGCTTCTTTTATTGATGTGCATAAACTAACAATGCTCATGTTCCAGTGTGTTAGATGTAATTTAAATTTAATCTAGTTTTTGTTTTGTGTCTGAGTTAAGCACAAATTAAAAAAAAAAAATCTGTATGCTAATCATTATTAATATTTAATATTGTAAATATATTTCCTTGAGTGATAATAATCCACTCCTCTAACAGTTTCAATGGTGTGGGTCACAAAGAAGAAAGATTATAAGTATATAAGTACGCCATGCTATTGCATGTGAGAATAGCATAATGTTGTTGCAGACGATTTGTTTCTTGGAAGCATAAGTAATAAGTAGGGTTAGGATTTTGATGACCTATAAATCATGAAAAAATGTCCTAAAAACAATGCACTTATGACCTAAAAACCTTTAAAAAAATGCCCTAAAAATTGATCTTACATAATTGGCTTAGTAGGAAAAGAGGTTTTGTACTACTTAATATTTAGACTAGTAATTAAATTAAATTTTACATAATTTTTTCTAAGTAGTACAATTTAACTAATTATTTTACCTGATGTAGTTTCCATGTATGATCGTTCACTTCTGATTCAGCATGTGGACGTGGGGTCAACAGTCAGCTGGTCGGTCTTGGCCCTTCATGGGCTGTAGCGCCATGGATTTACTTTACTTTTAGTTTCCATGTAGTCTACCACAAGGCCACTCTTATCCGGAATTAGCAGGTGTAGAGGAGTCTATATTGAAGGGGTGATTGGACTGATCCATTACATGGGGTGTACTACGTTAAAATGGCAATATTTGTGTAGGAAAAGGATTAAAATATTATACAAAACAATGGGTATTAATGGACAAAATATGTAAAGAAAATATCAAAGGAAATAAACATTATTTTACATTAATAATGGGGATTTATGGCCAAAATTAAATGAAAATGCCTAAAAAATGACCGAATAAAACAAAAAATGCTCATGAGTTGAAACAGGCAAAAAATGCAAAAAAAATTCCCTAACAAATATGTCTTAAAACACTCAGTTTATCATATCACTTATAAATACTAAAGCAGCTATGTTTCTGGCTTACTAGAAAAAAGATGCAATTTCATCAAAATCCTAGCCCTAGTAATAAGACTAATAAGAAGTACTGAAATTAAGTTATGTGAGCTTGGACTATATCACTACCGAATGAACAGTACCGGTAGTAAAACAGCTCTCAACATCAAGAAACCAGCAAAACAATCATGTACAGTACAGTCGGATGGTAACCAAACTTGTGTTTTTACCAATGGTCCACGATCTTAGAATAAAAAAAATGGACAAATATTACTGCATAAAGAAGACAATAATTTGGAATTAGAATCTTCGTAATTTTCAATACAAAGCAATTTACCGGTACATGTAAGAACAACAAACAAAATATATATCTGTAATTTTTTAAAAAGTTATGTAAATGGAAATCTACATTTATCATTTCAAAATTAATATTGTTCTCCCACTTTGGCGAATGACTTTCGTGTTACACGGTATATTTGAGGAGCATCGTTCCAAATCGTATTATGTCCACTGGTGGACAAAATTAAGTTTGATACATTTTCATATAGTTTCGGATGCGATCTTTCACGCTGTGAAATCTGATTGTATCAAATCGTATTCACTAACAGTGTAAATGACTGTTTAAAAGTAACGGTTGTTTCAAATCGTATTCAGTCCTTCATAGTGTTGTTTCATATCGTATTACGTCCAATATTCATGTTATACAGGGTGCGTTAGAAAGAACGGATGGATTTCACATGGCAAGAAAATTGTAAGGATTCATCAAATCAAAAATTTATTGTTATCAACATATTCACCAATACATGCAGTTTATTTATGGAAAACAACATCATCCATATGATGTCCTTGGCTTTCAATACAGGCATCGAGGTGTTTTCTGATGTTCGCCATCACTTTCACAGTCATAGCTGGTGCAATTGCCACGATTTCTTCACGAATCGCCGTCTTCAGTTCGTCCAGTATATGTGATCGATGTTTACAAACTTACGCCTTCAAATGGTCCCAAAGAAAGAAGTCGCAGGGCGCGAGATCTTACCGTAGCCTCGGACAATCTCAGTGCAATAGCATGTTTGCGGGCTGATCTTTGAGGTGGCCGGACAAAATAGTGTCTGTCTCCACATTTGCTGTTCACTCCGTATTCGTCCAGGTGATTTCTTCTTTAATTTTGAACCTGTGATACGAAATTAAGCCACCCACCGCAAAATTGTATTCCGAGTTGGAATCCTAGCGTGACATCCAATATCGAAATGAGTCCTGAGTGGCGATCACAGACTCTTCATTTTTCAAAAATGTCTCTACGATTAAAGCACATTGTACGTCAGACCAACATCATATTCTCAACTGAAACTGCATTCTCTGGCTGACCCAACAGTCGTGGTTCCCCTCACTATATCTCTCTCCTCGTTGCGTATTGATAGTTTGAAATCCATCCGTTCTTTCTGACGCACCCTTTAGAATTGGTATAAATAAAATTAATTAATTACTTTCTTATGTTGGTTATACTGAAAATCTGGCGCACTTTTCTCGACAATTCTATATATTCAATACGGACAATACAGTTCTTTACTTGTAAGCTGGTTGTATAACAGATACAGAAAATATAAACCCATATCGCTGTGATGACCCATCTCATTTTAAAAAAAGGGAAAAGAATGCGTCTTCTTCCTGAACCATCAGTCATAGCATCATTCAGCATTCTGGATGAAGAAAAGAAGACTGATGTGAATAATTTATTAAACAAATGTTTTGGGGATGATTGGAGGAGCATAGGGGATTTTGATTTCTTTGCTAGCATCATCGATGCAGGTGCTGTGGTAACTGGCAATGAGGACAATGGTAGTATGGCAACTTATGGCTGTTTAGAAGAAGGAGGAGGATTCGAGAAAATGTGAAATAGATTCAAACACCATGAAGCTAGCCAGATGGATGTTATGAACACCCTGTAGGCCTACATCAAAATTTGTTTAATATGTCGATTTTTTTTGTATTAACAAAATATTTTATTGAATAATAACGATAATAATGCTTTTTATGCATTCATTTATCTCATTAAAGAGGCTATGACACCAGGAATAGTTATGAACACCTTGTATGTCAAAATGTTTAATGTGGAAATTGTAATTTTGTATTAACAGATAATGTTTTTCTTTAATAATGACAATAATGATTGCTTCTTTTATGTATTTGTCTCATTAAGGGTTTTTGATTACGTACATTAGTACGATTATTGTATCAAAACGTGTTAAGTCCAACACATTTTCCTTCAATTTCAAGAACACAATGGAAAAGTGATTTCATTTTTTCAGGTTCCTAGATGTACGCCTCAAACATAAGAACTTCACATTTTTCATTTCGTGAAAAATTACCCAGATTAGGAGTAATCAGTTTTTCGTTGTTTCTGTAAAATTTTGTTTTGTGGACATAATATGATTTGAAACAATGCTCCTCATTTCAAACTTTCATAAAAGGTAAATGATCATGGACATAAAAAGAGACCTACATCAAAAATAGGCAGACAACTGATAATATTTTGCACTGGTGTGTACTTTGGAGTAGAATGAAGATAGGCCTGTGCATGCACGATCAGATGTCTTTCTGGCTACGTCGATATCCCGTAAACTGCGGTGTAGAACTTTAACTTTCGACAACCAAGAGTCGTCTCATTTCTTTTTTGGGGAACTGTACATTACGTGAATGGATAATATGGGACAGTAGCAAGGGAGTGGTGTTTGCCACACGAGGAAGAAAACAGGATTAACAAGATCAAAAACAACAAAGCACACTGAAGACCACTCGTGTTGAATCCAAAAATTAACATACAAGAATGGAAACTTGATCAGAAAAATTATCATACATACTTAATGAATACTAGAAATAGGTATTTGTATGAAATGTATGTGTTGAAATTTACATCAAAATGTCTCAACGATAGTAACACACAAACTAATAATAGTATGATATTGTTGACTTGTTTACTAAGCATACATTGCACCATACCTCAGACTGCTAGCAGATTTGACGTATCTAGTAATTGACGTTTTCTCTTTTCTTTCGTTCTTTCTTTTTTTTTCTTTCACAATATGTTACACACAAAATCTTAACATTTTACCTTATAAAAATTCACGTACCAAAAACATTAATAAGAAACTTGTTCAAATACACCTGTCACTGATTTCAATTCAGGCGCCATAAACACAAAATGGACATGATGAAGAGAGTCTTTCTATGATGAATTGTTCTGTGATCAGCTGTTCCATTACTGTTCATGTCGCCTCAAATTCTTGTTCATGATATAACGGACATTACATATATGAAATTCATGTTCATAATAACGATTAATCTATCAATTATAAAGTTTTAAAAATTTCCTCCAAATACAACATAAATGAAGAGGAATTCCAGTAGAATCACGAGCGACAAAGAATTTTTATAATAACATGTGTTTAAAACTTTTATGATTTTTTTTTTATATATCTGTATGTAAAATTAATATGTTAAAAGAGCTTAAAAGCATGTACTGTATAATGAAGTTTTTTTACTCCAATGGCGAGTATTGATTTTGCATCATTCACCCAAGCATACCCATCTGTGAGTGACATGCTGAAGCTGTAGTTGTTTTTTCTGCTGTAGACATTGTCCTCAGTGCACCATGGGAGGCAAACTGCATATCACCGCATGATGAAGATATTAATAGAATAATGGTGGAATGTAGAGGAGGTGAGAGTATCCCGTGAAAACTTACCATCAAGCACTGGTTTTGTCCACCACAAATTGCACTTGGAGCTGCCAGGATTTGAACCCGGGTTATCAGCGCTGTGTATAGTAAAGTATCACAGTGCAATTTCCGTCATGAGTTTTCAGAGGTATTTCGAAGTAGAAGAATAACAATTACTATGTACAGTAGGCTATACAATGACAAGCTACAAAATAAATTAGAAAATCTGGATACTGGTACTTATATGATGCTATTCACAAATGCATAATTTATTATATTCACTTACCAGAAGAGGTTTGAATTGGACTTTTTTTTTAATTGCTGATGAAAGTAATAAGCATATAATATAACAAATTTAGCAATATTACGAAGATTTGATGTATGTCGATCCCTAAGTAAAAAAATATTAAGTCAGAGGGAAAAGATATCTTACATGTTGGGGATCGTTAAAAATGACGTCACATGTGAAACAAACCAGGTCACATTTATAAGATAGGTCCCAATCATAAGCTTACAGTAGGGTGACCATTTTTAATGGGATTGTTCCTTTTTTAGCCTCTTGTACCCTGTCCCGAGAAAAGTATGCTCAGGATGCCAAATGTCCCATTTTTTTTAAATGGCATCCCGTTTCCCTAAATTATTATTGAAATATTTCTTTTTCTTTTATTTTATTTAATAATCACGTAAAACATTGATTAATTCTACACTGTTTCCATTAGATGTCACCGTAATGAATTCAATAAAGTCCATGTTAATCACGAAATGTCATTTCAAAAATGTGTCTTGCATGGACTTCTATAGTTTCCTGAAGGAAAGGCCAACATTCTGGAGCAAATTTACTCATGCTGACGAAAGTAATAAAAATATAATATAACAAATTTAGCAATATTACGAAGAATTGATGTACCGTAAAGTGGGGTGACTTTGAACGCCGAGGTGACTTTGAATAGTAATTTAGCGCCTTTCTAAATTAAATGCTGTACCCAATTGCGAAAAAACTGAACTAATTTATTGACAAATTAAACAGTTTTTTCGCAATTGGGTATAGCATTTAATTTAGAAAGGCGCTAAGTTACTGTTCAAAGTAACCTCAGCGTTCAAAGTCACCCCACTTTACGGTACGTCGATCCCTAAGTAAAAAAATATTAAGTCAGAGGGAAAAGGTATCTTACTTGTTGGGGATCGTTAAAAATGACGTCACATGTGAAACAAACCAGGTCACATTTATAAGATAAGCTTATAGTAGGGTGACCAGATATCCCATTTTTAACGGGATTGCTCCTTTTTCAGCCTCTTATACCCTCTACCGAGAAAAGTATGCTCGGGATGCCAAATGTCCCATTTTTTTTAAATGGCATCCCGTTTTCCTAAATTATTGTTGAAATATTTATTTTTCTTTTATTTTATTTAATAATCACGTAAAACACTGATTAATTCTACACTGTTTCCATTAGATGTCACCATAATGAATTCAATAAAGTCCATGTTAATCACGAAATGTAATTTCAAAAATGTGTCTTGCATGGACTTCTATAGTTTCCTGAAGGAAAGGCCAACATTCTGGAGCAAATTCACTCATCAAAGAAATGTGATGCTGATTGTACAGTTCATCTTTACGGAAAATGTTAAAATAATTAAAAGGCAATATGAGGCAAAAAATTTTGTTATAAGTACAGAATACAGTGACATGAATATGATGTAAGGTCCAATTAACCTGAAGTATTTTTAAACAGATAAGTTAACCTAATCCAGACTAGTTGCATATAAAAAATGGTTAACAATGACGTAAGCCAAGTATCCATGCTACTCTATTATGTATAATTATTAGGCCTATAGTCTAGTTATTGTAAACAGTATAGTATTTATTACTTTGAAATAAATAAAACTGGACCTTATTGCTCACTGACATATAAACACAAGTAATAATGAATGTTTAGATAAAATGTTCATGTCCCTTTTTTATTTTGGAAATCTGGTCACCCTAGCTTACAGATTATTGTACAGTACCAATAAATTTTATCCAGAACTAATGAATTCACGTAGAAGCTTCCAATTGCTTCAAAATCAGACAAAATATATAATAAGGAGATTTGCCTACAACGTATTTAACGAATAGGTGAATAACGGACTCCCTTACAAAATGTTATACCGTAATATAAACCAACAAGGAAAAGACAAATTTGCAGACTTTTTAGAGAATTGGAGAACGAAACTCTTGTGAAATCGAAATACTGTAGATCAAATAGACCTAAATTCATGAAGGATTATGATAATTAAATGTGCTTTGAGATTTTAACTCTGTTCAACATGAAATGAGATTGTTTTGGTTTTTACATAGTGTTACAGACCAGAAACACCCAATATTTTAGGGCTAGTAACAGCTCGATTATAAGAGAAGGCAAGGGAAAGATGACTTATCTGTTGGACCCAGCCCTGAAAAACAATTCTTGGCAACGAATCAAACAGGTTATCCTTCCTTGCCTGCTTGCATGATAGAATCGACACATAGCTCTCCAAAATGTTGGAAGTTTTTGCATTTATGACATGACGCAAAAACCCAAAGATCTTGCACTGCGAGGATGATGATGATGAGGTTCCAGAACAGTTTTCAGGATAGTAAACCAGTAAGTTATTGTACCGGTACCTATTATTTCACATAAAGTGCATGCTATTGCAGAAATGATGCCAAATAGATAATTACTTACACAGCTCTTCGTTTTAATTTCTAAACTAGAATAAATGACAGACATTTATAGCGAATCCTACGCAATTGAGGCATAATAAAAGTTGACAGTCTTAACAATGATAAATGTGTTAAAACTTAAATTTTTAATGGAATGATAGAATAATAGCTAACAAACTTGGAACATTTCGCAACTGTACAGTTTTATGACTTCCATCATGAATATGAATTTAAAATGTGTCAAAGCAACACAGTTTTCAATGTGTCATGTGCTGTTGATGCTGGCCATGACGGTGTAATGTTGCTCCTCAGCCATGACTCGTGCTGGGTCAGGCGACATGGGCAAGTAGTCGGGTTCTATTTTGGAAGGTGTGTCTGTCGCCCATATTGTTCGATGTGGGGGCATCCAGCCTATCAATTCTGGAGAACAAGAAGAAGCTTTCCCGCTAAATGTATTATGGCGCGTCCATGGTGCTGGTATTGGCGGCGTCCTGTAGCAATATTCTTTAGCTCCGTCTTCATGGACACTGCTAGAAAACAGAATGCAAAAGAATACTTCAGCGAGTTAAGAGTTTAGGAACTGAAACTCTGAAACGTCATAAAAAATTAAATTTAATTTATAGTTCGTAATATCTCCAATCTGACTTTTGATTACAGGACTAGTTATCTTTCGAAAAATATCATATACCGGTAGTATATTTATATTATGTAATAATTTATAAAATTCGTTTTCTTTTATTAAATGGGGTTTTATTTAAATTTAGTTTTTTTTAAGAAGTCTTGTGTTTATTAAATAATTATTGATGATTAGTTCAGTCTTTATTTTTGTCATATTTTATATTAAATATTCCCCATTAATGTATTTTTATTCATCTACAGAGGTGACAGATGGAAGTCCTTCTATACTGCTTCCATTGATTAATCTATTATGATAGCTAGACCCTTTGAGAGGAAAGAATGCGATAAAATGAAAGATCTCTACCATTGAATTCATAATTCGATTGTAGGAAGACAAAGGGGATTCCCCCGGCTTCAAAAGCATCCCCACCTCTTATTATATATAGCATACAATGCTTATACAAGCCAGGGATTATGATTATTTTCCATGACTGAGTTTCTTACAAATGTCTTTGTGGATATGTATACTTTTATATACAAAGAGTTCCTATGCAGACGTCGGCTTGATGATGGTAGTGTGGAACATCTGTCCCGAGGAAGTTAAGCTGTGGGACTGATGCCGGATGGCCTACATCGAGTCTTCGGCCCCACTTCATTTCACCCCCTTTTGATCTGATTACCTGGTTGGGTTTTTTCCGAGGTTTTCCCCAACCATAAGGCAAATGTCAGGTAATCTTTTGGCGAATCCTCGGGCCTCATCTCATCTCACTACATCTCGCCAAAATATTGTAAATTGTAGAAAATTGTAAAATATTGTAAAAATTGTAATTGTAATTATACCTAATCTTGTACAATTTTGACTTGTTTCACATCTTAAAGCTTCATTGCTAATGTAAGATCTATGGAATATAATAAATGAAATGAAAAAAAAAATGTAAGGGGTGGAGTGGGACCTGTCTGTGTAGGGAAGTGTGCGTAGACTTGTCTGTATGCTGTTGTACGACCGCTCACTGCATAACAACAAATTTTGTTAGGTGGAAGTTGCAAAGGGACAGCTCTGCATAGGAACGCTCTGTACAACAAAGTATATTATTATTATTATTATTATTATTATTATTATTATTATTACTATTACTATTATTATTATTATTATTATTATTATTATTATTATTATTATTATTATTATTATTATTATTATTATTATTATTATTATTATTATTATTATTACTACACTTTATTCAATAGCTTATTTTTTGTAGACTACAAATTTTCAGTCCTCAAACAAAAAAATAAATATCAACTACTTATATTTCCAGAGTCACACCTATTCTAAAATAATAATAAAAAAGAAAACTTCTAAAAATTATAAATACATCACCCTACGATGGATACATTACCATTGCAGAGTACAAGGCAGCGAAATAGCAAAAATTACATTAAATCTTTTTCCTAAACCAAAATTTACAGATTGCCATGATATAATCTCAATGAGATCCACAAACTGACAGTTGATACGGAATTTATTACTGTATTTCAAGGAATACTAATAATACTTGATCCATAATAGTTGGAACACAAATTACTCCTTTCTTTAATTATTACTGTTATATATATCCTTGTTCTAGCAATATACAAATTATTGTAACTGGGTCACACCCGAAAAAGCAAGATGCTTGAGGTCGGGTGTGACCAATAATGAAAACTGGTTAGAAGAAAAAAAATTAATAATAATAATAATAATAATAATAATAATAATAATAATAATAATAATAATCACTGCGGGCTAAAACAGGGAGATGCACTATCACCTTTACTTTTTAACTTTGCTCTAGAATATGCCATTAGGAAAGTTCAGGATAACAGGCAGGATTTGGAATTGAACAGGTTACATCAGCTTCTTGTCTATGCGGATGACGTATATATGTTAGGAGAAAATACACAAACGATTAGGGAAAACACGGAAATTTTACTTGAAGCAAGTAAAGCGATCGGTTTGGAAGTAAATCCTGAAAAGACAAAGTATATGATTATGTCTCGTGACCAGAATATTGTACGAAATGGAAATATAAAAATTGGAAATTTATCTTTGGAAGAGGTGGAGAAGTTCAAATATCTTGGAGCAACAGTAACAAATATAAATAATATTCGGGAGGAAATTAAACGCAGAATAAATATGGGAAATGCGTGTTATTATTCGGTTGAGTAGCTCTTATCATCCAGTCTGCTGCCCAAAAATCTGAAAGTTAGAATTTATAAAACAGTTATATTACCGGTTCTTCTGTATGGCTGTGAAACTTGGACTCTCACTCTGAGAGAGGAACATAGGTTAAGGGTATTTGAGAATAAGGTTCTTAGGAAAATATTTGGGGCTAAGCGGGATGAAGTTACAGGAGAATGGAGGAAGTTACACAACACAGAATTGCACGCATTGTATTCTTCACCTGACATAATTAGGAACATTAAATCCAGACGTTTGAGATGGGCAGGGCATGTAGCACGTATGGGCGAATCCAGAAATGCATATAGAGTGTTAGTTGGGAGACTGGAGGGAAAAAGACCTTTAGGGAGGCCGAGACGTAGATGGGAGGATAATATTAAAATGGATTTGAGGGAGGTGGGGTATGATGATAGAGACTGGATTAATCTTGCACAGGATAGGGACTGCTGGCGGGCTTATGTGAGGGCGGCAATGAACCTCCGGGTTCCTTAAGAGCCATTTGTAAGTAAGTAAGTAATAATAATAATAATAATAATCACAACTGTGATTAAACTGTTAAATATAATTACACATAAAGTTTAAAAAGAATAAGAAAAAAAAAACAAAAACAAACAAATGGTACCATAGCCTATACATAAACATACTAAGTTAAGAATACAACATTGTTAAAGTGACAAAAAAATAATAATAAAAAAATAAATTTTATTATTATTATTATTATTATTATTATTATTATTATTATTATTATTATTATTATTATTATTATTATTATTATTATTATTATTATTTAATTCACAATTAAATTTTTCTTCACCAACTATTTCAAAGCTGTGCATGAACCAGCAATGTTATATTTTGAATTTTTTACACTTTCTTCAAAGATCAGCTGAGATTAAATGGTGCAAAAATGAAGAATTAATTGTAGCCTATGCATTAATACTAATACGTATGGGGACAAGGAAAGTTGGTTGTTCTTCTTGATTAAGTTCTGTCTACCCAAATGTCCTCACAAATTAAAAATCCTGATGTTTATACTGTCATCATTAACAACTGTATAATGTAGGTATTCTTTGAAGTCCTGTGTTCAACTCCCTATGACAATGTTATTCTTCAAAACATGAGGTACCTGTCAGAAAAGTGATGTCTCAGCTTCCGTGGTGGCAGTGGTGGGGGCAAGTCTTCTTTGTCTTCCAGTGATCCCGTTTGCATCATCAAACATGCGGGATTTTCATAATGATTGGTGATGCTTCTCCTGCTCTCTGAGTCGGAGATTTCCTCGTATATGCCGGATGCTACAGACACACACGACTCCCTTCTCAAAGAGAAAGAGTTGTCGGTTGTATCATCATCGCAGTCATCACTGTCCACACTGCCAACCTGCTGGTACTCGTGGAGCGACTCCGTGTCAGCCTCACTGCAGGCCGGCGTGGAGAACAAGAGACCCAAGCCAGCTGATATCAGGCTGTTGGCAACCTGTGCACAAATTCAATATGATATCAGGTGGCTATGATAAATGTTTATTGATGAGTTACTGTACTGTTCGTGCTATTAGCAGGGTCCAGATTTTTATGACCTAAATTTCCTGTTCACTGACACTAAAAATTCTTAAAAACACTTAAAATATAATATAATTCCGATAATTTTTATAAATAGTTAGTTCATATGTTTCTGCCATAGTAAGAGAAGTTGTAGTTAATGCAATTAGAAAGAGTATATGAATATGTTAATTTTGTTTCTATATATTCAGGGTCTATTTTTTTTTAATCATTAATCTAACATGGAACAGAGCAAAACAGGCTGCAATAAAAGGAAATACTACTGCTATTAATAATAATAGTAATAATAATAATAATCAGATAGAAACTGACCTATACGGACTCTGCTGTATGTTTCACTGAGACACATTTTAATTAATCGAACTAGTTTCTTGGGAATACCAAATTCAATAAGAATATCATATAATACTTCCCTCTTAACCGAGTCATAAGCCTTTTTGAAATCTATGAATAACTGATGTACAGTACCCTTATACTCCCATTTTTTCTCCATTATCTGTCGAATACAAAAAATCTGATCAATAGTCGATCTATTATGCCGAAAACCGCACTGATGATCCCCAATAATTTCATCTACGTACGGAGTTAATCTTCTCAAAAGAATATTGGACAAAATTTTGTACGACGTCAACAAAAGTGATATTCCTCGAAAGTTACCACAGTTGGTTTTGTCCCCCTTTTTAAAAATAGGTACAATTATGGACTCCTTCCATTGTTCTGGTACAATTTCCTTTTCCCAAATAGCAAGTACAAGTTTACAAATTTCGCTATATAATGCACTCCCACCCTCTTGTATTAATTCTGCTGGAATTTGATCGATATCACCTTTACTTTTTAACTTTGCTCTAGAATATGCCATTAGGAAAGTTCAGGATAACAGGCAGGGTTTGGAATTGAACGGGTTACATCAGCTTCTTGTCTATGCGGATGACGTGAATATGTTAGGAGAAAATACACAAACGATTAGGGAAAACACGGAAATTTTACTTGAAGCAAGTAAAGCGATCGGTTTGGAAGTAAATCCCGAAAAGACATAGTATATGATTATGTCTCGTGACCAGAATATTGTACGAAATGGAAATATAAAAATTGGAGATTTATCCTTCGAAGAGGTGGAAAAATTCAAATATCTTGGAGCAACAGTAACAAATATAAATGACACTCGGGAGGAAATTAAACGCAGAATAAATATGGGAAATGTATGTTATTATTCGGTTGAGAAGCTCTTATCATCCAGTCTGCTGTCCAAAAATCTGAAAGTTAGAATTTATAAAACAGTTATATTACCGGTTCTTCTGTATGATTGTGAAACTTGGACTCTCACTCTGAGAGAGGAACATAGGTTCAGGGTGTTTGAGAATAAGGTGCTAAGGAAAATATTTGGGGCTAAGCGGGATGAAGTTACAGGAGAATGGAGAAAGTTACACAACACAGAACTGCACGCATTGTATTCTTCATCTGACATAATTAGGAACATTAAATCCAGACGTTTGAGATGGGCAGGGCATGTAGCACAATGGGCGAATCCAGAAATGCATATAGAGTGTTAGTTGGGAGACCGGAGGGAAAAAGACCTTTAGGGAGGCCGAGACGTAGATGGGAGGATAATATTAAAATGGATTTGAGGGAGGTGGGGTATGATGATAGAGACTGGATTAATCTTGCACAGGATAGGGACTGCTGGCGGGCTTATGTGAGGGCGGCAATGAACCTTCGGGTTCCTTAAAAGCCATTTGTAAGTAATAATAATAATAATAATAATAATAATAATAATAATAATAATAATAATAATAATAATAATAGCTATAATATCACTGTTTCATATCATATGTTTTTATGTAATTTTCCTTTTTATTTGTCTTTTCTGTGTATTGTATATAATATGTCTATGTCGTATGTGTTGAACATGCACTAGTATGTCATGTCTATTTCATTCATTTTTATGTCATATACGTCCTTATAAGTAATATGTATATTTCTACGAAATGCTCACTTACTTTTTTTATTTTTTATTTTTTTAAGTAACAAGTCTGTGTGTGATATGTCCTGGGAAAGTACTGTATGTAATATGTCTGCATTTCATATATTGTGTATCTATTTCTATATATATTATATCTATTTTATCTTATATCTTTGTATTTGTATAATATACGAGGCCTGTCTAAAAAGTATCCGACCTTTAGCCAGAAAAAATATTTCAAATACCTGACGAGGTTGGGACCCTAATCCCCTTCAAAGTAGGCCCCTTGTGCTTGCACACACTTAGCCCACCGATCCTTCCACTGCCGGAAACACCTCTGGAAGTCTTCTTTTGGAATGGTGTTCAGCTCTGTCGTCGCGTTCCGCATTATCTCTTCTCTACTCTCAAAACGGGATCCTTTCAGTGGTGTCTTCAATTTTGGAAACAACCAGAAGTCGCAAGGAACCAGGTCTGGAGAGTAGGGAGGTTGGCGAACGGTTGTAATTCCATGTTTGGCCAAGAAAGTGTGGATCAATTGGGATGAATGTGCGGGGGCATTGTCGTGATGCAAATGCCAGTTGTTCGCCGTCCACATGTCTGGTCTTTTGCGCTGAACTGCATCACGGAGTCGCCGGAGAACATCGTGATAGTACTCCTTTGTCACCGTTTGTCCTTCCGGTGCGTATTCGTGATGCACAATTCCACGGACATCAAAGAAAACAGTCAGCATCACCTTGATTTTGCTTCGCACCTGCCGCGCTTTCTTCGGCCTTGGAGACTCGGGATGCTTCCATTGCGACGACTGTCTTTTTGTTTCTGGGTCGTACCCGTACACCCATGACTCATATCCAGTTATCACGGTGTTCAGAAACCCAGGATCAGTGTTGGCGGTGTCCAAAAGGTCCTGTGCAACGTCACGACGGAGGTCTTTTTGTTCCGGGGACAACAACTTGGGCACGAATTTCGCAGCCACTTGGTTCATGTTCAAATCATCACGCAAAATTGCATGTGCAGAATCTTTACTCACTCCAACCTCTTCGGCAATCTCCTGCACAGTCAAACGATGATCTGCCATCACCAAATTTCGCACCCTCTCAACAACAGCTGCACTCCGAGCAGTTTGGGGCCTGCCACAACGCTGCTCACTCTCCGCTGATGTGCGGCCATCTTTGAACCGGTTGAACCACTCCTTAATTTGTGTTACACCCATCGCATCTTCCCCAAACACCTGCTGAATCTTACGAATTGTTTGACTTTGAGAATCACCAAGCTTTTGACAAAATTTGATGCAGTATCTTTGCTCAATTCGTTCAGTCATCTTGCGAGAAAACTAAATCCGACAAACACTTAGAACAGCACCTTACTTGGCGACCACCAGCCAGTGACTGGCACAAGCGAATGCGGTGAAAAATTCAAGCATGCGCATTATGGTTCCTCCTTCCACTGTGCACAGTGGCGCCGCCTTAGAATCACTACTTTGCGCGGGAAAATTTAAGGTCGGATACATTTTAGACAGGCCTCGTAAATATGGTTTTTATTGTCATACACATTTAATGTAATATGTGTATTTTATGTCATAATTATATATATATATATATATATATATATATATATATATATATATATATATATATACTTTATGTAACTATTTGTACAGGACTATAATATGTATGACTTAATTACAGCCCTAATATACCTTCGGGTAAAATAGGGTTCTATAAACTTGGAAATTCAATAAAAATAATAATAATAATAATAATAATAATAATAATAATAATAATACATTTTTATTGGTAACAACTGTTTACTCATTGCAGTAGTGAGGATTTACATAATGCAGTAAAATCCTGAAATGTAACTAATGGGTATATGTTTACAATATTTTAATTGACACTTTCACAAACAGTGACTTTAATATTTACAATATTTTGACACGTCAGTCGTCAGTTGCATGTTTGCTATTTTCAACTAACACATAAAATCACTGAGTTCACTATTTATAATATTTAATATCCTACCAGAAACCTTTCTGCATATGCGTGTAGAACGGCATGCCAGCAAGCTCCACTTAAGATTGGAAGATCACATAATACTGGGACAAGTCTACCTTGATTACCGTGACTACTTTACCATAATATAGAAAGAAAGTTGGAAAAGCTGATCAGTGTTGCCACGTCTAGTCTTGTTACTCAGGCAACAAATTTGCAATACTTTTTATTTAATTTACATTAAAACCATCCATTCTATCGAAATACGACAAAGGAAAAAAAAATTCTTTGTTACATTCTTTATGGCGTCGGGATGTGGCGACCCCATCGCCCAGTGGAACTTCCCACTGCAAGCAGCCACCCGAGTATTGGCGGGAAAACCATAGCAATAGAGTTTAAGAGGAAATGCCCAAACTCCGCCTCATATCAGAGGATTTCTGTTAACATTGGTTTTTGTTCTTGGAGGTACACCAACGTCGAGTAGGTGTTACCAAGAAATACCAAGTTAAGAAATAATGGACTGATCATATGTCAAAAAACCAAAACCTATCAAAGGGAAAGGTGAAACCTGATGCCTAAAAACGAGGCCCCTCGACTAAAGTATGGAACCCCGACAGAAGAATCCCTGGCCCTCCTAGTTGGGGGTTGGGCATAGGATTGGCAATCTCACCCCGGAAAACTTTATTGTTGAGAAGCCCAAATAAAATTATGCTGTTCGGATTAAATTATGGCGATCTAAAGCGCAGGAAATAGGGATGCCTGGAAATCAGTTTCGAGAGAGGCTGTGGCCCGCTTTGGGCTGTTAAGCCAATGATGATAAAGAATGTAAATTCTTTATTGGTATTAACAGAAATCAAGATCCTATGAATAGTAATTATTCACAACGACGACCTTAAAGTTTTCTAACAAAACATTTTTTATACAAATCTGGCTTTCAGGTAGTAGCTCCTGTAAAGCAGGTTTCAATAATTTCAAGGAAAAATTGTTCCGGGGGCGGGTATCGATCCCGGGACCCTTCGCTTAGCACGCGAACGCTCTGAAAGCCAGATTTGTATAATACATTCGTTACTGGAGGTATGTTAACAGAGAGCCACAATTTAAGTCACACAGTATTTGTGTGCACTCATAAGTTGAGTTCTGATGTCTTGTCAGCTCATGTGAGTTGTGTGGATATAAAGGGAAAAATTGTAACGGTGTCGTATATAGTTCCTGGGGTAGCTCAGTCAGTAGAGCATTCACGCACTAAGCGAAGGGTCCCGGGATCGATACCCGGCCCCGGAACAATTTTTCCTTAAAATTATTCAAAACATTTTTTATTTCTAAAACTATAAACTTCCCACCGATATGGTATTAGACTTTTTTGTTATACTTCGTAGGCCCAATTTGCTCTGCAAAGCTGCAGGGTTATTTCACTTCCACTCTATATATTTGAATATAGTAGTTTTAACTGTACTGTGTAAATGGCAGCTTCAGCCAGTAAGACAATTTAATACAGTACTTTCAGAACTTACCTATAGGCAGCAGCACTATTTTAAGTGAATCAACTGTTTGGTAGTGTGAAAAATATTCTGGAAACTTCCATATGTTGAAACGGTATTTTAAGCAGTAAAAATTTGCTATGTACCAAGAAAATTGGTAAATATGATTGGCAAAATAATTTAAGTTTCAAATGTAATACATTATTTGTCATATTGATTATATTTTGAAAAATAAGAAAGACTGACCACATATAGATGTGCAGGAACTAGGCTACATACAAATTATTGAGAGAAGGAACTAAACCAATGCTTAAATGACATCAGGAAGGGTGTGAAAACACAGAGGGCAGCAGCTGCATATTACGGTATTCCATGTAGCACCATAAAAAATAAACTCAAAGGTAATCTTAATGCAAAACCAGGCCGACAAACAATATTCACAAATGAAGAAGAGAATGTATTTGAAAAACATCTCGAAAAGATGGTAGAATTTGAATTTCCAATGGGCGAACAAGATCTACGAATGACAATAAAGAGCTCTCTTAACAAAACAAAATGCACAATGACGAATTTCAGGAACAATATGCCTAGTTACAAGTGAGTAAAACTTTTTCTAAAACGTCATTCTAACTTGACAGTCAGGTTATGCAGCAATATTATACAGGATCGTCCAACCATTGACGAGGAGGAATTATCACTGAATACAATAAGAGCTTATAATATAAAATACATAATTTCCATTACCGGTATAACCTCTAATTTTCGTGCTTTCCTATCAAAATATGCACTGTTTCTAATTAAATTGTTATGTGAGTATCATTTCAGTGCATTTTATAATATCAGTTGGATAAACCAGCGCTCATTTTGGAGTTAGAGTGACCCAAGATGATCCTAAATACAGTATGCTATGCAAGTTTGGAAGTTGGGGCAGAGTTACCCATGTCAAAGTAACATTCGTTCAATATTAAAAAAAATTATGAACTCAGATAAACATAAAGCAAATTTTTGCAATGCTTTAGGAGCCAGACCTCTGGAAAAAGAACTAAGGAAGATACTAGTGAAGTGCTTTGTACGGAGTGTGACATTGTATGGGGCAGAATTATGAACATTACGACAAAGTGAAGAGAAGCAAATAGAAGCATTTGAAACGTAGAAAGAAGAATGAAACTGTGACGTGGACAGGCAGAATAAGAAATGAAGCTGTGCTGGAAAGAGTTGGTGAAGAAATAATAATGCTGAAACTGATCAGGAAGAGGAAAAGAAAGTGGTTGGGTCACTGGCTGAGAAGAAACTGTCTACTGAAGAATGCATTGGAAAGAATGGTGAACGGAATAAGAGTTCGGGGCAGAAGAAGATATCAGATGATAGACAACATTAAGATATAGGGATCATATGAGGAGACAAAAAGGAAGATAGAAAATAGGAAAGATTGGGGAAAGTTGGGTTTGCAGTGAAAGACCTGCCCTTGGGCAGAACACTGAATGAATGAATGAATGAATGAATGAAAAAAAAAATGTTATGTTTTATTTAACGACGCTCGCAACTGCAGAGGTTATATCAGCATTGCCGGATGTGCTGGAATTTTGTCTTGCAGGAGTTCTTTTACATGCCAGTAAATCTACTGACATGAGCCTGTCGCATTTAAGCACACTTAAATGCCATCGACCTGGCCCAGGATCGAACCCGCTACCTTGGGCATAGAAGGCCAGCACTATACCAACTCGCCAACCAGGTTGACGAATGAATGAATGAATACTGTATTATACTGTTGTACTTCTACCATAAATATGTTTATGTTAACTTGCTGTTTAGTTTTTTTTTGAGCTTATATTTTTCTGTAATTCATTATATTCCTTGCACGCCAAGTAAAAAAATGATCTAAGTCCAAATTTTGTTGTTCCTGGATTGTTTTATATTTACCGGATCTTCTACTCTATGACAAAATATTATCCATTTTGAATCTTGCGTACACTACTTTTAACACTTGAATATAAGTAATTGATTAACTAGCGGACTTACTCATGTTAATTATGTAAGTTCGTGCGGCTTACAGCTGTTTCGGTGCTTCATCACACCATCCTCAGAGCCTACTAGATCTCGGGGTCATCTCGAATTTCTCTGCCGGTTATGTGGGTGCGTTTGATTGTTGAAAGGTGTTGAAAAGTGGAGTCAAATAGTGTGTGTGTACTGAAATTGATCTGTGTGTTGAGAATTTGATCAGGGTATGTTTTAGTGTGTTTCTATATATTTCGTATTGTTCTAGTGTGTTGAGTTTTTGGTTCTTGGGTTGTATGTGTAGGATTTCCATGTCCGCATTTATGTTATTGTATGTATGGTTGGCATTGGTTATATGATCGGCGTATGTAGATGTGTTGTATCCTTTGGTTATTGCTTTAATGTGTTCTTTGTAGCGTGTTTGGAATGATCTGCCTGTCTGTCCTATGTAGAACTTGTCGCAACTATTACATGTGAGTTTGTATACACCTGTGTGGTCGTATTTATTTGTTTGTGTTTTTTGTGTGTGTTGAGGTGTCTTTGTAGTGTGTTTTCTGTTCTGTATGCCATGTTGTATTTCTGTTTTCTGAATGAAGATGCGATCTTATGTGTGCTTTTGTTTTGAAACAGCTGTAAGCCGCACAAACTTACATAATTAACACGAGTAAGTCCGCTAGTTAATCAATTACAAAATATTAGTTAACTGTCCAATTTTGTGAACATAATAATAATGTAGTTAATCTAAATAATAGTGTAGTTAAACTAAGTGATCATTTTTGTAGATACAATGTACCACTCCTTAGCCATAGAACAGTGTACCTTGTCACCAACAATCTGCACATAGTCGTCTGACGAGCCGCTGTGTGACTTCTCGAGGATGCCGTTGTGTCGCATGAAGTGTTGATGCTGCCGTGGACTGCCAGAGCCCGAGTTGTACTCCCTATTCGAGAAGCAATGCAGGTCGCTCTCACTGCGGCTGAGGCGTCGGGCCCAGCGACGGAGGGGTGGTGGTGAGGGCAGAGGTGAAGACAGAAGACGTCGCACACGGCCGCTTGTGAGCAGCTTGTCCAACAACTCGGGAGCTCGGAGGGAGAACAAGTGCAACTGGCCGGCCCCCGCACAGTAGTCACTGCAACAAGAGCAAAACAGTTCCTGATTTCACTCATAATTCTGTTGGTCACGATTTCTCCGGGAAAAAACAAACACGATCTATGCTCCTTTGTCAAGCATTATATTATGGAAGAAGAGAATTCAAGAGGAAATGGTAAACACTGTATATGTACACGATAATCCATGTTGAATCTTTCGTACATTACTTTTAACACTTGAATATAAATAATTGATTAAATGGCGATCTTACTCGTGTTAAATATGTAAGCATGTGTGGCTTACAGCTGTTTCGGTGTTGCTTGACACCATCCTCAGGGCCTACTAGATCTCGGAGCTATCTCAACTTCGCTGCCTGTTGTGTGGGTGCGTTCGTGTGATGAAGAGTTGTGTCAAATAGTGTGTGTGTTCTGAAATTGATCTGTGTGTTGAGAATTTGATTAGGGTGTGTTTTAGTGTGTGTATGTGTGTGTATATTTCATATTGTTCTAGTGTGTTGAGTTTTTGGTTTTTGGGTTGTATGTGTAGGATTTCCGTGTCTGTATTTATGTTATTGTATGTGTGGTTAGCATTAGTTATATGTTCGGCATATGCAGATGTATTGTGTCCTCTGGTTATTGCTTTAATGTGTTCTTTGTATCGAGTTTGGAATGATCTGCCTGTCTGTCCAATGTAGAAACTGTCGCAACTATTGCATGTGAGTTTGTATACACCTGTGTGGTTGTATTTATTTGTTTGTGTGTTGAGATGTCTTTGTAGTGTGTTTTCTGTTCTGTATGCTATGTTGTATTTCTGTTTTCTGAGTGAGGATGCGATCTTGTGTGTGTTTTTGTTTTCGTATGTTAGTGTGATGTATTTCTTGTGTTCTTGTGTTTGTGTTGTGTTTTGTGTGTTTTTGTGTTTGTTGAGTTTTTGCTTTGTCTTCCTTATGATGTTGTCTATTATGTTTGGGTTGTAACCATTTTCTTGTGCTATGTATTTGATTGTCAAATTCTCAACACACAGATCAATTTCAGAACACACACACTATTTGTCACAACTCTTCATCACACGAACGCACCCACACAACAGGCAGCGAAGTTGAGATAGCGCCGAGATCTAGTAGGCTCTGAGGATGGTGTGAAGCAACACCGAAACAGCTGTAAGCCACACATGCTTACATAATTAACATGAATAAGATCGCCATTTAATCAATTATTTACAAGATAAAATAGGCAGATACACTGCAAGCCATAAATTGTTTTTCTGTTACCAGGCATACTGAAACCTTTTTCTAAAACTCGAGTTTCTGAAGCATCATAGTATTGTTATTTCATGTTTAGTACAATGAGAAAGTAAAAACACAGATATAAAGCAAATAATTCGCCATACATATAATTTCATTATTCAATTAAAACGCAAATAACAGAATAGGTTTGTGAGTTTTTCTGGTTAATGGTGAGAAGCGAAAAAAACAGTGTGATGAAAATCTTAAAGTGTTTAAAGTAACAATTAATTTTCTTTCCCCTAAGGCATACAACTTTGTTAGAGAAGAATTTGATGCCTGTCTTCCTCATCCTGGGACTGTATATAAATGGTACAGTATCGTAAATGCAGTTGATTGTAGACCTACAGATAAAAGAGATATTCATATATGCTGAGCAGAATATAAATAAAAATGTTAATATTACGAATAATTGTGGTTTTTAATATGTTTATTGGGTTCTATGTTGTAGTCTGTAGTTCGATTCTTATAAATCATCCAATTTCTTAATAAAAGTATAGCAGTAAATCCAACCAAGAATCAACAGTTTAATAATACTAAAAAAAAAGGTACTGATACATAAGTAGGTTACATAATTTCGTGGTGCAAAACATGGATTAATGAAGCTGAACTTTAGTTTGTTTTCTTTTAGAAGTTAAATTTTGATTGTTACTCCATTACCATGAAAAGAAAAATATTTATGTTGCACAAAAACTGCAATAAGTGTATTTATGCTGGACTGGTTGTATCAAGATGGTGGTATGCGCATTGGTGCTGTCTAATGTTGTGTAGTACGGATGGGCTACTTTATTCTATTCTGTACTCTTTGCTCAAGACAGTTATCTGTAAGTGTGAATAATACAGATTTTGGTAAGAGCGCTGGTACATTCAACCAGAGGTCCCGGGATCGATACCCGGCCCCGGAACAATTTTTCCCTTGAAATTATTCAAATCTGCTTTACAGGGAGCTTCACCTGAAAGACTAGATTTGTATAATATATATGTCACTGTGTACGTTAACAGAAAACCACAATTCCAAGTCACACAGAGATTGTGTGCACTCGATGTGGGTCTCTGGCGTTTCGTCAGCCCACGCGAGTTGTGTGGATATAAAGGGAAAAGTTGAGACGGTGTCGGGTGGAGTTTCCAGGTAGCTCAGTTGGTAAGAGCGCTGGTACGTTCAACCAGAGGTCCCGGGATCGATACCCGGCCCCGGAACAATTTTTCCCTTGAAATTATTAAAATATGCTTTACAGGGAGCTCCACCTGAAAGACTAGATTTGTATGATATATACGTCACTGTGTACGTTAACAGAAAACCACAATTCCAAGTCACACAGAGATTGTGTGCACTCGATGTGGGTCTCTGGCGTTTCGTCAGCCCACGCGAGTTGTGTGGATATAAAGGGAAAAGTTGAGACGGTGTCGGGTGAAGTTCCCGGGTAGCTCAGTTGGTAAGAGCGCTGGTACGTTCAACCAGAGGTCCCGGGATTGATACCCGGCCCCGGAACAATTTTTCCCTTGAAATTATTCAAATCTGCTTTACAGGGAGCTCCACCTGAAAGACTAGATTTGTATAATACAGATTTTGTTTTAGTCATCTCTGATGATTACCCGCTAGTGTGGATAATGCAGATTTTGTTGTGGTCATCTTTGACGCCAGTAGCTGCGAGGTGGAACTGATGCAGATGCTGCCACTTCCAGGTACACAGAATATGTCCGCTGTGAGGATCATGCAACGTCAGGCGATGTGTCCCCACAACCAGGTTCCCGTATATGCCTGTCAGTCCAGCGACTCGCGAGTGAGCGTTGTCGATGAAAGACACAGGGAAGCCACACTCCTCTGCAAACAGAATGAAAGATCATTAGTGTCCATTCTGCTGTTGCTGTACTATGTATCGGCGGATCCTCATCCAAGCAGATCTTGAAGTTTTCTTTTGACTATAGAGTGCTTCACTTTTTTTTTTCTATGATTTTGGTGTACACAGATAGATTGGTTTTTATATACGGGCTATTCCATCTCAATTCGACCGAAATTTAGAGAAAATTGACCTTGCAATTTCTAAATACAATGAAACCTTTTCTGTCCGTTGACAACTGTGATACAATGCTTTGTGCAAAGTTTGAGGCATCAGAACTTCATAGTGTTTAAATTTAAAATATTTAAATTTATCATATTTTCATAAAGTTAGCAACTTTAAACTGTTGTGGCTCCGAAACCCTTTCACCCAATGATCAAAATCATGATTTATTTTGATGCTGAGAAATTAAAGTTTATATTGACATGTAAACAGTTTTTCTTACTTTTTGTGGAAATGGAGAAATTTAGATATTTCTTCATTAAGACGCCTTTGCCCACGAAAAAAAATATATTTAAAATATATGGTTAGATTCCGCATTGAAAGTACAAATAAACACATATTTTTTACTGGTGCACCGTTGATAAGAAAGTATTGAAAATATCAAATAGAGAAAATAAATAGTACGCGCGTGAACTAACCAGCTGACTGTGAGGCGGAAGCTAGCCTAGGCAAGCAAGGCCAGGAGACATAAACACGTGATGTTTCGTCTAGTAGCGCATAGCTGGGCTAGCTTTATCACAAGTTTTCATAAACACAGGAGTAAAATGACGCCCAGTGCTCGCTTATCTTCAGCTCTCGGCCAGTGCGTGCACGCCGTTCAAGTCTAAGCATGTGAAAATAATTTATTTAATACCCTCGAAACTTATTGCCGAGGCACTAAGCAAACAATGCCGAATCCCTCTTAATAATGCAAGGTTTTTTCTCAATATTTTTTTTTGTATTTAGTATTAGTATTTATTTATTTAACCTGGTAGAGATAAGGCCGTCAGGCCTTCTCTGCCCCTCTACCAGGAGATTCCAACTACAATATCAACAATAAAATTACAATTAAGTTAGTATTAAATTTACAATTACAATTACATATAATATTACAATTAGTATTAAATTTACAATTACAATAAAATCAAAGTACGAAAAGATTACCTGAATAATTAAAGCTAGATAATTTATCATAGAGAAACAAAGAATATTTTATATTTACTGAATTACAAATTAAATCTAGAATAACAAAATTGTATAGTGATGAAATTACTGAATATTGAAATATTTTGTGATAGATTAAAGAAACTATTTACAAGTAATCAATTACTGACCAAGAGCCTAGTAAGTTTTCGTTTGAATTCAATTTTATTTCGACAGTCCCTGATGCTAGCAGGTAGCGAATTCCAGAGTCTTGGCAGGGCTATTGTGAAAGAAGATGAGTATGAGGAGGTGCGATGGGATTTACATTTTTACAAATGGGCAAAAAGCCTAAAAGTAAGTAAAATGAGATTATCTGCCTCTCTGTATACAATAAAAATAAGGATTACTTCTTAACATAACCTACCAAATGTCAGCTTCCAAATGAGCTCTCGTTCAATGTTCTGCAGTAAATGGTTCCAGAGTTCTGAGCGCTGAAAAAGGCTTGTTTTTATAAAATACGCTCAATAGTACGAAAACCGTTTGACTTTCGATAGTATATTTTTGAAAATGCACTCTCCTCAGCACCTTGTATAAGTAGGGAAAAAATTATAGTATAAAAAATGCGAGGTTTTTTACTGATCGATTTCATATGGAATAGCCCATACGACTTGCAATTCGTTATTCGGTATCCTGGCCATATTTTTCATTATGTTTCATGCACATTTTTTCTGAATGAATTGACTAATAGATACTGACAATGAGTAGTCATAGTAGCTAGTAGTGGTAGTAGTAGTTGGTAACAGTAGTAGGAGAAGTATTTTATTTAACAAGGATTTCAGTCCACCACTGTGGAGTAATGGTTAGGAAGCCTGACTGTTAAACGAGTGGGACCAAGTTTAAATCCTGGTTGGAACAAGTTATTTGGTTGAGGTTTTTTCCTGGGTTTTCCCTCAACTCGTTAAGAACAAATGCTAAGTAACCTTCGGCGTTGGACCCTGGACTAATTTCACTACAATTATCACCTTCAATTCATGTTGAATCTCTTGTACACTACTTGCAACACTTGAATATAAATAATTAATTAAATGGCGATCTTACTCGTGTTAATTATGTAAGCATGTGTGGCTTACAGCTGTTTCTGTGCTACTTCACACCATCCTCAGAGCCTACTAGATCTTGGCGCTATCTAACTTCGCTGCCTGTTGTGTGGGTGCGTTCGTGTGATGAAGAGTTGTGTCAAATAGTGTGTGTGTTCTGAAATTGATCTGTGTGTTGAGAATTTGATTAGAGTGTGTTTTAGTGTGTCTGTATATTTCATATTGTTCTAGTGTGTTGAGTTTTTGGTTTTTGGGTTGTATGTGTAGGATTTCCATGTCTGTATTTACTATGTTATTGTATGTGTGGTTAGCATTAGTTATGTGTTCGGCATATGTAGATTTATTGTGTCCTCTGATTATTGCTTTAATGTGTTATTTGTATCGAGTTTGGAATGATCTGCCTGTCTGTCTGTTCAATTTCAGAACACACACACACACTATTTGACACAACTCTTCATCACACGAACGCACCCACACAACAGGCAGCGAAGTTGAGATAGCGCCGAGATCTAGTAGCTCTGAGGATGGTGTCAAGTAACACCGAAACAGCTATAAGCCACACATGCTTACATAATTAGCACGAGTAAGATCGCCTTTTAATCAATTATTTACCTTAAATTCATTCAGATGCTAGATAACCACAGCAGAGGGCTGTAGTCGTAAATGAAATAGTATCAAGGCGCTTCGTGAAAAGTTTATTACTATGAACATAATAATAATAATAATAATAATAATAATAATAATAATAATAATAATAATAATAATAATATTGAATAATGCACATTCCAGAGCAATCCCCCTGTAGGCATTTGGATCCCCAAAGTTTCCTTTACCTTTGTAGAGCATTCTAATGTCTGACTTCCGCCAGCCCTCCGGTATCTTTCCTCTCTGAAGGCATTCATTTATCAGGGATGTCTGTACTACGTCATACACTACTGTAGTTTTGCCGTGCACTGCTGTATTAACTCTCCACAGAAACGTCATGCACAGTGTGGCCCGCCGAAGTGGTGTGCAACTTCATATTTTGTGAATCATTTGCGGCAGAGATGTCACGTGTTCTAAGACTTTGAAAAACTACTGAATTCCTCACTCTGCTCATTATTGCAATATATAATAATATAAGGAGACCTGGACATCCCTGATAAATGAATGCCTTCAGAGAGGAAAGATACCGGAGGGCTGGCAGAAGTCAGACATTAGAAATGCTCTACAAAGGTAAAGGAAACGTTGGGGATCCAAATGCCTACAGGGGGATTGCCCTGGAATGTGCATTATTCAATATTATTATTATTATTATTATTATTATTGTTGTTATAGAGAGTTTGGAATTGAACAGGTTACATCAGCTGCTGTCTTTGCGACGTGAATATGTTAGGAGAAAATCCACAAACGATTAAGGAAAACACGGGAATTTTACCTGAAGCAAGTAAAGACAGAGGTTTGGAAGTAAATCCCGTTCTTATGTAAAAGTGAAGAGATTAGAAATAACAACTTGGATTAGGGGATCACAAGCAACAACAGTTGAGCTGGATTCGCACACCTGATCCGTTGCGAGGAGGCCTCAGCAGGTCGCGAATGTGCTGCATCCAGCGTTGAGTCTCTGCCTCGCTGCTGCCTGCCATGAAGAGGGCCGGGCGTCGAGGCTCAGACCACGTGAACACGCCGAATGCGAACGGACGGGACCTGCAACACACACGGTTTCTAAGTTATACATACAAGTGTCATCTTCGTGATACCACAGTCTAGTATTTACAGTCACGAAGTTTGAGTTGTGAGGGTGCTAGAAACAATAGACTGTGCCGGTACTATTTCGTATTGTCTGTAATGAGGCGATATTTGCGATCCTAGTGGTCAGCAACTAGCTATAGATGCATATTTACCACCTATTGAGCTTCGTGACTGTGTATACTAGACTGTGGTGATACCCAGTTTTACAATTTGTTAAAATACAGGGGTCAGGAACTAAATTTTAAATATTATGATATATGCTCTATTTTTGTAACTTATGCTATTTCATGATTTCAAAAAGTAGACTATATAGTTTCCTAGTATAAGTAGGCCTATGTACGTCTACCTATATGTAAACTTCTTCTTAGTCCAAATACATCCTATCCAATAACAATGGAGCGAGACGGACAGCGTGAACTTATAAATAAATAAATGATAAATAAGTAAGCCTAAATAAATAAATAAGATGATAAATAAATATAGAAGTAAATAAATAAATAAGTAATAAAAATAAATCAATGAATAAATAAATATATAAATAAATAAATAAATCATCATAACCCAAAACATGTATTAGGGTCTGTTAAATAAATAATAAATGAATAAGTAAGTAATAAATAAATAAATAAGAAAAATAAATCAGTGAATAAATAAATATATAAATAAATAAATCATCTTCAACCAAAACATGATTAGAGTCTGTTAAATAAATAAATAAATAAATAATAATAATAATAAATGAATAAATAAGTAATAAATACGTAAATAAATAAATAAATAATAAGTAATAAGAAATAAATGAATAACTGAATGAATAAATAAATAGACAGACAGACCGCGTAGAAAATCACGAAGCACCTGGCATGTTACACGTACATTTTACACTTATCGTTCCCTGCTTGTCACCCAGAGTTCTCTAGCGACCCTTCGATGTAGACATATTCACGTAGAAATATAAACATTGTTTTGCAGTGTTTTAATTAAAATATTCCTAGATAACTTTTATCGTTCGCAAGTCAAATCTATAAAATAAAAATGTGATAAATGAAAGATATCACTCATATGCATTTTTGTTAAATCTGCCATTCTGGAAATTATCAATAAAAGCGTCGGCGAATGTGATTTGTAAAAAATGTAGTGTGTGTCTGTGTTACATATTTTAGGAAATGTAGGTCTAGTGGTTTTTATATTATTCTCGAAAAGAAAGGGAAACATAAAAATGATAACGAACATATAACTTCATTAATAAATATGTACAGCAATATGTTAACTTGTTCATGTGGAAAAGAAAAAAAATACGGGAAGCGATTATACTCTCGATCCCCCGAATATCATGCTAAAGGTTGCTATGAATTATCAAGATGTATGAATAATAAAGACAATTAGATAATTTCGTTGCATGGAACCTGTCCTTCCGCATTACGTATGTGTGTATTCGGAGCGTTCGGTCTCTGCCAGTCCTCTTTTGGAGCGAGACACGGCTTACAAGAAGCAGTCTGTAATACGGTCTAGTACGTAATTGATTTCAACACTATAGACTAGAGTATATATTATTATGTTAATGGACGCGTGGGCTGCGCGGGATGGACGTCAAAGCTGATCCAAAGAATGACGGTATAGTCTAGTCGAAAAGAGTTTAATCGAAATAAGCACTTCAAAGAAAGCCGCCCAATCAGGGTGACCTGGTTGTACAACTCCTACTCTCTCCGATAGCCATAGATACCATTGTCCACTGGCTGGAAGTGCCACGTCTCCTTAATAAGGCCCGTGAACACGTCTTTGAATGAGCTGCAATAAATGGGTCGTTGTAGGTCAGAGTACGGTCCGATTACGATGTGTAAATTGCTGCACAGATGAGCGCCCTCTAGAAGATTACGTGTAAGATCTTACACGGTCAGAGTAAATAGGCTCTTGTACTAGATACAATTTTCCTTCATTCTTGGATACACTCTTTTAACACTTATGTAATCACTGATGAACGTTATTGAACAAATAACTACTTCACTGTGTTAATAGTCTATTATAAATTCTGGTGGTAAATTACCTGCAGTTTCGACGTGATTCGCGTCATCCTCTGAATCCTAGTCAGATTCAGAATTTATAGGATTTAGAAAATGACACAAACCACGTCGAAACTAGTCAATCAGGTAATATACTATCAAAATGTATAATACTAACATAGTGAAGTAGGCCTACGGTAGTTATTAGGCCTACTTGTTCAACAACATTCATCAGTAAATTTTTCCCTCTCACGTTTTGGACTGGCAACCATATAATCTGGAAGGTGTGGTTAAAATTTTTATTTTATAACTAGCCGTACCCGTGCGCTCCGCTGCACCCGTTAGAAATAAATATAAAGTAATTACATAATTAAAATAGGACGTTTGATCCAGGGAACATTCGTGTTTGATAGAAGGATAAATCGCTTAATATGTTATTTAATTCCAAATAATTAAAATGCGATCATTTTGGTCCAGAGACACTCATTTGGTGCAATGACAATTCCTTTAACATGTTTCTTAATTTTTATTACATGCAACCATAGTTTAATGAAGATTGACATCATTTAGATTTAATGTGTATATTTTATTTTGCTTGTTATAGGTTTCCATTGAATTATGGTAATAACTTAATTTTAACCCTTGTTTTCTACGTATTCAGTAAATGGCGCTTGGCCCACTATGGTTCTGAACCTTTCAAATAACTTAAATTATATTATATAATATTACATATTATATTATATTATATTGTTATATTATATTATATTATATTATATTATATTATATTATATTATATCAGAAGTTACTGTAATAACATTATAGCATTATGTCCATCTAGAGAAACTACATTTTCCAATGGTGAAATAATAATTAATTATACAAATCGGTTAATTTAGCTTCCGATATTACTTCATACAAACACAGAAACATTCTCTGTAGCCTATCTTTCATAGCTTTCGATTGTTGCTGTCCAAGGCCCCTTATAGACGAAGTCATTTGTTTTTTAATTCATTACACGGCCTTAGATGGCAATTATTTTAATTTTAAAACTCACTTATCTCATTAAATATCAGTCCTATCAACATTTTTTAAAGAATAAAACTTATCGCAAATTATTTTTAAAGAAACTTTTGTTATGTAACATTTTTCACAAAAATCAATAATAAGCGAGATATTTCGATTTATTTAATTCAGGCCCCCTTATAACCCCCCTTTTAAATAATGTATTTTGAATGTCATATAGCCTAAAATCTAAGTTACAACGAACTTAATTTATATTCCATTTTCATCGAAATCCGTTCAGCCATTATCGCGTGAAAAGGTAACAAACATAATAATAATAATAATAATAATAATAATAATAATAATAATAATAATAATAATAATAATAATAATAATAATGTTTTATTTTCGCTGGCAGAGTTAAGGCCATAAGGCCTTCTCTTCCACTCAACCAGCCTTAATCAATACAATACATAAATTTAAATTACAAATATTTTCATTACACTTAAAAGGTTCTCCAGCAATAATCTTCACTACACATGTATTTAAATTTAGATAAATCTATAAGGTAAAGTAGTAACTTAATTTATGAGCTAATTTAATTCAATGAATTATAATTAATTTAATATTTGAGATAGCTAGTAAAATGATGAAAATTAATTTAATATAAGCTTACTAGGACTATGTTACAGGGAGAATATATATATTTCTATTTCTATAATGAGAATATTAATGTAATTGCCATTAGAGGTTTTGTAAATCTATTTAGAGAAATTAAAGACAATAATAATAAGAATGGACAGATGTTAGTTTCATTATAAGTAACAAATATTAATCAGCAATTCATCTGTTAAGTAAGAATTTATGTAATTTTGACCTAAATGAAGCTATTGTCCAACAACCCCTTATATCACTCGGAAGCGAGTTCCAATTTCTAGCAACTGAAACTGTATAGGATGAAGAATATAAAGATGTCTTGTGGTAGGGTATAATGAGTAAATTGTTATAATGAGATCTTGTACTTAGCTGATGATATGCGGATAAATTTTGAAAACGAGAAGCCAAATATATTGGGGTAGCGGTGCGCAGAATTTGAAATAAGAGAACAAGAGAATGCAGGGCTCGTCGATCGCTTAGCCTTAGCCAAGACAGAGTTTGGAAAGACGGGGAAACATGATCATACTTACGAATATTACAAATATAACGGACGCACGCATTATGCACACGTTGTAGCCTGTTGCTCAAATTTGCATTTAGGTTACTTAATATAATATCGCAGTAGTCAAAGTGTGGCATCACGAGTGTTTGTACAAGGATTAATTTTAACTTATCAGGAAGAAAGTTCTTCAGTCGCTTTAATGAGTGAATAATGGAAAATATTTTTTTGGAAGTGTGATTCACTTGTTCATTCCATTCCAGGTGACAATCCATATAAATACCAAGGTTCTTCACAGTCGTACTGTATGGAATAGTAATATTATTTACAATTATCGGTGGCAAATTTTGTTTGTCACACTTCGATCTTTGATGTTCTATTAAGATTGCCTGCGATTTACTTGCATTTAAATTAAGTCCGTGCAGTACAGAGAGACAGAGACAGAGACAGACATACAAACAAAAATTTCAAAAAAGCGATTTTCGGTTTCAGGGTGGTTAATTATGTATGTTAGGACCAATTATTTTTGGAAAATCGAAAATTACCAGAAAAATTTCGGCTACAGATTTATTATTAGTATAGATTTAGAATACCGTATGAGGCCATTTTTGCATTTACACTTCGTCCATTTCTTTCATCGTCGATGAACTCTGTTTTTATAAGAAACTGCCTTAAATGATGAAATCATGATATTCGGCCTTCTAAATAGTACCGGTATATTTCTTGGATATTGTTGTTGTTTAGTCAACTGTCCGAAGACAGGTTTGAACATCGTAAGTGACACCAATAAGGCCTCACTCATTAGGCAACTAAAGTAGGAGGTAATGAGGGTAGGATGGTCAGTTCCTTTCCCCCTCCATTGTATAAATCACTGACTAGTAACATATTACACTAATCAGACTTCAGCTGTATACAATTTTTCTTCCTCTGACACATATCAAGTGAGATGTAGGTCTACTGCCTGATTGTTAGGACTCAGAAATTTATGAAATGTCATCATTTTTCTGATACATCACAGACAATGAAGGATGTAATATAAACTCGTTTCTCTTCAACACGAACCATTATAGCCTTTTATTTTGCATTTTTCGGTCTTTTATTGTCTATTGGTTATTTTTTAGGAAATGTTCTCTTTTTGTTGCATTTTTGCCCTTTTCTGTTTATGAATGGACTTTTTTTTACGGTGTTGTTGTCTATATTCGAGAAACTAGTGCAGATTGCTTACACCATTCGACTGCACCTTGCAGGAATTTTCCTTATGGTTACATCAGCCTTGACTCCTGATCATGTGTGTAACGTGCTTCTCCCCATTCAACGCAACAGCACAAAATACTCCAGTCGCAGTGCCCGCAGTCAGTATATTGTATCTCACAAGTAAAAATGTAGAAGTGCCGAAAAGAAAACAAAGTTTTTTTTGCGACAGTTAGTGACTGAATTTTGTGACAATGTATTTTCCACAGATGGAAATATATATATATATATATATATATATATATATATATATATATATATATATATATTGTATTTTACTATTAAAATCTTGGTCTTTTTTTAAATTTTAATGATATATTTTGAGAAATTTAAGGTCATTTTATAGGACATTTTTCTGTGATTTTTAGGTCATTAACTTCCGAGCCCTACTGATAATAGATGTACAGAGACATCATTTTATTTTTACTAACATTTTTAATATTAACCTGGCTATACCTTTCTATTAACGATTGAAACAGGAAACACCGTTTGCTACTCTTTCCACGATGGAGTTCGATGATCCTGGCGTAAAATACAAATCACTTTACTAGGTATAGGAGGGAAGAAAAGTAATTCATCCATTTATGTAAACTAGGAAATATCGCAATTTTGAGTTTGATAATTTTCATTAGGTTTTTGTTTAATCAAAATACAGTACTGTATTAACACTTAGTGTTTTACACATGAATTGAGCTATCCATTCGGAAGTATTAATTATGCAGTGTATATTGTACTGTTACAGCACATTAGCGTACAATATAGAGAATGAAGTTAAATTGAAAAATAATTATAATATGGATATTTAAACACATTTTAGAAAATGGTGGCCGTTCATTTCGATACAGGCTTCAGTTCTTTTGTCCATATTATCGCACTATAGACTATTGTACCTAATTCCAATTACCAGTTTCGTCCTTCGTACGAGTAACTCATGTTGAAATAATTCTGTACCTACTCTATAAAAGAGTACCTTACGTACTGTAAATTCAATCTTCACTTCTGCCCGATCCGAAAAGATAAAATCACTCAGAAATGCTATCTGCTGTCCGTTCAAGTGGTTTTGTCGCAGGGTTGTAGAAAAGGGGGGGAAATCACGTGACAGTTAATTACTTAAGGAGGCCCTTTTATTTAAGTTATTTTAAACACTTGAATAATATTACGTAGACGTCCAATTCCTAACAGAAATTAATGTTTTCAGAAAAGAGCTAAGATAGCCCAGCTACTAGACTTTACAAAGGGGCGAACAGAAGCAGGTGGGGGAAACCGGGATGCGACATAGGGAAACGGACGACAGTACCCGTACGAAAATATGATTCAATATTGAAAGCTCTTTCGTCACTGGAAAACGCGAACATATTTCTGAAACGTACTATACTCAGTAACTCTACTGCTTACGCGCCCTCGGCTCTGTGTCGTGAACGGTTGGAAGTTTACTAGTAGAAGGGGTGGGAGTGAAGTACATTCCAAAACTCAGGTACAATAAAAATTGAAGTAAAAATAAAATGATGTCCCTGTACAATACATATCAGCCAGAACCTCAATCACAGGTTTTCTTAAATGTATTGCAGCTTATTGTGCGACTTTGTGTCTCTTCGGGGCTAATATTCCTAACTGGGTACTGTGGATTTCAATATGTGTCGTCTGTAGTGACTTCAGAACTTTCAGAATGTTAAACATGTATGGTTGGTGATGGTAAAAGTTGGAGTTGAGGGACGAATGAAAAGATTCACAGATACTAGTGGTACCGTATAGGAACATATACCATAAATCAATCACTCAATCTTGGTCCTCGAAGCACGTACATACCTGGACTCTGTTCTACAGAGAATGGACTTGGACGGCACATGGACGCAGCTGCTACCAATATGCACTTCGACTCCCGCGTCGGAAATGCCTCGTACCGTGACCCATTGGTTCTTCCAGGCCTGTTCGCACACAAAGATTGACACTTGTTGCTAGTTATGTAAAGAACGAAGTCACATTAAGAATAGAAAGCACTGCATAAACGATACCTTCTTGCATGCAGAAGAATTAAATGCACAGCTGCAGGACACAATGGCTGAGGACGCAAATTATATAGAAATTACCGGGTGAACTGGCTGATTCTGATACTGAATATGAACAAACTCTGCCCAGTAATTTAGAAAGCATCGTTGTACATTGGTAAGGCATGCTGAAAACGTGCATTCTGCGAAAATCTCGAACAAGCAACATACTTTTAGAAAAATAACGCAAGTTTGATTCAGGGGATTTCCAGTAAAAGTAGTTTAAATATTATAAATTTAATCATGAAACTGGAATTAAATTAGACTAGGATAGAAATAAATTCATACGGAATTTGGGACTTAAAAACAAAGCTATAGAATATTGAGGCTGAGGATAAAGTTATGTAGAACGTTAGAAATAAATACGAAAATTGAAATTTAAAAATAACATAGATAAACTACAGGTCAATGAAAACAAAATTTAAGCTGTGAAATATTTTTTTTAAGTAGAATCTAGCTAGCTTTGTAGTACACACAAAAGAAGCTTTAATTTACGGAGTAATGGAAAGGGTATCCGAAAGAACAAAGATTAGTAGTAGTAGTGGTAGTAGTAGTGGTAGTAGTAGTAGTAGTAGTAGTAGGTTTATTTTGTCTGGCAGAGTTAAGGCCATGAGGCCTTCTCTTCCACTCAACCAGGTTTCAATAATATACATGAAATACAAAATTAGATTACAAAATAACACAAAAGAAAATACCTTAGAAATTACATAAAATATAGTAGAAAATTACAATAGTCAATATCAGTTACATAATATAAACTTACAAATAGTCAAGATCGGTTACATAATATATAAAATAAAGTTGAAAATTACACATAATCAAAATCAGTTACATAACATAAGGGGAAAATACACACACACACACACACACACAATTTATAAGACCTAAAATGCTCGAGATAAATTCGATTATTAATTCACTTGAGATATATTATACAGTTAATATACTAATAGGAGAATACATGTGGGTTACAAGACATAAAATGCTGATTAGCAAAGTCGTACTAAATGGCATACAAATACAAATGATTAAATAATATATCAAGATAATAAAAAAAGAAAAGAAAAAAGAAGAAGAGAAAGGAGAAAAAAATAACAACTTGGTTATTTAGGACTATTTAGAAACTTCCACAAAAGTCTAGTTCTGTTCATTAAAAACATTTCTAAGCAGAAAGATTTTAGTGTGTATCGCCGGGTTATTGCGAGCTGACGACGAAACCTCATGCAACCCACGCATTATATTCTGCGTCCGGCTTAGAGGAAAGAACTTAGTGAGGAAATCCAACGTGCTACCCGTCAAAAAGCAACCTCGTGGCTCGGTAAGAATGCCTGTAACTTAGGTTTGACTCATTCTGTACAATAAAAATGTTTCCATTTTAATTCCTCAGCATACATTTCATATTCTTCCAGTCGCACGCTTTATAGAGACCCTCAAAGCGAGAATATTTATTGCTGCTTAGATCCGTAAACTCATGGACGACAAATTGTTGGAAAATTACATGAATTAACGCTGCAGAGACAAGGTCAAACTATTATAAAAGCAAAACAAATATCAAAGAAAATAAGTAAGCACTTTAACAGGAACAGTTGGTTGAACAAGATGGGACCGGTTTGAATTGAAAGCAATAGGCAAGAATTACGAATAAAATCCAGCATGTAGAAATGCAGAAGAATAATCTAAGTGTATAAAAGCAGATGTTACTAGAACGAGCACATCTCGCGTATATAGATTTCAAGAGACTCGTTAGGATTGTGATAGGCGAAGATTCACCTAGAAAAAGTAAAATAAGAAGATAAATATGAATTGAATTGAAGAACCAAACATGGCAGAGTTTTGGAAAAAAAAAGTGATGAGAAGACCAGATTATAAGAATAGTAATCAGTGATGCGACAGCCCATGAAGGTCCTGGACCGATTAGTCGACTGCTAGTCTTACGTTCCACATGCCTTAGCGGAGGTGAACGATCATCCAATCAGTACGAGGTAACCTTGCATGGCTCAGTCATTTCACGTCCTTCATATAGTCACTGTTGAGGAACAAGAGGAACTTAAGCAAATTTTACAGGGGATGAGGAGAACGGAGAGAAGTTGACGTAACAGGATAACAAGTTAAAGAATATGAAAAATCAAAACCGTATAAAGAATAAGTGCCAACAACATAAATGGTAACGATTTTTTATTTTGTGTTTTTCTTCTTTTGACGCAGATTTGCGGGACTGACTTCTTTTTAGAGCCCTGGTTTTGTTTCTTTGCTAATTATGGGGTTAGATACAGCTTAAAGAAGTAAAATTTTGGAAATATTCAACATTTTTATACAATAATGAAAATTGGTATATGTAAAACACTGTCCTTCTGCTATACGATAAAAATATTTTCACGATTAAAAAAAATATTTATATTTTCTTTTTCAAAATTCAAAATTCACGTGCAGCGATGAAGCATTTCCCTCATAACTCAAAAAGTATCCAACATTCTGTGATGAAATTTTTTGTGTGTATTTATGCACGTCATATCTACAATATGGTGAAAAATCACTTCTCTACTTTTGATAGATTGTTTGATAAAAAAAAAATAAATTAAAAAAAATGGTCAAATATCAGTATTTTCTTCTAAAACAAAATAAAAAAGATATTATTTATTAAGGAATGTAGCATGATATTGTAAACATGAGTTTCAGCAATGAAATAAAGTGAGAGAACATGAAAAAGTTAACAAGTTTATGAGTCATGCGGGAAACGCTTCATCACTGCACAGTGAACTCCACCGTTTTGAATTTTGAAAAAAAAAAAATATATATATATATATTTTTTTTTAATCGTAAAAATGTTTTTTTTTCTTCCCCACATAGCAGAAGGACAGTGTTGTACACCTACCAGTTTTCATTGTTGTACAAGATACAGTCACAGTCTACTATATACAGTCGCGAAGCTTGAGGTGATTGTTTGCAAATCTCGTGATAAAGCGCTCCAAGCGGTTAGCAACTAGAAACAATAGACTGTCCACGGTCGACTTTGGACTGTGTCGTATTTCCATCGAGTGCTAGCTCGTTGCGTGTTTCACATTGATGCTTGTGAAATGTTCGTTATTGGTTGTAATGAAAATGTTAATGGCTAAAATACAATAATTGGAATAATAATATTTTACTAGAGACGTAGAAAAATTAAGTTTGTTTTAATGAAATTTATTGATCAGGTTTTATTTTCAATTCTAGTGGGATTATTATTGCTTAGGCCTACTTTTTTTTTTTTTCAAAGGATATGTTTTTAATTATAGCTGTTAATTTTGTTGTTATTTTTATTTGTTACTTTACTGGAGACGTAGATAAAGTCTGTTAGAATAAAATGTATTGATCACGTTTTATTTCCAATTCTGGTGTGATTATTATTGCTTAACCTCATCCCACTTTGTTAACTACGTAAGCCTACACTACAAGTACCGGTACACGTAAGTTACTCCATTAATTCATATTTCCATTATTATTGTTGTAAAGGGAAATGCAAATTAATATTTATTGGTTTCATAGTTAATTATCGCTATAATCTTGAATGAGTGAAGCGATTATAGTAAATTTCAGTTCGTTTTGCACAAACAAAAATAATATTAACCTATTTCTTGCAGGTATCTTCGAGTTTATGGTGGAATTTAATATACTTCATTAAAATAATAAATTAACTTTATGCATTTAATATTTCAATAATGGAAGGAAGGTGTTAATTTTTCCAAAAGAGCACAACGAAAGTGTAACATATTTTGTCGTCTACTAGGAGAGAGATCTGCGATGATGAGGCGATAGCAGCGATCCTAGTGGTGGGCAACTACCCATGTTTGCATTTTTACTACGTATTGAGCTTCGCGACTGTATATAGTAGACCGTGATACAGTAATGGAGGAAAAAAATGTTGAATATTTCCAAAAGTTTTACTACTCTAAGCTGTATCTAACCCCTAAAAAGTTATTAAGCAATATATTGGTGTTGACATACTGTCTTCAACACTTAGAGTATTAGTGAGGTCGGTACGATATATTATTATTTATTTTTATTTTCCAATTTTTTATAATTTTAATATATTTCGTCGGCTTAAAGTGTAAACCTGCTAACCGCCAAAAAGAAAATTTTACAAGGGAAGCAAAAAACTAAGTTTAAATTAACTCTGAAACTTTTGGACCAAATCCAAAGTACAGGTGGCATTTGTACCTGTACTTTGAATTTGGTTCTAAAGTTTCAGAGTTAATTTATACTCAGTTTTTTGCTTCCCTTGCAAAATTTTCTTTTCGGCAGTTAGCAGGTTTACACTCTAAGCCGACGATTTTGTTTATTTATATTTATTTTTAACAGTTAATAGTCTTAGAAGTAATCGGCTGATGACCCAAGGTCTCAACCTACATTCTAGACCACCGCAGTATTATTTCGGAATTGCCTTGCCTTAGGCTAGCTAGATTGGAAATGATGAACATCAAGGTTGACATGGACAGGTGTCATTCTGAAGATCATGTCTGAAAGAAATTGACAGAATGGAGAGTTGGTTGGTCGTAATAAATGGAGATAATCCCCGATATCTTATCTCCGGATGAAGTGAATCAGATTTATACAGAATGCCACAAAGTTAAATCGTCAAACTCTCACAAGCAAACATTCTGATGGGGGCAGATACCGTAAACTGGGGTTACTTTGAACACAGAGGAAACTTTGACCATTTTTTTTTTTTCAGAAAATCTTATTTAGATTTCTACATGCTGCACTTGTTGCAGATGGAGGTAAATTTGATATGAGAATGATTTTATGATAATTTACCTCCATCTATAACAAATGCAGCATGTAGAAACCTAAATATGATTTTCTGAAAAAATGGGCAAAGTTTCCCCTGTGTTCAAAGTAACCCCAGTTTACGGTAACAAAGTTCATTTTTTTTCTTTCCTCTATGTTAATAAAATCAAAATAAATTCTTGTACAAATTTTGGCCACTCGAGCGCAATTACAAGAGCCGTCTAGAAAGTAAGTTTCCTTGGGGCCGTTTACAGAAAGAAAACAACTTCATGAAAAGATTTATTGGAACAGATACAGCAATATTATTGAGCTATTTTTCAACATATTCACGACCGAAATTGAGACATTTGTCATACCGTGGAATCAAAGACTCCAGTCGACACTGACATGGATCTGGTTGCAAGGATTCTCACAGCCGCTGAAGAGGTGCGTCAATCGCCTTGGATGCTAGAGCGTATGCGACAGTCCATGGTGCGTCGCTGTATAGTTTGTAGAGATCATGGCGGTCGACATTTTGAACAGCTGCTTTAAACGAAGTGAAGAGTACACAGTGTACTGTATAGTGAAGTGTTTAACAAACAAGTATGCGTTTTGTTCTAAGGTTTGTTTTATTACTCATGTAATTCTTGTATTTTTTTTGTATTATAGTTTATGATATTACAGTACCTACTTCAGAACTTAGTTGATCACTTTTTAATTTTTGCTTGTAATCTATCAGAACCCATCTTATCACCGTCCAAACGACATGCTACAAGTAAACACATCAACAACACATTACTCAGTAATAAGTCACCGGAGACCATATCAAAACACTCAGCCAACATCCCTGCACAACCTGTGAAAGTTTGTCGGTAGAGTTCTGGTTCACCCTGTATACAGGTGCTCTTGTTTACTGCACATGCGCAGTGTGTTGTAAGCACAATTTATACAATAAGGGAGCTCAAAATTTTATTTCCGAATTTGTAGGCCCTACACAGAGTGATGAAACATTGTTCTTGGTTTATCTTGCAATATGATGTAATCTTCATAAAATTTTTAATTGTATTTGAAATAATTTCAAACTGTAATGGAAGAAAGAATTTTAAGTCGAAGTGTTTGAACGGTCGCGATAACACTATATACAGGGCTGGGCAGCAAGAGCGGATTCTAATCTCTCACGGGGAGCCATATGATTTCTCTTCAACCCCTTTCTTCCCCGCCGAACACCGCGCAGCGTTGATTGAGTTACGGATGAATATTAAGCATCCCCGTTTAGAGTCTGGATGCGCTCCCTATGCCCAGCCACTATAAAAAGAGACAGTCAAATTACAGAATAAGACCCATGCACAATGCATCTGATACTATCCAACACTACCTCTGGGATCCCGGAGTAAAGATTATTCTCCATGAATTTTATTTCTGACTCGAACAGCAGTGACTGCGATAAAACGTTGTACAATTTTTTCACACCTCTAATGAGTGGATACGAGAATTAACATAGTGGTTATACAACACGACGTTATTATTACAAGGCTGTAATAACATTTAACCATCGTCAAGAAGGCAATAATCAGCGACCTCGCCGTAACATGCGGACCTGCCCACATTGCCGCAAGCCACGGATGAACAAACCGTCTTCAGCTGCTACGATGGGAAACCTTCCAGCGAGGTTCTTGAAAAAGAACATGGATTCCATTATTTCCTCATGCCACGAAACATGAAGAAAAAGCAACGTGATTTTGCGGAAGGAGAAGAAAAAAACTTCAACATTTCACTGAAATGCATACATAACACAATGTTATCGAAAACCTTGTTATTCTTGTTTATATAGTCTGTTTACATCTGATTTTTTTGTTACATTAGTGACTCTACGCAAAAAATAAAAAATAGGTTGCAGCCGCCAAATTACTCTTCAAGGAACGATCACTCATACAAATTGAGGGAAAGAAGGCAGAGGACGGACACTGGAAAGTTTACTAAAAGCTTTACCAATAATCAAAAATGTATTTAAAAATAGGCTTAAGAACTTTACTAATAGACGGTAGTATATTATACACACTATTTAAAGGATGTAATTGATATCTTGTTATTGAAGTGTTCTATCAGTGAGGAAGTGTGTTATGTCAGTGAAGTGTGTAGTGTCAATGAAGTCTATTGTGCAAGTGAAGTGTGTTGGTGTCAGTGAAGTGGTTATGCAAAGTATTTGAACAGTGAAATGGTTAGAAGTGTTAGTGAAATCAGGTAGAATCAGTGCAGTGAGTGAGTTGACAGCGAAATAAGTGTAGTGCCGAAAGGTACTTGCAGGTATGAACCTGTCACACTCGTGGGTCTTAGTTCGAACTTAGGGTTAACAAATTAGATCTACTTTAAATGTTATTTTAAGTGTCCATGCTTCATTTAATATAGGATGCTCCTTGTTATTATTTTATTATTATTATTATTATTATTATTATTATTATTATTAATTGTTTTTATTAGTTGTGTTTATTATTAATTGTCATTATTAAGTGTAATTAGTTACCACTGCCACTGGGTATATACCCATTTGCAGTGTGAATACATACATACATACATACATACATACATACATACATACATGCATACATACATACATACATACATACATACATACATACATACATACATACATACATACATGCATACATACATACATACATACATACATACATACATACATACACAACCCGCTGCCTTCATCCAGACTGTGGTGAGCTTGAAACACTTGGAGACGTGTTTGGACAATGCCGTAAAGGCGAGCTGCTGATCAATGCTAGACATCATCGTGTACGACATGCTTTGGCGATATCGTTAAAAACTTTAAATTGGGAGATTCATGAGGAAGTACATTGTGTATCATCAGATGGTTCTTTTAGACGGGCAGACATTATTGCTATTAACGGACGCTTAAAACTGGCTCTTGTTCTTGACCCTACTATCCGTTTCGAAAGGAACCTAAATCAGGCCACCGAAGTTGATATTGAAAAGAAGTCCATATATGAACCTTGTCTGCCGTATCTTTCTCAAAAGTACAACGTCCCTCTTAAACAATGGTCTGTCATTGGTTTGCTGTTTGGCAGTAGAGATTCTATTACAAAATTCACATGGAATTATCTTAAGGAACTTCACATTCCTTTTGATTATGTAATGTCTATTCTTATAAATATTATCAAGGATTCTCTTCAAATATTACATCATCATCTCTATTTCAGTTAATCCACTTATATATTTGCCTTCAAAAATTAACTTTCTTTTTTATTTAATGTTTCAAATCACATTATATTATACATGTTTATTGTATTCAGGACCCTCAAATTCTTTGAGTTGATGTCTTTAATGAATAAATAAAACATCGTAGTTTTTTTTAACTGTCGCGTTGCATTGTTTTCCATCAACTTACCGCAGCATTATCAAACAAAACGAAATTCTTTTCGTACAGATAGATACAAGCCTCTAAAAACCTATTAGTTTTAGATAGACTACATATGACTGAAAATTTAATAAATTAATTTTTTTTTCACGATAGTGCGTGAAGTGCAGTGTGTGAAGTGATCATTTTCAACATCAGTGCGTGAAGTGAGCATAGTGTGCGCGAAGTAATAACACCAGTGCATGACGTAATAATTTGAGGCTATCGAAGAAAAAACATTGTATGATACACATTCGTGAAGTTGTATTTTGACAATCGTGTATTTGAGAAACTCGGTAAGCCTCGTTTCTCAAACCTACTACCCACTTCACGAACTTGTATCATAAATTACTATTTTAAAGAAACCTCAATCTTTCCTCAGAAACTATTGGGAATTAAGTAATTTACGTTTCGTTTGTTTGTTTGTTTGTTTCTTTCTTTTTTTGGAAAAGTGTAACTTAATCTCCAACTTATGATTTCTTCCTCAAATAATACAAATCTGAATATTATCTTTCGTTACAAATTTTAGGGTTATCTCATTTTTAAATTTAAATTTCATAAAATATCTGTGCCAAGTCATGCATTAAACTAAAGTGAATGTTCTCTAGAAGTTTGAAGTAGTAATTTTGGCGATTAGAAACTGAGAAAAGATGCATTTTGTACAGAAATATAAACTTACGGAAAGAAACCTTCAAAATGGTCCCAGGTGGATATGGCGGATTGTTACATATATACAAACATATATATTACTTTTTTAGAAGTAAGTAGTGTATTTTTCAAGTAACGCTAAACATTTTTAGTGCATCCCAGCTACATAAGACGATTTCAAAATAACTAAATGAATGAATGAATGAATGAATGAATGAACGAATGAATGAATGAATGAATAAGTAAATAAATAAATATGTAAATAAATAAATCAATAAATAAGTAAATAAGTACATGAGTAAGTAAATAAATCAATCAATCAATAAGTTAGTAAGTGAGTAAATAAATAAATAAATAAATAAATAAATCAATCAACCAATAAGTAAATAAGTAAGTGAGTAAATAAATAAATAAATCAATAAGTAAGTGAGTAAGAAAGTAAATCAATCAATCAATAAGTAAATGAGTAAGTAAAGAAATAAATAAATCAATCAATCAATAAGTAAATAAATGAGTAAGTAAATTAATAAATAAAAAGCTCTTTAGAAGTGAGTAGCATATGTTTGAAATGCCCTTGGAAAGAAGAAATATCAGAACATATTATAATGGAATAAAAGAACAAAAATGAAAATTTTCACTATTTTTCAAGATTCAGGTTTCCTTAAATAGCAGTGGTTGTCATTGTGAGTTCAGTCCTGTTATTTCGTCTTGGAGATCCTGAGTAAATTTATTTTCACGCAGGCAAGCTATCAGCGTGAAGCGAAACCCCCAGGGAAGACCAAGGCAATTTTTGTAGGGGCTGCCAACCCTTAGTCGAGGGGAAGAGACCAGTTTTAAGACGTCAGTCTTTCGATTTCTTCCTCCCAATATGGAAATGGTTGGTACCACCATGTTTCAGGTTGAACAGCCATCGAATCCCTTTAAAATGATACAGTGCCAGGTAACGGAAAACGAAATAAAGAAAACTTAGAAAGTATGAAAAGGTCGAACTTGGAGGCCTAGGAAAATATAGAAATATGGAACTTAGAAGTCTAGAGAAATATAGCAAGATAGAGCTTGAAGGCCTAGCAAATTTTCCAGATCCCTACCAAATACATATTTGACTAGCTAAGCGAGAGTTTAAAGTAGCACTCGACCACCTGTTATTTGAGTGTCCACTATAAGTACGCCGGTATGGCTAGGAACCCATAGTAGTATGTGCGATACAACTTTCTCACCACCATTAACAAAAGTTTTTCTGAAGCAATGTTGCTTAAAGGAATTTCACAGATTTATTACAGATGTATTTAAGACCTTGCAGAAAGTAACAGTATTTAGTAACAGTGTCCTATTTATTCTTTTGGAGCCAAATTTGTAACTTTTAAAAGTATGGCTATTATGTTGAAGTGCATGTGTTGTAGAGGATGCTTGATTTGTTGTGTATGTGAGTCATAGTTATGGGATGCTTGATGTCGTCGCAATGTCGTAATTATAGTTTGATTGTGTTTGTGTGACTATTGTGTATTAATTTATGATGTATGTTACGGAAAGTTGCATAATTGTGTTATAGAGAACGGCTATAACAAATGTTATGTTTATGTGTTGTAACTGTTTTCTGTATATTATTTTAATGTACCGAAGTACATATGATATTTCCATGCAGATACTCTTTCATCGTATGCTTTCTGTATGTCTCAAATTGATGCCTGATGTTTGATTTGCAATCGCAATGTTTAAATTAAGGATTGTTTATGTTTTGTTTACATTGTGTAAGACGATTTATTTTTCTTTTCAATTTGTTTTTATGCTTAGGTCTATTTTTTGTGTAAAACTATAGCCCTAGTATACATATTCAAAATAGGGCTACCCCCCATTGGAGATACAATAATAATAATAATAATAATAATAATAATAATAATAATAATAATAAAGTAGCCAGATTCAACTTATAGGTAGCTGACATTCCATACAATATGTGGAAAAACTGGTAGAACATTGAAGATAAAAGCAGAAGGAATAAGTACTAAGTTAAAATTTTACGAAGTTATGATCGTCCCATAATGGCACAAAACCGTAATCATGGTACAACCTGGCAACACTGGTTGTAGTCTTAGAATAATGGAATCGTTCCGAAGAACCCTGTGCGCGGCGCATTATTCAACAGTTCGTACGTGAGACCTGTCTGAGGAGAACTGGGTCAAGCTCAAGCTCATAAATTACGCACATTACGAAATTCGGCTGCGTTGCCTACCTTCCAGGGTGCCAGTCCCCTCCGCCGCCGCACGCGGGCCGGCACCTTCACGTCCAGGAACCCGCTGGTCTCTCCTGCTGGCTTGGCGGACATCGCGGAGGCCTTCGACCCGCCAGCCTGAAAACCAAGAAGCATCACGCATTAGAGCTGTCTTCACTGGTCATACACTTCCAGGACTGAATCTGTCTGTTGAGAGACAGAAATTTCCTTTCCTGAGGAAATAGTCATATACGTTACAAGAGCGGTATGTTGACGTTTTCATGTTCGAGGAAAAGATTGAAAAAGCGAAACGTAGTCGAGCTTTTTTAATTTCCGAGAACATGAAAACAAACATACCGCTCGTGTATCGTACATTGTTTTGTGCGAAGATCGTTTATTACATACCTGAAAGACGAATTTCTAATTAGTTGCAATGAAATCTCCATCTTGGTTTCTGTTTAATGACGGCAACTTCGGAAAACCAAAATATCTTTCTTCAACATTGTTTCTATAAAATGTTTTCTGTGTTTACTATACTCCAGCAGGCCGTGATATACGTCTGTCTCTTTTTCCCCCAGTCTATAAATGCGAACTTAAAACAAACGGTAAGGTTATGTAATGATTTATTTTTTAATTTTAATATTTTAACAATATTATTTATATAACATATTGCAGTAATAACACCGGCATCTGGAATCTTGTTGATTTTTTCACGGCTTCCTTAATGTTACTTGTATCAGGAATGCAATAAGTTTCGTGGAGTAGTAGACTTTACTTAATTTTTGCAAATATTTAAAAACAATAATTAACATTGCAATTTAGGTGAAATTGCAGTGGTAAGTTTCCAATTTATAATTATTACTATGTTAAACGTCTCTAAAAATAATATGTTAAAAGCCTAAATCAGTAAAATAAATGTCGCGCTTAAGCGGTAAGAAGAGGGAAATTGTTATGTGTGTTAGGTTGGGAATACTGAATGTGGTATTTCACATTTACCGCGTATTGGTTCTGTGCGTAAAACAAGCAAATACGCACGATCTCGCACAAAATAATATCTACATATTTTAAAATATGTTCAATTTGTGTATTATAATGAATCTGAGGCTAACAGCTAGGCAGTGTCTGCTTTCCACGCGAAAGATCCAGGTTTTAAGTCTTATTTTCTCGGACCACTTTAGTTTCCCCTACTTTTAATTCTACAATTCTCTCTCAACACATCATTGTATTTCCCTCGATGAGGAAGTGTTCAGCTTTGTCGGCCAGCTCTATAGCATATTATCCTTCGGCACACAGTAGGAGCTTCGCATGTAACAAACAAACTACTTGACATAAATGCAAATAAGTAAATATATTAATGAATGAATGAATGAATGATTGAATGAATAAATGTAAATAGATAGATAAATGTAAATGAATATATAATTGTCTAGCTTTCATTAATCAGGTAATTTTGTCGTACTTTAATTCTTATTGTAATTGTAATTGTAAATTTAATATTAATTGTAATTTTATTCTTCATATTATAGTTGTAATCCCCTGGTAGAGGGGCAGAGAAGGTCTGATGGCCTTATCTCTACCAGTTTAAATAAATAAATACTAATACTATATAAGTTAATAATTGAATGTAAATAATTAGATAAATGAATATGTTAATATAAATAAATAGATAAATGAATAGGTAAATGTAAATTAGTAGATAAAATAATAGGTAAATGTAAATAAATATATAAATTAAATGAATAGATGTAAATGAATAGATAAATTAATGAGCAAATGTAAATAAATATATAAATTAAATGAATAGATGTAAATGAATAGATAAATTAATGAGCAAATGTAAGCAGATAGATAAGTGGACACATGAATGTAAATAAATAGGTAAATTGCAAATAAATAGATGAATGAGTAGGTAAATGTAAATAAATAGATAATGTAAATGAATAGATAAGTGTAAATGAGTAGATAAAATCTTGGGTAAATGTAAATAAATAGATAAATTAAATAAATAGATAAATTATATTAATAGATGAATTAATGGGTAAATGTAAATAGGCCTAAATAGATAAATGGATTCATGAATGTAAATAAATAGATAAATGAATAGCTAAATGTAAATGAATAGATAAATGTGAATGAATAGATAAATTAATGGGTAAATGTATATAAATGAATACACAACTGTAAATAAATAGATACCTAGGCCTAAATGAATAGGTAAATTGTAAATAAAATGATAAATGAATAGGTAAATGTAGATCAATAGATAAGTGTAAATGAATAGCTAAATTAATGGCTAAATGTAAATAAATAGATAAATGAATACATAAATGTAAATAAATAGATAAATGAATACATAAATGTAAATAAATAGATAAATGAATACATAAATGTAAATAAATAGATAAATAAATACATAAATGTAAATAAATAGATAAATAAATACATAAATGTAAATAAATAGATAAATTAATACATAAATGTAAATAAATAGGTAAATGAATACATAAATGTAAATAAATAGATAAATGAATACATAAATGTAAATAAATAGATAAATGAATACATAAATGTAAATAAATAGATAAATGAATACATAAATGTAAAAGAATAGATAAATGTAAGTGAACAGATAAATTAATGTAAATAAATAGATAAATGAAGAGGTAAATGAAACTAAATTGATAAATGTAAATAAATAGATAAATGAATAGGTAAATTGTAAATAAATAGAAAATGAATAGGTAAATATAAATAAACGGATAAATGCAAATGAATAGATAAATTAATTGGTAAATGTAAATAAATGGATAAATGAATACATAAATGTAAATAAATGTGTAAATGAATAGGTAAATTGTAAATAAATAGATGGACCTTAAATTAATGGATAAATGTAAATAAATAAATTAATTAATCACTCGCTAAATGTAAATAAATAGATAAATGAATAGGTAAATGTAATGTTTTATATGGAGATAGATCTTTCCTCCTTTTTATCGCTGAAAATAGAGCGCATGTGGAGGCCTTGACTATCTAGTACGCAAAGATTAATCACAAGTTTCTTTATCATTGGCTGTTGAAACAAATTTCCTAGAATTGTAATTAATTCTACTATTGTTTTCAGCAAACGAAGCTTAATAAAACAGTAAATGCCTATGTAATAATGACAACACTCTTTCGAAAACACAGTACGCATGATGAAGGGCTCTTGTTATCGCGGCTTATTTGTGGTAATAATTTTGCTGTAAGTGCCGGTAACATAATGAAAATTTCCATGTTCTACTTTTTGCCTCGTTCTCGGTCATAAAAATTTTAACCTCTTCCCTGTGCTATACTTCCGTTAACCTCTTAGGTAGCTCAGCTGGCAGAACCTTGGCTTAAGATGATAGAGGATCCGAGTTAAAACCCTGAACGTGACGGAATTCTATTTGTGGTGTTCAAAGCCGAGAGAGTGAGGTTTTTTTTTTTTCACAGTTCTCCCGTTTTCCACCTTTTCGTTCAACTAACACTCTCCACAATTTCTCTTTCATCTTCATGTCTGTCTCAAAAAGCAGGTTAACACTTGTGTTTGCGAGGCGCCGAATCGACCGTCCGCCGTGTCCCTTTTCTTTGCGGCTTGTCTAAAAATTTATAGATGACAGTGGTGGATTTTCTACGTAGATAATTCATGGATCTGTGGAGAGAACTTGAGCAGTATCAGTATCTCACCCCGTTCCACTGACGGGGACATGACTGAGGTGGATCTATGAGGTACGGCAAACTACCATCAGGGGTATGATAATCAGGATTTGAACCGGCTTAGCATAGCAACACAATCGGCACTCAACTCACTTCATTATGGTTGTACAAAAAGCCTACTTGGACTGAAGTGCTTAGGGATACTCCTTGTCCCGTCCAGTAATTACCTCTATCCCTGCATAGCTTCCTTATTTTATTCCGTAATGAAAATATATTTCTGTATTGTTATAAAGAATGGCTCTATATACTCTACAGCAGCGGTCGCCAAGTGTAGTAGGCCTACATTTAGAACTTGTAGAATGCGACTTCCCAATCTCACCCTCTAGTTCATCTGTACCGGCAGGGTTTGTTGACGTGCTTAATGTACTCACTCATGTAGTTATCAGAGACGGCTTAATAAGAAAGAAGTCCCTTTCAAAGGAAGTAATTCAATAGAACAAGGTAAGAAATAGTTATACTCGTGCCAAAAAGATAACTTTAGAATGCGTATCATACAATGTTTTTCTACGATAGCACAAATTTTGATTAACTAAATATTTCAAATTAGAGAGGTTATAAGATGACGAAGTCATGGCCGTCTAAACTCAGAACTATTAAGAAATAACTATTCATGGAATGACAGCCTGTTTCATTATGATCACGATTTCACGGCCGTCTAAGGTAGCCATAATCAACAAAACGGTTAAGAAAAGTTGAATGCTACATCTTGCTGCAATGAGTACTGCATATGAAGAGTCCACTGCAAGAATGATGGATGTCATTTGGAATATATTTTGCAGGAGAAGCAATTGAAAGTTTGAAATGCTTAGCGCTCAAAGCTTAACTATGATTTTCCGATCATTACTGGACAATGACTATCAGTGTTAATGCCATATAACTCTGTATGTACATTCTATATGTCTTAAGCTATGTATGCATTGACAGTCTTGGTTCATTTTCGACGAGAAAGTGACATCCATCATTCTTGCAGTGGACTCTTCATATATAAACGCAGAATAATGATTAAAATGTAAATATGAATGTAAAATTTGTTACTTATTTATGTTACGTGTAATATTTATGTTTGAATATTTATGTCTGAAGTTTGTACATTGAAATATTACATTTTCTTTGGCAGTGCGTAAAATGAATAGCAGTGCCTAAAGTGATTACTTACTTTTTTACGCACTAGTGTTTAAAGGCTCGCTTCATGCATTATTTCCGTAAGGAATTGGAAGAACAATACTTTTTTTTTTAAGGGGAGAACATTAGATGTTTGCTGTGCTAAAAAGTGTTACTAGCTTGCTAAAATAAGAAATGTGCAGCGACTTTATGAAAATATGAATCGTGCGCATAATATTTTAATGTTCGATTAATTAAAATTTAATCACTTATTTCTGAAACATGCAGTTATTTTCTTTTTAGTTATAAATGAACATATTAACACATCTATGCATACTAATTTCGACATAAAAATTCATTATCATGACGTAAGTTACTATATTTACAAACTGTATATCTCTCGGCAGGTGCTGATCGTGTTAAACAACTTGTATAACTAGAAAACAAGTTTTATGGTAGAAATAAATCAAATACAACCAGCAATAAACCAAATACAACAACCGGGTCGAAATTCATGAGGAAAAATATTCTCTAGGCGAGCTATGAACTTACTAAAGCAATAACCGCATACAGAAGGGGAATTTATTAAAACGTGTCTCATTAAAGTAGTACAAGATAGATAGATAGATGAATTTATTGAGTAACATTATACATACATATATTATCATAATTTTCTCTAAAATCCAATGCATGGGTCTTCTGACCGTACGTGCTTTGTACCTAAAACAAGTCCTACTTTGTAGGTTTCACACCCCTCACTTATAGCTAGATCGAACCACTCTCCAAAAGAACACACAGATTAAAATAAAAATGGCACAAACAAAACACATTATAGGCTATAATATATCCTAATCTAAACAGTCATAAAAGTGTATAGTTGAGTATCCCTTCGTCAGTTCGCATCACAAACTTCAACAGCTGAAATTCTAATCTGTTTCGCCTTCAAGAGGAACAATCCAGTCTTTTGTACGTATTCTCTATTCCCCATGAGGACAAGACATGCAAGCGAACTTCTATTCTGACTTAGCATCGAGGATGGTATATATTTGTTCCGAATATGTTCGAATTCGGCACACTGTAATAAAATATGTGTCCAGGAATCCTTTTCTCCGCACAGTGGACAAAGGCGCTCTCCTTCTTCGTTAACAATTTTATTACCCTTTTATGCCCCCAATCTTAGCCCGTGTATGTCCTCGAGAAAATACGAATTTTGAAAGAGATATTGAATAATAGGTTGAAGTTTCTGTGAGCTAATTATTAAAAATGCTTTTTTGTTTGTACAAATTTGAGTTTTAAATTCCTATTATCTGTCATAACCTAGTTCTCTTTTCGTTAAGAATAGGAATTTGTTTCTACTATTGTAGACCTATAGGCCTATAGCATCCGCCGCTGAGCAGTTGCAAGGAGGGTTGTAACAATCTAGTATAGACGTGAATGAGCTAGGTAGGTTTGCTGCTATAACTCTAGAACGGCTAAAGGCATATAAATGCCTACCACTGCTCTACAGCGTTATGTCTTCGCCGAATCAAACCAATCCAGGACAATGGATTTTAAAATCGCTATAAGATTCTTAGCATAGCTTTGTCTGGGAGAGAAATAAAGTTGTGGGTCCTGTGTCGTACATTTACGGCACATAAAAGAACCCTATCTCTGATATAAGACTCCAGACGACATTTGTCGGTTATTTATCGCCCACGTTGTTATCCCTGCAGTTAAAAGTGACGTTAATAAATACTGCTGCTTCCGCTGCAGCAATTGCGCTCACAATTATTCCGCTAATAGTCCTGTCTTTTATTTGAAGTGCTGCAATGCATTAAGTGGAATAGTTACCGCGTTCTAAGAAATTAACTTCTAACTGACAAGAACTGAGCTTCAATAGGTTGCGCTGGTTCAACACTAAACTCACATTTACGTAATGAGCAGTGCTGCCAACTGTAGCGGAATTTGAATCCTGGTGAGAGAGCGGTGAAAACTGAAAAGCATCAGAAACGTAATGACTTTTTGATGTTCAACAATTTCTTATATATTTTTTCTGTTGAAAAAAACTTTCGAAAAAATGAGTACGTTTTTTTCAGACATTGCCAAGTTAGTTAAACTGTTGCGTCATGAAAACGCAGCAATGAAAAGGGTTTCCTTATTGATGGGCGATATGTTATTGTTGTTTAGTCAACTGTGCGAAGACAGGTTTGAAGCTCAAAAGTGACACCAATAAGGCATCACTCATAAGGCAACTAAGCCAGAAGATAATGGGATAGGGTGACCATTTCCTTTCCTCCTCCATTGCATACATCGCTCACTAGCTACATATTACACTAATCAGACTTCGGATGCATACAAACAATTGTTCTTCCTCTGACACATAACGTGAAGTGAGAAAGAAGTGCGTACTTAAATTTGAGAAAAATGAAAACGATGAAATCATACCATCGTCCGATGAGTCCACACCTGTGGAGTAACGGTCAGCGCGTCTGGCCGCGAAACCAGGTGGCCTGGGTTCGAATCTCGGTCGGGGCAAGTTACCTGGTTGAGGTTTTTTTCCGGGGGTTTCCCTCAACCAAATACGAGCAAATGCTGGGTAACTTTCGGTGCTCGACCCCGGACTCATTTCACCGGCATTATCACCTTCATTTTATTCAGACGCTAAATAACCTAGATGTTGATACAGCGTCGTAAAATAACCCAATAAAATAAATAAATAAATCGTCAGATGAAGACTAGCTTCATTATTCAATTACCACGTTGTATTACTTTTATCTGAAGAGGTTTTATGAATTTCCCCCTGTGATTTGTTGTGTAACAAGTACTTTAAATCAATATAGGCCCTAATCAACAACAATGACGTCATGAACGGTTCAAATTTCACCGTCTTTAACAAATACAGAAAATCTCACCGTGAAAGACATGTTTTGGTTATCTTGTACTTATTTTTACTTGTGTAGGGGAACGTATCGGAATTTCTGCAGAACCGTAGTGATATTTCGACTTTTTGTATTGAGAGCACTGAGTTATCATTTAGCTCCATTTTGCATTCTGACGTCCATTTCGGTGAAGTGTGGACTGCAGCAGTGGATATAAACATTTTGTACTCGATAATAACTTTATATATTAATTGTGATAGCTATTTTACAAGCCAGTAACTTCATATTAATCGGATTATTAGTAATATTGATAAATATCTACAGTAGATACTTTTAAAGTCTTGGTATTCTACTATGACATACACGGACATTAAAATTCGGACCGTATTGGCAATAGATGTCTCTAAATAAGTGAACCAAACCTAGATCCATTTTACGGAGACGACAAGTTATAGGAAGTTTCTTCTCAATGTCAGAGTCTCCTATTGAAATGTTTTGCGTAGTTCGTTTTCCTGACAGAGAGCAAGCGAATCAGCTGTTCACCCTCTGGCCCTGATAGCCTGCTGCACGGTCGTATGCTGCAGTGCAACGTACAGCACAGTCGAAACGAACCGTAGGGCGACTGGTGACAGTTCTTTTGATTTTAATTAATTGTGACTGCGAGGTTGTCTAGCGTCGGTGGAATTGGTGGTAGCGGGATGCGGCCGAGGATTATCCATGCATTTCGAGACATCCGTCTTGCAGTTGGAGAAAACATCGCATGAAACTCAATCAGGTAATAAGACCAAATAGTTTTCGAACTTTGGAAGAAATTTCACATGTTTAATACAGTATTTACGCATAGTCTAATCATTGATCAATACATACGATAGGATAAACATATTGTATAGCTTACTTTGTATGTAATAGGCTCCGTAAAGCTATTTATAAATTTGTTATTCTCCGAAATAATTTACCTAATCATATTTTAAGAATAACATATTTATCGATATTAATTTCAATCGATACTTAGATATATTATGGTACAATTGGTTGGGGAGGAAATGTTAGATCACATTTTATTCCGTTGTCATTACTCCATAAAGTAACAATGAAAAGTTGTTTGTGATTATCTAATATATATATATATATATATTTTTTTTTTCAGAATTTTGTGTTTATAATATTGAAGAAATTTAAAATTTAACTCAGTTGAACTTATCTTGATAAAAATTGTTGTAAGTAGGTCTATAAATATGACATAGATTTAATAATGCTAGGCGAACCAAAATACAATACAAAATCTGAGCAAATTCATTCTTGATATTATGGACCACCAAGATTACACAATTTATTAAAATAATAATAATAATAATAATATATAATTATTATTATTATTATTATTATTATTATCATTATCGGTTAGCACGCCTGGCCGCGAAATCAGGTGGCCCGGGTTCGATTCCCGGTTGGGCAAGTTACTTGGTTGAGGTTTTTTCTGGGATTTTCCCTCAACCCAATATGAGCAAATGCTGGGTAACTTTCGGTGCTGGACCCCAGATTCATTTCACCGGCATTATCACCTTCATCTCATTCAGACGCTAAATACAGTAACCTTAGATGTTGATAAAGCGTCGTAAAATAACCTACTAAAATAATAAAAAAAAAATATTGTTATTCCCAAATCCATGGCGCTGTAGCCCGTGAAGGGCCAAGACCGACCAGCCGTGTGGTTAGCACGATGATTCCCCCTGCCTTTATAGCTGGTTTGCGAAACCGGATTTTCGTAGCTCCCAAGTGCATAACGATGCTGGGTGGGCACCGGTCACATGAGAAAATTTCTTCCCCCATGAGGACTCCAACCAGCGGGGCCTAGGCAGGATGCCTTAGACCATGATGCCACGGCGCGAGACTATTGTTATTATTATTATTATTATTATTATTATTATTATTATTATTATTATTATTATTATTATTATTATTATTATTGGTAGTGGTAATGGTGGTGGTAAATTTGAGCTCTTTTACACAATTTAAAATTATACTGTATACTTTATAATCAGCTCACTCCCTAAGAAACCAAAGAAAAATCCAGGGCTTTTCTATAACACGAGACACTAAGCCTGCTATTCGTAGACATTTCGCTAGCCCACGCTACGAGTGTGCTAAACTAGCGCCGGTTATCGATTGGTTACTTGTACAGGATTCATATTATCATATTGCTAACAATGGTTTATGAATACGAAAAACGTTAGTTCGCTTATCATCCACCGGAAGCCCGCGCTAAGAATGTCTATGAATACGGCCCCTATAGGTTTTTTAAAGAAAAAACTTGGAAAATTTTTCAAATTTTCAGAGGGAAGGTAGTTTTGAATGTGAAGAATTCGTATAGGACGTCATTTGACTTGAAAACATATTAGAAAATAGGTAAAAATTGGAAAGAATTGATCGGTGTAGGATGCATATTAAAGTGTAAAGAATCAAGTTCCTAAAGTCGTATGATCTGTAACAATTTTTTTGATAAGTGCGTAAGAATGATGTTATTCTGTACAAAGCAATTGACAACACATATTTAGCTTCAGAACACTGGCCAATGAAAGAAATTATACTTCTGAATAGTTCATCCTCTATTTGTAATATTATTTTACCCTTAAAACTAAAGAAAAAAGGTACTTTACAAACAACTTCAAATTAGTGTAACTTTGAAAATATTGAGATTAGGACAAATGTTTATATGACTTTTTTGCTCAGAATGCCTTCGGAAATAAGCTCCGTAAGCGACTATAAATCCTCGTGAATCACCCTGTATACAAAATCCATTTAATACTAGTCTTAGGCTGTAATAAATGATGTTAGAATCCTTCCTTCACCTCTATGGAAGATAAACGTCAGAAATTCTGTTAGAAGTTTGCGAGCGAGGAAACATTGCCGGTATTTCTTTTAATGCGTTACCAACAACTAGGCCTAAGTTATTAGACGTTGGTGGAATTGGTGATAGCGAGATGAAACCGAGGATTCGCCATGGCATTACCCAACATTCATCTTACAGTTGGGGAAAACCCAACCAGGTAATCAATCCAAACGGGATTCGAAGCCACGCCCTGGCACAACCTCGAATTATTAGACAAACAGCATACCGCCTGATCTACGTCGGTCGTGTTGCCGATATTGAACTGGAGTAGAGCAAAATAGGATATAAACGGTAGAAAGAGATTAAATTAGTGTAGGTAGATTTTCCTTGGATTTAGGTTACTATAGGCAGAATACTGTGTTCTGGACTGTCACTTAGCAAAATTGGAGCGAAGTCTATAGGCACGTGGAAGTAATATAGAAGTACTAGAAACGAGGCGGAGTTGTTCCAGTTGTAATACAAGACATAGTTAACCCATTAGCAAATGAATTCTGCAAGAGATCACGAAGTAAGCAGCAGCTAAATTTCATCGCAAAGATCCGGATAAGTAAGGCAATAGATGTTCAATGCATTAACAATAGGCTGATGGGTGGTATTTGTAAGAAACACTCTTAGTTATTCATCTCCACTCATATTTACTCTAGGTACTAAGTGATAATACACGGAACATTCAGAAGTGTATCTACTAACAAGGATGTATTTGACCTCGAATGCTCAGAACGGCACAAAAACAAGTTTATAATATAAATCGTCCATCATAAAAACAGTATTGTGAGTCATTCCCATACAAAACTGCGCGTTTTACCACAAGAGACATTTCAATGATCACCTATTTAAGATCGAGGAGAAGACTTTTGATAATGCAGAGGTGCAAAATATGAATATAATAGGACCAGAAACACACATTTAAATCTCGTGACTATATTGCTACATTTCCCATCAACAACAAAATATTACCAGCATATTGATGTGTATTTCTTTAGACAATATAAACTCTATATGGGCTATTCCATCTCAAATCGACCGAAATATAGAGAAAATTGACCATGCAATTTCTAAATACAATGAAACTTTTTCTGTCCGTTGACAACTTGATACAATGCTTTGTGCAAAGTTTGAGGCATCAGAAACTCAGTGTTTAAATTTAAAATATTTAAATTTATCGTATTTTCATAAAATTAACAACTTTAAACTGTTGTGGCTCCGAAACCCTTTCACCCAATGATCAAAATCATGGTTTATTTTGATGCTGAGAAATGATAGTTTATATTAACATGTAAACAGTTTTTCTTGCTTTTTATGGAAATGGAGAAATTTAGATTTTTCTTCATTAAGACGCCTTTGCCCACGAAAAAATATTGTTAAAATATATGGTTAGATTCCGCATTGAAAGTACAAATAAGCACATATTTTTACTGGTGCACCGTTGATAAGAAAGTATTGAAAATATCAAATAAAGAAAATAAATAGTACGCGCGTGAACTAACCAGCTGACTGTAGGTAGTCGAGACAAGTAAGGCCAGGAGACAAACACATGATGTGTCGTCTAGCAGTCATGGCTGGGCTAGCTTTATCACAAGTTTTCATAAACACAGGAGTAAAATGACGCTCAATGTTCGCTTATCTTCAGCTCTCGGCCAGTGTGTGGGGTACTGCGCCGTTCAAGTCCAGGCGTGTGAAAATAATTTATTTAATACCCTCGAAACTTATTGCCGAGCCACTAAGCAAACAATGCCGAATCCCTCTTAATAATGCAAGGTTTTTTCTCAATATTTTTTACATTTTTACAAATGGGGCAAAAAGCCTAAAAGTAAGTAAAATCAGATTATCTGCCTCTCTGTATACAATAAAAATAAGTATTACTTCTTATCATAACCTACTAAATGTCAGCTTAAAAATAAGCTCCCGTTCAATGTTCTGCAGTAAATGGTTCCAGAGTTCTGAGCGCTGAAAGAGGCTTGTTTTTATAAAATACGCTAAATTTGTCGCTCAACAGTACGAAAACCGTTTGGCTTTCGATAGTATATTTTTGAAAATGCACTCTCCTCAGCACCTTGTATAAATAGGGGAAAAATTAGAGTATTAAAAAAATGCGAGGTTTTTTACTGATCGATTTCATACGGAATAGCCCATATATGTATGGGATCGTCTATTTTGTAAGACTATAATGTGAAAAACCACAAGTAAAGTTACACGATCGCATTTCATCATCAGACTTCACTTTGTGAAATAGGATACTATCAACTTTCTGCACCAAAGTACAAGCCTACTGTATGTTGCAATATGCTTGGCAAAAGGCAGGTTATGACATTGACATTGTGGTATCATCGTTTAAAAATGTAATTAGTGTGGACTGCTTGAATGCGGAAGTGATGTTGAATGTGAAAAAGTGACTTTTAAGATGTGCATATTGTTTGCTTTGAACACTTCATTGGAATCTCACATCTGCACTTTGAAGACTGAATAGAGCATTCCACTTTAAGAAAAAAGCATTGGTTTTATGGACTTTGTCTAGTACGTTGAGGGTAGACGTCTCTATGGCAATTGGCCACTTGATGGATTAGTCTTAAATGCTCAATGCTTTTTTTCTTAACGTCATTTGTTGTTCGGGTATCGTAATTATTTTAAGCAGAGATTTTGTGACAGTGTTGATGGGAAATGTAGCAATATAGATATATGTATGTTTTTGCTCCTATTGTATGTTTACGTATAATTTATTTAGCATTATTTAAATCTATATTTATGTATGGTATTATAGGTTGGGGTGGAACTTATAAATCCAACCTTTATCCGTTAATTTTACTACAGAAAAAAAGTATTAAAAATTTGTTTGAAAAAGCAGAAAGATTACTCAACTGAATTATTGTTTAAACATTTCAGAGTTTTCGACATTAAACAAATTTATTATTTTATATTATTAAAATATTTTCACAAAAGTCTGAATAACTTTGAAAGGTATATACATAAATATGGAACTAAAAATATGAATTCTCTGCGTTTATCTGAACCTAAATGTTAAAACCAATGCAGCTTTTTATCATAGCATGAGTCAAGGTCCCAGATTATCAAACAAATTTTATTCTAATATAATTGTAACCACGAATCCTGTCCAAATTAATAAAACAAATTGTATTGGATTTATAGTTTGGTTTTAAACATATTAAACACTTTTTAATCTGTATTCACTCTCAATTTTAATTTTATTTTTGTCTATTGGAATCCCCTCCTGAGCACGAGTCTTACTCATTCAAGAATGGGCTAGTTTATGTCGCATTGTATTAACTCGTATTCATTTCAAACTTACTAGCAATAAAATAATAGTAATATACGTTACAAGAGCGGTATGTTGACGTTTTCATTTTCGAGGAAAAGATTGAAAAAGCGAAACGTAGTTGAGCTTTTTTAATTTCCGAGAACATGAAAACAAACATACCGCTCGTGTATCGTACATTATTTTGTGCGAAGATCGTTTATTACATACCTGAAAGACGAATTTCTAATCAGTTGCAATGAAATCTCCATCTTGGTTTCTGTTTAATGACGGCAACTTCGGAAAACCAAAATATCTTTCTTCAACATTGTTGCCATAAAATGTTTTCTGTGTTTACTATACTCCAGCAGGCCGTGATATACGTCTGTCTTTTTTCCCCCCCAGTCTATAAATGCGAACTTAAAACAAACGGTAAGGTTATGTAATGATTTATTTCTCATTTTAATATTTTAACAATATTATTTATATAATATATTGCAGTAATAACATCGGCATCTGGAATCTTGTTGATTTTTTCACGGCTTCCTTAATGTTACTTGTATCAGGAATGCAATAAGTTTCATGGAGTAGTAGACTTTACTTAATGTTTGCAAATATTTAAAAACAATAATTAACATTGCAATTTAGGTGAAATTGCAGTGGTAAGTTTCCAATTTATAATCATTACTATGTTAAACGTCTCTAAAAATAATATGTTAAAAGCCTAAAGCAGTAAAATGAATGTCGCGCTTAAGCGGTAAGAAGAGGGAAATTGTTGTGTGTGTTACGTTGGGAATACTGAATGTGGTATTTCACATTTACCGCGTATTGGTTCTGTGCGGAAAACAAGCAAATACGCACGATCTCGCACAAAATATTATATTGATATTTTGCTCCTTTCCATAATGAAGTTCTTCCAGATCTTGAATAGGTGATCATTAAACTGTCTCATGTGGTAAAACGCGCAGTTTGCATGGGAATGACTCATTCCGAGGTCAAGTACTGTACATCCCTTATGAGTATTATTATGGAGAATTCAGAACTGAACTATGTTCGTCTGTCTTGCACACGTAGACTACATGTCGTTATTTTACATTTTACTGAAATGACTCTTCAAGCGGTCGTTGATGGTACTACATAAAACGGTAACAGTACTTCGTTTATCTTTTGTTTGGGGAATTAACAACACTAATTATACAAAATGGAGTGTTTGACAAACACTTGAAGTCGTGAAGCCGCTTCATACTCAGTCTGTAGCCTGTATTTCAGCGAACCTCTGAACTGAGCAGTTTCCTCTGAAGCAATACATACTGTACATAGCCGAATTAATTTATATCAAAGCATAACTTCCTTTAGCGATTCGTTTCCTTATCATTAGAGGGAGCTCGATTTTTGGCTAATGGTTCATATGTGAATACAACAGGCAGGACCAATTGCCAGCGGAACACCGTACCATTTCGCTATTCTTAGCATACTGAGAATACAATGTTATAGCGCCGGTAATGTTTTAAGGGCTTTCTAAAAAAAACTTTAAAACTATTCGGGTGCTATTTATAGACATTTCGCTAGCCCGCGCTACGAGCATGCTAAACTAGCCCCGGTTATCGACTTGTACTTGTTTTTTTTTATTTTATTGGGTTATTTTACGACGCTGTATCAACATCTAGGTTATTTAGCGTCTGAATGGAATGAAGGTGATAATGCCGGTGAAATGAGTCCGGGGTCCAGCACCGAAAGTTACCCAGCATTTGCTCGTATTGGGTTGAGGGAAAACCTCGGGAAAAACCTCAACCAGGTAACTTGCCCCCACCGGGATTCGAACCCGGGCCACCTGGTTTCGCGGCCAGACGCGCTGACCGTTACTCCACAGGTGTGGACGACTTGTACTTGTACGGGATTCATATATCATATCATATCATATATCATATCATATTGTAAATTTTTTACTAGACAACAATGTAATTTTATTATCTCAACAATAACTCTTCACTTTCTACAATTCACATTAAACGCTCTCGGCAACAATGGGATTTGCTCTCCACACAGCAACACAATGTTCGTTAGTGCACTCCACAGACGACAATGACAATTTACTTGGACTATTACGAACAACAATGAACTGTTAATCTTTACTAATGTTCACAAAGCACTATTTACAAATCAGAACTGTCGGTTCTCAGTTCACAGTTCTTCTAGCTCAGTCACTCAAGTTCACAGTATCTCGAACCACAGACCTTAGAGACAGTCCACTGAACTTCGAACTCTGGTCCCTCCAACTGCGGTCCACTGCACTCAAACTCAGGACTTCCGGCTCCACAGTTACGGACAAAATTCAAGTCGAACTCCGGTCTCGAAGCTGGCTTCACTGCTACACAAGACTGGCTGCTGTCCACTGACTGTAACAACACTGACTTACTGACTGTCTCAAGTTCACTCGCATCTTGTATTTATAACTAAACCATAGTTGCGAGAAAGTTCGCGATCTAGAGATTTCCATGCGTGTCCATTCTCGAATCATCCGGATATCTCTCCTCTCTGCCGCGGTCGCTCCTTCCCCTGTCTTCTCTCCGCCATAGCAAATGCCCCAGGAAGCAGATGCGCGCGCAACCGGCCCAAAACACGGCTGACTTAGCCCTTCCTCCGTCGATCGTGAGATCGAAACTCACGTGGCCGTCACAATATCATATATCATATCGCTAACACATGTTTATGAATACGAAACACGTTAGTTCGCTGATCATCCAACGGAAGCCCGCGCTAAGAATGTCTATGAATACGGCCTTTCTTGATTTATCAAATATCTACTTCTCTAATTTTTCCATAGGGTAGTTTAGGGTAATTTCGGTATAAAAACAGCCTTTTTTTAAGTTTAGAGACCCATAGCATATTACCATTATAAAATTTTCCAGTCAGTTTTTTTTTATTATCACTGTGATCTTCTAGAATGATTCTATTGCATTTTAAAATATGTTGGTCTCTTCTTATTATAATAATAACTCTATGTTTAACTATACTCAATTTACCCCACGGATGCGGAAATTTGGGTATAATATGTATTATTGAAGTAAAACATGCTTTAAAGTCCTTATAAAATCAAACTATACCAACCATACGTTAGTGTATGCATCATAAAACAGATTGGAGAGGTTAGATAGACATTTAAACATTTTAATTAGACCTAACAAATTAAAAAAAAAATCAGCCAATACTTAAGTTCTTGATAAAAATATCTCCCATTAAAATCAGGGACAGAAAACACTTCGGATATTTGTCTTTCACCAATCCATAATTCTGCAGTGCTTGGCAAAAATGACATAGGCTAAGTTAGTTTCCACAAACCTTTTTGATAATTTATTGACAACTTACACTGGTTTATGTTGATTTGACTTTTTTTTTCCGTATGAATTATTGTAATGGGAGGAATATCTATGTATTTTTTTTTCCAAGCGAGCATATGTTCCGTAAGTTGTCAATAAATTATCAAAAAAGGTTTGTGCAAACTGACTTGTGTCACTTTTCCCAGGCACTGTAGAATTTATGTACGTGGCATGATCTAGAACGAAAGCTATGTTAGTTACCAATGAACCTAAAAATATACCCAAATTACCCCATAATTGTGAATTGTCATTTACTAACGAACTTACTATATTTATTAAAAACATGTTTTAAACATGTGTAATGTACAGCTGTCAAAAAAAAGTGACAGCACTCGTGAGTAACGAATATATTCTAAATTCACTTGAAATCACATCACGGTATATAAATTCAGTGTTAGGTTTGAAACAATACAGCTGCATAATGTTAGTGTTAGTTTTGCCTTCTTATATTATTACATTACATCATGCTGTAACACAATAAAATGAAAAGGAGTGACGAAAATTTGAACCTGAGACTTTGACATCTAAATTCCGACGTAATTCCGAATGAGCTACGAGGGCACAAGTAAATGAGCATATGCGGGAAAATGGGCCCAATCCTTCTCCAAGACGTTCTGAAGATTTGTAGAAGCTCGTCCAGGATGCCTGGGATGCCATGGCTGAGAACAATCGCCATTTGGAAAAACTAGTCGATTCCATGTCCACTCCACTGCACGATGTGATCGAGTTGGGAGGAAGATGGACTAAATATTGAATCGTAGCTTTTTGTTTTTTGAATATTTAATTGTTTGCATTTTCTAAGGCAGACGCCAGTAATTTTTTTTATTTATGCCACGAAAGATATTTTTGTTGAGAATAAAATCTTTTTCTTTCTTTCTTTCTTTCTTTCTTTCTTTCTTTCTTTCTTTCTTTCTTTCTTTCTTTCCTTCCATTTACAGCCATAATGTGAAAATAAATAATGATCAAGTCATGGCATAATACGAGTACATTCATAAACCTGATGTTAATTACTAAAACAGTCATAAAATAGGCAGGAGCAAATATATTTTCTCTCTCTCTTAAAAAAGAAAAAAACAAATAATACTAGGTTGTGTTCGAACGCACGATCTCATGAATAACAGCCCGGAACGCTACCACTACGCTACAGTAGTAACATGCAGAACACTTCAATTATAACTGTAGATATCAGGCCACGTGGTACAACAACATGTAACATCGCCTGTCTCCGAACTGTAGCAAAGATACCCGACGGGAACTTAGCTTCTAAAGAGCGGTCACTTTTTCTTTTGACAGCTGCATACATGCATGAATTTAGTTACTGTATCTCAGCTGACTTCGCAACAATATTGCTTTGACATTTCATAGACTGGTAAACAAGAAACATTTTTTTTTACCAGGCAGTATCAGTGTGATCAACACAAATTTTTAACACTCCGTGATAGGAATAGTGAAATAGACAATATACAGGGTGTAACAACTTTAATGTTTAGAATTTCTGGAACATGTTCCCTGACACATTCTACGTTGATTAAGCCTAACATACCTATATCCGAAATTGAGAGGTTACAGAGATAACAGAGCTGGAAAAAATAGAACTTCTCGCAGCTCCAAGCATTATACCGTTTATACAAGGCCTATTTTATGGCATTACTAAGTAGAGATACATAAGAAACATTTGAAAAGCTGTGAATGAAGGAAATTTTACTTTTAAGAGAAATTAAATTAAAATTGTTTAGGTTGCTAAGGAAACGAAACAGACAACAGTTTAAAATAACAGTTGTGAGAAAAATAAACCGTATTGTGACTAGTCTTTTTATTGAGTTTTTACCATTAAAACATGCTTTTTGTGTTCACACATCAGGAATACGCCGACATAGTTTATGTGTATGGACTGTGTGATGGCAATGCAACAGCAGCTGTTTTGGCATATGAAGCACGGTTCCCAAATCGTAGGATTTCTAGTGCACAGGTATTTTCACGTGCCTATTGGCAAATTTCAAGAAGTACAGTGTTTGGAATCTTAAGGACATTTTTTTTTTCAACTTTGCACTGCATCTTTCATACTCACAAGTAGTTGATATTAAAATGTAATATGGTACTAATAAAAATGACATAGACATGCCACTTTCGGAAATTGGTGTTACTTCTTTCAGTATTCAGCGATAAAATTAAACTAAAAAATTTAACTTTGGGGTACAAATACTCCAAATCTATAGAACTTTGGATATAGGTATGTTAGGTTTAATCGACGTAGAACGTGTCAGGAAACATGTTCCAGAAATTCTAAACATTAAAGTTGTTACACCCTGTATATTAAATTGGCATGTGTTTGAAGGCCAGGCAAAGTTTTATTCAATAAATTCTAACTCATACCCTAATTACCTCACTATACCCAAATTACCCTGACCGATCCTAATAAAAAATGTAAATATATCACGAACTGAATAGTTTGTCTTGAACACGTACATTAGCTATACTAGTTTTTATGTATAACAAAGTATCGATAACACGTAAGAATCTACAATTTTCTCGCCGTCAAATTTGATATAAAATGTATATGTCATAAACCAGCGATCGAGCAGTACTTACCAGTTTGATGCAGAAATTTTTCATTACAAATGTTGTTCGATCACTTCACAGTCTACAATGTAAATTCAACTCTGTTTCGCTGTTCACACTCGGTTCACCCAGCCTGGGTACCACGTGTTTACCACCCACTAAATTACACACAAACATAGCGCTGAACCGTCACTGGTCGTGCGAGAGCAGCCTTCGAAAACAGTTGCTAGCGCAACCCCTTCCGTTGCCACTGCTGTGCCCGGCTTTCGGTCGCCAGTCCAACTATCGACTAACTACAGAGAAGCGAGAGTGCGGATTTCGCTAAAAAAAAAAAAACTTGTATATAACTGCAATGCAATGCGGCTAACAAATATATAATAATTCAAAATAAAATAATGAAGAATGTTGCCAGCTCAATATTCCAAAGACGAAATGTAAAATAGTATACATGTATTTTGAATTAAATATCGACATCATTTACTTTAAAATTGGATCCGTTAGACCAGTGATTCCCAAAGTGAGGGTTGCGACCCCTTGAGGGGTCGTGTAAAGAGCTGAGGGGATCGCGAGATGATTTACAAAAAAAAAATAAATAAATAAATAAATAAATAAATAAATAAATAAATAAATAATAAATAAATACAAAATTAATTAATTAATTAATTAATTGATTAAAAATGAATGAATAAATGCATGAATAAATAAATAAATAAATAATAAATAAATAAATACAAAATTAATTAATTAATTAATTAATTAATTAATTAATTAAAATGAATGAATGAATAAATGAATGAATAAATAAATAAATAAATAATAAATAAATAAATACAAAATTAATTAATTAATTAATTAATTGATTAAAAATGAATGAATGAATAAATGAATAAATAAATAAATAAATAATAAATAAATAAATACAAAATTAATTAATTAATTGATTAAAATGAATGAATGAATAAATGAATGAATAAATAAATAAATAAATAAATAATAAATAAATAAATACAAAATTAATTAATTAATTAAATAAATAAGACAAATAAATAAATACCTTATTAACATATATTTATTTTGTATTTAGAAACATAAACATATGCAACGTTCAACATAAAAAGTAAACAAAAAAACAGTAGTTATAAAAAATAAACAGTAATTAATACGATAAGTGTACCTATTTTTTTCAGAAAATACCTTCTTAAATATTGAATAAGTATTCGATACAAACAGTGATATCATTTTCAAGTTCAAGAAGATTACTTGCTTTTGTTTTGATGGCAATCATAGGCGAGAAACTTATTTTACATAAATACGAGGTTTAAAATGTTATCAAGTTTGTTTTGAATGCTCAAGGCACTCTTTTGATTCAAGCCATGCGAAAAAAAAACCCGGTGCACTTTCAACATTCCATCAGTAGGTGTATGTTTCAATGAATTTTTCACCTTTTTTTTTACTTTAGCCAGTCAACTATCTTAAAACGGATTCAGTATCCGTATGTAATTTCACCTTCTCTCTTCAGGATAGATAGATGGATGGATGGGTGGATAAATAAATAAACAAACAAACAAACAAACAAATGCCTTATTAACATACATTTATTTTGTATTTAGAAACATAAACATATGCAACGTTCAACATAAAAAGTAAAAAAAAAAAAAAAAAAAAAAAACCAGTAGTTATAAAAAGTAAACAGTAATTAATGCAATAAGTATACCTATTTTTCAGAAAGTACCTTCTTAAATATTGAATAAGTGTTCGATACAAACAGTGATATCGTTTTCAAGTTCAAGAAGATTACTTGCTTTTGTTTTGATAGCAATCATAGACAAGAAACTTATTTTACATAAATACGAGGTTTAAAATGTTATCAAGTTTGTCTTTAATGCTCGAGACATTCTTTTGATTCGAGCTATGCAAAAAAAAAAAAACGGTGCAGTTTCAACATTCCATCAGTAGGTGTATGTTTCAATGAGTTTTTCACCTTTTTTATTTTAGCCAGTCAACTGTCTTAAAACGAATTCAGTATCCATCTGTGATTTTTGTATTTTTTTTAATTTATTCCGAAAAATACTAAAAAAATCTTATTTAAAGTCGTACTTTTGGTGGTATCCACTGATTTTGAGTAAAATTATAGTTCCTTGCAATTTTACAGAGATTTGTATTTTCTAATGAGGTCAAGAACCTGTACGATAGTAAGGACTTCACAAACAAAAGTCTTACCCGAAAGTGGGTCGCACCTTTAGAAAGTTTGGGAACCACTGCTTTAGTTCCTTCCCAACCTATTCGTGTGAAGAATATGAGCCAACATTAGACATCCACACGTAACAATAATCCTTGTTATGTGATCCAAATGAGGCAAGGCCACCACTTAAAATAAAATAAAAATCTCTGCCTTGACGAGGAACGAACCCATATTTCCTAAATTCTTGGCTAGAAACGCTCTCTCTGTGGCGGTTGAACTTGAATAACTCAACATACAGTAGGTCGCTATGTATACAGCATACTATCTTCTCTTTCTCTTTTCTTTCACCTTAGTTTATTCTGTGTATACGATGTATATGTGCAAATATTTTGATATCTGTTTAAGGGAAATGCATATAAAACAATGTCCGATTTACATTTTCCCCTGCGCTATTAGTTTTCCCATAAATGTGTCTCGTATTTTATGGACAGGAGAATGGAGAAAGTTACACAACGCAGAACTGCACGCATTGTATTCTTCACCTGACATAATTAGGAACATTAAATCCAGACGTTTGAGATGGGCAGGGCATGTAGCACGTATGGGCGAATACAGAAATGCATATAGAGTGTTAGTTGGGAGACCGGAGGGAAAAAGACCTTTAGGGAGGCCGAGACGTAGATGGGAAGATAATATTAAAATGGATTTGAGGGAGGTGGGATATGATGATAGAGACTGGATTAATCTTGCACAGGATAGGGACCGATGGCGGGCTTATGTGAGGGCGGCAATGAACCTTCGGGTTCCTTAAAAGCCATTTGTAAGTAAGTAAGTATTTTATGGATGGTCGTACTACAGTAAGAAACGCCTTTCAGTTTAGACTATACGCACATCTTTCGTCCACATGTAGTCCAGCATAAACATGTCTCAGGCATGTCCAGTTAAGGTAAGCGTTCACTACATCGTATCGCACTCCTCGTACGAATCACACGTAACGGATATTTTAAGTGGAATGCATTCACTGTAACGGCTCTACCTCATCGCCTCATCGGATTTCCTATCAGCTGTTTATAACATGACTCGTACGATATTGACATTGCTGAAAACAGAGGAGTTTGAGGTTAGATCTATTAATTATGAGTGTTAGCGAATAAGAATTTGTATGTATGTATGTATGTATGTATGTATGTATGTATGTATGTATGTATGTATGTATGTATGTATGTATGTATGTATGTATGTATGTATGTATGTATGTATGTATGTATGTATGTATGTATGTATGTATGTATGTATGTATGTATGTATGCATGTATTTATTTATTAACGCTACAATTGGGTATACACCCGGTGGCATGATATATAATATACAATAATACCATTGCAGTTATACAATAATTACAGCAATAAAAGAAAAATAAACAAAATAAAATAAAATAAACCTAAATTTTATTTCTAACTATAAATAAATAGATGCAATAAACCTAGGACTATAAATAAAAACTTCTTTAACAACGCCTACAATAAGCAAAAGTAAACCTAACTTATATTTCGCCCAACCATTACCAATTTAAGTAATTACATATCACCTTAATTACAAATGAACTTAATTACATATCATCTTAATTAATTACATATCACCTTAATTTATTTACATATCATCTTAATTACATATCAGCTTAATTAATTACATGACACAACTTAGATATTTTGTAATTGCGTCTCAATTGAAGAGGAAGAAACGAAAGAGATATTGGTACATAGTTTCTATGTAAGAAACGACTTGATTACTGTAATGGGAATGCCTCAAATTATATAATTCTTTGCAATTTTCTACAAGCGAAATAAGTTTTCCATCTGCCATTTTGGTGAGATACTGAACATGTCACAACATAATAGTAATAGTTGAGCAATTAAAATTGATTTATTAAAGAAGGCCATGATCGCACGCATCGGAAAAGTTGCTCATCCGAGAAACGTGGACGGATTTGCCGAGAGCCGATGCATGGATACGATGTTTTGGACGCGGTTACATAATAATTACAGCAAAGATTGTCTTTTTCAGATCCGTTAAATGTTTTCCACGGTATCGTCTTCTGAGTTCTGACACATTACGCAACTGGCTGCAATGAAACTAACTTCGCATACACACAAATATATATATATATATATATATATATATATATATATATTAATACGTAGCCTACAAGTAAGAAATAAGCATATCTTATCGTTAGTCGAAATGGAATCGTAGCTAAAATAAGGATGTTTGAAGCGAAAACTTAGAAGCGGAACGAAATTAAGAAAATACTGCAGCAGTTCGGAATGTCGGCACAGTAAGCAACAAGTAGGAGCTAATTACCACAAGAGATATTTTCCTTGCAGTTGGAAATTAAGGTTCTCCTAATGTGCAGTGCATTGTATGCAAAAAAAAAAAAAAAAATAGTACATTATGCAACGAGCCTATAATGGTAGTAATTAAGACGCGAGTATGTTTGTTTATGAAACGAGCTTAAGCGTAGGCAAGTTTCATACGACTTTTTATGCTCGACCATATTTCTAACTTCAAATTATTCACAAGTATTCATGTTATGGTTATGTAAGTAAGGAGCGGAACTGGCCTGAATTGTGAGATGTGCGCAGACGCGAAAGTATTGATTTTTTCCGAAACACGAATGTCATTGACCTTGATATAATCTAGAGAATAACATGAACATTAGGCTTGATATAACCTGGAAATTGATTTAGAATTGAAAAACGAGATGACAAATTGAATTTATTTGTATATTATTTACAATTAACGCTAATTATTATAGTAACAGAACATAACCTTCTGCGACAGTATTGGATTTCCAGCCTCCTGACTTTTCGCTAATTGTCTTTCGATTGCATATCCGATAATAATCGATACTTGCGGTTTTATAATGGTACAATCAGTACAATGGTGATTTCTCATTGGCTGAACAACTGAATCATAATGAATAGGCGTACTTTAATGAGGTGCATTAAAGGGCTACTACCAGGTGTATAATTACTACATTTCGGCATGGTCGAGCATAAAAATTATTAAGCGTCAGTCGTACGCCTATGCTTCCTAATAAATTTCGCAGACATTGCATGGTTCAAGAAGCGCCAATACCAGTGCTTACCTTTCGGCCTTGACACCTCGAATTTTGACGGAAATGAAGCAAGCTCTTTCATGGAAGTAGTAAAGTTAGCATATGTAAATCTTTATCAACAATGGCTTTACTTTCGGACGTAAGAATAACAATAGTCATGTGGTCAATTGGTGAAGTGCTTTGTGCGGAGTGTGTCGTTGTATGGGGAAGAAACATGGATATTACGACGAAGTGAAGAGAAGCAACTAGAAGCATTTGAAATATCGATATGAAGAAGGATGGAGCGTGTGAAGTGGACACAATAAGAAATGAAAGAGTAGGCGAAGGAAGAATGATGCTGAAACTGTTCAGGAAGAGGAAAAAAGAATTGGTTGGGTCACCGGCTGAGAAGAAACTATATACTGAAGGATGCACTGAAAGGAATGGTTAACGGGAGAAGAATTCGGGACAGAAGAAGATATCAGATGATAGACGAAATTAAGATATATGGATCATATTCGGAGACTAAGAGAAAGATAGGAAGTAGGAGAGATTGGAGATGCTGGGCTTGCAGTGAAAGACCTGCCCATGGGCAGAAAACTATGAATGAATAAATTAGGCCAACAATGAAATCAGAAAGAGAGTGCCATATCACATCCGTTTTCAGTTGCCTCACAGAAATAACAAATAAAATACATTATCTGCAACAATGGCGGTTTCTTGCCTAGTTGTAGGTTTGCGCAACGACCACCTTTCTTTAATTACGTATTTTAATTGAATCTGGATTGAATTGTTACTCATTCCAACAGCATTTCAACGAATTCTTTCTGAGCAATGATTCGTTTACAGCACACAACTTTCGCTTTCCATTCAGCCCAGCGAGGTGTGGCAGTTGCTTTGCTACCCAGGTGACGATCGGAATTCTCGCTCGTTTCAAGTGCGCTGGCATCTAGCGTTGCAATTTTCAAATGGAGGCTCAAGATGTGTATTGCGAATGGTGGTGGCAATCAGCGTGCAACCTAATAACAGTTGATCCTGGATGTAGTTATGTTTTATTCGTAAATCCATTGTAAAAATAAACCTCACTCTCATATTTCTTTATGCTTCTTTCTCTCTTTTTTCTTTCTTTCTCTCTTTCTTCCTTCCTTTCTTTCTCTCTTTCTTTCTTTATTTTTTCTTTCTTTCTCTCTTTCTTCCTTCCTTTCTCTCTTTCTTTCTTTCTTCCTTTCTTTCTTTCTCTCTTTCTTTCTTTCTTTCTCTCGTTCTTTCTTTCTCTCTTTCTCTCCCTCTTTCTTTCTTTCTTTCTTTCTCTCTTTCTCTTTCTTTCTTTCTTTCTCTCTTTCTTTCTTTCTTCCTTTCTCTCTCCCTTTCTCTCTTTCTTTCTTCTTTCTTCCTTTCTCTTTCTTTCTTTCTCTCTTTCTTTCTTTCTTTCTCTTTCTTTCTTTCTCTCTTTCTTTCTTTCTCTCTTTCTTTCTTTCGTTCTTTCTCTCTTTCTCTTTCTTTCTTTCTTTCTTTCTCTCTTTCTTTCTTTCTCTCTTTCTCTTTCTTTCTTTCTCTCTCGTTCTTTCTTTCTCTCTTTTTCTTTCTTTCTCTCTTTTTTTCTTTCTCTCTTTCTTTCTTTCTCTCTTTCTCTTTCTTTCTCTCTTTCTCTTTCTTTCTCTCTTTCTCTTTCTTTCTCTCTTTCTCTTTCTTTCTCTCTTTCTCTCTTTCTTTCTTTCTTTCTTTCTCTTTCTTTCTTTCTCTCTTTGTTTCTCTCTTTCTCTTTCTTTCTTTCTCTCTTTCTCTTTCTTTCTCCCTTTCTTTCTTTCTTTTTTCTTTCCTTCTCTCTTTTTCTTTCTTTCTTTCTCTCTTCCTTTCTCTCTTCCTTTCTCTCTTTCTTTCTCTCTTTCTTTCTTTCTTTCTTTCTTTTTTTCTTTCTTTCTTTCTTTCTTTCGGAGTTAAATTCGATTTTCTTGATTTGAAGGCCGTTTTCAAAATGTTAAAATTATAGATATAAATTGACTGCAACCATCTATCAGTTTATAATGCGAACCATCTCTGATCTGCAGTGAAGATATTATTTTGTTTAAACATGTAGCTTTCTCCGCAAATTCAGAATCATGAAATCTACTTGAATAAAAAAAAAATACAGTGGATGTTGCACATTCTCGACTGTTTTTACGGAAATCATTCACATTTCGCGGAACACCAGTGTTCCGGGGAACATAGTTTGCGCATTAAGTAGCCCCGAAACATAAGATAAATTCTTAATACACAATTAAGTTACTAAGCAATAAATCCACTTGACCAGATAACGCCTTGGAAATCCGAGATATCGATTCCAAAGGATAATGTTATAAACTGCTTCTTTTTCTTCGTTTACCGCTTACATTCAGAGCGTGTTACAGCTTCATCGATCTTGTCCTCTAAAATATATAGACAAACTCCAGCATTACCAAATAAACTGTGTAGCAAATCGTCCATAACTTTCTAGTTTTCCTGCCACATAAATTTCACTACTTTTAGTCGTTTTATTCTGCTCAGCGTCCGATTCTTTTATTCTTTGCAAATGCACCTTTGCACACTAGATCAGTGGTTACTGTTAACAGCTATTTAACTACGCTGTATCAACTATCAGCATTGTGTGCCCCGATTCCAAATTTTGGGGGACCGCTCTCCAGAGTAAAAAGAAAAATGTTGCGGCTGTAGTAGATGAAATATTTCGCAGGATGACTGTGGTCATTAATTTCACTGAAACGTGTTCTACAACAAAATAAAACTACTGTGTTGTTGTCGACACTGAAATGGATCTGGTTGCAAGGATTCTCGTAGCCGCTGAAGAGATGCGCCAATCGCCTGGTAACAGATAGGTCATCGCTATGTTAAAATCGGCAGCACTTTGAAGAGAACAACCGCCAGGATCGCCACCCGTCCGCCGTAAACGAACACGAGATGGCAGTACAGTCGCCAATGCAATTCAAATGGGAATTATGGCGTGACTGCTTATGTAACAACTAGATGGCAGCGTAGTAAACCTGACAAAAGTTGTTAACGTCAAAGCCTATAAGGCCGACCTATCTGGGATATATATGATCTAGGCTAGAACTATCAGCGTATTCCGAATCTCACCGGTTCGGTGGCATCAATGACGTCACGTTGCAGCGAAATAAGGAACAAAACTGCTGGAAGGATCGATGGCTGTCATGGCGACTGTACAAGTTGTTGTCCGTGCTACGCTAGCAAAATTTTGCGAAATTTTCGTACTCCCATCTCGTTCAAAGAAAAGATAGCATAAACAATTTATTTCTTGAACTGGTAGTAATAACGGGTCCGTTGACATGTTCGCTCATAAGCCATTAACATATTGTTTTTACGTTGTGCTCATTACAAACAATACAGCAGAACACACCGCCATGACACAACAGTGCACGATGTTATTCGTCTGCTAATTCCCGCCCTATGCAAGAACCAATCAGATTCACTGATGGCGGCTGGTGGAGACTGCCACCACCTCTGCAAGTTGATGGCACCGGTGCGACCCCGGTGGAGCATCAATGACGTCATCGGTGGAATTCGGAACACCGTGGTGCCATCGGATTGCTCACCGGTGAGATTCGGAATACGCTCTATGCGACAGTCAGTGGTGTGTCGCTGTACAGTTTGCAGAGATCATGGCGGTCGACATTTTGAACAGTTGCTTTAAACGAAGTGATGAGTACACAGTGTACTGTACAGTGAAGTGTTTAACAAACAAGTATGCGTTTTGTTCTAAGGTTTGTTTCATTACTCATGTAATTTTTGCATTTTTTGTATTACAGTTTATGATATTACAGTAGTTACGTCAGAACTTAGTTGATTACTTTTTAATTTTTCCTTGTAATCTATCAGAACACGTCTTATCACCGTCCAAACGACATGCTTACAAGTAAACACATCAACAACACATTATTCAGTAATAAGTCATCGGAGACCATAGGTTCCTATATCAAAACTCTCAGCCAACATCCCTGAACAACCTGTGAAAGTTTGCCGGTAGAGTCCTGGTTCACTCTGTAAAGTTTGTCGGTAGAGTTCTGGTTCACTCTGTACTGATATACATGAGACAAAAGACTTCCTAGTGACGAATTTCGCATTAATGACAGACAAATTTTATATAAGGCCTGTCATTGCTGATGCTGCTGTTATATTTCTCTTGAGTGTCATAGTTTTTGTGTTAGTAGGGGTTGTTTTCAAATTATAATCTTAACTTTAATAGAATCTATACCGCAAAACGAGACCTGACCTTTCTCTTGGCCCCGGTCGCCCGAAAGCCTTAATCTGGAGGTGAAGGTCTTCACATCTCACTCTGGAGAATGTATTATTCATAAAGCAGTCACAAAACAGTAACAAGCGAAAACACAGGCTCCACTTGAAATTGCAAAACATATAGTCGAAGACCAAATTACATATAATCTAGGTAGACAGAGCTATATTTCAGAGTATATACATCTATAAATACGTTGACTCTACTGTTATTTATGCAGTCAATTTTCACTTCTATGGACGATAAACACGGATAATGTAATAATACTACACTGAAGAACAATGAAAAAAAGTAGTCACAAAATGTATCGCTGCTTAGTAATTGCATCGAAAACATACAAACACAGCTACGTACCCTAATTCATGGACGAGAAACAGTCGCTGTTGGAGTGGTAATTATTACTTCCCCTTCAACCCCATCCACTAACTTCTACAGAGCGACATGTCGACATTACGTTTTAATACTATACATCAGTATCGTGGTAGTACAGTACCACAGTCTAGTATATACAGTCACGAAACTTGAGTTGTGAGGGTGCTAGGAACAATAGACTGTGCAGGTACTATTTCACATTGTCTGTAATGAGATGATATTAGCGATCCTAGTGGTTAGCAACTATCTATAGATGCATATTTACTAAGTATTGAGCTTCGTGACTACACTAGACTGTGGTAGTACTGGCTTGGCTTTACGAGGGCTGGACGAAGGTTGGACCACTTTAGTCACCGTGATTTTCTGTGATTCAACCCAGCAGAAACTGCGGAATCTCTACAGTTAGAACAATGTATGGTGAAAGTGAAATAATCCTGAAGATTGAAAGAGACGATAGGTTACACGTAAATGAATAGAAAACCTATATTACGTTTTGTAATTAAATGCGTTAATCAGAAAATTAAGTTTGAAGTTTCAGCAGTCCGGCAACATCGTCGCTAAAAACACTACTCGTATACAGATGTAAGAGGTCAAGAACTCGGTGAGTCTCCGTACGTAAGCTGCCAAGCTGTTGCCACGCGTTCCCTTCGTGCAATGGTTTGAATTTAGAGGTTTTTAAAATTAAATTGACACGAAAACCGTGCACGCTATTGAAATACGCCAGAGGGATAAATTATTCTTTATTAGATTTCCTATCTATCTGGACAAAGATCACGATCCTACTCACAATAGTTACCGAATAAGAGATTGTTAAGCATTTGGGGGGAGGAAACATTTTTTTCTGAAAAAGCTATGAACTTTCCACTAATAAGGTACACGTACCAAATAACGCCACCTTAACACTTCAGTCACTTTTGCTCTGGAAATAAGTTATGTACAAACACGAAAATTATGAAATAGAAACTGTAATCTTATCTTTACAAAATATCACACTGAAAATGGATATATTATATACCGAACAAGAATTAGAACTCAAATAGGAAAACTTTGTAAACTGGCGTTATTAGGAACAGGTTGTCCAATTAACGCCACCTATTTTCTAGTAACCTATACACTTATAATTGTTAATGAATTATTTTTCCTAACCAACACAAATTGAACTAAGCGACTAAATTTGAGTTTCTGTTAATAAAAGATAAAAAATCACTCAATACTAATGAAAGATTCTTGATCTGAAACTGAAACTCCAGATGGATTAGGAAAATGTGTTTTCCAGTGACTCCTTACTTAAAAAAAAGAGACAATGTGACACAGTAGAACGTTATTAAACATAAAAGCATTTACCTTAGTTTAATATGAATGTTTTCCAATAAGTAAAACAAAAAAATAAGTTATGTAAAATAAAAAAAAAATTAAGAGTTCTATAAGCAATTGAACCAATATTATCACTGCACATTCTGAACATTTGTAAGTTGAAAGCTTAGTGATTTTCCTGATGTTTTCACACTGATGCTGTACTGTCAGCCTTAGTACTAACATAACCTAAAATTTTGTCTGTAGACCTTTAACGCCACATGGCGTTAAAGCGCTACCGAGTACTTGATAACATGACATGCCTGTTTCTCTAACATTTTCAAATTTTATAGATAGCAAATATTTTTTATACATGGAAGAATGTTTAAGGATCACGAAAATATATAGTTTAATATAGTTATTATTTGCTCAACACACAAAATAAAATATTGCCTCTTACCTTGATATAAGAAGAGCCATTCACTATCAACACACAACAGGAAAATGATGGAATATAATGTTACTCGTAAATGTCAGCAGACAGCTAGTAACTCATTTCATCACTAGATTGCAAGCGAATGCAGGCTACAGTAGTGCACTACCGAAAACTTGTGTCGTTAACAAATTTTAATAGAGTGGCGTTAAAGGTATACATGGCGTTATTTGGCTCAGGGACCTTATTATATTATAGTTTTTTTTATATACAACGTGAACTATTCGCTGTGGAAATCTGCAAGTTTATTTCACTTTTACCTTGTATATAGGAACGATATAATAAGTGATTGAGAATCACGTTAAGTTAGGACTTGATTCATGCAGATCTTCATCGAAAGAGGCTTTTCCTGAACTGAGTGCATTTGTAAGATGTTTACTTTATATGTTGGCTCAATCTAGTCATGTGAATAATTATTTTCTGATTAACAGTAGGCTACCAAAGCAAGATAACATAGTAGGTTTTCACTTGGTTGATACTTTAAGAATGAGCTCGTGCGGCCTTCAGTTATACACTTGACAAACTGGTGAAGAGGAAGATATGTCGGAAATGAAAACTAAGTCAAAAAACTATTTTTTTTTCAGGAGAGCAATAAAATTGAAATAATTATTTAGAAGCTGATTATCTGAGTAATTTATGTTGTACCACATCAATCATAACATAAATATGACATTATGAAATATTTGTGGCATTTACGTTTATATCTTACAATTTATAGGCGCATGTTTTTTCAAAATTGCACTAAGTCATGACTTAGCCTGATTTGGAAAAAATTCAGAATATTCCCCTATATTGGTTAATTTAAGTATGCTGTGTTAACTCGAGAAAATGTTGCACATATTTATTACTAAATACTGTAATGTTTTACGTGTTAGTTTTAACATGGAATATTACATTTTACATTTACAGAAATAAAGAATTGAATTGCAAATGCTGTGTTAACTGAAAAAAAAAATATTACACTGTAGGTATTATGACTTATTACATACTATTAGTTGTAACGTAGATTTTACAATTTACATTTACAAAAATTGAAAATTGAAAATTGTTGAATTGAATATTGCAATGTTCTATTTTCACTGAAATTGAAATCTAACTTATTTAGTACTACACTAATTGAACTTAATATGTACAATGTACATTGTACATGTTAGTTTCAATATGAAATTTTTATTTTTTTTTTATTTTCATTTAAAAAAATGGCTTTTCTTCGTTGTACATACGAACAGTAGGCCTATTATCATTATCCCCTTCAGGTTCCTTCAGTGCTTGTTCATAAAATTGTTTGGTTGTACTATCTTCCTCGGGTATGTATTTAATCAGCTTAAGAACGTAATTCCTTTTTTCAAAGCTAATGGTATTTTTTAATGTTGCATCAGGAATATTAGTAGCGAACTGTAACGTGCAACTACAGTAGAAGGACTGAAATAAAACTCGCCAAACACTGCTAAATCAGCTGTGTCGATAGCCAGTGCGCATGCGTACCGACTTAGTTGGGTCTGAAATAAAACAACAGTTGACATAGTTGGATTTGGAAAACACCGTCAATTTTGACATTTAAAATCGATATGCCTTAGTTGGATTTGACTTACATTCTGGTATTAGAATTGTGTAACATTTATAGGAGAACACACTAAGCAGCATAGCTAAAAATCACCAAAAATTGACTTGGTTTGGAATCCACCTTTTCAAATCTTCAGCACACCATGACAATAATTATATCCATTTAAAATCTTAATTCTTGGATTATAGAGAGATTGTGTATAAAAAAAAAATTGAGTCGTTCAGAGCAGAAGTGGTGTAAGTCAAAAATGGGTAATGAGTAAACATTCTGTAAAATACAGCGCAAAGTAGCAATTAATATTCAATTTATTTGAACTATTAGTAGTCAGTGGATAGCAAGAAGGCCATATTAATTGCTACTTTGCTCTGTATTTTAAAGAATTTTTACTTTAAACTTCATTACTCAATTTTGACTTACACCACTTTTGCTCTGAACGGCTCAATTAGGGCCGTATTCATAGACATTTTTAGCGCGGGCTTTCGGTGGATTATCAGCGTTTTTCGTATTCATAAACCAGTGTTAGCGATAGGATATGATTTGAATTCTGTACTAGTAACCAGTGGATAGCCGGGGCTAGCTTAGTACGCTCGTAGCGCGTGCTGCGAAATGTCTATGAATACGGCCCATAATCTTTTTATTTGAGTATGTATTAAATGGTTTTATTTTGGTATGGCTTATGAATAAAAGTTACAATAAATAATCCATAAACGGTCATAATTATCATTCATAACATAATGAACTCATAGTGAAAAATATGTCTCACATTCGTGACATATTTTTTCCTTGTCTCTAGAAGTTGCATAGGATTTTTATGTAGGTATTTATTTATTCACACTGCAAATGGGTATATACCCGGTGGCAGTAGTAATATTCATTTTATTAAGAAAACATTTAGTTTTCTGTGAATGATAAATATTGGTATCTGGTACAGATTGTTCTTCCTACTCAAACATATATTTCTGTTTACTTCTAGCTTCATTGGGTCTCGCTGTAAGGTTATGAATAGCGCTCGACTTTCGAGATACATGGGGCATTAAGTTGATCTAGAGCACTCCTATGTCTGGGATGACTCGTTCGAGGAAGTTGCGTAGGCGCAGACGAGGTAAGAGATCCACCAAACTTATATAAATCATTGGAGCTGATGTCACTGTTCATATACGAGTATTTGCAATTGCTGAAAAGGTAGTCGCATGGAATATGTAGGCCTACTGTGCAACCAAGGGACGAAACGTATCGGAAGCAGGTCGCTGCTGTAGGTTTGTTGTCATCAGTTTGCGGTTAAATTACAGATCTACCAACTTTCATACGTAATGCGTGAGTCACGCAATTACGTCGCGACTTCCTCTCTCCGGTATTGACACATTTACCTCCGGGATTTAGAGGTGATCGCATGATTTTCGTGTTTAAGGTTATGTTTTCGTGCCGTTGATATTGTTATTATTATATCTTCTTCTTAAATTTCCATCTCTAGCATTTAACCTCTCGTAGGTTGGCAAGTCTGACGTTACATGCGCATTGTGATTGTCAAGAATGAAGTAAGATGTTCAATTATTTCTCCGTTGTGGCTGAACGTCTCGTCCTTCAATAGTAGGAGAAAACGTGTTTATTGTTGTTTCTGTTATTTATAGTATGTAGGAATATAACTATAAATATACTGACATTCGTTTTTTGACAACCAGAACTTCGTTGATCTGTAAACGTCTGATTCGTATTGAAATAAATTCGCGTCTTAAGTTTATATGTATTTCTTTATTCGAACTGATCTCAGGAAGAAGCTGTGTAAGTGTTGATACATCATCATTGACAGTTTATACAGGGTGAGCCATAAGTAATGCCATTAATTTCAGGGAGTTATTCTTTGAGATATTTCAAACAAAAGAGTTTAATACAATTTTGTTCGTTTTTTTTCCTTTTTAGATAAAATTGGTTTTATATAAAACATTTCATAGCGTATTTTGGGAAAGCCATTGTTTTAATTTGCTGTATGTTCAGTCAATTTAAGAGAACAATGTATTATGATAATAAATTGTTAAAAAAATGGTTTTGTTCTTTAAATGTGCAGAAATTTAATCCGAGAAGATGTAACTTTTCGTTCTGCAAAGGAATTTTACAATGTTACATTTTGTTGCGATCAAATTTCTGTATTTTTAAAGCAAAAAACTAAAATTCTTTTAATAATTTATTACCATAATACACTGCTCGCTTAAATTGACTGAGAATATTGGGAATTCAATCAATGGCTTTCCCAAAACACGCTATGAAATGTTCCTTATAAAACAATTTTTATCTTCGAAGGCCAGCAAAAACGAGCAAAATTGTAAGAAACTTTTTTGTTTGAAATATCTCAAAGAATAACCCCTTGAAATTAATGTCTTAATATACGGTTCACACTGTATATTTATAGAATCTGAAAACCGTTAAGAATTTTTTATTGAGTTATTTTACGACGCTGTATCAACATCTAGGTTATTTATATTCATATTATATGAAATGAAGGTGATAATGCCGGTGAAATGAGTCCGGAGTCCAACACTGAAAGTTACCCAGCATTTGCTCATATTGGGTTGAGGGAAAACCCCGGAAAAAACCTCAACCAGGTAACTTGCCCCGACCGGGATTCGAACCCGGGCCATCTGGTTTCGCGGCCAGACGCGCTGACCGTTACTCCACAGATGCGGACGTTAAGAAATGGTACACACATAGTGGAAATGATTGAAAGAACTATTTTTCAGCCATGTTTCAGCCCCACAAAATGCCACACTCCACACAAAGCACTTCACTAGTATCTTTCTTAGTTCTTTTTCCAGAGGTCCTCACAAGATGCTTCTTTTTCTATTAAAAGCTTTCCTTTCCCCATTGGTATCCTCCTTTTTACTTTCTGGCAGCAGCTCATGTTACTACTACCGGGTTCGAATCCCGGTTGGGCGTGGAAGTTTTCATTGAAATATCCACGCTCACGAGGTCCCATTTGGGATTTTTCTCGTGATCTCCCGTTTCTTCATGGTAGAAATCATGACCATCATCATCATTCCGGCCGCTTTCTATTTCATTACCATGTTCATAGTATTTCTTCAGTCTCTAGCCGGCGAAGTGCAGAAGTGATTGGCTTAACGACAAATGGAGTTCTCTGCATGAAACCTGGGAAACATTAGCGTACCTTAGCACATTCGTCTAGTGCAGACCGCTCTCAGTGTGCTTAGCTTCTCCCGCTACAGTTGCTGTTGCACGGGTATTCATATACCGACTGCTTTGTTTACTATACGAGTTAGCCGCCCCTGGTCTGGTATGAGTGAGAAAGTGCCTCGCAAGGGGTTAACGTAATATTTCACCCCCTCTCTTCAGGATAATGTCAACATCAATTTTTTTAATGGACACGTTGGCCAAAATTGTAAAAATAAATAAATATATGAATAATTTCAAGGGAAAAATTGTTCCGGGGCCAGGTATCGATCCCGGGACCTCTGGTTGAACGTACCAGCGCTCTCCCAACTGAGCTACCCGGGAACTCCACCCGACACCGTCTCAACTTTTCCCTTTATATCCACACAACTCGTGTGGGCTGACGAAACGCCAGAGACCCACATCGAGTGCACACAAACTCTGTGTGACTTGGGATTGTGGTTTTCTGTTAACGTACACAGTGACGTATGTATTATGCAAATCTAGTCTTTCAGGAGAAGCTCCCTGCAAAGCAGATTTGAATAATTTCAAGGGAAAAGTTGAGACGGTGTCGGGTGGAGTTCCCGGGTAGCTCAGTTGGGAGAGCGCTGGTACGTTCAACCAGAGGTCCCGGGATCGATACCCGGCCCCGGAACAATTTTTCCCTTGAAATTATTCAAATCTGCTTTACAGGGATCTTCTCCTGAAAGACTAGATTTGTATAAATAAATATATATATATATATATATATATTTATTTTCATAAATAATTACCTTAGGCCTATATATTTCTGTCCTATATTTAGCCCCGGTCTACTACTTTTAAAAGTCATTTTTAAAATTCCAAGCCCACTAAAATTTGAGTTTCCTCAAAACTACGTTTTAGGTCAATAACAAAGTTTGTAGCGGCTTCCATTTTCTCCGATTTACATGAAACTTTGCAAAGATACTCACCATATTACAATACACAAAGCTGTGCATGGAATCAGCTCTTCATTGAAAACTTTTCATGATATGAATTTTTAACTTATAAAAATTAAAGAAAATTATCAAGCAAAAATCTTGATTTGTAAGAAAATTTTTATATCATGAACCAAATCTCGAATTTAAAAAATCCATGCGCAGTTTTCTTTATCATGTCATGTAAGTCCTTCACAGAAGAGTTTTAAAAGCAAAAACAATTCTGAAGCCGTCAGGGATGTTTTGAATTTACGCATAATTTAATATCATTAAAACCCGTGAAAATTAATATCTAAGGAACTAATAAATGAAACTTTATGAAATTTGGTACTGTTATTTAAAACTACAGACGCAACAAACCCGCTGAATTTGAAATAAATTAATCAGAAACTTAAAAAATTTCAAAACTCAGTCCCAGTGTCCTTTGAATTATCAATTCAGGTTGGTGGGCACTCTATATTGAGGTCCCAAATAATTTAGAGCGTAATAAACACAAAACAAGGTCCTCTAGTAAGGATGAGAGTGCGAGTTTCTTTTGTTTCGACCACAGCAGGCCTTGGTTGAAGTGGGTCAAAGAGTAGAGTCAGTCGCGTCGATTCGTATCTGCAGAAAGTAGCCGCTTCGCTATTAATTGCCAGATGAAATATGTACGAGTAGCATACTCCAAGGTGAGCGTAGCACCGGAATTGCCAAATCAGATATCTTAGCGTATGGAGGTTACAGTGACGTAATACCGCAGAAAAAAAGAAACAATAAACTTTCTGATGCGAGCATTTATGTATTTCACTCTCTGCTTAACGTGCGGCGACATGGGTGATAGCCCGCTCGCACTGGTATGCAAATGTTGGTGATAGTGACTTCAGCGAGCTAGAGAACTGAGGTCGCTTGCGGAATAGTAGCTGCCGACCTAGAAACACGCCGTTGTTTTCGCAAGTAGTACTTAGTTAAAGTGAAAATTATATACTGAGTCAATTAGATGATGATATGGTAATAAGGGCAGCGTAGTGAAGTGGAATTTTATTTCCAGACGACCGAACTATTTCAGCGAACTCGGGAGATGATGAAAAATCGGCAAATAATAACAAGCGAATATTATAGATATATTAATTTGTCATACAGAATAATATCTGTAATATTCACAATTAATATTTGAGGAGAAAAACTCGTGGGAATATTATAGATTTATTAATTTGTCATACAGAATAATATCTGTAATATTCACAATTAATATTTGAGGAGAAAAACTCGTGGGAATATTATAGATTTATTAATTTGTCATACAGAATAATATCTGTAAAATTGACAATTAATACTCGAGGAGAAAACTCGTGAGAATATTATAGATTTATTAATTTGTCATACAGAATAATATCTGTATATTGACAATTAATACTCGAGGAGAAAACTCGTGGGAATATTATAGATTTATTAATTTGTCATACAGAATAATATCTGTATATTGACAATTAATATTTGACGAGAAAAACTCGTGGGAATATTATAGATTTATTAATTTGTCATGCAGAATAATATCTGTATATTGACAATTAATATTTGAGGAGAAAAACTCGTGGGAATATTATAGATTTATTAATTTGTCATACAGAATAATATCTGTATATTGACTATTAATACTAGAGGAGAAAAACTCGTGGGAATATTATAGATTTATTAATTTGTCATACAGAATAATATCTGTATATTGACAATTAATACTAGAGGAGAAAAACTCGTGCGAATATTATAGATTTATTAATTTGTCATACAGAATAATATCTGTATATTGACAATTAATATTAGAGGAGAAAAACTCGTGGAAATGTTATAGATTTATTAATTTGTCATACAGAATAATATCTGTATATTGACAGTTAATATTAGAGGAGAAAACTCGTGGAAATATTATAGATTTATTAATTTGTCATACAGAATAATATCTGTATATTGACAATTAATATTAGAGGAGAAAAACTCGTGGGAATATTATAGATTTATTAATTTGTCATACAGAATAATATCTGTATATTGACAATTAATATTAGAGGAGAAAACTCGTGAGAATATTATAGATTTATTAATTTGTCATACAGAATAATATCTGTATATTGACAATTAATATTAGAGGAGAAAAACTCGTGAGAATATTATAGATTTATTAATTTGTCATACAGAATAATATGTGTATATTGACAATTAATATTAGAGGAGAAAAACTCGTGGGAATATTATAGATTTATTAATTTGTCATACAGAATAATATCTGTAATATTGACAATTAATATTTGAGGAGAAAAACTCGTGGGAATATTATAGATTTATTAATTTGTCATACAGAATAATTTTTGTAATATTGGCAATTAATATTTGAGGAGAAAAACTTGTGGGAATATTATAGATTTATTAATTTGTCATACAGAATAATATCTGTAAAATTGACAATTAATATTTGAGGAGAAAAACTCGTGGGAATATTATAGATTTATTAATTTATCATACAGAATAATATCTGTAATATTGACAATTAATATTTGCGGAGAAAAACTCGTGGGAATATTATATATTTATTAATTTATCATACAGAATAATATCTGTAAAATTGACAATTAATATTTGAGGAGAAAAAGTCGTGGGAATATTATAGATTTATTAATTTATCATACAGAATAATATCTGTAATATTGACAATTAATATTTGAGGAGAAAAATTGTGCCCTTAACTGCGGAATCCCGGCCAAATAAGTCACTCAGCTGAGTGCGCTCCTAGTATAATGGCTGTTGACACTGGACATATACGTCAACATAAATGCCTAACTTGGAGTTAGGCCATAAAGGGAAACATTGAAGGAGGAGAATTCGATCCGGTGCTGTGGATTGAATTCGGCGTAGCTCAGTGGTCAGAGCGCTTGATACATAGAACCAAGGACCCGGGTTCGATCCCCGGCGCCGCAGCGAGTTTTTCTCCTCAAATATTAAATATCAAACGAGTTTTGGAAGGAAAATTTCACCTTTTAGTTGAAAAAGTAAAATAAATATTCATTATAACATTTATGCGTACCACAACCAAAACAAAATCAATGACCTTTCAAGGAAAATAATTAAAAAGAGTCAAAATTGTGGTGAATAATAAAATAATAGAGCAAGTGCCATAATTTAACTATTTAGGGAATATTCATTCATTCATTCATTTATTCATTCATTCAACAGGGCAAAGCTCTAATTACAATAAACACTACAGATATTTGTTTGCAGATAACATGAAAAGAGAAAAAAACAGATACAAAAGCAAGATACAAGTGTAAATACAAATTAAAAATGAAAAAAAAAAACGGACAAATAGATATTACCTAAATAAAAGTAACAGATATAGATATAAATGAAAAATTCAAAATAAAAATAAATGAAAAATAGTTAAGTATAGATATCATAGCCAAAAATGTAAAATGTAGCTATAAATGGCAAATTACAGAGTAACAAATAGATAGCAATATTAAGTGTTCGCGTAGGCTTCCGCGGCTGGTGTACATGGTGTGTGGATAAGCTTCAGGGCTTCTACCGCGTTGTCTTGGTGTTATTGGCTGACGTTTCGACCGCTGTGTTGTGGCCATCTTCAGAGCAGTTGTTGGATAAGGATTTGAGATACGAATTGGCGGGTCGCGCAGTAACCGATGCAGTGTACTTCGAGAATACTAAGCGATAGAACGTTCGCAGTGATATCAAATTATTCGTAATGTACCAGAATAAAATCGTAATTGAGCAACAAATAGCAGTCGACGATTTAAATTGGAAAAATTCACGGATGAAGTTAAGTGCAGAGAAAAAATACACAATATGGAAGCATATAGACCGCAAATCGGATCCACGGTTGTCGTAAGACTCATCTGAGCTATCAAGGAGGTTGTGCAACAGTTATATTGTTATTATTTGTAATATTGCTTGTCTGTTTACCAAAACAGGTAACATATATTTAGTCATCCACAGTGACTCTGTTATGGAATTCGTCAATTTCAAGAATTAAACTAACGGTTCGTTGTCGGACGTAGGCTACAATACTTGAATGGCATGGTGCACATGTGACGAGTGCCTTCGTTTCGTCACTTTCGAGTACGATGCATGCCTTCATTCAATTCAGGTCGATTTCAAATAATAGAACTCGTTTAAAAGACAGACAGGTGTGTGGGGAGGGAAACACAGCAACCTGTTCTTGTTGTGAACATTTGTATCATTCACACACGCACGATCCCGCATACCAATAGCTATTTAACGATCTTTTAAAGTTCTGTACACTGTTTACACAGACATGATCGTAACGGAGCATTGGCGAGGTTATAAAGGCAAAGGAACTGCCATCACTGTCATCGTCATGATCGTGATCATGATAATGATCATCATCATCATCAACGACTTCATGATGCTTATCATCACCCACATTTTCAACTTCATTATTATCATTGCTCTGAACTTCATCAAATAACTGTCATTTTCACAGCCATTAGAATCATTATAACCTTTTTTATGTCCGGTTTTATTTTCATCTTCATCATCATTATCAACTTCATCATGTTTATTATTTTCACTTTTACCATAATATTGATTATAATCATTTTTATGTTCAATTGTGTTTTCATCTTCATCATTCTCAACTAAATTTTGTACGTTGTAATTTTCATTTTTACCATCATATTCATTATCATCATTTTTACTTCAATTTTCTTTTGATCTTCGTCACCGTCCTCATTTCAACTTCATCTTGTTTCCAATCACTTCAATTTTTACCGTTATATTCATTATTAATTTTTGTTCAATTTTATTTTCACCTTCGTTATCATCCCAGAATCTTCATCAACGTGATTTTTTTCATCATACATTTCATTTTTACCATCATATTCATTATCATTTTATGTTCAGTTTTATTTTCTCTTCGTTATCATTCTTATTACCATTATCAAATTTAATTTGTTTATCATCATATTATAATTTTTTACATAATCAACATTGTCACTGTAATTATTTTCATCACTATGTCTGTCATCACTGTTAGCAATATAATAATTACAAAAGCAATATTCATAAGATCATAACCATAGCACGAATAATAATAATAATAATAATAATAATAATAATAATAATAATAATAATAATAATAATAATAATAATAATACTTACTTACTTACTGGCTTTTAAGGAACCCGGAGGTTCATTGCTGCCCTCATATAAGCCCGCTATTGGTCCCTATCCTGAGCAAAATTAATCCATTCTCTATCATCATATCCCACTCCCTCAAATCCATTTTAATATCTTCCCATCTACGTCTCGGTCTCCCTAAAGGTCTTTTTCCCTCCGGCTTCCCAGCTAACACTCTATATGCATTTCTAGATTCGCCCATACGTGCTACATGCCCTGCCCATCTCAAACGTCTGGATTTAATGTTCCTAATTATGTCAGGTGAAGAATACAATGCGTGCAGTTCTGTGTTGTGTAACTTTCTCCATTCTCCTGTAACTTCATCCCTCTTAGCCCCAAATATTTTCCTAAGAACCTTATTCTCAAACACCCGTAATCTCTGTCCCTCTCTCAAAGTGAGAGTCCAAGTTTCACAACCATACAGAATAACCGGTAATATAACTGTTTTATAAATTCTAACTTTCAGATTTTTCGACAGCAGACTGGATGATAAAAGTTTCTCTACCGAATAATAACAGGCAATTCCCATATTTATCCTGTGTTTAATTTCCTCCCGAGTAACATTTATATTTATAATAATAATAATAATAATAATAATAATAATAATACAGTTGCATTAAGACATACTCTGATATTAGTTAGTCATGAGGCATCCACACTAGAGAGAAGGTTTTCATTTTTTTTTTTTTTTTGCGTATTAAGTACGCAAAACGACTACATGCGTGATTCTACGTGGGACGCAGCAGTGCACTTTAATTGCACAGAGGATATGGTTCCCTAGTGAGACATATCGCCGAATTTGGCAGATATCCAATCTCTTACCCGAAGAATAATACACGGAGCTCTTGTGCCAACCTTACTAAGAGGGACTCATAGCCTACTGTTAGTAAGAAGAGTAACAGACACATTTCTGGTTAAATTATTCATCTTTTCAGGGAATTAAGATTTAATTCAATTTAATATTGTAAGTTTAGTAATCATTGTCCGCTTCACGAATTGGATCATTTGGTCTTCTTCATCCCCACTCATTTAATAATATGAACTAACACAATTCATTAACAAACAGTGGGTCTCTAATCATGTAGCACTTTTGAAAAATACAACTTAAAAGAACACATAATAATAATAATAATAATAATAATAATAATAATAATAATAATAAGCTAATAATAATAGGTTGCGCTACAGCCCGTGAAGGAACTAGACCGACCAGCCGGCTGCTGACCTCACGCCCACATGCCGAAGCAGAAGTGGACGATCATCCAACCAGAATGGAGGTATCGTGTGGTTAGCACGATGATCCCCCAGCCGTTATAGCTGGCATTCGCAACCGGATTTCGCTACCTATCGTAGCTCCCCAAGTGCATCACGATGCTGGGTGGGCACCGGTCCCATACACTGGCCGAAATTTAATGAGAAATTTCTTCCCCCATGAGGACTCGAACCAGCGCGCATTCTGCAACGCGAGTCCTAGGCAGGATGCCTTAGACCGTAAAAGAACACATAAAAACACAAGATCTGACACAAATAGGCAGCCCCTGTACGAGGGAGATGAATCTAAAACATTTTGGCGGGTAGCTGTGATTGAGAATAACTTTATTCAATATCTGATAAACTCATTCTTTTCTCATTTGTTTCTTAATAAACTGTAAGAAAATAAGCTAAGATTGTGAGGGTTTTCCTCGACGCTCTCCCGTTTCTTTCCTTCGTTTCCACCAACACACTCCCAATTTCTATTTCCCTTTCTTTACCATCTCTATCTAACAAAATAGGGCACAACTTTTGTTTGCATGATACCTAATCGATAGTTCGCCATGGTGTGCGTTTCCCGCGGTTTGTTCAAAGATTGGTACATGACAGTGGTTTTGTTGAGTGGAATGTGCTAGCAGCAGGAGCGATTTCTCAGGGCATGCTATGCTTGCTGCGCAAGCCCAATATTTTCGTAGAATGTATATTTCTCAAAATGGCGTTATGTACATTAAACTTTATTTTGAGTTTTGGAATACTGTATAGGCGTAATACCATCCGCAGGTTGCACACCGCAAATATCGCAACGCTTGCTCGTTTCTCGGAGCTACAGGAAAGACGTAGAAATAGCGAGAATATGATGCGCGCGCAAGTGCCTTCCTCCTTGGTCCGTCCTAGGCGCACATGCTTCTGTTATGTGTTGTTTGAAGCTCTGGTCCGAGAGCTACACAGACCAGTATTGGCAGCGGGGATGTGCTGTGATTTGCGAGTGCAATGTAATTGTATGAGCGCAATGCATATGTTAGCTGCTGCATGTATTATTAATTCTTAAACATTAATTTTAAGAATTGTAATGAGTTCGGAATTGTGTGTCATTGAAACCTTATTATTAAATCCATTTTCCCGAAGGACTATTCAAGAGAAGACAGACATTATAGAGAATATGTGCTCAATACAACAATATACATTGGTTGGCAGGGTCGAAGAAACTAAATAAACTGTTTTGTTGGCCATGTTTGTTATATTATATCGAACTTCTACATCTGATAAGCGAATATGATCCATGACTCATAATGATTTCATAATTGTAAAATAAATTATTTATGTGGGTCTGATTATTTTTATTAATTATGAATTATTATATCCTCCCATCTTCCCCTATGAATAAAAGAGCAAGCCTAACTTTCGTGACTAGCATTCGCCCCTGGCTAGCAGCTGTATCACTTTTACTCTGTGTGTTAATAATATGAGTTAGAATGCTAATTTTGGTAGTACCTACATAATATATATTTATCTCGGTTCTGTATTGTTTGTAACATAGGCTAAGCTTATTACTATTCCCAAAAATCTAAACCAGTTAACGGTAACGATTTAGTAACTTTTCTTCAGATTTATTTTTTTCATAAGCGCATTCACTCCAAGAAGTTTAAAAGTTTCTCTTTCACTTTTCCTTGTCAAGAGGTAGGCCTGTCGAAGATATATCGAGTGAACAATTTTCTCCCGCCCGGAAAGCTGCAACTTCGGCTGTTGGTAGGCGCGCTTCCATGTGCTGACTACGGAGACGGCGCACTACCGGTAATTCGACAAACTACGGAATATTAAAAATGTAAAATAAGTTATTATTAAATATAGGGAATTAAAACGTTATTTACTTATCCAAATTAAAAGAAAAGAACCACCGGTGTAGCTCAGTTGGCTGAGGTGCTTGCCTGCCGACCCAGAGTTGCGCTCGGGAGTGGGTTCGATTCCTGCTTGGGCTGATTACCTGGTTGGGTTTTTTCCAAGGTTTTCCCCAACCGTAAGGCGAATGTCGGGTAATCTATGTCGAATCCTAGGCCTTACCTCGCCAAATGTCATCTCGCTATCGCCAATACTATCGACGCTAAATAACCACGTAGTTGATACAGTGTCGTTTAATAAAAAAACGAGAATCTGAAAATGTATGTGTTTTTGCGAAAATTTGTGACACTTAAGAAATGACACATCATTCGCTACATTTGCCTTTAAGAAGTAGAAGCGATGCTTTCCCAGGTAATAATTTGAAAGTGCTCTAGAATATGTGAATTTTTGTACACACTTTATCTCTTGAAGTTACACAGATATAAACATCACTTGGGGGTTAGTTCTGGAGATCGAGGGGCTACAAATATCTTCTGATAATTCTCAATATCATAATCATAATCATCATCATTATCCATACTATAGCCCGAGTTAAATTCACAGTAGCCGCAGCGTGCTGTACTTGTACAAAAACGCGGCCGTTCGGCTAACCAAACATTCACAGGATAGGATTAGTAAACATAATAAGCCTCAGACTGCAGTGTAGGCCTTCGGGTCCCTCCTCCGTACAAGAGAGAGAGAGAGATAATGGGATATAATGTACTGTTGCAGAATCTTGTTGGAAGAAAGCAAAGGTACTCTCCCTCTTCGTGATGCAATACAGTTTCAGAATCTCCTCCCTTAATTTGGATGGGCAAATGACGTTTTAACTGTTTATATTTAATAATATTTTACTTCAATAGATTGTGGCTTGTCAAATCTCCGATACTGCGCTGTCTCCGTAACCGGAGTGTCGGAGCCTGCCGATAGCCTAAATTGCGGCTTTCCGGTCGGGAGATAATTTGCTCACCCTGTTGTTGAACATTAATCAGGGAGTCCCGATACTTAGAAATTTGTATTATTAATTCGCAATGTTTCGTTTCTGTTGTAAGATGATAGAAGCATCAATCTGGCATTGCAGGGCTGTTGATGTGCAGCACACATTCGTCAAGGGTCGAGCACGTTACACTTTGTTGTTTGAGTCCACAGTTGCAGATACGTCACGTGCTTGTGAACTGGATACTCAGCATGCATCCAGTACGTCTCTCAGGTCTGAAGTTCGTTTCCACAGCAGAGTGTTTGCATATGAAGTACGAGATATTTGAAGAACAAAAGTAGTAAACGAGACTTTACGTGAAAGGGATGCTGCATGAATTCAGCGGAGATATCGCGCCGAAAAGATCCTACATTGCAGTATTTTGTTGCTATCTTCATTGGTGATGAGAGTTATCGTCAACTGTGAATATGTTCTGGGATGATGGACGGAAAAACGGGAATACTTTTAGAATATCAATCCCGTTAGGTCATAGTCCACAACAAATTCCACCATCATTTCAACTCAGAACTTTGTCATGGAAAGAATAAGAGGTGAGCTGTGCTTAATAATACTCATATCTCCATCAGAAACGTTATAAAATGCCAAGAGAATAAAATTATGTTATTATTATTATGATTATTACGTATTATTATTACTATTATTATTATTATTATTATTATTATTTTTACAAATGCAAATTATTCGATATAACTTATGAAGCTTGATAGCCCTACGCAGAACATCGATTTATATATTTGCGCTGAAATAATATTTCGACATTTATAATGGGTATCGAAGAAGACGTGATCACGTGTGACGAAGGAACATTATTATTTTATGAATGCTAAATAATTGATTGAATATCTTGACCCAATCACCTAATCTATAAATTATTATCCGAAACACAAGATCGGCCTTTTATTAACGAAGGATTCATAAAATAAAAACGAAATGAAAGTTTGTCTCCGAAACATGCTATGTATTGGATAGAGCGACTGATGTTGTAGAAGAAAGTGCGTCTGTTAACGGACAAGAAATAAAGAATTTACTGTATGCTGACAACACTGCCATAAAACATGCATTAGTGTTGCCGCGTCTGTCATGAATGAATTAGAAATTGAAAGTGAGAGAATGAAAATGAAAATAAATCTTTTCAAAACAAACAGCGTGATTTATAGCGTATAAAAAATAATAATCGTCTCTATATCCATGAAATCTGTGGCTGTTAAGTGACCGGAAATTTTAACTCTTTTCCTCTTGGGAAATGACTGAGTCTGAAAGCAGGAAGTAGGAAGGCGAATTTTAATTGTTAGGTCTGCAAAATCTGAATTTAAGCGATATCGAAAAACCGCGATAATAACCTTGAAAACGAACGTGCAAACTGACACACGCTTTGATCCTTTCTACATCGCTGTATCTTACTCGAAAATATAGACTTCAAAAGAGTCCCAAGCATTTTAAATGTGATGTTACGGAACGACACCTATACAGCATCATCATGAGAACCGCAGAATACTTATTTTTTCGCTTAAAAATTAAAAAAATAAATAAATCAGTGAGTAAATAGACAAATAAATACATCAGTGAGTCAATAAATAAATAAATAAATAAATAAATAAATAAATAAATAAATAAATCAGTGAGTCAATAAATAAATAAATAAATAAATAAATAAATAAATAAATAAATAAATAAATAAATAAATAAATAAATAAATAAATAAATAAATAAATAAATAAATAAATAAATAAATAAATAAATCAGCGAGTCAATAAATAAATAGATAAGTAAATAAATCAGTGAGTCAATAAATACATAAATAAATAGATAAATAAGTAAGTAAGTAAGTGAATAAATAAATCACTGAGTCAATAAATAAATAAATAGATAAATAAATAAACAAATAAAAACATCATTGAGTCAATAAATAAATAAATAAATAAATAAACAAATAAATAAATCAGTGAGTCAATAAATAAATAGATAATAGATATGTAAATAAATAGATAAATAAACAAATCAGTGATTCAATAAATAAATAGATAATAGATATGTAAATAAATAGATAAATAAATAAATCAGTGAGTCAATAAATATGTAAATAAATAAATAAATAAATAAATAAGTGAATAAATAAATCACTGAGTCAATAAATAAATAAATAGATAAATAAATAAACAAATAAAAACATCATTGAGTCAATAAATAAATAAACAAATAAATAAATCAGTGAGTCAATAAATAATTAGATAATAGATATGTAAATAAATAGATAAATAAATAAATAAATCAGTGATTCAATAAATAAATAGATAATAGATATGTAAATAAATAGATAAATAAATAAATCAGTGAGTCAATAAATAATTAGATAATAGATATGTAAATAAATAGATAAATAAATAAATAAATCAGTGATTCAATAAATAAATAGATAATACATATGTAAATAAATAGATAAATAAATAAATCAGTGAGTCAATAAATAAATAAATCAAACAATCAATCAGTGAGTAAATAGATAAATAAATACAACAGTGAGTCAATAAATAAATAATTCAGTGAGTCAGTAAGTAAATAGATAATAAATAAATAAATAAATCAGTGAGTCAATAAATAAATAGACATATAAATAAATAAATCAGCGAGTCAATAAATAAATAGATAAGTAAATAAATCAGTGAGTCAATAAATAAATAGATAAATAAATAAATAAATAAATAAATAAATAAATAAATCAGCGAGTCAATAAATAAATAAATCAGTGTGTCAATAAATAAACAGATAAATAAATAAATCAGTGAGTCAATAAATAAATAAATAAAACCATAATTGAGTCAATAAATAAATAGATAAATAAATAAATCAGTGAGCCAATTAATAAATAAATCAAACAATCAATCAGTGAGTGAATAAATAAATAAATAAATAAAAAGAAAGAAAATATAAAGAAAAAATGAATAAAAAAAAGGAAGAAAGAAAGAAAGAAAGAAAGAAAGAAAGAAAGAAAGAAAGAAAGAAAGAATTGAAATTATTTAAAGATTTAAATTATTCTAATTCGGACATTATCTCCTTGAGGTCGACCAAGGTTCAGAATTAGGGCCTAAGTGAATAAGAGCAATGAACTGAAATGCCAAAGATATCTTCTGCTATGACTGTCGCAAGTGGTTGCTTAATTCTACTAATCCGAAATACAGTACATAACTCAAATGCAAAAAGGAAAAAAAAATACTATTCAAATATTGTTTCCATATTTCATAATAGTGGATATTGTAGAATGTAATTTTATTGTTCAATTTCTCATTTCATTTGTCTGGTGTGCTGTGCTTTTTATTTCTTGGTGGGTTACGAGCCGTTTGGAGATAGCGCCTAACAACAGCGGTATATACTGTACTTGTTTAATCCCGTTTGCTCAAATTAATGTTTTGAAGATCATACAAAACAAATCGAAATAAAAGTTATTCTTAATGAAATTAAATTATGGTGTCAGATTTTTTATGTTCTAATAAGCTAGTCAATGTTGAGTTTGTAGTCATTCAGTTCAATTGTATACCAGAAATAAAAGTTAGTTACATTTGTAAGCTTCGAGCGGTTTTATTTTAGTATGGATTTTCAATATTAGTGAGCTGAGTTCGAAGTAACGTAACATTGAAAATGAAAATAGGATTTCATAGCGAATATCAACTCCTCTAGGTATGTTACTTATTTTTTAACTACATTTCTTTTCATTCATTAGTCCTTACCTCTGATTGAGATTCTAGCTGATATATTATGTACTCATACATCTATTAATTTATCAGGGAGTACATCTCACTTGACGATATGTGTCGGAGGAAGAACAATTATTGTTTCTACTGGGTGTTCAGTTCAAAGTGTGTCATGGCTCGTTGTATGCCGTCATGTGGCTAGCCGATGAGCCTAGAGAATTCAATCTTCCTACACTTCCGCAGAGGTGTATAACCTATGAGGTAGAGAAGTTGCCTAGCAAGTACGGCGTTCATTCTGAAGAGTACGTACCGATACGTACGGTAACGCCGGTAGTGGCAGGAATGTGAACTGTTTGGAAATACGTACTGTCGGGATATGGGGAGAGTGTTAAGACGATTACTTACGCATTTGTTGACATTAACTTCGACGGTCAACATGGACACGGAGTATTTGATTTGTGTTGTGGAATGTTACCGTACGCAACCGATGATAACAAATACCCTGCGTACGACTTGCCGGCGCAAAACACAGTTTGAAAGAGGTTATGGTAGCACACAGACCGTACAGACCGCCATCTGTTGCTACGACAGTTCAAGTTATACCGTACACGTTCTCAAGTTCAGATTGAAGAACGCCTTAAATAATAGGCAACTTCTGTAACATATAAGCTGAAACTCGCTTCAAATCGGTGACCCAACAGTGACGTCATGACACTTTGAAATGAACACCCAGTATACATCTGAAATCTGATTAGTGTAATACGTAACTAGTCAGCGATGCAATGAAGGGAAAAAAGAATTGGCCACACTAACCCATTATCTCCTGGCTTAGCTGCCTCATGAGTGATGCCTTATGGTGTCACGACGTTCGGACCTATCTTCGGACAGTTGACTAAGCAACATTAGTTCCTTACTTACTTATTTTCTTACTTTCTTACTTATTTACTTACAAATGGCTTTTAAGGAACCCGGAGGTTATTGCAGCCCTCACATAAGCCCTATCCTGAGCAAGATTAATCCAGTCTCTACCATCATATCTCACCTCCCTCAAATCCATTTTTATATTATTATCCTATCTACGTCTCGGTCTCCCCGAAGGTATTTTTCCCTCTGGACTCCCAACTAACACTATATGCATTTCTGGATTCACCCATACGTGCTACATGCCCTGCCCATCTCAAACGTTTGGATTTAATATTCCTAATTACGTCAGGTGAAGAATACAATGCGTGCAGTTCTGCGTTGTGTAACTTTCTCCATTCTCCTGTAACTTCATCCCTCTTACCCCTAAATATTTTCCAAAAGCACTTTATTCTCGAACACCCTTAACCTCTGTTCCTCTCTCAAAGTGGGAGTCCATGTTTCACAACCATGCAAAACAACTTGTAATATAATTATTTTATAAATTCTAACTTTCAGTTTTTTTGAGAGCAGACTGGATGACAAAAGCTTCTCAACCGAATAATAACAGGCATTTGCCATATTTATTCTGCGTTTAATTTCCTCCCGAGTGTCATTTACTGTTGTTCCAAGATATTTGAACTTTTCCATTTTTTCAAAGGATAAATTGCTAATTTTTCTATTTCCATTTCGTACTATGTTCTGATCACGAGATATAATCATACACTTTGTCTTTTCGGGATTTACTTCCAAACCTATCGGTATCTCTTCACTTGCTTCCAGTAAAATTCCCGTGTTTTCTCTAATAGTTCATGGATTTTCTCCTAATATATTCACGTCATCCGCATAGACAAGCAACTGATGTAACCCGTTCAATTCCAAACCCTGTCTGTTATCCTGGACTTTCCTAATGGCATATTCTAGAGCAAATGTGTCTCAGTGAAACGTACAGGCGAGTTCGTATAGGCCAGTTTCTATCTGATGCTTTTCCAATTCACTGCGGGCTAAAGCAAGGAAATGCACTATCACCTTTACTTTTTACTTTTTAAGATTGGTCTCTACGTAATAAAATAATTGCTCAGTGTGACTTCAACAGGAAAATATTGTTGTCTGTGGATTCCGCCCTCTCTAGTTGGTGGACACATTTATGGCCCTCAAAGTACCTGTAATTACATATGAGTGTTATACCTTGGAAATATACACATAAGTGTTTAATATTGGCTGATGTCAGCGTCATTAAAATAGTAATAAGCCATACCTAACTGTCCAAGAATGTAATCTGGAGTATTTTTGCCGCACTTTTAAAGAAGGAACCACCTGGAGCTGCTGACTGTAGAGAAAAAAGATAAATAGCTGAAAGCCATCCTGACACAGACCTCGAAACTAGGCAGATTTGTTTCGCTGCTGAGCTTGGTAGAAATGTATCGCTCTTCCTTCAGCTGGTGTGTGGAATGAATATCGGTAAGTTTGCATAACAAACAAAATATAAATGTAAATTAGGTTATCTATTTAACCTCCATTATGTAACTTAATGCTTTCTACACATTATGTTCTGCATTAGCTCAGGACTTCGAAAATTTAGGATATGAAGCACGCATGTTAACAAAGATATTCGAGAAATAGGTCTAGAGTTTAACGTGGATAAGATAAAAAATAATTGTATGTGAGGAATAAAACAAGGTCATAAGCTATAGTAAACAAAGCGATGAATAAAGTATTTTAGGAGGAGAACCACATAAATTGAAACTATGGAAGTAAATGAAGAGCTGTAAAGAGCAGAAGAACAGTAACAGCTGCTAAGGGGGGAGGATCTGCGTCGCGCCGCCGTCCCTTTAACTTTTTTCTTTTTATTTACCTGAGGAATTTTATTTCATTATTCGACATGAGATACACATTCAAAACATTTCCACGTAGACCAGGGCTGGGCAGCAAGAGCGGATTCTACTCTCTCACGGGGAGCCATATAATTTCTCTTCATCCCCTTTCTTCCCCGCCGAACACCGCGCGATGATTCAGTGACGGATGAATATTAAGCTTCCCCGTTTAGAGTCTGGATCCGCTCCCGATGCCCAGCCCTGACGTAGACTGTCGCATATGGACGCATACAGTACTTAGATTAAGTAATACAAATTTAATATAAGATTTGCTGATGATATGGCGTTATTAGCAGAAGAGGAGATGATACTAAGAGATATGCTACTGGAGCTAAATGGCAGCTGTGAGCAGTATGGAATGAAGATAATTATGCTAGTAAGACGAAGACCATGGTCACAGGAAGAAAAAATAAAGAGAATTCTAAATGAGACAGTAGAGCAAATGGACAACTTCAAATACTTGGGGTGTACTATAAGCAGTAACATGAGCTGCAGCCAAGAAGTTAAAAGAAGGATAACAATGACAAAGAAAGCTTTTAATAGAAAAAGGAGTATCTTCTGCGGACCTCTGGAAAAATAACTAAGGAAAAGACTAGTGAAGTGCTTTATATGGAGTGTGGAATTGTATTTTGCAGAAACATGGACATGAAGAGAAGCGACTAGAAGCATTTGAAATGTGAATATGGAGAAGAATGGAGTGTTTGAAATGGACAGACAGAATAAGAAATGAAGCTGTGTTGGAAAGAGTGGGTGAAGAAAGAATGATGCTGAAACTGATCAGGAAGAGGAAAAGGAATTGGTTGGGTCACTGGCTGAGAAGAAACTGCCTACTGAAGGATGCACTGGAAGGAATGGTGAACGGGAGAAGAGTTCGGGGCAGAAGAAGATACCAGATGATAGACGACATTAAGATATATGGATCATATGAGGAGACAAAGAGGAAGGCAGAAAATAGGGAAGATTGGAGAAAGCTGGGTTTGCAGTGAAAGACCTACCCTTGGACAGAACATTATGCATGAATGAAAGAAGGTTATTGCATGAATTAAGCTGAGCTGAAATTCTAAAATTCCAACACTTTTATTTGACATAACTAAGCTCTTCCATCACCAAATTGTACAATCCGACACGCAGAAGAACAAAGCCTATATAATTTCTTTTTGGTTAATTATGTTGAGATTAAGAATTTGTGTAGTAATGACAATAGTAAGGTCATCTCGTTTTTCATTGACTATTATAATATTTTTATTTGCTATTAAAATGTATAAACAATGAACATAGCCTACTATGTGACCGAAATATGGCAGAAGTTCACAAATATTAGTTACACAATAATAAAGAGGCATTCTTATTATTCTGTTGATAAACATTTTAGCCGTCGATCCGAAGTTTGCGAGTTCAAACCCAACTGAGGGCGATGGATTTTAAATGTGTTCAAACCCTTAGCATGGCTTTCTCAGGAATGAAATAAAGCTTCAAAAATTGCTGATGTTCCTTCATAGAAAGGGCGAAAATCGGGTGATACAAGTGGCCAATAGGCTTGGAGCTCACATATTCAGTTTTTCTCAACCCCAATTTCCCTTGCAAGGACGTGTTTCCAATTGCTTTTAAATGTTTATCTTCCCGTTGCCCCATTCTTTTCTTCATGGAAATATTGGGTCATATGGATTATGTATACAGTATGCATGGATATCAAATAAAATACGCTTTACTACAGTGTTAAAGAAGGTACGTACTGTACATATTGTATTTTATTACTTCAAATCGGGTATACTGTAGACCAGTGGTGGGCAAAATGAACGCAACCCACAAGACAGGATTTAAATGGCAACTACATACTGTGGGAGGGGTTGCACTCTACAGTGCAGTGACGGATTTACAGACAGTTGCGCCACTACACTCTACCTACCATATGTAATTAGAATAGTCCATTCACGTGATATTTAATTAATCATTTTTAAAAGCAATTTCTTCGAAATTGGGATTTATATCTGTGCATACTATTTTCAGTTGCGCAAGGAGATGAGCATCGCTTAAGCGGGATCTGTGGCTGGACTTTATAAATTTCATTTTAGAAAACAGCTGTTCGCACTGATAGATTGATGAATTCATACCGTCATTTCCCATAACTATGGTCCACGAAACAACCATTCAAAGATCACTGTAGAAGTAACATAGACCGTTCGTAGATAGCTGCAGTGACTTGAATTCAAACTACAGTACAGCAAGAATATAGACAAACGACGTACTACGTTATGGAGTACAAAATTTGATTAGTTGTATCGCGGACAATAGTTATGTTCCAGGACCATAGTTATGGGAAATGACGGTACTCATTATTTTTGAAGCAAACTGTCTAAGCAGTGGATATGTAGTATTGGACATCTTTTAAAAAATTTTAGCCCCCAGTAGACCTTCACATTCTGCTTTCAAGAAGCCATCATTCTACAAATCCAGTACCTCTAACTGCAATTCTGGGATAACATTTTCAATTTAAACATGAAAAGGAGTGACAAAAATATTGAAATCTTTCTCCATCCTTTAAAAATCACTGAATCTGTATTCTTTGAACTCGTATAACAGGTGATCTATTTTAATAATGTACATGTTTAAGTTCGCGTCCTGAATATTTGTAACTGATCCTAAACATGAGAAATGAAAGAACCGCCTTTCTTGTAAGTGTGATATCCTCTCGATTCATATGATTCTGGGAAAGACATTGTATCACTAATGAAGCTCCGAAGTACAGCAATCCAGTATAATCCGCCACGTACACGCGCAGTATTTTCATGGAGTGGGGGAAGGGCAAGGTAGGGGGTAAGTTTGATGCTTCGCTGAGGTCTGACATCACTGCGGCAATGCCGCAGGAATGCCCACCATTGCTGTAAACGTTTCATGCAATCACTAGGATATCAGTGAACCTCCTGTCACTTTTACATAAAACACGTTGTTACTGCTTCATTATTAATTTACATATTTTGTTTGAGAGCAAGTAACAGATTCCTTTCTTCTCTTTCGACGTTTTAAATTTATGACAAAATACATTCATAATATGTTTAATGAAGAGTGCTTAATCTCGGATGCCAATATCTTGAAATCCACCACTGATACCACTACAAATAATAAAAAATGGCGTGACTTAAGACAACGAGGTATGGAAAATAGAGAAGAAAGAATATCGGCTATCAAGATGGATTTCTGAAGTTATGTCGCGGAAAACTGAAAGTGGAAAAGTTACAGACGATAAAATTGTAGAAAACTTGGAAGCCTGGTAAGCACTGTCATATATTATCGAATGGTAGAGTTGGGACACTTGAAAAGTTTTAACGTGCAAGAAGAAAAATAGTATCAACCAGGAAAGAAGATTCTACAAAAACAAAAAAGAAAAAGAGTTAATCTGAAGATATACGGGCAGATACAGTGAAGATTAGAAATCGGAAGGCAAGAAATGTAACGTAAATCATTCTACGTATATACAGGGTGTTTCGGACATGATGTTTAGGAACTATGGGTCCGAGAGAGAATTCAGCGTTGAATTAATTTAACATAACTACTACTGCCTAGAACTCGCGTTACGAATGCGCGCTGGTTCGAGTCCTCGTGAGAGAAGAAATTTTCTCATGAAATTTCGGCCAGTATATGGGACCGGTGCCCACCCAGCATCGTGATGTACTTGGGGAGCTACGATAGGTAGCGAAAATCCGGTTTCGCAAACCAGTTACAACGGTTGGGGGGATCATCGTGCTAATCACACGATACCGCCATTCTGGTTGGATGATCGTCCAAATCTGCTACGGCATGTGGACGTGAGGCGAGCAGCCGGCTGTTCGGTCTTGGCCCTTCATAGGCTGTAGCGCCACGGATTTACTTTTACTTTTACCACAGTCTAGTATATACAGTCACGAAGCTTGAATTTTGAAGGTGCTAGGAACAATAGACTGTGCCGGTACTATTTCGCATTGTCTGTAATGGGGCGATAGTAGCGATCCTAGTGGTGAGCAACTATCTATGGATGCATACGTACTACGTATTGAGCTTCGTGACTGTATATACTAGACTGTGCTTTTACGAATGCTGACGGGATTATTAATTATAGTTAAAAATAATTGTTTATGGGCTTAAAATGAATTTGTCGTAAAATCAAAAACACACCATATATTGAAAAGGACATAATCATGTTACGTTATTTATTTACATGTGAGAAACATACATACAGGTATAGCCTAAATATTCAAGTAAAATAAAATGTTGAAAAGATCATAAAAATCAATTGCGCTTTCTTATGTGTAAATATTGTGACGCCCACGTGAGATTCGAACTCACGACCAGCGTCCCGCAAGAAAGCAGATCGCGCGTGAGCCGACACGGGCTCCACGGAGCACTGAGGGACGGCGCGCGGCGGAGAGAAGAGAGGGGAAAGGGCCTACGCGGCGAGGGAGTTTGCGCGCGCATCTGGTCTGGCAATAGTGAGCATCGCCCCGGTGTTCACCAGTACTCTGCATGGACGGCCTCTTATCCGTCCTTCAGCAATCAGCCCATCGTCGCATCTTCTGTCGACCGGTTTCAGAACGAGCCGAGAGGACGGTGATGATGGCGCCGACTTTCTCCTCCTAGCATCGGCCCCCTCTCTCTTCTGACTGTAGCCAGGTCGGTCGCAACTCCTCCGCAAGTGCCCAGGTTCACCGTTATGCCGTTCGGCCTCTGCAACGCCCCGGCTACATTCCAGAGACTAATGGAGTCCGTAATGAGAGGCCTGACATACGACACCTGTTTGCTGTACCTTGATGACGTCATCGTGGTGGGCAAGACTTTCGGCGAACAGCTGTTGAACCTGAGGAAAGTGTTCGAGAGACTGCGACAAGCCAGACTGAAGTTGAACCCGAAGAAATGTCATCTGTTCCAGAAGAAGGTCAACTACCTGGGGCACGTAGTAGGGACCAACGGAGTGGCCACGGATCCGGAGAAGCTACAAGCCGTCAGAGGATGGCCGAGACCGAGGGACAAGCAGGAGTTGCGCCGCTTTCTCGGCCTCTGCACTTATTACAGAAGGTTCGTAGCTGGGTATGCCAACATCGCTAAGCCTCTAACTTTTAATGTGACGCCCACGTGAGATTCGAACTCACGACCAGCGTCCCGCAAGAAAGCAGAACGCGCGTGAGCCGACATGGGCTCCACGGAGCACTGAGGGACGGCGCGCGGCGGAGAGAAGAGAGGGGAAAGGGCCTACGCGGCGAGGGAGTTTGCGCGCGCATCTGGTTACAGTCAGAAGAGAGAGGGGGCCGATGCTAGGAGGAGCACGTCGGCGCCATCATCACCGAGGGGTTCAACAGCTGTTCGCCGAAAGTTTTGCCCACCACGATGACGTCATCAAGGTACAGCAAACGGGTGTCGTATGTCAGGCTTCTCATTACGGACTCCATTAGTCTCTGGAATGTAGCCGGGGCGTTGCAGAGGCCGAACGGCATAAAGGTGAACTGCCATAGTCCCTGGCCTGTAGAGAATGCCGTTTTCTCCTTGTCTTCAGGATGTAGCGCCACCTGCCAGTATCCTGACTTGAGATCCAACGTCGAGAACCACTCTGCTCCGGCCAGGATGTCCAAGGTGTCGTCAATTCGTGGAAGCGGAAAGCAGTCCTTCTTGGTGAAGTCATTCAGTCTTCTGTAGTCAACGCAGAAACGTAGGTCCCCATTCTTCTTCTTCACCAGTACCACAGGTGATGACCAAGGGCTGTCGGATTCTTCGATGACCCCTCTTGCTTTCATGCCCTCCAATTGGCTGTCAATCTCCCTCTGTTTAGCTAGAGGGACGCGTCGAGGAGGTTGTCTGATTGGGCGAGCATTTCCGGTGTCGATGCAGTGCTGAACTTTCTCCGTTCTCCCGTAGTCGTTTTCAGACAGACTGAATACGTCTTGAAATTCTGTCAGTAGATCGTGGACTTGTCTTCTTTCTCCTTTGCTTAAATTCTCCGCCAATTCTCGAGCCAGCTCTTTCAGTGATGGGTCTAGATCTGGACGTGGTCGGTGACACTCCTCGTTATCTGCCACAGACATCACAGACACCACCGGCTCGACGCTACCTAGTACAGTTCAACTAGGCACCTCCTTGTCCCGATTGGTGACATTCAGGACCCTCACCGGTACCATTGGGTATGGGGCATTAACTGGCCATAGTCGAACTGGCGACGAAATATCGCCCAAGACGTCGTACCGTCGAACTTCGGCGTCTTGACGTTGTAATGTCTGGCTGAAGGCGATGGTTCCGCAGAGCCACTATATGGAGTCCTCAACTCTGTGGCCGCTTCTTGCATGGCACGTCGAACCTCCTCGACAACTATCTGTTTATGTTCTCTAGCCTGCCGATCCACCAACGCGAGAATGTGCTTGTTTTCCTCAGCGTGTTTATCCATCATCTCACTCGTCTTGTCCAGCAACTCGCTCGTCTGCTCTTGACGACGCTCGAGATCGCGGATTTTGCCATCGAAATGGTCTACATTCTGTCTCAACTCGGCTACTGTCTCGTTTATAGTTGTAAAATTCTGGTTTAGCTTATCCAAATCGGCCTTAAGTTCGTCTTTTACGATGGCGACAATTCCATCTACGTGGGCCGAAACGCTTTCAATTTGCGTAGTGACGTCATCTTTCATCCCACTTCTGACACCAGTGTAAATTTAACTCAACAATGACTCTTCACTCTCTACAATTTGACTTCACTCCCGTCAACAATGGGATTTTATTCTTCCAACAATAATTCCTTTCTACAATTCACCTTAAACGCTCTCGTCATCTTTCACTTCGCTTATGTCGCCTTTCACTCCGCTTATGTCGCCTTTCACTGCGCTTATGTCGCCTTTCACTTCACTTATATCGTTCTTCAACTCACTGATGTGCTTGTTCATGTCGTCTTTCATTTCTGCTTTCATTTCCGCGATGGCTTGCAGGATCTGCTGTAGGTTCTCCATTGTCGATAATATCCCACTTCTGACACCAATGTAAATTTATTCAAATCAACAACAATGTAACTTTATTATCCCAACAATAGGATTTGCTCTCCACACAGTAACACAGTATTCGTTAGTGCACTCCACTGACGACAATGACAATTTACTTGGACTATTACGGACAACAATGAACTGTTAATCTTAACTAATATTTACAAAGCACTATTTACAAATCAGAACTGTCAGTTCTCAGTTCACAGTTCTTCTAGCTCAGTCACTCGAGTTCACAGTATCTCGAACCACAGACCTTCAGAGACAGTCCACTGTACTCGAACTCAGGTCCCTCCAACTGCGGTCCACTGCACTCGAACTCAGGCCTTCGGATGCTGACACAGTTGCGGAAGCACACTCGAGTCGAACTCCGGTACACAGGACTGGCTGGCTTGCTCTGTTCACTGGCTTACTGATTGAACTAATCATGAATCGCACACACACTGTCCGAGTTCCCTCGCGTTTCTTCTTTTATAACCACAGCGACGTAGCCTGGAAAGTTCCACGCGTGTCCAGAGATAGCACTCCAGAGAACAATCCAGATCCTTCTCCTCTCTGCCAGCACCAGATGCGCGCGCAAACTCCCTCGCCGCGTAGGCCCTTTCCCCTCTCTTCTCTCCGCCGCGCACCGTCCCTCAGTGCTCCGTGGAGCCCGTGTCGGCTCACGCGCGATCTGCTTTCTTGCGGGACGCTGGTCGTGAGTTCGAATCTCACGTGGGCGTCACAATATGTTATACAAAAGACATTTGTGCGTTATTGAACAAAGTTAAGCATTTCTTTAAGTGGTTAGTAATTCGAGAATTTTTTCCCTCAGTAGTAATACACTCCATTCTCAGAAATAGTTGTTTGCTGAAGCAATAATTCCAGTGGATTTTTAATAACATAATAACATTTTTTTATTTTTATAGGCCTATAAATATGTATTTTGTATATGTAAGGCACTTACAGGGTTAGTTAAAACTCCCGCACCACCTAAATAACTTTTGAAGCATACGGTTCAGTGACATGAAACTTGGTATGTGAGGATAACCATATACTAAGAACTCAATAATGGTATTACCGAGTTTTTTCTACCTCCGGTTTAACCGGAAGTAACTCCAACTCTCTTATTTTAAATGGGACACCCAATATATATATTTTTATTTTTGAATAGTTCTCATTAAGAGCTTTTCAAAAAGTACCCACACTCAATACTTCTGTACAATTTCAGTGTTGCTAAGTCAAGAAAATAGAAAAGTGTATCGAATATTAAAATAATAAAATACTCCTTCCTTAACAAAAACAAAACAAAGCTAGCTCACCTTCTAAATTATGTGTTAAAAATGGTAGCCCTCAGCTGCTTTACAATGTGTCACTCGATCATAGAAACCATTTAAGGAATGATTTAACCAGGCTTTAGGAATATCTTGCACCACTTCCATTTTTATTTAGCAACATTGAATTTGTACAGAAGTATCAAGTGTGGGTACTTTTTGAAAAGCTCTTACTGAGCTTTATTCAAAAATAAAAAATATATATTGGGTGTTCCATTTAAAATAAGAGAGTTGGAGTTACTTCCAGTTAAACCGAAGTAGAAAAAACTCGGTAGTACCATATTAAGCATACAGAGAAATAATTTATTACAGTTGTATGAACACTTTTTGATAATTGAATTAAAATTAATATAATCAGTTAAAAACCAGACATATTTCGGAGGAATGCTCCTCCATCTTCAGTGGCAATACCACGACTCTGGTTCAGATGTTCGACCGCTTAAATCCACGATACGCGGTCGAATATCTGAAACAGCGTCGTGGTATTGCCACTGAAGATGGAGGAGCATTCCTCCGAAACACGTCTGGTTTTTAACTGATTATATTAATTTTAATTTAATTATCAAAAAGTGTTCATACAACTGTAATAAATTATTTCTCTGTATGCTTAATATCTCATTTATGAACACTGTTGAATTTGACCTTACTTGTGTAAATTCGGTAGTACCATTATTGAGTTCTTAGCATATGGTTATCCTCACATACCAAGTTTCATATCACTGAACCGTATGCTTCAAAAGTTATTTAGGTAGTGCATTTATTATTTTAATATTAGATACACTTGTCTGTTTTCTTGAATTAGCAACACAGAAGTATCAAGTGTGGGTAATTTTTGAAAAGCTCTTAATGAGCTTTATTCAAAAATATAAATATATATTGGGTGTTCCATTTAAAATAAGAGGGTTTGAGTTACTTCCGGTTAAACCGGAAGTAGAAAAAACTCGGTAATACCATTATTTAGTTCTTAGTATATGGTTATCCCCACATACCAAGTTTCATATCACTGAACCGTATGCTTCAAAAGTTATTTAGGTAGTGCATTTATTATTTTAATATTAGATACACTTGTCTGTTTTCTTGAATTAGCAACACAGAAGTATCAAGTTTGGGTAATTTTTGAAAAGCTCTTAATGAGCTTTATTCAAAAATATAAATATATATTGGGTGTTCCATTTAAAATAAGAGAGTTGGAGTTACTTACGGTTAAACCGGAAGTAGAAAAAACTCCGTAATACCATTATTGAGTTCTTAGTATATGGTTATCCCCACATACCAAGTGTCATATCACTGATCCACATGCTTCATAAGTTATTTAGGTGGTGCGGGACTTTTAACTAACCCTGTATAATTGGAAGCTTGCTTCTGTTGGTGGTGAAGTTTAGATAAATAAATTATGCAATATATTTTCAGTATTGAATAGAATAGAATGCCAGTGTGGCGTGTGTCGTATAAATGAACCTAAAATGGAGAGGTTAAACTAAGGTAAAAAAAAGAAGACGGAATAGAATAGAATATTTTATTGTCATTAGACAGCGTATGGCTGCATTAGGAAAGGTCAGGTTTACATACAGTATAATACCAAACAGAGTAACGCAGCGAGCGAGCAAGCAAGCAAAAGAAAAGTGAGACTCGAAATTAGTAAATTTACCGAATAGTGATTAATTACTATCATCTCGCACTTTTCAACTGACGTACTTCACAAGAGCAGACGTGTATCCTTTAAAACAGTGATGTCAAAGCAAGCGCATTTTTCTGACCTTGACATCGTGCGCGGGCAGCAAGCGCTAAGTATGGAAAGAGGAAGGGTTGTGTATATGAATAAGCAACCTGTTGGATTAAGAAAACAGTGGTGCACAAACTTCAAACGGAACGTGAAATTTTATGTCGTTATTTTTATATGGCTTCTTTCTGTTTAATATTATCTATATTGTCTGTAAACAACTAACACTGATTTCTTAATATTGCACTTGTGTTTTAAATCTTAATAACATAATAGAGAGTTAAGAAGGAATATTCACTTAAATTCCATAGTAGTATAATATTATACTGTATTAAGTGGATGAAACACATCATTCATAAAGAAAGTGATATTCCAAAGAAAGGGATTGAGTATGACATGATAAGTTGGAATTTATATTGATGGTATCTTTAGCCTTACAAAAGTAATCAATAAACGAATCAAAACAATATTACAGTAAAAAGCAAAGTTACCTAGGTACTGTATCTGTTTTAAGTATAACTAATATTACATAACAAAACTCTTATCGCATTATGCTTTTAAGGTGATATTTGTGAGCAACCTCCTATCATCAGAATATTAAATTATTTTCTCGAAATCTGCTGAAGCTATAGAGCTGACATTTTTACAACACGTGGGCACGTATCTTTTGCTTATGATGTAACAGTAGTTGCTTTGTTAATTCATTTCCTTACAAACAATTTCCATGCGAATATTTTCAAAATTTTCAATACACTATCTTCAGTAATACGTATATACGGTATATTAGATTTATGAAAACATTCTGTAAGGCTACTAAATAAATAGGCCTATACCTGAAAATTTCACTTTTCTATATGAAAAGTTAAGAAAATATTTCTTTTGAATAAAAAAAAACAAACTTGTGAAAAATGAGCATTAAAATTAAAACTTACATTCTTATAATGCACTTATACTTCTCAGGCAAATCTAAAAATTAACATGGATACAGTTTTAATAAGTTCTCTTCTCTTTATCTATTGAATCAGTGCTGGCCATCCCTGAATATAGCTCGACCAAGCGGTATATACCACCTCTTTCGTCTGTCTCCGCTGTAAAGCGCTCAGGTCTCCTGGGCTCTAAAGCGCGCGCTTGCTCCTGTGGGCATCAATTGACATGCCTGCTTTAAAAGACTCGAGACAAATGGCTTAATTCCCACTCCAGTGTGAACGGTAGGACCATTTGGTTTCTGCACATTTTGAAATGCATTTTTCCCGTATTGAATGAACCAAGAAACACGATCTTCAATGTCAGAAAATTAAACCAGAAACATCCTATATATAGTCATACACTGTTCTCTATCTACCCAGAGATCTTCGGACACACTTCCCCCCTAGGTTTCTTATCGATTCCTACTCTCCCATCATCCTACACCTAACCTTTCATTCTAAAGACAACCCCTTATATGGATGTATGCTTCTTCGGCATATTTTACGATCTGTAGCGTCGTAGCGAAGCATTACGGACGTACTTTGCTAATGGATATTCCTTGCCTTATTCTGTATGTGTGCAATAAGTTTCGCAACACTCTGTACGTATATTAAACTGATATAGGCTTTCGAACATAATAAATAAGAGTAGACTATCAAAGAAGGCGTAATCCGCATCAAAACATCATTTCTCTTTTTATCGTATCTTGATGTTGTATTGCGTCATGTATCTCTTTATTGCTATAGGATTCGTTTACTTGAATAGTTGCTACATTCGTCTTGGTTGATTCTTTATATTGATAAAATGACGTACTTATGTTTCCTTGCAAACAACTCTTCTTTTAAATGATATAACCAGAAGTTTATAGTGTTAATATCTACGAAAAATACGGCCAGCGAAAGTGTTGATAAAGAATGTTGTTTTTTCAAGTTTAAAGGCGCGCAGAGGTGCGTCATCCTTCATGAATATACACTGTGTCCCGCTTAAAACACCAATAAAAAAAGGCCATAGCTCTAACGAAAAACTTGTTTAATTAAAACTGTTAACATTTTCTGATACCTAAAGAGTTTCAATTTCACTATGCTTCAACATGACTAGCATTTATAGCACGGCCGATGTCCAGCCTGTTTTCAACTTCTCTCCAGGCATTCCTCAGCATATCACTAGTGTCATTTTGAATCGCAAGGCGGATTCTGAGCTTCAAATCCTCGAGGTCAGCCACTGGTGTTCTGTATACTTCATCCTTGACGAATCTCCATAGAAAAAGTCCAAGGGTGATAGATCTGGTGACCTTGCCGGCTAAGCGATTGTCTCGTATCCTCTACCAATCCACTGTCTGGAAAAACTGTCATTAAGAAACTTGCGTACCTCCAATGCGAAGTGATAAGGAGTACCATCTTGCTCATAAATGGTTTCTGCAGGAAACTGTGGGACGACACACAACTCCAACATATCTAGAAAGGTTGAACCAGTCACTGTAGGTTCAGCAAAAAAGAAGGGACCTATCACACGATCTTTCAATAAATCGCATCAGACATTAAATTTGGGTGATTCGCGTTCATGTTCAAACGCAACAGACGGATTCTCACTTCCCCAGATTCTGTAATCTGATGACTTTTCCTGACACCTGGAAAGTTGACTCGTCAGAGAAACGCACATGACCTGAGTACGAGTTGTTTTTGTCAATTTTGTCCAAAACACTCGCAGCAAAATTTAGCCCCATATCTTTATCATCAGGCTTGATCTGCTGTATGATTTGAATTTTGTATGCTCGAAGACGAGCCTTTTGTGTAGAACATTCTGAACAGTACTGCGAGGAATCTGGAGTTGCAGACTTGCTTTTCGGATTGATTTTCTTGGGGTACTTGTAAAGGAGGTTCGTAAGAGTTCAATGTTCTCTTCAGAAACTCTCTTCTTAGTATGCTTACCACTACTCGACAACAAGCTTCCTGTTTGCTTCAATTTTGCATCCTAGGCCATTATTCTCTTAGGGCCGTATTCATAAACGATACTTTGGATGAAGACTTCCCGAAGTAGACTTTCGTAGTAAAGGTTAACTTTGTTAAAAGTCCTATTCATAGACAATACTTCTATGACTTTGACTTTGGTAAGTCGAGATTTGATGATCTTGTTCTAATGTTGGCAATCAAAATCACTGCCTTCTAAACGATTTAAAATAATACATAGTTGAAATAGGGTAGGCATTGCCACAATCAAAGCCATCTTTTGAGACAAATCAATGAAACAATTGAACATCGGTACATGTTAAGCATGTTGAGGCAGCACACATTTCCTGGTCGCTATGCGATCTTAGAAATTCATTGTTTAGTGAAGACTATAGGATATAACACTCAGACTAATATAATTATTACCCTAGGGAACAGGATTATGTTAGTGAATGTGCAGAAATTTGATCCGAATAGATGTAACTTTTCTTTCTGCAATGCAATTTTACAATGTTACATTTGTTCGGATCACATTTCTGCACATTTAAAGGCAGAACTAAAATTCTTTCAATTATTTATTATCATAATACACTGCTGTCTTAAACTGAATGAGCATTTTGGGAATTAAATCAATAGCTTTCCCAAAACACGCTACGAAATAATTTACAATTCATGTTGGAAAATGTTCAGCTAAGCCTCGTGTTAATAACATATCAAAATATGATTAATTATTTATTCCGTCAATATGGCTTAAGCATTGAATTACATTTGAAAGAAAAACATATTAAAGAAAAATATTGATGTGTCACATCCTATTTAATCTTGAAACTAACGTTTTCGTCCCTAATGGGGCATCTTCAGGTACAGGATATAAGTATCATCTAAAATCAATTACAAACAAGTTTTACATTTGAAAATGCCATGACTAGAATGACATGGTGACAATATTATCTATACCAACATTAAATGTCCTGTCAAAATATTAAAAACAAATTTAATTTAAAACAATGTGAATTTGCATAGCTATACAAAGTAGATCCCCTTGTATGGTATTTCAGATATATTGTGTTGTTGCCAATAAGGCCAATAAAAATACTAAAAATACAAAATTAAAACCTAATATTATTAAATGTATAGTCATAAAAGCGTGTATAACTAATTTCATGGAGCGAGTGGAATTCTCGTTAAATGTTCAATGCTCTCGTATAACATCATGCGAGTCTAATCATCATACACGGGTTGTTGAACAGAAGGGATGTGTTAGACTGATTACGAGCAAAAAACACATCCCTTCTGTTAAAAAAAAAACACATCCCTTCTGTTCAACAAACCGTGTATGATGATTAGAGTCGCATGATGTTATACAAGAACATTGAACATTTAACGAGAATTCCAATCGCTCTACGAAATTAGTTATACACGCTTTTATGACTACACATTTAATAATATTAGGTTTTAATTCTGTATATGTTTAATATTTTTATTGACCTTATTGGCAACAACACAATATATTTGAGATACCATACAAGGGAATCTACTTTGTATAGCTATGCAAATTCACATTGTTTTAAATTAAATTTGTTTTTAATATTTTGACAGGACATTTAATGTTGGTATGGATAATATTGTCACTATGTCATATTTTACTCTATAGTCATGGCATTTTCAAATGTAAAACTTGTATTGTAATTGATGTTATATGATATTTATATCTTGTACTTGAAGATGCCCCATTGGGGGCGAAAACGTCAGTTTCAAGATTAAATAGGATGTAACACATCAATATTTTTCTTTCATATGCTTTTATTTCATATGTAATTCAATGCTTAAGCCATATTGACGGAATAAATAATTAATCATATTTGATATATGTTATTAACGCTATAAAATGTTTCATACAAAACAATTTTTATCCCAAAAGGGAAGCAAAAACAAGCAAAATTATATTACACTTTTTTGTTTGAAATATCTCCAAGAATAACCCTATGAAATTAATGACATTACTTACGATTCACCCTGAAGTGTGTAAATGAAGTAAAATGTTTTATTTTCGGCATTATAACAATAATATTTTATTTATGATCTAGAGATTAAAAGTTTATCTTCTTATTTTGGTGTATACTAGGTTAGTTGACTTTTGTATGTTTTTTTTAATACCTGTACAGATACGGAAAAAAAAAATGGACCGAGTGTTGATAGCAGTCCTTCTCTATGCAGGCAATGAGTTTCGCAAGACTGTCCACAAGTAGCATAAATTTAGGCGCTCTTGTTTACTGCACATACGCAATGCGTTGTATCTGGAACTTAGTAAAATTAATTGGCTCAAATTTTGTTTCTGGATCTGTAGAAGAAACTCGACTCTAAACAGTAAAATGATAAAGGAATTGAAATGTTGCCAATCACGTAAAACGTATATTGTGAAAGTAACTTCAACATGACCACAAAGTCATTTAAAATATGCGCTCCTGCATATATGACGTGTTTCGTCTCAAGTGCAGGCAGTAAGGCCGTAAAATAACATTACGAGAGGGGTTCGGCCGGCGCCGTGGCTCATGTCCCGGCATGGCTCAGTTGGTAAGAGCGCTCAGCGCGCAGAGCTGAGAGGTCCTGGGTTCCCGATGCCGGTACGAATTTTTCTCGTATTTAATAGTAATAATGACAATATCGTTTTGTTAAATGTTTGTATCAACTCCAAATAGGTAAGAAAATATTCCATTAATTTTTCTTCCAATCGTAATAAAAGCATATAAATAGATTTTTGACGAAACTAGGTCAAGTAATTCTCAACGGGGTCCACCGTAAGCTACAGAGTCCAATGTAAATGCTTCGTGACCGTATTTAGTTTGTGTATGAATATTTCAACAATGTGCGGTACCCACTACCAAAATAATGGCTGCCGTTTAGGACGACTGGAGAAAGTATCGCTTCCGTGTTGCTTGTTCCCTTACTATAGAATGGCAGCAACAGGTTAGATGTTAGGGAAACGTAATTGAGCTTCATTGCATTAAACTCACTACTCCACGATGTCATTGAATAACTGACTAATTATGATGTTCTGTGCTGTTCCATCTTACGATGTCACGGCCCTCAGTGTGGGTTTCCAGGAGGCTTACTGAATACCAACACACATTATGCACATCAAGGCTACTAGTTTGCATTTCGCAAAGAACGAGCGATGTACATAAGCTTCATTCCGTATTCTACATTATCATACAAGGCCGGGAAGTAACGAATGTTTTGTTTGCGAAACCAGGTCTGTTTGCATCCAAGAACTGCCGCTGGGATCGTGCTTCTAATATAGTTACCAGAGTTTCCACTCGATGTCGTTTTACGAGCAATTACTTACGGCGATGAGAAAATTGAATTAATATTTCTGATGTATGAACAATGGAGGAAATAAAAGAAAATAACAATGTAGATGAACTTTTAGAGAAAGTCTGACAAAACCAATGAGGGTTTGCATCCGAAGTGAAGATACTGAGGGAGGGGGCAATGAAAATAACAAATAATGGTCTTAAAAATAACCAAAAAATGCAGAGGGTTTTGTGGCAGCCATGAAAAGCATTTGAAATGATTTAGTCATGTTTAAGGGATGAACATCTTTAAGGTACTGCAGAGGTTGCACTCAAGATAGAGTTAAGGTCCACGTAAGAGTGAAAGACGTGGTTGAAACTTTGGAGAAAAGTTTTGAAACGAGCAATAATTGGGTACAAAAGACGGGCGATGCCAGTCGGTAGACTCGAGTGTTATGAAATCAAATAAATAAATAAATAGATAGGTAGGTAGATAGATGGATGGATAGATGGATAGACAGACAGACAGACAGACAGACAGATAGATAGATAAACAAGCAAACAAATGAATAAATATTTAAATACATATTTATTTAAATAAATAAATAAATAAGAAAACATGTATGTAGGCCTAAATAAGCCTACGAGTACATACAGAATAATTCAACAAAACTGTTGAATTTACTTCGAAATCAAGATGCATTAAATTATATTGTCCTTACAATTTATGAATGAATGAATGATGAATAAATAAGTGAATGAATGAGTGGATGAGTGAATGAAGGAATGAATAAAATGAGGAAACGGTTATAAAGTACACGAACCCGCGTCCTTGAAAAACAATTTGTGGTTGTGGGAAGAAATTATGTGGGCTCCAAACCAGTTGGCCATTTGTCTCGGTCCGTTTTTCGCCGTTTCATTATATAAATCTATAGAAATTTTTAAGGAAAAAGCCGAAAATGGGCGTAACCTAATGGGCATTACATTAGATGAATAGATGTCGCAGACCACTATTCGTAATATGGTCCAACAGCAGCAAGATGGAGTCGCCTACGTTGTCAGCCAGGACTGAGAGAGTGGATAGTGGCGTACGAAGCTATCCCCCTAGAATAGGAAACCGATCCCTTGATTTAAGCGAGTGATGTTGGAGTAAGCTTGCCCAAATTTACACAAGGAGACTTGCGAAAGGCAAGGTACCGATTTGTGAACGCCTTAATTGGGGAAAAAAGCCGACATTTATGACGGAGAATATGTAGGTTCGAGGTCCATTTCTTTCAGGACTTCTACACTTTCAGGCGTGCTTTGATTTATTGTGCACCCTATATATGAGATGATTTTCCAAGTCCAACACGTGGTCTGAGTAGCATTATGAATCCGATGCTGACAGAGGATCATTCTGTCTCGGCCCTTGTTAGAGCCAGGTCCCATTCTCAGACAAGTAGTCCAGGGACCCGGAGTTTCAAGTCCTTCCTGAATCAATGAAAAGTGGGCCATCCTACCTCAGTCCCTGATAGAGCCAGGTACTCCAGAAAATCACTCTGCAACGCCTGCGTTGTCTATCACAAATTCTATCACGCCCTTGCTGGGGATTGAACCTAGAACGCCTAATTGAAGCCTCGATATAATGTGAAATTCAATACAAAATGTGAAATGTACCCATTTGTTGTTATCTGTATTGTTCTCTCAAGTTTCCAATTAATCTGTCTGGTGCTCTGGTGATAGAATATTGGCTGCGAGCTCGTTAGGGTCGGTGTTCACTCACAAACAAGTTGTAGGCTACTACGTTACGTAGTAGCGGGTGATTTTAATTGAGTAATAAGATCGATCGTTGTAAAATCACACCATATCTTTTAGTTTGTTACTTGATGTTCACATTTTCAATTTACTTATTTATTATTGTCAAGAATTTTAACTGGAAAGTCTAGTAAATACACCTGTTACGATTTTGATAGCATTGAATTTCTATCACGAGACATTTTCATAAGAAATGTTCCACCCAGAAGTTTAAAAGACGCTAAATTATAACACTAAATTACTATAAAATGCCTAATTTTATTTTAATACGTTAAATTTTTTTATGCTCCACCATGCCGAAATGTAGTAATTATACACCTGGTAGCAGTCCTTTAATTCATGTCATTAAAGTACACCTATTCATTAAAGCTCAGGTTTTCGATTATTCTCGGATATGCAATCGAAAGACAACGAGGGAAACGTCACGGAGGCTGGAAATCCAATACTGTCACAGAAGGTTATGTTCTGTTACTATAATAATTAGCGTTAATTGTAAATAATATTCAAATAAATTCAATTTGTCATCTCGTTTTTCAATTCGAAATCAATTTCCAGGTTATACATTCTCTACATTACATCAAGGTCAATGACATTATTGTTGCTCGGAAAAAATCAATATTTCCGCGTATGCGCACATCTCACAATTAACGAGTTATGAACAAGGTCACTTCCGATCTTCTGTCAGATACAAATAAAATGAATACTTCTGAATAATTTCAAGTTAGAAATATGGTCGAGCATAAAAAGTCGTATGAAACTTGCCATAATGGTAATTAAAACGCTCGTATTTGCGTCTTAATTACTATCATTATAGGCTCGTTGCATAATGTACTAAATTTTAATTTGCTAAGTTTTACCATCTCTAACAATAATTTAATATGTTGATGTGTACACGAAGGAGGTTAAAAAACGAGGCCTGAAAATAAAAACGGTCATAATAATAGATAGGCCTATTAATATTATTGACGGTGATTAGATGACGGTAATGATTAAGGTGCAGTGCTGAGAGGATAAAAAGAAAAGTGGGAGTACTCCAAGGCAAATATGCTTGAAATCGGCGCAACGGATATGACGTCAAACTACACCTTTTACACCCCATAAACCACCGCGAAATACCGCCAATTGCCAAATATTAAATTGCTACTATCGGTTTTGGTCATACGTAAACGGATTAGAATGGATCTGGAGGTAACAGGCCTACTAGCACATTATTATATCAATGTATGTTTCACTACATATTCATTAAAAGTTGTGACATAGACTGAACACTTCATTTCCACATTCTTTCTCATATCAAGAAGGATGTTGGCACTCCTTCATATGTTAAAGCATAGGGCAGTCATGTCAATTGATGTCCATAGGAGCAAGCGCGCGCTTTAGAGCTCAGGAGAGACTGAGCGCTTTACAGCGGAAAGGAAAGAGACAGACGAAAGAGTATACGCCGCTTGGTCGAGCTATATTCAAGGATGGCCAGCACTGATTCAATGGATAAAGGGAAGAGAACTTATTAAAACTGTATCCACGTTAATTTTTAGATTTGTCTGAGAAGTATAATTGCATTATAAGAATGCAAGTTTTAATTTTAATGATCTTTTTCACAAGTTTGATTTTTTTTATTCAAAAGAAATAGTTTCTCAATTTTTTAATAGAAAAGTGAAATTTTCAGATATAGGCCTATTTATTTAGTAGCCTTACAGAATGTTTTCATAAACCTAATATGCCGTAAATACGTAATACTGAAGATAGTGTATTGAAAATTTGGAAATATTCGCATGGAAATTGTTTGTAAAGAAATTAATTATCAAAGCAACTGCTGTTACATCATAAGCAAAAGATACGTGCCCATGTGTTGTAAAAATGTCAGCTCTATAGCTTCAGCAGATTTCGAGAAAATAATTTAATATTCTGATGATAGGCAGTTGCTCACCAATATCACCCTAAAAGCATAATGCGATAAGAGTTTTGTTATGGAATATTAGTTACAAAACATATACAGCACCTACGTAACTTTGCTTTGTACTGTAATATTGTTTTGATTGGTTTATAAGGCTAAAGATACCATCAATATCAATTCCAACTTAACATGTCACACTCAATCTCTTGTTTTTTTTTTTTTTTTTTTTTTTTTTTTTTGATATCACTTTCTTTGTGAATGATGTGTTTCGTCCACTTAGTACAGTATAATATTATACTACTATGGAATTTATGTGAATATTCCTTCTTTATTATGTTAAGATTTAAAACACAAGTGCAGTATTAAGAAATTGGTGTTAGTACTTTTGTTTTACAGACAATATAGATAATATCAAACAGAAAGAAGCCATATAAAAATAACGACATAAAATTTCACGTTCCGTCTGAAGTTTGTGCACCACTGTTTTCTTAATCCAACAGGTTGCTTATTCATATACACAACCCTTCCTCTTTATACTTAGCGCTTGATGCCCGCGCACGAGTCAAGGTCAGAAAAATGCACTTGCTTTGACATCACTAGCATAGGGGGACATATCAACGGATATATTCTACAGTTGAGCTGAACAGAATATTAACTTATTTATAAAAAAAAAGTAACATCTGCTGAACTTGACTACACTTTTGAAATATTCACAACACGAAACAATTTGTAATCGTAATAATATGAACAAAACAGCTGATAAACACACCGGAAAAAGAGATGAACTATGGGTAATTTGACGGCCATACTAGTATACCTTTTTGGTTCCACCGTTTCAAGCTTATGGCCCGGAGTTGGTGCAATGCCACGTGACTCCAAATGGCGTAATTAGGGATTAAGTAGTGCGTAATGGTAATCACCAGGGAACGGATTTATATGGACTAAAAATATATGAAATATGTAAATATATATGTAGTTATTTTTACCAAAATATGGAATTAAATATGGATTTTTACCAAAATATGGAATTAAATATGGACTTAAAATTATAAAAAAATGACTATGTACGTTAAATATTGGTACATTTTAATCAAACTAAACAAAAAATATAATGGACGTACCTTATCTTCCAATGTAGTTTCAACAAAACACAATTTTTATTGTCTGTTACCATAACAATAGGTTACAAACATTTCTTTCAAGTGCTGAAAAGTGAATCTTCTTCTATTGTCTCTGAGGATAGATTTATACTGACTAAAAGAGCGTTCGACGTCACAAGAAGTAACTGGTACATAATTCAATTTCACAATGTCTGCTGGGGATAAGTCCAAGTTAATCTTCACTGTTGATTCACCACTCATCACAGCAACAACCTTTTGTAGTTCTTCATATCCAGGGTTTTTTGAAAGTACAGTGTCCACCTTAGCTCTTACTGCATCTGCAACTTTACCTCTACCACGATTCAGTTGTTCCACAGTACTATTTATAATTTCAAAACTTTCAGATAGTGAAAGGTGCCTATTTTGGAGACTTTTGAGCGTTTTTATGATGCATGAAAATGTATGCTGAATGTGAGCTAAGTCATTCTTCACACTTATGTCACAGGTAACTGTTTTCGCAGTATCAATTGAGACTGCATCTTCAGAGTCCAATGCAAGGAGAACATTGTTAATAGAGTCTATATGTTCGGCATAATATTCAACTGCTTCTAGCCATGTACCCCATCTAGTTAAAATTGGCTTTGGTGGCAATGGAATTTCAGGGTACATTTCTTTCAACACGTTAACTCTACTGGGAGCTTTGAGAAATACTTTTTTCACTGATGAAATCAACAAATCTACTTTAGGGAAATTGTCTCTGACCACTTCTGCCACACGATGAAATGCATGCGCCACACAAGTAAAATGAGTCAATTTAGGATATACAACAGATAATGCTTGTCCAGCTTTGACCATATAAGGGGCAGCATCGCTAATAAAGAATAACACATTATCGTACATAATACCCTTTGGCCACAGGATACCCATAGCTTCGTTGAACAGTTTAACTATAGTTTTGTTATTGCACTTTTCTAGAACATCACAATGTAAAAGAATTCGTTCAGAATATTGTTCACTTAACAAACCGATAACTACATTACCAACAAGTCTACCTTCTTTGTCGGGAGTCTCATCAATGGAAACCCAAATTGAACTATCTTTAATTTCATCTCTTATCTTCTGTATTGTCTCATCGTAGATGGATGGAGCATACGTCTTCCTAAGTGTTGACTCATCCGGGATTGTATGTTGAGTATATTTTTCAAGGAATTCCCTGAAGACCTTATTCTTTAGTTTGTAGAGAGGAATATCAGCAGAGATGAGAGAACGGCACAGGTCGATGTTAAACTCAGATCTTACATTCGATGTTGTTGGTTGTGTTAAAAACAATTGTCTCTGCTTGGAATTTAGTTGTTTGTTGGCCTGATGTTTACTAGTTGTAATGTGTTGTTGCACCAGGAACTTTTGTGTAGATGATACTGCACACTGACACAAATTACAAAATAATATTTTATTGTCAGTTGATAAACCATCTTCTTTAAATTCTGAAATGTAACTTGTTAGTTTTGATTTTAAATTGACTGAATGACGTACTTTTGGCATATTTACCGTCTTTATAGTATGATTTACAAAACTGAACCTATGTGTACTCTGACTGGCATTTAACTGTTGAGCTGCACAACTGAAGTCTGTTAAAAATTTTAAATTAAATTAATACAGTTTTGTAACTTACTTTCCCATTGTTGATAGGACTGCTAATTTTCAAATAACTCTGATGTTAAAGGGATTACTGAACATGTGTTTAAATCTCTATTGTTGAAATGTATTTTTAAAAGTTAATGGAATTTTGTTTTGTTTTATTGTTAAACCTAATATAATATGGACTGTTTTATATGAAATATGGAAAATATATGGAAATTAACGAAAATATGTACTAAACTCTAAAATATGGAAAAATATGGAAAATAAAAGTAGGATTTTTCAACCCTACACATTGTGAAACATAAAGATAATGCAAAATATAAATTATATTAGCTTTATAAGTAAATATGTATTTACATATAAATCCTTTCCCTGGTAATCACTGATTCCCGCAAATAAGAGCAAAATATCTCAGTTTCAAATTAATTATGTACTGGAAGAAGTAAATTCAAGTGTGTCTCAGATTGTGTAGATAACATTCAGCAAAACACATAGATCAAATATTGAATTTGCCAATACAAACATCAGGCAATGAGTGAATGTTTTCCCAACGCTGTTCAAAGTCTTTGCGCAGTTACGAGACATTGCGAATGGCTGGCGAAGTAATGTCTACACGAGCGGCGTTATTAAATTAAATATAACTTCCATGCTCTACTGATTCCAATCAGGCCACATTAACATCGGTAGCCTGTTGCTGTAATATAAATTGTGGCTTTTCATACCTTTCATATAAGTTAGTTTATGACAGATTCACAGATTATAAAATAATGTCATTAATAACTTGGAATAAAAACAGGCCGTCAAGATCTTGACGTCAGAAATATAAAACTATGACATCAACAATTTTTCTCGTAATAGTTCTTGGAATTGCTGATCAGAAATCTATATGGCCTTAATAAAATAATATGAATTATCGTTGGATATTTTCTAGAATTTAACACATTCAGTTGCTGTGACAAAATTCCAGCTCAGGTACTCATTCAAGTTTCGATCTCACTCGTGAGAAGAGGTAAAGCATTAATCGTGAACCGGACGTACAAAATTAGTAAATAATTGTCTTCTAATACTCTAATTGCATAGTTGTATATTATTATGAAAATTACATGTTTATGAAAATAAAGTTTACTGATAAAATTACACCAAGATTTTTGGCAGAATCTGTTCTGTTGAATTGATTTTGAACTAAATTATAGTTGAATTTAAGAGAGCAGTTTTTCTAGTGAAGGCCATAACATTAGCTTACTTATAATATTGGTTTTTACAGAACCCGGAGGTTCATTGCTGCCCTGACTTAAGTTCGCTACCGGTTCTTATCCTGAGCAAGATTAATCCAGTCCCTACCATCTTATCCACCTCCCTCAAATCCATTTTAATATCTTTCCATCTTCGTCTCGGCTTCCCCAAAGATTTTTTTTCTTTCAGTTCTTCAGCTAACATTCTATAGGCCTACGTATTTCTGGATTCACCCATACGCGCTACATGCCCTGCCCTTCTCAAACGTCTGGATTTAATGTTCCTAATTACTAGTAGGTTAGGTGAAGAATACAATGCGTGCAGTTTTGTGTTGTGTAGCTGTCTCAATTCTCCTGTAACTTCATTCCTCTTATCCAAAATATTTTCCTAAGCACCTTATTTTCGAATACCCTTAACGTCTATTCCTCTCAGAGTGAGAGTCCATGTTTCACAACCATACAGAACAACCGATAATGTAGCTGTTTTATGAATTCTTTCAATTTTTTTGAAAGCAGACTAGATGACAGAAGCTTCTCAACCGAATAATAACAAGCAGTTTCCATATTTATTCTGTGTTTAGTTCTCTGCCGAGTGTCATCTATATTTGTTACTGTTGCTCCAAGATATTTGTATTTTTCCATTTCTTCACAGGATAAATTTCCAATTTGTATATTTATAACATTAGCTCCGTAATAATAATAATAATAATAATAATAATAATAATAATAATAATAACAGTAATAATAATAATAATTATTATTATTATTATCATTATTGTGGTTGTGAAACTTGGGCTATCACTTTGAGAGAGGAACATAGGTTAAGGGTGTTTGAGAATAAGGTGCTTAGGAAAATATTTGGGGCTAAGAGGGATGAAGTTACAGGAGAATGGAGAAAGTTACACAACACAGAACTGCACGCATTGTATTCTTCACCTGACATAATTAAGAACATTAAATCCAGATGTTTGAGATGGGCAGGGCATGTAGCACGTATGGGCGATCCAGAAATGCATATAGAGTATTAGTTTGGAGGCCACAGGAGAAAGATCTTTGGGGAGGCCGAAACGTAGATGGGAAGATAATATTAGAATGGATTTGAGGGAGGTGGGATATGATGGTAGAGACTGGATTAATCTTGCTCAGGTTAGGGACCAATAGCGGGCTTATGTGAGGGCGGCAATGAACCTTCGGGTTCCTTAAAAGCCAGTAAGTACTAGTAGTAGTAGTAATAATAATAATAATAATAATAATAATAATAATAGTAATAGTAATAGTAATAGTAATAGTAATAGTAATAGTAATAATAGTAATAGTAATAGTAATAATAATAATAATAATAATAATAATAATAATAATAATAGTAATAATATTGGATGGTTGACTGTTAGTCATAACTTATTTCATTCCATTCATTAGACACACTACTTTCGTCCTAGGAAACGAACCCGTGGCATCTGTGTTGATGGTAAAAAAGTGGGGTCACTGAACAACAACGAGGAACTTGTATTGAGAAATAGTAACGATAGTGAAGAGATAAATTAGAACACGGAATGTGTACGTACCAGTACCCCTCTCGACATGCCACTCCTCTGAAAAGGTGAGGGAGAGAGTGGGACATCCGCAGTTATGTGCAACAGAATGACTATTTCATTCCTCACAGGTAGGAAGTGCGTGCTCCTTCAACCCCTCGTGCAATCAATATTTGGATCGCGCGGAATTCACCCTACGCACGTTGCGAGGGTGCCACCCCTTTAAGTCAGGAACACGTCAATGAACCTACGGGCGGGGTGCAGCGTCGAAGAAGCAAAGCAGTAAACCGCAGCTACTGTTGTGTCACGCACGGCGAGGCCCTCGCTATCGATTGCGTGGTGGACTGCTCACCGTCACTATTATTACCCTAAATTCCAAGTAATTCCTCTAGCACGGACAATGAATTACGAATGACTTTACAATAATTGGAGTCTTAAAATATTAAACCCGAGAATTTTAATTTTATTTTTAATTTTCTAATTGCGATTGGTTCACAACCACCACCACCACCACCATCACCACAACGATGATGATAATAATAATAATAATAATAATAATAATAATAATAATAATAATAATAGTTTATTTATTTAATCTGGCAGAGCTAAGGCCAGTAGGCCTTCTCTTCCGCCCAGCCAGACTCTAATTCTAATTGAATACAATTGCTTGCATAGTTATTACCAGGGAAAGGATTTATATGTAAATACATATTTACTTATAAAGCTAATATAATTTATATTTTGCATTATCTTTATGTTTCACAATGTGTAGGGTTGAAAAATCCTACTTTTATTTTCCATATTTTTCCATATTTTAGAGTTTAGTACATATTTTCGTTAATTTCCATATATTTTCCATATTTCATATAAAACAGTCCATATTATATTAGGTTTAACAATAAAACAAAACAAAATTCCATTAACTTTTAAAAATACATTTCAACAATAGAGATTTAAACACATGTTCAGTAATCCCTTTAACATCAGAGTTATTTGAAAATTAGCAGTCCTATCAACAATGGGAAAGTAAGTTACAAAACTGTATTAATTTAATTTAAAATTTTTAACAGACTTCAGTTGTGCAGCTCAACAGTTAAATGCCAGTCAGAGTACACATAGGTTCAGTTTTGTAAATCATACTATAAAGACGGTAAATATGCCAAAAGTACGTCATTCAGTCAATTTAAAATCAAAACTAACAAGTTACATTTCAGAATTTAAAGAAGATGGTTTATCAACTGACAATAAAATATTATTTTGTAATTTGTGTCAGTGTGCAGTATCATCTACACAAAAGTTCCTGGTGCAACAACACATTACAACTAGTAAACATCAGGCCAACAAACAACTAAATTCCAAGCAGAGACAATTGTTTTTAACACAACCAACAACATCGAATGTAAGATCTGAGTTTAACATCGACCTGTGCCGTTCTCTCATCTCTGCTGATATTCCTCTCTACAAACTAAAGAATAAGGTCTTCAGGGAATTCCTTGAAAAATATACTCAACATACAATCCCGGATGAGTCAACACTTAGGAAGACGTATGCTCCATCCATCTACGATGAGACAATACAGAAGATAAGAGATGAAATTAAAGATAGTTCAATTTGGGTTTCCATTGATGAGACTCCCGACAAAGAAGGTAGACTTGTTGGTAATGTAGTTATCGGTTTGTTAAGTGAACAATATTCTGAACGAATTCTTTTACATTGTGATGTTCTAGAAAAGTGCAATAACAAAACTATAGTTAAACTGTTCAACGAAGCTATGGGTATCCTGTGGCCAAAGGGTATTATGTACGATAATGTGTTATTCTTTATTAGCGATGCTGCCCCTTATATGGTCAAAGCTGGACAAGCATTATCTGTTGTATATCCTAAATTGACTCATTTTACTTGTGTGGCGCATGCATTTCATCGTGTGGCAGAAGTGGTCAGAGACAATTTCCCTAAAGTAGATTTGTTGATTTCATCAGTGAAAAAAGTATTTCTCAAAGCTCCCAGTAGAGTTAACGTGTTGAAAGAAATGTACCCTGAAATTCCATTGCCACCAAAGCCAATTTTAACTAGATGGGGTACATGGCTAGAAGCAGTTGAATATTATGCCGAACATATAGACTCTATTAACAATGTTCTCCTTGCATTGGACTCTGAAGATGCAGTCTCAATTGATACTGCGAAAACAGTTACCTGTGACATAAGTGTGAAGAATGACTTAGCTCACATTCAGCATACATTTTCATGCATCATAAAAACGCTCAAAAGTCTCCAAAATAGGCACCTTTCACTATCTGAAAGTTTTGAAATTATAAATAGTACTGTGGAACAACTGAATCGTGGTAGAGGTAAAGTTGCAGATGCAGTAAGAGCTAAGGTGGACACTGTACTTTCAAAAAACCCTGGATATGAAGAACTACAAAAGGTTGTTGCTGTGATGAGTGGTGAATCAACAGTGAAGATTAACTTGGACTTATCCCCAGCAGACATTGTGAAATTGAATTATGTACCAGTTACTTCTTGTGACGTCGAACGCTCTTTTAGTCAGTATAAATCTATCCTCAGAGACAATAGAAGAAGATTCACTTTTCAGCACTTGAAAGAAATGTTTGTAACCTATTGTTATGGTAACAGACAATAAAAATTGTGTTTTGTTGAAACTACATTGGAAGATAAGGTACGTCCATTATATTTTTTGTTTAGTTTGATTAAAATGTACCAATATTTAACGTACATAGTCATTTTTTTATAATTTTAAGTCCATATTTAATTCCATATTTTGGTAAAAATCCATATTTAATTCCATATTTTGGTAAAAATAACTACATGTATATTTACATATTTCATATATTTTTAGTCCATATAAATCCGTTCCCTGGTTATTACATTAATATCTAGACCATAAAACAACATGGAAGTAAATAGCGAAAGCTGGATAAGTAATGTTAGTGTGACAATAATGAACATTGGTAAGAAATAGTTATAATAATAATAATAATAATAATAATAATAATAGTTTATTTATTTAATCTGGCAGAGCTAAGGCCAGTAGGCCTTCTCTTCCGCCCAGCCAGACTCTAATTCTAATTGAATACAATTGCTTACATAGTTATTACATTAATATCTATACCATAAAACAGCATGAAAGTAAATAATGAAAGTTGGATAACTAATGTTGTGTGACAATAATGAACTTTGGTAAGAAGTAGTTATAATAATAATAATAATAATAATAATAATAATAATAATAATAATAATGAGATAATTTAGATATTTAACTGTGATATAATATTACCGCATTGGCCCGAGTGTAAGCCGCACCCGAGTATAAGCCGCACCCTTAATTTTAGGGGGAAAGGAGAAAAAAAAAGAAAAATTGAGTGCAGAATGAGAAAAAAAGGAAAATTGAGTGCAGTGAAATTTACCTGTCACATTATCCAGTTACAAAACTGTTTACACTATTTAAACACTTTTTCTTCAATTACGGTATTACGTGGGTAAATCACCAAAAATACCGGTACAACTAATCACCGTCTTCTCCAATGTCACTGCTGACTTCACTACTACCGGTACCGGTATTTGTTTCATCACTGTCACTTTGTTCATCACTCTCCGCCCAAAGTGCGTCGTCCTCACTGCCATCCAGAGCATTAGACACGCAGCATTTCTTGAAGCCTTTGATGATTGAATCTGGTGATATCGTGTGCCATGATGAGAGAATCCACTCACACATAAGGCTGACAGATGGCTTCTTGATCTTCCCAGATGGAGTGAATGCATGACCCCCTTCTAGAAGCCAATCCGAATACTGTTTTCGGAGATGGTCTTTAAAAGGCTTGTTCACGACGACATCAAGCACCTGCAATTTTGATGTCATACCTCCAGGTATGACGACTAGGTCTGTCTTCAATGCAGTAATTTTCTTCTTTACTTCGGGGGTGAGGTGACCTTTAAAGGCATCCAATACTAACATAGCCCTCTTACAGAGCAGCGCACCTGGCTGCGATTCCAAACCGTAGCTAGTCAGTCCATCATTAGTTCGGTTGTCATCCATCGTTTCTGTTGGCAACGAATCACTAATCCCTTAGGTAAATTCTCCTTGGGCATAGTTTTACGCTTCAGAATAACGTACGGAGGCAGTTTTCCTCCATCTGCCGTAACCGCCAGCATCACAGTGATTCTTTGTTTTTTATTTCCAGTTGTTCTCAATGATATGTTTTTCGCCCCTTTATTGTCAACTGTCATATTGCTCGGCATGTCCCAAAATACGGGCGTCTCGTCAGCATTGCCGATCTGGTGTAATGGGTAAGAGTGGCGCTGACGCAATTCAATGACGTGCCTCTGGAAGTTGATGAGTTTCTCAGTAAAATCCTCTGGCAGTTTCTGTGCTAATGAAGTGCTTCGTCGGAGAACAAGGCCACTTCTACGCATAAACCTGCGGCACCAACCTATACTCCCATGGAATTCTGTCTGTGGAATGTTTAGAGTCTTCGCTATTTCCAACGATTTTACCTGGATTACTTGTCGAGAGATAGGCATCCCTTCTTTCCTTTTGTCTTGTACAAAGGAAAGGACCCTACGTTCTAGTTCAGGGTATTTCCCAGCCTTGGGTCCTCTGAAAGATTTTCTGGTTGTATTGGCATTTTTCAGTTTATCCTCCGAGGCGATCCAGCGCTGCACATTAGACTCATCCACACTAAACTTTTTGCCGGCTTCTCTATTAGACGTACTCCTATAGTGAGGATCACGTAAGTTCAGTTCCCAAACAGCAAATATTAATACCTGAACTTCTATGAAAATCTACAGTGGCAGTACTCATATTATCACAGGCCATGATTGTCTCAAATATTTACAAAGAACTGATATTTCAGAATCTCCCCATGCCATTTCTGAAATCTCAATGAAGATATGGATCATTGTCTTGACTGTTTAACTTTACACAGCTTTCAATCATCTGGTTAAATATTGGAGTGCAAGATAACAAATGACATCAACTGCTGAACACTTGGTATCAATCAACCAACAACTTCATTACATTAAAGGGGAAAAAAAACTGAAAGAATTAATTGTATATAGACACAACACATAAGACAAGGCAGCTTCAGAACAGTAATTGGCAAGGCTCTGTTGTTTTAGGATTCTTATGTAGATTCAATTTCACCTGAAAGAAAAAAGTAGCATCTATAAGTAGTAGTAGTAGTAGTAGTAGTAGTAGTAAAGATAATAATAATAATAATAATAATAATAATAATAATAATAATAATAATAATAATAATGACTGTAAAGTATGGAAATTAATATTGCAATGTAATATCAAAAGGTGATTTCACACCATCAACTCTTATCATTTAGTACAACTCTTATCATTTAGTACAACAAATCTATTATATTCAGTTGCAATCACCAGTAGCTGTTCTTTCCTCCATTTTGTTGTTGGCTGATTTTTCACGAGTCTGCTATGATATGCAGCACTATCCATGACAATAACGCATTGCCCTAATGTTCTCAGGTCAACAACTGTGTTTGCACCCACTTCTCAACTACAGGGCTATTCATAGCACTATGGTAGTCCTGACTTTTCTTTCAATTGCATGAAAAAATTAAATCAGCACCTGCAATAAAAATTATACCTGGGCATATAATTACGTCACATGAATTCACAGCATTTAAATAAAGAAAATAAAACATAACATAACATAACATGACATGACATGAGATCCTCTTTGGTGAAAGGCTTTCCCACGTTTTTATTTAGTCACCAATTTTTATATTTTTGTACCCTGATTTAAAAAATTACTCTTGCCAAATTTACGTAAAATATAAATCAATATAACTTACCGAGTATAAATCCACCTTTCGTTCCGGCATCTAATCTTCCACCCTCATTTGTTGGTCTATGAATAACACCATTCATGTCACTGGAAACTTCACCTGGTTTATTTCATGAATAAGTGGGTGATCATACTTAAAAAAACAGAGAGAGAAAAGCAATTCACATTGACACTCTAAGAGACACAAAAATTTTAAAGACAGGAAAACCGTTCAAGAATTTTATAACTAACCTCTAGTTATAATATGAAACTATTAATTGCAAAACATGTTGTTCCCACCTGAATTCATTACTAGTAGCCTATATTAATTGCAATTTCATATTCCACATAAGTGTTAATCTATTTGTTAGTAAAAAATTCAATCACTCAATGTCTCACAATACATTGAAATTTACCATTCATAAAAATCCAAGTCTCATCCAAGAATACTACGGGTTTAGGGTTCTCACGCTCCACATTTCTTATATATTCTCTTAAAAACGAATAACATCACTTTCTCATACATGTGTATAAGGATCCCCTTTGCTCCATAGAAATTTCATCTCTTTCAAAATTTTTTTCACCGATGATAAGGATACTCTAAATAAATATGTTTCATAATCATCATTCATATGTTCCAGAACTTTTGCTGCTGTTAGTACTTCCCCTGTAACAGTAAATGAAAATTATGCCATATTTTTATACATAGGCCTATGACTAATATCAGAATTACATTGCATAAATCAACACAATAATTCCTGTAACTTCCCTACCTTTATGTAACTTGTCATAAATAAATCTCGCAATTGCATCTTCCGTAAAATCATCAGCATCAGTCACTGGATGTTTACGTAGTCTATGTTTTCCTAGTGTCACGAGTGGGGTCCCCTTGTGTGAATTGATCACTTTCGTGGCTGTAGTTAAGCCAAGCTGTAATAACAAACAATAACATAATACTTCTAAAAATTGTTATATCATAAAATTCATGCATAATACCAACATTTACAGCTATATGAATAGAAAATGATCAACATGTTAGGTTGGGTCTACGATAGGTTTAAGTAGGCTAATATTTAGGTAATTCTCCAGAAAAGCTACACCAAAGAAGGCATAATTTTATTTTGTTTAATTGATTTCTGTGATATTTACATAGTGATGAACACGTGGTTTTAGTGCACAGCCACAAATACTTTCAGCGCAAAAATCCTTTGACACTTACCTGTATATTCTAATGCATTGTTGTAGTCCCTCCCTCAAACTTGTTGCTAATTACCAATATAACATGCGAGAGGTCCAGGACGAAGAGAAATGGTTAGTTTCCCAGTAGTGCGTCCTCATCCTCTCGAGTGTTATATCTTAACAAGTACTTTGGGTGGGGTAGCTTTTCTGAAGAAACACCATATTTAATATTACTTAGACCAGTCATGAATAAATTATTCAGCCAGAGTCAACGTTCCTATGCTTTATAGAGTATGTTATATAGTTATTATATAAAACTGAATTATTTTTAAGCACCATAACAGGCCAACATTCATGTAATATTTGCTGCAATATCAAGTTAATAATTACAATATGACTTGTATTTTCTTCGGCCGATGTGGCATGTAAATTGTGATCTGAACGGTTAATTTAATACCAAAAGAGAAAACTGGAAATTTACTTTCGTGCTGTTTGATTACTTGTTCGTCTAATTTGTAAATGTATTTAAGCTATCACCTACTGCAGTATTACAGTATCTTAAATGTATTTAGTTTGGCAATATGAAAATCACTGACTTGATTAAACATTAGGCCTAACCTAAAAATTTGTTTTGTTTGACCACAATCATGAAATTATTAGTGCAAACTCCTAAAACTGAATACCACTTTGAAATGTATGCTTAAGAATACTTACTCCTAATAATTGTCCTATTCTGGTTGTAATTGCTGTCTCCGTTAGCATAATTCCTTCTTCATTACCTTCTTTCTTCAACTCATTATACACGTGAACTACAGATTTCTGAAGCGTACTCTGAATGCCACACATTTTCTTCCTTGGAGGAGTCACTGCAACACTATTTCATTTTTTTGACATAGTAATAAAAATCTAAACACGAAAGAAATTCATTAAAATTTGAAATAATATTTCTATCCATTACCCACGTGCATTATCACGCCCAAGTATATTATATTCATTCGTACTTATCTGACTATTCTTGAATTATAACCACAACGCAACACATAACATAACTATAATGTATTAATATTAATACTAATATTAATTAATTATTAATAAGTTCGAATTTCACTATCTTCCAGTAACCGGCTGAGAAATCTAGTACAATTTTAATTTCATGGAACTCCAGTACCGGCAAATATTGTCGATATTTGCCTCAGCTGCCAACATACCGGTTACAAAATCACTACCATTTATAGTATTTGTCAGTATCGAAATTCGAAACGAAGTTGGCAAAAGAAAATTCAACCTTCAAACTAGAAAATCACCATAATCCACTAGCATTTGTAGTAATGGGGGAAAAATGGTTAGGTTTCACCCTTAGGGTATCAAGTTACCTGGTCTTCCCTATAGCATGACGAATAACTGCAAGTTTGAAACTAGCGTCATAACTGCGCCGAATTCCCAAGCTTGTTGAAGCTTTTCTTTCTACGTTTCCGCTCATGGCTTAACCCGTAGCTACGTACAAACTGTTTTAATCTGTCCTATCATACAAAAGAGTACGATCACTGTAATATGAAGACTGGTACATTGTTGCGTCATATACCATACGACTGCTGACAATTTCAAACACGAGCGCGTGGCATTGTTGCTCCATTTCCAAATGATAAAATTACCGGTAGCAACATGCGCCACATTTCAAGTTTAAATTTATCGGCCGCGCAAATAAGCCGCACCCCAACTTTTCGAGTTTGAAATTTGAATAAAAAGTGCGGCTTATATTCGGGCCAATACGGTATATAACCATTAAACATTGAGAAACCTGAAACAGCTATTATTGTTAACAAGAATTGTTACAAAAATATTTCGTTAGTCTATTCGTAAATTGGTTTGATGTCTGACAGTCCCTGACAGACAATTGATTTACATTTAAAATCTATGCCTTAAAACAACATGAAAGTGAATAATGAAAGTAAAAGTAAATAATGAAAGTTAGATAAGTAATGTTAGTGAGATAATAATAAACATTGGTAATAATAATAATAATAATAATAATAATAATAATAATAGTAATAATATTGATGATAGTAATAGTAATAATAATAATAATAATTTTTATTTATTTATTTATATTTAATGTGCTGTACAACAGCCAGTGGCCAATTACAGTTCAGCACAAATATAACAAAAATATAATACAAAAATAATTATTACACATAAATACAATTACAATTAATTAGAATAATGACGATGAATGGATAAATAATGGATGACTTTAAAATACATAACTAAGAATACTATGAGACAATGATAATTGAGTATAATGTCTAAAAGAATACATAAATGATAAATCGTTTCCAAGAGCAAACTAAGTCTATACATTGAAGGGATCGTATTCGCAGCCATGCATGTTGGCATTTTTAATGCATCTGGAGACTGGTGAAAAAATTTTCGAATTTCTAATATAGAAAAGTTTGTGGGCTCTCATAACTTTTGTTGGAATACGTAAGGTAATATTGTTTAAGAAAGAGCCACAGGATATATCACCTTTGAGGACTTTACAAAAGAACAGATAATCTAGCTCATGGCGTCTAGCATATAGATTTTGACAATTAAAATATTCACATTTTCTCTCATAACTGTACCCGGAATTAATGGGCAGAAATCTGAATGAACATAAAGATATAAATTTCCTTTGTATATTTTCTACTTTAGCCGAGTCCGTAGTTGTAATCGAGTTCCAAACTACAGATGCATATTAGAGTTTCGATCGCACCAATGTATAGTACAGCATTAAAAGAGAATCGGGCGTGGAAAAAGAATAAGTTATTGACCGTATTATTCCTAACATTCTGATTGCGAGTTTGTAAATGTAATCAACGTGACTATGAAAATACAGTTTACTGTCAAAGAATATTACCAAATCTTTTACGCAATCCGTTCTGTTAATTAGAACATTATTTAGATAATAATTAAATTTCAGTGAAGAAGTTTTTCTAGAAAAGGTTATTACATTAGTTTTGGATACATTAATTTTCATACCATTGTCTTCCGACCATTTAGCGACTGAATTAATGTCACAATAATAATAATAATAATAATAATAATAATAATAATAATAATAATAATAACAATAACAATAAATACCTTTTTTGCTTTTAAGGAGCCCGGGGGTTCATTGCAGCCCTCACATAAGCCCGCCATTGGTCCCTATCCTGAGCAAGATTAATCCATTCTCTATCATCATATCCCACCTCCCTCAGATCCATTTTAATATTATCTTCTCATCTACGTCTCGGCCTCCCTAAAGGTCTTTTTCCTTCCGGACTCCCAACTAACACTCTATATGCATTTATGGATTCTCCCTTACGTGCTACATGCCCTGCCCATCTCAAACGTTTGGATTTAATGTTCCTAATTAAGTCAGGTGAAGAATACAATGCGTGCAGTTCTGTGTTGTGTAACTTTCTCCATTCTCCTGTAACTTCATCCATCTTAGCCCCAAATATTTTCCTAAGCACCTTATTCTCAAACACCCTTAACATATGTTCCTCTCTCAAAGTGAGAGTCCAAGTTTCACAACCATAAAGAACAACCGGTAAAATAACTGCTTTATAAATTCTAACTTTGAGATTTTTTGACAGCAGACTGGATGATAAAAGCTTCTCAACCGAATAATAACAGGCATATCCCATATTTATTCTGTGTTTAATTTCCTAACGAATATAATTTATATTTGTTACTGTACTCCAAGATATTTGAACTTCTCCACCTCTTCAAAAGATAAATTTCCAATTTTTATATTTCCATTTCGTACAATATTCTCGTCACGAGACATAATCATAATAATAAGAATAATAATAATATATTTTTTTTTCTTGCTTTTAAGGAACCCGGAGGTTCATTGCCGCCCTCACATAAGCCCGCCATTGGTCCCTATCCTGAGAAAGATTAATCCAGTCTCTATCATCATATACCACTTCCCTCAAATCCATTTTAATATTATCTTCCCATCTACGTCTCGGCCTCCCCAGAGGTCTTTTTCCCTCAGGCCTCCCAACTAACACTCTATATGCATTTCTGGATTCGCCCATACGTGCTACATGCCCTGCCCATCTCAAACGTCTGGATTTAATGTTCCTAATTATGTCAGGTGAGAATACCATGTCTATAAAGGATAACTAAGGAACAAATAAAGAGATACTGGAAGATAAACTGCGCATAGTATAGCAAATATAACGACCGACAGCATGAGGGAGGAGGGACTGCCTACTATTAGCAGTCTCGAATTGGATAAGACGAAGTAAGAAAAATGGAACAAGATTTATGTAACGACCGTGAAGGATGGAAATTGGGAACCGTGAGATGACATAAATCGTTATACGATGGACATATAAAAATAATGTACGCCAAAAATAGAATTTATGTCCCCATATAAATGGCATTTCAGACAGAGGAAAGAAAGTGAGATTGCCAATTTGAAAATAAGGCAATATTTTATTTGTCTTGTCTTCGCCGGTCCTTCTTATTTCTCAGACTTTTACTTTCTTTAAAATGGAATAAAAGTAACGTGATACTGTAAATGCAATGCACATTTTAAATAAGTATATGTTCTCGGTATTCCTATATCAAATGATGGTTTTTGACATGCCGTATTTTCTATATACAGGGTGAATCGTAAGTAATGTCATTAATTTCAAGGGGTTATTCATTAAGATAGTTCAAACAAAAAAGTTTAATACAATTTTTGTCCATTTTTTCCTTTTCGAGGTAAAAATTATTTTATATTAAACATTTCCCAGCGTATTTTGGGAAAGCCATTGATTTAATTCTCAATATGCTCATTCAATTTAAAAGAGTAACGTGTTATGGTACTAAAGGATTGAAAGAATTTTAGTTTTATTCTTTAAATGTGCAAAAACTTTATCCTATCAAATGTAACATTGCAAAATTCATTTGCAGAACGAAAAGTTACATTTGTTCGGATCAAATTTCTTGTTTGTTCACTAATGCTATTTTTATAGTTCCGATTAGCTGTCTAAATTTATTTTATTTTCTGGGTCATTGAAGTTGGTGTATGAAATTATGCACCTAAATAATTAACATTAGAAACCTGTTCTGTAATTCTGTTATGTTACTACTTTTGTTTTCAATGTGGTTGCTAGTCCCCATCGGGTGCCTCCCTAGGTGGTGAATATGGGATGCTCGCCAGGAAAGAAGGATCTTGGCTTGGCTTGGCTTTTCGAGGACTAGACCCGAGACAGATCCTTACACTTAGGATTGCTTTGATCCATTGTGCGCCCTATACAGAGAGAGTGAAATAATCCTGCGGATTGAAAGGGATGCTAGGGTAGACTGAAACGAATAGAAACCTATATTACGTTTTTTGATTAAATGCACGATTAATTAGAAAATTAATTTGAAAGTTTCAGCAATCTGGCAACATCGTCGCTAACATACTGCTCTTTCTTCACGTAATACAGATGTAAGAGGTCAACAAACTCAGATCTGTCTCAGACCACGCCACAGTTTTTGGCAAATGAAATAAGTAATGGGCCACACCACAGTTTTTGGCAAATGAAATAAGTAATGGGCCACACCACAGTTTTTGGCGAGTGAAATAAGTAATGGGAACGTTAAGTGCGAATGTCTTACCTTTGCCGCAGTAAGACTGACAACTGTGATTGGCAAATGGCTGATGTGACGTGTATAGGAGGTGGTACAATTCTCAGCTGGACTGGGAACATGATCACAGACTGTACTCAAGGACACACGCCAAAAATACTGGCGCCAACTGTACCTTCCACCTCCCTCTCTCACTACAACGTTGCCATCTATTTCCAACGTGCAGTGGCTTGAAATGAGTGGTTTTTAAATTAAATTTACACGAAAACCGTCCACGCCATTGAAATACGCCAGAGGGATAAATGATTCTTTATTAGATTTCCTATTGATATGGACAAAATTCACGATCCTACTCGCAATAGTTACCGAATAAGAGGGTGTTCAACATTTGGGAGAAAAAAAAAACATTTTTTTTCTGAGAAAACAACGAACTTTCCACCAATATGGTATTACACATTTTCGTTATATATGGGTACATGAGCTATTCGCTCTGAAAAATATGCAGGGTTATTTCACTTCCACCCTGTATATTCGATGATTGTCGAAGTCCATTAGGTGTCCTTCTTCCCTATATCAGCATCGGAAACCGTACCATCCCTCAAGACTTCACCCCGGCATATATTTAACTATTGCAGATGATAGATGAAATTGTGACAAGGTGCAGAGTGTTTGTGTAGTGAGAGAGGGAAACCCCTCTGCAACATCTGCTTCGTCCGCTACAAACTCCATCATGACCTGGCCGGGGATCGAACCAGGGCCGCTCGGGTAGACGCGGCTAGAAATGAAAGTAAATACTTAGGTTAGATCAAAACTAGCTGAGAAGAAGGATCTCATAATCCGTAGTAAAGGCAATTCTTCTAAGAAAAAAACTGAAATAAAATTCTGATCCTTCAGATTGGGGGTTGTGTGGCACGGTGGTACTTTGTTACGTAAAACCCAGTACTGTCTAAGCTTCACAAAGTTCTTAAGTTATTTATGAATATATTAATTTCTATTTTGAACGGGTTAATCAACTGTTTGTCTATGCGGATGGCGTGAATATGTTAGGAGAAAATCCACAAACGATTAGGGAAAACACGAGAATTTTACTGGAAGCAAGTAAAGAGATAGGTTTGGAAGTAAATCCCGAAAACACAAAGTATATGATTATGTCTCGTGACGGGAATATTGTACGAAATGGAAATTTATCTTTTGAAGAGGTGGAGAAGTTCAAATATCTTGGAGCAACAGCAACAAATATAAATGATACTCGGGAGGAAATTAAACACAGAATAAATATGGGAAATGGCTGTCATTATTCGGTTGAGAAAATTTTATCATCCAGTCTGCTGTCAAAAATGTGAATGTTAGAATGCATAAAACAGTTATATTACCGGTTGTTCTTTATGGTTGTGAAACTTGGACTCTCACTTTGAGAGAGGAACATAGGTTAAGGGTGTTTGAGAATAAGGTTCTTAGGAAAATATTTGGGGCTAAGAGGGATGAAGTTACAGGAGAATGGAGAAAGTTACACAACACAGAACTGCACGCATTGTATTCTTCACCTGACATAATTAGGAACGTTAAATCCAGACGTTTGAGATGGGCAGGGCATGTAGCACGTATGTGCGACTCGAGAAATACATATAGAGTGTTAGTTGGGAGGCCGGAGGGAAAAAGACCTTTAGGGAGGCCGAGACGTAGATGGGAAGATAATATAAAAATGGATTTAAGGGAGGTGGGATATGATGATAGAGAATGAATTAATCTTGCTCAGGATAGGGACCAATGGCGGGCTTATGTGAGGGCGGCAGTGAACCTCCGGATTCCTTAAAAGCCAGTAAGTAAGCAAGTATTCATTTCTATTATTATTCAGGAGGTCACTTCTGCAAAATTGATAGAAAACTCATTCTTTTTGATACCTCTGATTGGCTGACAAGGACATTTATTATCAGGCAGTACAGTAGAGGAGGCAAGACCTGTTCTGTGACCTTATCATGTGCCCTGGCTATATCACCAATGGTATGGAGACGGAAGATAGGCTTTATTCAGAGATGAACTCCCGTGTCGGTAGATTCGTATAATATTAACAATCATGAAACAAACTCTCTTCCTGATAGCTTACTCTTTCCTCTCTCGCACAGCAAATGTGCCAGGTCTTGCCTCCTCATCTAGTCTATACATCTCACTTGACGATATGTTGTGTCAGAGGTAGGGTTACCATGAGCAGAAATTCTATAGGTGTACATGGAATCTAAAATAAGAGGACATTGCTGAAAAAGGAGGACTTTTTAAAAATTGGTATGAACAAAATTAAAGATAAAAACAATGGCCAACCTTAGTCAGTTTTCTCACTAGTTGCTGGATCAGTATTACATCTGTACCCTACTAATCGGTGGGGCCCACTTTGTGCACAAGAGCCTGAAGAGACAAACTTATATCTTGTAACAAATAACTATGGAACTGTTCACAGGACATGTCCTGTGTAAATCTTTGTCAAAATTAACTTGATTGGCATATCTTTGTACATTGCAGAATAAAATTGATAAAATAGCTTATAATCATGAATAGTGACATTTTAGGGTGTAAGAATTCAATGCATGTCAATAGGTCATCATATTTTATGTTTTTATGTGCTCCAGCTTCAACCATTGAAAGCAGTTAAATTCTTTCATAGGTTTTGACCATTTCTTTAGATATTCTATGTATAATATCGCACATTATTCAATATTCATATTAATTCTAGTTGAAATGCGAAATACCGGACATTTCAAATTTTTTATTAAATGCCTGCCGGACAGGATAAAGTGATTAAAAAAGAGGACATACCCTCCTTTTGCCGGACGGATGGTAACCCTAGTCAGAGGAAGAACTATTGCTTTTGTTTATAATATCAGAAGTATTAGTTAGTGCAATATGTAGCTAGTTGGCGATGTATGCAATTGAGTGGAAAAGGAACTGGCCACCCTATCTCATTATCTCCTGGCTTAGTTGCCTCATAAGTGGTGTCTTGTTGTCATTTGTGAGGTTTAGATCTGTCTTTGGACAGTTTACTAAACAACAAACATTTCTTTGATTCAATATTTTCTCTCTTTCTATTTGTTAGGAACAAAAGTACAGACACACGCAATAATATGATATGTAGGAAGTCCTCTTTCTGATCGAGGGAGGCTCCTCCAGAGTGTGCAGTGGTGGTGGTTGTTCATTTCTTGTCTCACTTCCGCATCTGATCACACTCATACCTATTCATTCTCTCTTCTTTGTCCATTTTATTTCTCTTCTATTGTCCATTACCTTGGATGAGGAACGCCCACAACATCTTCACAGCCATTTTCATCATTTTATCCTCGCTGTTCGTTTATGAAGCAGGAGGTGCAATATTGGCTTGCTTGTAAGGCATCCCCAGCCTCGGGTCTAGTCGAGGAAAACATGAGATTCAGAGTGGAAGAGAACAGCGCATCGCATTATTCGATCCCGCAAGACTTTGGCTCGCAGAAGGTACATCTTAGGAAATTAAGTTTAGCTCCAGATTTTGAAGGGATGTTGAGCTGGTGCTGAATAATTGGGACAAGCAAAACAAGTCTCAAGTAGATAGGCCTGCATTAAATAGTAATATACGTTACAAGAGCGGTATGTTGACGTTTTCATGGTCGAGGAAAAGATTGAAAAAGCGAAACGTAGTTGAGCTTTTTTAATTTCCGAGAACATGAAAACAAACATACCGCTCGTGTATCGTACATTATTTTGTGCGAAGATCGTTTATTACATACCTGAAAGACGAATTTCTAATTACTTGCAATGAAATCTCCATGTTGGTTTCTGTTTAATGACGCCAACTTCGGAACACCAAAATATCTTTCTTCAACATTGTTGCTATAAAATGTTTTCTGTGTTTACTATACTCCAGCAGGCCGTGATATACGTCTGTCTTTTTTTTCCCCCCCAGTCTATAAATGCGAACTTAAAACAAACGGTAAGGTTATGTAATGATTTATTTTTCATTTTAATATTTTAACAATATTATTTATATAACATATTGCAGTAATAACATCGGCATCTGGAATCTCGTAATTTTTTCACGGCTTCCTTAATGTTACTTGTATCAGGAATGCAATACGTTTCGTGGAGTAGTAGACTTTACTTAATTTTTGCAAATATTTAAAAACAATAATTAACATTGCAATTTAGGTGAAATTGCAGTGGTAAGTTTCCAATTTATAATTATTACTATGTTAAACGTCTCTAAAAATAATATGTTAAAAGCCTAAAGGAGTAAAATGGATGTCGCGCTTAAGCGGTAAGAAGAGGGAAATTGTTATGTGTGTTACGTTGGGCATACTGAATGTGGTATTTCACTCTTACCGCGTATTGGTTCTGTGCGGAAAACAAGCAAATACGCACGATCTCGCACAAAAGACATTCTTCTGTACTGTAAATAATTGAATATTGTTTATGTTGTTGTAGCTATTCATCTTTATATAAACTATTCCAGAATCAAGTTACTGTAACTTCTTTCTTCTTAAATTTATTTCAATTCAATTGTGCAGTGTTTCAACTCTAATACCACAGTCTAATATATACAGTCGCGAAGCGTGAGTTCTGAGGGTGCTAGGAACAATAAACTGTGCCGATACTATTTCGCATTGTCTATAATGAGGCGATATTAGCGATCCTAGTGGTTATCAACTATCTATGAATGCATATTTACTAGTACTGAGCTTCGTGACTGTATATACTAGACTGTGCTAATACCTTCTGCTTTCTTAGGTTTAATGCATTTTTTAAAGGGAGACTCCACTGAAAATCATGAAAATTTTTCAATATAATTTGTATTGGCTATTTCACTTTAGAATGTATATTTTCATACCTCATATGGATTTAGATCAATTATGATTACAAATATGTCTTTTTTTAATTATGGCTTTAAGGAGGCATGGCATTTAAAGAACTGTCAAAATTATTTTTTTCATCAAAGAATTCTTTTTTACAAATGTTTGATTACAAATCTAGTAACATTTTGTACTGAAGTTGGCTCCCTGAAGTTGCTAGATAATTGTGGCGGAGGAGAATTTTAATAGTTAGGGGAGAATTGGGTAGTATCGGACATCGGGTAATATCGGACAGTGCGTTTCTTTCATCTACTACCAGATTGTAGTACCTGAATGACATGGTTAAGTTTCTGTATGCGACATCACAGAAACGTAACCATGTCATTCAGGTACTATCATCTGGTGGTAGATGAAGGAAACTCACTGTCCGATATTATCCGATGTCCGATACTACCCAACTCTCCCCTATGTGATACATAAATATTCATTTTACTTTCAAATCCATTTTTCCGTAAGTTTATTTTTCTTGATTCAACACCAAATATTTAATGCCAAATATTAATCAATCTGGATGAAAATTTTACTGCCAGTATTTACGAGGTAGCTGCATGTTTCTATGCATTTATTTTGTTTATTTTATTACTATTTTTTCATGAATCATAGAAACAATAACATTTTCATAATTAAAAAAAAATTCAAAACGAATAAATGAGATATTTCATAAAATTAATGCATAGAAATATTTCTCAATGTCTTGTGAATGTAACCAGAAAAAGAGGATATCGCAGAACAGAACTTTGTAAAACATTTTTACGACTGCATTCAGTATCGTGATCTCCTATTGCTTCATCGCTTCACAGGATGCATGTTGTCGTTTTGTTTTGTGCCATTAACTGAATCTTTCGCTCGTTCATCAAGATCCAGCTACACTCTTGAACTGCTGACTTGCCAATTGGCTCAATTACATTTCTTCGATTGCTGTTCCTGGATTCTGTGACGTCACTGTCACTTTTCCACTTGTCGCAGTCACTGTGTGACCTCTGAATTGTTGAGCTGGCTTCTCAGTCGGAAGGTTTCGGGTTCGATACTCAAGACCGTCTATTTAACAGTTATTTTCAGGAAATGTTTTGGCATGCTTGCAATGTACAAATAAACAAGCACTGTCTAAATACCTAAACTCCAATATTTAATGTATACCATGCCATCAAATCAAACCACAAAATACTTATGAGCTAATGGAATATGCATTTATATTGTCATTCTATGAACTTGCCTGTTTCCTAGATACGTAACCACAGCAACGTTATGCTACTCATAGTATGACACAGCTGTGTGCTTTGCGTTTTTGTACCTGCATGCAAACAGTACTGACAACCAGTGGCAGCTGATTGACTGAGGCAAGTGAGGCCGGGCCTCAGTCACTTGGCTTAACTGAAATCAGATTTTGTGTTTTTATATAATGTATTAGTTATTTGAATGAAACCTATATCGCTGTAGAAGCATTTGAAAACTTTGTGATGTATATAGACCTGCTTTGCAGTAAAATTTGTTCCTGAGGCCAGGATCGCTCGTGCCGGGTCTGGCTTCTGCATTTCGTGTCTTTTCGCGGGTTTTGAGGTTGCGCTTAAAACGTTGTAGCTGAGGCACAATTCGTCAGGCCTCGTGGCCTGGTCAGGTTTCACTCCTCCCATCCATGGACCGGCCTCAAGATTAGAGTGGGGTGGGAATAGCAATGGTGACTTGTCTTCTTAAATAGGCCATAAGTAACAAAAATTCCAGCTCTTTGGCAGGCAGAGACCCACACTATTATCTCCTCTTATGTCTCAGTTTATGACTTAAGCGAGGGTGTTATACTATTGTACTTCGTAGTACAGTAGTGAATCTGGGCCAATGTTGTTACGTATTTCGGGAAAATATAAACAGAAACAAATGCGAGAAATAATGCTGGTGCAGTTAATTCATTGTTAGAGTGTCCTTTTTTGAGAAGAAATAATATTGGAAGAAAGGAAGTTTTAAATATAGAGAGAGCCTACCGAGATACGACATCGCTGGCAATTTTTCTGACAGATAATCTTAAAACGCGAGTTTCTATTGCATCCTGGTATGGGCAACATAAATGGTTAAGTGGTAATGTGGTGCAAAATAAACTTTTCTGTTGGCCTTGTTTGTTGCTGTCAAAGGAAAAAAATAAAAGAAAAGAAAGAAAGGGGAATTTCAACACATAATATGGGTTGCTTCATCACACTGAAACAATCACTGAAACTCTCAGCATAACAGCTTATTTGGTGAGTGAAATTATTATTTTTCATTAATAGTAATAGTAATAGACTAATAATAATATAATAACAATAATAATTAATATCATAAATAAACATTTCCTATCGGAGGCACTTAAACTAGTTGCATCTGGCCTCACCGAGGATTTCGATCACCGGCCGCTACTGCTGACAACATAAAACCTTAACCACAAAATACTTTTGAGCGCTACTGTACCTGCAAATATTGTATGTAAGCTGTAAATTGATAGATACAAAAGTTGAAGAGTAATAGCAAAATTTCTTCACCCATACACAACAGTCATACATTTATACTACCCAGTCCCTTAAACTTAACAGGGTTAATGACTATAGCTTATGCGATTATGTAACCTAAATGAATAGTTTTGAAGTGTTAATTTTTGCAGTCCTTTGGACTTCTTTGCTAGACAGACTGCGTGGTCAGACGGTATTTATGCAAGGATGTGTATGCATGTATGAGTTGGGCGTAGTGATCTTATAGAGGTGTTTGCTCGTGCTAAATCTAGAGGGAAGGGTTTCAGCTTTCTCCTCACAATTCAAGGCTAATTATTTAAATATGTATGAAATGATCTCATTAATATGTCACGCAATACATGTTAAGAGCTGAATTTATTTCCTGTTATTTATTTTAGCATGACTTGATTAGATATTGTAGTCGTAGTGTAAATAGTACTTATCATGACAGATCCAGCTTGTTATTCAGACGACAGAACATGACGCGTCTGATTATACAAGTCCAAGACGAAGAATTTGTGCAAGTCGTCATCTTCTTATCTTAGACACCACTTGTTAATGAATGCACGAGAAGTAACTAGAGTGCTTGTTTATATACGTAATAGATGTTGCGTGAACATTTTGAAACATACACAAAAATGACGTGGTCTTAAACTCAGCATTATTCTACGGTTTGAATAAAGTTTGTTGGAAAACCTTGGTTTCAGGAGTAACGCTGAATAACATTAAATGACATGTTTTTCATTAAAATAACTTTACCTCAACATTTAAAATTAAACCTTTGTCGAAAAATTGTTCTTTTCCTATAAAGTCTCGTTTATTCTGCGCGACTGTTTCCTGTATAGGTGTTTATCTATGCGTCACGTCACACGCTTGCAGTTAAGATTATTGCGTCATACTCCCATCATAGCAGTTGTGCAAGCGAAGCAAAAATTGTACTAACTCCTGAACAGTAAGAGATGGTTCAAAACAGATTGAAGTTTTGAAAAGTTTGCATTTATTAACGCATTTCACTCGCAATATGTCCTTTACGCTTTAGCCGTAGCAAACAATTGAATGTCTGTAAAATTTGGAAAAGTAGTCCAGGTTTTTGGGTTATTGTTTGAACAGTGTACAATTTTATTTTGAAAATAAAATAAATATAATTTTTTGGTAGATAGTATTTATTCTTTGATTTACATATAACACATTCCGATAAATGCATCACAAGTATTAACCCTCCCTTAATTTGGCAAAACTTCATTTCTCACCCTAGTTTATTAAACCGTGTCGGACTGTAAAGAAAACAACTATCGCAATGTCCATATTTGATATTACTTACTTTTACTTTTATAGGCGTTTCCACTTTCGGCAGTTGCCTTTTATTCCCCTTTTCCATTGTTGTCGGTCATCCCAAGATCCATTTTCCAACCCTCTAACTTCCATGGCCTCAGCAACTTCTCCTCTCCATGTAAGTCTAGGTCGTCCTTTTCTTCTCCTCCCTGGGGGTGACCAATTCAAACTTTTTTAGGTCATCGCTCCTCGGGCATCCTCTGAACATGTCCAAACCATTGAAGTCTTCGACATTCCATACGGTCGATCACATCTTCTTGTATGTTCCACTTTTCCAAAATCGTGTCATTTCTGACCCTCTGGAGACGAGATATGCATAGACTCTTTCCTAGTCCACCCATTTCCACATATCTAACACGGTCTTTTTGTCTTTCTGTCAGAGTCCAGCTCTCTCCTCCATAAGTCAAGATACTCTCTACAACTACATTAAGTATCATTTTCTTTGTCTCCATTCTAATTCCAAAGCACACCATTAAGTTGTTTTATAGTATTTCTTGCTTGTATGATCCATATTTTGTATGTTGCACAATATTATACTATTGTGAAATTTTAATTTTCCTACCACTTTTTTTTTCTATTATTTTATTAAAATTATAGCATATAGCCTATTAACCTGTTGTATCCTACAGGATACTTTGCGAATTTAACGGTTAAGTTATTGGCATCCAACAATATAGTTACATCAGTGTGTAAGTGAAAATCTATCCGTTTCGTTCTAGTGGCCCTCGAATATTAACTTTAAATTAAAATTTGGTTTACACAAATGCTGTTATTTTTGTATGAGTAATAAGAAAAAATAAAAACTATAGACTTCTCTTTAAAAATCATATTGGCCTTCATATGTCCTTGAAAAGTCCTTCAAATACAACATAAATAATGTAACTTTCTTTCCCACTTAAAGTAAATTAAATTTTACATAGTACCATCATTCTTTCTAAAAATTTTTTTTAATCTTTTGCATTATCAAGTTAAATGGTCCACTCGGTATAAACATAATACAGTACGTATATTATTTCTAAGGACTGTATTGCTAGCAACATACCTTTACTTATTTTATTAGCAATATAGTCAATAAGTATTTGCCACTATGAAGATATAATATACAGATTGAGTCGTAAGTAATGCTATTAATTTCAGGAGATTATTTTTTAATATATTTCAAACAAAAAAGTTGAATACAATTTTCCTCTTTCTTGCTTCCATTTCAAGATAAAAGTTGTTTTACGTAAAACATTTCATAGCTCAATCAATTTAAGAGAGCATTGTATTATGATAATAAATAATTGAAGAAATTGTAGTTTTGTGCTTTAAATGTTCGGAAATTTGATCTGAACAAATGTAATCTTGTAAAATTAATTTGCAGAACGAAAAGTTACATTTGTTCGGATCATATTTCTGCACATTTAAGCGACATTACTAAAATTCTTTCAATAATCCATTATCTTAATTCACTGCTCTTTTGAATTAGCTGAGCATATTGGAAATTAAATCAACAACTTTCACAAACCACGCTATGAAATATTTCATATAAAACAATTTTTATCTCGAAAAGGAAGCAAAAACGAGCAAAATAAATTGTATTTAAATTTTTTGTTTGCAATATCTTAAAGAATAACCCCCTCAAATTAATGACATTACTTACGGTTCATCTTGTATATCCAAAAGCTAACAGAGGTTCCTTAATCAAAGTTAGGTCGATTAAAGCTAAACTATGCCAAGTATCTTATTGAAGCTCAGTTGGCATTACAACAATCTGTAACTTATAAGTGTTATGCCAAAGTGTTGTGATTAATCAATTTTAACAAAACAAACAATGAACAATTTCAAGGGAAAAATTGCTCCGGGGCCGGGTCTCGATCCCGGACCCTTCGCTTAGCGCACGAATGCCTTACCGATTGAGCTACCCAGTAACTACACACGACACTGTCCCAGTTTTTCCCTTTATATCAATCAAGTGGGCTGACAAGGCGCCAGAATTCCAACTTTGAGTGCACACAAACTCTGTGTGACTTGAATTGTGGTTTTCTGTTAGCGAGTCGGGTGTAGTTCCTGGGTAGCTCAGTCGGTAGAGCATTCGTGCGCTAAGCGAAGGGTCCCGGGATCGATATCCGGGCCCGGAACAATTTTTCCCTTGAAATTATTCGTCTACTTCACAGGGAGGTTTACCTGAAAGCCAGGTTTGCAAAACAAACTATTTATTTATTTATTTATTTATTTATTTATTTATTTATTTATTTATTTATTTATTTATTTATTTATTTATTCATTCATTCATTCATTTATGTCGGTAACATGAGATAATTTTCAAATTTATCTATATGTCTGAATCGTAGTTTTCTCTATGACCTTTCGTTATGAAACTTTGTTCATTGACGAGCTTGATTTTCCTTTCTTTCGTCATCCCTCGACTCCAGTTAAGTTTGTGAGTCAATTACTGCAAGATTGTGCTCCGAGAATCTATACCGCTCCGTTAACAGGTGCCAGGGAAAGTCTGGGAACTGCAAGGTGTAAAACAATATGAAAACGTGACACGTCCCAATTGCTAAGCGAATGCGTACAGATGTCGATCTCGGCAGAAAGTCACCGGACAAGAGGCTCATTACCATATTACTGCCTTTCTAATTGGGGCGATGAACGCGTTTGCATAACCCATCCTGCATGGAGCTGTGCACACAGCATAAATTACGGAGACGTGTGGGTCAGATGTGCCTGCCTGCCTACGGGTACATGTTTAATCGATTTGCAGCTGTTCTTTATTTGCATTTGTGACAGAAGAAGGATGCTCAGAGTTGTCATCGTGCAGACAACACCCCTCGACTCTGCTGTAGATGGGAAAAGATTGGAATCGTTGATATTATGAATTGCTGTCAATCTAGTTTTAAGTGAATCTGACACTGCCTCATCTCGACAGTGATAACATCTATCAGTTTTAAGTAGCACTCTCTCAGAAACTATTATAGGGACATGAAAATTTAGCAGCGCTAAGAACAATGACTTTCCCATATTTTCATTAGAGTATAAGTAAATACATAATAATTATTTATCTTAAAAGGAGCTAAAATTGACATTATTTGTGAGATCACTTCTCATAAACACCATGAAATTTTAGCCACGTGTAATGTACAACGTTTTATCTTATCCTAAATTATTGTAAATATTTTCCTTCTTATAGGCTATATAATATTATTTTGCAATTCATTTTGAGAGATTTTTTCAGGTAAGTCTTGGTGACTCAATTAAATAGTTCTATTATTTTTCAGTCTGTGACTTTGAGGGTATAATTCCTTTATATTACATACAGTAATTAACTATTTGTATAAACGTTTTCGTAGCTCCCTCTACCTCCGCGACACACAGTCGCTTCCCAGCTCTCATCCAGTATGCATACATACATACACATTGATAGATAAGCTCGTTGAAAACTATCGGCGACGTATTAATATAGGCCTACTACACCTCTTCTTCTAGATAGAAGACAACCTTCAATGACAAATACATAAAGTATTACCGATGAAAACTTTTGGTGAAGTATTATTACACTACACTTCTTCTTCTAGATAGAAGACTACCTTCAAAGACAAATACAAAAAGTATTACTTTTGAAAACTATTGATGATATCTTATAAACACCACACCACTGCTCCTAAATGAAGACAACATCAAAACTACGTAAAAAATGCAAAATATATATTTAATCAAAAAATGTCATTTAGATTAACAAAAAATGTATAATAATAAACCTTTAATAATACTTTTTAATACCAACATATGAGAGCCAACACACACTGTACTTAACTATAAAATAATACCATGACACAATGTTCACATACAACAACAAATACAATATACAACAGAGTCTATATGATATAAAAAAGCCGTATCATATATATGATTTGTAAACAAGTCTTCATGTACATTAACATAGCATATTTGCATTTTAATCAAAATATTTTAAAAGATTACAAATAAGTAGGTGAAGATTCTTAATATGCATTTTAAATATTTGTACTTTTATCTCGTTTTTAATTTTAACTTTATTGAGATCAATATTTGATTGTTATGCAAGAATCAAAATGAGGTTAACATATTGAAAATGTAAGATAATAAATGTATCTGATGTCGCAATAAGACCGACGAAAACGTTTATACAAATAGTTAATTATGTAATATAAAGGAATTATACCTTGTATATGGCATGCTAAGTCACTGGCAAAAAACCAATAACACTATTTAATTGAGTATATAATATTACTTACCAATATGAAATTGTTTAAGCCCTAGCATGATATAAAAATTTCTTTGTTACTAAAAGTTATCGATTAATAGAGGATGTCACATTAAGAAAAAAGTATTGGTTTTATGGGCCTTGCCTAATACATTGTATAAGCTACATGGTAGATAGCCGTTTCTATGGCAACTGGTCATTTGATGAAAAAAGCCCCATATGCTCAATGTTTTTTTTTTCTGAACGTAAACTCCTCTATAGATATAAATTAAAAGTTTGCTCCTAATCAGCAAATTACTTTGTGCGAGATCGTGCGTATTTGCTTGTTTTCCGCACAGAACCAATACGCGGTAAGTGTGAAATACCACTTCAGTATTCCCAACGTAACACACATAACAATTTCCCTCTTCTTACCGCTTAAGCGCGACATTCATTTTACTCCTTTAGGCTTTTAACATATTATTTTTAGAGACGTTTAACATAGTAATAATTATAAATTGGAAACTTACCATTGCAATTTCACCTAAATTGCAATGTTAATTATTGTTTTTAAATATTTGCAAAAATTAAGTAAAGTCTACTACTCCACGAAACTTATTGCATTCCTGATACAAGTAACATTAAGAAAGCCGTGAAAAAATTAACGAGATTCCAGATGCCGATGTTATTACTGCAATATGTTATATAAATAATATTGTTAAAATATTAAAATGAAAAATAAATCATTACATAACCTTACCGTTTGTTTTAAGTTCGCATTTATAGACTGGGGGAAAAAAAAAGACAGACGTATATCACGGCCTGCTGGAGTATAGTAAACACAGAAAACATTTTATAGCAACAATGTTGAAGAAAGATATTTTGGTTTTCCGAAGTTGGCGTCATTAAACAGAAACCAACATGGAGATTTCATTGCAAGTAATTAGAAATTCGTCTTTCAGGTATGTAATAAACGATCTTCGCACAAAATAATGTACGATACACGAGCGGTATGTTTGTTTTCATGTTCTCGGAAATAAAAAAATCTCAACTACGTTTCGCTTTTTCAATCTTTTCCTCGATCATGAAAACGTCAACATACCGCTCTTGTAACGTATATTACTATTACAGGATGAAATAATGGTAACTAAGGTATCATTATTTCACATGTGAAGTAATAACCTATTTCTGAGAGTTAAAAGTTTGATAAACAGTACACAGTGTCACTAGATTATATAAATAAATAAATAAATAAATAAATAAATAAATAAATAAATAATTGGTAGATAGATAGATAAATAAATAAATAAATAAATAAATAAATAATAGATAAATAAATGAGTAAATATTAATTTAATTTTAACAGCATTCCAAACATTTAAGTTCACCCATGGTACTTCCAATATCGTGGGTTTACCTACAGAGTGAAACGAAACATTTTCCTTTTTAAGTAGGCCTATGAGAGGATCAAGACAATATAACAACATCGTTTTCTCTAAAAGTCGTAAATCATGTTCAATTTTTTTACTTGGATTTTCATGGAAAGCAATTGGATTTCTGGAAGTATCGTCTAAAATGTAAAGTATTTTAATTTAAAACAGAGTTCGAATTTGTTCATAGAAATTACGGTTTCAGAGTAATTGCATCTAAACTAGTTTTGGAATTAACTCCTCATACACAATAACTCGAGAAAGAACAGATTAACAACGCACTGGTTTGAAGTAGCGTAATGGTTGATGTGCCTAACAGCAAGGAGTGATTGCTACATGTCTAACGTTTACATTTTTCTTAGTTTTAATAATTATAATTTGTCCTATAACATGTTTATCAAGCAAAAGATCGTGTGATACCAAGTGTCTACCAGAACTCAATACAGTGAAACCGCTCCTTACGGACATCCCCAAGATATGGACACTCCTCATATACGGACAGATTTCATACCCCAACTGAAATAATATAGAAATAATGATAAATTTAACTCTCGTTTACGGAACTATCAGACACGGACACGGACAGCTGTTTCACAGTCCTAAAGCTTGCTTTACCTGTTTACCTCCTGACTGCGGACAGAACTTGGATTTTAAGACCTATTGTGTTACAAAAATGGAAAATTTAGTACAGAAATTCCTTAACATGAAAGAAGACAATAAGGGTCTCGTCGGCTACCACTAGCCCAGCCGGCTACCCCTTATTAGCTGGAAGTGGGTGGATAAACAAAGTCATAAAATTTAACCTGTCTGATGAGTCAAAGGTTTTCGCGATAGTGAAATTTTATTCGACACATGATAGGGTTAGTAGGATTATTCTCTTCACTTCAATCAGTTGTTCTGTTTCGTGAGACATGGCACCTGAACGTAAAGGTTAGTTGAAAACTGTAAATTACAGTACTGTATAACTGCAGATCTAGAACAAAATTGCATGCCACATAACTGTATTTTTATTTATCGGTCTCATCTACTGTAGTTCAAAGTTGCAAAGAATTTACTGTAGTAGGCCTTCTGTATACTGTATTTATAATTAAACTACAGAAATACATTTCATTTAAAGCATGAAGGGATACATAACGCATATTATAAATTTACTGTTAGATTGGGGAGCCTCCCTCTCAATACAGGACACCTCCCAGATGCGGACAGATTGTTACGTCCCTTCGATGTCCGTAAATGAGAGGTTTCACTGTATCTACGAGTATATCAAATCTTAGAAATGTGAAATGCTTTTAAATAACGGCTACCAACATCTCTTTTCTTTTGTTTTTATTGCAGGAGGTACCAAACGACAAACAGCAGTTTCGGATTCTCCTTTCTTACTTTTGGTGAGTTAGAACATTTTAATTACTTGTAGTTAATGTTATTGTACATTAAAAGTTTGTGGTTTGACGAATCACGCTGTTTCCATAACCAGCGTGTGGAAGCGCATCTGCCGATAACCTAAGTTGCCGCTTTTCGGCCGGGAGATAAATTGTTCAACTAATAGACGCAGAGGTGCCTGATGCATGAAACATCTACGAACTGCTTGTTGTTCCTGAAACGTTATGACACGAAGATTCAGAGGTTGTTTCTGCCGTCGTCTTCAGTTAGCCGGATTGAAGAGTAAGATGCATATATTTGGTATAGAGGCGTTACAACTGACAAAAAAAATTATTAGTTTTTCTTATTGCTTAAATTATTTCTCTGATCGTAAAGAATTATAAATACAACCTCATTATAGTGCCGATGTCATGAAACCAGGGGTTATACCACAGTCTAATATATACAGTCACGAAGCTCAATACGTAATAAATATGCATCCATAGATAGTTGCTAACCACTAGGATCGCTACTATCGCCTCATTACAGACAATGCGAAATAATACCTGCACCGTCTATTGCTCCTAGTACCCTCAAAACTCAAGCTTCGTGACTGTATATACTAGACTGTGGTTATACCTCCATAGGCCTTCTTGTTGTCTAAAGAGGATACCTTCACCTTTTTTATACATCGCGATCTAGTTGGGAAAGGCAATATCAGAAATGTTCTACTATTCTCGTCGTCACGACTCAGATTCTATAGATTTCATCACATCAAGATGGTGTAAGATGGAGAAGGTAAATCAGCTTACAACCTTCTTTCTGCGTAATGCTAATTGCAAGTAGGTTACCGCTGATAGCCGGGGGCGCTCAGTTGGAGATCCGTTCTTCTTGTGACAAGGCAACTAGAACTCGAGTCTTAGCCTCCAAAATCATCTGCCTCCGCCTTCTTTTGTCTTTGGTAACTGTATCCTCCGCTCAGGGTTTAAGCCACAGTCGCATTTGTCGCATTTTGCTACTAGACTTCTAAAAATGCAACAAACTTTGAATGTAAATGTGCAAAAATGCGACAACCACATTGGACTTCAGAAACGAAGATGGTAGGCCTTAATGGAGATAATGAAATTAGAGATGTGTTTGAATTAATCTGAATTTAAATTAAATCTAATGGCATGGGCAATGCCCAAAAAGGTATTGAGCAATAAATGTTCAGAAATTGATTTCAAAGAGTTCGTCATTATATTTGAAATCACTTTTACATCAGACTGTCTTCAAATTCAGAAAATACCATGAACATAACACGGTTTGACGTGAATATATATATAAAAAAAGAAAAACAATACTTCCTCAATATTTATAAAAATTCAATCAAAGTAATTGTGTAAGTAATAGGTAACACTCCTTGATTTACTCCTATGTCATATTGAATCACAAACGTGATTAAGCTCATTAATGCTAAATTTGTACATTACAACGTATTATACCAATACTTCTGAATATGATGTTCACCTAAAATTTTTCAGTTTATCTTTTTTTCTTTTTTTTAGTAGGTTATTTTACGACGCTTTATCAACATCTTCGGTTATTTAGCGTCTGAATGAGATGAATGTGATAATGCCGGTGAAATGAGTCCGGGGTCCAGCACCGAAAGTTACCCAGCATATGCTCATATTGGGTTGAGGGAAACCCCCGGAAAAACCTCAACCAGGTAACTTGCCCCGACCGGGAATCGAACCCGGGCCACCTGGTTTCGCGGCCAGACGCGCTGACCGTTACTCCACAGGTGTGGACTTCAGTTTATCTTCTGGAAAGACAAAAACATACGTCATGTCGTTTAAAGTAACGAACAGAAGTACAATATTTGGCTTAATAAAAGTAATAGTAATGGTAAAAATAATGTAACAGTGTTCCTTCAAATCTTAACAATGCAGAACACTACGCTGTTCAAAGCCTTGCCATTCTTCACTCAACTTCCAAGTTGTTCTTTCGCAAGTTGAAACAAAACCCGCAAAATTGTGATGTAGAAATGCAAGTCGTCATTATTCCTCCAGTTACTCCCGAACCTTATGGTCAGCAAATTCTCGACATCAGATTTCTTTTCTTGCGTAATTCTACTTTGTAGAGGAATCACTTCCGATTCTGGAATATCAAGGAGACTTCTACTTTTCTTTAATACTGAAATATAGTTTTTTGGATGGATCATTCATGCGATAAGTAGATTTCATTTAACATTAATTGGTTTTGGAAAGAATACGGTTTGATGCAGTCAAAGGTGTGGACATTATACAGTTTTCCACGAACACCGAAATTTATGCATTCCTTTGAAGGGAATTTAATACAGTTAGACTCAAACAGACTTCACAGCATGATAGAGCATATTCAGAAATAGTATACGAAATCATATAAAACTCAATTTTGTCCATGGGTGGTTTGGAACGGACCTCCTTATATGTCGTATCATATATCGTATATCGCATCATATATATATATATATATATATATCACATGATATCTATTGTATATCATATCATATATCATAATATATCGTATCATATATATCGCATATCGTATCATACATAGTATATCGTATATTGTATATCATATATCGTATCATATATCATAATATATCGTAACATATATCGTATATCGCATCATATATCGTATCATATATCATAATATATCGTATCATATATATCGCATATCGTATCATATAGTATATCGCATATTGTATATCATATATCGTATCATATATCATAATATATCGTATCATATATCATAATATATAGCATCATATATCGTATATCGCATATAGTATCATATATCGTATATCGCATATTGTATATCATATATCGTATATCGCATCATATATATCGCATATCGGATCATATATCGTATATTGCACCGTATATCGCATATTGTATATGAGGCGCCCGAGATCAAAATGGGCTATGTCATAAAAAGTAAATTTCAAGAAAACAGCAAAAATTTCCTACATCTCATACAATGCTGGTACAAATGCGGGAATGCATCTAATTGATGAAGACGACTATAGTAAACATGCCTACCATGTTCATTCAAATCATAGTGTCCAAATATTTGTTTTGTAAGAAAATTAAATTTAAGATATCCCATTTTGATGCATTTATTTTGAAATTCGTTAATCTAATTTTATATTAATTGATATAATTATGCTTTTGAACATGATTTTTTTTAAATCAAGTTTTCAAATTAATTTTATTTTATTTATAATACCACTATTCACAAATTAGTTACAAAACAAGTACAAAATTGGAAGTCTTTTAGAATATTATTATCTTAATTGCAACGTATTACAGAAATCACAACAAAAACACTCTTCAAACATGTACACAAGTATCTGTATCAAGACAAAAGCATGTACCAAGGCCATCTGCGTCCTCTTCTCCATCTTCCTCGCTTTCTGGTACTTTCCCGGCCATGCGGATTTGCAGGTATATCTGCAAACGGGCATCTCCTTCCCAGGACAATCCAAAATGTTTCTGCAGCAATCCTTCTACATCTCTGATTTTTAATGGATTGATACTTCCAACTTTCTTAGATACAGAGGGCATTGATGCCCCGCGGAAGCATTTCCCTCGTTTGCATAGTCCATTTGATAAATACTGATTGCTCTGAAAGCGAAAACATGCTTCTCCTTTGAATTGGACGACTGTTCCCATTCTACAGAGAAAAAGACGTTTAACTTCTGAGATCTTAAATGGAAGGGCACTGGTCGGTTTCATCATGTCTTTTGCAAATTCCTTCCACTCACGGATTGGACATTCTTCATTTCCAACCTTGATTATAGTTGCATGCTTCCCAATGATAGTATGATATTCTTCTGGCAACACAATCACCTCTTCCTTTTTTATTTGCTTCTCCACGTTTCCGAATACCCTATCACAAGGTAGAAAACTGTGTCCAACGACAGGGAATAGAACCTCCACAAATTTGAGGGCTGATGGAGCTTCATTGTAGAACCACCAACAGATCATCGATATCATAATAGAATTTTTGTTTTGAGACCCGCATCCATCTGAGACTAGACGAATCTTCTCAATTCCAATCAGATCAGTAGATGTCAGTCTATGATGAATAATAGATGCAAATTCAGAACTTCCTTTAGGAGACTCATGTTCCATCCATGTGTAAGAAAATACATTATCTGGTGTCAACGTTTTGTCTTGTCTCTGCTCAACTACTGTTTCATTGTACATGTAATACTGCCTAGCATAATATGTTGCTTGATCAGGAAGACGTGGAAGCACCAAATTCTGCTGACAGTCAAAGATCAAAGTGAGAAGGCCTGGAGACATCTCATTCATGATTTCATAAAAGCTTTTCGCTCTTAACAGGTGAATACGTTGAGTAGTCATAGCCTGCAATCTTCTGTCTTGATTTCCAGATCTGATTATCTCTTTGTTTTGCAGACATGTTGAACAAACATCTTTTTGTGGCACACCGAAAGCGAGGTTGAATTTTCTAGTAAATATAGGTTCGAAGAATCCGTATTTTACTCTTGGTAAGCCTTCTGTTGGGGCATATTTTTCATTATACAATCTCCAGCAGTTTCGGATCGATTTTAGCTCCTTTCCTACATACACTTTTTTGGAACCTTGGCGACTATAATGGGCTTCCCTGCCAGGCAGCATCTGTATAAACTTTGTCACAGACTCACGGCATAGTCTGAATTTACCTTCTTTTCTGTCTCCACCACGATTCTCTTTTCTGCATTTACCTGTTTCATGGTAAATCTTCAGAAGCCGACCAAGTCGTCCATTGCTGATATTTGGAATAATTGCCAGGAATAGTTTTTTACAAACTTGAATATTCTTCTTGCTTTCTGTCCTTATGAAAAACGAAGCAGAATAATTCTTTTTTCCTTTGTTTCCTTTCATGATGGGCTGTGTACTAACATGTTTCAAAATGAACTCATCTTGAGATTTGTTATCAGGTCTACTCAAGAACAGATTGCTGAAGTATGAAGCATCAGAAGGAGTGATCCTGAAACATTCTAGTTTTCTCTGTGCATGCTTGCAAGCAGGAAGTGTGACTGGCCTCCTCATACGAGAATATCTAGAAAATACAAATTTTTCCCTTTACAGAAATTATTACTTTTATATTTCACGTTCTTTAACTTTATAGTATATTACATTATTATTATTATTATTATTATTATTATTATTATTATTACATAAATTTCAATGCATGTGTAGACTATACATTTCATAAACACGATATAATAATACTAAGTTTTTGAATAATGCGCAATTTCACGTAATTTATTCGTACCTAACATTATTTTCCTTCAGTCTTTTCCATTGTTGTGGATTTGCTTTCCTCTTCCTCCCCCCTTCAACAGGCTGTAGATGTCCAATAGTCGAGAAGCCGTCCATTGTCGCAATAAATGTAAAGCTGTTGTGTCCAACACCTAACCAAAAAATATAAAATAATATTTTACTAAAGATTCCATAAAGATAAAAGACGTAGTATTTTAGTAGCAATAATTCATAAAATGATGCCTATTACGTTAAATTACAACAAAATTTTATATAGCAGTACAGTCCTTACCTTATAAATTAGAACATAAATGAAGACGTATAATTACTGTGTAACTAAGATCTCAACCATGTTAGTTTTCTGAAAAATCTGGCGGCAAAACTAAAAAAACAAGCTTTGGCACACATAGACCATTATGTTTCATGTGCTATGGAAATATAACGCAACACTATGAAATATGGCCCATTTTGTTCTGATGAAAATAACGAATCACATATCCCATTTTGATTAATTCATTAATAATAACATATCCCATTTTGATCTATGTACTGATTTTCTCCATGCATTTACTCGTCTAAAATAAACCACTTTGAAATTGAACTTTTCACTGCTGAAAGTCTTCAACCCATACTTGCCAATGACGTCAATAACTCAATTTCAGAAAAAAGGTCACATAGCCCATTTTGATCTCGGGCCCCTCATATCATATATCGTATATCGCATATTGTATACTATATATCGTATCATATATCATAATATATCATGTCATATATCGTATATCGCATCATATATATCGCATATCATATCATATATCGTATATCGCATATTGTATATCATAATCGTATCACATAGCATATATCGCATATCGTATCATATATCGTACATCGCATATTGTATTTCATATATCGTATATCGCATCATATAGGCCTATATATCGTATATCGTATATACTTTATATTGTATGTCATATATCGACCATACTATATATCGTATCATATCATTTATCATGCCGTATTATATATCGTACCATATGCATCATACCATATTATATATCATATATACATATATATCATATCTCTCCATTTTAGAAAATCCACTAACCTTCGCATAACAGATGGATTTGAGGCAGTAATGCAAGAAGAACTTCGTCTGCCTCCTCCGTAAATAAAAAAATATATGTAACATACGACATGGGGCGACTGGTTTTATTTCTCTGCTAGAGAATCCATGAAAAGGAATTTTATCGCCCCTTAAAAATTCATCGCTCTCGCTAGGGCGAACGTACCCAATGGGAAGCGTCGTAACCATTAAGCCTATAGAGTTGAGAGCGTCTTACCCAGAAGCTTACAAGCTACATGAGCCCAAATGCAATATAAATCTAAACTGAGTGATAAAGTTGTGACAGAAATTTTTCTAATTTTATCTCCGTAATAAACGATACAAGTTATTTCATAGTAGCTCAAGAAGAAGATATATATATATATATTCCTTCACAACAAATTTTCCTATAGAGATATGTGCAATTTCAATCGAGACATCGGTTCCCAGAGACATTGTCTGCAAGGTGAGGGAGCTTTATGGGGCGAGCAACTGCTGGTCGGTCATTTTGTCTATGGTATACTCAAAACAATATAATATATGTGAGTTGCCAAAGATCAAAGATGGCTGGCACTTAAATGCTAACAACCTTGAACCTAAAGCACTAATATGTTCACTGCTTAAAAAAGTGATGTAATGTAAACGGTAACTTCACATACAACTCGCTATATGAAGGAATAATAATTCAACAATACATTATGTTGTATTATAATATCGATATAAATATACACAAGATATGAGATCCGAATAGCATTGGTTAATTTAATTTATTGTGCCAACATAACGGTTAGAAAATGACTAACTGTCGTGATGTCTGTAATATGTGTGTACTCGAGGAAGGGTTGCCAGTATTGAAGTGAACCTAACAGGTAGAAAATCACTAAATTTAAACAGGTGATGATCAAGTAATGGGGTGGGAAAATGTTAACGTTGCAAATTAGTGACTCACGTTATATTGTACCGACTATAGTAGTATGTTGCGATCATAAACCTACATATTGTCTAGATCTACATCCAGCTATTTTTTGAGAACTTACAAGATTAATGTCAAAACATTTTTGTCATCGTGGCTAATACTGTCGAAGTATTATAACAAGCTGATACCACCACCACCACCACCATCACCACCACCATCATCATCATCATCATCATCATCATCATCATCATCATCATAATCTTTCTTCAGTTCTTTAGGGGTATTCGCCTTTATAAGTTGGAGAGAAATAAGATGTAACTACGTTTTGCAAGAGACAAAACTTAAAAGTGAGTTTTTTTTTTTTTGATTGTAATGTAAGAGATTTTAATATAGATTACTATGTTGAATTAAAAAATTATAATGTGAAGATCTGGAAGACAATACTACAAAATTCTTAATGAAATGTAAAAAATGCAGTCTTAATGTAAATACAAATAAAACAAAAAAATATGGCAATAGGACGAACATATCAAAATATTGGAAAAAGTGCTGTGACAAATAAAATTACGCATGCTGAACAATGTAAATTCTAGGACTGGAAATTACAAATTATTCTCTCTCTCTCTCTGCAGGCCTCCAGAAAAAAAAATCGCTGAAAGTTGTACATAATTGTATTTAATAAAGACTATTTATAAAATTACAAATTATGGGAAACAATAGGCCTATAGTCAAACCAAGAGAAAAATAAATTCTGGAAAGTTGACTACTTTTATATTAAATTATTATTTGTAAGATAAACAATACACGAAATAAAGAAACCAAAATATTGAAAATAATAGCCTACAAATATCATAACATACGAATCAGAAGTTTGGAATATAGAAACGCACTTTTTGAGATAATATGCAAGGATATCTCAACGGAAAAAAATTATAAAAATTGTTACAGGTAGTATGAATGTTCAGAATTAAATTATTGACTTCATTCAACAAAAACTATTGTAATTGTATGAGCAGACAAAGAAGATGGCATATAGATGATTGTCACAGAGAATCATGGAATGGATACCATTTGGACTAAGAAAAGAGGAAAGGTCACCTGATATCTGGAAGGGAATCGCACATCAATGAGTAAGACGGACGCAGAAGAAAAACAAATAGATCTAATTTGTAATCATAGGCACCAGAGAAAATCTGTAAACGTTGTTAAACTGGAAAAGAATGTAGACTAAGTTACTGCACAGCACATCATGATTAGACAACACATTATGAACGGTTAAGTTCGAAGTAATTTTAATTTTAAGTATGGTACTGGAATACTAGAAGCTTCCCTTGACCCATAACAATCAAGTGTGAGAGTTTACAGTTACACCATCCCAAATTCTTTTCAAGGCTGCAGATACAACAAACCACAGACAACACATTATAGCATTGCCAATCTTATGCGTTGGAATTTCCCTAGCCGTTACTTGTTTTCTCCCTTGAAATAACTAAATTTCTCTAAAAACTGCAACATGTATTATTAATGAAAAAATTAATTATTGCAATACTGCAGGATAATTACAGTGTTTATTCAACAGTAAATCTGTTTCATAAAAAAAAATCAGAAAATTTTGCAAGAAACAATAGAGTATCATCTTGTAATACCAGAATATCAAGTTATATCTAACACAGATGTTTAGCATCACACATCATAAATCTTTATAAGTTTCTTGAAAGTAAAAAAAATGCATACGAAAACATTTAAGAAGGTAAAAAAGATCGTAGTAGGCTTAATCAGCATTTCTATGTTTCAGAATACTTCAGAGTTGAGAACAAACACATTAAAACACCCAAAATTGATCGCACTCAAAAATTATTTTGTGATGTAGTTCCTATTCTGAATGTGAAATCATTCACCCGCTATCAGAAAGATCTTCTGATTTCCTTTTAAAATCACACATAGATCGTGATCTAAATTTTGATTTCAGTCTTTTATATATATATATATAAAACCGCAACAAAGACCCTCTTCTATTATTCTCTTACTTTGAAATAGGCCTGAAATTATTGTTCAGCTCGCAAGTTTATTCCTCGATTTCTCGTCTTTGTTTTCATATTGTTCACAGATGAGGAAACTCTCTCCACAGAGGCGATAGAGTATGGTAATATCACAATATGCTCAACAAGATTAACAAGGAGTGAAAATGCCATCGTACTGATTCGGCTGCTAATGGAACAATCGACATACATGTTCCCAAAAACAGAATATGGAGTAATTACGCCATGTTTTTTTTTCAAATCATTTCATTCAAATGAAAATTTTAGAAAATATGAGGTAGGCTGTATTTCAATCAGGAAACGAATGTTATCAGTAGAGTCCTGCATTGGTTACTTCGAGTATAAGTTAGGTGTACATGGATCATATACAGGGACATCATTTTATTTTTACTTAAATTTTTGTTGTACCTGAGTTTTTGAATGTACTTCACTCCCACCCCTTCGACTAATGAAGTTCAATCGTCCTCCACATAGTCATAGTAGCCTTACGGTCATAGTAAACAGGACGTTCCAAAAATATGTTCGCGTTTTCCATTGACGAAAGAGCTTTCAATATTGAATCATTTTCGCACAGGTACTGTCGTCCATTTGCCTACGTCGTATCCCGGTTTCCCCCACCAGCTTTTATTCGCCACTTGTGGCTGGGCTGTCTTAGCTCTTTTCTGAGAACACTAATTTCTGTTAGGACTTGGACGTCTACGTAATATTATATAACTGTTTAAAATAACTTAAATAAAAGGGCCTCGTTAAGTAACTGTCACGTGATTTCCTCCCTTTCTACGACCCTACGACATAACCACTTGGCGGACAGTCGATAGTATGTCTGAGTAATTTTATCTTTTCGGATCGGGGTAGAAGTGAAGATTGAATTTACAGTACGTAAGTTACTCTTTTAGAGAGTAGGTACAGAATTATTTCAACATGAGTTACTAGTACGAAGGACGAAACTGCTAATTGGAATTAGGTACAATAGTCTATAGTGCGATAATATGCACATTAGAACTGAAGCCTGTATCGAAATGAACGGCCACCATTTTAAAAAATGTGTTTAAATATCCACATTATGATTATTTTTCAATTTAACTTCATTCTCTATATTGTATGCTAATGTGCTGTAGACAGTATAATATACACTGCATAATGAATACGTTCGCATGGATAAGTCAGTTCGTGAGTAAAAATACTTATTGTTAATAATGTACTGTAATTTGATTAAACAAAAAACCTAATGAAAATGATCAAACTCAAAATTACGATATTTCCTAGTTTACGTAAATGGATGAACTACTTTTCTTCCCTCCTATACCTAGTAAAGTGATTTGTTTGTATATTACGCCAGTATCATAGAACTCCAGTGATGGAAGGGAGAAGCAAACGGCGTTGATCCAGAGGTATAGGCAAGTTTATAATTAAAAATGTTAGTAAAAATAAAATGATGTCCCTGTACTAGCTTCACTCTGCAAGCTACGGTTTGTTTACGGCGATCATCGCCAGACGCACATCGCCGGCGATTATAAACGCTGGCGATGATCGTCAGAAAGTGGTTTCTTTATCAGCGTAGCTACATCGCTGTCAATTCTCATTTGTTTTGCTGCCATAACTCGAATTAATATTTCTACATGGCCTTCTCTAAATATCGATTAGTGAACATGTATGCGGCGATGTGCGTCCTGAATTTGTTTCAGAAACAACCTCCAGCGATCTGCGTTGGCGATCATCGCTGTAAAGAAACCGTGCGCATTCATTTTAACTGCTAGCAACTCCAGGCGACAATCGCCAGCGATGTGCGGCCGGCGATGATCGCCCTAAACCAGTAGTGTCAGAGTTGTAAGCTCCAAAACCGGTTGTGGAGCTAGATCGGAGCGTGAACTTGCTTATGTCTGTGGAAACACCGGAGCACGCAACCAGTCTAGTGGAGCACTCCGCTCCGTTTAGTCCCTGTCTGACATCGCTGCCATAAACAAACCGCAGCTTAAGACCTGTTCAGGCCGTTTCCCCTCTGTTTCTTGCGTTTACTTCTGCTTATTCGTGTGTTTGCTTGTATACCGACCGAACAGTGAGAATAGTATTCACATATAAAATATACTGTCACGTGAATTTAATAAAAAACTTAATATTTAAATAAAATCACCTTATGGGTAACAGAAGATTATTCTCACAATCGGTAAACCGCATCTACATTGTAGATACTTTATGTTTCATAATATATTTTTCATCCAAAAAGTAAATTTATTATTCTTATTATTTTTCTCCTGTTTACAGAGTTCTTAATATTTCAATTGCACTTTTTAAAATGAATAGATATATTTTATCATAACGAAAATGAGTTTAGAAATAAATAATATGACACTTTATAAAAGGAACTGAAATGTGAATATTCACAATCGAAAATGAGTTACCGTATTACTGAAATATACAAAATTTACTTTGGCCATGATATTTCAACTTCCTTTAATTTATAATTATATGTCGATTTTTTTGTACTTCTTGTATTACTGTCTCTAATGCCGGTTTATTAAATTAATTATGAGTACTTGTTTTTCATGTGAACTGGACACAGGTCTATGTATGTACATAATTTCGTATATAAATTAAATAAATAAATGGTGTAAATTAAAATGATGCTGTGAATCCCAGTAAAAACAAAATTATTTACACTGACTACTACTGGGTGTTCAGTTCAAAGTGTGTCATGGCTCACTGTATGTCGTCATGTGGCTAGTCGATGAGCCTAGAGAATTCAATCTTCCTACACTTCCACAAAGGCGTATTACTTATGTACCAGAGAAGTTGCCTAGAAAGTACGGCGTTCATTCTGAAGAGTACTTACCGATACGAACGGTAACACCTGTAGTGGCAGGAATATGAACTTTTTGGAAACACGTAATGAGGTGAGTTTTTTCTTACTGTCGGGATATGGGGAGAGGGTTAAGACGATTACTTACGTACAGTATTTGTTGACATTAACTTCGACGGTCAACATGGACACGGAGCATTTGACTTGTATTGTGGAATGTTGCCGTACGCAACCGATGATAACAAATACCTTGCGTACGACTTGCCCGCGCAAAACACAGTTCGAAAGAGGTTATGGTAGCACGCAGACCGTACAGGCCGCCATCTGTTGCTATGACGTTCAAGTTATACCGTACACGTTCTCAAGTTCAGATTGAACGCCTTGAATAATAGGCAACTTCTCTGACATAAAAACTGAAACTCGCTTCAAATCGTTGACTTACAACAGTGACGTCATGACACACTTTGAAATGAACACCCAGTATTTATTGTTTTGTTTCGGCGTGTTGACTGCCTTACTTACAGAAGGAAGACCTGAACTGTGTGTCTCGGGTTCAATGCCACTGATCTATACGCAACTACAATGTTGCGGGTTGCTCGATGATTCGATGTAGGCCTAATCAATACGCATAACTGTAGTTATGAGCAAGAAAATCTCAGAACACGATCCAAAATAATTTCCTAGATAGAATCAAGCCTAGTTTCTCTATTTCCCTATATTACGTATATTTTCCATAAATCTAGGGAAATTTCCTTAGGGTTGGCAGCACTGAAATTGACTAAATTATCGGCAAAACTGACAGTTTATCAGTTATTTGCTGATCCGTGTTAATAAAACGGTTCTTATTTTACAAGGTAGATGTTAATTTGATGTTCATCAAGCAAAACGTGACGGACGCAGGTGAAACTGACCGTAGAAGATTGTGTTCAATCAGCCGTTCGTGTGAAGTGGGAAGCCAAGTGGAAGGAAAATAAAACGAAAGTGTCTGATCGGCTATCAGATATTAGCGTGGAGTGGAGTGGAGGTGTTAATAGCCACCACAAAAACGTTTAAGAATCGCAGTGCGAAGTCCTCGTACCCTTGAGGAAGGAAACAAGCGACTTCAACCATGACCGCCATGACTAATACACAACCAACTATTCAAACTGTGAAGGTCGGCGTTACGTAACATTTCCAATGTAAACTCTAAGCCATTATTTCATCATGCTTCCAAATCCCAGTCCAGTTAGGAAATCGAGTTTGGAACTATATATAAAACTCGCAATGTCTGAGAGCCAAAGTAAACATGGTTCCCACGTCGGTGCTAAAGATACTAGGAACAGAGACTAACATTTTAGTTGTCTGTGAATCTTCCAGTATCTCTCAACGTTCCTTAACCCACATATGTCGGAATATTCAATTCAATTCAATTTATTAAGTGATTAAACATACAGTGACAGGCTTCGTCACAAATACAGAAGGGGGGGGGGGGAAACATACATTTGAAAATACAGTAGAACCTCTATTATCCGTGGTAATGAAGGGGGTGGGCTGAACGGTTAATCGAAAAAATCGGATATCATAGAAGACTTTCATGAATTAAGTGTTGCATAATGCAGTTTCGTAATTTTCTCCGTGGTCATGTGTTTTAACACATTAGGTAGTGGATCAGAAGCTTTAAGTATAATAACTCTGTTGGAAAGAGTGTGTGAAGAAAGAATAATGCTGAAACTGATCAGGAAGAGAAAAAGGAATTGGCTGGATCACTGACTGAGAAGAAACTGCCTACTGAAGGATTCATTGGAAAGAATGATGAACGGAGGAAGATTTCGGGGCAGAAGAAGATATCAAATAATAGACGGCATTAAGATATATGGATCATATGCGGAGACTAAGGAAAAGGCAAAAAATAGGAAAGAGAATGCTGGGTTTTCAGCGACTATGAATGAATGAATGAATGAATGACAATGACGGGTTTCTAAGGGTCAAGAAAACTTCCTATGATGGATTTCCGTGGAAAGATAGGAAAAGTACAGGTCTCATGTTACATATTTAAGTAATTTATACACTTTATTCTTGTTTTTTTTTTATTAAATCTCGCATAGTTAACTCTAATCTCGTATTCCGATGTGAGATGAACCACAATTCCTCTTTTCCAAAACCACCCAATTATATGGACTTCTCTTCGATACTTAGCACAACATGTATTCTTTTGGGACTTCTGGAAGACGTTTTTCAGAGAAATTAAACAGGTCACTCGAACAGTAGATCATAATGTGTAAGGGCAAAGGTTTGTAATACCACTCTCTATAAAAATACGTACTAATATATTGCGTAGTACTCAATATTTTTTCTGCAACAAAAAAAGGGAAAGAATCACAGACGGATAATCCAACAATCGGTTAATAGGGTGACGGATAACAAGTTCTGGATATATTATCTTAGTGTATATTATCATAATAAATGCGCGAAATTAAAAATAAATGAGTATAATAAAGTGTTTACAAAATTAACAAAACAAGTCCCACGCTACGGTGCATCTATTTGCCCCGTCAACATCCAGGCTTGCCGTACCACCGTTTATTTTACCTGGGCCCTCCTCGTCCAAACCCACGGGCAGTAGTCCACCGCAGCGGGCCTCAATAGCCTATACAGACGAGTTCCCGACCGTGGGACAATATGTTATCCTGGTCCTGTCCTGAAAGAGCGGTAGACTAATCTGTGTTAATGTAGACAAGAACATAACTAAAATGTTTTCACAAATTGAGCTTTTCAGAAGAGAGGAAATGACTGTATGGGAACAGAGATAAAAATTTCCTTCACGGAACTTAATACTTAAGCGGAGATGCTCAGTTACTTGCGTATGGGTTCACAATGATTCTTGGTGCTGTTCATGTTTTTGATACATGTCTCTTAAGCAGACAAAAGATATTTCAGTTTAATTAATACAATTATAGGTCTATCATATTTTGTAGTTTCTTTTGGAAGTTATTTTCAGATAAGTCTATGTGATCATATTAAATATACTTTAAAGTTCAGTCCAAATGACTTACTTAATATTATTTAATTATATCGACAATTTAAGGGCAGACGTAAACAAATAATTAAAAAATTGATTTTTTTTTAAATTTTGATATTATTAGAAGCTTTGGACAAATTTAATAACATTCCAAAGTTTTAGGTTCTAAATTCACCTAGAAGTGCTCTTTAAAATAATGTAAATACCAAACACTTGTAACGAATGCCATGCTCCCTTCTGGAGTCTGACAAACATTGATAGTATGAGCACAGTCTAGTATATACAGTCGCGAAGCTCAATACGTAGTAAATATGCAAACATTAGGTAGTTTCTCACCACTAGGATCGCTAATATCGCCTCAATACAGGCAATGCAAAATAGTACCGTCACAGTCTATTGTTTCTAGCACCCTCAAAACTCAAGCTTCGTGACTGTATATAGTAGACTGTGGTATGAGTGTGGCAAAATCAGAAGAAGCTGTGAAAAACACGTCACAGTTTGCTATGAAGATGAAAAGTACTAAAAGAAAGAAGCCAGAAGAAGATGAAAATGATGTTGACTACATATGTGGAGGTTTCTGATCCAGAAAATATACAAGAAAAATTTGGACATACATATCGGACATTAAAGTCATTTTTCCGAATGGAACTGCAGCCATGAAATTTTGCACACAAATTAATGTAACCAAGGTGTTTAAATTGTTGCAAGGATATTTTAATAGTCTGCTTAGAAGTAACTTTTTATCTATCATCAGCATTGCTATAGAGATATTTTTTCTTAAAATTAAAAAAAAAAAATTCAGATTTGTACATGTACTAAATTTGTAGAATCATATACATATCACAGTCTAGTATATACAGTCACGAAGCTCGAGTTGTGAGGATGCTAAGAACAATAGACTGTGCCGGTAATATTTCGCATTGTCCGTAATGAGGCGATATTAGCGATCCTAGTGGTTAGCAACTATCTATGGATGGATATTCACTGCATATTGAGCTTCGTGACTGTATATACTAGACTGTATACATATCTAAGAGAAATTTGTATAAAAAAGTCAAGTCTCTAACTTGAATAGTTTTGAAGTGAAATGTACCCTAGTTATTGTACCCGAGTTATTAAGTGTATTAAAAATGTCATAACCCCAAAACTATCCTATGACCTGAGAATAATTCAGTATATAGGACACATCATTTATAATATGCATATAAAATTACAACTCTCTACAATGAAAACTGCATTAATGGAAAAATATTTTGTAATTTACTGCATTTTTACCTATGCCCCCTCCCCTTAAGTATGTACGGAATCCTTTCGACTTACATTATAGTCTAAATGCCGAAACGAAAAAGGCGATGCGTGGGCTAAATTATGTGACGCAACCAGTGCAAATATGAGTAAAGTGCACTAAATTCAGCATGTTTTGCTATTAGATCTATGCAAGAGATAGTAAATATCAATGCCTTAAAAACAATATACTTTGCATACTTCCACTCTGTAATGAGTTTTGAAATAATATTCTGGGGAAATTCTACAGATAGTAACGGTATATTCCTACTACAAAAAAAAGAGTACTTAGAGTAGGTGCCAAATCGTGTAGGACCATTTAAAAAAAACTACAAATAATGCCCATGGCTTGTCAATATATTTTTTCATTAATAATCTTCCTCGTATGTAATCGTGAAAACTTTGTAATTCAACAGCTCATAGCATAAATACTCGTCAAAAAAGAAAAGACTTTCATACTCCATCGGTAAGTCTTTCGTGCTATCAAAAAGGAGTGCGTTATATGGCAGTAAAAATGTTTAATAGCCTCCCTATGGATAGAAAAAATCAAACTCAAAACATAAGATTATTTAGGCCCAAATTAAAGAAGTAGGTACATAATAGTTCACGCCTTTTATTCCGTAGGTGAATTTATGACATTCAACAACGCTTCATGAATATTTCTGTCTTGTGTTAAGTATTGATACTAAACATTTCTGTTGTACTAGTAGACTATATTGTAAAACTCTTCTGTATATATTTCAACTAGACTGTGACCATAATTAAGACTTTATAGTGCTATTAAGATTTTTTACATGTTCCGTACTCTAGCCGTGAAGCTAGAATGTAAATAATGGAATGTAAATAAATACATGAAATATCCTAGTGAATTAGATGGCAACGAATACGAGAGAAGTTTCTGTTCTGGATAATAGGAAATGGGAAACATGCCTGGATTTTTCACAGATTTTATTTTTCTTCTTCTTTCTGATTTCGAAATGTCGGGAAAATGCTTTGATGCTTTGATATACGTCACAAACACTAACTTCCTGTTCATTGTTTTGTGTAATAGCTGAGGAATCAGTAGACTCTATCAAGTTAGTTAAATGCGGATGTTCCAGGAGAATGTTAATTTTCTCAGTGACGTAATTAGTGTTTTACCAGGAATAAAAGTCGTTTGTCAGTCAGTAACCTAGATGGAAATAAGATAATATAATAAATGGGCTTTGGAACAGGTTTGTAGCCTTAGATATTCTTGTATTTTTGTAAATAAATTTTTCCATTTAAACTTTCAGTTCCTCAGTGCTATTGTTTTAACGGAACAAAAGAAGGATATGAAAGATAAAATAACATGGAAAAATAATGAAGGAAAATTTTTTATTGAAAATTAAATGTCATACAGCCTTCAATCATAATGAAAAGCATTACATGTTTTATCTGCTCATGTGCTCGTCATTTAAGTGCATTAGGTAACTAACTCATTAAATATCGTATGTGTATATATATATCTCAACGAACGACAGGATGAACAACAGGGGCCAACAAATGAAGAGACAGGGTGGATGAATGGGCAAATGAATGGATGCGTAGATACGTACATGCTTTGATGGATAGATAGACGGATGAATGTATGCGTGACGGACTGCCTTGTTATATGAATAGTGGATGACTAAACCAATGGATAGATGGGTATTATTTTGCAGAAATTTTTTAATAGATGGACTAAGGGTGGATTGACGCTTAACTGCCTGGCTTGTAAGACGGATGGAGGGTGGATGAATATACAGATGGATAGATGTGTGATTGCTTGAATTTTTAGACGGAAGGGTAAAAGGAGTAGATGAATGAACAGATGGATGGACGTTTGACTGCTTGAATTTTAGATGAATGAGTAGTTGGTAAATGGATGGATGGTTGGATGCTTAACTGTTTTAATTTTAGATGAGTTAATAAAGGGTACATGACTGATTAGATGCGTGGTAAAGTGTTAATGAATGAATGAATGAATGAATGAATAGATGTTTTGCTGCATGAATGCTTGAATAGCCTATTTAGATGAATGGGTAAAGGGTGGATGAACGAGTAGATGGATGGAGGGTAGACTGCTTGAATTTGTAGATGAATGGGTAAAGGGTGAATGAATGAACAGATGAATGGATGCATAACTGCTTGAATTTTTAGATGAATGAGTAAACGGTGGATGAATTAATAGATGGATGGATGCTAGACTGCTTGAATTTTAGATGAATGAGTAAAGGGTGGATGAATTAACAGATGGATGGATGCTTAACTGCTTGAATTTTTAGATGAATGGATAAAGAGTGGATGAATGAATAGATGGATGGATGCTAGACTGCTTGAATTTTAGATGAATGAGTAAAGGGTGGAAGAATTAATAGATGGATGAATACTTGACTGCTTGAATTTTTAGATGAATGGGTAAAAGGTGTATGAATGAATAGATTTTTAGCTGCTTGACTGCTTCAATTTTTAGATGAATGGATAAAGGATGAATGAATGAACAGATGGATGGATGGTAGACTGCTTGAATTTTTAGATGAATGGATAAAGGATGGATGAATTAATAGATGGATGGATGGTAGACTGCTCGAATTTTTAGATGAATGGATAAAGGATGGATGAATTAATGGATGGATGGATGGATGGATGGATGGATGGATGGATGGTAGACTGCTCGAATTTTTAGACGAATAGATAAAGGCTGGATGAATGAGCAAATGGATGGTTGCTTGACTGCTTGAAGTTTTAGAAGAATGGATAAAGGGTGGATAGATGAACAGATGGATTGATGCTAGATTGCTTGAAGTTTTAGATGAACGGGTAAAGGGTGGATGAATGAACTGCTTGAATTTTTAGATGAATGTGTGAAAGATGAATGAATGAACAGATGGATCGATGCTTGACTGCTTGAATTTTTAGATGGGTAAAGGGTAGATGAATGAATAGATGAGTGAATACTTGACTGCTTGAATTTTTAGATGGATTTGTAAAGGATGGATGGGTAAAGGGTGATGGATGGATGGATGGATGGATGGATGGATGGATGGATGGATGAAGAAATACAGGCTTAGTTACATTAATGGGTGGATTGATGTAGCGACAGTTGGTTAAAATTTATCGATGGATGTTGACGGCGACATGTCTCTCACAGTGCATGTGACCCTGATTGTCAGCATTCATCAAATTAAAGTCTTTTAACTGGTGAGTCTAACTAATAGCAACTTGTGAAGCTCAAATGATACATAATTACGTGTCTCGCGCTGTTGCTCCAGGCGATTTCAGCCGTGTGGCAGAGTGAACATTTGTCAGGGCTATCGTAGTGTACAAATCAAGTGGAGCAGACTTGTCTTCCAACAATTTCTTTATAATGTATGACGTACCTCTGTTATCTATGTCTTTAGAAATGTAAGTTGTTCCGAGTCCACCGCTGTGAAGTAACAGTTAGCATGTCAGGCCGTGAAACGAGTGGGCCCGAGTTCAAATCCTGATTGGGACAAGACATTACCTAGTTTTTTTCGGAGTCTCCCATAACCTGTTAAGAGCAAATGCAGAGTAACTTTCGGTGCTCGACTCTGGACTCATTTCGCTGGCATTATCACCTTCATCCCATTCAGACGCTAGATAACCACAGTAGTTGATAAAACGTCGTAAAATAACCAATAAAAAGTAATTGCGAAGTGTTAAAATTTGTCATTTAATGACAATGTTAAAAAATAAAGGCTGGTTCACAATAAACCGGGAACGGAAACAACAGGAACGAGAATGGAAATATTGTTAAAATAAGTTAAATGTATTTAAATGTGAACATTCATAATTAACTATTGCGAATGCTTACATTTAAATACATATATTTTAACATTATTTTCGTTCTCGTTCTTGTTGTCGTTTCCATTCCCGGTTTACTGTGAATCAGCCTTAAGTCCTACGCCGTGGCGTCGTGGCCTAAGGCATCCTGCCTAGGACGTTACGGAATGCGCGATGGTTCGAGTCCACTTCGAGGAAAACATTTTCTCATGACATTTTAGTCAGTGTATGGGACTGGTGCCCACCCAGTATCGTGATGCATTTGGGAAGCTGCGATAGGTAGCGAAATCCGGTTGCGAAAGCCATTTATAATGGCTGGGGGATCATCGTGCTAATCACACGATACCTTCATTATGGTTGGATGATCGTCTACCTCTGCTTCGGCATGTGGACGTGAGACCAGTAGCCGGCTTGTCGGTCTGGGCCCTTAAAGGACTGTAGCGCTTCAGATTAGTTATATATTGAAAAATAAAAATAATTCAGTTGCCTTTAAATTAAGTCACAGAAGAAAATGTCGATTTTAATTGTATTATTTATATTGCCTACATAATATAATACTGATGAATAGTTTACTATGATGCTCTAATTAAAACGGAAATGAGAGTCATTCACATAATACGTAACTGAGAATATAACATCGATATAATTTCGAAGTAACGTATTACGGAAACTACGAAATACTTAATGAATTTAAAATTTAGATAATTATACCAAAAAGGGAGTAGGACCATTATTTTTTTTTTTATATTTTACCTCGCCATAAATTGCTGATTATAATAACGAGTGAGTGATAAAATGAAATTTCTAGATACCTAGGATGTAATCTGAAAAAGGACAGAAGCTTAGTTAAAATTTGAATTTTTTAGTAGGCCTATGTTTTTGTTGTTTTCCACAACTTTGTAAAATGGAGCTACCTCCTTTTTGCAGGGAGCCCTTCAGTTGTTCCTCTTCCCATTTCCCTTTATTTCACTGTCATTGCGAAGTTACTTGAGAATAACACATTTAAGTTCCATCAACTTTAGTCCTGATTTTAAAGTAGTATAATACATTTCTTGAAAACTTCTCCCATTTTTTCTTTAACAGAGACCTTCAGACTTGCAGTGTACATGTTTTGTAGCAGGCGAACTTTCTTACCTGTCCATTTATTTCTGTTAATTTCAATAAGTGACTTGCATAATGTTTCAATGTATTCTAAATTACAATCAAACTACTTTCCGCCAGTTTCGTCACCACTTTACAATACTTCGTCTGCTGTATTTCAACATCGGCATATATGCTGATTATTAGAACTGCAAGCTTCTAAACTTTTGTCCTCATGACAGTTTTATTCTTTTTGGTTTCGTCACGAAATAATTGGAAATACCCGTCAATTACAGATAGTTTAGCACGCTTTTCATATTCCTTTAGTCTACCTTTTTTTTCCTTTTATATTTTGATTTTTACTATCGTTTATATATTTTAAAAGACATTATTAAAACACACTTTACACACGACTAAAGATAGATATTACGAAACTATGAGTCTTATTAAGTACATTTGTCAATGTAGAAGCCTCGAAATTTTGAAGCCTTTAAAGCAACAGTTTGTATTTAATATTTTAATACTTTTTTAGTTCATAATACACTCTTATTACTATCATAGTTAGGGATATCAGACGTCCGGATTTCGCCGGACACGTCCTGCCTTTTAGGTATGTTTCCTGAGTCCGGCAAGGCATTGTAAAAAATCGTACATTATCCTGCTTTTTAATCCTACTGGACGTAAAAATATAAATTTTCATGTGATGTACGTTATATCGTAAATGGTACTTACACTTTATCACAGATCGCAGTCAATTCTACAGTATGACCAAAGAACATCGAATGACAACCGTGATCTAGCAGGCGGTGGTGCTTCGATCATGGAAAAATATCGATTACAGGATGCGGAAGCAGCTTTCGATTATCGATTAGTGTGCTTCATGAACTTCCATTAACTCTGAGTTTCTTGTATCAATTCTAGTATATACCAAATTCAACAATTTACATTCTTATCAGAATTATTCAAAATTAGTTTTACATTTTTATGTCATGCTTTTTTCTGGAAAATTCTGGTTTTTTCAGGAAAAATGTTCTGCTTTTCATTTTTTTACATCCGATAATCCTAATCATAGTCATATATTAAAAACTAAATACATTTATGTCAAAGCCTTGCATTGAGCACGCATAGTCATATATTGCTTACAAATGGCTTTTAAGGAACCCGGAGGTTCATTGCCGCCCGCCATCGGTCCCTATCTGAGCAAGATTAATCCAGTCTCTACTAATCATTCTCACATCCCTCATATCCATTTTTATATTACCCTTCCATCTATGTCTCGGTCTTTCCAAAGGTCCTTTTCCCCCGGCCTCCCAACTATCACTCTATATGCATTTCTGGGTTCGCCTATACGTGCTACATGTCCTGCCCATCTCAAACGTCTGGATTTAATGTTCCTCATTATGTCAGGTGAAGAATACAATGCTTGCAGTTCTGCGTTGTGTAACTTTCTCCATTCTCCTGTAACTTCATCCCTCATAGCCACAAATATTTTCTTAAGCACCTTATTCTCGAACACCCTTAACCTCTGTTCCTCTCTCAACGTGAGAGACCAAGTTTCACAACCATACAGAACAACCGGTAATATTTTATTTTATAAATTCTAACATAGTTATATATTAGCATATTAAAAACAAAATACATTTATGTCAAAGCATTCAGCATAAAGCAATAACATTCTTGATAATCAATTACAAAAATATAAACAACGCAAATATTTGTAATTCTGTCATAATTAGCAAGTACGTCAAGGACGCGATAGTTTTCATAGAAACAGATCTGGTATATCTTTGTAGTAATTGAAACAATGAACAAAAATGTTCTGTTTAAGGGTAGTGGGTAGTGATACCTGTGCGATTAAATAATTTCAGTACAAAAGTTTAGTTCAATATTTTTAGGCTTTTAGTATTAAAAGTGAAATAAAAATTTCCATGGTTGTAAAATAAATCATTCTAAATTCAGTGCTATAAAAGACAACTAATTAGTTTCTTATCCAAGAGCAAAAGAAATATAACCTGTTTTCCCACTTTGCTAAATATACCCCAATCTTCAGGTGCACATCACTTGTTACAATCTCCACTCATATACCTTGTATTTTTTTAAGTTATCAAGTAATATATATTATAAATTTTAAAGCAAAATTTAGTTAAATATTTCACCCCTAACGAAACAGAAAAATATTGGACTTTGATTCACAATTTTTGCCATTGTTTTTCAATGCATACATTTTTTCCCCTTGTGTTATGTGTGTGATATTCTTAAACCCATAGGTATACTTTGTAGAGCACAGGCTGCAGAAAACACTGTAAAACTTTCATGTAAATAGATTAAATAGTTTCAGAGAAAAATGCACTTGTTTGAAAAATATCAACTTACGAAAAACTGCATTAAAAATTATGCGTGAATTACATGTCCCGTCTAATTTAAAGAGGCCATTTAAAGGGCTTATCTGCAGAGATACCTCCACAATATATGTTTTAAAGAACAAGTTTTTGTAGTTTTAAAGCACAAAATAAAAACATTTTTAACCACTAATCACTACCCGGTCCCCTTAAGATTAGAATGAAATAAAATCGGAGTACTTGTGAGCGACAAAATTAATTCTTTATGTTATTAATAATAATTAATAATCAATAAAGTGGGCTCCCTTCAGCTTGTGGACATCTGGCATTTTACCAGTGTAGCCACCCAGTAGTTACGCCCCTCACAATAGAATGCAGCCAACAATGCAGCCAGACAGGAAGCTGGATGTGTGCTGTGAAGCTCACGCCCTTTTTCAGATGTCTCACAGGAAGGGGAAATAAAATGCAGCACAATCTACTATAATGGTATAATTTTATTAAACCATTTGCTTCCGGAAAAGGAAGTATAACCTATTACAGTAATAGCAGAAGTAGACAGTGGATATTAGTCAATATCAGAACTGTTGTCAATTTATTATCCAAGACTGTTCAAATGATTGTTAGTAGAAGGCAAGTAAAACGAAACTAGGACTGGTAAATGACTAGTACACAACCGTCACTTTGTAACATCTGATAAAATCACTCGTATAACCTACAAATTACAGAGGACACTTAAAAATACGATGTGGCGCTACGGAAGGAACGAACACGTCCGCCTGCCCCAAATTGATATGTTCCTTATATACTGGAAATTAGTAATACCAATAACAATCCTTTCGAACGCCGTAGTAACATGGGCTGCCGCTAGGGAGACGAAAGGAGAACAGTAAAGGCTCATTCACAACGAAAATTAAACATAACGTAAGCGTTAACTTAACGTTACACTAAAACCAAGAAGTCATACCAGCATTCACGATGGGAACATAAACATAACAGCAAACATACTTGGTAACCATGGAAACATAAAAACGACGCCATTTCCTCATATTCTGTCGTATACTTCAGCGCTCCACGATTGTGTTCTGTTTGCAAATCACGTAAGCATAAGCATGAAAGTTTGTAGTTCGCAAACTTTCATGTTAACGTCTTACGGTAATGTTTATGTCAATGCTTATGTGAATCATTGTGAATGATCCCATTTGGTAGCCTGGGCGCAAACTTCTGTTTTTATGTTACGGTTATGTTTAATTTTCATTGTGAATGGGCCTTAATGGCAAAGGAAGCTTTTAATAGAGAAAGCGGACCTCTAGAAAAGTAACTAAGGAAGAAATTAGTGAAGTGCTTTGTGTGGAGTGTCGCATTGTATTGGGCAGAAACATGGACATTAAGACGAAGTAAGCAGAAGAGACTAGAAGTATTTGAAATGTGGATATGGAGGCGAATGGAACGTGTGAAGTGGACAGACAGAATAAGAAATGAAGCTGTGTTGGAAAGAGTGGGTGAAGAAAGAATGATACTGAAACTGACCAGAAAGAGAAAAAGTAATTGGTTGGGTCACTGGCTGAGAAGGAACTGCCTACTGAAAGATGCACTGGAAGGAATGGTGAACTAGAAAAGAGTTCGGGGCAGAAGAAGGTATCAGTTGATACACGACATTAAGATATGAGCCGTTCAGAGCAGAAGTGGTGTAAGTCAGAATTGGGTAATGAGGTTTAAAATAAACATTCTGTGAAATAAAGCGCAAAATTGCAATTAATATGTCCTTCGTGCTAACCACTGACTACTAATAATTTAAGTAAATTGAATATTAATTGCTACTTTGCGCTGTATTTTACAGAATGTTTATTTTAACCCTCATTACCCATTTTTGACTTGCACCACTTCTGCTCTGAACGGCTCATATATGGATAATATGCGGAGATTAAGAGGAAGGCAGAAAATAGGAAAGATTGAAGAATGCTGGGTTTGCAGTGAAAGACCTGCCCTTGGGCAGAATACTATCTATTATATATGTATTATAAGGTCATCTTCCTCGTTCTGACAGGAGTACCTACTGTACCAATACATGCAGAATATATGCTACTACGCTATTTTGAATCGCAGCAACCTCATCACAGTTGTGGAAGTTTTGCTTCATTTCATTTGTATAGTATTTTTGGTCTAGGGAAAATACTCGTATAAAAAAGACAAGTATTATCGTAAAAAATGTTTTTGTTTTCAGATTGCTGTTGCATCAAGATGGAAGTTTGGTATTGGAATGGAATGAGAAGGGATTTAGTGAGGGGGCACTATGACCCAACACTGCGACCTTCCAAGATCTATTGCATTAACCCACAACCTATGCTTATTCCCAAACCCCCACCGGCTGACTACACTAAGGTTCGCTGCATACCCAGGTTTCGAGCAGGCAACCTCACTCTTCCTAGGCCAGCCCCCTACGTGCGTCGCTAGCCGGCGCTCGGGGAATGTTATTATGACAAAATGGAGAAATGTTGACGGAATTATGTAAATTCCTAATATGGGGAAAAGGGAGAACACCGAGAAAAACTCTAACGGCGACCTAGTCCACACAAGTGTAGCTAGGGATCTTTCAATGAAAGATACCAGACCTGACCGGGTCTCGAACTCGGTCCGTCTGCGTGACATGATAAAATAAATGTAAATTTAAAAAATGTTCGAAACGCTTTAAACAATTTTTATTTTGTGTTGTATATACTTATATTATATTGATTTTCACTGTATATTTGTGACCAATTTAATGAACAAAAGTGCGTTCTGTAATAGTACTTTATGCAACGAGCCTATAATGGTAGTAATTAAGACGCGAGTATGTTTATGAAACGAGCGCAAGCGAGTGTCATAATTTTCATACGATTTTTTATGCTCGACCATATTTCTAACTTGAAATTATTCATAAGTATTCATGTTATTCTTGTCTGACTGAGGAGCGGAACTGACCTTGTGCAATACCTCGTAAATTGTGAGATGTGCGCAGACGCGAAAGTATTGATTTTTTTTTCGAGAAACAAATGTCGACATTGACCTTGATATAATCTAGAGAGTAAAATAAACATTAATCTTGACATAACCTTGAAATTGAATTAGATATTGAAAAACGAGATGACAAATCGAATTTATTGGAATATTATTTACAATTAACGCTAATTATTATAGTAACAGAACTAACTTTATTTCAAATATAGGTGATTTATTGATTTATTGTTGTCTTTCGATTGCATATCCGAGAATAATCTATACTTGCGCTTTCATATTGCTACAATGATATTTTCTGATTGGTGGATCACCTGAACTTTAATGAATAGGTGTACTTTAATGAGGTCCATTAAAGGGCTGCTACCAGGTGTATAATACTACATTTCGGCATGGTCGAGCATAAAGCATGTTACAAGTGATTTCTGTGCTGTTAAGGTGGTGTGTAATGGTGATACCAAGTCACGATGTGAAGTCGGTAGTACTTTGTAATGGCGGTTGTATACTAGACATTTAATCAAAAACTTACCGTAAGAGATATGCTGTATCCTCTGTTACTGAAGCTGGTGTGGCAAAATGTTGATTATGAAACATGTCATAGTAATTTGATGTTGAAGTTTTTTACACGGTAGAGAAAATGTTAGTTTAGGACAACAGTTTCAGTCACTAGAACTTAACACCACGTACACAAAATTAGTTCTTCTTGTCACCAAACTGAGCTTTCTGTTAAGCGCCAGGCGATTTCTTCATGTTGAAAATAGAAATTAAAACACACATTATGTACCAAAATGAAAAAAAGTGAAACTCGCAATATCACACGATATTTTCAGCACGGTTAGACACTGAACTATATAGTAAACATTTTCACGTGTTTGCAAGATGTGAAGAGAGGTAACCTTCCCACGTGAATGACAATAGCAGCGTTGTTTGCACAGCTCCAGCTGCTACAGTTCCTCAGGTCCGTTCTGAGGCTTTGTTCTCGATATATTTTTCCGCCAAAACGACACTTCTTGAAAATAATTTCTTAAGGTTGCATCTGCCTGTGGCAATGGCCGGATGAATAACGCGTACGCTTCTTAACCAAGCAGTCCGTGGTTCGATTTCCGACATAGGAGAAGATTGGCAAACAAAGAAACAAATGGTAGGGAAATGATAAAAACAAAAAATGCTAGGGAAGTGATAAAAACAAACAAATGCTAGGGAAGTGATAAAATTGTGCGATTAGCAGCCATGACGTCCTTTCGTACCGTTTTATTGATCAAAAGTAGTATGACGGAGTAAAAGCGTAATAGTCACATTAATATTGGCCTACTAAAAATAGTTAATAAGTTTGCAAAAAAAATCTACGATGTACGTAACGTGGCCCTGGATTTTTGCAAAAATCATATGTATTAATTTTAGAACAGCCATCTTATACTTACTTACTGGCTTTTAAGGAACCCGTAGGCTCATTGCCGCTCTCACATAAGCCCGCATTGGTCCCTACCCTGAGCAAGATTAATCCAGTCCCTATCATCATATCCCACCTCCCTCAAATTCATTTTAATATTATCCTCCCATCTACGTCTCGGCATCCCCAAAGGTCTTATTCCCTCCGGCCTCCCAACTAACACACTATATACAGTTCTGGATTCACCCATACGTGCTACATGCCCTGTCCATCTCAAACGTCTGGATTTGATGTTCCTAATTATATACAGAATTTTTAGAACACAAAATTGGCGAAGCTAGAATCAAAGTACCTGTAATAAAATATAATAATATAGACTCTATAACACTGTTTTTAGTATTCTGTTATCTTTCTACTTCTCCGCAATGTTTTCAGCAATTTATATTCGGTTTCTACTCATATTCAGTAGTCTACCTTCAGATAAATTCATACAGGAAATATGTGCATAAAATATATTTTTTTATTTTACAAACATGTGATTATTTAAAGTGTGAGTAATACCAAAACTGTATGTTTGTAACAAAATGAGTGCTGGACTGTTTGTTACAATACTAACGAGCATTGATAATAGTTGACCTTGTACCTCCGATATAAACAAAAACGATATAGATACATATAGATATGGATATAGAGGGAAAAATTGGATCGGTGTCGGGTAAAGTTCCCGGGTAGCTCAGTTGGTAGAGCGTTGGTACGTTAAACCAAAGGTCCCGGGTTCGATGCCCGGCCCCGGAACAATTTTTCCCTTGAAAATTATTCAAATCAACTTTACAGGGAGTTATACCTGAAATCTTGATTTGCATAATACACGTCACTGTTCGTTAACAGAAAACCACAATTAAAGTCACATGTAGTTAGTGTGCACTCGAAGTTGGTTGCTTGACGGTTGTCAGCCCACTTTGAGGTCTGTGGATATAGAGGGAAAAATTGGATCGGTGTCGGGTAGAGTTCCCGGGTAGCTCAGTTGTTAGAGCGTTGGTACGTTAAACCAAAGGTCCCGGGTTCGATGCCCGGCCCTGGAACAATTTTTCCCTTGAAAATTATTCAAATCAACTTTACAGGGAGTTATACCTGAGTTCTTGATTTGCATAATACACGTCACTGTTCGTTAACAGAAAACCACAAGTAAAGTCACACGTAGTTAGTGTGCACTCGAAGTTGGTTGCTTGACGGTTGTCAGCCCACTTTGAGGTCTGTGGATATAGAGGGAAAAAATGGATCGGTGTCGGGTAGAGTTCCCGGATAGCTCAGTTGGTAGAGCGTTGGTACGTTAAACCAAAGGTCCCGGGTTCGATGCTCGGCCCCGGAACAATTTTTCCCTTGAAAATTATTCAAATCAACTTTACAGGGAGTTATACCTGAAATCTTGATTTGCATAATACACGTTACTGTTCGTTAACAGAAAACCACAATTAAAATCACACGTAGTTAGTGTGCACTCGAAGTTGGTTGCATGACGGTTGTCAGCCCACTTTGAGGTCTGTGGATATAGAGGGAAAAATTGGATCGGTGTCGGGTAGAGTTCCCGGGTAGTTCAGTTGGTAGAGCGTTGGTACGTTAAACCAAAGGTACCGGGTTCGATGCCCGGCCCCGGAACAATTTTTCCCTTGAAAATTATTCAAAAAAGAAAGCGTTTCCATAGAAAGAGTAGGCCTAGCTTTCTTCACAAATAATTACCCTAAGTTTGTTAATAAAATTTTGCCGATTCTATATTGAGAATTTTTAAGGTTACGTCAGAAAAAAAAATTAAATTATGGTAAAGTAGATTATTCGTCAATGGTAATGTGCCTGTTTTTGAAAGTGTCGTCAGACAAGGAAATACGCGGATGTGGTGGATTTATTGAGAGGATCATTATCCTCCGTGCACCACCATAAGAATTCGGTTGCGAAATTTAAGAGAGAAAGAATGGATATCAAGGAAGAACACAGTATCGGAAGACTCGTTTCTGTGATCACTCCAGAATATATCGATACCGTGCATGACATGATTTTGGAGGAGAAACAAATTGGACTCAAACGTATACTAGAGGCTTTGAAAATGTACTTTGAACGTGAAAATTGTCTACCAAATGGATCGCTGCATGCCTCAACACTGATCAGGACTTACTCAAAATGACATTTCCAAATCACTTTGCCGCTGTTTTAAAGAAAATTCTTTTAACTTTTTTGGATCGTATTTGTAACTATATGCGAAATTTGGATTCATCATCACAGCCCAGAAACAAAAGAATGGAAATACTTTGATTCTCTCCGCAAAAAAAAAAAAAAAAAAAAAAAAAAAAAAAAAAAAAAAAAAAAAAAAAAAAAAAAACGCATTCAAAATTGGGAAAGAAAGTCCTCCATCATTTTTTGGGACAAAGAATAATTATGACAGACTACTTAGAACAGGGTAAAGTTGTGACAGGAGCGAATCAATCTTCATTATTAACTCAGCCGGGGGTAATTATGGAGAACCTTTGTGTTAAAATATGCTATTCTCGCAAGACAGTGCACCAGTTGACAAGTTCTTGATTGCGTTGCAGAAAATTGATGAAGTTGGCTTTGAAAAAATTGGCAATCTCTCATATTCGCCCGATTTAGTCACCTGAGAATATAATGTACTTTTAAATCTAAAAACAGGATAATCAAAGAAAGGTAAGAGACTATCATTGAATGAAGTACTGTATATCGAACATAGTACTGTCGTAGAATGGTTTGCAGACGAAGAAAACTAATTTTTTAAAGGCTTGGAATTGTTTTGTAACCGCTATGCTAAGTGTATAGAGTTAAAAGGCGATTATATTGAAGAAATTATATATATATATATATATATATATATATATATATATATATATATATAAATTTAGTAAATTTTCCATGTTAGGCTAAGAGCTTAATCTATACCGCGTCGTATTGTAAGATAAAAACCCCCTGTTCATAAATTTGAATACATAGATTAAGGGTATGTGTACGTGAACGACCACAAATATTATCAGATTACTAGTAATATTTTTCAAACCAGTTTTATCAGAGTATGAAAAAAAAACTGATCTGCAGTTACGTCATTTGGTAACCATAATATTGTTATGGTCACTCTGACATCTTTAATATTTTTTCTGGATGTAATAAGCACTTATTTCTGAAAAGTGGACCACTCTCAGACAAGTAGAGTTGTTTATTTTAATACAGTTAATGTTATATTTGTCCTATATAAGATATTTTAAAATTTACATAATGTTTTGTGACCTAATTTTTCTATTTTCAAAGAAATGGGCATTGTTTAGTCTACTTTTTGCATAAATTCATGTTAAATCAGTGTACAAAATTTAAGAATTCTATCTCTAATGGTTGTGAAGTTATGAAAATATGTGTGAAAATTTTCAAATTTTGAAAAATTTCATTTAAAGTAAAAAGTGAATTCTTAAAAATATTATTAGTACCCTTTTTATACTTTATTTATTTATTTATTTATTTATTTATTTATTTATTTATTTATTTATTTATTTATTTAACCTGGTAGAGATAAGGCCATTAGGCCTTCTCTTCCCCTCCACCAGGGGATTACAACTACAATATTAAGAATACAATTACTTGTATCAGATATTTAAGTTCTAATAAGTCTTGTTGTGGTACCTCGTAATTTTTGTCCAACTGGGAGTTCATTTCCTTATAAAATTTTAGAAATCTAGAGCCTGCATTTTCTAATAATTGCGGTCGTTCACGTACATATACTCTTAAACGATTAAATTTTATTCATATACATGATCTACGAAATATTTCATAAGAAAAGTATGCATGTAACACATAACAAAGTTTACTTACACAAACGTGATCATGCGAATCACAAAACTGCACAAAGATTTACTTAAAATCGGTTCGTACGTTTTCTTCTTGTTTTGCTATAAGCAATTCTTTCTTCTTTTATGCTACGGGTATTTTAATGAACCTGACATCGAACTGACACTTACGCCGTAAATTTGAAAGTTCCTGATAGATTCAACAAAACTTTTACACCTTCCTGCACAACACAAACTGACGATGCGAGACTCAAAACAACAAAACTGACATTAATACTGTAAACATATAGCTCAGTGTCGACCGTGATTCTGAGTGAATACCAGGCAACTGAAACCTAACATACAGCTGCTTAGAAGTAGTGGCTGTTGTGACGAGCGCAGACCGGAGCTGTATTGTGTAGCGCACACCTGCCGGGCGACCGCTTTCGGTAGACACCGCACACAAACTGAGCAAGTCGCGGCGAGAAAGAGAGAGCAGGCGGAGAAGTGTCACGTGACTTGTGGGGAAACACGCCTGCTAAAAAGAAGGCCTCGCACGCGACTGTGATCGGCGACTATCATGATTCATATTGCTTCCCACCCCCGGCGCGCTGTAATGTGATGGAAAATCTACAGAAAAGACTACACGTTGAAATATAATTTGCGAGTGTTGCTGCGAGCGTAAATATCAACAGGAATCCCAGGAGATGTTTCAACACTCGCAGGGACGTTCAGCGATAAACAGGACGATACCTAACTTTCAATAATCAAAACATACTAGTGGCTTGTGCAGCAAATGCTGCAAACTTTCATTAGACGTTCAAATAAACATTTTTCAGATTTATTTTCAATGAAGAATACCAGACATTCGGAAAGTTATTTGCTTCCATAACAATGAAAGATACTCTCTCTCTCGAGCCAATACTGAAGAGAACCACGCATATAAATATCTACACCACACCGCCATTAAATATATGAAAAAGACCCAACCCCACTTGATTAATAATTATAAAAATATTTGATTTTTAATAATATTATTATCTTACGTAAGTTTTATAGCTTTCAGTAACATATACTATATATATACTATATAGCCGCCACTCAGTAAAATATAGAGATCAAAATCTAATTTAAGTTGTTCTCTACACCTACTTATATAACCCCAAAACGTTTCACTTTCAAATCAACAATATAGCATTAATATGTATAATTAATGAAAAATAGTCACATCATGGCATTAACTACAATAATATTTCATTTCTAATGGTAATAATGTCATCAAACTTCCTCACGTTTTGTAGCTTTTAATATCCAATACAGAGCTGTACCCAGAAAATTACACACCACAGAATCGAACCTGTAAATTATTTTTAGTAAGTTAAGTTTTTAATAACCAATTTAATTTGAGCTCTAAATATGTCAGCATTCTTGCAAGTCATGGCCTTCGTGTAATATTGTTTACTGTAGTAGGCCTATGTGTTTTGTTTTATTCTGAAATGCAACACGGCCGACTTGATGCTCGCTTCGCTTCTCCTTTACAAAAAAGCGAAGGGTATATCAAGTCGGCCGTGAATGCTATTAGCTAGTTCTCAAAACTGACGACAGATGGATTTTGGAAAATAGGAAAATTATGTATAAAAATTGACATTTCACTGAAAACTACTATTTTTCCGAAAAACTTTGAGTTCCAAGCTTCAAAATGAGGGGTCGTTTATTAAAATCCATCCAGCCGTTTTCCCGTAATTTCCATTACCAGTTCAAATTATATAATATATAGATATAGATAGCTTCCTAAGCGAAAAAAACAAAATGGTATTCCATATTTGTAACTCTTCTTCTAATAATAATAATATAATAATAATAATAATAATAATAATAATAATAATAATAATAATTGGCTTTTAAGGAACCTGCAGGTTCATTGCCGCCTCACATAAGCCCGCCATTGGTCCCTGTCCTGAGCAAGATTAATCCAGTCTCTATCATCAATTCAATTCAATTCAATTAATTAAGCCATTAAACATACAGTGATAGGTTTCGTCACAAAAAACAACTTACATTTGAAAATACACATATAATTGAAAACAGTAATTAGAATGAAAACACAAAACATTTTGAAACTCTAAAATTAATTAAAACACTTCACTCTTATGTAATAATTGTAACTAATATAAATAACTTTATTTATTAAAAACAATTTCGTATGAATTTATGTTAAGAAACTCATCTATAGAGTAGAAAGGATTAATTAAAAGCCAATTATAAAATCTAGCTTTGAAACTATTGGTTGGTAACTTATAATATTGACTGGGAAGCTTATTACATAATTTCATCCCCGTGACAGAAAAATTTGTACTAATTTTATGTAATGTACAGTATGGAATATTAATTTGTTCACTATTTCTAATTTCATGATCATGTTATATTGGCTATTAATGAGTAATTGTATTTTGTCGAGTGTAAAGGACTAGGTCGTATATATATATATATAAATTTATGACAGTTAATATCTGTGATTGTTTGAAAAGAGGTCGACAATGTTCAAGATAGTTTGATTGACATAGAATTCTAATGGCTTTCTTTTGCAAAATCAAGACACTCCCAATTTTGCTACCATTTCCCCAGAAAATTAAGGCATTCCTAATTATCGACTGAAAGAACGAATAATTTTGAGAAACACAAGTCACTAATTTCTTTAATAAATATATATCTCTCTATAAAAAGTCCTAGAAATTTGGTATAGCTTTGTGTGTTGTCCTTTTTTATTACAGGATTTAGGATAAAAGTTATGTTGATAGTATTTTCTTGATTAAGCAAAACACCATTAGATTCAAACTATAAAGCCATCTGTGATAGAATATCATATCCCACCTCCCTCAAATCCATTTTAATATTATCCTCCCATCTACGTCTCGAGTCGACCTGGTTGGCAAGTTGGTATAGCGCTGGCCTTCTATGCCCAAGGTTGCGGGTTCGATCCCGGGCCAGGTCGATGGCATTTAAGTGTGCTTAAATGCGACAGGCTCATGTCAGTATATTTAGTGGCATGTAAAAGAACTCCTGCGGGACAAAATTCCGGCACATCCGGCGACGCTGATATAACCTCTGCAGTTGCGAGCGTCGTTAAATAAAACATAACATTTCTACGTCTCGGCCTTCCCAAAGGTCTTTTTCCCTCCGGTTTCCGAACTAACACTCGATATGCATTTCTGGGTTTGCCCATTCGTGCTACATGCCTTGTCCATCTCAAACGTCTGGATTTAATGTTCCTAATTGTCAGGTGAAGAATACAATGCGTGCAGTTCTGCGTTGTGTAACTTGCTCCATTTTCCTGTAATTTCATCCCTCTTAGTCCCAAATATTTTCCTAAGCACCTTATTCTCAAACACCCTTAACATATGTTCCTTTCTCAAAGTGAGAGTCCAAGTTTCACAACCATACAGAACAACCGGTAATATAATAGCTTCCTAAGCGAAAAAAAAAAAAAACAATACGGTACTCCATATTTGTAACATTTCCTCTAATAATAATAATAATAATAATAATAATAATAATAATAATAATAATAACTTACTTACTGGCTTTTTTTTAAGGAACCCGGAGGTTCATTGCCGCCCTCACGCAAGCCCGCCATCGGTCCCTATCCTCAGCAAGATTAATCCATTCTCTACCATCATATCCCACCTCCCTCAAATCCATTTTAATAGTATCTTCCCATCTACGTCTCGGCCTCCCCAAAAGTCTTTTTCCCTCCGGCCTCCCAACTAACACTCTATATGCATTTCTGGATTCGCCCATACGTGCTACATACCTTGCCCAACTCAAACGTCTGGATTTAATGTTTCTAATTATGTTAGGTGAAGAATACAATGCGTGCAGTTCTGCGTTGTGTAACTTTCTCCATTTTCCTGTAATTTCATCCCTCTTAGCCCCAAATATTTTCCTAAGAACTTTATTCTTAAACACCCTTACTCTCTGTTCCTCTCTAAAAGTGAGAGTCCAAGTTTCACAACCATACAGAACAACCGGTAATATAACTGTTTTATAAATTCTAACTTTCAGATTTTTTGACAGCAGACTAGATGACAATAATAATAATAATAATAATAATAATAATAATAATAATAATAATAATAATAATATAATAATAATAATAATAATCTTATGTAGATGAAATTATTGGGGATCATCAGTGTGGTTTTAGGCATAATAGATCAACTATTGATCAGATATTTTGTATTCGACAGATAATAGAGAAAAAATAGGAGTATAAGGGTACAGTGCATCATTTATTCATAGATTTCAAAAAGGCATATGAATCGGTTAAGAGAGAAGTTTTATATGATATTCTTATTGAATTTGGTGTTCCCAAGAAACTAGTTCGGTTAATTAAAGTGTGTTTCAGTGAAACGTACAGCAGAATCAGTATACGTCAGTTTCTGTCAGATGCGTTTCCAATTCACTGTGCTAAAGCGAGGAGATGTACTATCACCTTTACTTTTTAACAGAGAGGCTTTGGAATTGAACGGGTTACATCAGCTGCTTGTCTGTGGGGATGACGTGAATATGTTAGAAGGAAATCCACAAACGATTAGGGAAAATACGGGAATTTTACTTGAAGCAAGTAAAGAGATAAGTTTGGAAGTAAATCCCGAAAAGATAAAGCATATGATTATGTCTCGTGACGAGAATATTGTACGAAATGGATATATAAAAATTAGACATTTATCCTTTGAAGACGTGGAAAAATTCAAATACCTGGGAGCAACAGTCTCAAATATAAATGATACTCGGGAGGAAATTAAACTCAGAATAAATTGAGACGGTTCCTCGTATAGGATGAGGAGATTTTCATTAGATTACTATTTAGTGTTAATATTCTTATATGGATAGGATGCGCGGACGTGTAAGTTAGTTTCAAAATCTGAGACGGAAGTAACAGGTGGACAGGAAGACCGAACCCAAGCTAGGGGGACAGGAAACATGTGTCCAGGCGTGGAGTTGACTGATGAGGGAATGTATGGACTTTGCCTGCGGGTGGTCAGTAAGATGACGCCAAGCCAGGTTCCAAAAGAGATGATCTGGTATATGTCAGAGAATAGGACGCCGGAAGTAGGAGATGTTCTAGTTAACGAACAATTTTTGAAGAACGCGTCTTAAGTGACGTAAGTGTAATCATGGCCAATCAGGATTCTTAATAGAGACACGTGATATATAGATAGGAGGGTGAAATTCTATGTTTGGTGGTTGAAAGTAGGGGATAGATTTGGCAGATAGACAGTGTTCGGAGAAGTTGCACTCCACATATTCTCGGCAAACCTAACTCGGAAGTATAACAATTTACGGACTTAGAATTTTTTAGTGGGTGTAGTAAGAAGTCGTGTGTTGCATTATTATTATAAGTCTGAATTCTTTCCTCTCATCACGTTATCAACTGTCCGTGATATTACTGGTGTTTTATAGTACAAAATATATAATTACGTGAACTCAGAAATTAGTATACCAACTTGCGGGAAGTGAGAGCGAGATATTATACACTTGGACGCGCATTTCTGCTGATCTGAAACGAACACTTAATAGTAATAATAAACGCTTTCATAGTTCTTACCAACAACTTCTGGTGTGCGCCTACATCATTTCAACCTACGAGCACGTCTCCCAAACCCCATGTCCCGACCGTTTTTGCAGCTGACCTGGGAACCTCATCCTCTACCGAAAAGGCAGCCGAGGGCGACGACGACTGTTACAAAATATGGGAAATGTCTGTTATTATTCGGCTGAGAAGCTTTTATCATCCAGTCTGCTGTCAAAAAATCTGAAAGTTAGACATTATAAAACAGTTATATTACCGGTTGTTCTTTATGGTTGTAAAACTTGGATTCTCACTTTGAGAGAGGAACATAGGTTAAGTGTGTTTGAGAATAAGGTGCTTAGGAAAATATTTGGGGCTAAGAGGGATGAAGTTACAGGAGAATGGAGAAAGTTACAGAACACAGAACTGTACGCATTGTATTCTTCACTTGACATAATTAGGAACATTAAATCCAGACGTTTGAGATGGGCAGGGCATGTAGCACGTATGGGCGAATCCAGAAATGCCTATAGAGTGTTAGTTGGGAGCCGGAGGGAAGAAGATCTTTAGGGAGGCCGAGACGTAGATGGGAAGATAATATAAAAATGGATTTGAGGGTGGTGGGATATGATGATAGAGACTGGATTAATTTTGCTCAATATAGGGACCAATGGCGGGCTTATGTGAGAGCTGCAATGAACCTCCCGGTTTCATTAAAATTCAGTAAGTAAGTATAGCTTCCTAAACGAAAAAAACAAAATGGTGTTCTATATTTGTAACACTTCCTCTAATAATAATAATAATAATAATAATAATAATAATAATAATAATAATAATAATAATACTAGTACTACTACTACTACTACTACTACTACTACTACTACTACTACTACTACGAGTGTATTTATCCTTTGTGACTTAGTGGAGGCTTGTTGTTCCCAACCAAGTGCATCAGTGTTCGAATCGTTGTGAGGGAAGTTGATATTGACTTCCCTCTGTTTGTTAAGCACACACAGCACGTCATCACGGGACACTGGATGCATGTTGTGTGTGTTATCTTGTGGACTAGTGCCATGTTGAACATACGGCGGGGAAGTCCTCCCACTTGTGAATATCAGATGTCGTGCATAACGTCCAGTTTGGTGGACGGACAATAACGATATCACTAATTTGCATTTGGTTCCTTAATTTGTTGGCACAGTTATCATCCCTCTAAACTTCAAGTAAAGCACTAATGAAGTAACATGCTATAACAGACCAGCTGCTACGCATGAGACATTCCTCGACATGTTTCAGTCCAGTGTTGAAATGCATTTGATCGTATTAATACATACTTAAATTGAGAATTATTATACACGTATACTTTCCAGTTTCTACAAGAGACGGCGTACTTTTACTGTTGCTTAACTATGATACATACCTTTACGTAGGACTATGTATTCTCCTTTAACCCGTGTCTTCCCCCTTGTTCTCTTTATCTTTCTCAAGTTCTCCTTGTGTCCTCTTGTTCTCCTTGTATTCCCCTTGCTCTCGTTGTCGTAACCTTTTTACGTATATTCCCTGTGTTATCCTTGTCTTCCCCTTGTTCTCCTCGTATTATTATTATTCTCCTTGTACTCCTCTAGTTCTCCTTATCTTCCATTTGTTCTCCTTATCTTCCAGTGTTTTCTTTGCATTTTCCGTGCTCTCCTTATTTCCCTAGTTGTCCTTGTATTCTCCTTATTCGCCTTGTATTCCCCTCGTTCTACTTGTATTTTCCTCATTCTTCTTGTATTCTCCTTATTCTCCTTGTTTCTCCTTATTTTCCTTGTCTTTCCCTTGTTCTCTTGGTATTATCCTTATTGCCCTTGCATTTCCCTTGTTTTCTTTGTATTCTCCTTATTTCCCTTGTTCTCTCTATATTCTTCTTGTCTTTCCCTTGTTACTCTTGTATTCTCATTGTATTCCCTCGTTCTACTTGCATTTCTCTTATTCTCCTTGCATTTTCCTTATTCTCCTTGTATTCCCCTTATCTCCTTGTCTTTCCCTTATTCTCCTTGTATTTCCCTTATTCTCTTTGTGTTCCCCTTATTCTCCTTGTCTTTCCCTTATTCTCCTTGTCTTCTCCTTCTCCTTGTATTTCCCTTTTTCTCTTTGTGTTCCCCTTATTCTCCTTGTTTTCTCCTTCTCCTTGTATTCTCCTTAATCTCTTTGTATTCCCCTTATTCTCTTTGTATTCCCCTTAATCTATTTGTAGACTCCTTATTATCCTTGTCTTTCCCTTATTCTCCTTGTCTTTCCTTCTCCTTGTATTCCCCTTAATCTCTTTGTATTCCCCTTATTCTCTTTGTATTTACCTTCATCTCTTTGTGTTCTCCTTATTCTCCTTGTATTTCCCTTATTCTCTTTGTGTTCCCCTTATTCTCCTTGTCTTCTCCTTCTCCTTGAATTCCCCTTAATCTCTTTGTATTCCCCTTAATCTCTTTGTATTCCCCTTAATCTCTTTGTACTCCCCTTAATCCCTTTGTATTCCCCTTATTCTCTTTGTATTCCCCTTAATCTATTTGTAGACTCCTTATTCTCCTTGTCTTCTCCTTCTCCTTGTATTCCCCTTAATCTCTTTGTATTCCCCTTATTCTCTTTGTATTCCCCTTCATCTCTCTGTGTTCTCCTTATTCTCCTTGTATTTCCATTATTATCTTTGTGTTCCCCTTATTCTCCTTGTATTCCCATTAATCTCTTTGTATTCCCCTTATTCTCTTTGTATTCCCCTTATTCTCTTTGTATTCCCCTTCATCTCTTTGTGTTCTCCTTATTCTCCTTGTATTTCCCTTAATCTCTTTGTATTCCCCTTATTCTCTTTGTATTCCCCTTAATCTATTTGTAGACTCCTTATTCTCCTTGTCTTTCCCTTATTCTCCTTGTCTTCTCCTTCTCCTTGTATTCCCCTTAATCTCTTTGTATTCCCCTTATTCTCTTTGTATTCCCCTTCATCTCTTTGTGTTCTCCTTATTCTCCTTGTATTTCCCTTATTCTCTTTGTGTTCCCCTTATTCTCTTTGTATTCCCCTTATTCTCTTTGTATTCCCCTTATTCTCTTTGTCTTCTCTTCATTCTCCTTGTATTCCTCTCATTCTCGTATTTCCCTTGTTCTTCTTGTTTTCCCCTTGTTCTTCTTGTTTTCCCCTTGTACTCCTTGTATTCCCCTTAATCTCTTTGTATTCTCCTTATTCTCTTTGTCTTCCCCTTGTTCTCATTGCATTCGACTTATTCTCCTTGTATATCCCTCGTTGTCTTTGTACTCTCTTTATTGTCTTTGTCTTCCCCTTATTCTCCTTGTATTTTCGTTGCATTCTCCTTGTTCCCCTTGTATTATCCTTATTTTTTCTCTCCTTATTCTCCTTGTACTCCTCATATACTCGTTGTATTCGCCTTGCAGCGATGAGAGGTGGTTGCATTTTTATTTATGGATGGATGGATGGGTAGAAAGATGGGCGGAACGGAATGGGATGGACAGGAATGGATGGACAGTGTGTAGTATGGAGGAACGAGTGGAAAATAAGAAAGCAAGGGATGTCGTATGAGTATTCCGAGAAGAAGTTTTGTTCTCGGATTAAAAGGAAGCACTCTGTAATTTCAGTGAGTCATGTTACAAGAAGTTTCTGTCAGATTTTCCTGAAATTAAAGCACTATGTTACCATTATACTTCCAGCAGAGACTTGGAACCCGAAAACCGGTTGACGCATGTAGCCTCACGATTAACATCATGCACGCTCTGCCTGTAAATCTAACACTGTTCGGAGTCAAGTGTAACTTACAATACTCGTCCGTTCTGTCGGCAACTGTTCTTAATTACAGAGAGTGGGTAACAGCCACAGATCGTGTAGGTATCAATAAACACCATGCAGCTTCACAAATCACTTTATAACAGAGCTTATGTTACATTCGTGCTTAGAGAAGGAAGACTTGTTATTCTATTATTATTGTTGTTGTTGTTGTTGTTGTTGGTGGTAATATTTTATAGGACGCGTTGACCATGTGACTATATTTGCGCTCTTGTCTGAAAAACCTTCGAACAGAGTCTACGTTGTTGCAGAGAAATGGCTGTAATACTAATTGTTAAAAAAGTTACTGTTGATTTGGCAAAGAATACGAATTGCCAATCATTTAGCTTTTCTTGTAAGAAGATACTATAATAGTTAGGGGGCGGATGTTGATGAAAAGTCATCTTCTTATTTTTCACATTAGGATGATGCTTATTAATATAGAAATCCTTTCTATGTTAATATAAACTTAAAAAAGTAATTTCTTATATTGCATTTTTTTTTTTACGTTTTTGCACTAATAGGTAATTTTTATATTTTTTTCGGCATTTTTGGTCATTTTTAATTCTTTGAAGAACTTTTAGATCATTTGGAATTCATTTCACTTTCTTCTTTGCCGATAGGTCTGTTAAATCATTTTCTAACCAAATAGGTCAGTAGTAGTTACCTACTGAATAAGTGAATAACAGTGAAGTTTGAGTTTTATAGTTTGGAACAGACTCTAAAGTCCATCCCTCATTCCTCTGAAGGCTTCATTTCACATAACGGAAGTAATATAAAATGCTTGACAGCAGCTTAGTTTAAGTAAGAACTTTGAACACTACTGTTCTTTTGTCAGTACGGTAGTGTCTTTAGAATTTATGTTTGGAAGGGGGGAAACTTTCACCATGTTCTGGACAGGACGTTGTGTTCTCAACATGGTTCGGAAGGGATCTCTACTATAGTAGACAGCAGTGGCGGCTCCTGCGTATTTCTTAAGAGGAGGAAAGAAGTTAACAGCACGAAATGACACCTTCTTGAATGAAACATGCTACAAATTAGCCTACATACATACATGTAAGACTAGGTAGTGTTGGGGTTGGCCTTCCCTTCTGTATAACGATAATCTGTTCTTGTAAACTGAGTTTCCTAAATTTTCCAAAATATATTATGTTTTCACTTCCATTCATTGTTGAATAATTGCACAAATTAACAATTACAAGGAAATTCACAACCTCGCAGTATTTTTCGAGCACACTACAGCATCACACGTGTTTGAAAAGATTATAGCTACTAACACGTAATCGGAACCGTTTTACGGAAATGGGAATAGGAAATAATCTGAGGAAAGCGAGAACACTGCACCCACCCACGTGGTCTGTATTGCCACATACACATTTTACAAGTTCAGTATCACATGCTTTTGAAGAATGTCAGTTCTTGTAAAGTCATACTACCATTATTGTTCAAAGCTGCCGGTGGCCGATTAATTTTTTATGTTAAAAATAATGCAGTTTGGAGTACCTACTTTCAATTTCTATTATATTTGTACAAAACTGACAACTTGGCTGCTACCCTGTCTAGTAGACAATGAATGGAAGTGAATTTCAGGGGCCAAAAAGATCTGCGATACTAACGTAGAACTAACTACTTCCTCTTAGTTTTTTATAAACCCAGCTTTAACTTTCAAGTATCTTTGAAAGTTTCAAACTATGAATAATAGCCTATATACAATGCAATGAATAATATTTTTGATTTATAATTTCAAAAAAAAAAAAAAAAAGTTTATATGGTGTCTTTCATAGTTTTGCGTTAAAACTGTTTTTATTGTGCCTCCTTCTATATGTGATATAGTCTGTTGAATGCAAGATCGTTAGATGGCAGCGGTAGCGACCTTGCTGCACGACCAGTCGGTTTCTATTTCTCGCCCATGCGCCGATTCAGAGGAGGATCTCCTCCCTATCCGTTCATTTACTTGCTTTAAAACTCTGCTTCTTTCTCTGGCCACTAGTGCGCTGTTGTCTGTGTGTGTTAACTGCAGTAAAGGAGGAATGGATTGACTTTCCTCCACACAAGCAATCTCGCATCTTTCTCAGAGTTTTCTAGCAGCACATGAGCGCGCGTCGTTTAAAACTCGTTCAACCGAGGTTTTCTTATAGCTGAGAACTTAAAAATTATCGAATCTTCCTCGAATTTCAAGGCACATATTTTATTTGGTATTTACTTTCAAAAAAAGAAAAAATGTGAGGAGGAGTTCCTCCCTTCCCTCCCCCGAGGAACCGCCACTGGTAGACAGTATTTTTAACACAAAGATTGCAAGAACGAACCCTGCGCCAACAATTTGTTTTGTCATTCACACTCCCTCATCTGGAAGATCTGGTAACAAAAATGAAATGCGGAAGGAGGGGGACATGGAGAATGAAGGCACTGACATGGACCACCTCTGATTGAAACATATTGTGAACCCTCATTAAAATCTATAGTTTCCCCTTAAAACCTTCATTTTGTTGCATGTTCTTTTCCTTTATCTTAGCCAAATTCCAGGAAATTGCCTCTCCTCTCCGATTGAGGGCAGTCAATGAAACAAGGGACTAATTTTTAAGAAGTTGTGGTGCGAGTACAGTGAATAATATTTAAGTGTAATTTTATTTTATTTTCATGTCATTTTTCCATTAGTTCAAGGGCATTTTAAAGATCATTTTAAGCAGATTTTTAGATATTCAACATCCACCTCCTAATAATAACCGATAGTTATTCTTTTTTATATTTTCTTTGTCGATGTTCTGTTATAGATTTTAGACGCGTGTTATTCGTTGTGCGGCAATACCCAGAAATGAATATAAGTATAACTAAAGAAATTTGTTTTAGAACGGCAGTAACTAAGATAAGACAGAACCGCCTTCAAATTCTTCATATCATTCTAAGCTGAAATGTTGTACGCCTCACGGCTTTCCCCTTTAAGATCAAAATTGAGTCATGGGTTGCCTAAGAGAACAGTCTCCGAAACACGTAACTTAGTTCTCTGTTACATGTTCGGACCGAGCTTCTTCGTCTGACAGAAGCACTACCTCTCACAGTCAAAGGGAGTTCCATGTAAATTCAATAGCTATCAGGATGTTTCAAGGAACTCGTGAAAGCCAAAGGAGATCATGTTGCTTTTAGAGTAAGTGTGAATTTAAATTGGTGTGAGGGAACTACTACACGGTAACTTCACATAATTTGCACATTACTATAGCTACAATAGAATCAGTATCAAGTGGGTGAATTTGTCTTATTCCACAATCTAGTATATACAGTCACGAAACTTAAGTTGTAAGGGTACTAGGAACAAAAGACTGTGCAGGTACTATTTTGAATTGTCTGTGATGAGGCGATAGTAGCGATCCTAGTGGTTAGCAAACTATCCATGGATGCATATTTGCTACGCATTGACCTTCGTGACTGTATATACTAGACTGTGCTTATTGTCTGTTGCTGCGGTATGCAGAGTTAATCCAAGACTTTTGTGGAAGGAGTTTCTGAAAGATGTTTTATACTAAAGATTCTCAAATTGTGCGGTTTTTTTTTGTCTGAGGCGCAGCTATAAAGAGAACTAGAATTTTAAATGTAGCCTGTTTATAGTGTTTCACAACAATCACGTTTCTCATCATGTTACGAATAATATTCCTGTTTTAATTAATTTTCTTGAATTATTTTTCAAAAGATACGCATAAATGAAATCGCTTAATATGCACTCAATAAGACGAACTTTCCTTTGAAGAAATGCAAAAAAGAAAAAAAAAAAAAAAAAAAGAAAAAATTCATTATCTGAAAACCAAAATATTTTATCTCACTTAGTCTATACATTTATAATTATATACTGATAATTCGTAGACCCCTATTTCGAAAGCTCTGTAAAGGCTCATTCACAATGAAAATTAAACATAACGTAAACATTAACATAAGCACATAAACATATGCCACAAACTTAAGTAGCCAAGGCCCATTCACAATGAAAATTAAACATAACGTAAACATAACACGTGTGTGGAAACAAACATACCGAATCAACAAAACTACAGAATCTATTACATAAAAATGGAGAATTGCACAATGACTGACGATGTAGCTATTCAATTTATGTTTCTAATAACTACAATGGCATCAGTATATGGCTTTCAATACTTGAAATAAAAAAAACGGAGATGTAAAATAATCAACTTTTCGTCATATGATTCCATGTTGCGCGCCTAGCTATCATCACGGCCAATAGATCAAAATATTGCCTGTAGGCAAAGCCCATGAGATGTTAAACAAAAAGTGAAAACACGCTTTCCGCTTGTGTACTGTTTCCAAATCGCATAAACATAAGATGAAAGTTTGGAGTTTGCAAACTTTCATGTTAACGTCTTATGATTAAGATTAAGTTCATGCTTATGTAATTCATTGTGAATGCTTTCATTAAATAACATGGACACAAGGTTTTATGCTTACGTTATGTTTATGTTTAATTTTCATTGTGAATGGGCCTTTATTCAATTAGCTTAGTGTACTATGTGTATGCATACATTGCGCACACGTAGATCGTAGTGGGATGAAGATAAGAGTTTTTTTATCATTACTGACGTAAGATCCCGTATCGCAAATTTAAGGCAAGTAAATGAGCAATGCCACGGGATAAAATTACGGAGTAACTGTTCATCGCACCACGAAGTTATGTGCTTTGCTAATAGATGTCTCTACAGGCCAACTTCTAGATTGAGTCCGCAAATAATTATCTCGGTAGAACATCACCACGAGAGTCCTTTGTGGCCTCTTGCGGACACGATAGGGAACAGAGAAGAATAAATGGAGCATGCCTCTAAAAGCCGCAACGCTTAGGCTAGACCCTACATCAGAAGTAAATTATCATAGGCCTAATGTGATTTAACTATTAGGTCTAACGTAAAATAAAATGCCACGAAATTAATGTTTTAAGAAGGGTACGAATAGAAAATATTTTTTAAGAGGAACATATAGAGTGATTTATATAGAACTGACACATTTCTTTCATTAATTGTTTCAAAACGAATTGTGCTAGCGACAAATTATTATACCTAAAATGTAGAGGAATTTTGGGAGATTATTTACTTCTATAGCAAATGTTGAAAATGTCCTCCATCCTGCATAAGGCACAACTCAACACGATTTTAACCGGGTGCATAGGTGCTTCATGGATGACATGTGGATTTTCGATGGCCCATTGGCGTGAGTTCTGTGAGTTCACATAACCGGATAAATGGAACCATACTTCATCTGTGAACCATGTGATGGACAATATGGCAGGATTTTGCACAATGAACGTCTGAAACCAACGACAATAATTCAATCTTTTATCCTTATCTGGTTCCTGTAGCTGATGAACAACCGTAACCCTATATAGCTTTAAGCTCTCTGACACATTGAGTAGGTGTACCCTGTCTCCTGCGACAAACGTCTTAATGATTTTTTGGGTGACTGCTCCAGTCGTGCTCTTACGTCAGCAACAACCGTGGGAAGCCTAGATGAACGATGCTTGCCCTTTTCACTCACCAGAGGTCCAGTTGTTTCCAATTTGGTTTACCAGTCCCAGTATTGTGTTTCTTTTGGGAGGATTGCGAACACCAAATTCTCTCTGGTATGCCCTTTGAGTAGCTGTAATTGAATTCGTAATCCAGTATTGCTTCACAAGGAAGAGTCGTTGATTTAATGTGTACTGAATTTTCACGTTGACACAAAATGTTGAAAACATCTGCCAACAATAGGAATAAAACATAAACATCTGCGCATCTAGTGACAAGGAATCGAAACTCCAGAACATTCTGCTTAATTTGGTGCTAAAATTGGATCAGTGCTGCCAACAATAGGAATAAAACATAAACATATGCGCATCTAGTGACAAGGAATCGAAACTCCAGAACATTCTGCTTAATTTGATGCTAAAATTGGGTCATTGAATGAATTTCCAACGGAATAATTAAAGAAAGAAATGTGTCAGTTCTATATAAATCACTCTGTATTATAGAGGGAGCGCGTGGTAGCGTAGCGGTTAAGGCGTGACGCTGCAAGCCGAAAGTTCGCGGATTCGATTCCCGATGGGATCATGAATTTTTCCATTGATCTCATTCTGCCAGCCGCACTATGGCCCTGGGTCTACTCAGCCTCTAACAGAAATGAGTACCAGGGTTTTTTCCTTGAGGATAAAGACGGCGGACACGTAGGACTGACATCCCTACTGCCATTAAATGCCGATTGCATGTAAAGGTGGGAGCTTAACCTCTCGACATCCCCTGGGCCGATTTGGTCTCCATGGGGTTCACTTTACCTTGCCTAGAAATTATTATTTTCATAGGCTAACATAGTAGCGTACGTTATTTACATAATCTAAACCAGCGTTTTTCAGTCTTTTACGACATGTGGCAGACTAAAGTTATAATTAAAAAATTCCGCGGCACAATCATAATAATGTAAACCAGTGGTTCCTAACTAGAGGATTTTTTAAATAAAGCATGTAAAATATGATTCCCTATCCTGTGCAAGATTTAATTTTCTCGAAAGTTACTAGAGTTAGAGATAGTCTTTTCCCCCTGCTTAAAGATAGGTACAATAATTATGGACTCATTAAGCCCAATATTGCCATCATCGAGCGAATTAAAAAGTATCAACAGCGCAAGAACAATCTTCGAACTAAACTATCGAACTTATATATATTATTTTAATGTACCGAAGTACATACGATATTTCCATGCAGATATTCTGCGTCACCATATGATGAAAGAGTAATGGAAGGGAGAAAAATTCTCTCCGGCGCCGGGGTTTGAACCCGAGTTTTCAGCTCTTCGTGCTGACGCTTTATCCACTAAGCCACTTTATCCGTCGGATCCCGGCCAACTAGTCACTCATTACGAGTGCACTTCAGCACATGTGTGGACTTCGGTCCTAGGTTCATAGATATCTATGACGTAGTGCAGAGGGCGGCCACTAGAGGGAACCCAAGAGTTAGAACTTAAAACTGAGACGATTCTGTCCGACGCCGGGGTGGAATCCGGTGTGGCTTAGTGGATAAAGCGTCAGCACGTAGAGCTGAAAACCCGGGTTCAAACCCCGGCGCCGGAGAGAATTTTTCTCCGTTCCATTACTCTTTCATCGTATCGAACTTATGCCTGGGCCATCCGAAATCGCAATTCTCTTTTGTCCAAAACAAATCGTATTATTTATCATCCAATATATGACGTAGCCCTACGCAAACCCCATGACGAGTCTCTACTCTGTGTTCAATTTTGAATGGGAGCTTCCGACACTTGCTTTTACATTCACGACGTCATAGGTTTGTTTGCCGAACCTGTCCAAAGACGGACGACTTTATTGGTGGTAGTTTAGAATATGTGAGTTTCTCACTTAATATTTTAATTTTCAAAATTATGTCCCCCTTTTTTTTTTAAATAAGTTAGGCCTATGTATTATTTTGTCACGTGAACAAGAAAATGTTGGAATTTTTCTATTAACAATAAATTGTAAGAAAGTTTCGCCGAGGTACTTGTGATCAACTGGCTAGAAATTCATTCACGCAATAATGAACTTCATAAAGATACTACTCTGTGAAACAGTCACTGAATTTTGGAACATTTCTGCTTACAAGTATGCACCAGTCACATTATGTCATGTTGAGATATCGTTCTCGGCATTTAAACTATTTCCGACAGACAGGAAAAGTTTCACAGTAGACAAATATCTTGGCTAACCCCTAATCCTAACTCACCTTACTCTTTAATTCATTACAATAAGTACTATTATATACCTTTTTATAAACACCATGATCTACTACTATTACTCAATAACTACTCTCCATTTTTTTCTCTATACAGATTTATCTGCTATTGTTTCCCTCCTGTAGGCCTACTATATGAAAACGATGTAATTGATTTAAAATTAAATACTTTCTTGTCTTACGGAATTCAAGTGTAATTTTCGCTCGAGCATTCTCGGATACTGACAATCGTATATTATCATTCTTCGCTCTTTTATATCAGGATATCTAAACTCATGTAGCTATACACAGTTGATAAGCGGAATTCAATACAGAGGCCTACGTTCTTGTATTGATCTTGTAATGTGTTTCCAATTGTACAGAAGTTATGTATAATGGATTACGGAACATGTCATTTAGCTTTAGGTTTGTATTGTGCACAACAAAAGTACATGCGTACTGATTATGTTCTTTGTTGCATAATTCAATGCACGTATAGTACACCCTTAGACAAATACAGAAAGAAAAGAAAGAAAGAATATAAATAGAGAGAAAGGAAAAATAAACAAGCTCCTCTCCAAAAACAAGCACCAGCTCTGTACAGTCTGGAGCACTCCTAAGTAAAGTCTAATACAGAGCATTTATACTTTTACGTGTACTTTTTCGATTACCCACGCCAATAAAGAATTTTTTTTATTTTATTGGGTTATTTTACGACGCTGTATCAACATCTAGGTTATTTAGCGTCTGAATGAAATGAAGGTGATAATGCCGGTTAAATGAGTCCGGGGTCCGGCACCGAAATTTACCCAGCATTTGCTCGTATTGGGTTGAGGGAAAACCCCGGAAAAAACCTCAACCAGGTAACTTTCCCCGACCGGGATTCGAACCCGGGCCACATGGTTTCGCGGCCAGGCGCGCTGACCGTTACTCCACAGGTGTGGACGCCAGTAAAGAAAGATACAGATAAGAACATATCAATGAAATTAGAAACCAGTAAGTAAAATATAAAAAATCATAAATTTTATTATGAAGAATAAATGCAAGTATACGTTGGTTATAAATAACAATATTACATAAATTAATAGTAATATGCGTTACAAGAGCGGTATGTTGAAGTTTTCATGTTCGAGGAAAAGTTTGAAAAAGCGAAACGTAGTTGAGCTTTTTTAATTTTCGAGAATTGAAAGAAAACATACCGCTCGTGTATCGTACATTATTTTGTGCCAAGATCGTTTATTACATACCTGAAAGAGGAATTTATAATTAGTTGCAATGAAATCTCCATCTTGGTTTCTGTTCAATGACGGCAAATTTGCAAAACAAAAATATCTATCTTCAACATTGTTGCTTTAAAATGTTTTCTGTGTTTGCTATACTCCAGCAGGCCGTGATATACGTCTGTCTTCCCCCCCCCCCAGTCTATGGAATCTTGTTGATTTTTTCACGGCTTCCTTAATGTTACTTGCATCACGAATGCAGTAACTTTAGTGCAGTTGTAGAGTTTACTTAATTTTTGCAAATACTTAAAAACAATAATTAACAGTGCAATTTAGGTGAAATTGCAGTGGTAAGTTTCCAATTTATAATTATTACTATATTGAACGTCTCTAAAAATAATATGTTAAAAGCCTAAAGCAGAAAATCAATATGTCACTTAAGCGGTAAGAAGAGGGAAATTGTTATGTGTGTTAGGTTGGGAATACTGAATGCGGAATTTTAGACTTTCCGCGGATTGATTTTGTGCGGAAACCAAGCAAATACGCACGATCTCGCACAAAAGCTAATACATATACCCAAAAATATAGTAAATGTGGTGATCAACATAAATAAATAAATAAATAGATAATGTAATCAACATAAGTTGAGAATAATGTATTGCAAGTTGTTAAAATTTAAACAGAATAAGAATTGTGTAAACTAAATTGTAGAAATCGAATCGTGAGTTTTGACTAGAAACCTTCTTGTCCTTCATTAAAATAATTTCGTCTTAGGCACTAGGCCGGGAGCGAAACAAATAAAAAGCAAGTTTTCATGTGCCACAATATGCTACAAATACTTGCAAAAACCGTAGACCCCACTTAAAAGAAGGAAGTGAACTTCAATGTCCTGTTCGTTGTAATAGTAATATACGTTACAAGAGCGGTATGTTGACGTTTTCATGGTCGAAAAAAAGATTGAAAAAGCGAAACGTAGTTGAGCTTTTTTAATTTCCGAGAACATGAAAATAAACATACCGCTCGTGTACCGTACATTATTTTGTGCGAAGATCGTTTATTACATACCTGAAAGACGAATTTCTAATTAGTTGCAATGAAATTTCCATGTTGGTTTCTGTTTAATGACGGCAACTTCGGAACACCAAATATCTTTCTTCAACATTGTTGCTATAAAATGTTTTCTGTATTTACTATACTCCAGCAGGCCGTGATATACGTCTGTCTTCCCCCCCCCCGGTCTATAAATGCGAACTTAAAACAAACGGTAAGGTTATGTAATGATTTATTTTTCATTTTAATATTTTAACAATATTATTTATATAACATTTTGCAGTAATAACATCGACATCTGGAATCTTGTTGATTTTTTCACGGCTTCATTAATGTTACTTGTATCAGGAATGCAATAAGTTTCGTGGAGTAGTAGACTTTACTTAATTTTTGCAAATATTTAAAAACAATAATTAACATTGCAATTTACTGTAGGTGAAATTGCAGTGGTAAATATCCAATTTATAATTATTACTATGTTAAACGTCTCTAAAATAATATGTTAAAAGCCCAAAGTAATAAAATGAATTTCGTGCTTAAGCGGTAAGAAGAGGGAAATTGTTATGTGTGTTACGTTGGGAATACTGAATGTGGTATTTCACACTTACCGCGTATTGGTTCTGTGCGGAAAACAAGCAAATACGCACGATCTCGCACAAAAGAATGTTGTAGCTCACTCTTATTAATCCTTAAATTGACAAATTATCCTATAGGATACAACAGGTTAATAGGCTATATGCTATAATTTTAATAGAACAATAGATAAAAATTGGTAGGAAAATTAAAATTTCACAATCTATACTAATAATAAATCTGTAGCCGAAATTGTTCTGGTAATTTTCGGTTTTCCCAAAATAATTGGTCTTAACATGTATAATTAACCATCCTGAAACCGAAAATCGCTTTTTTGAATTTTTTGTTTGTATGTCTGTCTGTCTGGATGTTTGTTACCTTTTCACGCGATAATGGCTGAACCGATTTATATGAAAATTGGAATATAAATTAAGTTCGTTGTAACTTAGATTATAGGCTATATGGCATTCAAAATACATTATTTAAAAGGGGGGGGGGTTACAAGGGGGCTTGAATTAAATAAATCGAAATATCTTCCTTATTATTGGCTTTTGTGACAAATGTTACATAACAAAAGATTTTTTGAAAATGATTTCCGATAAATTTTATTCTATGAAAAATTTTGATAGGACTGATATTTAATGAGATAAATGAGATTTAAAATTAAAATAACGCCATATAAGGCGCTGCAATTAAATAAAAACAAATGACTTCGTCTATAAGGGGCCTTGGATAACAACAATCGAAAGCTATTAAACATAGCCTACAGAAAATGTTTCTGTGTTTGTATGAAGTAATATCGGAAGCTAAATTAACCGATTTGTATAATTAATTATTATTTCATCATTGGAAAGTGTAGTTTCTCTAGATGGACATAATGCTATCATGTTATTACAGTAACTTCTGAGTGAATCGAGCACAGGTAAGATTAAAATAGCTTCTTTTGCACAGAAAACTTGATAGGCTATTCTGTATATTCATAAAAAATTATCGCATTTAAATTATTTAAATACAATTTAAATTAAGTGTCATATTAAACGATTTATCCTTCTATCAAACACGAATGTTCCCTGGACCATATGTCCTATTTTAATTATGTAATTACTTTATATTTATTTCTAAGAAGTGCAGCGGAGCGCACGAGTACAGCTAGTATACTATAATATTGTATAACATATAAAATATGTACATTGCGATAGTTTTCTTTACAGTCCGACAAGGTTTAATAAACTAGTGTGAGAAATGAAGTTTTGCCGCTCATCCTGCCTAAGGTTTTTCCGTGGTTTTCCTAAGGCGTTAAGACAAATGTCGGGATGAGCCCTAAAAGAAATGGGCCACGGACCTGCATTCACTTCCCCAGACATTGGTGACGGCTCAAAATTAATGATTATTCACATCGAACTCGGGCCCTAACAGAATTCAATCGTCCCCTTGTACAGATCAATGGAGTCATCAAAGAGCCAATTGGCTGGTCTCCTGATCTGAGAAAAATCAACAAAGAGCCAATTGGCTATTGCCGTTAAGATTAATCCCTATGCGTACGATTCTTCAAACAGCCAAACTGGCTATTACCGTTTCGTGCCTAGACTTCTATGACTCTTCCTCCTAGTTGGTACCATCGCGTCTCTCCTCCGGATCAGGTCACTGTACTTCTGCCCCTCCTCCCCCCCCGTATGTTGTAGCTAATCAGTTACGTCCATTTTCGGCTTATCCACTGGAAATTTCTAGCGCTCCTTGACTGGGGCGGCGAAACTCGAAGTGAGACAAGTGGCCAAGAGGCTTGGAGCTCACATATTCAGTTTTTCACAGCCCCTACTCCCCCCTTGCAAGGACGTGTTTTCACGTACCTTTAAAGTTTCTCCTCCCACTTCCCCCCCCTCTTTCATTCATTTATTCAAGTTTTGCCAATTTAATACAATTTGAAATGGATATCTTTCACATACGTATGTTTGATCGACATCGATCTTCTGAAGACCAATCTAGCTCTCCAGATCAATCCACCACTATGATAATTGACAAATCTTTAATCCGAAATACTGAAGCAGTACGTCTGGATCAATTTCGGCAAGAAATTCAGTTATTTTCTAAAAAAAAATTGAAGCTCTGTTGGAAAAGGATCCATGTCCTGATGAGTTCAATACAATTTATAATGACTTTGTGGAAGCCCTTACAGAAATGAATCATAAACTACCGGGTCCTAAGCATCCTTCTGTCCATATATAGTCACTCATAACGAGTGCACCTCAGCACATGTGTGGACTTCGGTCCTACGTTCATAGACATCTATGACGTAGTGCAGAGGGCGGCCACTAGAGGGAACCCAAGAGTTGGAGCTTAATCTGAGACGATTCTGTCCGACGCCGGGGTGGTATCCGGTGTGACTTAGTGGATAAAGCATCAGCACGTAGAGCTGAAAACCCGGGTTCAAATCCCGGCGCCGGAGAGAATTTTTCTCCGTTCCATTACTCTTTCATCGTATGATGACGCAGAATATCTGCATGGAAATATCATATGTACTTCGGTACATTAAAATAATATATATGATATGCGTAAATCACTTCGTGATTTAAGACGGCGCTTATTCCGTCGGATCCTGGCCAACTAGTCACTCATAACGAGTGCACCTCAGCACATGTGTGGACTTCGATCCTACGTTCATAGACATCTATGACGTAGTGCAGAGGGCGGCCACTAGAGGGAACCTAAGAGTTGGAGCTTGTAGCTAGAATACAATATACTGAGTAAATGAAACTCAAGAACAGTTTTTATTTCTCGTCAGAAAAGATACAAAACAATTTACAACAAAACCGTTGCCAAGGAGAGCTGAATTTCCATGGCCCACTCCGTTGTATCATGAACATAGACGTAGGCCAGTTGTGACTGCAGAACTCAGAGCCCTACATGTACTATGGAGAACAAATGGGGAATTCCAAATAATTGTACACTTGACAATTATGTCACATTTCATTCTAGTCTACCTAATGATGAGTTACAACAGGAGTTTAAAATTTCTATAGAAGTTATTCAAAAGTGCCTGAACAAGATGAGGACTGATTCAGCTCCTGGACCCGATAAGGTTCTAATTCGGACTTTGAAATTAACGGAATGCTCTCCAATAATATCTCTTATATTGGACATAATGCTAAAATGGAAAATTGTTCCAGATAAAATGCGTGAAGCAAAAATTATATTAATTTACAAGGGCAAGGGGAAGAAGAATGATTCCAATAACTGGAGGCCAATCTCTATTTGTTCAGTAATTCGAAGATTGATTGAAAGAGTTCTTGATTCTACACTGAGGCAATTTGTTAACTTGAAAACCAAAGTGGATTTGTATCGCAACCAGGGACATTTATTAATACTTCATTAGTTAATGGGTGCCTCAAGAAAGCTAAGAAGGAGAAGAAGGATGTCTCAATAGTTATGTTGGATGTGCGACAGGCCTTTGATTCTATTGGATTAGTACACGTAACTAATTGTCTGAAATCCCTACCTATTCCAGTATCTTTACGAGAATTAGTTCAATCTTTAGTAGTGGGGAACTTTACTCGGATTCACAGTTCCAATCAGATATCTGATCCAATTGTATTGCAGAAAGGAGTTTTCCAAGGATCACCTTTATCCCCATTAATTTTTAATATGTCAATAGATTTTATTCTAAAAGAACTTACGGAGAAACAAGTCAGTGATAAATTTGGTTTTGAGGTTTCTGAGAATTTAGACAATCTAACAATGGCTGCCTTTGCTGATGATTTAGTAGTCATAGAGAAAGATATGTCAGCTGCTCAGGACCTAGTATTAATGGTGAAGGAGCTTTTAGAAGGCATTGGATTACACATTAATCCAAATAAATCAACTTCCATTAATATTGTAAAAGGAAAGTTACGTGAAGAGGATCTGATTGTTTATGAAGATTGCTCCATAAGAGGGGTCAAACAAGATGAAACTATAAGATATTTGGGTGTATCATTCAATAAGGAAATAACATTTGATCGGGAGGCATTTATGTTAAGTCTGAAAAATGGTTTGGAAAATTTAGTATCCACCTCCATGCTCCGTCCAGATCGAAAGCTCAACATTGTTAACCAGTATATATGGCCTAAATTGATCTACCCATTACAAATGGCTCCTATCCATCAGTTACCAGGAACATTCTTAGAAGATATTGACAAGTTAATCCGTAGTTCTGGTAAACAAATGCTTATGTTGCCATCTGATACACCTACTAGTATGTTATATGCAAGCAAAAACTGCAGAGGTTTGGGACTAGTCAGAGCATCATGGGAAGCGTTCTTGCAACATTGCGACATCTGCATCACTTTAATATTAAATTAAAATCCTTATGTAAATAGTATGCGACCTTTGATGTCTGAACTTAATTCTTCCTGTCAACATCTAAGTCTCCCTTGTCCAGTTGAACTTCGTAAATCTGTGACTAGGAAATTAAGAGAGGAATTAAGAAATGCTGAATTCGAATTATGGAAAGTAATGCCTGGAAGTGGCAGAGGTGTAGAATTGTACAGCCAAGTACCTAAAGCCAACGCCTGGATTTTTAACGAGTCTGGACTATCTACATCTGAATGGGTAACCTGCCTCAAAATGAATGCCAATTTAGCAGCAGTTAGAGGAGTACCTGGTCGCTCTTTGGACGGATCCCGGTGCAGACATGGCTGCCCGGAGACTGAAACCCTTGCCCATGTCCAAGGTCAGTGTAACAGAGGTTTACTCCTCCGAAATGCCAGACACCATCATGTTCGATCCTTAATTGCAACTGCTTTAAGAAAAAAGTCTTGGATAGTAGAAGAGGAAGCTTTTTGCCTTGCTACTAATGGCTCCTCTAGACTTATTGACATCATAGCGTATTCCCAGACTACCAAGAAAGGATATATAATTGATCCTACCATAAGGATTGAAACGGGGAGTAGCCAGCCAGAGGATGTCAATAAAGAAAAGATCAACATTTATCTGCTAACAGTTGATTACTTCAAAGCAAAATACCACCTTGAAGACATTGAGGTGATTGGTCTTCTTATTGGAGCTCGTGGTGTGATTCCCAAGTTCTTTGAAAGCTTCAGGAAGATTTTTGAAGTACCACAGACACTTACTGCTGACATCATAACTTCAGTTTTGAAACTCTCTTGCCAAATTCTGAGTCATCACATTCACTCTGTTTAATTTTTTTTATTCACTTTATATTCATATATGTTTATTTAAATTTTCTTTCTACAAAATTTATGTAAACATTTAATATTGTAAAATTCATGTAGGAGAGTATACTGAGTCCTTCTGGGCTACCTCCAATGGGAGGCAGTTATTGTCTTATCTATAATATTTCAATTACGATAATACCACAGTATAAAGAAGATACAGTAAGGTCAACTAGCCCATTTCGTGGGAACAAATTCTGAGTGCGCATGTCATGAAACCGGGTGTATTATCTGGAACCTCCACCAGATGGTTCTCCGTCTACGACAGTCTGGCATAATTTAATATTAACTGAAAAGATTTATTACTCATCTTTTAACAATTTGAAAGACATGAAGGAAAGGAATGGCAACATAATCATAATAATAATTACTTCCATATGTAAACATCATGAAAAATTCACTAACTGACGCTAATTTTAAAGTCACTGGTAGATGCTTATGTTGGTAACGTAATATTGAATCATTAGCTAAATAGATCATGACATTCGTTTCGATGAAGTTATGTCAACAATGGATATAATAAAATTTTGTTGACTAGCTAATAACATTACTGTATATTAGTGATGGATATTAGGCCTATTTCATACCAGTAACGGTATACTTAGGCCTACATGATTATTTCTATTATTGACAGTAATATCTTGTACATTGATATTGATTTTGGTTTCCAAATTGGAATTAACATACACATTAAAATTTCTAACTGTATCGGTTGAATAGAATGTCTCTAAATAGTGTAAGTGAAAGAAAACATAACCTTGGCTACATAATAATTACCCGATTACATTGGTGTACAGCTAGCTCTTGGATCTAGCTATGAAAGAGCGATTGAAAAGGTATAAAAATTAATATGAGCAATGACCCTTGCCCGTGTAGTAACATGTCGTAGTTTGGAATCCGTGAATGCATTATTTCCTGAGTCGAGGCTTGTATAGAGATAAGTAATTAGTATACGTATGAAGGAGTTAAAAAATGTCAAAATTTACATACATAATGATTTTTGCCCATAGTAATAACCCAACTTTGCAAGGGAATTATTTTCTGTGTTCGACTATTACAAAATTATAAGACGTAATTAGGGTTTGGTGTAGGCTCTTGTGTCTAGCAATGGAGTTAAGAATTTGTATTACTAACTACAAAAAATCCTTTACGAGAATGGAAGAAGGTAAGAATTTGTTAACTCAAATGTGTTGTTACTGCAATATATCTTTTACGAAAATGGAAGAAGGTAAGAATATTGTAATTCAAACGTAGCCTAATACAGTAAAGGAAAAGTGAAAGACGTTACCGGGATTTAACTGTTGCCAGTTAAGCATTGTCCACCAAGTGGAGCAACCCATAATGATTTAAGGATTACGTACGTAGTTATATGATAAAAGTTGCAGTAGATAATTATTAGGCCCTTTTTGTACACTTAGGTAGTTAGGCCTACAATTAGTAGCCTACATCGGATATATAGTGAACACACATTTTTAATTATAACAGGTTACCTCGAATTCTTGTTTATTTATTAAATGTTTCCCTGATGTATGTATTTTACGACATATTGTGAACCAAGATGAAATGCAATAGATATGAAGAAACAGAATAAAACGGTAAACGATTCGCTAATAGTATGTTTTACTTCAGTCATATTCAACAGTGAAATTTTATATGTACTTTGAAAAGAAAAATTGAATTTTCATTATACGTACATAATAAGACACAAATATCACTACAGAACAAAGGAATAATTACAACAGTTAATACAAATTTTCATCTGAAAGTTTAGCATGTCTGAACAGCTGATCGCTAAAATCAGCTGTTAGCTCTGCCGATATTAGCGACATGGTTGGATTCATTCCCTGAGCTTAATTTTAGTACCAACAACATCAAAGGTGCCGACAGGAGTTGTCTCTACTGTATCTTCTTTATACTGTGATAATACTTTATCATAGGTCTGAGAAATTTTAAGAGGGCATGAATGTTTTCGTATGTCGACTACTGTTACTGCTGTTGTTCACTTAATTTTCTGCAAATTGTCTGGTTATGTTGTTGTAGTACCACTTGTCACTAGGAGGTACATAATGCTCGGCAAGTGCTATTACAAGTGTCACTCTGGTATATAGGCTACAGTCACGAAGTTTGAGTTGTGAGGGTGTTAGGAACAATAGACCAGCGAATAGGGATTACAAAGAATTGACACTGAGCATATTTTCTTGTGATTTGTTTCTCTGCGCGCCAGCGTTTAGTTCCACTTTCAAGCGCTAGAGGTTAGTGTAATCGAGCACACATTAAGATAATAATTGAGTATAGAGTTGAGACAGGATCCAAATATCGCCTACCTTATTGCATAATCCAGTAACGCTTTGCTTCAAACAAATTCAAATTAACAGCTTTTCCTTATTTCTCAGTGACAAACTAGTTGTAGTAATAAATTTTTATATGTTATATATAATAAATTATATTATAAAATAATATAATACATTATAAAATTATGTATAAAATTCATTTTTGAATACAACATAATATAGGTATATGGTTTTACTTCTCATAAGAGTTTTGTTTTTCCATTTTCAGTGCTATCAAATCATTGCATATTTTAATTGTTGTTGGGGTCAACGTCTCAACTCTCATTATAAAGGAACACTAGAGTCTAGACCAGGCCTACACAAACAGCGCTCAACGAGCGCGCGCGCTCCTTCTGAGCGGGAGAGCGGTGTTTACCGCTCGCCGAAACGGAGAGGAAGATACGTCAGATAGACTTGCTATAGGTAGAGGAGAGGGAAACGACTACTCAGCTATATCTAGTGGAGTGCAGTGTGTAGGCCTATTCTCAGTAACTGTTTCACGTTGCTTACTTACTGCTACAGTACAGTATGGAGGAATCTAAAAGACGGAACATAACATTTAACATTTAACTAGTTACAGCTCGAACTTATTGATCTCAATGTGACCTAAGAACTGAAGATCGTTTGAATAATACTACTAGCCTGGTTGAGTTTTACAAGACTAAACATTAGCAATAATATCCACGACTACACAGGATGGCTGTGAAAATGATTGCTATGTTTGGCTCAACATTTATATTTGTGAGCAACTGTTTTCTATAATCAACTTTAATAAAGGCAGGCATCGAACATCTGTAACCGATGTTTCATTATGATCAGTAGGCTACTGTTCCTTTCAGCTGCCAACAGCATAAAACCTCGTTTTGATGTACTGATAAACAAAAATATAACAAAATGATATTGTATATTTAAGTAGATATAGAATTTCTATTAGTTCTGTAAAATAAATATTTCTTTATTAATTAATAATAGTCCAAGATAGTTTTGCAAACACTGAACGGGAATTCATTTCATAAGCACTCGTAATAGTACTTCCTTTTGTGTAAATTTTATACGAGATCCACCCCTTCTTCCGTCCACCCTTATACAGAGCGCAGCTAATATCTGCATTCCGCTCATGAGCTGTGAGCCGGCTAGGAGCGCAAACCTTGTGCAGGCCTGGTCTAGACATTACAGTTAATGACGGGTTTATTATTTTATCGATCCAATTTATTTTGAGTACATAATGTACCTAGATGTATTAATTGTATGTGTTATATTTCCGCTGTGTCGACTGCTAGCTGATGTGATGTCAGTGCCAACTCCTGGGAGAAATCAGAATCTCACGCTCAAACTGGTTTGAAGGTCATTGCAATCAGTCCTGCTACATCAAAGATACCGACGCGAAGTGTCCATACTGTATAATTATCTATACGCTGAATAGACTGTGCCGGTATTATTTCGCATTGTCTGTAATGAGGCGATATTAGCGATCCTAATGGTTAGCAACTATCTATGGATGCATATTTACTACGTATTGAGCTTCGTGACTGTATATACTAGATTGTGATATTATATCTATTATTGTCGGGTTTAATATATCCCTTACAATGCGCACCCTGTCGAAAATCAAGTCCACATTTCTAGATGATATAGACAACATTTCAAGAAGCACAGTAAAAGAAATCGTAGGTCTGCCGCATGACTGTCCTAATAGTGTGTTATACTCACCTAAAAAGTTTAGAGGTCTTGGTCTGATGAAGAAATGATGGGAAGAATACAACCAGCATTATAACATCCGTCAAAAATTAATAAACGTGAAAGATCCACATCTTCATAAAATACGTAATTTTGATTCTGAGAAGCAACAAACACTTTCATCACTAGACATGACAGATATCAACTTTTCTGATATATCAAGCCGTCAAATAAGAAAGCATCTAAGGCTTAAGGAATTAAAAAATTTGGTTATCACATAAGATTAGAGGAAGCGGAGTACATCTATTTATTGATACTCCGAATTTTAACAATTGGATGAGCAGACAAAATGGCTGTTCTGTATCTGAATGGACATATACTTTGAATATGTCATGCGACATCACTGCTGTACGAGTAACTCCAGGAAGAAGTCTCAACACTGCCATCTGCCGCCACAACGGTTGTAGCGAGATTGAAACAGTTGCACATGTGTTAGGCTTCTGTTCTAAAGGAGAACTTCAAAGAAACTTGAGACATCACAGAGTTCGTTCAGCACTGGCATCTTCACTTACTTACTTATTGGCTTTTAAGGGAACCCGGAGGTTCATTGCCGCCCTCACATAAGCCCGACATTGATCCCTATCCTGAGCAAGATTAATCCAGTCTCTATCATCATATCCCACCTCCCTCAAATCCATTTTAATATTATCTTCCCATCTACGTCTCGGCCTCCCCAAAGGTCTTTTTCCCTCCGGCCTCCCAACTAACACTCTATATGCATTTCTGGATTCGCCCATATGTGCTACATGTCCTGCCCATCTCAAACGTCTGGATTTAATGTTCCTAATTATGTCAGGTGAAGAATACAATGTGTGCAGCTCTGCGTTGTGTAACTTTCTCCATTCTCCTGTAACTTCATCCCTCTTAGCCCCAAATATTTTCCTAAGAACCTTATTCTCAAACACCCTTAATCTCTGCTCCTTTCTCAAAGTGAGAGTCCAAGTTTCACAACCGTACAGAACAACCGGTAATATAACTGTTTTATAAATTCTAACTTTTAGATTTTTTGTCAGCAGACTAGATGATAAAAGCTTCTCAACCGAATAATAACACGCATTTCCCATATTTATTCTGCGTTTAATTTCCTCCCGAGTGTCATTTATATTTGTTACTGTTGCTCCAAGATATTTGAATTTTTCCACTCCTTCGAAGGATAAATCTCCAATTTTTATATTTCCATTTCGTACAATATTCTGGTCACGAGACGTAATCATATACTTAGTCTTGTCGGGATTTACTTCCAAACCTATCGCTTTACTTGCTTCAAGTAGAATTTCCGTGTTTTCCCTAATCATTTGTGGATTTTCTCCTTACATATTCACGTCATCCGCACAGACAAGAAGCTGATGTAACCCGTTCAATTCCAAACCCTCTGTGTTATCCTGAACTTTCCTAATGGCATATTCTAGAGCGAAGTTAAAAAGTAGAGGTGACAATGCATCTCCCTGCTTTAGCCCGCAGTGAATTGGAAAAGCATCAGATAGAAACTGGCCTAAACGGACTCTGCTGTAAGTTTCACTAAGACACATTTTAATTAATCGAACTAGTTTCTTGGGAATACCAAATTCAATAAGAATATCGTATAAAACTTCTCTCTTAACCGAGTCATATGCCTTTTTGAAATCTATGAATAACTGATGTACTGTACTCTTATACTCCCATTTTTTCTCCAATATCTGTCGAATACAAAAAATCTGATCAATAGTCGATCTATTACGCCTAAAATCACACTGGGTATCTTCACTACGCTACCGGAAATAAGAAGTACAGTGTATATCAAGAAATGAGTTAAGGTAACCAGATCCTTTCCCCTTCTATTGCATACATCGCCTTACTTTCTTACTTATGGCTTTTAAGGAACCCGGAGGTTCATTGTCGCCCTCACATAAGCCCACCATCTGTCCCTATCCTGGGCAAAATTAATCCAGTCTTATCACCATATCCAACCTCTCTCAAATCCAGTTTAATATTATCCTCCCATCTACGTCTCGACCTCCCCAAAGGTCTTTTTTCCCTCCGGCCTCCCAACTAGCTTTCTATATGCATACATAGCCAACTACAAATTTAAATTTAGTAAAAATTTAATAACGATATGAATATAAATTATATTAGACTTTGCTTTAGTGTGTCACTTATCCATTTAGAAAATGACTTTTCGACTAGATCAATTTAATACTTGAACATTAAGGCAAGCTTTTCAGAATCTGTTTCCGTCCAGAATGGGTAAAACTTGAGCCCAATTAATACGAAAAGTATTAATAATTTTTATATATATTAACGATTAATATCTCTTAACAAAACTCTTTTCTGTCGCTACTAATTCCGCCATTCCATTTTTAAGTCTATTTTACGTAATGCAAAAAATCAGGAAGAAAATCGTCCAATGATTCCCGAAGTGCATTGCTTGTTTTTAAGTTCAAATAAAGGTAAATTGTATTCTTACAAAAATTACAAGTGCATCACTTACAAATGAAATGTTTCATAGATATTGATTCTCTGATTGAGATTCTGGCTGATGTCATCTATTATCCGGCAGTACATCTCACTTGATGATGAAGAACAATTTTATTGTTTGTATGCATCTGAAGTCTGACAGTGTAATACGTAGCTAGTCGGCGATGTATGCAAATGGAGAGGGGAAATGAATTGCCTACCCTACCCCCCATTATCTCTTGGCCTAGTTGCCTCATAAGTGCTGCCTTGTTGGTATCACTTGTGAAGTTAAAATCTGTTTTCAGACAGTTGACTAAACAACAATATAGTTGAATAAATTTGAGGGAAAAATTGTTCCGGGGCCGAGTATCGAACCCGGGACCTTTGGTTAAACGTATCAACGCTCTACCAACTGAGCTACCCGGGAACTCTACCCGACACCGATCCAACTTTTCCCTCTACATCCACAGACCTCAAAGTGGGCTGACAACCGTCAAGCAACCAACAATGAGTGCACACTAACTCTGTGTTACTTAAATTGTGGTTTTCTGTTAACGAACAGTGACGTGTATTATGCAAATGTACGTTTAACCAAACGTCCCGGGTTCGATACCTGGCCCCGGAACAATTTTTCCCTCAACATTATTCAAATCAACTTTACAGGGAGTTATACCTGAAAGCTTGATTTTAACAATATAGATATTGGACGAAATCCATCTAATTAGAAAATAGGCTATTTTTGTACACAAATATACAAGCAAACCTGATGCCAAGGATACCCAAAACCATTTTTTCAATAATATGTATTTCCTTGAAAATAATTAAAATGGATTTCTTGCAGCTTCACAATACTTTATCTGTACTTCCTGTAATGAGCAAGTGAAAAGTCGACCGGAGAGATAAAAAGAAAAGGCAGTATGAGTTATTGTACAGGGACATCATTTTATTTTTACTAACATTTTTAATTTTAACCTGTCTATACCTTTAGAGAACCGGAAACACCGCTTGCTCCCCCCTCCAAGACTGGAGTTCGATGATACTGGCGTAAAACACAAATCACTCTACTAGGTATAGGAAGGAAGAAAAGTAGTTCATCAATTTACGTAAACTAGGAAATATCGCGATTTTGAGTTTGATAATTTTCATTAGGTTTTTCTTTAATCAAAGTACAGTACTGTATTAAGAATAAGTGTTTTTACTCACGAAGTGAGTTATCCATGCGAACGTATTCATTATGCAGTGTATATTATACTGTCTACAGCACATTAGCGTACAATATAGAGAAAGAAGTTAAATTGAAAAATAATCATAATATGAATATTTAAACACAATTTTGAAAATGGTGGCCGTTCATTTCGATACAGGCTTCAGTTCTTTTGTGCATATTATCGCACTATAGACTATTGCATCTAATTCCAATTGCCAGTTTCGTCCTTCGTACTAGTAACTCATGTTGAAATAATTCTGTACCTACTCTACGTACTGTAAATTCAATCTTCACTTCTGCCCGACACGAAAATATAAAATTACTCAGATATGCTATCTACTGTCCGTCCAAGTGGTTATGCTGCAGGATTGTAGAAAGGGAGGAAATCACGTGACAGTTAATTACTTAACGAGGCCCTTTTATTTAAGTTAAATTAAACAGCTGTATAATATTACGTAAACTTCCAATTCCTAAGAGAAATTAATGTTTTCAGAAAAGAGCTAAGACAGCCCAGCTATTACAGAGGGGCGAGCAGAAGCAGGTGGGAGAAATCGGGATGCGACCTAGGCAAACGGACAGTACCTGTGCGAAAATATGATTCAATATTGAAAGCTCTTTCGTCACTGGAAAACGCGAACATACTTCTGGAACGTACTATACTCAGTAACTCAGTACTGCTTACTATCTGCAGTCTTGGTTCTGTGTGGAGTTGGAACTTGCTTAGTAGAAGGGGTGGGAGTGAAGTACATTAAAAAACTCAGGTACAATAAAAATTGAAGTAAAAATAAAATGATGTCCCTGTACCAACATATGTGCAGAGGAAACTTTAGTTTTTCTGTGAGGCATTGAGAGAGATTTAACTTATCTGCGTAGGATTATCAGTGTTTCCGAAAATCTGTGTCAATCCTTTCCATCATTAACCCAATTAACCGGAGCTTACTGAATCAATAAATCTAACCTATTTTCCCATTTTGTGCAATAATAGCAGCCACATTCGCACTCGATACTGACGACAAGTTTAATCTATTTGTCTCAAGTGGCACGTACATCTGATAGCGAAACATTCTTTATTGTAACGTTTATAGTTCACTGCTGATAGGTTAAGCCATATCGTTGGACAGTGCGGAGCTGATGAAGCATTCAGATAGTTGCACCATCACGTCAGTCATGTAGCTGCTCTTGTCATGTGTTATTAAGCGATCTTTGTCATAGTGAAATACGAGGTGTGAGGATAGCGGTTTAACATCTTTAATACGTAACACAAAATTAGGGGTAAGTGACAAACAAAGATGCAAAATAAGTATCTATACCAGTGCTTCTTACATTTGTTAAAAGAATACTATGGAGACTTGTAAGGTTATTGACGACCATCATAATTCTTGACAATCTGTTCTTTTAAATCAGCTTATATAAATCCTCTCATAAATTCTTTAGGAACTTTAGTTTTATTAAATATTAAAATGTTATTTACAAATATATAATTATGTATCGATGGCTAAGTAGTAAGCTGAAATATGCCTTAATTCACGTTGAGGTATTCGGCTTGCTCATAGGTGCTCGAGGGTCTATACCAGCTTTTTTCGAAGAATTTCGACGGCAGTTTGCTCTGCCAACTTCTCTGAGGGATGACATTGTGATAATTGCGTTAAAAAAATCCTGCCAAGTCCTAATTAATCACATGGTGCCACATTAATAGCAATTGTAATTCTTCACGCCCTTTTCTTTGTTTCACTTCTTTAAAATATAATATCTATGTTTACATATGTATAATAATTTTTTTGAGGATATACTGAGTCCGTAAGGGCTACCCTCAAGGGGGGAGGCAGTTTAATATTATTTTATTATTACTTCATGTCTAAAAAATGGTAATTTCTCTTACTTACTTACTTACTTACTTACTTACCAATAGCTTTTAAGGAACCCGCAGGTTCATTCCCGCCCACATAAGCCAGCTATCAGTCCCTATACTGTGCAAGATTAATCCAGTCTCTATCATCATATCCCACCTCCCTCAAATACATTATAATATTATCTTCCCATCTACGTCTCAGCCTTCCCAAAATTTTTTTTTTTCCCCTCCGGCCTCCCAACTAACACGCTATATGCATTTCTGGATTCGCCCATACGTGCTACATGCCCTGCCCATTTCAAACGTCTGAATTTAATGTTTCTAATTATGTCAGGTGAAGAATAAAATGCATGCAGTTCTGCGTTGTGTAACTTTCTCCATTCTCCTGTTGCGGGTTCGATCCCGGGCTAGGTCGATGACATTTTAAGTGTGCTTAAATGCGACAGGCTCATATCAGTAGATTTACTGGCATGTAAAAGAACTCCAGCGGGACAAAATTCCGGCACACCGGCGACGCTGACATAACCTCGGCAGTTGCGAGCGTCGTTAAATAAAACATAACATTTTAACATTTCTTCATCATTCTTAGCCCCAAATATTTTCCTAAGAACCTTATTCTCAAACACCTTAATCTCTGTTTCTCTCTCAAAGTGGGAGTCTAAGTTTCTCAACCATACAGAACAACCGGTAATATAACTGTTTTAGAAATTCTAACTTTCAGATTTATTGGTAATTTCTCTATCTACATTATTAGATTAACTATGTTATTATTATGTTAAAAAAAATTGGACAGTTAATTAATATTTTGCCGTCGAGTACAAGATCTTGCAAGGCAGAAAGTTACCCAGTAATTCTGCTTAAATAATTGGTTGAGGGAAAATACCCTAACCAGGTAACTTGTCCCAATCAGGATTTGAACCCTGGTCCGCTCATTTCATGGTCTGGATTTAATGTTTCTAATTATGTTAGGTGAAGAATACCATGTGTGCAGTTCTGCGTTGTGTAACTTTCTCCATTCCCCTGTAACTTCATCCGCCTTAGCCCCAAATATAATGGTAGGGACTGGATTAATCTTGCTCATGATAGGGATCAATGGCGGGCGTATGTGAGGGCGGCAATGAATCTCCGGGTTCTCTAAAAGCCATTTGTAAGCAAGCAAGTATATATTCTTATATCCTCTTTCATAATAGCTGTTCTCTTCGTATTTTACTTAATTGTTTCGTAATTTTTTAAATAATAGAAATGGTAATGTCATTGCAAAGTAACAGAAAAAACTGATTTATTGCGAAGCTCTTAAAACATGAGAAATTACTTATCACCGGCGTGACACTTATTTCTCACTTTTACTCATTTTAGGGAATAAAAGAAACTATTGCGACGCTAGAAAAAATCAATTTCGATATGCTCGCTTTTAGCACTCCTGATCCCGAAGAAATGGTTTTCATCGTGCTACCTCTGTGCATAATGATTTTTTAAAAGTGTTGATCACATTTTGTTTGCATTCAGTGTAACATCTTACCTCAGAAGCCAGAGGGAAGCAAGTCCAACATTTCCATTTTGATATACGGTGATAAGATAATCATAATCATCATCGTCGTCTTCATAGCTTAAGACGTTGTAAACTGTTCTATTTGTGTGGAATTGTAGACCTGTATGGCATGTTTGTCAGAGATTGTCGGACATTGTCTAGTTTCAAAAATAAATTAAAATTGCACTTTTTGAATTAGATTCCTTTCAGTTATACTGTAAGTCCTTTTCTCTGCCATAGTTTTGTAAAAATATAGGCTATATATTTCTTTTTCCTTCCTTTCCCCTTTTTGTTCTCTTTCTCAATCGATAAATTTATTATCATAGCATTTTTATCATGAATTTTATTTAATTTTCGTATTTCTTTTCTTTTTTATTATTATTTTATTACATTCCATCTTGATATATTCTTCCTTACGTTTTTCCATATTAACCATTTGTACTAAATGATTTACTTTCACTATATTCCAATATATTTTACTTTCTTTTTTTCTATTATGGTATTATTTTCATGTTGTTTAGTGTCGATTTTATTATGCTATTATTATTATTATTATTATTATTATTATTATTTTTTTTTTTTGTAATATGTTAGTATTCTGTTCTTTAACGTTTGTTAAATATTAACTGGTTGTATACTTTGTGACCTCGTAGAGTGTAAGAGAAGGCCCTATGGCCTTAACTCTGCCAGCATAAATAAAGAATAATAATAATAATAACAATTATTATTATTATTATTATTATTATTATTATTATGTTTTAAACATTAAAAATGACCCTACCATCTTCCGTGCTCACTTTTTATTGTAAATTCTGTTATTATTATTATTATTATTATTATTATTATTATTTTTTTTTTTTTTTTTAACATTAAAAATGATCCTACCATCTTCCGTGCTCGCTTTTTATTGTAAATTCTGTTATTATTATTATTATTATTATTATTATTATTATTATTATTATTATTGTTATTGTTATTATTATTGTTATTATTATTATTATTATTATTATTATTATTATTATTATTATTATTTAATGAAAATCACTTCAAAATACCAAACACTTTGGAGATAATCTCTATCTAAATTTACTAAAAAATTTACTGAAATGAACATGTGGGGCTTCTGCATTTCACGATTCATTTACCGATGTATTAGAAGATCACGCGTTCAAATCCGACCGAGGACAATACATTTTTAAGGATAAAAAAATGTTTAGCTATAAGCGAGAGCAATTAGTTAGGTTACACGTTACAGATGTCCGCGCGACAGATTGCCTGTAGAATTCTAGAAACCTATTGACAAAAACGCGAAGTCTATGAAAATATTAATCGATAATAACTGGCGATATTAGTAATCGATAACCTAGTCTTACAAATGTGTGAATAATTGAGGAGTTCGAGAGTAAAACATGGTAAGTGACGTTTTAGTATTTTGAAGTTATAGACAGGTAAACATTTATACATCTAATAGTTTGTATAGTTACCAGGAAAGTAAAATCTGTATACTTATGCCATCTCTTGGTGGAAAACTAACTACTGCATTAGACGCAGAATGTAAGATACCATATTATACGCTACATATCTCATTTTTGACCAAAATGTCAATTACCATATTTTACACCCGAGCCCATCAATTGGAAAGAAATATGAAATGGAGCCTCACAACAAGGTCTGTAATTTGTTGTTATACCGTGATCACAAGATCTCTCCTCTCCTCTCCTCTCCTCTCCTCTCCTCTCCTCTCCTCTCCTCTCCTCTCCTCTCCTCTCCTCTCCTCTCCTCTCCTCTCCTCTCTTTCTCACAAAAAAAAATAATATAATCAGAACTTCTTCAGAGGGTATCTGCATTTTGTACGAGATTAAGTAGAATACAGAAAATAATGAGGAACGTAGGCTGCATGTTGTAGTGACGGCGTCTTTGATTAATACATAATAATGAGATAAAATATCGGTATCATTCCTCAGTGTTAAGACAAACACTTCATGAAGCACTTTTGGCAAAGTGCAGTTAATTTAGTAACAACACTTAACTTTGTTATCGTCTGAAGTTATATCTCATCATAGATTTTATTATTATTATTATTATTATTATTATTATTATTATTATTATTATTATTATTATTATTATATGTAAACAAATATTGTTGTTTAATTTTTCGCCAGCATCTTTTTTAGTGTGCACTCACTTTTTATTGTACTTCGTTTCTTTTTTTTTTTTTCGATATGTCTTAAATTATTTTATGCTCGACCATGCCGAAACGTAGTAATTAGCTCATACACCTGGTAGCAGCCCTTTAATGGACCTCATTAAAGTACACCTATTCATTAAAGTTCAGGTGTTCCACCAATCAGAAAACACCATTGTAGCAATATGAAAGCGCAAGTATCGATTATTCTCGGATATGCAATCGAAAGACAACTAGCGAAACGTCACGGAGGCTGGAAATCCAATACTGTCGCAGAAGGTTATGTTCTGTTACTATAATAATTAGCGTTAATTGTAAATAATATTCAAATAAATTCAATTTGTCATCTCGTTTTTCAAAGTCTAAATTAATTTCAAGGTTATATCAAGATTAATGTTTATTTTACTCTCTAGAAAATATCAAGGTCAATGACATTTGTTTCTCGGAAAAAATCAATACTTTCGCGTCTGCGCACATCTCACAACTTACGAGATATTGCACAAGGTCAGTTCCGCTCCCCAGTCAGATAAGAATAACATGAATACTTATGAATAATTTCAAGTTAGAAATATGGTCGAGCATAAAAAGTCGTGTAAAACTTGTCTATAATGGTAATTAAGACGCTCGTATGAAAATTATGAAACTCGCTTGCGCTCGTTTCATAAACATACTCGCGTCTTAATTATTACAATTATAGGCTCGTTGCATAATGTACTATTGTTTGAAACCTGTTTAAATTTTTATTTTAAATTTTATTGTGAGCTATTCTGAGTCGCAAGGCAAATTCAGTATGTTGGGTCAGACTAATAAAACAGAATAAAAATAGCAAGCAATAAGTGTTAATTGAATGAGTGTGGTCTGAAGACAAAAAAAAAAAAAAAAAAAAAAAAAAACAAGGTATGTCGCCCTACTTGTGCAGAAGAAGATCAAATATACTTATTTTTGTCAACGTTTAAATATCCTGAAAAATTCATTTTTCCAATGTACTTAATATGTATATAGTTTCTGAAATGTCAGAAGAAATTTACAATAGTTTATAATCGATATACAGTACACTTGCCTGTATATTTTATTCAGGATTTCCGTAAGAAGTTCAGAGTTCCAACACACTGAGACATTCATCTACAGCTCTAGTTGTCTACGACAAAGAGATTTAATTTATTCTGAGCGAAAGAATGGTAATTTAAAATGCATTTTTTTTAATTCTAGGCAAGAGGTTTAAAGAACATTAAATTATTATCCTTTATGAAATTTTCTAACAGTTAGTGAGAATGTATGAGAACGTCTTAAAATAAATATGAAAATTCTATGGGAGTTTCCATATATTCAATTCAAAGAATGATATTAGATAAGGTAATAGAGTTAATATTCGTAAGAAGTTCTTAGAGTACCGGTATATAAAATTTGAATATAAAGATAAGCGTCTTTTCGGTATGTAGGCTATAATAGTGTAAAATTGAATAAAAATACTTCCTCAGTTTACTTACTGTTTAACCTTATTCACGTCCACCGCTGTAGAGTAGCAGTTAGCACGTCTGACCGTGAAATGTGCGGGTTTGGGTTCAAATCCTGATTGGGACAAGTTGCCTGGTTGAGATTTTTTTTTTTTTTTCATTATTGTACAAGATGTAGTAATGGAGAAAAAAAAATGTTGAATATTAAAAAAATTGTACTGCTGCATCTAACCCCTTAAAAGCCATTTGTAAGTAAGTAAGTTAAGTCATGAACATTTTAACTTCTCTAGCAGCAAATGTAATATATAGACTTAATGGCATGCTTCCGTGATTTATTAACTGACAGTCTTACTAATAAACCGTGTATAATTTTTATACGAAACTTATGCAGAGTTGAGACAGAAAACGTTACTAATAAACCGTGAATAAGCTATGGACGTATAAACAGGCTGTAACTATACAATGGGAATTGCTTTGCAGTAGTTATATACACGAAACCCCTTGTTTAAGCGTTGTATATAGGGAAAAAATGGCCGCCCCTCTAACAGCTGTTCGTATCGACTGTCATTTTATGATGATGGTTACCTTGTAACCACAGAAGAACAAACCAAAGATCATAGAATTATTAGAATAATATTGCTGTAGCTTGTACTCTTTGACCAAAATGTAGTGTGATAATCGATTAGAGCCAGTTGTACTATCGATATTTAACACGCCACACTAGAGCGCTCTACCGGATGCAATAGAGAACCTCAGATATTCTATTACCTTTCGTAACGAAGTAATGACGAAACTATGACGTAGCTGTGTAACAGTTATACTGTTATACACGACGTATGTAGTGGTTATTAGTAAGGAATTTACACATGACTTATAAACGAGCTACTCATTGTATAAGTATAAGACAGTTAAACGTCTGTATATAGAGTTTTTATTAGTAAGACCGTGAATATTTAGCTTTCAGAAGCAAAAATTTTTACAAATACATTCTAGTTTATAAATTATTGTTTTTTTTCTTATCTTTTTTCCTCCAGTTTACAATTCTTGACTTACGGGGTTTAAAAAATAACCGATTCAGTTGTGTCCTGGCTTTGAATTGAGCTCAAGAGAATTGGTGCCTCCTCCAAAAGAGCAGCCCGCATCTCACTGCGTCTTGTTGCAGGTGCGTTATGTCGGCCGCGGATAAGATCGCGTCCAAGCCGGGCGAGACTGTGCTGAAAGGGCGGCGCGGGACTCTGTACCACGTGAAGTCCGCGCTACAGCTGCAGCAGCAGCAAGGCACGGCACTCGACGATCTTCACGTGCGACGCCGCTTCTCCGCCAGCAGATATTCCTTTTCGCCCGCTGGACTGCTCAGCTTGCTAGTCATCGTGAGTAGTGCATAATTCACTAATAATTTATTTATTTATTTAGAGTATTAACGTGCAAAACAACAGCACAAGGCCAATTACAGTTTAGCACGATACAGAACAGAACAAAACAACAAATGATGATGAGAATGAATGATAGAAAATGGGAATGAGATGAAAATACGAACAATATAATAGTCTGCATTAATCATAACAAAGTAAGATAGCACAAATAATTATTAAAATTAGTACAGTGAAATAATTAAAATAATGGCAACTGAATAGAATGAATTACAAATGTCTTAATGAAATCATATAAATGAAGACTGGAATAATATAAGTAATAATGTAAAGATATGTAATTGACAAAAATAGAATACTAATACAAAAAATGCAATAAAATGAACAACTATGGTACACATTACATAATAGAGATAACAACAAAATGAGTATAGATTACAATGATTAGTTTACAAGAATTAATACTATTGTATTTTATGGAAAGGAGATGATTCATACAGAAGTATTACCAATATGTGTAGAAAGATAATGCAATTAATGTTAGCAAAGACATTGCCATATTCTAATACTTCTATACATTGAATAGATCGAAATCGCCTACATGTAAGTTAGCATCTTTAACATATCTGGAGACCGGAGAGGAAGGTTTAGAATTTCTAATATAGAAGAGTTTGTGATGTCTCATGTCCTTCATAGGAATACGAAGGCTGACACTGTTTAAGAAAGATTGACAATTAATGTCACCTTTAAGGACCTTACATAATAATAATAATAATAATAATAATAATAATAATAATAATAATATAATAATAATAATAAGAATGCTGTTTTAGCACTTATTATTAAATTAAGTAAAAATTGTTTATTATTATTATTATTATTATTATTATTATTATTATTATTATTATTATTATTACGATTAGGGAAAACACAGGAATTTTACTGGAAGCAAGTAAAGAAATAGGTTTGGAAGTAAATCCTGAAAAGACAAAGTAGGCCTATATGATTATGTCTCGTGACGAGAATATTGTACGAAATGGAAATATAAAAATTGGAAATTTATCTTTCGAAGAGGTGGAAAAGTTCAAATATCTTGGAGCAACAGTAACAAATATAAATGACACTCGGGAAGAAATTAAACACAGAATAAATATGGGAAATTCCTGTTATTATTCGGTTGAGAAGCTTTTATCATCCAGTCTGCTGTCAAAAAATCTTAAAGTTAGAATTTATAAAAACAGTTATATTACCGGTTGTTCTTTATGGTTGTGAAACTTGGACTCTCACTTTGAGAGAGGAACATAGGTTAAGGGTGTTTGAGAATAAGGTTCTTAGGAAAATATTTGGGGCTAAGAGGGATGAAGTTACAGGAGAATGGAGAACGTTACACAACACAGAACTGCACGCATTGTATTCTTCACCTGACATAATTAGGAACATTAAATCCAGACGTTTGAGATGGACAGGGCATGTAGCACGTATGGGCGAATCCAGAAATGCATATAGAGTGTTAGTTGGGAGACCGGAGGGAAAAAGATCTTTAGGGAGGCCGAGACGTAGATGGGAACATAATATTAAAATGGATTTGAGGGAGGTAAGATATGATGATAAAGAATGGATTAATCTTGCTCAGGATAGGGACCAATGGCGGGCTTATGTGAAGGCGGCAATGAACCTCCGGGTTCCTTAAAAGCCAGTAATTATTATTATTATTATTATTATTATTATTATTATTATTATTATTATTACTACTACTACAAGAAATGGAAGTATAACGGTAGAGCACATCAGTTATTAATAGACTTAAAAAAGGCGTATGACTCGGTTAAGAGAGAAGTTTTATATGATATTCTTATTGAATTTGGTATTTCCAAGAAACTAGTTCGAGTAATTAAAATGTGTCTTAGCGAAACTTACAGCAGAGTCCATATAGGCCAATTTTATTTCTCTCTGATGCTTTTCCAATTCACTGGAGATGCACTATCATCTTTACTTTTTAACTTCGCTCTAGAATATGCTATTAGGAAAGTTCAGGATAACAGACAGGGTTTGGAATTGAACAGGTTACATCAGCTTCTTTTCTATGCCAATGACGTGAATATGTTAGGAGAAAATTCACAAACGATTGGGGAAAACACGGGAATTTTATTTGAAGCAAGTAAAGCGATAGGTTTGGAAGTAAATATCGAAAAGACAAAGTATATGATTGTCTCGTGACCAGAATATTGTACGAAATGGAAATATAAAAATTGGAAATTTATCTTTTGAAGAGGTGGAGAAGTTCAAATATCTGGGAGCAACAGTAACAAATATAAATGACACTCGGGAGGAAATTAAACTCAGAATGAATATGGAAAATGCCTGTTATTATTAGGTTGAGAAACTTTTGTCATCTAGTCTGCTGTCAAAAAATCTGAAAGTTAGAATTTATAAAACAGTTACATTACCGGTTGTTCTGTATGGTTGTGAAACTTGGACTCTCACTTTGAGAGGGGAAAAGAGATTAAGAGTGTTTGAGAATAAAGTTCTTAGGAAAATATGGTGATATCCTTCTTTACAAATCAGAGTACACTGTTGTCTCTATATTGTGGTGGTGTTAGCGTGTGTTGGACGGTAGGTCATTGGCAATGACGTTTGCATTTACTCGAACAATAAATATTAAACTACTATCAATCCTAAAAACATAATATTTTAGAAATCAAGAACAAAAATAGAAGAAAAAAAAAACAAAATTTCAGTACTACACATGTTTAGTAGACCGAAATGTACAGTCTGTATAATTTTTGCAGTTTATATCGTTTACATCCATTATTATTAATATATTTGATATTTGGTATTGTAGTATTTAACAAAGCTTTTCGATAGCGTGAAAATTCAATTTTGGGGACATTTGAACATTAATTTTGCTCAGAGACATCAATCGTGCCCGAAGGGTTTTTTTTTTACATGCAGCAAATCACATATTTTCAACACAAGCTGTTCAAGATTATTTATTTATTTTTTTCTTCCTCTTCAAGTTGACGTGGCAACGGTAAAATTAATTTCATTTATCTTCGTTAAAGATACATCATCATTCACTTAGTTCGATTCCTCAAGCGTCGATTCTAATTTACGCCATTGAAAATAATCGCTCCAGTCCAAGACCAACATGGAATTCTTTAACTCCGGAAGTGAACCGGCACTCCTACACTGAAACACTGTACTCCAACCAGGAGAAAGCCTCAGGGGAATGAGACGCAGCGGGGTAATGCTGTGAATGAATGTTGATGTCATAGATATCATAAGGCCACACACGTGAGTACACGCATATCCATTAGCTAACTCTCAAACCATAAACGATAACACTGATACACACATACTGTTCTCCAACCAGGAGATCAACCGTGAAAGGAATGTGCTTACTATTGCGTCATCTATTGGAGCGAAGTAGATATATAATATTATCGTTATAACGTCAGTTTAAAAACCATTCGCTCTTCTGCATTTGTTGTTTCCTGTATGGAGAGATTAAAAGACCAGGAGATTAACAGTGATCTAATTTTGTAACTAGGGTAGTATAAACATGTGTGTATCAATGTTATTGTTTGTGCTGTGACAGCGAGCCAATAGAGATACGAGTACCCACGTGTGTGACCTTATGACATCTTATGACATCAACATTCATTCACAGCATTACTCCCCTTCGTCTCATCCGGCGGAGACTTTCTCGTGGTTGGAGCACAGTACTTGTACAGGGACATCATTTTATTTTTACTTGCATTTTTATTGTACCTGCATTTCTGAATGTACTTCACTCTCACCCCTTCACTAATGTCCTTGCTCCCGTCAGACATACAAACTTACGGCCGCTGTTGCATTCGAAGTCTTCAAGCAGTGAAGTAAACACTGCAGTGCATAGTGTGTTTCATAAATATGATTGCGTTCTCTATAGAAGAAAGGACCTATATTAATAATATCGTACTAAAAATTATATTGAAGAAACGATAAATTCAATTTCAGAGAATATGCTTCAAATGTTTTTAATAATATGCGTACTGAATTGAAGCCTGCATTGTAATGAATGGCAACCATTTTCAGCAACTTGTTTAAAAATTCAGATTAGCTTTTTTTGAATTGAGGTGGCTAGAAGCAAAGGAATGCTAGTGACATTTGTAATAACATGAGTTAAGTGCATCTAGTGTAAGCAAAAGTATCTAAAATTTTAGTGGTAAAGGGATAATTTAATCGCATCAAACATTAAAATTTAAATAAAAAATTTCACCGATTTTACGAAAGCTTAAATATTTAAACCCCATTTTCTCAAAAGTAACTTAAGTGCACTTACAGCCCTTTACTTATGACCCCCTCAATTTAAATGCATTCTCTATATTGTACAGGGTGCGTCAGAAAGAACGGATGGATTTCACATGGCAAGAAAATTGTAAAGATTCATCAAATCAAAAATTTATTGTTATCAACATATTCACAAATAAATGCAGTTTATTTATGGAAAACAACATTATCCATATGATGTCCTTGGTTTTCAATACAGGCATCGAGGCGTTTTCTGATGTTCGCCATCACTTTCACAGTCATAGCTGGTGCAATTGCCACGATTTCTTCACGAATCGCTGTCTTCAGTTCGTCCAGTGTATGTGATCGATGTTTACAAACTTACGCCTTCAAATGGTCCTAAAGAAAGAAGTCGCAGGGCGCGAGATCTTACCGTAGCCTCGGACAATCTCAGTGCAATAGAATTTCGTCCAGGTGATTTCTTCTTTAATGTTGAACCTGTGATACGAAATGAAGCCACCCACCGCAAAATTGTATTCCGAGTTGGAATCCTAGCGTGACATCCGATGTCGAAATGAGTCCTGAGTGGCGATCACAGACTCTTCATTTTTCAAAAATGTCTCTACGATGAAAGCACGTTGTACACCAGACCAACACCATATTCTCAACTGAAACTGCATTCTATGGCTGACCCAACAGTCGTGGTCCCCCTCACTATATCTCTCTCCTCGTTGCGTATCGATAGTTAGAAATCCATCCGTTCTTTCTGACGCACCCTTTATGATAACATCAATAATTAATATGCTAAATAAAGTAGACATTACATAACGAACATAGCCGCCTGAAATGTTGAGTTTTTAAAAAAAAATGTTACTACTCTACTGTATTTTGATAAATTCCGTAAAAGTGATGATCAAACTGAAAATCGTAATATCGTATTTCCCTACAACATAAATGGATACACTACTTTTCTCTCCTCCTATACCTAGTAAAATGATTTGTTTACATATTGCACTAGTAACATCAAACTCCTGTAATGGAAGGGGGAAACAGTGTTTCCGAGTATAGCCAAGTTAATGTTAAAAATGTTGGTAAAAATAAAGTGATGTCCCTGTACTACTCTAGTTACAAAATTAGATCACGGTTAATCTCCTGGGGTGCTAAGCATAGACATTTCGCTAGCCCGCGCTACGAGCGTGCTAAACTAGCCCCGGCTATCGACTGATTACTTGTACAAAATTCATATCTTATCATATCGCTAACACTGGTTTATGAATAAGAAAAACGTTAGTTCGCTGATCATCCACCGGAAGCCCGCGCTAAGAATGTCTATGAATATGGCCCCTGGTCTTTTAATCCCTCCATACAGGAATTAACATATGCAGGAGAGCGCATGTTTTTTAAACTGACGTTATAACGGTAATATTATCTATCTACTTCGCTCCAATAGATGACGCAATAGTAAGCACATTCCTTTCACGGTTAATCTCCTGGTTGGAGAACAGTACATTTCTCGCTTTCGTAGTGATGTGTAATTTTCACGGGTTCGTTAAGTCAGACCGCAAATAGCTATGCTGTCTAATTTAGAAGTACAGCGGGTTGTGCAATGCTCTGCTCTTATCAACTCCATTCCGCGCGGTCGAGTCTTCGTTCTCAAGGACGAGCAGCTCTTCGTTCACACGGAGACGATTTTGATAGCCGCGCTCAAAGCTGTCAAAAGTCGACACGATAAGAGAAATGTCAGTTTTTTGACAAGTTCTCCTGATGTGGCTCGTAGTTCAACCAGCATTTCCTTTTGCGTCTACACTGTCGCCATCTTCGAAACTGTCACTCCCTGTCAATTCTTATCACTGAGAGATCCAATTATTTTGTCATTGTGTGGCCACATACTGACAATGAAACGCGATAAGTGTGTGATTAAAGTAAAATTTGGCGAAGTTCATAACATAACATAACATAACATAACATAACATAACATAACATAACATAACATAACATAACATAACATAACATAACATAACATAACATAACTAACATATTTCACTGAGATATGAATACGTAGGGCCTATGTAAAACAAGTATGGTTGCATGCAATGTATATTAAATGATTAATTGATTAGTAAAATATTACGAGCTCGATTCCAAACAGTAACCTACAATGCGTTTAAGCTTCCATTTTCATGGAGAAATACTTTAATTATACAGGCCTGCAATGAAAAAAAAACTTTTTAACCAATTTTAGCTTCCCTTTATGTATCTTTGTGTGCTACAATAATAAATGACGATGGCAAACTAGACGATGAAATAAACAATCGAATTAGAAAAGCAAATCAAGTTTATTATAATTTAAATAATACAATTATTGGAAAGAGAGAAGTGAACAAGAAAACAAAAATGGAGATTTATAAAACAGTATATTTACCTCTATACTCCTATATGGTTTTGAAGAGGTGGAGAAGTTCAAATATCTGGGAGCAACAGTAACAAATATAAATGATACTCGGAAGGAAATTAAACACAGAATAAATATGGGAAATACCTGTTATTATTCGGTTGAGAAACTATTATCATCCAGTCTGCTGTCGAAAAATCTGAAAGTTAGAATTTATAAAACAGTTATATTACCGGTTGTTCTTTATGGTTGTGAAACTTGGACTCTCACTTTGAGAGAGGAACAGAGACTACGGATGTTTGAGAATAAGATTCTTAGGAAAATATTTGGGGCTAAGAGGGATGAAGTTACAGGAGAATGGAGAAAGTTACACAACACAGAACTGCATGCATTGTATTCTTCACCTGACATAATTAGGAACATTAAATCCAGACGTTTGAGATGAGCAGGGCATGTAACACGTATGGGTGAATCCAGAAATGCATATAGAGTGTTAGTTGGGAGGCCAGAGGGAAAAAGACCTTTAGGGAGGCCGAGACGTAGATGGGAAGATAATATTAAAATGGATTTGAGGGACGTGGGATATGATGGTAGAGAATGGATTAATTTTGCTCAGGATAGGGACCAATGGCGGGCTTATGTGAGGGCGGCAATGAACCTCCGGGTTCCTTAAAAGCCAGTAAGTAAGTAAGTATACTCCTATATGGTGCTGAGACTTGGGCAATGATGGATAAGCATAAAAATAGGGTGACGGCATCAGAAATGAAATATCTGAGAAAAGTAGTTGGGAAAACTAAGAGAGATAGAATTAGAGATGTAAGATTTAAGATTACCCAAGGAAAAAAACTGCTCTCTTACGCTCCAGATTAAAAGGGAAAGAATATGCTGGAAAAAGGAACATTTCTTCATTGGTACAGGAGTAGAGAAGAAGAGTTTACTCCCTCAGTATACTGCAGTGATACTCCTGGTTTGATACAAAGTTCAATCCACAGTACGAAGTTGATGAATGTAAGTCTGAAGGCGGTGTTTTTGCACAATGGTAACAAGTATGCTTCGTTACCTGTTGACCATTCGGCACACCTTAAAGAAACTTATGAGAATCTTGAACTGGTTCTTACAAGGATAAAATATAAAGATCATAACTGGATGATCTGTGGAGATGAGAGAGTTGTGCATGTTTCTTGGTCAGTAGGCTGGGTATATACAGGGACATCATTTTATTTTTTCTTCAATTTTTATTGTACCTGAGTTTTTGAATGTACTTCACTCCCACCCCTTCTACTCGTAAACTTCCAACACAAGCAAGGCCGCGTATATGCAGTCAAGCAGTACTGAGCTAGTGAGTATAGTACGTTCCAGAAATATGTTCGCGATTTCTAGTGACAAAACAGCTTTCAATATTGAATCATATTTTCGCACAGGTGCTGTCGTCCGTTTGCCTACGTCGCATCCCGGTTTTCCCCACGTGCTTCTGCTCACGCCGCTGAAAAGGCTAGTGGCTGGGCTGTCTTAGTCTTTTCTGAAAACATTAATTTCTGTTAGGAATTAGACGTCTACATAATATTATGCAACTGTTTAAAATAACTTAAATAAAAGGGCCTCGTTAAATAATTATCACGTGATTTCCCCCCTTTCTACGATCCTTCGACATAACTACTTGGAGGGACAGTAGATAGCATGTCTGAGTAATTTTATTTTTTCGGATCGGACAGAAGTGAAGATTGAATTTACAGTACGTAAGGTACGTTTTTACAGAGTAGGTACAGAATTATTTCAACATGAATTATTAGTGCGATAATATGCACAAAAGGACTGTAACCTGTATCGAAATGAACGGTCACCATATTCAAAAATGTGTTTAAATATCCATATTACGATTATTTTAAAATTTAACTTCATTCTCTATATTGTACGCTAATGTGCTGTAGACAGTATAATATACACTGCATAATGGATAGGCTACGTTCGCATGGATAACTCAGTTCGTGAGTAAAAACACTTATTGTTAATACTGTACTGTATTTTGATTACACAAAAACTTAATGAAAATTATCAAGCTCGAAATTGCGATATTTCCTACTTTACGTAAATGGATGAACTACTTTTCTTCCCTCCTATACCTAGTAAAGTGATTTGTTTTTATTTTACGCAGTATCATCGAACTCCAATCGTGGGAAGGGGTAGCAAAAGGTATAGCCAGGTTAATATTAAAAATGTTAGTAAAAATAAAATGATGTCCCTGTATTAGGCCTATTATACAGGGACATCATTTTATTTTTACTTCAATTTTTATTGTACCTGAGTTTTTTAATGTACTTCACTCCCACCCCTTCTACTAAGGAAGTTCCAACTCCACACAGAACCAAGACCGCAGATAGTAAGCAGTACTGAGTTACTGAGTACAGTACGTTCCAGAAATATGTTCGAGTTTTACAGTGACGAAAGAGCTTTCAATATTGAATCATATTTTCGCACAGGTACTGTCCGTTTGCCTACGTCGCATCCCGATTTCCCCCACCTGCTTCTGCTCGCCCCTCTGTAATAGCTGGGCTGTCTTAGCTCCTTTCTGAAAACATTAATTTCTCTTAGGAATTGGAAGTTTACGTAATATTATACAGCTGTTTAATTTAACTTAAATAAAAGGGCCTCGTTAAGTAATTAACTGTCACGTGATTTCCTCCCTTTCTACAATCCTGCGGCATAACCACTTGGACGAACAGTAGATAGCATGTCTGAGTAATTTTATATTTTCGGTCGGGCAGAAGTGAAGATTGAATTTACAGTACGTAGAGTAGGTACAGAATTATTTCAACATGAGTTACTAGTACGAAGGACGAAACTGGCAATTGGAATTAGATGCAATAGTCTATAGTGCGATAATATGCACAAAAGAACCGAAGCCTGTATCGAAATGAACGGCCACCATTTTCAAAATTGTGCTTAAATATTCATATTATGATTATTTTTCAATTTAACTTCTTTCTCTATATTGTACGCTAATGTGCTGTAGACAGTATACACTGCATAATGAATACGTTCGCATGGATAACTCACTTCGTGAGTAAAAACACTTATTCTTAATACAGTACTGTACTTTGATTAAAGAAAAACCTAATGAAAATTATCAAATTCAAAATCGCGATATTTCCTAGTTTACGTAAATGGATGAACTACTTTTCTTCCTTCCTATACCTAGTAGAGTGATTTGTGTTTTACGCAAGTATCATCGAACTCCAGTCTTGGAGGGGGGAGCAAGCGGTGTTTCCGGTTCTCTAAAGGTATAGACAGGTTAAAATTAAAAATGTTAGTAAAAATAAAATGATGTCCCTGTATATTATTACGATGTACCGAAGTAGGCTACATATGATATTTGCATGCAGAAATTCTGCATCATCATATGATGAAGGATGGGTGGAGCGGAGATATATGATATGCGAAAATAATCACTTTGTGATTTAAGACGGCGCTTATTCCGTCGGATCCCGGCCACTCAGTCGCTCGTAATGAGTGCACCTCTGCACATTAATGTGTTGGATATCGTGCCACTGTCACATCTGTGACGTAATGCATGAGGGATAGCCATTAGAGGGAACCCAAGAGGTGGTGGAGCTTAAGCTGAGAGGATTCAATCCGGCATCGGAATGGGAATCCGGTGTGGCTCAGTGGATAGAGCGTCAGCACGTAGAGCTGAAGACCCGGGTTCAAATCCCGGTGCCGGAGAGAACTTTTCTCCGCTCCACCCATCCTTCGTCATAGGCTGACTATAGTCTACTAAGTTTCCCTATTTCCTCTGTGAATGGAACAGCACAGCAAGAAGCAGTCTTTGAGTACAAAAACACTGGCACAAAGAACATCTCTTGAACCTCACACAAGAGGAAAGCAACAAATGCAACTTCACCATGAAGAGAAAAAGGCAGTATAAAGCATTTGACTAAATGTTAGTTGTTAATTATGACAGTCTAATAGTTTTTCGTAAAATATACATTTAATATTTGCTCTACATTCTTTATTGCAACAGGCTTCCACGGACTGCACGTAATTATTGGAACAACCTTTTTAATAACTTGCTTATGTTTCACTTCATCACTTTTTCATATTAAATTCAATAACGTTATATTCACGTTGCTAAGAGTGCCAATGTATGTTGCGGAAAAATTAATTAATTAATTTATTTATATATTTATTGATTTATGTATTTATTTATTTATTTATTTATTTATTTATTTATTTATTTATTTATTTATTTATTCTGATGGTGTTAAAGCCATCAGGCACGAAAAATGGTACGTGATAAAGAAAATCTGAGCTCAGTTTTGGATTCAGCACACCAAGAAACTATAAAGTAGTATGAACTTTTAGAAAAGTTTTTATGACCCTTAATTTTGCAGGCCTGTGTTACTTATTGTGTTAATAAAGTAAAAAGTAAATCTGTGGCGCTACAGCTTATGAAGGACTAAGACCGACCAGCCGGCTGCTGGTCTCACATCCACATGCCGAAGCAGAGGTGGACGATTATCCAACCAGAATGGGGGTATCGTGTGGTTAACACGATGATCCCCCAGCCGTTACAGCTGGTTTTTGAAACCGGATTTTCGCTACTTTCGTAGCTCCCCAAGTGCATTATGATGCTGGGTGGGCACCGGTCTCACACACTGGCCGAAATTTCACAAGAAAATTTATTTCCTCATGAGGACTCGTACCAGCACACATTCCGTAAAGCGAGTCCTAGGCAGTATGCCTTAGATCACGACGTCACGGCGCGGGATTTATTGTGTTAATAGCAAGAATTGGTCCAACTGATGCAAGTTCAACTAAATCACTTTAAACCATTTTTTTGTATATAAGCGTTTGAAATGGACGTCGAGAATTAGTCAGATCACGTCACTATCTTAGATCAAAGTTCCTTCATTAAAATAGATTAGTTGCTTCGTACAGAATTTCTTTTTTCGATTTTTAACTACAAAATTACATTTATCAAAACAATAATTGTTACAAATCACGCCACTCTTGTAAATCCTTCAAGACTATACATTAGGACGCATAATTAAACTGTAAAGAATCATTTCCTAAGTCGTATGATTTGTAACAATTTTTGTGAGAAGTGCGTAAGAATAATGTAATAATTAGTTAAAAATTGAAAAACAAAGCAACTGACAACACATTTTTAGCTTCAGAACACTAGCCAGTTAAAGAAATGATACTTCTGAATAGTTCATTCTTTATTTTTAATATTCTTTTACCCTTAAATCTAAAGAAAAAAGGTATTTTACTAACAACTTCAAATTAGTGTAACTCTGAAAATATTAAGATTAGGACAAATGTTTATACGTTATTTTTGCTCAGAATGTCTTCGGAAATAAACTCCGTAAGTGACGGTAAATCCTCGTGAATCATCCTGTATACCAGCAATCTATCTCTTGACGAAGCTTTGAACTTCAGGAAAGATCTAAAAAGAATGTTGTATTTTCTTAATCCAACGGAATGTTGAAACCTCTGATAAATATTTGCGATGACAATCAAGGATTAAAAAATTCTGATGAAAAAATAGCCATACATTATCAGATTATCAGTGAGCAGTGAGTGATTCGCTAAATACGTAAGTATAAAAATTTCATGAATCTGTTTCCTTTTTCTTATTGTAGGTATTATCTTATAGCAGCTGTCACATATTGAGACAGGCGATAAGACAAGACTGTTTGCATACAAAAACAAAAGCAATCTCGTTTGTGCGTAATTGATTATGAAGATACGGAATTTACTTAAAATCTTATAAGTATTAACAGATCCTGAGATTCTTTGTCTCGTGTTTACCGTCCACATGAACACTTCATGCCCCACGTAACTCTGCTAGACATAGACTCATCAATTTATCACCTTATTTGTCAAATTATTCACCTTATTTATCAACAACATCCTTGTCGTCTTAATCTTCTCCTTAGGTATCGTAATCTTCATGGTTACCATTAACATGCTATAAATGCTGTCATTTTCGAAATAAGTTCAATTCAGACTCCTCTGCTCATTCACTACTACGTGAATCCATAATATCGCGATCTGCAGAGTCGATGAAAAATTATTTAATATCTAGTGAATAAAGATTTATGTAGAGAAGAAAACACCGATACAAATTTTGGAAAACGTTTGATATTTTACGTCTATATTCGACCTGCACTAATAAAAAATCAAAAAGGTTTTGTAGAACGGAAATTCGACTTCGGTTGTCATGGGAATGCTTAGATCTATTACGTCATATCCGATAAACTGGGCAATGTGAGAAGTTCGCATATATACGTCACTTTTATTCTCCCTGTATATTCCCTTATTTTCTTGTCTTCCCCCTTTTGTCTTCTATTTCTCTTCTCGTTTTCAAAATTTATCCGCATATCATCAGCTAAGTACCAGGTCTCATCACAATAATTTGCTCATTATACCGTGCCATAAGACATATTTATATTCTTCATCCTATACAGTTTCAGTTGCTAGAAATTGGAACTCGCTTTCGAATGATGTAAGGGGTTGTTGGACAATAACTTCATTTAGGTCAAAATTACATAAATTCTTACTTAACCGATTAATTACTGATTAATATTTGTTACTTATAATGAAGCTAACATCTGTGCATTCTTGTTATTACTATTAATTTCTTTAAATAGAATACAAAACCTATAATGGCAAAATCTCATTACATTAATATTATTCTCATTATATCGATATATTTCAGATTTATATTTTGCTGCCTGTAATATAGTTTCAGTATACTAATATTAAATTAATTTTCATAATTTAAGAAACTAGCTAACTGAACGTAATTGTAATTGTACATTACATACGGATTGAATTGTAACATATTAGCTCATAAATTTTTACTTTTTCTTACAGGTTTTATCTGAAATTAAGTAAACATACACTAGTCGTTAAAATTCAACTCAAGTTTATTGCTGTAGAATCAGTGTATTGAAATATTCATAATTTAAATTCCGAAAAGGTAGATCATGTGCAGATGGATATTTAACACTGAAGCTTTTGATCGGAAAACATAGGGAATTTAATATTGAAACCCACCTGGCATTTATTGATATGAAGAAAGCCTTCGACAGAGTAGATAGAAACAAATTATTGAATATTTTAGCACATGATGGTATTCCAAATCAATTAATAACAGCTATTTACAATATTTATAATAATATACAGGTTAGGACTGAAAACAAATATTCAGATTGGAAACGAATAAATCAAGGAGTGAGAAAGGGTTGTAGTTTATCTCCTATATTATTTATAATATACATGAATCACATTATTAAGGAATGGAGATTGAAACCACATGGAAGTATACTGATAAGTCGTTTGTCCCAAATAGATACTTTATTATTTGCTGATGATATTGTGTTTATGGCAACTTCAGAAGATAATTTACAACGTTTGGTTTACAACTTTAATCAAATGGCAGAAAGTTTCAATATGGAAATTTCAACTGACAAATCTAAAGTGATGGCTTTTTTTTTTTAGGAAAGGAACCAGTCCGTAGCAAAATATGCATCGATAATAAGATCATCGAACAAGTCAAAAATTTTAGTTATCACGGTTACTAAATTTCATATGAAGAAGAAAAGGATTTGAATGAGAAAATTATTAAATTCAACAGAGCAATGGGGATAATTAATCAGATATTCAAACCAACCTTAGTACAAAAACACACGCGCACCAGAATTTATAAAACTTTGGCCAGACCTATACTCTGTTTTGGTAGTGAAGCTCGGACGATTCGTAATATTGATTCAAAAAAGATAAACGGCGGCAGAAATGAGATTTATGCGTCGTACAGCGGGATACACGAGAATGGATCACATAAAAAATTTTGACATTATGAAAGAACTGCAGATTGAACCGATTACGGAATACCTACAGAAATACAGACAAAACTGGAGATCATATGTCATCAGAATGCCTCGTTCTAGAATTCCACGCCAAATTTTAAATTACCATCCTGTGGGCAAGAGATCCTTGGGCAGACCGTTCAAGCGTTGGCAAGAGACCGTAACGGGCCACTAGACCCAATACAGGCAAGGATGATGATGATGTCACTATTGTATTGATTAAGGCTGGTTGAGTGGAAAAGAAATTCTTATGGGCTTAACTCTGTCAGCGAAAATAAAATATTCTATTTTCCTTTTTCTTCTTGGCTTCCCCTTGTTTTCCTTGCATTCCCCTTAATTTCTTTCTCTTCCCCTTGTTCTCGATGTCTTCGCGTTCTCTTCGTATTCCCCTCGTGTTCAGTGCATTCCCCTAGTCATCCCTGTTTTCTCATTGTTTTCACTGCCGTCCCTTTCTTTTTCTTGTATTCCTCTTTTTCTACTTGCAATTTCCTTGCTCTGCTTGTCTTCCCTTTTTCTCTTTTTAAGGGTCACTAGCAATGAGGTTTTACAAAAAATGGTCAAAAAATCAACTTTCGGTTGTTTTGTACGAAATATTCCTTGGGCACTTAGAAAGTTGATAAGAGACTTTCTGCCTCTACGTCTTCTTTGAAGTTCAGGAGCTGTTTTTATACCGGCCTGCTCCATATGCCAGTATTGTATTTCTTTTCACAAATGTACCTTTTTCTCGAAACTAGATTTTTAGATGTTCAAAATGCTCCACTCGCATGCGGTATTCACAAAATTTAATGAAAACATTCGTACGTGTCCACCCATATTATTATCTATGTTCCAGCATTGATAAATAATGAATACCTACTTGAAAACTAAGAGCTAAAGAAATTATCATGTAAATAAAAAATATGAATAAGTAAATGTCTGATTTTCAAAATGTGCCATAGTGCCCCCTCCCGTAAATTCCATTCCATTTCATTACAATTCCGTGGCAGTCTCAAGTCAGTATACGCCTACTGTATCTGTCAGATGCAGACGCTATACTGTTTTCGCAGTAAGAAAAATCCTAATGTAAACATAAGCACGTTGCTGTCATACCCGTGATTGGCTCCCAGTCGAAACACTCACATGGCGCAGGAAAATATAGTTCGTATTTGGAAACCACAATCTTGTATTATTTGAGAATAAAAAATTGAATTCTAGTTGTTAAATACGATGAAACATTTAACGTCACTCATATGTAAAACGCTATGTAAAAGAAAAGCTACTTTTATATTTTGTTATGTACTATGAACGCGGATGAATACCAACAGTAATACCGAGGTAGTCTGTTCTTGTAACAACATGGCGTCACTTGAGCTCGTAGTTGTTCACGTAAGCACGTGGTACTGAAGTATGGCTTCTGCATCCTCAACTATCCTTTGTGAAGACATAAGACTTAAAAAAAATTAACTACAGTAATTATAAAATAAACGTTTCCTAAGCAAACGAATGCATAGTAGTGAGGTTAGGCCTACTTGGCGAGTAACGAGAAATGTTTAACATGAAACAGAATGTACAACAGTAGGCGGGAACATGTACTGAGAATCTATGGCGCCAAACAGCGGCCAATGAAGCCTCACTTCAGTTACGTGCTATTGTTTACATTAGGATTTTTCTTACAGCGAAAAGATTATAGATAAAATGTCTACAGCAGTGATCGCCAAAAGCTATGTCGCGACACATGCCCCTGCCTCCACTCAAGCGTAACTATGGCATCATATCCCCACCCTCTGTTTACAGCCTTCACTTCGATATAAGTAAAGACATTTATCAGCTGCGGACGTAGGCTACACATGTAATGTTGCAAATGTGTTGGATAATATGTTCGATGTCTTTTCCAAAACAGATAATATGTAAAAAACTTAATTTTAAGGAGCATGGGAGGAATAGTAATATACGTTACAAGAGCGGTATGTTGACGTTTTCATGGTCGAGGAAAAGATTGAAAAAGCGAAACGTAGTTGAGCTTTTTTAATTTCCGAGAACATGAAAACAAACATACCGCTCGTGTATCGTACATTATTTTGTGCGAAGATCGTTTATTACATACCTGAAAGACGAATTTCTAATTAGTTGCAATGAAATCTCCATGTTGGTTTCTGTTTAATGACGGCAACTTCGGAAAACCAAAATATCTTCCTTCAACATTGTTGCTATAAAATGTTTTCTGTGTATACTATACTCCAGCAGGCCGTGATATACGTCTGTCTTTTTTTTCCCCCAGTCTATAAATGCGAACTTAAAACAAACGGTAAGGTTATGTAATGATTTATTTTTCATTTTAATATTTTAACAATATTATTTATATAACATATTGCAGTAATAACATCGGCATCTGGAATCTTGTTGATTTTTTCACGGCTTCCTTAATGTTACTTGCATCAGGAATGTAATAAGTTTCGTGGAGTAGTAGACTTTACTTAATTTTTGCAAATATTTAAAAACAATAATTAACATTGCAATTTAGGTGAAATTGCAGTGGTAAGTTTCCAGTTTATAATTATTACTATGTTAAACGTCTCTAAAAAGCAGTAAAATGAATGTCGCGCTTAAGCGGTAAGAAGAGGGAATTTGTTTTGTGTGTGTTACGTTGGGAATACTGAATGTGGTATTTCACACTTACCGCATATTGGTTCTGTGCTGAAAACAAGCAAATACGCACGATCTCGCACAAAAGTATTTCTTTTGTGCAGATGGCAAAAATATGAGATACTTAATTTGTTGTAAAATTTTAAATGAAGTATAAAAGAACGATGTACGTTGTCATTATTCTTGTTGTTATAAAGACTACCACGCCCTTACCTATAAGTTGAATATTTCATTAATAAACGAACAATAAAAAGTATCGGCTTCTATGTATTAATCGGAGAAAAATACTTCGACTTTTTTCGACATATGTAATGTAATTGGAATATTTCATTAATAAACAAACAATAGAAAGTATCGGCTTCTATGTCTTAATCGGGGTAAAATACTTCGACTTTTTCTGAAGTATGTAGTGTAATTTACATACAACTTCGTGACCAGCTTGGTATGTTTTTCTAATTTCAAATATCTGCTGATGTAAAGTAGACCTAATGTTCTTTTTATGATAAATAAGAAAATATATTTTATTTTATTAATACAAAAATAATGAATAGGAGGATAAAAAGTTAACACGGAAGAAAGTGTGTGTATGTAATTAATAATTAGAAAAATATTATATTATTTTTATTTTTTGGTCAAAGTCCGTCTTTGCACTGTTATTCACTGCATTACTTGAGGAGATACCCACTGCACCCCTCTCCCTGCGATAGTGGTGTGTGCGGGTTGCATTTCTATTACGTCACAATCTCGTGGTGTTTGGCACTACTGGTCTACAGTATCACTGTTAACGTGTGCATAGTTAAATATTTTATGACATAATATGTTTGTCGTTTGTGTTGACAGCTAATATTTCTGGCAGCAGGCACGCTCTTCCTAGCCTTGGATTCGTGCCCCGACACCCCTTCGTGGTACACGTGGCTGTATCCCCTCGCCAGTCTCGTCGCCTTCATCTCGGCGGCCTTCCTGTACACCATGTTCATGCTCGGCATGGCGGAGGACAGACCGTCCTTCTGGGTCAAGTTGGTAAGATCATTATGTTACACAACCTGTCGTTGCTGGGGTCCGATGTGCATATTATAGTGTGTTATCACATCTGTAGCTTATTGAGCTTCAACCATGTAAGATTTTACAGATGGACATACAGTGTTATGTCAACTGACTCTACCATGGGGAACTATTAATAATGGAATTCCTCAAGGATGAATATTAGGTCCCCTACTTTTTCTAGTGTTTATAAATGATCTTGCCCCAATAATAAAAGATGTAGGTCATCCCATATTATTTGCAGATGACACAAGTATAGTAATTACAGCCAATAACTCCAACACATTCCAATCTTCAACAGAGGAAATTCTCTTCAAAATATGTAACTGGTTCTCAGTCAATAAATTGGTATTAAATTGTAACAAAACTAACATAATTCAATTTAAATCCTGTCCAAATTCAACGTCGCAAATTTTTAGCGCAATATTTAACAATAGATACCTATTAGAAACAACAACAACAAATTTCTTTTCTTAAAAATCGATAATGTGTTAAATTGGAAAAATAATATTAAAGAAATTACCCCCAAACTAAATTCAGCTTGTTTTGCTATTAGATCTATGCAAAAGATAATAAATATCAATACCTTAAAAACAATACACTTTGCATACTTCCACTCGGTAATGAGTTTTGGAATAATATTCTGGGGAAATTCCACAGATAGTAACAGTATATTTCTATTACAAAAAAGAGTAATTAGAATAAGAGTAGGTGCCAAATCTAGGGAATCCTGTAGGACTATTTAAAAAAACTACAAATAATTCCCATGACTTGTCAGTATATCTTTTCATTAATAATCTTCCTCGTATGTAATCGTGAAAACTTTGTAACTAATTCAACAGTTCATAGCATAAATACAAATCAAAAAATGACTTTCATACTCCATCGGCAAGTCTATCGTGCTACCAAAAAGGAGTGCGTTATATGACAGTAAACATTTTTAATAGCCTCCCTATCGATATAAAAAATGAAACTCAAAACATAAAATTATTTAGGACCAAATTAAAGAAGTACCTAATTTCTCACGCCTTCTACTCTGTAGGTGAATTCATGACATTCAATAACACTTCATGAAATTGATACTAAAACTATGTGTCGTGCTAGTAGACTATATTGTAAATCTCGGCTGTATATATTTCATCTAGACTGTGACTATAAATTAAGACTGTATAATAGTATTAAGTTTTTTGACTTGTTCCATATTCTAGCTGTAAGCAATGTATGAATACCATGGAATGTTAATAAATACAATACAATACAATACCAGAACAAGTATTATGTAATTGCTTGAATTTAATAAGGCGATATATATATATGTTTTATTTTTTTTCAAATTATCTTGAAATCGCATGCGATGATTTTTTTTCTCAAAGCAGATTTTAGAAGCCCTGTAAAATGTTTTTCTTCTGGTACTTTGATGGCATATCCAATCAATCGGAATCGATTTTGTTTAATCTTAGTTACAATATCTGTTTATATAGTCTATGGGGCAAGTTTCATTTCTTAATAATTATTCTCCATTCTGTTATATCACGATGAACAACTATTTAGAGTTTGGAATACGGCTGACTCGCTGGGCTGCTGATCCGGAGCTGCGTTCGGGCTTGGGTTGGATCCCCCTTTGGATTTTGGTTTCTTCGGAGGTTTTCCCCAGCCGTGGGACTGAAGCCGGATGGTCTATGGCGAGTCCTTGGCATCAACCCCTTTGATTTGATTACCTGGTTGGGTTTTTCCGAGGTTTCCCCCACCGAAAAGGCAAATGCCGGGTAATATTTTGGCGAATCCTCGGACCTCATCTCATCTCACTACATCTCGCCAAAATGTAAAAAAAAAAAATGTAAAAAAATTGTACAAAATTGTAAAAATTGTAGAAAATTACTAAATTGTAAAACTATAAAAATTTGTAAAAATTGTAATTATAATATTGTAAAATGTTGACATGTTCCACATCTTAAAGCTTCATTGCTCATGTAAGATCTATGGAATAAAATAAATGAATGAATGAATGAACAGAGAAATAGACACAAGTGGGGGAAAAAAGACAGGGCGAACGAACTATTCCCTCCTCAGAGAATAAAATAAATGCACACAGATGATGATTATGGTGATAAGGACGACAGAATACATGCTGCACCTTGTTAATATTGTGCCGATTTTTATCAGTCGACTTTGGAAAAGGATTACAATTTCCATTTGTGAGCAGAGATATCATATCACAGTTCAAACAGAAGTCTTAGTCAATCGTGAATTGTTTGTGCTGCTTCTTTCATATCACATGGCCTTAAACATTATACAATTAGTAGTGGTTTCTACCTCAGATTGTTAATAGGAAATACTAAATGGACGGCCAAATTCGGAATCGCACTTAATCCAAATAAGACTTAAGTTATTATAATTATTGGACATACCTAAACGGCTTAGTTAACTGTCTTAATAACTGTAATCTTCCAGTCGTAATACTTAACAACATACTAATCTCTTATTCATCTGTCGTAAAAAAATCTTGGTTTCTTTTTCGATACTAATCTAAATTGGAATTTCCAAGTTAAAGAAACGATAAAAAAAAATCTGTTCCTTCATTCACTGTTTGAATCACTTAAGAAATTCTTGCTCCAACAACTAAAACTTACCCTAGTACTGTATAAACCCTAGTAATGCCGCACTTCGATTATTGTGACGTTCTGTTAAGTGACATAAGTTCTGAACTGCCAGACGAGCTACAGCGAGTTCAGAAAATGTGCGTCAGATACGTGTGCAACATCCGGCGATATGATCACATATCACCGTCCTTCGCAAGTCTTTCGTAGCTCCGACTCAAAGAACGTAGAACTTTACACTCTTTGTCTTTACTCTTTCGAATTCTGCACACATCAACACCAAATTACCTTTCGTCTCGTTTCTCTTATCTATTTTATTTTTATTTTATTGGGTTATTTTACGACGCTGTATCAACATCTCTGGTTATTTAGCGTCTGAATGAAATGAAGGTGATAATGCCGGTGAAGTGAGTGCGGGGTCCAGCACCGAAAGTTACCTAGCATTTGCTCGTATTGGATTGAGGGAAAACCCCGGAAAAAACCTCAACTTGCCTCGACCGGGATTCGAACCCGGGCCACCTGGTTTCGCGGCCAGACGCGCTGACCGTTACTCCACAGGTGTGGACTCTCTTATCTATAGGCCTACTCTAACCACGACGTAAATACCAGATCATTTATCTGTGGCACACTAAGTATACCGGTACCTCTTCATAGAACATCTTGTTACTTCTCATCTTTTACCGTCTCCACCTCGCGACAAAGGAATCCTTGTCACAAAGTATTAGGGGCTGAAAGACAATATACATTTTTAAAATTAGCTTAAAGGATAACCTTCTTAGCAATTCACTCTAATTATACTGACTTAACGGTCATTGACAATATGGTAACTTCTTTCCTTAGGAATGCATCCTGATAGCGCTGTATTTTCACAATATTGTCTTATAATAATCTCTTCCTATTATGTGGCATTATTTGAAATATATTTACATTCTATCTATTTTAGTTCAATTCTGCTACACAGTTTGTATTTCATTGTTTAATTAATAGTTCATAGTATTTCACTGTTTAATTCATAAGTAACTCTTGTATACATGTAACTTTTATCAAAATCAAATTGCTGTGTTCTTTGTAACTTGTAAGTTCATATGTATGTATGTATATTTTTTGCTGATTGAGTGGAAGTTATTATTATATTTAATTGTAATATTAAATGCCCATACCATTCGCCAAGAAAGAAAGGGAGCAAGTAATAAAAATAATCCAGATTTATCGTTGTTCTGGTTGAATGTAGACATACTTAGGAATCCATTGTTACAGGACTTGGCACTGATGCTGCCCGAGGCTGTGGCCATAATAGCTGTGTCCATCATCACTATCACAGAGTGCAAGACTGCACATATGAACAGCCAAGTTCTTGGGGTGAGTCTGTCCATTAAGCTAGAATCTTGAAACAATTAAATAGAATATTATTGTAACATAGATTGCATTCCATAGATCGATTATAACTTAAAAACTAAAAACATATTGAGAGCTTGTAAAGTCAAATATTATATTTGTTTAATTCATAATCTGAAACTATATAAAATGTTCAGCAGTAGGCCTAATTTTAATTTCCTCTTCAGTTTTGTAAAAATTTGTTCAAATTTGGTCACATAATAATTTTTCAGAAGACATTAAGTTTATATAAAAAATTATAAACTTGAAAAACTTTGTATTTAACAACTGGATCCCCTTAACGTAGGACAGAGGTAAAATTTGAATTTTCTAAACCAATTAAGATATAAACATATTATATTATATAAATGCTAATTTGGAAAGCAACCAAACTATAATTATTAAAGTAGCGAATTTTTTTCCTTAAAATAAAAAGAATTTCTAAGAATCTATCTTCTCTATGAAAATTCGATGGTCTTTGCGTAAAGGTAGGTAAGTCATAAAAATAAGTTTCGAGATAAATGAAAATAAGCTTCGGACCCTTATTTAAAATAATTTTCTATACAAATAAAACACATCAAATGCTAGCATTACTTTGTTTTTTGCACACTCATATGTAGAATTTAACTTGTGTCCTGGGGAACAAAACTCCATATGCACAAAAAAAAAAAAAAACCTCCTTTACTCGAACACCGTCGAATTGAAGATTTTGCACTAAATTTTTTGTCATACTTTCCCAAAGGTTAAATTAACTCCAACACAAGAAGATATTTGCATTTTCTTAGGTCTTACATTAAAAAAAAAAAAAGAACGTAAGTTTGAAAAAAAAAAAGGTAAAATTTTGTGAAATTTTTAAAATTGCATTTTATTAGTCTATTATACTTTTTTCTAGCCCTACTATAAAAAAAATCGGGCAAATCGCAATATAGCGAACGTAGAAGCTCCGCCCACGACCCCTTTCACTTTTCCCCTACTAGTTCAACAGACACTCTACGTGATAGGCGAGTGTTGTGTCGAATGCACATTTCATGTTGGTGGGGATAACTTCCCCTACTGGCGTTCGCTATATTGCGATTTATCCAAAAAAAAAAACCTCCCTGTTTTAGTATTAGGTTCGTTTCTGCAGGAGTTTCCAACGATTTGAAACCGTCATGAGCACATGCGCACTCCAATTTTACACATACGAGTGGTAAAGTCGAAGTGCGACTGCTCATGAAGATTGCAAACTGTTAGAAACTGCTGCAGAAACAAACCTCTTAATTACAATTTGCATAAAAATGGCTGTCCTAGAACAATATTTGAATCTATTTGTTTTGAAAGGGCATGTCACTAATTTGAATGGTTTGGAAATTAAGGAAATTCATGTAAAATAAATCATTAACACACTAGAAATGCTTCTCAAAATGTCACGTAGGTCTACATTATTAAGGAATAGAAAAAGAAAAACAATTATTCATTCAAACCTCTTAATATATATATATATATATATATATATATATAATTATTTTTTTGTTTTGCTTGTTCTCCTGAAATTTACGTCAATTGACTGATGCCCTTTAAAATCATTTGTGGGAGAAGAGAGATGTTAAAGACCAAACAATTATCAAATATAGGGTTTACGATTTAACTGTGAAGCATGTATTATGTATTGGAACAGTGAAGTCGTAAAACCCCACCAATCATTCTTGAAAAAACTGTATAAAGCCGAAATATTTAAAGCTTTGACGGCTAGGTCTTCTAAACTGTGCAAACTTTTATAAATGGCCGTCGTAACAGCTGATTCTAGCGGTGAGACTGACATTCCATGCACATAATAAGCAGACAACAAGGATTAATATTTATTTATTTATTTATTTATTTATTTATTTATTTATTTATTTATGTTCAGGGTGTTTGAGAATAAGGTGCTAAGGAAAATATTTGGGGCTAAGCGGGATGAAGTTACAGGAGAATGGAGAAAGTTACACAACACAGAACTGCACGCATTGTATTCTTCACCTGACATAATTAGGAACATTAAATCCAGACGTTTGAGATGGGCAGGGCATGTAGCACGTATGGGCGAATCCAGAAATACATATAGAGTGTTAGTTGGGAGACCGGAGGGAAAAAGACCTTTAGGGAGGCCGAGACGTAGATGGGAGGATAATATTAAAATGGATTTGAGGGAGGTGGGGTATGATGATAGAGACTGGATTAATCTTGCACAGGATAGGGACCGCTGGCGGGCTTATGTGAGGGCGGCAATGAACCTGCGGGTTCCTTAAAAGCCATTTGTAAGTAAGTATTTATTTATTTATTCTGGTGTAGTTAAGGCCATCAGGCCTTCTCTTCCACAACACCAGGAATACAAATGCAATAATAGAAATAAACAGAAAAAAATACACTACATACAAAATAAAGCTACACAAGAAATAGAGAGAGAGAGCGAGAGAGAGAGGAAAAAACACTATAAACAAAGTAAAGCCACACAAAAATATACACAAGTTGCAGTCACACAAACTTTAAATGAGTGATTAAGTATCATAATTAATTGTATCCTAACTAATTAACTAAGATAAACAAGAAACTTGGAATTTCAATCTAGATTAAAAAAGAAAAAAAACACAAATCAATACTTCTAGCAATACCTAAAAACATTAACTAAGACAAAATGTTCCAATTTAATTTTGAATTGTGATAAAGTCCGGCAGTCCCTGACGTCATTAGGTAACGAATTCCAGAGGCGAGGTATTTCTACAGTATAGGAAGATGAGTATAAAGACGTTCTATGATTAGGGATAGAAAGAAGTGCTTGATGTCGGTTTCGAAGAGTTGTAAGAGCAAAAACCGACATTTATTACGAAATTATAGAAATGTGGTCTCATTTCTCCCTCAAAGAACAAGGTTATTAGCGATATTGGTTATTTTTGCAGCCCTTGGGTTTGACGGGCGCTGCGCTGATGGCTGCTAGTGCTGCAGCGACCTACATTATGTGGAGATATCGCAACCAGGAGCCACCCCCTTCCACCCCCGCCCCCGAGGAGCAGAAGCCCCGCGTGTCGCACTTCGCCTAGTGCGGTGCACGGACAGGTTGAACCGGTCTGGTGGTCCAAGCGGCTTCCTGAAACCGTCTGCAGATTGTTGTAAATTCAACCGTGCGAGTGTATGCTACATATTATTATCGATATACTCTATGAATATTTGACAATTGGATTGAAATGACAATAGCAGTTCGCATAAATACGTGTGCAAATTTCAGAGGACGCCTTCCTTAAACTCTTCATTACAAGTCAAGCGTCAAGTGAGTGCAGTGCTCTAGGACAAGATCACTATAAGAAACGATAAGTCTATACAGTATTCGGAACAGTGTTTTACTTTTTAACCATGTGTTGTGTATCATAGAACTATTGTGTTTAAGACTCAAAGCTTACTTTCTGGAAAAGTAATATGATAAATAAAATCGAGTTCGTGACTTGCTGAGTTCTGCTGTTGGAGATACACTCAGTTTTGATGTGATTGTGAGTACACTATTTACAATACTGTAAGTCAATATAACGGGTTACATCAGCTGCTTGTCTATGCGGATGACGTGAATATGTCAGGAGAAAATCCACAAACGATTAGGGAAAACACGGGAAATTTTACTGGAAGCAAGTAAAGAGATAGGTTTGGAAGTAAATCCCGAAAAGACAAAGTATATGATTATGTCTCGTGACGAGAATATTGTACGAAATGCAAATATAAAAATTGGAAATTTATCTTTTGAAGAGGTGGAGAAGTTCAAATATCTGGGAGCAACAGTAACAAATATAAATGATACTCGGGAGGAAATTAAACACAGACTAAATATGGGAAATGCCTGTTATTATTCGGTTGAGAATCTTTTATCATCCAGTCTGCTGTCGAAAAATCTGAAAGTTAGAATTTATGAAACAGTTATATTACCGGTTGTTCTGTATGGTTGTGAAACTTGGACTCTCACTTTGAGTGAGGAACATAGGTTAAGGGTGTTTGAGAATAAGGTGCTTAGGAAAATATTTGGGGCTAAGAGGTATGAAGTTAAAGGAGAATGGAGAAAGTTACACAACGCAGAACTACACGCATTGTATTCTTCACCTGACAATTAGGAACATTAAATCCAGACGTTTGAGATGGGCAGGGCATGTAGCACGTATGGGCGAATCCAGAAATGAATATAGAGTGTTAGTTGGGAGGCCGGAGGGAAAAAGACCTTTAGGGAGGCCGAGACGTAGATGGAAAGATAATATTAAAATGGATTTGAGGGAGGTGGGATATGATGATAGAGACTGGATTAATCTTGCTCAGGATAGGGACCTATGGCGGGCTTATGTGAGGGCGGCAATGAACCTCCGGGTTCCTTAAAAGCCAGTAAGTAAGTAAGTCAATATAATAATTATTTACTTCAGTTGACGGCGCGTTTTCTCGACGAAATTTATTCCGAACTCCTTGATTTTACTTTGTGAATATGTACAAACTACTAAAATTGAGCGGAAAGCAATCATTTTCATTTTATCTAGTGACGTGTATAATCTCGAGTAGACTTCATAGAGCGCTAACTTACAGATGACAAGAGCTGACTGAAGTTCGTGGGTTTACCGTATTTGGCACATACTGATGGTAGCGTCTGATCGTGGGGATCGTGTTTCACTGTGTTTTACCCTCCGTCGACGTACATTTCCGTAAAATGTTATGTTTTATTTAACGACGCTCGCAACTGCAGAGGTTATATCAGCGTCGCCGGATGTGCCGGAATTTTGTCCCGCAGGAGTTCTTTTACATGCCAGTAAATCTACTGACATGAGCCTGTCACATTTAAGCACACTGGCCCGGGATCGAACCCGCAACCTTGGGCATAGAAGGCCAGCGCTATACCAACTTGCCAACCAGGTCGACATTATTTCCGTAAATATTGCGTGTATCTTAGATGAGGGGATAGTTGATTGGCGTGAGGCCAAGGTATGGGACAAAGTTAGAGTGGGTTAGATGAGGGAAGAGATAAGTGATAGGAGACCGAGGACTGTGACAGGGTTAAAGTGGGTTAGTTGAGAAGATAGTTAAGTGACGTGATGCCAAGGAATGTAACAAGATTAGAGTGGGTTAAATGAGGCGATAGATAAGTGACAGGAGACCGGGAAAGGTTACAGAGTTACAGTTATTTATTACTGCTTTCCGATTAATGTTACTAGTTTCTGCGTATTTCCGATGTTAAATCAATAAGTTCTAAATAAATTAAGTTGAGAAAATGAGTCGTCAGCTGAAGTACACAATTATCTTTATGCTCGACCATGCCGAAATGTAGTAATTATACACCTGGTATCAGTCCTTTAATGCATGTCATTAAAGTACACCTATTCATTAAAGTTCAGGTTTTCGATTATTCTCGGATATGCAATCGAAAGACAACGAGGGAAACGTCACGGAGGCTGGAAATCCAATACTGTCGCAGAAGGTTATGTTCTGTTACTATAATAATTAGCATTAATTGTAAATAACATTCAAATAAATTCAATTTGTCATCTCGTTTTTCAATTCTAAATCAATTTTCACGTTATATCAAAATTAATTCATGTTATTCTCTACAGTACATCAAGGTCAATGACATTATTGTTCCTCGGAAAAAATCAATACTTTCGCGTCTGCGCACATCTCACAATTTACTAGCGATGCACAAGGTCACTTCCGATCTTCAGTCAGATACGAATAAAATGAATATTTCTGAATAATGTCAAGTTAGAAAAATGGTCGAGCATAAAAAGTCGTATGAAACTTGCCTATAATGGTAATTAAGACGCTCGTATGAAAATTATGAAACTTGCTTTCGCTCGTTTCATAAACAAACATACTCGCATCTTAATTACTATCATTATAGGCTCGTTGCATAATGTACTATTAATATATTTTGATTATATATAGGTCGATAAAAGAATGACTCTGACGTCAGTGACGTTGGAGAGGATAGAGTTCTGGAACTTGATATGCTTTCAGTTGTGCTTTTCACGTGACTTAGTTCATACTTCTCATTTTCATAAAGAGTGCCCAAGGTTGCTCGAGAGTTGTTAGTGTATAAAGTTTATGAAGTAACATTTTCCAGGTTCTTATTATGCAAAGTATGTAGAGATATTGTGATGCTGTAAAAAACATTAACTTCAAGATAACACATTTCTTGCATTTGTGATGCCGAAAATTTGACTTGTGCAGGTCTTCATGAGGATCAAGTTTTCTTAAACTACTGACCGCAGTTAGATTGTAGTTAATACAGAGTGATTCAGCACCTCTACAACAAACTCTGGGATCGATAGATCTCGCAATGAGGATCATTTTTCGTAAAAAACTTATGTTCTCTGTTGCCTCGTTTAGGAGCTAAGCGACATCGAAAGAAGATAGGTTTAAGTGACATTAACAATGAATGAAATGAATTATTTTTCAAGTATGTTTACTGACAAGTTACAGGTGTTCAAAGTGTAGTGAGGAAAGTTGAAAAAAACCAGAGGCGGTATGCTGCTCGAAGATTTGCCCTTGGCGTACCCCAATTTAAAAAAAAGGCATACCCCTCCCTTACAACATACACATACATGCTGTATACAATAAATTGTTTCGTGCAGTCAGTAATGTAGGCCTAAATCTTTGGAGTTTACGCAACACATTAAATTTCTTAATAAAATAATTTCAAGTTGACTCGGCTATTTATTAGATTATTTTGCAATGTCCATTGAGACTTATCATTTAAAATAATGTTAAAGCTTCAAAGTGCCTTACTTAATTATATTAATAAAAAGTGCAACAACGACAGAAATGACGGTCACTAAATTGGCAACAATGACCATCACAAGCTACAGACCACAGCCTTCTATGCTTGAAATACTATCGTTGTAAGCATTTCAGGGGTTGACTTATCAAATAAACGTGTCTAAATACACGTTGAATACAGTTCGAGAAGGCTGTGGTTTATATTTACGAAGCAAACAGGCAGTACTCTGCTGTGAAGAAATATATAAACAAATTTTTATGGATCACATTTTTTCAGTGACGGTATGTCATTTTTCACTAACGGTATGTTTTCTGGTCATAGAAACCAGTGGTGGTGGTTATAGGCCTTTGTCGAATTTGGTCAAAAACAGCTAATACTCGCATACTTCCTCTCTGGTGTCAATTCGAGTGGTGTATTACTCCACATGTCCCAAAAGAAAAAAAAAAAGATTAAGTAAGGGCGTAAAGTGGGGTGATCACGCTGGTCACGCAATCCCATCCATTGCTCCCCGTAGTTGTTCAGATGTGCTAAACAGCAGTAATGGAGTTCCTGTATCATTTGCACTGAACAAACGGATAAGAATGTGGTTTCGAGATGGGGCCACAGCACATTATGCTCTAACAGTTCGCCAGAAACTAAATGAAATGTTCGGTGTGCACTTTGTTGGACGAGGTGGACTTCAGTCATGGCCTCCACGGTCACCAGACCTCACACCACTTGATTTCTTTTATGGCGATTTGTGGAAGAGCACGTTTCTCAGACAGAGCCTACATCTATAGACGACTTGAAACAAAGGATCACTCATGGTACTGTATTGGTGGTGGTGGTGGTGGTGGTAGGAGCTTAGTCACCTCCAAGAGTACTTCTCATGGATGGGTAAACATGTATATGGTTCATCATAAAATCCGTCAACACTTAACAATTGCAGTACTATTTGGTCATATATTATTTTATGGATGACGGTAAATAACGAATTATCGGTGAAATAATGATATAATTCCGCAAAAATCTAACCCAACATGGAATACATTCACCAACATTTTTTATTGGAAACTTCGGAAATTGAACCATATTTCTTGAAGCATTATATCTCGATGTAGGCCTACGTATATCAACTCTTCATTCAAACTATTGTTGAATAGATTTTGTAACAGCTATTAAGCAGAAAATTTTTATTCTGATAAGACGGTAAAATGATACTCATTTCACCATGAAACTATAGGCAACAATCATTCATTCTTTCGTATATTAATAAGTGAAGATATAATCAGAAATGTTTCATAGCTTTTATCTACTGTACATCGCTCCATAAAAAAGATAAATAATCCATTAGCGGAAAGCTTTGCCTTGTGATCCATTACTATTTTATCTTAAGTTAAATACTATATTAAGATTGTTTCACAATAATTTCCATTTTTAATGCGTGTTACACTCCATCAGTCCACAGGTTTAATTGTTTGCCGCCTGACAAAGCCGAGAACACTTTCCCTGTGGAGTGGTTTTAATTATGTTAACAGCAAATTGTTTGCTTGTTTGGGCCAAAGTGCTTCATGACAATGTATCCACTTAAGCGATTTCATCTATTACTATGCATATTCGAGAGTTTGAGGGGAAAATATTTCAACCTGAACGAAATATTTATGACAGCGATGACCAAAACTCGAACGGCAGTGATTACACGCGAGAGACAGTCTATGAAGTACGGAGACGGGGGAGAGTACATGGCATGAAAACTACAACCAGTGGTGGTTCGTGCACTAACATTGAGTTCTTCATCAATCCCGCGAGAATAAAAATAGCAAGCTTTGCTTTATCAGTAATGTCACTACTGTCATCAAGAACCAATTAAAAATATATACAAATTTTCTTGCTTTAATATTCCTCATGAACACAATCAGAAATATCCTGAATTCTCTTCTGGATATTTAGTCGAGAAATGCGTAAGTTTTCAAAATTAATTAACAACTTTCATTGGACAAATTATATTTTAGGCATTTTGATCATTACGCTTTTATAAAACTCTCCTTCGTTGGAAGTCTTAAGAAAACGAACTATTTCGTTCGCCACTACATAGCTGGCTTCCTTACATTTATTTATGTCATCTTTCTCTTCATGATGATGATTGAAGGATGATTTCAGTTCTTGGAGTTTAATAGCTCGTTTCATTACTACACTAGCACGTAATATTAAACCAATTATTATTATTATTATTATTATTATTATTATTATTATTATTATTATTATTATTATTATTATTTATCAGCAAGTGTTACCATAATTCTTATATACGTACCTCAATATATATAGCTTACATCTTCCCTTGTATGATAAAATAATAAACTACGCCATATCGCCATTTTTTTTTAATCTTTTGATGACTATTATCAGTTATTTACTAGTTATTGACTTAATAATAATAATATGCCTGTGTATTCGGCGTAATGACCTGTAATGTCGCTTCTATATAAACTACTACTGCTACTAATTGAACCGTTGAGCAAAGCAACATATTACATTTTCTCCGACCGAACAGCGAATAAATTCCTCTTCCAATTCTGTACGAAACCTTCCGTTCCTGCTCGTAGAGACAGAGGGTTTGTAGAGCGACGACATGGTACCGACACTGCTTACCTTTAGTACGTGAGCGAGACAGAGAGCAATGTACAGGAAACTCCCCTTACTAGTATGAATGTCTTTGATTACACGATGTAATCACGATACCCAGTTTGGTCACCGCTGATTTATGAATTCGCTATATTACATTTATAGTGGCCAGAGTGTCATAATTCGTTGTATCTTTTAAATTGTCCGTGTCTATGAAAACAAGTTGAAATAATATTACAACATGCGACCAACTTTACCTCAAATTCGCATAAATTTAATGATTTTTGGAATGTATATAGAATTTATCTTCGAAGAAAAGGAAGAATTGAAGGGCTTCCTGCAAAAACGAGGTACGTAGCTCTATTTTTACAAAATTGTGGAAAACAACAAAAAACATGAAAACTCAAATTTTAACTGAGCTTCTTTCCTTTTTCAGAGTATGTCCTAGGTACCTAGGAGTTCCATTACATCACTCACTCATTTATTACAATCAACAATTTAGGGGGGGGGGCGCATTCAGAAAGTCAAATGGGCAAGTAACAACCCACCTAGTCGTTGATTCAGTTTGTCCGCTTACAATAAAATCTTGCTTATACATTATATTACATCGCAGTGGTGAATAAATTAGCAGCCTTGTAAGTGGAAGACTGTTCTAGCCTAGAGCCTAATTATGTCCTCAGAACGCGATTGCTGAACCTATTTTTTCTTATTTAAAATGAGCCTGCTTCTGTCACTATTCCACTAAATTCCGGATTTTTAAATCCGATAGATGTTGAACGTCAGTATATTTCTGTGCAAATATAGTACGATTTCTTCGTATCGTAAATAAAGATTCGCTATTCAAATAGGTGCTGGATTCCCACGAATTAAACTGAATTGCACTGAATGGAAGTCGGCTGTATACTAATTCTCTAACCTGACGTCCTTTCAGCCCATAACACAAAATCTCCCAATATTTGATCCGGGGGAAAAGAACACATTAGGCTATATCCTTGGCTGTTGCGTGTAGCAATGTGAAAACATTGTCACGTCATAACTTCCCTTAAGAGAAATGTACGACAACAACCGGAAAGAGGATTACGAGCAAAACTACAACTTTCTTCCGGATAGCGTCTTCATCCAGAACTGATTTATTTACTTGCACTGTACCGTACTGTACATTTTACCAATAACATTACTGCAAGAGTGACTATAATTAGGCTAACTACTTACATAATTCATGTCAATTAATTGGAGGCTAATTTACTATAATGCTTAACTCTATTCACCAAATTAAACAAATAACTTAATTGTGTTCAAGTAAATTCTCCTTGATGTAAGAGTTCATAAGCACCTTCGATTTTCCGTTATTTGGCCGAGGCGCATGCATTCCTTGTTGAGAATCTGTCAACAGTGACGCATTCTGGTAAATTACCAATTTCAGAATTCTGGTACTAACTTTGTAACTTTGGTGCCTTTCTTTTCCATCGACAAGTAACAGTTCTACTATTATATGTGAGGGGGCCCGGTTCAGAATATGTTTAATGCAGTTTTTGGTGAAATTGAGATATATACCAAATCAGGTATTCTGGAACATACTCTACTAAATGTAGTAACTATGGGTATCAAATTGTACCGTATTTCCATACAAAAAAGGCGTCTAAAAGTATGGTTCCGCTGCAAAACCTGCTTAATGCATGAAGAGAATAATAAGAACGCATGTTTTAAGGTCGTTAGAGACGCTTAGTAATGTAATAGCGTTTGCAGACTCCAGAGAGTCTTTCTAGTGTTATTAACAGATGAGGAAAGAAATATTTTGCTCTAACTAAATCTTCATAACCATTGTTTTGGTGGGGCAGATATATTATAGGAGCTATCCATCACCGCAATGAGCATCACTACTGTGAAAAAAATAGAAATGAAAAGGTCAGCGAAAGTAACGTTTGATTGGCGTTTTTAGTAATCGATATTCCATAAGCTGCAGTCGATTATCGACAAGCTGTAAATGTTACTTAAGTAAGGAAATTAAATATTATTTTTCCATTCCTTGTATTGTATTTTTCCTGCATCAGCAATAAAATATGGCGTTGTTACTAAAACTGTCGGTTAATTTAGAGGTTGAACCAACTAAAGGCGTATATACATGGTTCAACTTTTCTTTCAATTTTACGCATTCAAGCAATGCATGCAGTAGTGCATGAAACGCATTCAATTGTTCTTGCCTTTTTCCACTAAAAATGAGAACGCATGCGGCAATTGAAAGTTATCCATTGCCATTGGGTATCTTGTGCGGTATTTCGTTCAACATTAGCATGTACGTGGCCAACAGTTGATTGTTCTAGGCGGCTGTGTGAGTAAGCTGAAAATTGTTTTTTTTTTTTTTTTTTTTTTTGTGATTTTGGCCCTTTTAAGCTGAAAATGATGAAGTAGATTAGTATTATTGAAGATTATTGCAAGCTGAGTTCTTATGAAATTCAAAGATCAAAGCTGATATCAATAAAAAGAAGAGGAAAAATTCCCTCAGTGAATTAGGAAATAGGCCTAAGTATGGCTTCAGACACCAAATAAGTAAAGAACAAAATTAAGAGTTTAAGATCATAATTTTCAAAGGAGTAAGAAGAAAATGAAAAGTGGCAGTGCACATGTAGACACAAAATCTGCATGCGTCTTAATTGAACGTGCGTTTTCAACTTGCATCTTTCAGTATCCTCTCCACATTGCATGCGTACACGCACAGATAGTTGAACCGTGTAGATACAGTTCTAGAAGTTACTTCATTATGTTTCTACTTTCCAGATTTCGATCTTGTGTTCAGTGGTTATAATAATGTGATGTGTAAATCGTACTTCAATTGTTTTTTATTCTTTAAGAAAAAATGGACTTGTGTGTGATGTATTTTGATTTAGGGTGAATGTTAAAAATTTGCAAATATGCTGTAAGTATTATTACATAATAGCGTGTAGAATATAGAATTTTGAACTTTTTAAATTTATTTAAAGTATTTAATGTTCTCACTATCGTTACTATAACTTACTGTTAAAGAGAGAGAGGGATTGGTCTAAACATGCATATGCTTCTACTGAATAATTGTTTAATAAGCAAATAGTAAATCACGTTAATTTAAAATACAAAATCTCCCGGTTATGTTCATTTTAGGAGTATGTTTATTTTTTACAAAAGAACAACCTTTAAGTCAGCTCTCAGACATGGATCACACTGAATACACACTGAGATTTCTGGGAAGAGCTGACTATGCGGCGGATTTAAAAAGTGTTGAACCCGAGACGGTGATACATGCCGTTCTTATAGTTTTTTATGCTCGACCATGCCGAAATGTAGTAATTATACACCTGGTAGCAGCCTTTAATGCACCTCATTAAAGTACACCTATTCATTATAATTCAGTTGTTCAGCCAATGATAAATTACCATTGTACCATTATAAAAGCGCAAGTATCGATTATTCTCGAAAGACAATTAGCGAAAAGTCACAGAGGCTGGAAATCCAATACTGTCGCAGAAGGTTATGTTCTGTTACTATAATAATTAGCGTTAATTGTAAATAATAATCAAATAAATTCAATTTGTCACCTCGTTTTTCAATGTCTAAATCAATTTCAAGGTTATATCAAGATTAATGTTCATTTTACTCTCTAGATTATATCAAGGTCAATGACATTTGTTTCTAGGAAAAAATCAATACTTTCGCGTCTGCGCACATCTCACAATTTACGAGATATTGCACAAGGTCAGTTCCGCTCCCCAGTCAGATGAGAATAACATTTAATACTTGTGAATAATTTCAAGTTAGAAATATGGTCGAGCATAAAAAGTCGTATGAAACTTGCCTATAATGGTAATTAAGACGCTCGTATGAAAATTATGAAACTCGCTTGCGCTCGTTGCATAAACATACTCGCGTCTTAATTACTACCATTATAGGCTTGTTGCATAATGTACTATTATTCACTTACACTACACAACACTCCGCTGTTACTAATATGTATATTTATTTGTCACTGAACTTGACCGAAAATAAATACTGCAGATCTTTGTAGCATTATATATTTTATAATTATACCATATTGAACAATTTAATGAATTTTAGATGTCACGGCGGTTCAGTGGCTAGACCGCTGGACTCACAAACCTGTGGACCCGAGTTCTAACCCCACATTTATAACTGGTTTGCGTAAGCATGCAGTCCAGATAATACGGTTCCCTATAGCATCCCAACATATCTCCATCATCATCATCATCATCATCATCATCATCATCATCATCATCATCGTGACTGTAGAGTAGACCAGCCTCCTATAGAGCATCCTGGGCAACGACTCTGGCAGTAAATTGGTCTACGCCGCTAGCTTCATATGGCTGAATTATGAACAGTCAAGTAGGCCCTCATTAGTCATTAGCAAAGCAAAATATTGATTTGATAAATCATTGAGAAACAATCATTGCTTCAAAGCTGAAGATAGGATTCTTGCACACGTATTAACAAGAAAAAATACGGTCAATATAGGATGCAGCAGAATGTAGTACCGTGACTCGCATACAGACGACATCGATCTGAGAAAGCTACTGAAGTCCCAGGGAGGCGGAGAAAGGAACTCCGTCGGACCAGGGTGTTGTAGCAGAATTGATAAATGGCACGAAACAGTGAATCACAGTACTTGCAGGAATGCTGTCCTGAGGACTTCAATAATCATCCCATAAAGAATAAGGTCGACATAATGTGAAAGCACTCGGGCCCTCCTCAGTAAAAAGAAACAGACCTAGGGCTCCTCTAAGTTCCGTTCTCCAAATCACAGGTGAATTAGAAAATGTCAATTCCGGCGAATTAAAAACATATTCAACACCTCATAAAACCCTAGACATTGCAAGAAGAATAGCGTACACACCTTTCGTAAAGCGGTGATTATTATTAAACACTTTTATTTCAGTGTTATTGTATTATTAAAATTAACAATTTACTTACTTACAAATGGCTTTTAAGGAACCCGAGGGTTCATTGCCGCCATCACATAAGCCCGCCATCGGTTCCTATCCTGAGCAAGATTAATCCAGTCCATACCATCATATCCCACCTTCCTCAAACACATCTTTATATTATCCTCCCATCTACGTCTCGGTCTCCCCAAAGGTCTTTTTCCCTCCAGCCTCCCAACTAACACTCTATATGTATTTCTGGGTTAGCCCATATTTGCTACATGCCCTGCCCATATCAAACGTCTGGATTTGATATTCCATGTCAGGTGAAAAATACAATGCGTGCAGTTCTGCATTGCGTAACTTTCTCTATTCTCCTATCACTTCATCCCTCTTAGCCCCAAATATTTAGCACGTTATTCTCGAACCCCTTAACCTCTGTTCCTCTCTCAAAGTGAGAGTCCAAGTTTTACAACCATACAGAACAACCGATAATAAAACTGTTTTATAAATTCTAACTTTCAGTTTTTTCAGAGCAGACTGGATGCCAAAAGCTTCTCAACCGAAAAATAACAGGCATTTTCCATGTTAACTTAAAATATTGAAAATAAGTGTCACACCATGTCCTACTTTTTAATGAAAAATTCTACTATTTTAAATAAAATGTCACATTTTTATTATCAGGTAACCCTAATTCCACATGAAACGCATGAGAAATTCTGTCCAGCTGTTTGCTGACAACATAAAGTGCACTATAGTCCATTGTAGTCTATTCAGTTGTTTTTCACGAGAAATGAGGGGTATTTTGATCGGTTTTCATTATGTATGCCTGTTGCAAGTAGCCAAAGTTGGGGTGTAGTCAATATAATTATACTGCAGGGCTGTTTCTTCTGCAACTGGTACTGATGATTTTAATTTACTTCTTTTGTGGTTTATGGATGGACGGTACAGAACTTCATCATGATTATTACACCACAGATAAGTAGGATTATCAGAAATGTGAAATAGGTGTAGGTACAATTGTGTGACAATGTGACCTGTTCTGGCTCTTGTTAAAAATGTTTGAACATGTCTGGGCAAGTTTTTGAACATTTCCATGTCATTTGGTTTCTTTTGTACAGATTGTAAAATTTTTCCCTTATCAGAAGAGAGCCAATTGTTGATCCATAGGTTTGTAAAATGAGACTTTACTGAAGCAAAAGCACTGGATAGAGATATCACTTGAAGAGGTCTTGGTTGCAAATATGTTGCCTGCTTTGCAATATTATCGACTTTCTCGTTTCCACATATGCCACAATGACTAGGTATCCACTGAAATGTTATTTCCTTTTGGAGTTTTTTTAGTTTTACTTAGTTGTTTCTGAATTTGAATAATTCTATGGGCGTATAGGTTTGGTACATATTTAATTACATTAAATAATAATAATAATAATAATAATAATAATAATGATAATAATAATACCATATTTCAATAGGTATATAGATATTCTCCGTAGAATTTGTGGAGTGCCAGTCACAAAACAAGACTTCCGCGCAACTGGCGTCATAGCTGGTTGGGCTAATGAGTAGTCAGTGAACGAAAGCAGGGACAAGTGGGAGAGAGAACAGAACAAGCTGTGAACTCTCGCCCTCCCGCTCGGTCGCTAGCTTGGGGAAGTGAAGGGAGCAGGCTCCGCTCTCTCCAGAGTGACGTCATGTGCCAGTTTACAGAATCAACGGACAAAATATATAAACATATATTTATGCATTTCCGAATTTCTTTCATGATTTAACAAAAAACTCTTGCAATTACAGTGGTGTGGAATCGAAGGACTCGCAGAGAGCGAGCGTGGAGGAGCACAAGATGCCCATGATCTCAGAGCCTCGGTATGTCATCGTGAAAGAGGTGGAAGATGAGAGCGAAGGCTCCACCCCAGCGGACTCTTCCGAAGAAGGCGATGAACTACGATGGCACGAAGTGGCACAGGGACCGGATGTTCCTTCGGAGTACTGGCACGTCCAGAAACTCATCAAATATATGAAGGTTGGTGATGAAGAGTCCTTGAAGTCACCGGCGTAGCTCAGGCGGTAGGAGCGTTTGCCTGCTGATCTGAAGCTGCTCTCGAGCGCAGTTTTATTTCCCGCCTGCTCTAATTACCAAAGTTAGCTTTCGTGAAATATCAGCATTTCGACCGCTTGAAAATATCAAATGTTATACCTACTTTGTAGAAAACTGCAACTACAGTTTGCTTGTGTTTTATTTGTCCAGCGATATTATAATTTATGCAAGTACGCACTTACGAGTATTACCCTTACAGAGCTTCTCTTCCAGATGCATGTTAAATAAAGCAGCTGATAGATTACATTCAAATAACTGAAACATTTATGTGCTTGGCATTTTTCGAGAAATCTGGCCATTCTTTATGTTAATACGGTGACATCATCAAAACACACTACGTCACGCAAGTGATAAGAGCCACTCTGTTCCTCTCAGACGGGGAATGTGTACAGTAAATGTAAAAGCATAACGAAATAGTCAATTTAATTTCAGCTTAATAAAAAATTATTCTTACATAAATGAGGTGATTAATAAATGTGGGAGATGTAAAGACAGAAATAGTTAATTTAACATATACGCGGCATTAGAAAACAAAAGTAGGATTCTAAATTTCTTAATTTCCAAATGAATGCAATTCTCTATAGTGATAAATAGACCGCGGAACTTTATGCAATTGCATGTTTTTATTGATTTGGCATATTGAAAAAGTAAAAGTGGATCTTTGCCGATCGTGGTTTTTATGTTCGAATAAAACCAATTTTACTTTGCATCAATGCTTATTTTGGGAGTTTTCCCTTTCAAATGCATATTTATTTTCATTTTGCATATTTAAATGCATATATTAACATATTTTCTTGTTTTACCTTATTTATTATCTGATTTAAAATTTCCCTCTGGTAAAAGTAAGAATAATTTCCAAGAAATATAAAAATTTTAGGCCTGTGCGAAATAAAACAAATAATTAGTTAATTACTATTGAGGACGTGACATTGCTGCGACGACAATACTGCTAGTGCAATGTCTCTTCCGCTCTACATCCGCGAGCGTGGAAAGATAAAATGTTGTTGTTGTTTTCGTTTTCTAATGCCAGGCGTTTGACAATAAAGTCATTTGACCTCTTGCACGCCAATATTTTTCAAAGATATTATCATGACCAGCCACTGAAGCACAGATTTGGAAAAGGGTATCTGTCGGATACAGGGGGGAGAGCCATTAATCCTTCCCATTGAAGGCTTTAAGGAACCAACCTGGACAAATACCCAACGTCCCATCCCTACCTTCCCGTGGTGCAGCTGTTAGTAAGCATAATTTTACGAGCTGAACTAAAGGGTGGGGCTACTCATCCATTAGCACTGGCCAGCTTGATGAGTTAATGACTGAATTTGGTATAATTTTCCTCTATTCAATACCTAATTCCCTCTTTACCCTTTCCTATCCAGTCCTCTGACTGAACTCTTACTTTCTTCGACCCCAATGGCATTAGAGCATTCGAGGCCTAGGGGTTCATTTCCCTTTCCTTCCTCCTCTTTCTACTTTTCTGTTCCTAGTGCTGACCTGCTATGGCACTAAAATCGTCCTCCAATGGCTTAAGGAGGGAAAGCTGGTGATCAACAAGATCTCCCAGCTAAGTCCAATGGACCCGTCGACCAACAGCAGGTGTGGTCCTCCAGACATTCTGGGGGTTGTGTGTGAATGACGTAGCCACCAAAACGTTAAAATATGGTGTTCACTTAAATCGGCTACAACTTGCCATTTAACTCCAATATGAAATGAGTACCATTAAGGCAAAATTATCCGGAGGTAAAATAGTCCCCCAATCGGATCTCCGGGCGGGGACTACTTTAATGGTACAGAATCAACTAAACATCTTACAATGGAATGCTGGCGGTATAACATCAGCCAGGAAAGATAAAATGTATGCTTTATAGTTGATGGACGATTGACAACGACAATATTATAAAGGATCATACCCGGTTAACATGATCAAAATATTTTTACAAAAGAAGCTGCATGATCGAACATTTGGGATATGCAATTTGTTCACTGAGAAAGCTTTCTTTCCCACTAAGGACTAATTTTCAGTATGAAATATCGAGCTTTGGCATATCCCAATTAATATATTTCACTATATGAAAGGTAAATGGCAGGAGTACACAGTCGTACTGTAGGCCTACATCTGTCTCAAAATTCGAGGTCGGTTGGGATCTGCTGTTATTATTCTGAGCGTAGGAAACAGCAAATTCCCGGGACTCTATTATGAAAACAATGATAGTACGAACGGCCGTACAGAGAAGGATTTTTGTATACATGTGTTTCTATATAATAATGTATATAAATTACGGTACATTATTATTATTATTATTATTATTATTATTATTATTATTATTATTATTATTTATCAATAAAAGTATTTCATTCACTGTTACTGAAGAAAACAAACATTTTCATATTATTGCTCTTTGGATTTACTTAGAAAAATGGAAGTTTTCGATTCAATCATACATAGATTTTTCGGGGTTTGGTTCTATTGCCCGACACAACTTTGCTTGACAACTTGTTTGCTAGACACTAATTACCAGACATCACAATTGCTCCACAACACCTTAAGCCCGACAATAATGAACTTCAGGTACGTCGTGTATCATAACTTGCAAAGTAACTGACATTAATTATTACAATAATAAATGATTGCTATTATTATTAGACTACACCAGTGGTTGCCAAACGTCACGAAATTGTGACGTAATAGAAATGCAACCACTGTCGCAGGGAGAGGGGTGGGATGGGTATCTCCTCAGGTAATGCAGCGAATAACAGTGCAGAGACAGACTGTGGCCAAAAAACAAAAACAAAATAATATTCTTCTACTTATTAACTACACACACACTTTTTTAATGTTATCTTATATTCTCCTATTCATTATTTTTCTATTATTAATAAAATAAAATATATTTTCTTATTTACCATAAAAAGAACGTGTACTTCACATCAGCAGATATTTGAAATTAGAAAAATGTACCAGGCTGGTCACGAAGTTGTAAATTACACTACACACTTCAAAAAAACGTCGAAGTATTTTACCCCGATGAAGACATAGAAGCCGATAACTTTTAATTGTTTGTTTATTAATGAAATATTCAAATTACATTTCATAAGTCGGAAAAAAAAAAAGTCGAAGTATTTTACCCCGATTAAGACATAGAAGCCGATACTTTTCATTGTTGGTTTGTTAATAAAATATTAAATTTGCAGGTAAGAGCGTGGTAGTATATATAACAAGAAAAATAATGACAACGTACATTGTTCTTTTATACTTCATTTAAAATTTTACAGCAAATTAAGTATCTAATTTTTGCCATCTGCACAAAAGAAATACTTTTGCTGCCATGGTCCTTAAAATTAAGTTTTTACATATTATCTGCTTTCTGTTTTCGAAAAGACATCGAAACATAATATTATCCTACACACTTATAACATTACATGTGTACGTCCGCTGCTGATAAATGTCTTGTCTTATATCGAAGTGAAGGCTGTAAACAGAGGGTGGAGGTATGATGCCATGGTTACGCTTGAGTGGAGACAGGGGTATGTGTCGCGACACAGCTTTTGACGATCACTGGACTACACATTATCAAAACTTGAAAATTAAAATGTTAAAACAACAAATTTACAACTAACAATTTTGCCTGCCGTTATGAAGTTGCGTTCGGGCGCGGGTTCGATCCCCGCTTGGGCTGATTACCTGGTTGGATTTTTTCCGAGGTTTTCCCCAACCGTAATGTGAATGCAAGGTAATCTATGGCGAATTCTCGGCCTCATCTCGCCAAATATCATCTCGCTGTCACCAATCTCATCGACGCTAAATAACCTAGTAGTTGATACAGCGTCGTTAAATAACCAACTAAAAAAAAAACTAACAATTCACAGAAAGAATGTAAAATTACAGTTTAATGTTGTGAGACATTCCTCGCAAGAAATCCAATACGGTGATGGAGAATTGGCAACATTTATGTCTCAGAAAGCGGAAACAGAGGTTACCCCATCCCAGAAAAGGTTGTGGGACCGTCAAACTCTCAGCGTCTGGTAGCCTCTGTCTTTAGCTGGGGATGCATAGAACGACCCTATTTATTGTATACTGATACGAGTTCCCTTCCTTTCTAGGCGGGGAACCAGACGGCCACCATTGTCTCTCTGTGCTGCCTGAAGGACTATGACCTTACCACGGAGATAAATCAGACCGCCATCAGGGATATCGGCGGCCTCGAAGTTCTCGTCAACCTGCTGGAGACCGAGGATCTCAAGTGCAAGGTAATAATCCTGATTCAACTAGAAATCCTTCCTTTAGTGAAGAGCTGTAAAATGTTTCGTTGAGCTCCATTTAATCGAGGCCAAGGCTCATTCAAACTGCGCAAGAATTTTGCTGATCGTATGGATATGTTGCTCTTCAAGGCTAATTTATGATACATTTTACACGATATGATACCAGCTATTATTATTATTATTATTATTATTATTATTATTATTATTATTATTATTATTATTATTATTATTATTATTATTATTATGTAGAAGCATTCAACGTACCTCCAAAAGTTGCATATTTCTATTGCACAATAAAACGTTAAATTTACGCAAGATGTAACACCGTAACCACTTATTTAAACGCGAATCCGGGCAAAAATTTAAGTCATAACTTCATCGATTTTAAAGAACTACAAGTCTGCATAGGGAAAGTCGTAGCCCTCAGAAATCTTTACAACTTTTCAAGTTCCGCATATGAAGAGAAAGAGGAATTTGTCTGTTGAACTTGTTAACTAGATCTACTCTCCAGCAGTGGCGGCTGTTGGCTGAGGCAAGTGAGGCCGGGCCTCAGTCACTTTGTTTCCTTAATCTAAAAATGTTAATGGTTTTTAGTCGTATATAACATATGAAGAGTTCGCGGGAAAAACGATGAATGTCACAGTTTTCTTAAGGTTGATGTCATTATCTAATTCAATGGATCACTGCGAAATTTAATGTTGTTCTTATGGAAAATGGTAGAAAGGAGAATTATCACCACATATACAGTAACCCTTTCCTTTATTTTCTATAGAAACAGCACTACATCTTGCAGTTATAGACTCAATTAGATCATTATCTAATCCTTAACAGAAATGTGACATTCATCGTTTTTCCCGCGAACTCTTCATATTATATTAGTTATTTCAATGAAGCGTATAGAGTTATAGAAGTACGTAGAAAACTTTGTGAGTATATAGACCTGTCTTGCAGCAAAATTTGTTCCTGAGGCCAGGATCGCTAGTGCCGGGTCTGGCTTCTATATTTCGTATGTTTCCACTGGTGTTAAGGTTGTGTTCGGAAAGCTGAAACTGAGGCACATTTCTTTTGGCCTCATGGGCTAGCAGGAATTCCCCCACCCATCACCTTCACTTCTGCCATTCAGAACCCGGTTTTTTGTCAATGCCGGTCTCAAGTGTCGGTTGGGATGAGAATAACAGTGGTGAATCGTCGTGTGGTCCACTGTGGTTATGTGTTTCGGGAAATTAGAAATCGAAAGAAATTTGAGAAATAATGATGATAATTGTAATGAATTCATTGTTAGAGTATCGTTATCGATAGGAAATAATATTGAAAAAAGGAAAGTTTTAAATTAAGACAGACCTACGCCATCACTGACAATTTTTCAGAAAGATAATTTTAAAACGCGAGCTTTCAACGCATCCTGGTGTGAGTAACATAAATGGGTCTTTGCTAATGTGGTGCGAAATAAACTTTTCTGTTAGTCGTGCTTGTTGCTGTCAAAAAGCTAAACAAAAACAAACAAAAGGGAGAGAGAGAACAGTGTGTCTACTGAAACATCAGCGACCTGAAAAATATTTCCAGGGGAATTTCAACACATGCTTCTTCAGTTGAGCATAATATTAGTTGCTTTATAAAAATTAAATAGTTAAGTCTACTGAAATGAACTCACAGCATGTATGTATGTATTTATTCACACTGCAGTGGGTATATACCCGGTGGCAGTGGTAACTAATTACACTCAATAAATGACAATAATAAACTTATTAATTAAAATACAATTAATAATAATACTAATAATTAATACTAATAATAATAATAAATAATAATAATAATAATAATAATAACAACAACAACAACAACAGGGAATATACTAAATTAAATGAAACGATCACTTAAAATAACATTTGAAATAAATCTAATTTGTATCTTAAAACTAAGATTGAACTAAAACCCACGAGTATGATGTGTTCATATCTGCACAAGTACCTTTCAAATTACACTCATTTCGCTGTCAACTCACTCACTGCAATGGAACTACGACACATTTCACTGATTCTATCCTGATTTCACTAACACTTCAAAAACATGTCACTGTTCAAATACTTTGCACTGCCACTATAAACTATAAAGCTTCACTGACAGAAACACGTTTCACTTACATAGCACACTTCACCGACACGACATACTTCTTCACTGATTACAACACACTTCACTGACACAACATAATTCTTCACTGATACAACACTTCAATAACAACATACCATTTACACCCTTTAAATACTGTGTAAGGTCCTTAAGCCTATTTTTAAATACATTTTTGGTTGTTGGTAAAGCCTTTAGTAAGTCTGCAGGTAAAGCATTCTAGTCCCTGATAGTACGATTGAGAAAAGAGAACTTTCCAGTGTCCGTCCTCTGCCTTCTTTCCCTCAATTTATATGAGTGGTCGTTCCTTGAAGAGTAATTTGGCGGCTGCAACCTATTTTTTATTTCTCTTCAGGCAGGCTCACCTCTGTATGTTTTGAACAGTGCGCATAATCGAATTCGCGTTCTCCTGTCCGTGAGTGTGTCTCATTTTAATGGTGAATTTTTCCGATAACACTTAAGAGCCCGTTTTTGAATCTTTTCCAGAGTCTTAATATGTTCTAATCTGTAAGGATCCCAACATGCAGCACCATATTCCATTACTGGACGTACTAGTGATTTATATGCAATCTCTTTGGATTTATCAGAACCTTTTCTTAGTACCCTCATCACAAAGTGTAACGCTCTCCATGCTTTTCCCGCTGTGTCTGTAGCATTGCAACTTATTTGAAGATTGACATGTTGTTATTTTTCAATAATGTTGATGATGATGATAATACTAATAATAATAATAATATAATAATAATAATAATAATAATAATAATAATGATAATAATATAGTAATAAAGTCCATCATAAAAAGTACCATCAATAATAAACATTTTGTATGGAAGGTAGCCTGCTTAAAGTCAGTGGCGGCTGGATGAAGCTTAAGTAAGATTTAAGTCGGGTAACGGACGACCCTTTAATTTCACTTCATTACATCAATATTCTCCGCAAGGGAAAGTTGAGAAAAATAAAATTAATATTCTGTAATTCACACACACTCATGCTTGCAAATTTGCACTGGTTAAGTTACGGTATTAAGACGTCACACCAAAGCAACATTCAGATATACTGATGGTCAACAATTTTCTAAAACTGGAAAAGAAGTCTCTTTCGTATTTTACATACTATATCAAAAGGATTCTACTCGTGCAATCATTTTGAGTTTAGGCAAATATTAGGTTCTGCTGGAGGCTGGATATACACGTAATAATAAGTCAAAAGAGATTATTAATTTCGTTATATTAACTCGATAAGATTCTACAACAATAAGTATGTGAAAAGAAAATAAAAATTGTGTCATTAAGTTTCAAGGGAATAGAGAATCCATTTGACGCAGCATTACAATAGCGGTGTGGGAGGGGAGGAAAGATCTTCCCTTGTGGCCTGGCTCTGCAAGCCACTGCAGCTAAATATGGGTTTTAAACAGCGGCAGTTTCCCTCTGCTTCCCTTCACCTCTCTACCCCCTGACCATGCAAGACACAATCTCTTACGAACTGTTCCACCCTGCAGATCCCAGGACGACTTTGAATGCAGTGTCAATTCCAATACAGTGCGACGCGCAAAAAGATTAGGCATAAGATAATAGTACATATTCCCGGCCAGATGAAATAAAAAGCAATTTACCAATAAAAGCTGTAACAGTTCTTCTACAAATTAAAATAAATATTATTTTTATTTTCCTGTCAAAGCAGGGAGTGCTGCATCTCCGCAGCTCTTATGAGCGGGCCGCCCCTGGCAGCACTGCTACTTACAGACCTGTTACTAAATCTACATATTAATCTGTGAAAAGATTTATTAAGTCTACATACTTAGGCCCGGTTGCAGAAACGCAAATCAAATCAGGTTGTGATCGGAGATTACTTGATGTCTTGTTTACTTGACTGACAGATCGAGTTGCAGGAAAGTTAATATACGATCAGATGGCTGTGGTCAACGGATTGTCGATTTGACTGAGAAATACCTATGGCAACAGCGCCATACCAGCTCGCAATACAACCTTCAGCTGCTTAACAGCGGTAAATGAACGTTTGTTTATTATACGCTTTGAGGTTAGAACATCAAGATGTCAATGAGCGATTCCAATAAAAAAAAAACCAAGGGGCCCAAATTTTAGCTCCATTGACAGAGCTCTGCTATTAAATATAGTGGAGGGATATATGAACATAATTGAAAACAAAAAAACGGATGCAGTTTGGTCAAAAGAAAAAGAAAAGGCGTGGGCAGACATTGCTGTCGATTTTAATAGGTGTTCGTCTGAGGGCGAAAGAACTGCTACCCAGTTAAAAACTGCATACGAGAATTACAAAAGAAGAATAAAAAAGGCAGCAGCAGATGATAAGGTACGTATGTCTATTTATAGTTTGATAAAAAGGGTTGTACTGACTAGCTGTAATTTCTGCTATTGTTGGCTGTGCTCTAGTTATACAGATGTAAAACAAAAATTATTGTGGGCCTAATCAGTGCTCTACTTTGGTGAAAGGATATGGGAATGGTGTATTTGTATTTATTTATCTATTTCCTTTATAGTTTACTGCACATTACATAGGTCCATCAGAATACATAATTTCAGCCATAATTAGTTCAAGCCAGTTTAATCAATAATAGCAGTGGGGGATGGTTGAAAAAAATACTGTATTTTAAATCAACAAACCAATCTCTTCATAATTTATTAAACCTCAGTACTTAAACAATTACAACCTATTTCCATTAGGAGTGTTTAATCAGATACATTTTAAAAATAAATTTCACTACAGGGATTTCATTACAATATTACTACTATTTATTAAAAAGTTTTTATTTCATGGTAAACATATATGTGTTTATTCTATTTTCAGGCTGAATTGCACAAAACAGGCGGGGGATCATTCAAGAGGAAGTTAGATGTAGATGGGGAGCGGCTTATAGCCAAACTCCATCACAACTTCACACCTCTTTGTAATCCGTGCGACAGCGATGGCCAGTACCAGGTCATTGAAGACGTAGACGCTGATCCTGTTTCCTATATTGAATCAGTGGAAACGTATTTTGATGGCCCTCTGCCTGTCATGAGTGTTGAAGAGGTACAGACGGAATCTCATGAAGAGGTGGTAGCTCATGAGACTGTTCTATCACCTTCGCAGTCTCCGTCTGTAAATATATCAGAAGCAATTCCAACAGCAGGCCTTCAACAACAGATGCAGATTACAACAAGTAGGCCTACTGCACGAAAACACAAGAGAAACAGGATGGAAGACTCCACAAGTAGTAAAGTGGACTTTAATGATTTAAGGTGCCGCCTTCTGTTGGAGAAACACAGCATGGAGATGAAAATATTGAAAACAAACCTTGAGGTTGCGAGAGTGGAATTAGAAATAAAAAAAGCTATTTTGGCTAATGAATTTAAAAATTAAGTTGCTTCTTTGGAAATAACCTTGTATTGTTTTACTTACCTTTCTGCCATTTCTGTGAAGTGTGTATTTATTAAAGCAGTCCTAACAACATGTCCTCCATTTCCTCTTCCTCTTCCTCTGAATAATGCTTGTTCTCTTTCAGCTTCGGGGTAGAATCTTCGTACCAAGTCTTCGTCTGGAGGTGGGGGTTCAGTTTCTCCATGCTCTAACAGTAGGTTATGTAGGACAAAGCATGCCATAATACACTCAAGTGTTGTTGATTGCTGCCTTCTCAGCTTGAACCGGAGACCCATTGATAAGCATGGAAATCTTCTTTTAACAACTCCAAATGCTCTTTCTATACAATTTCGTGTTTGTATGTGAGTTGTGTTGTAGAGTTCCTCTGGTTCAGTCCTTGGGTTAGAGAGAGGTGTCAGCAGAAAATTAGAGCAGGAATAGCCGCCATCGCCTAACAGGATTCCATTTCCCATTTCTCCATTCACAAACTGAGCACGTAACCTGCTCATGAGGAATATCGTGCTGTCATGTGTGGAACCTTGCCAACGTGCCACTACATTCCAAAACAATAATGAAGATGTGCACACAGCCTGCACATTTATCGAAAAGAAACCTTTTCTGTTCCGATAGAGTTCAGCATTATTCCCACCAGGTGATATGATAGGGATATGGGTGCAATCTATACAACAAATTACTCGTGGGAATTCAGATATTGCTGAAAATTCTCTTTGAATCTCAAGACGTTCCCTCGCAGAATTTGGAGGCTTTATATAAGTCTGTGCTAATAAAGCTAGTTCATGGGTAACTTCTCTCACCACTCTGCTGATAGTAGATTTATACACCCCTACAATATCACCCAAGACTATCTGAAAGGTACCAGTTGCATAATACCTTAACGTAATTAAAAGCTGGTTCATTGGAGACAGAGGATAGTTTCTGTTAGTCTGTCTACTTATATTTCTTTCGATTTTCGAAAGTACCATACAACAAGATTCTTTACTTAACCTAAATCGTTTTTCAAACTCTTTTTCTTGAAACATAAAATATAACTCGTCTCGTCTTTGTATATTTCGTTGCCTTAACAATATTTCTTCCTCATACCTTTCAAAAATTTCTTCATCTGAAGAATCCATAGCACAATATTTTCGAAAATAATATAGAATTAACCTGTAAATGCAACATACGACACAAACTTGATCGGAGAATTACTATTTGACCAGCAGAAAATTGCTGATCAAATCTGACGACAGTTTGATCGCCGATCAAATACTGATTGCTGTTTCTGCAACAAGAAAGTAACTGATTGCCGGTCAAACTCCGATTAAACGTCGATCAAAGTCCGATCATAAATGATTAACGTTTCTGCAACTGGGCATTAGACTTCAACAAACAAAATTTGATAACACAATCTCAAAGGAAAAAATGGAACTCTCTGCATCATAATCCACAGTTAATTCCCGATTTATCACGAAAATCGTCTGTAGCTGCATTTAGATTGGCAACAGGCCATGATTGTTTGGCCAAACACCTACATAGAATTGGAATATATCAGTCCCCTAACTGCCCATTGTGCAACTCAAACCAAGAAATGGATTCGGAACACCTCAAAATCTGTGCTTCAGCGGCTGGCCATGATAATATCTTTGAAAAATATTGGAGTGCAAGAGGTCAAATGACTTTATTGTCAAACGCCTGGTATTAAAGTCTGTGTGATGTATCTTGTCTCACTGTGAAAAGAGAGAGAAAGGAGATATGTCTTACTTAGTCTGTATTGTAATGGCAATGGGGGAGTGGAGCTTTGCCGTCCATCCATCCAGTGGCGGAAGGGATCAGTTGATACATTCTGTAGCGCAAAATAAAATTACAAAATATCTCTCTTCGTACTGTGTAGTTCCGTCACTGAGCTTGTCTTTCAAGAAATTGAGTTCCGGCAGCCTGTACAATAACAAGATTTTGAAAGAAATCCTGAAAATTTACAACCCTCCTATAATCTCCACCCTCATTTGAAGGGACTTGGTTTTATTTCTACTGAGACAAGATAAACCTTACCAGGTATAGAAAACAACAACTTAATCGATTTAAAGAACTACAAGTCTGCATAGGAAAAGTTTTTTTAGTAGGTTATTTTACGACGCTTTATCAACATCTAAGGTTATTTAGCGTCTGAACGAGATGAAGGTGATAATGCCGGTGAAATGAGTCCGGGGTCCAACACCGAAAGTTACCCATATTGCATTTGCTCATATTGGGTTGAGGGAAAACACCGGAAAAAACCTCAACCAGGTAACTTGTCCCGACTGGGAATCGAACCCGGGCCACCTGGTTTCGCGGCTAGACGCGCTAACCGTTACTCCACAAGTGTGGACTAGGAAAAGTTGTAGCCCTTAGAAATCTTTACAACTTTTCAAATTCCGCATATGAAGAGAAAGAGTAATTTGTCTATTGAACTTGTTCTACTCTCCAGGTTTCTTACCATAGGCTGCTTTGTTTTCTATACTTCGGATAATAGAAAGTAATCTGTAGTGTGCTTGTGTTTGCAGCTGGGAGCTCTGTCTGTGCTCAGTGAGATTTCGCAGAACGCAGACATTCGACGCGGCATCACGGACCTAGGAGCAATTCCGATCTTAGTGGTGATCTTGTCGAGTCAAGCCAGGGACTTGCAGATCTTGGCAGCAGAGACCATCGCCAACGTCGGAAAGATACGCAAGGGCAGAAGAGTTGTGAGGAAGTGTGACGGCATACCAAAACTGGTATCATTCTCTTTTTGCAATTATTATTCTCTAATTCTTAAGTAGTTTTAATGTAATGAAAATTAAATACTTCAGGATGTTTTAAGGTAAATAAAACTTGCAAATATCTTTACAAACATACCGATGCAGCCTACAACGCACTCCCGCACTTATAGCCTCCGCCCATTCGCTTGTCATCGGTTCCACCCAAATGCGTCGACTTACTTTACAGATTCCAGAAACGGAGTCTAGCAATAAATAAATTCAATTAAATTATTTTCCTCCAGAGGATACAATTGAGACGCCAAACGTTGTTTAACATCATTCGTGCTAGTCGTATTTTAACGGACTCACAATAGTACATTATGCAACGAGCCTATAATGGTAGTAATTAAAACCCGAGGATGTTTATGAAACGAGCGCAAGCGAATTTCATAATTTTCATACGAGCGTCTTAATTACCATTATAGGCAAGTTTCATACGACTTTTTATGCTCGACCATATTTCTAACTTAAAATTATTCATAAATATTCATGTTATTATTATGTGAGTAAGTGCAATAGCCTACATCATGAATTGTGAGATGTGCGCAGACGCGAAAGTATTGATTTTTTTTCCGGGAAACGAATGTCGACGACCTTGATATAATCTAGAGAGTAAGATAAACATTAGTCTTGATATAACCTTGAAATTGAATTCGACATTGAAAAACGAGATGACAAATTGAATTTATTTGAATATTATTTACAATTAACGCTAATTATTATAGTAACAGAACATAACCTTCTGCGACAGTCTTGGATTTCCAGCTTCAGTGACCTTTCGATAGTTGTCTTTCGATTGCATATCCGAGAATAATCGAAAACCTGAACTTTAATGAATAGATGTACTTTAATGACATGCATTAAAGGACTGATACCAGGTGTATAATTACTACATTTCGGCATGGTCCAGCATAAAAGCTTTTACTTACTTTTACTTACAACATTCATTGATTACATATTTTAGTTCGCTTTCTAAACTCTGCAATCAGTGCTTCTCTTACCGACTTCAGCGAGACAGTCAAGAGCACCTTGAGGTTAGGCAAACTTCAGAACAGTAATACGAGTGGAAGCACTGAAGGCACGTAGTGAAAATATACAAAAATACTCGTCTCTGCTGTACGCAGACAGGAGTTAGGACATCTTATGCTTTTCTGTGACTCTATATATGATAGAGACACTTTTGAAACAACGTTTTTAAAAGACACATGGGGAGGACATTTTACAGGTGGACCTGTTGGACGTGAACAACCATGTCCTCGTTACACCTCTCAATGAACTCAACCCAGAAGACGTGGAGGAGGTTCATGTGGCTCGGGCGGGCGCCAGGGCCCTCTGGTCCATGTCGCAGTCCAAGAAGAACAGGGAGGCCATGAGAAAGGCAGGATGCGTGCGCCTCCTGGCCCGCTTGCTCAAATCTATCCATGGAGATGTCGTAGTATCCATTATGGGTACTCTGCAGCAATGTGCCTCCGAGGTAAAAAAATAATTTATTATTATTATTATTATTATTATTATTATTATTATTATTATTATTTTAAATGAGCCTTCAACTAGACGTTCATCCAGAGAATAGGGATTATAAAGAATGGACACTGAGCGAATTTTCATGTGTTTTGTTTCTCTGTGCGCCGGGGTTTAGTTCCACTTTCAAGCACTAGAGGTTAGTGTAATCGAGTTTACGCTAAGATGATAATTGAGTATAGAGTTTAGTATGTAACTCGTTGGTTGAGACACAGGATCCAAACATCGCCTACCTTATTGCATAATCCAGTAACGCTTTGCTTCAAATAAATTCAAGTTAACAGCTTTTCCTTATTTCTCAGTGACAAACTAGTTGTAATAATACTTTTTTATATTTCAGATATAATAAATTATATTATAAAATAATATAATACATTATAAAATTATGTATAAAATTCGTCGAATATTAGTATACAATATAATACAAGTATATGGTTTTACTTCCCATAAGAGTTTTGTTTTTCCACTTTCAGCGCTATCAAATCATTACATATTTTAATTGTTGTTGGGGTCAATATGGAGGGTAGCTGCGAATATATTGAATAAGCAGTCGTGGACAGCCGATAAGGGGTGGTCCTCCAGCTTGGGGGTTGGGCGAAGGGCTAACAACCCATCACCGTAAAAATCAGCTTGTTACGAAACCTAACAGTAAGCATCGGAATGGGACATTCTTACAGGATCCAATTGTGGAGAATAGAGATAATTATTTCAATGAAAGACGGGAAGCAAGTCGTACACTTAGGAATAAAAAGAGAGATTACTTGAAGAAAAAACTGAATGAGGTAGAAACAAATAGTAAGAATAGAAACATTCCAGATTTATATAATGGTATAAAGGAATTTAAAAACGGATATCAGCCAAGGGTAAACGTGATCAAGGATGAGAATGGTGACTTACTTGCAGACTCTCATTCAATCCTGAACAGATGGAAAAACTATTTTGGGCAACTACTAAATATACATAGGCCAAATAGAAATGATCAGGACGAAATTCAAATACAAACTGCTGAGCCATTCATACCCGAACCCACGCTTTCAGAAGTCGAAATTGCGATAGAAAATCTGAAAAAGTACAAGTCTCCAGGTATCGATCAAATTCCAGCAGAATTAATACAAGAGGGTGGAAGGGCATTATCTAGCGAAATTTATAAACTTCTACTTGCAATTTGGGAAAAGGAAATTGTACCAGAACAATGGAAGGAGTCCATAATCGTACCTATTTTTAAGAAGGGGGACAAGACTAATGGTAGTAACTTTCGAGGAATATCACTTTTGTTGACGTCGTACAAAATTTTGTCGAATATCCTTTTGAGAAGATTAACTTCATATGTAGATTAAATTATTGGGGATCATCAGTGTGGTTTTAGGCGTAATAGATCGACTATTGATCAGATTTTTTGTATTCGACAGATATTGGAGAAAAAATGGGAGTATAAGGGTACAGTACATCAGTTATTCATAGATTTCAAAATGGCGTATGACTCGGTTAAGAGGGAAGTTTTATATAATATTCTTATTGTATTTGGTATTCCCAAGAAACTAGTTCGATTAATTAAAATGTGTCTCAGTGAAACTTACAGCAGAGTCCGTATAGGTCAGTTTCTATCTGATGCTTTTCCAATTCACTGCGGGCTAAAGCAGGGAGATGCACTATCACCTTTACTTTTTAATTTCGCTCTAGAATATGCCATTAGGAAAGTTCAGGATAATAGACAGGGTTTGGAGTTGAATGGGTTACATCAGCTTCTTGTCTATGAGGATGACGTGAATATGCTAGGAGAAAATCCACAAACGATTAGAGAAAACGCAGAAATTATAGTTGAAGCAAGTGAAGCGATAGGGTTGGAAGTAAATCCCGAAAAGACGAAGTATATGATTATGTCTCGAGACCAGAATATTGTATGAAATGGAACTATAAAAATTGGAGATTTATTTTTCGAAGAGGTGGAAAAATTCAAATATCTTGGAGCAACAGTAACAAACATATATGACACTCGGGAGGAAATTAAACGCAGAATAAATATGGGAAATGCGTGTTATTATTCGGTTGAGAAGCTTTTGTCATCTAGTCTTCTGTCAAAAACTCTGAAAGTTAGAATTTATAAAACAGTTATATTACCGGTTGTTCTGTATGGTTGTGAAACTTGGACTCTCACTTTGAGAGAGGAACAGAAGTTAAAGGTTTTCGAGAATAAGTTTCTTAGGAAAATATTTGGGGCTAAGAGGGATGAAGTTAAAGGAGAATGGAGAAAGTTACACAACACAGAACTGCACGCATTGTATTCTTCACCTGACATAATTAGGAACATTAAATCCAGACGTTTGAGATGGGCAGGGCATGTAACACGTATGGGCGATTCCAGAAATCCATATAGAGTGTTAGGTGGGAAGTCGGAGGGAAAAAAGACCTTTAGGGAGGCCGAGACGTAGATGGGAAGATGATATTAAAATTGATTTGAGGGAGATGGGATATGATGATAGAGACTGGATTAATCTTGCTCAGGATAGGGACCAATGGCGGGCTTATGTGAGGGCGGCAATGAACCTCCGGGTTCGTTAAAATCTAGTAAGTAAGTATTATTATTATTATTATTATTATAAATGAGCCTTCAACTAGACGTTCATCCGTGAGTATGCGATCGCACATGGCGGCTGGAAGCACGCTGTTTGCTGGCAGAGTCGGACATTCATAGTCCCTTAAATCAATCGCATAGACTGCTGATGCAAATTACAATAACCATCTACCTTTGTCATACAACATGTTGAAAATAAAGTCCTTTTGCTACCATATACAGGGACATCATTTTATTTTTACTAACATTTTTAATATTAACCTGTCTATACCTTTAGAGAACCGGAAACACCGCTTGCTCCCCCCTCCAAGACTGGAGTTCGATGATACTGGCGTAAAACACAAATCACTCTACTAGGTATAGGATGGAAGAAAAGTAGTTCATCCATTTAGGCCTACGTAAACTAGGAAATATCGCGATTTTGAGTTTGATCATTTTCATTAGGTTTTTCTTTAATCAAAGTACAGTACTGTATTAAGAACAAGTGTTTTTACTCACGAAGTGAGTTATCCATGCGAACGTATTCATTATGTAGTGTATACTGTCTACAGCACATTAGCGTACAATATAGAGAAAGAAGTTAAATTGAAAAATAATTAATCATAATATGAATATTTAAACACAATTTTGAAAATGGTGGCCGTTCATTTCGATACAGGCTTCAGTTCTTTTGTGCATATTATCGCACTATAGACTATTGCATCTAATTCCAATTGCCAGTTTCGTCCTTCGTACTAGTAACTCATGTTGAAATAATTCTGTACCTACTCTACGTACTGTGAATTCAATCTTCACTTCTGCCCGACCCGAAAATATAAAATTACTCAGACATGCTATCTACTGTCCGTCCAAGTTGTTATGCCGCAGGATTGTAGAAAGGGAGGAAATCACGTGACAGTTAATTACTTAACGAGGCCCTTTTATTTAAGTTAAATTAAACAGCTGTATAATATTACGTAAACGTCCAATTCCTAAGAGAAATTAATGTTTTCGGAAAAGAGCTAAGGCAGCCCAGCTTTTACAGAGGGGCGAGCAGAAGCAGGTGGGGGAAATCGGGATGCGACGTAGGCAAACGGACAGTACCTGTGTGAAAATATGATTCAATATTGAAAGCTCGTTCGTCACTGGAATACGCGAACATATTTCTGGAACGTACTATACTCAGTAACTCAGTACTGCTTACTATCTGCGGTCTTGGTTCTGTGTGGAGTTGGAACTTCCTTAGTAGAAGGGCTTGTAGTGAAGTACATTCAAAAACTCAGGTACAATAAAAATTGAAGTAAAAATAAAATGATGTCCCTGTATATATATGTATGTATGTATGTATGTATGTATGTATATATATATATATATATATATATATATATATATATATATATATATCGCACAATTTAAGAGAGGTGCATTAAATCGCATATATCTTATGAAATTGCTGAAATTTCCCTTCTTATATTTTCTTTAAATCTTCCAATGCATTCGGGTTATTCCGATACAGTTCAATTTTAAGAGGGTGAAGGGAGATGTTTCTATTTTGTACATTTTTTAAGCCACGTCCTTAATTTTTGTACACTTAATCATGGTGTGATAGATAATGATATGGTGAAGTTTTATTTCTGTGAGTCAATTAGTTTCTAAGTATTAACAAAAAGATTTTACTGATTAAATTGCAAACTTCTTTACCGTGTTAATATTTAGTATTTTACCTTGCTTGACTAGTTTCGAAGTCTTGTGCTTCATTGTCCCAAAAAAACTTCGAAACTAGTCAAGGAAGGTAAATATTAAATATTAACACGGTAAAGAAGTTTGCAATTTAATCAGTGATACACAAGTGTTAAAAATATATATAGAAAAATAAAGAACAGAAAATATTTTGAAAAAAAAAAAATTGTATATTTCAAAATGAAATGTGTCGCTCAATTTTTCAGTAAAATGTTTTAATGTTTTTGCAAAACCAGTGGCATATTCAGAAAAAAAAATCATGCACTAGTTTTTCTACTCTTTACTACAAAAAGGGGGAAAATATTTTTATAACCATTGCATATATAAAAATAGAAATTTTCCATTGCCACTAGGAATATTTAATTTTTTATTTCAAAAAGTATTCATTTAATCATAAAACCAATGCGTTATTTTGTTAACCGAAGTGTATAGAACATACTTAAAAATTTCATGTTCCTAGCATCAAAATTGGAAGAGCCTTTATGCTTCGAACCTGACGAAATGTGCTGAAAAAAAAGTGTGAGAAAAGATCTTGTGAAATATGCATGGAATAGAAATTCAAGGGTGCAACCATTTATATAGTGAGGATCACGTAAGTTCAGTTCCCAAACAGCAAATATTTCCGCCTTGTCAGTGTTGCCAACTGTTACCAGATATCACCACATGTAGTAAAATCACGATCCTATGTACTGAATGACTTCTTTACTCACAGTACTTTACCTTAATGTTGGAAGGTTATTCTAAATAGTTTCAATAATAATGAGAAATGTATTGCTATGTTCTATTCTTTTATTCCTTTACATTATTATTAGTATTAGCATTAATAGGTTACTAGACGTAAATATACAACAAAGTATAGTATATAATATTCAAGAATCAAATCTGTTCCAAGACCAATTAAATTATTGTCACTTCACTTCAAAGATTCCAGCGTACATATACTGTACTTCCTAAAGGTAGATAAATTAATAACCAATTGACTTTTGGTTGGAATTCGAATGAACTTCTGATTATCTTTTGAAATTAGTAAGGAAATGGATAATACAACTAGGCTAAAACTGAAATAATAATAAATCAACTTACAAAAATAATTTTGGTCCTTAAAAGCCATAAGTAATTTCACTTCTAGATACCTTTTTAAAGATTTCATTTGTTTGTAAATTGCTTAATAATGCTACACTTACACTTATTATTTCTGCAACTCCACGTCTGTCATTGAAAAAATGTATGATACATAACTGTGAAGTCTCTTTTTGGCTCTTGTGTCCTAAATTTAAATAAGAAAAAGCAAATGATTCAAGAAATGTGAGCTGGTGAAAATTAAATACTCAATTAATAAAATAATTACTACCAAAAGAATATTTTATTAATTCTATACAAAAGATGGATTACACAGAACAGATGGCCAGAAATCATAGATTTATACACAACATACAGCATGAAACGATCATCAAAAAATGCTTTTTGTACACAATAACATCTTTCAAACGAAGTGAAATAGCCAATAAGTTCAATAAATATTATGCTAATAAGTAATAATTATAATTAATAATTATCTACAAGTTGTAAAAGGGAATAAAATAGTATATTGTTGAAATTAGGGGGTTATGGTTTATTACGTGTATTTATAATTTTAATTACTTTTTCTACATTTAATTATATTTTAATTTCTATTAGATTAGTTGGTGGTGTGGTTGTTAGTTTTATCTGTGTACGTCAGACTATTAAGGAAAAACTGAAAGAAATATTAAATCTACTATCTACTTTATATAACAATATTTAATCAAGAACTGAATATTACTATTAATTTAATAACATAAGACCCAAAACATCTCCAAGTCCAGACAATACACATGCTGATTTTCTTAAACATGTTGGCAAACAAGCAAACTCACTACTTTTATCTTGTAATCTCATCTAAAATACAATATCTGTCTGGAGAAAATCTATCATAACATCAATTTCGAAAAGCAATTATTCAACTAATATCTTTTCGAGTTATCGACAGATACCACTTACTAGTATGATAGCCAAAATTATGGAAGAGATGATTTCATAGATTGAATTGGTTCCTGGAATCTAGTAACTAACTTTCATTTTATTGGGTTGACTTTAGAGAATTGCATTAAACAAATGGACAGATTTTAAATTTTAGTCAAGATATTAAAGATATTTTAAACAGAAAACAAAACAACTTAACAATTTTAATTTATTTTCAAGGATCATATGGCTCTGTAGATATAAATCACTTAAGAAATTGCAAACTTAGGGTGTCCATGATAAAGTGTTACACTGGGTCAGTGACTTGATTATTTGATTCATTGTCACAAATATGTAAATAGAGACAGATTCATCTGGGCTTCCCACATTGTTGTTTTCAGGAATACATTTTCCAATATTAATGTCGATGGTCTAACTAAAGAAATAGATCTTATGATAATCTCATCATTTGCAGATAATATGGTTGTCTAGAACAAAAAATCACAGTCCACAAATATTAATAAACTGAGCCAAAATCCCAACAGACTTTTTGACTCTACTTGGAGAACTCAAACTTGCTCAATTAAGGGAAACTTTACTAATAAAACACAATCCCAAGTTATTTCAAAATGAATAGTATATAAGGTAACTTTAACAGATGATGTTAAGAAATGTGATACTTCTCCAGACATTTTAAAAATCATTAGAAACGATAAATGATCTGGTCAGTGAGTGACTACATACAGTATTTTTTATAGATGGATCCTGTTTACCAAGCCATAGATGTAGTGGTGTTGTAGTACAATACCAGTATATTCCCTTTTACAGGGAATTATATTCAAACACTTGTTTGCCCCATTTTAACCGTGACAACGCTTTTTAGCTTTTTAAACATTCTGGTTATTGTATTGTGTTTGTGTTTAGTGAAAGATTTTAGATAAGGGCGCAAATAGCCATAGTAGCTGACGCGCCCTTTTTAAAAGCCACTAACTAACTAACTAACTTCAAACACTGACTAATTTTGATAGTGAAAATTTAGATACACTTTTAAGCTTACAAAATCTCCAGTATCGACTTCATAAATCTGAGAAGGCTGTCATACTATCAGATTCAAAATCAGATGTTCTTGCTGCAGTAATGGACGTAACAGCATGAAATCTCAATATTTTACAGTGTTTTAATATTTTAAGCAAAATGGTCGAATTACATCGACGACTGGTACTTCCGTGGATCCATGAACTTTATGGAGTGGGAGGTAATGAGGTAGCTGAAAGGTAGCAAAATTACTGTAAGGTTATCTATACCTGCATCTTACCACACTGTTAAAAGAATAACAAGATCAGAACATGACAATGTGGTAACAAAAATCGGAATGATTCTAAAGCAAATGAAAAAATTGCAATAGGCCATCCGGCGTCTGCTCCACGATGGAGGAAAATCCTCAGAAGAAACCAACTAATCAGACCAAATGGGGGATCCAAACTATCCTCGAGTGCAGCTCTGAATTTGCAGGCCAACGAGTCTACCGACTAAGCTACATTGGTGGCTCCACTAAAAATATGAAGTACATGGCACTCAGATTATTAAATTGACAAACCTAAACAATTATTCATCAGTTAAGCTATAAAATATAATACATAGCAAGCAAGTTAATTCAATTTAAAAGTATAAACAATTCAATCAGTTGAAATATACAGAAACTGATAATAAATATCATGCAAATTACTTCACATTACAAGCATAAACAATTCATCACTTGTGGTATACAGCCTACTATTTAATTTACAGCACATACAATTCATCAGTTAAGCTATAGACCTACAGTCTACTATTCAATTTACAGCATATATAATTCATCAATTAAGCGAAACAAAAATATAGTACAATACATAGTAAAAATAATACACCTAATTTAATAACTGAACTTCTATGAAAATCTACAGTGGCAGTACTCATATTATCACAGGCCATGATTGTCTCAAATATTTACAAAGAACTGATATTTCAGAATCTCCCCATGCCATTTCTGAAATCTCAATGAAGATATGGATCATTGTCTTGACTGTTTAACTTTACACAGCTTTCAATCATCTGGTTAAATATTGGAGTGCAAGATAACAAATGACATCAACTGCTGAACACTTGGTATCAATCAACCAACAACTTCATTACATTAAAGGGGAAAAAAAACTGAAAGAATTAATTGTATATAGACACAACACATAAGACAAGGCCGCTTCAGAACAGTAATTGGCAAGGCTCTGTTGTTTTAGGATTCTTATGTAGATTCAATTTCACCTGAAAGAAAAAAGTAGCATCTATAAGTAGTAGTAGTAGTAGTAGTAGTAGTAAAGATAATAATAATAATAATAATAATAATAATAATAATAATGACTGTGAAGTATGGAAATTAATATTGCAATGTTATATCAAAAGGTGATTTCACACCATCAACTCTTATCAATTAGTACAACTCTTATCATTTAGTACAATAAATCTATTATATTCAGTTGCAATCACCAGTAGCTGTTCTTTCCTCCATTTTGTTGTTGGCTGATTTTTCACAAGTCTGCTATGATATGCAGCACTATCCATGACAATAACGCATTGCCCTAATGTTCTCAGGTCAACAACTGTGTTTGCACCCACTTCTCAACTACAGGGCTATTCATAGCACTATGGTAGTCCTGACTTTTCTTTCAATTGCATGAAAAAATTAAATCAGCACCTGCAATAAAAATTATACCTGGGCATATAATTACGTCACATGAATTCACAGCATTTAAATAAAGAAAATAAAACATAACATAACATAACATGACATGACATGACATGAGATCCTCTTTGGTGAAAGGCTTTCCCACGTTTTTATTTAGTCACCAATTTTTATATTTTTGTACCCTGATTTAAAAAATTACTCTTGCCAAATTTATGTAAAATATAAATCAATATAACTTACCTTGTATAAATCCACCTTTCGTTCCGGCATCTAATCTTCCACCCTCATTTGTTGGTCTATGAATAACACCATTCATGTCACTGGAAACTTCACCTGGTTTATTTCATGAATAAGTGGGTGATCATACTTAAAAAAACAGAGAGAGAAAAGCAATTCACATTGACACTCTAAGAGACACAAAAATTTTAAAGACAGGAAAACCGTTCAAGAATTTTATAACTAACCTCTAGTTATAATATGAAACTATTAATTGCAAAACATGTTGTTCCCACCTGAATTCATTACTAGTAGCCTATATTAATTGCAATTTCATATTCCACATAAGTGTTAATCTATTTGTTAGTAAAAAATTCAATCACTCAATGTCTCACAATACATTGAAATTTACCATTCATAAAAATCCAAGTCTCATCCAAGAATACTACGGGTTTAGGGTTCTCACGCTCCACATTTCTTATATATTCTCTTAAAAACGAATAACATCACTTTCTCATACATGTGTATAAGGATCCCCTTTGCTCCATAGAAATTTCATCTCTTTCAAAATTTTTTTCACCGATGATAAGGATACTCTAAATAAATATGTTTCATAATCATCATTCATATGTTCCAGAACTTTTGCTGCTGTTAGTACTTCCCCTGTAACAGTAAATGAAAATTATGCCATATTTTTATACATAGGCCTATGACTAATATCAGAATTACATTGCATAAATCAACACAATAATTCCTGTAACTTCCCTACCTTTATGTAACTTGTCATAAATAAATCTCGCAATTGCATCTTTCGTAAAATCATCAGCATCAGTCACTGGATGTTTACGTAGTCTATGTTTTCCTGGTGTCACGAGTGGGGTCCCCTTGTGTGAATTTATCACTTTCGTGGCTGTAGTTAAGCCAAGCTGTAATAACAAACAATAACATAATACTTCTAAAAATTGTTATATCATAAAATTCATGCATAATACCAACATTTACAGCTATATGAATAGAAAATGATCAACATGTTAGGTTGGGTCTACGATAGGTTTAAGTAGGCTAATATTTAGGTAATTCTCCAGAAAAGCTACACCAAAGAAGGCATAATTTTATTTTGTTTAATTGATTTCTGTGATATTTACATAGTGATGAACACGTGGTTTTAGTGCACAGCCACAAATACTTTCAGCACAAAAATCCTTTGACACTTACCTGTATATTCTAATGCATTGTTGTAGTCCCTCCCTCAAACTTGTTACTAATTACCAATATAACATGCGAGAGGTCCAGGACGAAGAGAAATGGTTAGTTTCCCAGTAGTGCGTCCTCGTCCTCTCGAGTGTTATATCTTAACAAGTACTTTGGGTGGGGTAGCTTTTCTGAAGAAACACCATATTTAATATTACTTAGACCAGTCATGAATAAATTATTCAGCCAGAGTCAACGTTCCTATGCTTTATAGAGTATGTTATATAGTTATTATATAAAACTGAATTATTTTTAAGCACCATAACAGGCCAACATTCATGTAATATTTGCTGCAATATCAAGTTAATAATTACAATATGACTTGTATTTTCTTCGGCCGATGTGGCATGTAAATTGTGATCTGAACGGTTAATTTAATACCAAAAGAGAAAACTGGAAATTTACTTTCGTGCTGTTTGATTACTTGTTCGTCTAATTTGTAAATGTATTTAAGCTATCACCTACTGCAGTATTACAGTATCTTAAATGTATTTAGTTTGGCAATATGAAAATCACTGACTTGATTAAACATTAGGCCTAACCTAAAAATTTTCTTTTGTTTGACCACAATCATGAAATTATTAGTGCAAACTCCTAAAACTGAATACCACTTTGAAATGTATGCTTAAGAATACTTACTCCTAATAATTGTCCTATTCTGGTTGAAATTGCTGTCTCCGTTAGCATAATTCCTTCTTAATTATCTTCTTTCTTCAACTCATTATACACGTGAACTACAGATTTCTGAAGCGTACTCTGAATGCCACACATTTTCTTCCTTGGAGGAGTCACTGCAATACTATTTCATTTTTTTCACATAGTAATAAAAATCTAAACACGAAAGAAATTCATTAAAATTTGAAATAATATTTCTATCCATTACCCACGTGCATTATCACGCCCAAGTATATTATATTCATTCGTACTTATCTGACTATTCTTGAATTATAACCACAACGCAACACATAACATAACTATTATGTATTAATATTAATACTAATATTAATTAATTATTAATAAGTTCGAATTTCACTATCTTCCAGTAACCGGCTGAGAAATCTAGTACAATTTTAATTTCATGGAACTCCAGTACCGGCAAATATTGTCGATATTTGCCTCAGCTGCCAACATACCGGTTACAAAATCACTACCATTTATAGTATTTGTCAGTATCGAAATTCGAAACGAAGTTGGCAAAAGAAAATTCAACCTTCAAACTAGAAAATCACCATAATCCACTAGCATTTGTAGTAATGGGGGAAAAATGGTTAGGTTTCACCCTTAGGGTATCAAGTTACCTGATCTTCCCTATATATGTGCGTAATTTTTATGCTTTCGAGCGCCGCAGGGCATTGAAACTTGCTCAACATATAAATAAGAGATTGCTGATTTATTCTTTACAAAAAAATACTATTTTTGAATGAAAATTACCTGAATTTCACCCGTTACTTTCCTTAAGTTCCCCATAAATAGAAATCGCATAAGTTGAGATCCGGGAGTCGCGCTGGCCATATTTATTTACTGATTACCTATTTAAAAAATGTTCTCAATGCTAACGAGAGATCAGCAGTATGCATTGTAGCGGTGTCTTGTTGAAAAAATGCCTTTGTGCATTCAATGTCAGGTAATTCTTCTAGGAATAGTGTGATTATGTTATCCTGTACCTCTGCACATTTACGGTATTAAAAAAAATATATAAGCCCTATAATTCTATAAGCATTACGCGTACAGTACATCAATTTTTTAATCTAGGTGTTTCTGCATCCTAGTGTCTGTTATTCTGTGCTGATATAAGACCATGTAAACGAAACCATGCTTCATCCGTGAAAAAATTGAATGTTGATCAATAAAGTGACAGAAGACATTCGTGAAGCAATCGAATCTAATAAAGTAACAATACTAACACTTCTTGACCTTAGCAAAGCTTTCAACTCTGTAAATTTCGACCTGCTCACCCATAAATTGAGAAATCTGCATTTGTCAGAGACTGCTGTGAGTTGGTTCGAATCCTACTTACGGGAAAGACAACAATGTGTTGTATCCGGGAATCGAAGCTCTTCCTGGCTTAACATAACATCAGGTATACCACAGGGTTCGGTACTCGGACCATTGTTGTTCACAATATATGTCAGTGATATTACATCTCATGTAAGGCATTGTAACTATCACTTGTATGCTGACGACCTTCAATGCTACATCTCTTCCCGCTTAGATCGAATAAATGACGCTATAGATAAATTGAACAAAGACATTGACTCGATTGTGACATGGACAAAGAAATTCCATCTTAATATCAATCCTGGAAAGACACAAGCAATCATATTAGGACACAAACGGCAAACCGACGCTGTAAAGCACCTCGACATTTCCCCCGTTAAAGTAAGTACAGTGCATATCCCTTTCAGTTCTTCGGTAAAAAATCTTGGCATTCACATGGATAATAATCTCAACTGGGACATGCAAATCACAGAAACCTGCAGAAAAGTATATTCTATTATTCATGTGCTAAAAAGGATAAATGTTCATCTTCCCTCTTGCTTAAAAAAGTCCCTTGTGCAGACCCTTGTATTTCCCTATTTTGACTATGCTGACATTTTACTGACTGACCTTTCCAGCGACAACAAAATGAAACTTCAACGTGCTCATAATTTGTGTGTACGTTTTGTAAGCAATGTTCGTAAATATGATCATATTACCCCATCCCTGGAAGCAATAGGTTGGCTTAAACTAGATAAGAAAAGAAATTTACATTCACTTCTCTTTCTCTTCGAAATCTTGAACTCTTCTATTCCTTCGTACCTGTCATCTCGCTTCACTTACCTTTCTTCCCACCACAATCTGAACACACGCTCTCGCCATGAAACAATACTAACAATACCATCCCATTGCACCTCCTCATACTCATCCTCTTTCACAATAGCCCTGCCAAGACTCTGGAATTCGTTACCTGCTAGCATCAGGGACTGTCGAAATAAAATTCAATTCAAACGCAAACTTACTAGGCACTTGGTCAGTAATTGAGACTCGTTCAGTCATGGTTTCTTGTAAATAGTTCTTTTAATCTACCACAAAATATCTCAATATCCGGTAATTTCATCACCATAGAATTTTGTTATTGTAGGTTTAATTTGTAATTTAGTAAATACAAAAATATTCTTTGTTCTTAACTTCTATGATAAAATGTCTAGCTTTCATTAATCAGGTATTCTTGTCGTACTTTAATTTTTATTGTAATTGTAATTGTAAATTTAATATTAATTGTAATCTTATTGTTCATGTTATAGTTGTAATCCCCTGGTAGAGGGGCAGAGAAGGCCTGACGGCCTTATCTCTACCAGGTTAAATAAATAAATCTAATCTAATCTAATCTAGAGCAATTATTAACTTTATCCAACACTCAATTGCAGAAATTTTCTCTACTTGCAATATCACTTGGCTGCAATTCCTGAACAAATAAATTGGTACATAGGCCAAGCTGTTTTTGTTACACATTAATTTCGAGATCTTACAGTGAATATTCTTGTAATATCGTATGCTACAACCTCACGAAGTAATCTACAGACTAGCAGTACGGATGTTATTCTACATCCTTGGTACTCATTGAAATTAACCCCAGGCCCATAGTACGACCGAAAGGATTAGATCAATGAAAACATCCACGAACTCATCGGGAATCGAATCCCCGATCTTCCTGCTTGTAGAGTAATGCCACAGTCTAATATATACAGTCACGAAGCTTGAGTTTTTGAGGTTGCTAGGAACAGTAGACTGTGCAGGTACTATTTCGCATTGTCTGTAATGAGGCGATACTAGCGATCCTAGTGGTTCGCAACTATCTATGGATGCATATATTACATATTGAGCTTCGTAACTGTATATAATAGAGCAGGGCCGGGCATGAGAGCGGCTCCATTTAGTCTGCCAGAGCTGCTCTCGCTCCGCAAGGCACTTCAATTCCAAGCCAGAGCAGAACGCTCACGCAGTGGCGGACTCGCATTACAGCTACCTTCCCTGCATTAATATAACAAGAGCCACGGTTGTTCTAGTCATTCGGTCTGTCAGTACATAATAGTTTATAAGGATATTACATCAATCCATTGTACATTACAGAATTTATAACACTCATGAATTTAATGAAATAAACTTCGCTCTATGCACACATACAAATCATTACGCTTATTTACATAACTCATATGCATATACTGCAATCTCCTCACCACGGTTCTACGAGAAGGCTTATGGCTTCCACTTCCCCTACTTGCTGTGGACAGAGTTCATCTGCCAATATAATTAAACATCGCTTGATGAATTCACCTTCGTTGAATGTTTTCAATTCCTTTACAATTTCGTGGCAAATTTTGTAGCTAATTCTCATAGCCGATTCACTAAGTGCATTATTGTCATCCTGTTAATATATAATATAATATAATATAATATAATATAATATAATATAATATAATATAATATAATATAATATAATATGATATGATATGATATGATATATGATATGATATGATATGATATATGATATATGATATGATATGATATGATATGATATGATATGATATGATATGATATGATATGATATATAATATGACGTGACGTGACGTGACGTGACGTGACGTGACGTGACGTGACGTGACGTGACGTGACCATAAATTAATACAACTTAAAGAAAATGTTTCTCAGGTACATTATATTAGAGTATTTATTCGATATTTATATTGCATTATAAGTTATTATAATACATTTAGTAATATATAATTTTAAATTATACAAATATTATGATATATCATAGTATAGTATATTACAGTTCATGATATATAATATGATATATGATATATCATGAACTGTAATATAGCCTACTATACTATGATATATCATAATACTTGTATAATTTAAAATGATATAATTATTACTAAATGTATAATAACCTATAATGCAATGCAAATATCAAATAGATACTCTAATATAATGTATCTGAGAAGCATTTTTTTAAGTTGTATCAATTTATGGCGTTCATTACCAACATATTTGTCATATTCAGTAGCATGTTGTAAAGAATAATGCCGTTGAATATTGAACTTCTTAATCAGTTGGAGTGTTTTATGCCAAATTAAACACTTTGCTAATCCACTGCTCTCTACCAAAAAGAATTCCTCCTCCCATGACACATTAAAAGCATTGGGAGTAGCGGGCCGCTTTAGTGTATGAGCGGAAGCTCCGTCTTCAAAGTTCGCCATCATACTGCAGAGTCACCACTGCACCGACACTGAATGACGTACAGTACACATACGTCAGAGCGCTCGCAAGACGCGCTCTTTAAAGCACACAGCGCTCATTTCTCAGAATCACGTAATGTAGACTGTGGTAATGCCATAACCGTGATGCTACCGCGAGCCCCTTTTCTTAAGTGAAAAAGGTAGTATTTCATTTACTAAATATAAAAGAGAACAGTACAACTCCTTCATAACGTTAATTATTATTAAGGTAGTTAAAATGGTGGAATATAAATGTTGCATGTTAATTGATTCAGAACGAAATTGCTAATGTAATTACATGGAAATTGAAGAAAAATTAATAAATTTTAATGTCTTGATCCTCATAGCTCTTAGTTAACTTTCCTTCTTTCCTTCTCCTGCCTGGCTAGTCTCGTACCAACTTATTTCAAATCAATTTTCCAGCGTAACGTGTTTGTTTGTAGAATGAATACCAGCTTGCAGTGCAGACGGAAGGTATGATAGCAGACATGGTTAGACATCTGTCTGACAACGACATGGAGTTGAAGAAGCATTGCGCCTCAGCCATATTCAAAGTAAGTTTTCTCATTTCCTTTTGCTTTATGTCAGGATATTATTGTTTGTGAATTGTAACCTTGTATTTTTTCACACCATGTGTGTAATCAAGATAATATTCATGAAATTCCCAAGTGTCTCCCCACACTGAAGATACGAACTTCAGACGGAAGATTCAGTGCTAATTTTGAAAACATCACTTAACGATATTTAGTTAGTAGAATGTCGTAATATTCGTATGTATGTATGTATGTATGTATGTATGTATGTATGTATGTATGTATGTATGTATGTATGTATGTATGTATGTATGTATGTATGTATGTATACTACAAACTTAGCTGACAAATGAAATATCCTACAAATCTAAAAAAGAAACTGGAGATAAATTGAAGCATTCCCTGGAATAAAACGAATAAGACCTTAACGTACGTTACGTTACGTTGTTTTTTTTTTTTTTTTTTTCCGTTTCTAGCATATATGAAATCCTTAACACATCTCCCTCCTGACAAAATATTATTTACCTCCAACAAACACAGCGCCCTCTAGAAACATTTGAATGCAGTTCTGCGCAGTGCTGTTAAATACCATATCTAAAAATCCATTTTGAATCTTGCGTACACTACTTTTAACACTTGATTATAAGTAATTGATTAACATACAAAAAAAACACAAACAAATAAATATGACCACACAGGTGTATACAAACTCACATGTAATAGTTGCGACAAGTTCTACATTGGACAGACAGTCAGATCATTCCAAACACGCTACAAAGAACACATTAAAGCAATAACCAGAGGACACAATACATCTACATACGCCGATCACATAACCAATGCTAACCATACATACAATAACATAAATGGGGACATGGAAATCCTACACATACAGTACAACCCAAGAACCAAAAACTCAACACACTAGAACAATAAGAAATATACAAACACGCTAAAACACACCCCGATCAAATTCTCAACACATAGATCAACTTCAGTACACACACACACACACACTATTTGACTCCACTATTCAACACCTTTCAACAATCAAACGCACCCACACAACAGGCAGAGAAGTTCGAGATGACGCCGAGATATAGTAGATCCTGAGGATGGTGTGATGAAGCACCGAAACAGCTGTAAGTAGCACAGACTTACATAATTAACACGAGTAATTTCCGCTAGTTAATCAATTACTTATATCTAAAAAGTTTGATTCTGTATCTCAAATTCAAGATTTCGTAGTTAAGTTCTTGTTCCAGAGAATGCCTCAATTATAAGATTAAAAATAAATAAATCTGAGATACGACAACCCATGGCCGACCAGCCGGCTGCTGGCCTCTCGTCCATATGCCGAAACAGAGGTGGACGATTATCCAACGTATATTAATATTATAATAACGAGAGAGAGAGTATGAAAACGGACGAATAAATAAGAGGGGGATGAAGTCTACATAATTTAATATGAGAGAGGAAGCGGGTGTAGATTTCTTCTCTCATGTTTCCTATGCGACGATAACTTCTCGAAAGAAAGTGAGATATATCATAGGATCGAACATTACAAATGAAGCGGAAACACGCTTTATAAACACGCTCTTTATTACAGTGTCGCAGACATTGAAAATGTCTGTTTTAACTATGATACACAGAATATATTGGATTCTTCTTACATAATATAAGCTGTACAAATTTATCCATGTTGAATCTTTCGTACACTACTTTTAACACTTGAATATAAATAATTAATTAAATGGCGATCTTACTCGTGTTAATTGTGTAAGCATGTGCAGCTTACAGCTGTTTCGGTGCTTCTTCACACCATCCTCAGAGCCTACTAGATCTCGGCGTCATCTCGAACTTCGCTGCCTGTTATGTGGGTGTGTTCGATTGTTGAAAAGTGTTGAAATGTGGTGTCAAATAGTGTGTGTGTTCTGAAATTGATGTGTGTGTTGAGAATTTGATCAGAGTGTGTTTTAGTGTGTCTGTATATTTCATATTGTTCTAATGTGTTGAGTTTTTGGATTTGGGTTGTATGTGTAGGATTTCCATGTCATGGATATTTCAATATGAAATATACAGACACACTAAAACACACCCTGATCAAATTCTCAACACACAGATCAATTTCAGAACACACACACTATTTGACACCACATTTAAACAATTTTCAACAATCGAACGCACCCACACAACAGGCAGCGAAGTTCGAGATGACGCCGAGATATAGTTGGCTCTGAGGATGGTGTGAAGAAGCACCGAAACAGCTGTAAGCCGCACATGCTTACACAATTAACACGAGTAAGATCGCCATTTAATCAATTATTTATACAAATTTATTATGATAAAAGTTATTTTATTTCAAAATAGTGTGCCCAAGATAGTATCACAAGGGACTTGGTACGTCAGCATGGAGGTCTGGACCCCCTGGTGAAGCTGGCGAAGGACAAGAGCATTTGGGAGGACAAGCCTTTGCTGGCTGCAGTGACGGGCGCCATCTGGAAGTGCGCCATTAGTCCGGAGAACGTGCGCAGACTGGATGAACTGAGTACCGTCGACACGCTGGTGGCTCTGCTGCAGGACGAGGACGAAGAGGTGAACATCTCGATATGTTTTACTATATTTATTGATCATTAGTGTTTCAACTCTGTCTGTAATCCTTGACAAGATTTTGTATTTTGATTTTTTGGTCTAATTTATTTCCCACACTCCATTATGGTGAACGACACATTGAAAATACATAATGAGGACCTAATTTCAGTATCCTGGCACTCGACAACCATATGATGCAACAGTCCAGAATTTCGGGAAAAAGTGAAAGAAACCAATTCACTTTTACTACGGGAATTTATATGGGTTTAATATAGGCTCATATTTTTGACACCGTGTGTATAATGAAGTAGAAATACAGCACAACACTTTTCGTACGATTTCTTCGTACATAGAACTATAGTCGCGACGCTGTTATTCCCGGCGTGACTCCTCCTCTTTGCTTATGTCTTAGGAAGTGAAGGCTCTATAAAGTCTAGGTAGGTAGTATCGTTCGCCATTTTTGTTCTTTCGTTGCCGAGCTACCAGACGAGGAATCTATTTGCCACACCGTTAAACATTATCATGTTGTAGCTCCTATGATAATAAATCAAACACACTGTAATTCAGCAAATAATTGAGCGGAAAATAACGTGTTCGTGTGCTTTCTGCGAACGCCAACGAAAGAGCCAAAATGGCGGGCGATTATATTAAGTATTTATCGAGCCTTAAGAAATGAATAACGTCTTCCTCAACGAATCACAAGACCCACACGTTTAAATGTAGCCGACCTGCAACGCGATTGGCTGCCGGAAATTAGAGCGACGGGACTATAATTAAAAAAGTTTCGCTGTTCTGATCTACTGCATTATCACAAACTGAACTGGAACTCTGCTGTATACTAATTCTGTAACCTTGACGTCCCTTCAGCCTGTGTTATCTGTCCAAACTTAATTAGCCTACGGCTTTTAAGGAACCCGCAGGTTCATTGCCGCCCCGGTCCTTATCCTGTGCAAGATTAAGCCAGTATCTATCATCATATCCCACCTCCCTCAAATCCATTTTAATATCCTTCCATCTACGTCTCGGCCTCCCCAAAGCTCTTTTTTTTTCTATTTTTTTTTATTATCCAATTTAATAAACCCTATTTCACCCTGAGGTATATTAGGGTTATAGTTGGTATCAAAATACATATTTTATAAGCAATAAACAATAATAAAATTTTAATACAAAATTGTGGTCAAGGTTACAATTCACATGAATTATGTACAAGAATGCACCTTAATGAAAGAATGGGTCGTTTCATAAAGCCTCAAGGCATGTCTCTATATTTATATCTAATGGTTATAGGAAGATATATATATATATATATATATATATATATATAATAGCTATTAAACATGTTATTCAAAGCTCTTTTTGCTTCCGGCCTCCCAAGTAACACTCTATATGCATTTCCGAATTCACCCATATCTGTCCAAACTACACAACACAAAACCTTCCGACCCCGTTGCGGGGAATGTAGAAGCTATTTTCGCGGCAGTCGCGTTCGATCTATGAAACTAAACGACCGACGGAATTTATCAGAACGGAACCTGTTTCCTGGCGAATTCTTTGTGTAGTTTCAAAGTAATAATTAACTAGTAGGTATTAAATGTGAAGAAATTCTTTCAGTTGTTCACGAGAAATCCTTGTAAACAGACGGACGGACGGTTATGTGAAACCGCATCCATTGGAATTAGGGATATTGAAATCTTTTATGTAAAAATCTCAAAATCTTTTTTTTTATGTCGCAATATTTTCTATTTGTACGTCTCTATGCTGAATGAGTTAGCATTGTTAATAGAAGTTACATTATTGAATGAGGGAGGTGTTTGTTAAGCTTCGTACCGAAAATATATTAATAATACTTCGTTATTTACGTTATTTTTTACTATACATCTACTTTACGTTATGGGTTTTAAATATTTCATTTGTTACATAGTCATGGACGGGGTAAGTCAAGCTCCTTTTTCCATTTGGCAGTACTTCAAAGTTCGCTATATTCTGTATTGCAATAGATTATGCTTCTTCGTGATTGAAAACAGTTTATTGTCACTTGTTAACCTCTTGTTTATTGACTAGACGCTATTGCACATGGCTGGTTTATGAAGGTCTTGGTCAAATTTATCGATTCTTTATGTCGTAATACCGTATACGTTTCCACACAATAACCGCTGGATATCACGCAAGAGCTAGCAGCGACATAGGACAACTACACGTGGCCTACTTCGATTCCTAGTATACTCTACGTTCCTTTTAGTTTTCCATCGTTACTATAATTTATTATGTCTGTTATTATTAATAATATCGCGGTTTAGGATACGATTCTTGGAGGATAAAATTATTTCTAAATGCTATACTGTAAGGTCTATATAAAAACAAACGACTATATTAAGACACAACATTTGTTCAACATCTACTTGGAGGATTTAGTGAAAAACTGTTTTTATAACATGGGAGAGGTGATAGTAGGAGGAAGAAGAATAAAGTGCGTAAGATTTGCTGATGATTTGGCTTGTTAAGAGAAGAGGAAACGATACTAAACAGCTAAATGGCAGCTGTGAATAGTAGACTATGGGCTGAAGATAAATGCAAACAAGATGAAGACCATGGTTGTCTGAAGAAAAATAGATAAACTTGCGAATTCTAAATGAGGCAGTAGAGCAAATGGACAGCTTCAGATACTTGGGCTGTGCTAACATGAGCTGCTGCCAGAAGTTAAAAGGAGGATAGCAATGGCAAAGGAAGCTTTTAATAGGAACAGGAGCATCTTCTGCGGACCTCTGGAAAAAGAACTAAGAAAGAGATTAGTGAAATGCGTTCTATATAGGGGGGCATTGTGTGGAGCAAAAACATGAACATTACGACGAAGTGAAGGGAAACGACTAGAAGCATTTAAAATGTGGATCAGTGGCGGCTCGTGCCTTTCTTGGATGGGTGTTCACAAAAATAAAATATTGGTAATGAACACACTGATATAGGCTATTCTCGTATAGGTGAGTCACACGTCAGAGATAAACGAGTTGTAATGTGCATGTACCAAATCTACGCATATACACCAAAATTAAAACCATTAAACAAGAGTAGAGTAAAATTAATTCATAGGACTCGCCTTCACTGCTGTTGTTGAAGATCTAGATTTATTTGTAGAGAAACTCCATGCGCCTAGTTTTGAGAGATGCAAATTTATCAATAACTCTAATGTCGTTAACAAGTTTTTTTTCCACGGCCAACATAGCCAATGTACTTAATCGCTCTTATGTCATTGTGCTACGGAGGAATATTTTAATCCTCTCTTAATTTAACACCCTCACAACTTTACACACGTGTGTTACTTACTTTGCTGAACAAAAGACAACAGAATCAGCCCCCGTGCGTATCGGTATTTTGAAAAGAAACAGTAAAGAGAGAAAACGAGGAAAGAGGGAGAAAGGAACAGGATGCCAGACCCAAGGGAGATGGAGCATCTCTCTTTCTCTGTCACTAGCACGTTAAGGCCTGTGCGAGCCAGAGCTATTGTAACCATTGTACCAAACCAGAAAATATTCTCGCCTGAGGCTATTCCACCCTGCTACGGAAAAATTGTGCGAACTGCTGTCAACCTGTCCAATAGAGATTTAAAGACACACGACACACGAACGGGACATTCTCTCGAGACGAAAAATGTAGGAACGTCATTACACATTGGACAGTAATAGATGTAATAATATTAATACAGTAATATGTACGATTATTGTTTGTTTTTAAGGTGTTCACGTGCTCCTGTGCTCATATAGAGGAACCGCCACTGATGTGGATATGTAAAAGGATGAAGCATGTGAAATGGGTATGTTGTGCATTTTTATGGTGTAGCCTATTTATTATGACAAAAGATGACATGCATATCTCTATTATTTTTCTCTCTAACCCGTTGTTATGAAAAATGATTACTGTGACTTTATACAGTCGTTCAAATTTTAAATTCTCGTTCGCGAAAAACTGCAAGAAATGACATCACATTTTGTCTCGCAGTCACAGAATTAAAGTAGCGACCTACATTTTTTAATGAGGCGTCTAAAGCTATCACAGCTAGATGGCACTATTATCGATTAGCGTACAAGCGAAGCAGTAGTTGCAAGATGGCGGCACTTTTGCACGAGTGTATTATTGGCGACTTCATCCGAACATTGATGCACCCTTTGTCTCTGGCTGGTAATGATGCACCCAAGAGTCGTGACCTGTGGCTATCCCGGCTAGTATATCAGAAAATCACTAGTGGCGGAGCTCTTAAGATGCTTAGCCTACCCAAAAAATCTGAGTTATTATTATATCTAGTAACAGTATAACTTAAGTTCGTTATACGATGTATCGTAACACTTGGTTCCACTCCAATCCTTCCATATATTAAATTCGCTGTTGGCAGTCATTCCACTGCGAGAGGCTTGTGGCAGAAGCCTCATAGCCAGGCGCAACGGCGTCGCTCACAGGCAGCAGCACTCGCAGCTTGAGGGGAGGCTAGGGTACCGATTCGCTACGACTCAGTAACAGGATGAAGGACTAAACCCAACCGCAATATAATACGCCGCGCTATGCTGGTTTTCTGTAAATGCGCTGCATTGTTGAGTGTTCGTTTAATCAAAAGTGCATGCATGTGTGTTACATACTAATTTTATGTAAAATTCTTCATATTGAGAGAACATTGAGGTCATTATTTGCAGAATTAAAAGAGAAACCGTTTTCAAGTTGAGTGTATGGAACAAAATGAGTTTACAAAGATAAGAGATCGACACCACATTTATATATTAAAGTAGCGGATGGAGAAAAACAAAATAAGGTAAGCAGATTTTTTCAGCCTACCCAGTATTTACACCTTAGCTTCGTCACTGAAAACCACTGAGCCAAAGAAAGAAAGAAAAAGAAAGAAAGAAAGGCAGATAGGAAGATGCATAGGAAGGCAGAAAATAAGAAAGATAGAAGAACTGAAGAAAAGGATGATATAAAGATATGAAAGGAGTCATTAGGGAAGATAGTTTAGCAGAAACAAAGGCAGGAAGGTAACAATTAAGAAAGAAATAAAGAAAGGAAGAAAAAAGAAAGACAGGTACGATATAAAGAAAGAAAGGTAGGAAAGCAGGAAGGCAGAAAAGAAAAAGGCAAGAAAAGAAAGGATGGTAGCAGGAAAAAAGGAAAAAAAGAGAAATTGAACAATGCAGAAAAGAAATAAGAAAACAGGAAGGAAGAGAATGTTAAGGATTAGGTTATGTTATAGAATATTTATAATAAATTTCGCCACAATTAGGGAAATGGATTGAGTTTACTAAAAACTAAGAAGCACTTAAATACAATTTATAGATTTGACCAAGACCTTCAATAACCAACCAAGAACAATAACAGCTGGCAAAGGCAAGAGGTTAATAGGAGACAATAAAATCTCCCAAGCCAATGGGATCGTTTCTTGTAATGCATTTAAAGAAAGTAATGACGGATGAAATGGCAAAACAACTTAGCCTACGTATTTTGAATCAGACAACGATATGTGCAAGCCAATAGAAACATGCGCAATAGTTACACGTAAGCACCACACAGATGCAAATGAGTGGAATCCAAGTAGGCCTATCGTACAACACCAGACGGGTCAAGAAGACCACCAGGTCCCAGTGGTGTCCATGGAGACTGAACACTCCGTGAACACCGGTCCGAGACGGCATAGAAACCATGTACCGGTACCATCTTACGATTAGACCCCCTCCCTAGAAAAAGAAAGCCATCCATCATACGTCAAATTCGATTGATTTCGTAAGAGCATAGGTGTACAAGTGAACGAATTTCTTATGCAAGACTCCTCTCTATTTTTCCTTTGTGTTGTTTTTCTGTCTATTTATAGATCAAGTGTTATAAATAATTAATCTTTAACAAAGATATAGGCTACTCAAAAGGTAAATAAGACAAAATGAACATCCTTTCCCTAGTCGTGTGAACCAGGCGCTGCACGAAGTGGACTTAAATTCACTATTCACGCTACAAGAGATTGGTAATTTTTTGTATCTTTCGTACACTATTTTTAACACTTGAATATAACACACAAGAACAATATGAAATATACAGACACACTAAAACACACCCCAGTCAAATTCTCAATACACAGATCAATTTCAGAACACACACTATTTGATACAACTCTTCATCACACAAACGCACCCACACAACAGCCAGCGAAGTTGAGATAGTGCCGAGATCTAGTAGGCTCTGAGGATGGTGTCGAATAGCACCGAAACAGCCGTAAGCCGCACATGCTTACATAATTAACACGAGTAAGATTGCCATTTAATCAATTATTTAATTTTGTGCGAGATCGTGCGTATTTGCTTGGTTTCCGCACAAAACCAATCCGCGGAAAGTGTAAAATTCCACATTCAGTATTCCCAACTTAACACACATAACAATTTCCCTCTTCTTACCGCTTAAGTGACATATTCATTTTACTGCTTTAGGCTTTTAACATATTATTTTTAGAGATGTTCAATATAGTAATAATTATAAATTGGAAACTTACCACTGCAATTTCACCTAAATTGCACTGTTAATTATTGTTTTTAAATATTTGCAAAAATTAAGTAAACTCTACAACTCCACTAAAGTTACTGCATTCGTGATGCAAGTAACATTAAGGAAGCCGTGAAAAAATCAACAAGACCGGCAAAATTAAACTTGCCGATGTTATTAGTGCAATATGTTATATAAATAATATTGTTAAAATATTAAAATGAAAAATAAATCATTACATAACCTTACCGTTTGTTTTAAGTTCGCATTTATAGACTGGAGGGGGGGGGAAGACAGACGTATATCACGGCCTGCTGGAGTATAGTAAACACAGAAAATATTTTAAAGCAACCATGTTGGAGATAGATATTTTTGTTTTGCAAATTTGCCGCCATTGAACAGAAACCAAGATGGAGATTTCATTGCAACTAATTAGAAATTCCTCTTTAACTACGTTTCGCTTTTTCAAATTTTTCGTCGAATATGAAAACTTCAACATACCGCTCTTGTAACACATATTACTATTTTGTATCTAGAACTGACGGTAGTCACGGATCCGTCTGGAAGTACCACTTTCGGTGGCTCTTGTATCGACATCATGTGCGAATGCTACGTTCCTTATGTTTGCTGCGCAGCTTACGTCATTTAGCTAATTTAATTCTCATACAACCGTCTCCTCTTTGTCATAACCGAAGAAACACACACCGATATTGTCGACATCGAACAGCCTTCTCCACAACCACAACTATCACCGTCACCACAACTGCCCATGAATAAATGCGATAATCCACATCCGTCCACTTCGAAAGCATTGTATTAATCTATGAGCATTCATTCATTCATTCATTCATTCATTCAATAAAGGAAAGAAGTTCAAAACATTTCTTCCGCCAATTACGCCCAGAATTGTCCTCACTGACAAACGTAGTTTTACGTCCATAAACACTTCCACTCCCTTCTCTATTATGCGTTTCCAGTTGAGAATGCTACATTGGCTTTACCAGAGTCGTTTCGAACAATTTTGAAATGCCACTTGGATATAGGGGATGAAGAGCATCCCTTTTTCCAAGAATCTTCTTACCCCCGGCCTTCATCCCATTTACCTAGATGACGACAGTGTCCAAAACAACTTGGTAAATGTCAGTGCTGCATTTTTAACTGAAAACGGAAGATAATGAGCCAACACTGTGTTTTATTGCGACTTTACTTCTTACAGGTCCTGACAAACGCAGTAGGAGGTCTTGCTGAATGCGCCAAATTCCCAGAAAATCGCACGGAAATCCGTTCTTGTGGTGGTATTCCGAAACTTATCACTCTCTTGAGTGGAAACAACGGCCCGATGCTGGAGAACGTGTGCCGTGTGCTCGGGGAGTGTGCCAACGAACCGGAGTCCATGGAGATCATCGACCAACTGGACGGCGTGCGCCTTATCTGGTCCCAGCTGAAGCACCCTTCACCAGCCGTGCAGGCCAACGCTGCGTGGGCTCTCTGCCCCTGCATACAGAACGCTAAGGTAGACTTACTCTATTTTTATTTTCATTGAAGAATTCAGAAAAAAAATTCCTAAATATCTGTTTAGGATAAATTTCAGAACACGGATTCCTTCCTTTCCCTCTTACTTCAAAATTCCAACCTTGTGCCCACAAAATAAATTATTGGCACTGAAAAGTGGCGTTTCGTAAGCATGATGATGTGCATTCAACAAACGCAGACAAATCTGCTCTTTTTAGTATTTTAAGATATAATTGTAAGTGAGGAATCCGTATATTGAAATTTTTCCTTTGTTTACCTACAATATTCGTATTTATCTACTGGATGTCAGATTGGAGATTCAGGGTAGTTTGTATTTTCCCTAAGGAGGTATAGTCCCGTCGCTCTAATTTCCGGCAGCCAATCACGTTGCAGGTCGGCTACATTTAAACGTGTGCGTCTTGTGATTCTCTGATGAAGATGTAAAGCATTTCCTAAGGCTGGATAAATACTTAATATATAATCGCCCGCCATTTTGGCTCTTTCGTTGGCGTTCGCAGAAAGCACACGAAGACGTTATTTGCCGCTCAATTATTTGCTGAATTACAGTGCGTTTGATTTATTATCATAGGAGCTACGACATGATAATGTTTAACGGTGTGGCAAATAGATCCCTCGTCTGCTAGCTCGACAACGAAAGAACAAAAATGGCGAACGATACTACCTACCTAGACTTTATAGAGCCTTGACTTCCTAAGACGTAAGCAAAGAGGAGGAGTCACGCCGGGAATAACAGCGTCGCGACTATAGAGGTGTTGTTTAATCAGCTGTCCAAAGACAGGTTTGAACCTCATAAGTGACATCAATAAGGCGTCACTCATGAGACAACTAAGTCACAGGATGGCTAGGAGGTGGCCAGTTCCTATCCCCTATCCCCCTCCATTGCATACATTGCTGACTAGTTACATATTACACTAACCAAACTTGAGATGTATACAAACAACTGTTCTTTCTCTGACACATTGTCAAGTGAGCTATACTGCCAGAACCTAAATCAGAGAGTAGAGGTGTGTATGGAATTTTCCTCTTCTTACTGAAGGTTGAATCCACATTAATCTTCAGGTGAACAAAAGGATGAGAAGAATACGTAGCCTATTGGTTAAGGTTCTTACAAATGACTCACGTAAACATATCCCTAGTCACAAAGAAATACCTTCTTTTCACAGTTGGTTGTAAATATCGATTTTGAAATGGTAAGCCATAAAATGGTTTTGTTTTGCTCTTACTGCGATGGCCTGGAAGGTTTGAGAGAATTATGCCATGTAGGACGAAATAAGGAAACTATTTTAGTAGATGAGAATACAGTGAAACTTCCCTTAACGGACACTTCCCAATAGCGGACTCCTCTCAATAGCGGACATTTTAAAATTCCAAAATTCTTCCAAATAGCGGACATTCTCAATAACGGACGCAGACAGTGAAATGTATCTCCCAACAACAATTAAAACTTCCAAATAAGACAGCGTAAAAAAAAAAGACGGTTGTAAATTAAACTGAACTCTAACGGAATTCTTTGCAACAATCCTTATCGTGCATTTGAACGTTCTTGTACTTTATTGAAGGTAAGCAGCACAGTTGTTAGTTGTGATACTGTACGTGAGCAGTCCGTACTTTCTTAGTTTGTCAAGTGGAGTGTTCGGAAGTACAGTCACATTAAAATTGTCACAAAAACGTAAACGTTTGTCACTAAAAGAGAAAGTGGATATTGTAAACCATAGTGAGAAGGAGAAATTAAGTGTTCGTGAGTGGGCCCAAAGTTTAATGTGGGTAAAACTCAGGTTACCGGTAGTAAAATTTTGAAAAACAAGGATTTTATTTTAAAGTGATACACTGAGAATGTAATTCTAGATTTCTTTGTGTAAGGTGAAGTGGTGCAGTGACTGATGTGTATTTCATTTACAAAACATTTACTGGCACGATTTCTCTCTGGATGAATACTGTAAATAATCTCACTGTCTACTGTTACTTTATTGTAAAATATATTGCTGAATATGTATGAGAAATTTTAATGTACTGTATACATACTAACGATTTTCTAAATAGCTGACACTTTTAAATAACGGTCCACACCTGTACAGTAACGGTCAGCGCGTCTGGCCGCAAAACCAGGTGGCCCGGGTTCGAATCCCGGTTGGGGCAAGTTACCTGGTTGAGGTTTTTTCCGGGGTTTTCCCTCAACCCAATACGAGGAAATGCTGGATAACTTTCGGTTCTGGACCCCGGACTCATTTCACCAGCATTATCACCTTCATTTCATTCAGACACTAAATAACCTGAGATGTTGATACAGCGTCGTAAAATAACCCAATTAAAAAAATCTAAATAACGGACATTTAATTTTTCCCCGGCAGTCTCCGCTATTGGGAAGTTTCACTGTATTAACAAATAATGAATCTATTACATACAAGGATTTAACGATTGTTACTTCCACTAAATAAGTAGAATTATCATTGCCATTGCCATACTGAATTGTTTGATAATCTTTCATTCAAGCTTCAATTTTCCAACTTAGAGTTAGCATGACACTTATTTTGTACATTACTTGTCTATATCACAGTCTACTATATACAGTCACGAAGCTTGAGTTTTGAGGGTGCTAGAAACAATAGACTCTGTAACGGTACTATTTTGCATTGCCTGTAATGAGGCGATATTAGCAATCCTAGTGGTGAGCAACTATCTAATGTTTGCATATTTACTACGTATTGAGCTTCGCGACTGTATATACTAGACTGTGTCTATATGCTGAGGAGATCTAACAACTTGCACAGTTTAAGGGGAGTTTTCGACACGAGTTCATTAACAATTTCTTTTCTACAGTAACATAAGTTTTCCGAACCCTTGTGTCCCGGCCGTATATGAAGCTTCTGGTTGGAATTGAGCTTGAATTTTTTTTATAGTTGTTGCTATGCATTGTACAAGGGCCATCCGAAATGAATGTCTCCTATTTTCTTGCGTTGACCTGTAACGTCTGAGCAGGATGTTAGTGGCGTTGTAGTAAAGGTTTAACCTTCATGCTAATGTTCTGTTAGTTTGCTTGTCGTGCGACAAATAGTGGCAGGAGGGCAGTCTATCTAAATAATATCTGACATAGAGGTGCGTAAGAAACAGAGATGTGTTGCTGAATTCCTCATTGACGAACAAATTTCACCCATTGACATCCTTCGTTGCTTGCTGAAGGTGTATGGAGACTATACAGTGGATGCAAGCACAGAGAGGCCGTGGGTAGTGTTTCAACAGTGATGAAAATTACAGTCTTCTGGGATAGGCAGGATGTGATTTTTTTGGATGTTCTGGAGCTTAAAGAGACTGTCAATCAGTGGCGTAGCATGAAATTTTGAGCAGGGGAAGCTAACTCAAGTTGTCTTTCATGTACATATGAGAAAACGTATTACAAAAATATAGTCTTAACCTGTAATTGGTGAGGTGGTGGCTGTGAGTACCCCGCCATTGTAAGAAAAGAAGCCTGCGCCAGGTGGATGTGCGGAGATATTTTTTTCTTTTTCATTGCTTATTATGCTGCCTGCTTCCCTAATTTTGAAGAAAAACCTAGTTAAAACAAATAAAAGTACTTGATTATATAAATTAAAAATTCAGTTTGATTATCTGAGTGCTACGATACAAGTTTCTAAGTTGAGGTAAGTGCAATCCCCACCCCACCAGTTACGTGACTAGAAAAATACCTCACCACTTACGGGTTAAAATAAATAATAGTCAATGTCAAGTCAGCAGTCCGAAGATTGGTTGGAACCTCGTAACACCAATAAGGCATGACCTCAAATGGTACGTAGTAGAATATGATTTCATGGTTTACTCATATTTCTAACAAATAGATACCTATAGTATAACATTAGCTCACTCCCTGTCATACTTAGAGAAATCACAATATTAACGGTCAATAGATACAGTATCACTATCATTACATAAGTATGCGTCTATGTTTTGGTTGTGTCCTTCATTGACAGCAAGGAAGTCGGCCATTTGTTTTCTAAATCACATCTTTGTTCGTAAGTCAGTCTTGATAATAGAACTGTCCTAAAAAATTCAAGTAAATTGCTGTCAGGAACTGTTATTTCACTCATTATTTATTATATCAGCCACAATGCACACTAACACTTCAACTGAACACAACTCACGAAAGGGATAGCCTAACTCGGAAACTAAATTATTTTCAATGTAAAAGCTAGCTTCTTGCGAGCCTTGAGACCAGGTTAGTTCAGTTAGAAAGGGATGGAAAATCTGCGGAGTGGGTTACGCAGAAGAATGAGTGAAAGAAACCAGTCTTGTGCAGGCATCTTGTTTACTGCTGCATCACGAATCATCTTGAGCTGCCGCATCACAATATTTATCGCATTAAATACAAATTCTATTAAAATTAATAAATAATTTTGTTCATAAACAGCAGGTTTATTATGAAATTATTATTAACTGGGGAAGTTGAGCTTTTTAGCTTACATTGATGCTACGCCACTGCTGTCAATTCTGAATGCTACAAGATGACGCTGGCTAAACTGAAAGCCCGAATTTTCAGTCAGGCCAGAGAAGAAAGCCTTTCACTTGCAATACGAAAACGCTAGGCCTTATATCAGTTTCGCGACCACAGAGTATGTTGCATGCATGCTGGATTGTCCTACCACATCCACGATTTAGTTTGGATTTTGAGCCATCTCTGGGCAACATTTTCCAGACAAGGATGCTATCATCGCAGCTGTAACAAAGTGGCTTGCTCTGTCGGTTCAGTTTTTTATGAGTGCTGCACGCAGGTTCTTGTTCATTGCTGGCAAAAGAGCATAGCTAATTGTGGTGAATGTGTGTAAATATAAATGTATCTAGCTGAAATCTTACTCTGTTTAGCTGTGTTATTATGATATCTGTATCTGTTGTAGTTTCCATTAAAATAAATAAGAAGTATTACTTTCGGAATGACCCTCGTATATGCCTATGGTGTGATTTATATAGAATTCAGGCAGTGCATATTTCATACCATATTCATCCTCCTCCAGTCTTGATACTGAATTGCTAGCTATTGATGCTGCTCTTCAGTGCGTTACTCAAATTTCTGAAAAATCTATTTGCATACTTACCGACTCCAAGGGAGATATATTTAATATAATTAAATATGTACCAGACCTATATGCACATAGAATTATTCCAATTCAGAAACAACTAAGTAAATTAAAAGAACTCTAAAAGGAAATAACATTTCAACGAATACCTAGTTATTGTGACCTAGTTATTGTGGTATACCTGGAAACGAGAAAGTCGATAATATTGCAAAATAGGCAACACATTTGCAACCAAGACCTCTTCAAGTGATATCTCTATCCAATGCTTTTGCTTCAGTAAAGTCTCATTTTATAAACCTATGGATCAACAATTCGCTCTCTTCTAACAAAGGAAAAATTTTACAGTCTGTACAAAAGAAACCAAATGACCTGGAAATGTACAAAAACTTTCCCAGACATGTTCAAACATTTTTAACAAGAGCCAGAACAGGTCACATTGTCACTCAATTGTACCTACACCGATTTCACAATTCTGATAATCCTACTTGTCTGTGATGTAATAATCATGATGAAGATCTGGAACACATTCTTCTATACTGTCCATCCATAAACCACAAAAGAAGTAAATTAAAATCATCAGTACCAGTTGCAGAAGACACAGCCCTGCAGTATATATTGACTACACCCCACCTCTGGCTACTAGCAACAGGCATCTATAATGAACACCGATCAAAATATCCCTCATTTCTCGTGAAAAACAACAACTGAATAGACTACAGTGGATTATAGTGGACTTTATGTTGTCATCAAACATACATTAAGAAGATTGATTGATATTTCAGATTTTGGAAAAGAATGGGATATGTCTGTAAGAATGTGATGGTAGATAATTTGGGAAATGTTTACTCAATAGTGAGTATTTCACTTGCGTCGTGAATTATGTGTAATTTAATGACACCAATTTCTTTTTATGACATGGTGCTACATTGTGAAACAGGAACTGTCAACACATTATAATTTTTTGTTCAATTATGCCAAATCTTATTGTATAAAATTCCATTTATAGGATTCTGGTGAGATGGTAAGAAGTTTCGTGGGCGGTCTGGAGTTGATTGTAAGCCGTCTCAAGTCCACGGACACCAATGTTTTGGCGTGCGTGTGTGCAGCCCTGGCAAAAATCGCACAAGACACAGAGAACCTGGCCGTCATTACTGACCACGGTGTTGTGCCTATGCTGGCAGAGCTCGTCCTTACGGTAATTCATTCTAATATCATAGTACGCCATCAGTATCTCATTCGTAGACTATTGAAACTGCAGAGAGTCTAAAGTGTATTCACATCTTAAGAAATGATAGAAAATGCATAATTTTATAGACAAAATGTGAAGTTCAACTCAACAGAAAATTTTATGCTTAGCTTAGTGATAATTATTATTAATATACCAAGCATCTAACTCAGTGAAAACATTAGAAAGACTCACAATGCCAACAGAAAGAAGTATTTCAGTCTATAATTTTTTTTCAGTCTCTTTTGGGATTGGCCTCCATCAGTGCCATTATTTCTCACAGCCTTCATTTCTTATCTTCCGAAGTTGTATTCCTAAAATTTGTAATGCGTAACTTTGAACAGTATTCTTATGCCTTATTTATGCCCTTGATTCAAACCTACATGTAATGATGGCTTCTTACTTACTTACTTTCTGGCTTTTAAGGAACCCGGAGGTTCATTGCCGCCCTCACATAAGCCCGCCATTGGTCCCTATCCTGAGTAAGATTAATCCATTCTCTATCATCATATCCCACCTCCCTCAAATCCATTTTAATATCATCCTCCCATCTACGTCTCGGTCTCCCTAAAGGTCTTTTTCCCTTCGGCATCCCAACTAACACTCTATATGCATTTCTGGATTCGCCCATACGTGCTACATGCCCTGCCCATCTCAAAAGTCTGGATTTAACGTTCCTAATTATATCAGGTGAAGAATACAATGCGTGTAGTTCTGTGTTGTGTAACTTTCTCCATTCTCCTGTAACTTCATCCCTCTTAGCCCCAAATATTTTCCTAAGCACCTTATTCTCAAACACCCTTAACCTATGTTCCTCTCTCAAAGTGAGAGTCCAAGTTTCACAACCATACAGAACAACCGGTAATATAACTGTTTTATAAATTCTAACTTTCAGATTTTTTGACAGCAGACTGCATGATAAAAGCTTATCAACCAAATAATGACAGGCATTTCCCATATTTATTCTGTGTTTAATTTCATCCCGAGTATCATTTATATTTGTTACCGTTGCTCCAAGATATTCGAACTTCTCCACCTCTTCAAAAGATAAATTTCCAATATTTATATTTCCATTTCGTACAATATTCTGGTCACGAGACATAATCATATACTTTGTCTTTTCGGGATTTACTTCCAAACCTATCTCTTTACTTGCTTCCAGTAAAATTCCCATGTTTTCCCTAATCGTTTGTGGATTTTCTCCTAACATATTCACGTCATCCGCATAGACAAGCAGCTGATGTAACCCTTTCAATTCCAAACTCTCTCTGTTATCCTGGACTTTCCTAATGGCATACTCTAGAGCAAAGTTAAAAAGTAAAGGTGATGGCTTCTTATGCAACGGAAATACAGCCTGAAGATCTATTTTGTAGATTTATGAATTTAATGACACGTTAACGAATTCTGTCCCTGAATGAGAGATCTCCATGAAACTGTCAGAAAAATTGAAGTTCACCAGAAACAGGAGCCGAGTATGTAGTTTATGAAGAAGGACAAACTAATAATCTTTTCCTCAAAAAGGAAGCTCTGGCCAGGAGCTTTTTCAGAGGTATAGAGGTAAACTATGAGACGGTAATGAGACACTACTTACTGCACTTGAATTTTTACTCAGCAACCCATTTTATCTTCTAGCTGTGGATCTTTATAGCATAACTCGGACTTCAGGAAGTTGATGACTGTGCTCCCCTTGATTGTATGTAAAAGAGTGAACGAGTAATACAGAAAAATTGACATTAAAGCATTCCAAGCAGGCCACTTACAGCTCGATTTAACGATATTGGCCCCTGTTCTTGCTTGTTTGGCTAGTGAGCGAGCTATGTGTTGTTGCATAAGAAAGAATTTAATCACAAATGTTGTTGTTGTTTTCTAATGCCAGGCGTTTGACAATAAAGTCATTTGACCTCTTGCACTCCAATACTTTTCAAAGATATCATGGCCAGCCACTGAAGCATAGATTTTGAGGTGTTCCGAATCCATTTCTTGGTTTGAGTTGCACAATGGGCAGTTAGGGGACTGATATATTCCAATTCTATGCAGGTGTTTGGCCAAACAATCATGGCCTGTTGCCAATCTAAATGCAGCTACAGTCGATTTTCGTGGTAAATCGGGAATTAACTGTGGATTATGATGCAGAGAGTTCCATTTTTTCCCTTGAGATTGTGTTATCAAATTTTATTTGTTGAAGTCTAAGTACCGGTATGTAGATTTAATAAATCTTTTCACAGAGTACTACGTTGATTTAGTAACAGGTCTGTAAGTAGCAGTGCTGCCCTTCTTTGCTAAAGCATCCGCATTCTCGTTTCCCAGAATTCCACAATGGGATGGTATCCATTGGAATACAATTCTTTTATTGAGTGATATTAATTGAGAGAGCAAATCACAAATGTGCATAATACGAAAGAGTAGTGCCAGACATAAATGAGTAACAATGTTGTCTTCAGCATCCAGACATACATTGAAAAAAAAAAAAAAAACAAATTTTTAAAATGCAAATTTAAAAATGTATAAATTTAGTATGAAGTCAGCTGTGATGCTCTTTAGATTATGGTCTCAGATTTATTATTTTCTCAATTTAGGTTAAATCATGTTTTTTGTAAGACACAATTTTTTTTTCTTGAAAAATTAAAGCTTTCAAACATATTCATGGTTATTACACGTATTATACTGTATATAAAATTGATGCTAAAATCATGTAGAATAAGTGTAAAAAATTTGAAGAAAATACATAAAGTGGTAGTCAAGTTATTTAATATTTTAGAAATAACTAAAATGCTCTCTCAATTAATATCATTCAATAAAAGAATTGTATTCCAATGAATACCATCACATTGTGGAATCCTGGGAAACGAGAATGTGGATGCATTAGCAAAGAAGGGCAGCACTGCTATTTACAGACCTGTTACTAAATGTACATATTACTCTGTGAGAAAAGATTTATTAAATCTACATACTTAGACTTCAACAAACAAAATTTTATAACACAATCTCAAGGGAAAAAAATGGAACTCTCTGCATCATAATCCACAGTTGATTTCTGATTTACCACGAAAATCGTCTGTAGCTGCATTTAGATTGGCAACAGGCCATGATTGTTTGGCCAAACATCTGCATAGAATTGGAATATATCAGTCCCCTAACTGCCCATTGTGCAACTCAAACCAAGAAATGGATTCGGAACACCTCAAAATCTGTGCTTCAGTGGCTGATCGTGATAATATCTTTTGAAAAATCTTGGAGTGCAAGAGGTCAAATGACTTTATTGTCAAACACCTGGCATTAGAAAACAACAACATATTTTGTAAAAAGTGCAGCCGCTACTGTATGAAACCCCTTAAACATAAAAAATATTCAGTAAACTCAGCATATTAAGCAGGAACACTTCATAAAAGGGGGACCCTGAAGAATTGGTTGTACCATTTTCTATTGGAAATTATAATTTATTCATTATTATATTATTCATCATAATACAAATTTAAATTACATATTTTATGTTATTACCTTGAGGTTGGTACATTCCCAATGAACCCAATGCACAACACACTACTCACAAATTATTTTTTATCCTATAGTGTACTAATTTAACTTAAAAAATAATTTGATCAATGTTGTTTGTTGGCACTTTCTTTAATAGAGTTTGGCTGTATAATCCACTAGTTCCCACAAACTTTTTGTGGTACCTGTCACACTGACAACTCCTCAAAGAAAAGAGTCATAATGTCCAAAAACTCCATGGCCTCCCTACATGTGAATGGTCGATCTATATGAAAGATATAAAACATTCTCTACATATGCCCTTATGTATACAAAAATAATAAGAGCATCATTTACATACAATGCATAATTTAGTAAACCTTCTCACCTTGTTATGGTATCATTTTTATATCGTACCTGTACATCTACTGTAGCCTATATAAAATGTTCAGTATTTCAAATATTTAGTAAAAAGTAATTACCAGTACCATTAAAATGAAATATATAACCTATACCTACAGTATAACTCACATCTGAGTATTGTATAGATGGTGACATTTATTAAAATCGTTAGTTCCAATTTTGAATCTCTTACCTTTCAAGTTGGATTTTCCACTTAAATTCGGCCAAATTCTGCAATTTCTGCTCTGTATCTTGTATTAACAAACGAATAGTGCCCCTAAAATCACTAATTTGTTTTGTGGATGCTGGAAACATTAAGTTGTGTTGAAACCTTGAAGTGTATGTTCATCAATATTACAGTATGTATTTTATTTATACAGTATCCTATTTTATAGTAGTCTATATTATAATATACAGTAACTCCTTGCTAATTCAATATAGACAAATCGACATAGATATTGCACAAACACAGGAAATGCATATTGGTGCAATTGGATGAGGGGAATGAAAAAAATTGAGGGTAAAATATTAAACAAAAATTTGGTACCTACTCTTGCACTAACAATTTTTAGTTATAATTTACATATTAAGTGTAAGTTATGAATTACAGTAAGTATTATAAACTATTTTAAGAAAAAATTACTTGTATTATAGTGTAAGAATTATATAAGAATAACACTGTTACGAGAATTACGGTATTTTACTCTTTGAGAACATGTATTGTTGTTTCTTTATTAATATAATTTCATTCATATTACACAAGGTGTCCCAAAACTTATGTTACAGATTTAAATACACCAGTATGGTATGTGGAGAGTCCAAAGATATAATTTCTGTTAAGGAATGTGTGTTCAATTATATATTTATAGGGTCACGTGGTCATAAAATGTGTCTAACAGTGCTTGCTCTGGGTAGCCATTTTCTTAAAGAATCTTTTCATTTCAAAATTTGGAATGTTATTCATTACAGAGTACAATATGCTCAGCTTGGCAACTGTCTCTTTTACGCAATACATAAATATTTTATGAGAGGCAGGTCGAAACTGATGTCCTGTGTACTCTAACATATATTTAATCCTAATTATTTATGGTAGAATCATAAAAAGAGCTATGTGTACATCACACCTATCGAAAGGGCAGATGTTTTTTCGTTCACAGATTGTTGAAATATGCAACACCAAGTATTCTTGAAAGAGAATGGAAACTAATGCTTCGGTGATGCTAGAATTTTAAAGAAGCAGAGAAGTACGATATCCAAATTAAACATGTTGTGTAATGAATAACAGTCCAGGCTGTTGAGTAACTACCGGTACTACATAATATAATTGATTGTATACTCACAAGCGCCCTTATAAGCAGAGCTAGTGAATGAGCAAAATATTTTAATGAAGACCATACAAAACTGTAGGGTTTGAAGAGCTGACTAAAACACATCTAGGTCGCAAGTATAAATATTAAATTATTTTATTCCAGAAAGTTACATCTTAAAATGATGATGTCAGGCTTCATGACTACCTGTTGGTTGCAGGTCTCTGGTCAGATGTCAGCATAGCTGAATAAATATGGATTTATGAGTGAAGACCTGAGTTCGAATCTATACATTTTCACGTTTTCTTTTATTTTGTTATTTTCTATTATTCAATAATTTTATAATTGCATTGATACTCTTTTATTGAATTTCACACATATGTAAATACATTTCTAACATTTATCTATGAGAATCAAAGTTCAGTAGACGCGAGAAATATGTTTAAACATACCAGTACTATATATAAAATTCAGTTAAATAGTATCATTATAATGTTGACGTAAAAATTGTTGAATATTCCAATTTTCTGATATCCTATAGGGAATATGACATATAATCATGAAGATGTACTGGAACACTTTCTTATAAATACTGCACATCCATAAATGTTAAAAGCAAATCAGTCATCAATACCAGTCGCACAAGAATAAGCTCTGCAACACACACACTTCCATATCTCAACTCTGGTTGCTGGTAGCAGACATCTGTAATGACACCAGTGGACTTTATAAGCAGTCTTCTGAATACATCAAGAAGATATAATTAATTTGTTTTCTTTTACACAAATGAAAAATAACCGTAACTATAGTAAAATGTCTCAGAATATATGTAAGAACAAAACAAAGCACACTCTGGAAAGGACAAGCTCTCCAAACATAATTACACTCATTGGCTCGAGTAGCATCACGTGATTTTCTGTGTTATGGCGCACACATACCTTACTGGAATTTTCTCCCATAAAATCTAGTGCATATTACTAGCTGTTTAGCATAATCTGAGTGGTAGTCATAAACCTGACAATATCGTTTTAGACTGTCAGTTTTTTTAAAAAATGGCTGACTGCCTACACTTACAACTTAGGTATGTTTGTATGTATGTATTTATTTACACTGCAAGTGGGCAAGCACCCGGTGTAGTGGTATACACAGTATAAACAATACACAATAAATTTACAATACACAATACAATTATATACACAATGCAATAAGAATACACAATACAATTTAACACAATAATTACAATTAATAATAAAACATAAAATAACCTAATTTTACAATACAACCTACATATGTATAGGCCCTACATAAGTTTCAATAGTCTTTCACTTTACTTTCATCTCACTCACTGTAGTGGCACTATGACGCATTTCACTGACACTTTAGTACACATTTCACTGACACTCTATAACACATTTCACTGACACTATAGAACACATTTCATTGACGCTATAACAGTAGCGGCTGGTGGTCAAAATAATGAGTGTGCTACAATCTCTATATCTGCCTACTATATACACTTGTATGTATTTATCTTAATTTGAGACTCGCCTAGTGACGAAATATGAAGTCCATACGACGTTCCTTCCTACTGCAGAACTTGTCACTTACCCTGGTGTTAAACCCCTCCATCTTGGACATCATACTCTTTTCTATTGACAGTATTGCAAGAGCAGTGAGACTATCCTGGGACATACTGTTCCTTAAAAACCGTTTTTATGCGTTTCAAGCAAGAAAAACATCTTTCTGGCTCAGCAGTGGCCATTGGTGTTGTAACCAAAATATTTAACAACTTCGTTACTTCACAGAATGGATCCTGTAAATTGTTGGAGACTGTGTACTGTAACAATTGAACAGACATCTATATTTGGAAGTCGGGTTTTCCGTATAGAACTCCAGGCTGTGTCTTTAACACTTTTTTGTTCAGTATAGTATAGCTGTTGACAGCAACTTCAAGTTCGCGTTCACGAAAATTATACGAAAAATTCTAAAAAAATTTACTGTTTAACAATTTTGTTGCGTCTAGGTAGCTTAAAGATTGGAAACGGTGAGTAGTTTCCTGAATTATACAGTCACTTAGTCTACTTCCTTCGCTTCAATTTTCTGAGATTCCATTTTCCGTCGTTTGCTAGCTGATTCAGGAGGAACCTCATAGGCCTACAGGTAGATGGCAGCAGCAGTCTGATATTTGAATTACCAAATACATTGTAAATAGTTCCGAGTTCTTCCACAAACAAGCATTCTTTCGTTACTCTTTACTTTTGCAATCTCCAAGCTGTGTTGTGCTGAAGCTGACTACAGCACTTTCCCGCGTAAAAATAGCCAATCAGAGCAGTGATTTCAGCTTCGCACATGCGCATAAATGTCTACATTTTCATATGAAGTTCAGAGTAGCACAACGAACACCCTGAGACACCAAAGAGCGAAGACTAAACACTTTATAACGCGTCATGAATATAACCACGGGAAATTGTCAAATGACAGATCAGATACTATGGTATTACAAATACATTATTTGAGCAAAAATTATCACTGTGCTGTAGCACTGTAGCACATAGGGATGGGCCGCCCCTGCGCTATAAATTATCACTGATCGGAACTATTCACTGCACTGTAAAACCACAACTTCACTGACTCACCTCTCTTCATTGATACAACAGTTCAAATAAGACAGATAATTACACCCTTATGTATACTTATAAACAGAACTACATTTAAGCTAAACATTTCTAGTCTAAGGCCCTCTTACACGCTATTTTTTTTAAATAATTTACAATTCAAACCAAGGGAGTAACTCGTCAGGCTAAATAAATACATGTCACCTTAAAAAAAAAATTTAAATGTTAAATGTCACCTTAATTTTAATTTGCACTTTATACACAACTTTTTAAGTTATTCTTGAATATCCTTAAGGAAGGACAGCCCTCAAAGACCGCTGCAGGTAGGTCATTCCAATCATTTATAGTTCTATTTAAAAATGAGAATTTACCTACATCCGTTTTCTGTTTCCTACATTTGATTTTAAAATCATGATCATTCCTACCATAGTATGTTGGCTTTTCTAACCGAGCCATTATGTCTACCCATGGTTTCTGACCTAATCCCCATTTCAGTTTGGTTGATAGGCCTTCCCCTCTACTCACACTCTTTACCATCTGTGAAGGGGAAGATGCTACTATCTATCTTATTAACGTTTGACTAATTGACTTTGAACATAGTGAAAATTCTTATTATTGAAAACGTTTACCGATAATCTAGATTTCTAAAATCTATACTAAGTGTTTATATTTCATTTCATTGCTGTTTATATCAACTGGCACATTAAAAAGCTACCGACAGCAGAAGATAAATGTTCTCTTCACAGCTAGTTGCTACTCTACAGCATAAACGACGGAACAATCTGCACTGTGTCACTCCCCCCTGACTTCAGAATACAAACTAGCATCCCTTTATTTAATTATTAGTTGAAAATTTTGTAAAAAACGACACTAAAATATACTGAAACATGTAATTGTCAAACATCTGTGTCACTGTATTTTATATCCATTTATGTACTTTATTTAATACTTTATTTTCTTGTGTGTACAATTTGGGGGGTGCAGGTATAAGAGGTAACAGCTACCGGTCTGTTATACTGACGGACTCAGGGCAAGTAGAAGGGGAAAGAAATGCCTTCGCATCCTCTCAACTTGTATGAAATGTCGTTTAGTGTGTACATAATGATTCAGCCACTGGTGACGTCCCCTTGTTAAACATATTTTACGACCTGTAGGTCCTTAACGATACATTAGCACACACATTGTTTAAAGGAAATTATTCTCATTATTTTCTTCTGTAACTCTGTAACACATTTTTTAAAACATTCTGTATATGTCATTGTTTTACAATAAATGTAACCTAGGTTGAGTTCCTCTGTCTGCTGTGTCTGTGTTGTGACATGTGCTGCATGTTCGTTGCTATGCTTTGTGTGTCTCGTGGTGACGGTGCCTCTAGATTGCGAGCAGAAAGCCAACGCAGAAAAGCAGCACCCTACATCAACTTCAAAACACGAGGAGGAACAGTGCTGACGATGATCAGTCTGGCGATGAGGTTCTCCGAGAGGTGACTGTTGTCTCCTCAGCAATATAACTTTGTTGTTTCCTTCTTCATGTTCTACTGTCTCCATGCACCTTACACTTCTGTTGGCACCAGCTGATGTAGGCTCACTGATTCACATGCCCTCTAGCAATCGGAATGTTTTATGAAACTTTATGCTCGACCATGCCGAAATGTAGTAATTATACACCTGGTAGCAGTCCTTTAATGCATGTCATTAAAGTACACCTATTCATTAAAGTTCAGGTTTTCGATTATTCTCGGATATGCAATCGAAAGTCAATGAGGGAAACGTCACGGAGGCTGGAAATCCAATACTGTCGCAGAAGGTTATGTTCTGTTACTATAATAATTAGCGTTAATTGTAATAATATTCAAATAAATTCAATTTGTCATCTCGTTTTTCAATTCTAAATCAATTTCCAGGTTATATCAAGGTTAATATTTAGTTTACTCTGTAGGTTATAGGCTATCAAGGTCAATGTGGAGATCTGTTCCTCGGAAAAAATCAATGCTTTCGCGTCTGCGCACATCTCACAATTTACGAGGTATTGCACAAGGTCAGTTCCGCTCTTCAGTTAGATACAAATAAAACGAATACTTCTGGAATAATTTCAAGTTAGAAATATGGTCCAGCATAAAAAGTCGTATGAAACTCGCCTATAATGGTAATTAAGACGCTTGTATGAAAATTATGAAACGAGCGCGAGTTTCATGAACAAACATACTTGCGTCTTAATTACTATCATTATAGGCTCGTTGCATAATGTACTATTATGCTCGACCATGCAGAAATGTAGTAATTATACACCTGGTAGTAGCCCTTTAATGCACCTCATTAAAGTACACCTATTTATTATAGTTCAGTTGTTCACCCAATGAGAAATCACCATTGTAGCATTATAAAAGCGCAAGTATCGATTATTCTCGGATATGCAATCGAAAGACAACTAGCAAAACGTCACGGAGGCTGGAAATCCAATACTGTCGCAAAAGGTTATGTTCTGTTACTATAATAATTAGCGTTGATTGTAAATAATATTGAAACAAATTCAATATGTCATCTCGTTTTTCAATTCTAAATCAATTTCCAGATCATATCAACATTAATGTTCATGTTATTCTCTAGATTATATCAAGGTCAATGACATTCGTTCCTCAGAAAAAATCAATACTTTCACGTCTGCGCACATCTCACAATTTAGAAGGTCAGTTCCACTCCTCACTTCGATAACCATAACATGAATACTTATGAATAATTTCAAGTTATAAATATGGTCGAGCATAAAAAGTCGTATGAAACTCGCCTATAATGGTAATTAAGACGCTCGTATGAAAATTATGAAACGCTTGCGCTTGTTTCATAAACAAACATACTCGTATCTTAATTACTACCATTATAGGCTCGTTGCATAATTTACTATTTCAGACTTAGCATTTATGTACTTTTAATATTATGCTAAACAATGGCGGCTCGTGGTATTCAGTAATGGATGCTAGAGCACTGCAATGCAAATTTTTTGCTCGCTTGTATTCGTTCGAAGGTCTTGCACTCGAGGACTTTCCTGCAAGTGAGGAGCACTGCAAACCGTGTTGACGAGTAAACTATGCTTGCGTGGAAGGAGATTTTCATAAAGCAACAGTAGTGAAGCTAAGATGTAAATACTGGGTAGGCTGAAAAAAATCTGATATCTTATATCTATTTTAGAGCAGATGTTTCTTGGCTTTTCTATCATTTTTTTTTTTGACACAGACTCCACAAAAAAATTATGACCACTCATTTTCAGCCCTAAACAGAATACAGGTATAACAGTATAACTTACTTGTCTCAGAGGATCCGGTTAGCCAAGAATATTTCTTATACCAGTATCATGAAAATTGAAATTTTCTATTTTGTCTTTCTCCCTCCGCTATTTTACTATGTATATGTAGTGTCGATCACCTTTGTAAGCTCATTTTGTTTCATACACCCAACTTGAAAATGATTTCTCTTTTAATTTTGCAAATAATGATCTCAATGTTCTTTCAATATGAGCCATTTTACACAAAATTAGTTTGTAACACACACACTCGCATGCGCTTTTGAGTAAACTAACACTCAGCAATGCAGTACATTCACAGAACACCAACATAGCTCGGTGTATTATATCGCAGTTGAGGCTAGTCCTGCTTTCTACTACTCAGTCGTAATGAATCGATACCTTCTCCTCCCCGGCCTTTCCTCAAGCTTGCGAATGCTGCTGCCTGTGAGCAAGGCCGTTGTGCATTGCTACAAGCCTTTGGCCATAAGCCTTTCGCACAGAACTGTACATCCTGGGATGACTGCCAAAATTGAATTTAATATAGACCCTATAGAAGGATCAGAGTGAACCCGAATATTATAATACTTCGTTATTATGAACTTAAACTGTTATTAGATGTAATAACTAAACTTTTTGGGTAAACTAAGCCTCAAAAGCCTCTTAAGAGCTTCGTCACTGGAAGGCAATCGTTTTAATTTTTATTTGGAAGCGCACATAGCCTACAATACTCTTTACTGTGGCCTAATGAGTTAGATATATTGTGTGGGATAATGAAGGATGAAATAATACGTAGAAAAATATTTATGTTTGTTCTCATTTATCAGAACATTCATAGTTTTAACACAAGAAGCAAATCAGTCTCAATTGTATTTTTGTATTAAATTATTTTAAAGCTTAGAAGGACCAAGGGAGAAAGTTTAGAACAGAATTAACATAATTTCTCCATACTCATACCTTCCACTCAACTGATGAATTGTTAATGTTCATAAATTGAATTAATCTATTTACTATATATTGTGCATTTTTGTAAAATTTTGTATTTGTTCCACATCTTAAATCTACAAGGATGATGTAAGATCTACAGAATACAATACATGTAATATCACTGAATGCATTTCTTCTAGGAGTAGTGAGCAGGAATCAGACAATTTCGCTGAGAAATCTATTTACTCCAGTGTTTAGATAAATGGGTATGCTTTTTGATGGTATACATCAGTGGATATTCAATCTTTTATTGCTAACATACCCTCAAAATACATTTTCCTTTACCTTTGTACCTCAAAACTGCATTGCAGTTATGTAAGAAATAGCAAAAGACTACCGGTATATTGGTGTTGTATGCACAATAATAATAATAATAATAATAATAATAATAATAATAATAATAATAATAATATATTATATTATTATATCATTATTATACAGTAGTTTTTGTATTGTATTGTATTGTATTGCATTTATTTACATTCCATGGTATTTGTACATTGCTTCACAGCTAGAATATAGAACATGTCAAACGAAAAAAAAGAGAAATATTAATAGTAGGCCTACTATAAAGTCTTAATTAAATCACAGTTTAGTTGAAATATACAGAAGAGTTTTACAATATTTTACCAGTACAACACAAAGTTTTAGTATGAATACTTAATAGAACACAGAAATATTCATGAAGAGCTGTTGAATGTCACGAATTCACCTACAGAATAGAAGGCGTGAGGAATTGGATACTTCTTTAATTTGGCTCTAAATGATCTTGTGTTTTGAGTTTCATCTTTTATATCCATAGGAAGGCTACTAAAAATGTTTACAGCCATATAATGCACTCCTTTTTTAAAGCATGATAGACTTGCCGATGGAGTATGAAAGTAATTCTTTTTACGCATATTTGTTCTGTGAACTGTTGAATTAGTTTCAACTGTTGAATTGGTTGGTGCAATAATAACAGTAACGAATTTTGTAACATGTTTTGAAGCAAGGAAAATCAAGAGCTGATATTGTAAAAGAAAATATGTAAATTGCTATAATTATCAAGTATAATAAAATAAATACCTATGTCAGCATTTTACATAGGTAGTCTGTGAGAAGCATACCCCTTGAGATACACGTACCATAGATTGAAAGCACCGGTATACATTATGTACGTGTGTTCTTTCATGCATGTATTTTTATTACACTCACTGCATGCACTTCGTTTCTTCTCCATGCATGTATTGTGGTTGATAATTATCTGTGCTACTAGAATTTTCATGTGTATTGTGATATACCCTCTTAAGTAATAATTTTACATTTTTATACTTCATATTATTTCATTAAATTATTATATATTATTGTGAAATATGAAATAGTGCTATAATGTGAAAATTGAATAAGTTTTAAGGTTCACTGATAACCCGACATATAATTAAAATTGTTTATAAAAATAAATATGAGCATCATTTGTAGTTATAGAATAGGCATATATTTTTATGAACAGTTTAAATACTGAAATTTCGTAAAGAAACGAAAATAATATTTACAGTACCTAATTAATTTATTTGTTTTCTCTGTGATAAAAGTAAGTAACGTCATGTAAGAATCAATAACAAGAACAAGAATATTTTAACAAACGTTTAAAATGTTGTCTATGCTATTCGTTACAAAAAAAATGTTATAGTAATATAGGCTTACAAGTAAATTTATATTGAAAGACTTTTGTAAAATGTTTTCTTCTTTAAAATCTCTAAAATGGTAGTAGAAATCAACGTTATTTTGGTGTTCATTATAGATGTGATTATTATTGTTTTTAGGGTTGCCAGACTCGGCAAATAAAATACATGACACCCAGTTAAAATTGAATTATTTTGAATTACCTTGGCATTTGTATATTGCGATAAAAGTGTCAAATATTACACGCGACATAATCATAAAAATAAATTGCTGTTTATCTTAAAATATAAATTATAAGTTCCAGTATCAGTTTCCAGGGGCGTATTTTGCTGACTACCGGGGCTACCGGCGGTAGCCCAAGGAAATTACAAAAGAAAAAGTTTATAATATAACATAATGTAATAATTTTGTATTATTAGTTTTACCATAGTAATTAAAATTAAAGTAATTGTTAGATTTATATGCGCTCTCTGCTCTCGAAAAGAAACAAGTTGTCAAGGCAGCATCGCTGGAGAAACCGCTTGCTACGTGAGGTAGCCTGTGACCGTACCGCGCACGCAGTCCTGTCGCACAACTGCCCCCCCCCCCCGCTCCCTTCTGTTTCCATCGTGCAGTGTGGGATGGGTGAGTTGCCGCTCTCGTGATCGGTTTCTTCAAAGGCGCGAAGCAGCAATACGCTTAGTACGCTAGCAATTGAATGTGATTGTGTTCTTGCAGTGCATTATTTTAAATCTGTGATTTGGTCGAGTGTCTAAGAGTTATATTAATTGTGAATTATTAAGTTTTTAATTTCCCTATTAAGTGATATTGTGAAAAATATGGCAGAACAAGTTTCTGGAGAGGTTTGTGTTGAAAATGACTGTGTAATAGAAGGTTTATTAAAAGTGCCTTTTAACCGTCGTACATAACAACGAGAAAGTTGAAATTGTGAAAATGGAAAGATCAATTCCTGAGTTAAATTTGTCCATGGACGTAAAAGAAAAACAGCGAGAGTACACACGCCATTTCACTTCAACATCATATGGTAAGTGGAATTGGTTGTGTGGTAGTTCTAAACTGTCTAAACTATTTTGCTGGCCATGTTTGTTATTTAGCCGCGAAACTAATGTGTGGTCAAAAGAGGGGTTTTCTAATATGAACTCTCTTCGAACGGCAGTCCTAGAATACGACAAATCAAAAGCTCATATTTGTAGTAGCATGAACTTTGCAAACTTTGGGAAGACAAGAATTGATTTACAGCTAGATAAGCAAAAAGCTCTACACATCAACCAACACAATGCTCTTGTGAAAAAAAATCGGGAGATTTTACTGCATCTTATTAACGCAGTATGCTTTCTAGGAAAACAAGAATTGGCTTTTCGGGGTCATAACGAGAGTGTGGAATCAGACAATATAGGAAATTATATTGAATATTTAAGTTCCTTAAGTGAATTTGACCATTTACTGGCCAATCATCTTGAGAGTTCAACAGTATTTCGTGGTACTTCTCCCGCAATTCAGAATGACTTAATATTTGCTATAAGTGGGGTTATGATAAAGAGCATAAAACCTTTTGTGGCCATTGTTGTTGATGAAACAAGTTACTGCTCTAATCAGAGTCAATTGTCCACTGTTTTAAGATACGTCGACAGTACTGCCAATGTTCAAGAACGGTTTATAGGATTCACAAATGTCAGTTCGGACAAAACTGCTGCTGCTTTGTTTCAGCATGTGGAAGGTGTTATAGCAGAATACAATGTCGGCAATAAGTTAATTGCACAGACATACGATGGTGCTTCAGTTATGGCGGGAAATATTAATGGCTTAAAAACAAAAGTTCAAGAAAAGTATCCTCAAGCACTATTTGTCCATTGTTACAGCCATGTTCTCAATTGAGTTTTGCAACAAACTACTTCATCCATTCCAGAATGCCGCATTTTTTTCAAAACACTGTCGGGTTTAGCTGCATCTTTCTCATCATCTAAAAGATCAGAAAACTCAAGGAATTTATGAACAAGAAACTCCCAAAAGTAGCACCAACTAGATTGAATTTTACATCTCGGCTTGTAAATACAGTAAAGGAATACAGAGAAAAACGGACTGCTTTCTTTAAAAATATCATTTGTAATGACTCTGAAGAAAACTGGGATGATGCTGTAAATGTGCAGGCTCAAGGATATTTCAATTTTTTCACACAGTTTCAGAATATATTTCTTCTTGAAGTCTATGCTAGAGTGTTCGCACATACAGATGTGCTCTACAATATTCTTCAGACAAAAAGTCTAGACATAGCATACTACTTGCAAGAGGTATCAAAGTTAAAAAAAAAATACTATATCCGAGTTCAGACGTAGTGGGTTTCCGTCCATATGGAGTAATATGGAAAATGAAAATTCTTTAGCCAATACAATGGAACCACCATTAAAGCGAAGAAAAGGAGATGATGAATTGAAATACAGGCAGCTGTACTACAGCATACTAGATCGTATGCACATGGAAATTACTGACAGATTATCTGATTATGGAAAGCTTCAGTTCACACATCTTCTAGATTCTCAAAAATTTTCTGCTTATAGAGAAAACTTCCCGAATGAGGCAGTAAACAAATTATTTCAGTCCTATAACAGTCACTTTGATCAAATACGTTTGAAAAATGAATTAAGTGTAATATATTCAGCAGAAGTCTTTGATTTTTCGAACAAACCTATCCATGAAATATTATCTGCCATATGTGAAAACCAGCTGAACCAAGTTATTCCTGAAGTCCTTAAATTGGCAACATTAATTGTGACAATACCAGCTACGTCAGCATCGGTAGAAAGAACATTTTCTGCGTTGAAGAGAATAAAATCCTACTGTAGATCAACTCATACACAAGAATGTTTATCCGGCTTGGCACTAATATCCATTGAAAAATCATTTCTACAGAAACTTTGCAAGTGGCCCAACTGTAATTTCAAGGACGAAGTCATCAACGTATTTTCGTCCCAATCAAGACGTCTGGAATTCACATATAAATATGTAAGGAATTTTATTATAGGGATTTTAAAATATATTTTGTGTAATAATAGGGTCAGTGGTAGCCCAAACCCTTTAACCAGAATACGCCACTGTCAGTTTCCGGTTCTACATTACATAGACTACTTCTTTATTTAAAATTATATTTTCCTGAAGATTGGCTCTCCCTAACAATACCTTGTTTTGAAGAATTTGCTTGTAAAATTCTTTGTAGGTACAGTCTGAGTTCCAGTTAGGTCTACACTGTAACATAGCTTCTATAGGGTCATATCCAACTTATTCATTAATGAGAAAATACATTCAACATTAGCATTATGAGCTGGTATGCTGAAGCTATACTACCACTAATTTAACAACTCTGTGAATTGCTCCTCAAATTTTCAAATTTAATTTGTTGAAACACATAAATACCATCTTTCATGGCATAAATTGCTTTTCCATTGTTTAGGATTTGTCGGCATTTCTTGATTAACAATTTTTAAATGCTATTCACTGACAAAATTTGTCTAATGTATTTAAAAGAGATATATAGATAAATATAGGACTTTTCGGGTATCTTGACAAAGTCGATAGAGGACACAGGACAAAAATCACTAAATAAAGGATATGTTCTATATAAACAGGACACTTGGCAGCCCTACTTTTTGTGGTAATTTGTAAACGACCCATTTTTTTAATATAAAGATTTAAAAAAATTAAATTGAACTGCGTATCATCGAGTTTAGGAGAAGATAAATTGGAGAATAATTTCGGAGAATGAATATCATCAACCATTAAATATATTGAAATTACTAATTGAATAAGTATAGGGCCTAATAGTTATTTTAATGATTGTAAAACTTCTCCTCTGACTGCAGAAAGTAGATTAAAGATTAAATAGGCTATATTAATCAAGGACTTACGAAAAAGTTGTTAACAGTTGAAATTCAGTTTTTCTATTCTTACAAAATGCATTAAGTATATCGTAATAAACAGTGCTTAAAATTATCGAAATGCTGCCAATGGAAGTAAATTACAAGCAATATGAGTACAGTATAGTATGGTACGTAGTTAAAAAATAGTCTGGTTGTCATGTGAGAACAACACTTTTGGAATTGGAATTTTGTGTGTCACAAGCTTTATGAACGTCCATGCAATTACAGGAATTTTATAATACCGGTATGCATTAATAATTTTAAAAGCTTTTCGAAATCTTGTGCAACAATAAAATTTATGCATGTTTATGGATTTGAGGCATTTCGTAATAACAATTTTGTTATTGGAGTCTGTATTAATAATTACAAAAATAAAATAAAACTGACTACCAGTACCTACCTTACTTCCTTGAAACAATTATTTTCAATGACTATACTTATTTTTTTTTAAATTGGGACATGACAGTTAAGCGACCGAGCTTGGAACTACAGTGCTATGTTGCCATGAAGCTAGCAATTGATGTTAAGATGGCTGACGCTAAAACATTCATTGACAATTGATGCGAAGGTAAGGAAACATTACAAAAATCGACAGAGAGTCAAACACGAAACGTATCAATGCTAATATTGCGTGCACAATAAATGTCGCCAAGAGAGCTATTAAGCACTCGCCACGTGGGAATGGAAAGTTTGGCAACTCAACCGTTGTTACCATAGCAACAGGCCTACCACGCTATGTGACATTCAGTTGTTTTTCCGATTGCAACCTCCTGCCATGTCCCATCTTTCAAAAAAATAAGTATAGGTATGTCAAAACTTATTTATTTATATGATTATAGGTTATATTTTGTCCTCTTTATTGGACATTGAGCTTAATAAATTGTTGTGCTGCATGTATGCAGGATGAGGACATCTTGAAGCAGCACTTGGCTGAGGCCATAGCCTATTGCTGCTCTTGGGGTGTGAACTGTTACGAATTTGGACGCCTGGGAGCTATAATGCCTCTGGTTAACTACATGAACTCCAAGGACAAGAACGTCCACCGTACTACAGCATATGCTTTGTACAAATTATCAGCAGATCCATACAACTGTGTGACAATGCACCAGAGTGGTGTTGTACCTGTAAGTTATCTCTTATATTCAAGTAATTCTTTCTGATGTAAGGTAAATAGAATATAAATAATTGATTAAATCGCGATCTTACTCGTGTTAATTGTGAAAGCATGTGCGGCTTACAGCTGTTTCGATGTTTGTTCACACCATCCTCAGAGCCTACACACACACACACACACACACACACACACACACACACACTATTTGACATCACATTTCAACACTTTTCAACAATCGAACTCACCCACACAACAGGCACCGAAGTTCTAGATGACTCCAAGATCTAGTAGGCTCTGAGGATGGTATGAAGAAACACCGAAACAGCTGTAAGCCGCGCATGCTTACACAATTAACACGAGTAAGATCGCCATTTAATCAATTATTTATATATATATATATATATATATATATATATATATATATATATATTTTTTTTTTTTTTTTTTTTTTTTTTTTTTTTTTTTTATGAGATGCTTGTTGTTGAGAAATTGTACGGGTTTCTTGCTTATTGAAGTCCTACATTTTGAGTCTCCTACATATGTAGGCTATGTCATTGTGTAAATGTTTAGGTAAGTAATTATAGCCAATGCAGATCAGAATGCTGATATAAATAGCTATTAAAATGACAATATGGAACTGAATATTTTTAAAAATGTGTACCGGTACTTGCAATTTTTATGCACTGGTGCAAAATTGTAGTTTTGCTAAACACATATAATTAAGCCTATTCATGACTTCAACGATAATATCCCTATGTAAGATTTATATTTTTTATATATACATATACATTATATATATATATATATATAAATGACCAGCCTCATGGTCTAATGGTCAGAGCTTCTGGCTATAGTTCATGAGGTCCCGGGTTCGATTCCCAGTTAGAGCACAGGAATTTTTCCTTCAAGGGGATTATTCCTGTGTTCGTCCATGGTCTGGAATTTAGGTTAAGTTTAGATTTAAGACCTCTCCTGGCACTGCATTATCATAATTATCCTATCACATCATCGGGGTAATGTAACTCCGCCTTCCAGACGCCCCAACCTCAGAAGTGGGTTACAATTAAGCCACAGCCAGGAGAGAAGACCAGAAATGTGGAAAAAGACAACTTGGTGGCATTGGATAAAAAAAATATATATATATACACACACACACACACACACACACACACACACGTAGTGTTTTTCTTCTGGAGAAAAAGGTAGTGGAATTCTGTGTAAAATATATTATAGCAGTCGGAGAGATGATTACTGTCCAGTGCATGGAAGTTTTGTCGTTTTTACCTCCTTTTTTTCGTCCAACTGTAAAACTTTGAGGGCTTAAGTGGAATTTAAAGAAGAATTATGTTTAAAACGTAATTATTAACACATTTCTCGGTTTCATGATGAAAAATACAACAAAAAGGTGCCAGAATGTTGTTCCAGCATGTTACGCCAGGAAAAGATTACCGGTATATTATAACCTAAATATAAACAAATTTTGAATGTATCATAATATTAGAGATGTTAGAGGTGTAAGGTATAGACATGTTGTGGGTACAGGGGTGGAGACTCACCGGGCTGACCCTCTCTCCCCCTCCCCCCCATTTTTCAAGAAACATTTAACAACTATATTGGATTTAAACCAAGAAGAAACAATCCACCATAGGCATTGTAAGTGCAACACTGAAAGAAAAATATTGTATAATTATTTCTGCTGATAACAACCAATATTTAGAATAACAAATTCTTTATATTTCTGCTGACAGATTGTTTTAAAAGTTGACCTATAATTTTCAAAGACACTATGTCGTTACCGTTACAGCACAATAATTAGATTTATTTGGGTTCGGTGTCTGTCCATCCACTCTGCAATGATGACAATGGATTTTGCTAATGACAACTTTTGGAGAGTCAAAATTGATTTTAAATTTCATAGCATTGAACAATAATTATTATTGTCTTTTAAATATGTTGCATGTAAGTTGTAGGTAAATTTTCCAAGTGATGTTCCCAAACTTGCCCCCCCCCTGCCATCTTAAATTTCTGGCTATTAACCATCCAGTTACAGTTTCTACTTTCAGGTACAGATCACAGATGACTTTATCATCATCATCATCATCATCATCATCATCATCATCATCATCATCAACTGGCACTACAACCCTGGGTGGGTTTTGGCCGCTCGTACAATAGTCCTCCAGTCTGTCCTATCTTCAGTCTTCTTTCTCCAACCCCTCACTCCCACAACAGGGAGTGATGCAACAAGATACCTGGGGATATTAAACATTTAAATTATGAAGGTTTCAAAACCAGGGTAAAAACTATTCTGCTCCAGTCCATGCCGTTCAAAATCACTGATTTCTTGCATTAAAGCTATAAAGCAAAATACCTACCTTCATTACTGGTGCACATAAATTTTTTTTTTCTCCAAACAATATTAATAATAATGTAGGACTATCTTGTTTTTACCTAATCTCTCTTAATTTATTTATTTAATGTCTTGTAAACGGAAAATGTATTATATATATATATATATATATATATATATAAACACAATAAATAACAATATATATATAAACACAATAAATAACAATATATATATATATATATATATATATATATATATATATATATTGTTATTTATTGTGTCTTTGGTAGTTTTACTATTCTTTGGAAAACTTAAGAGTGTTAAAATTAAATTCATACTAGAAATCTTATTTGTGTGTGTATGTGTGTGTCTGTGTGTGTATTTTGTGCGTTTGTATCTAATGACAAACCTATAATCTGTAATAGATTGTACAGGGAATGAATAAATACAATACAATACAATTATTTCTAGGTCCCTGATGACCCCATCCAGCCATCTCTTCTTAGGCCTTCCTTTCCTTCTTCTGTTGTGGACTTTCCCTTGTAGTATTCTTTTGGGAATTCTGTTTTCGTTCATTCTCTGTATGTGTCCCAGCCATCTCAACCTCTGGGATTTTATAAATTTGACAATATCTTGTCCCCCAATCATTTGATTGATGTCCACCATTCCGGGGCTGCTGTATTTTTTTCGTAACGGTTAAATTTTTACTGAGGTGGAATCGTCAGTCCCACGCTCAAACTCCCAACCTGGAGGACCAGGGTGTCTCTCTTCGTCTGGGTTCTCACTCTCAACCTGTCCGGCAAGGGAGGCCCTGCCAGTAGCTATGCTACCACCGGCTTAGCTCTCGAGATCATAGAAGCACTCAAACCCCCCACCACGTTAAGGTGGAGATACCATCGGGGGGGACTTTACCATCTAACTCTTATATTCCGTTGTTACCTTCCACTATCAAACATCTCTCTACTCTGCTTCCTTCACAAAACACACAGCCTGTTCCTGGAATTCCTTGTCACAGGAAATCAGGAGCAGTCGGAGTCTAAAATCTTTTAAGTATACTCTACTTAGAAATGTTTTTAATGAACAGAACTAGACTCTTGCGGACGTTTCTAAATAGTCTTAAATGACCAAGTTGTTACTTTTTTCTCCTCTCTTTTCTTCTTCTTTTTTTTTTCTCTTTTCTTTTTTTTTATTATCTTGATATATTACTTAATCATTTGTGTTTGTATGCCATTTAGTACGACTTTGCTAATCAACATTTTATGTCTTGTAACCCACATGTATTCTCCTATTAGTATATTAACTGTATAATATATCTCAAGTGAATTAATCTCGAATTTATCTCGGGCATTTTAGGTCTTATAAATTGTGTGTGTGTGTGCGTGCGTGCGTGTGTTTTTTTCCCCTTATGTTATGTAACTGATTTTGATTATGTTTAATTTTCTACTTTATTTTATATATTATGTAACCGATCTTGACTATTTGTAATTTTATATTATGTAACTGATCTTGACTATTGTAATTTTCTACTATATTTTATGTAATTTGTAAGGTATTTTCTTTTGTGTTGTTTTGTAATCTAATTTTGTATTTCATTTATATTATTGAAACCTGGTTGAGTGGAAGAGAAGGCCTGATGGCCTTAAATCTGCCAGGCAAGATAAACCTACTACTGCTACTACTGCTGCTGCTGCTGCTGCTGCTACTGCTGCTGCTGCTGCTACTACTACTACTACTACTGCTACTGCTGCTGCTGCTGCTGCTGCTTCTACTATCTTTAAAAAAGTAGAAATAACAATGATCATGTTCATTATTGTCTTTGGACTCGCATTTCTTTGTGGAAGACTTACGATAATTTCTTCGTTATGAGCTCCAGCAAGTTCCTGCCTGACAACAGAGCCAGGAGGTTAGTTAGTAACTCATCTCTGTTGAACAACTTTGTATGTTGAACCTTTCGCATGATGGATCTTTTCGTATGATGGGCTTTATAATACAGTGGACCACATGGATGTCGGGCTTTTTCACTCCATGGACAAATAGTATGTAGGACTTGAAATGTTGGACTATTTAGTTTGTGGACTTTTTTTGTGGACCATTTGTACTTGTGGACATTTTGTTATGGACCTTATAGCCTGGAAGCGGCAAACATGCCTAGGAGTGGTGGACTTTTAATATTAGTGATAGAAATTACTAAATAAAATCTGAGACAGAAATATACCTCGAGGTTCTGTGTCATACTAAATTTGTAGCATACAAAAGAATCTTACCGCGTTGAATAATTGTTCCCTTTATGTGGTACCTATTAGATTACGTTCATTTTCGACTTTTTCCTCTTCAAAATTTTCTAGAGTTCCTTCAGTGGAATGCGAAACCCAAAGTGAGAAAAGTGGACAACAGGCTTGGAGCTTACATATTCAGTTTTCGTATAGGTAGGCCTACCTTTTAAATGTTTCTCTTCCCATTTCCCTCTCTTTCAGTTCAATTCAAAACTTGAATAATCAATGTCTTAAATTAAATTCTCATACTTTCAGGTAGAAATGCATCTGTGGGTTAACCTTAGAGTTCTCGTACATAAATAATATGAAAGAGTAACGCTTACATATTGGAAGCCACATTGTTTCCTCAATTCTTCATTTCTTAACATTACAGATACCAGTATAGGGCAGGTCAAGTTTTCATTTACTTATTGTGCCTCATTTCCAAATTATGATACAGAGAAATGATAAAATTACTCCTATATAGTTACTGTTCTAATACTGTACCGTACAGTCTTAGACAAGACCGGCTGCCATACATTAAGTCTCCTTTGGAAGAATTCGGTTGATTCTGTGAGAGTAGGTTTACACGTGAAGGAATTTCTTATGCACGACTCTGCTGTTTTTCCTTTGTTTTGTTTGTTTGTTGCTTTTTTTTTGTCTGTTTATAAGTCAAGTGTTATGAATAATCTATAATGAAGATATATTGAAGAAGTAAATTAGGTGCAAAATGAATATCCTTTCCCTAAGGAATGTTATTTTTTTGGTGCTACAGAATATATCTGTTATGTTAATATTAATATTAATCCTTTCCCTAGTCGTGTGAACCAGGCGCTGCCCAAAGTGGATTGAGACAAATTCATGCTGCAGGAGAGTAATCATTTTTGTGTCTAAATATTTATCTTCTTCTTCTACTTCTACTTCTTCTTCTTCTTCTTCTTCTTCTTCTTCATGCATTAAGCCCTACTAAGGCTTGTTGCGCGCTCCAAATTATTAGTTCATTGGTCTTTCCATCGTTTTTTTTATCTTTCTGTTTCTCTTTCCTTCTGGTATATAATTTAATATTTTCTTTGGGTATCTTCTCTCATCCATTCTGTCTACGTGATCTAGCCATTTTTTTCTGTGATGGTCTATTTCTTCATTTAGGTTAAAAATCTGTAATTGATTTCTTATATCTTCATTTCTGATTCTGTCCCTTTTAGTGACTCCCAGAACTGATCTTAAAAACCTCATTTCTGCTGCCTGTAGTCTACTTTTATCTCTACTTGTCATTGTCCAAGTTTCACTACTATATAGAGCTGCAGGAACTGCCATAGTTTTATAAAATTTTATCATCGTATCTTTTCTTACTTTATTTTTTAAAGTTCTTTTAATTGTTCCGCACATTTTTGAAAAAATTTCAACTTTATTTCCAATATCTACCTCTTTAATATATGATATTGAAGATCCTAAAAATTTAAATGTATTTACTTGTTCAATTATATTATTGTCTAATACAAGTTTACATCTTAGAGGATGAGTTCCTTGAAATGCCATAGATTTGGTTTTGTTTTTTGATATATCAAAATTGTAATTAAGAGTTATTTTATGGAGTTCAAATAATGCTCTTTGTAGCGTGTCTTCATTGTCAGAAATTATTACTTGGTCATCTGCATATAGGAGTGTCATTATAAAATTCTTCCTATTATAATCAGAGGATATATTTAAAATGTTTAGCCGCTGTTTCCATTCTCGAATTGCTTTGTCTAGATATAAATTAAATAAAGTGGGTGATGTACAGCACCCTTGTCTTAGTCCGGTGTTAATACTTGTTGTTTTAACATTTCTACCTCTTTCTTTTACACATTTAGTTGTACCTTTGTATATTTCTTTAAATATTTCAGTAATATGATTTGGTATACCTCTGTTAACCATTATTTCCCATAATTTTTTTTCTTTTCACTTTATCAAAGGCTTTTATGAAATCTATAAATATGATATATGTTGGACAATTAAATTCTCTCCTCTTTTCTATTATTTGTTTTATAGTGAAAATGTTATCAGTGCATGACCTTCCTATTCGCAATATTATTGAAACAATTCTATTAGAAGAACAAACAGGTTTCCGAATAGGAAGGTCTAAATATTTATATCACATGTAAATGTAGTACCATCACTGTGTTGTAAAAGAAAAGCATTTATGCTTCAAAAGAAGCGTAGAATTGATTTATGGTGTTGGTTTAATGTTGAGAAATTTATTATTATTATTATTATTATTATTATTATTATTATTATTATTATTATTATTATTATTACTTACTTACTTACTTACTTACTTACAAATGGCTTTTAAGGAACCTGTAGGTTCATTGCCGCCCTCACATAAGCCCGCCATCAGTCCCATCCTGTGCAAGATTAATCCAGTCTCTATCATCATCTCCCATCTCCCTCAAATCCATTTTAATATTACCCTCCCATCTACGTCTCGACCTCCCCAAAGGTCTTTTTCCTATATGCATTTCTGGATTTACCCGTTCGTGCTACATGCCCTGCCCATCTCAGACGTCTGGATTTAATAATAATAATGATAATAATAATAATAATATTATTATTATTATTATTATTATTATTATTATTATTATTATTATTATTATTATTATTATTATTATTAAATAATCTATGAAACCATGAAACCTCCTCTTTCAAGTTAAGAATTAATAATGATAATGATACTTTATTTATAAGTATAAAGATATATAGTTTTTTTAGGACGAAGTGCTCTAAGTTATTGTTCTGTCTGTTATAGCTTAGCTGTTAGCATTATACTAATAGGCTACTACAGAAGCCTCAGTTTCTGTAACCACGTCAAATCTGTGTGAGAAAATGTAGATAAAATATTGTCTCTTAATTTTGTATGTAATTTGGAATGCCTTTTTACATTTATATTGGATCAATAGTTAAATTAGTGCAACATATAACTGAAATTATACAAATAAAGTAAGCTCTTTTAACTCTTTTTCTATTCTTCGACTCTGTATTATGCTTTGTTTACCTTCCACATGCTCATTTTTCTGCCTTCAGACTCATGAGAAAGAAAAGAAAGGAAAATATTTTTATTACAAGTGAATTTGCACCTAATGTGCTATTATATTGCTACTGAGTTGTCTGTTTATGTTTACATGACTGTTCTACGGAATAAGGGCACCATATCGGACGATTTAAATGTTCTCGTTTTGTTTTTTTATTGTTGATAATATGTTACAGAAAATCTGATAGTACTGGTTTTAGAACTGTAATATTGCTACAGAGTTCTCTGTTTATTATTTGTGATCCATAATTTTAAAGTTATAACAATGTAAAATGTTCAACAGCGTTTTTTTTTTCAAAACACCATTTTTGTAGACGTGCCCTTCTTTCACCTACCCCCTCAATTCATCTATTTATAAAGACGTTAATATTAATGAACAATGAAAAATCTATAAAAGGTACTCCACTTTAGTGAAAACAAATAAGCTGAATAAATCTAACATACATCATTGATATGAATTAGTACTTGATTACATTCCAAAAATACGTTCATAATACCGTAGTTTAAATGAATATTTTGTACTTTACGGTAAATAGTTGTGATGTCATTAACAAACAAATTTTGTCTAGTAAACTGTCCTTTTTTTTTCTTCGTATGGAGGAAGGACCTGAAGGCTTACACTGCAGCCTGAGGCTTATTGTGCTTACCACTCCTATTCTTGTGAATGATTGGGTAGCCGAACGGCTGCGATCTTACACAATTACACTATGCTGCACCATGAACATAACCCGGACTATTGTATGGATAATGATATGTGAGTTAATGATGACGAAATGAGTCCGAGGTCCAACTCCGAAAGTTACCTAGCAATTCTGCTTAAATTGGTTGAGGGAAAACCCCGGAAATAATCTCAGCCAGTAACTTGACCCAACCAGGATTTAAACCCAGACCTTCTCGTTTCATAGCCAGACATGCTGACCACAGCGGCGGACTACAAACTGTCTTGAAAAATTAGCTTCTTTTTGAGGTCATAGGCTAATATGCAATTTTTCTTAGTTGCATAATGCATTGAACATTGCTTGTTTATACTCTGTTATGTGGTCATTTTCAGTATCTTCTGGAAACCATCGGGTCTGCTGACGAAAAACTCCAAGAGGCATCAGCAGGTTGCCTCAGTAACATTAGAAAACTAGCTTTGGCAGCTGAAAAATTTAAACATAAACCGAGCTGATTCTTCTTACTGTTTAAGAGAGAGATTCCCATGTGCCGTATAGAATTAACGCTAATTCATTTCAACGTAATTCTACAATGATATGTAGAAACCAAGTTGTTAGAATTACTAGCAAAGCTTTAATGTTATTACCTCTCACATTTTGTTGCACATATTTTTTTGTTGTTTCACATAGGTCTTCTCAAATCGGATCTGTATAAATATACTGTTATTTGTTGATGAGAATACTATATATAGAAATACAATGTTTACCTTTAAATAAACTTTCGTTTACCGGTAGCTAATTTATTGAATTTTTTATGTTCTTGTGAATTTTAACCTAGGCCTATCTGCATACTACTGTGATAATTCATGTAAAAAAATTGTAATTCTTATGCAGAATAAAATAAAAATTAAACAGCATACCTGAAATCCTTTAACATGCTGGTACTATGAATGAAGTTTCGAATTACGTAACACTGTAATTATATTCCTTAAGTAGAGTTTCCACATTTTTTTCCTAAAGTATTATTATTATTATTATTATTATTATTATTATTATTATTATTATTATTGTTATTATTATTATTTAACTTACTTACAAATGGCTTTTAAGGAACCCAAAGGTTCATTGCCGCCCTCACATAAGCCCGCCATCGGTCCCTATCCTGTGCAAGACCAATCCAGTCTCCATCATCATATCCCATCTCTCCCAAATCCATTTTAATATTATCCTTCCATCTACATCTCGGCCTCCCCAAAGGTCTTTTTCTCTCCGGCCTCCCAACTAACACTCTATATGCATTTCTGGATTCGCCATACGTGCTACATGCCCTGCCCATCTCAAACGTCTGGATTTAATGTTCCCAATTATGTCAGGTGAAGAATACAATGCGTGCAGTTCTGTGTTGTGTAACTTTCTCCATTCTCCTGTAACTTCTTCCCTGTATTATTATTACTATTATTATTATTATTATTATTATTATTATTATTACTGCTGCTGCTACTGCTGCTTATTTTACAAGGTACCATATTACTTTGATACAGCTTAGAAACTACAATGGAACTTAGATAACTATATTTTGATTATAGCTAGTCTTACAAACATATTCACTCACTGAATAAATGGTAGGCCTATGTATCTGTAGAAAAGATCTTACTTCATGTTTAAATTTGTTAATATATTTTTTATTTCTTTAATCTCTTGTGTGAACCTACTGTATATTCTGTTACCAAAATTACATACACTCCACTTGCCAGTTTTTGTTCTACAAGCTCCAGCAAAAAGAGCTGACATTTTTAAGTTAGCAGTAACTTTGATTAAGACAGTCGTGCAGCGGTGGGAAGATAGGGAATGAAATGCCATTATTGATACCATTTCAGTCGCATTGGATCCGTGCAACAAATTGCATCAGACGTTTGCTGTGGAGATGTTCTTCAAAACAAATGATTCGATTCGAGAAAAATACGCCCAATGATCTTTTGAGGTAGTTTGTGACCGCTGATGAAACCTGGAACCACTACTAAATGGGTTTTTAAAAAAAAAGGTAACTGAAAGTCAGTTTATGTTTTTTAACAAAATAAGATAACTTACAGTCTCTTATTTATTTATTTATTTATTTATTTACTTATTTACTTACCTACTGACTTACTTACCTACGTACGTACATACCTACCTACCTACCTACCTATCTATTTATCTATTTATTTTTCAGAGTTGAGTTGAGAAATTCGAGTGCTGCAAGACAATACTCCACGCTTGCACTCCATGAACATGACGAAAGCAAATATCCAGGGGCATGGATGGAAGGTGATTCTAGATCTCCGATATTCTCTCGATCTGGCGCCCTCAGATTTCCATTTTCTCTGTTCTCTACCCAACAATCTTCAAGGAAACTCCTCTGATAACGACAGTGCATTGCAAACTTTATTTGACGAAATTTTTAAGTAATTAACTAGCGGACTTACTCTGTTAATTATGTAAGTCTGTGCGGCTTACAGCTTACATAATTAACACGAGTAAGTCTGCTAGTTAATCAATTACTTATATTCAAGTGTTAAAAGTAGTGTACGCAAGATTCAAAATGCAATTTTTAACTCCAAACCAGGAGATTTCTTGTGACGCGGAATCGTAGAACTACCCCAGAGTTGTCTGAGATTCGTAGAAAATGGCTTTTATTCCTTTCAAATAAAAACTTTTCTCACAGCGAAGAAAAACGCTACTACCTTTTGCATCAAACAAATAGGAAAGTGAAATCTTTGCATGATATGAAGTTCGAACACAGTAGTAGGGCTACTACAGTGGTGGTAACTGTTTAGGCTAATATGGATGGTCTAAGTATGCAAATATTTTTACATCCTCTTCGAAATTTGACAAAGACGAGTTTTGCTTATTTTTTGTTATTTTTTTTTATTCTAAGAAAAAACACATTTTTAACAGTGTCGATCTCAAAAAATTATTTTTCATTATTGTGGGTGCAGCAATTTGTTCTCAACTACTGGAGATATCCTATTTGTTTCCATTGCAGAAAAATGAATTAATCTGTATGAAATGCAGACATTAATGATAGATAAAAAACTAAGTAAATATTTATATGAAAACTTAATATAAAATAGCAGTTTATTGGAAATTGTCTTTGACTATGATTACCTTTACAGTAAGTGTGATAGAAACGCTACAGACTTCTATTTTCAAAGTTGTTTATTTCGTAAAAATTAATTTATATTACATAATAATGACTAATTGACTTCAGAAGGAGTATGGAGAGGCAAGGATTGTAATGAGACAGGACTTGTGATGAGGCACGCGATTGAAGCGAGGCAGATTTTGTGGTGCGGTAGGGATTGTAGTGAGACAGAGCTTGTGGTGAGGAAGGGCTTCAGGCAAGGCATGCTTGTAGTGACCTAAAGCTTGTGGTGACGCAGTTATTGTGAAGTGGTGGTCCTGGAAGCGACTTAGGCTTGTAGTGTGGCAGAGCTTACGGAGTGGCTGAGTTGGAGGCTATACAGACAGATCTTGTGAAGAGACGGTCCTGAAGGTGACTCACGCTTGTAGTGTGGCAGAGCTTGTGGAGAGACAGCCTCATAGTGAGGCAGAGCTTTTGAAGTGGCAGAGCTGGAGGCGATACAGGCTTGTAGTGAGGCAGATCTTGTGAAGAAGCGGTCCTGGAGGCGACTCACGCTTGTAGTGAGGCACAGTTTGTGGAGAAGTCGGCATGGAGGCCAGGCACGTAGTGAGGTACAGTTTATGGAGAGGTGGGCTTGGAGGCGAGGCATGGTCGTGGTGAGGCACAGTTTGTGGAGAAGTCGGCATGGAGGCCAGGCACGTAGTGAGGCACAGTTTATGGAGAGGTGGGCTTGGAGGCGAGGCATGGTCGTGGTGAGGCACAGTTTGTGGAGAAGTCGGCATGGAGGCCAGGCATGTAGTGAGGCACAGTTTATGGAGAGGTGGGCTTGGAGGCGAGGCATGGTCGTGGTGAGGCACAGTTTGTCGAGAGATGGGCCTCGAGACCAGGCATGCTCGTAGTGTGGCAGATCTATTGCAGAGCAGGGCTTGAGGCAAAGCATAGTCAGGTCTGCAAGTGAAAAATGTTAGTAAAACATTACAACACATCTTATATTTTAAGCGGACACTCTAAAATTGAATATGATGTGTTGAGTACATTAAACATTCCATCTCAGTGTCACTTTAACTATTTGGTCAAAAATAATAATCTCCAATTAACGTTTTGAGAAATGGACTCCATTTGTCTTTCAATTGCATTTGGTGAGGAATTCATGAAAAGACAACTCCTTCATTAGTGCATACTATTATAGAAAGGTATGGTACAATCCAACATATGCACTTATGTACATTTACAAAACCAATAAGCGAAATATACACACGTCACAAGTAACTAACCTCCAAGAATAACATCAAGACGGGAAACACGAAAAATATTTATAATTCAGAATTTAAAAAAATAAAAATTTAAGAAAACATAAACTCTGTATGATCTTTTAGGGCGAACGTCATAAGCATGTATTCAAAATGACGTGAAGTGTAATATTTTTGGTTACGTAAACATTTCGACTCAGATAATTAAAGTTAACTGTGTTTCTATTCAGTGTCATAAAGAACTTTTATTTAACCCTTAACTGCTAACATCAGTTTATTATACACTATTAGTAACATGGGTGAATTTTCACCCAACACAAAAATTAAGATTTTTATAATGCTGCATTTGACTTTTATATATTAAAACACACTTGAAACATAACACAGCACAGCTCAGTACAAAATAATTTGAAATTTAACATAAATTGACAATATTGTTAGAAGCAATTAAAGTTTTCTTGCACTGTAGAATTAAAACAATTCCAGTGCATATTTTATAATTAAGAAAAAAATGTCATTTACGCTTTTTATTTTCTATGGTGCGCAATTCTTGCAGGTTATTTCCCTATGATCTCCATACACGAAATTCTCACAAACACTACACTTCACAGCAAACTTTTTGTCACTCTTTTTGCAGAGCTTGCAATGTCCCTGTCGTGGTCCTGTTTCAGATTATTTCTGTTCTTCCAGTGAGCTAACCGGTAAAGAATTGTTTTCACTCAATATGAATTCTATCTTCACTCGAAGATCATTAGGAAGATTCCTGATTGCCAATCTCTCTTGCATAAATTTCGTTGACAAATCAAGACCAAGCTTGTGAAGAAATTTCAGTTTGTTGGGTGTCTTTCCTCCACGGGCTGCGCATGCATAAGCCCAAACAATAAATGCATTGATTCCTGCTGCATTCAGTAATCCGTAAAATACTGCCTTTGACCAGCATCTTGTACGTCTACTGCAGGAATAGTTCTTGCACATTTGATCAAACGAGTCGACCCCTCCTTTAGTTTCATTATAAAATTCAATAGCTTCTGGTTTCCTTGTTTGTTCAGACACTCTTGGTGTGTAATGCATGGTCGAGGCTACTAATACAATTTTACCTTTCTTTGGTGAAAATGATATCAATTGTTGATTAGTACTGTAGTCGAAGAGAAACATTGCTGTATTTGCTGGTCGTCCTTTGGTCTGAAGAGCTTCCGGAGGAATCTCCTTTTTGTTTCTTCATACAGTACCAACCATAGTTATATCATGAGCCAACATCTCCGAAAGGAGGGGGAAAGATGTAAACCAATTGTCAGTAGTTATATTGGAATTGGTGCCATAAATTGGTTTTGCTAATTCCTTCACCAAGTACTGTGCTAAAGGTTCAGGCCCGTTGTAAGTTTCTTTTCCTATGTAAGGTATTCCTGTGACTAACAAGGAGAGGACATGCTCTGTATATCACCGAATGGAATAAGATTGTGTGAGATGAAAGTACAAGATGTACTGTTTAAAGTCATACCTGATATGGGTGGCCAATGACCCCTCGTTTTGGAAATATTGGCTATTGTTTGTGACATACTTCCGTTAGGTGCTCAATAGGGAAGCATTAGACTGTGTAACAGCGTAGCCCATATGGTTGGATGCAGAGTTGTTATCCAGGCAACCTGAGTTCGAATCTTAACTGGTTCTATATCTTTTTCTTTTAATAATGATTAATATTGTGATCACAGTTATCTATTTACATACCTAAATCATATTTCTCAATGTATTGAATGCTTCATCATGTTTTAAACAAATTACTAATTAACTAACATTGTATTGTAAAGGATACACAATGAAATACTGCTCACGTAGGAAGGTAAGATGTGTCACTGGCGTCTGTTCTATTTCTGTAGCAGCTATTCCACTTCATTTTGTACCCGATTCATTATGATGTCATAAAAACACACAAAACATACATATTTCCTGCACCATGCACAGCAAATGAAAGAAGGTTGTCCACAGTCACACACATTTTTCCGCACTTCTGCTGCGAAACAGATATCCTTCACATTCACAAACACTTCTCGTTCGTTTATCAATTTTGATGCATACCAAGCATATTTCAACATGGCTTTGAATATAGGAACTGGCAACTGAAAGTGAATTATAATAATAATAATAATAATAATAGTAATAATAATAATATCAAGCTTTAAAAATGAGAAGGCATTAGGATTCGAACTCGGGTTGCCTGGTTGACAACTCAGCATCCAACCACATGAGCTACGCCCTTAGACAGTCTAATGCTTCCCTATTGAGCACCTAATGGAAGTATGTCACAAACAATAGCCAATATTTCCAAAACGAGGGGTCATTGGCCACCCATATCAGGTATGACTTTAAACAGTACGTCTTGTACTTTCATGTAACAAAATCTGATTTAATTCAGTGATATACAGAGCGTGTCCTCTCCTTGTAAGTATTTAGAATGAGAGTCACACATGAACACAAGTTTGTGGCCGTATTTTTCCGGTTTATTGGGGATGTACCAGAGGCGGCTCCTCAGGGCAGGCAGGGTAGGCTAAGCCTACCTCAACACATTTAGAAAAACCTAAAAGTGGATATTTATTAACTACCCCAACACATTTGGAAAACCTTATATAATTATATACTCTTGTTTAGGTGCTTAGAAATTCTTCACTTAACTATGAATGGGATTTTTTTAGGGTTAGTTGGATGTTGCTTACTACTGGCAGTTCGATTTATGCGACAACAATACACTGGACAGATCACGATGCGTCAGAACTGTCAGAAGGTAGGCAGAAGCGAAGTTAGCCGACCTTCCACGTAACTTCAAAGCTGGCCCTGGAGTAAGCATTAAAAGAGATCGCTATTCTAAATACTTTCTTAGCGCATGCGTTCTATGCAGAAGCCAGCGCGCTAGAAATCTGCCTGCCCTAACGAGAACCCACGAGCATTATCGAACACCTACGATTTGCGAAATTTCTGTTTGAAAGTTTCACGAGTTGGAACGTAGATTGTTACGAGTAGTATAACAGTTTTTAAACAGTGTGTTTTAAAAGATGTTTTTTTTTAACAGTGTATTTTAGAAAATGTGATTTTTGCAAGTACGTACTGTATATTAATGTTACGTATATTTGGTGATTTATAGTTAATGTAAGTGATAACAATAATATTATATTATGACTGATATAATAAGTAAACTGTTACGTTGTCCGTTTTCGCGTCGTAATGACATTGAAAAGAGAAGTATTTTGGACAATGGACGACCCACTCTTGCATTAAGCTCTATTGTTCATAAAGTCAGTGCTAAAGATGCAAGAAAATTTAATCCTTCATGGTATGAAACACTATGAAATGGAAATATAAAAATTGGAGGTTTATCTTTCGATAAGGTGGAAAAATTCAAATATCTTGGAGCAACAGTAACATATATAAATGATACTCGGGAGGAAATTAAACACAGAATAAATATGGGAAATGCCTGTTATTATTCGATTGAGAAGCTTTTGTCATCCAGTCGGCTGTCAAAAAATCTGAAATTTAGAATTTATAAAACAGTTATATTACCGGTTGTTCTGTATGATGGTGAAACTTGGATTCTCACTTTGAGAGAGGAACATAGGTTAAGGGTGTTTGAGAATAAGGTTCTTAGGAAAATATTTGGGGCTAAGAGGGATGAAGTTACAGGAGAATGGAGAAAGTTACATAACGCAGAACTGCACGCATTGTATTCTTCACCTGACATAATTAGGAACATTAAATCCAGACGTTTGAAATGGGCAGGGCATGTAGCACGTATAGGCGAATCCAGAAATGCATATAGTGTGTTAGTTGGGAGGCCGGAGGAAAAAAGACATTTGGGGAGGTCGAGACGTAGATGGGAGGATATATTAAAATGGATTTTAGGGAGGTGGGATATGATGATAGAGACTGGATTAATCTTGCACAATGTAGGGACCGATGGCGGGCTTACGTGAGGGCGGCAATGAACCTGCGGATTCTTTAAAAGCCATTTGTAAGTAAGTAAGTATGGTATGAAACACATAAATGGCTAACAGGAAGTGAAGTTAAAGCTAAGCTGTAGGTGGTCACGTTTGCTATTGTAATCTAAAGAAGGTACTTGGAATCAGATCATATTTGTAACTCGGTAAGTCTAAAGAGACTTGAAAAGAATTTGAATCCAATTTCGGAAATGTTGTCTGAACAACAAGGGTTGCAAGACAACAGTATTACAATAAACTAGAAAAAACCGACAAATTATGAGACGGCTCATTGATGTAACAGTATTGTTATGTAAGCAAGAGTTAAATTTTCGGGGGGCATGATGAAAGCGAGCTGTCATTGAATCGCGGGAATTACATAAAAATGTTCTGTAAATTTTGCCTACCCTGGACATTTGACTACGAGCCGCCACTGGGATGTACATACGGAAATTGCAGCGACCTCTGAACCCCAGAAGCTGTTCGTTAATAGTACATTCTGTTGATGGCTTGTAATATTCTTGACAGTGAACGAAAAATTTATTCCATAGTTCCCGAATATTTGTAAAAGGATCTCCAGCCTTCTGGCTTCTCTGGTCTGCTTGTCATCGAATCTCAAACAATTTGTTATAAATCGAAATCTCTTTAGTGACATAACTGAAACATAAATTGGACTACCCAATGTAACCCACAAAAATTCAGCACTCATATGATTATCTTTTCTGGCACCACTGATATGTATGCCTCTAATTCCCGCAAAGTGATATCTCCAGTCGACGGCTTAATGTCAAAGAACACTAACTCCAAAATCACAACTTTACAGGAAAGGCAAAAGACAGTTTAATTGTGTACATTTTCTTATGTTACTGCTTTAATTTAAGAGATATGTTGATAAAATTTAAACCATATGTAGAGAATATAACCCTAGAGACAATACAATACATATTTGCTAGAAATATTTAATATTGTCTTAAAAATTAACACATTTTGGAGATAGTGTTCTTTGTTACTAACATGAAGCGTTCAATTTTGTAGATAGTGTTAAAAATAAATGCCGAAATTTTGAATTCAAACACTTTAATAAAAAATTATAGATCTATTTGACAATGCAAATTAATAAATTTGACTTATTGTGGTGAGCATCAATTATCATATTTCTTCTTCTTTATAAAGGAACATTATCTAAACTCGGAACATAATAGCATTATTATAAAAGTACCAGTTAATATTATTTATAAAGCATAATATTAGCATTATTAGTTCAATTTATACTATTATCTGAAATAATAATTTTAACAGTGCACTTATAAAATTATAAAAAAGCAAAGTTATCTTCATTTTTACATTGCATTTTAGAACAACAGTGTTTTTAAATAGTTGCTAATGTTACTTTAATTTACCACAGCTGATGAGGGGTTTGGAAGAAAAAGTTATTTAACTAATGATCGGTTTATTTCAAAAAATAGCAAAGCCTACAAATTCAGTTGAGTTAAAAGTCTATCCGCACATAATGAAAAGAAAATACACACAGAATTTATGCCCTAAATGACATTGAATAAAATTATAATCTGAATATATTATATTTTATTTGATTCAGTATTTTATGTATTGAATAGTATCAATATCCATCCTGTCATATAAAAATTTAAAATTTCCTCTTAATTTTATAATCACTCATTGCTCTTCATTTTGAGATTCTTCTACTACGATTTCCTGTTCTCCATTTTTAAGCCGGTGTAAAATAAATGGTAATTTCCTGGTATAATGTTCTGTTTACACAGTTGCAATACATTTTTCTTTTAATAATCTTGTAGATTTTCAGTGCCCCATGATGCTTTGGTTTAAGCTGAAGATTATCCAGCCTAAATCCACGTGTAATCTTCCTCTGTACCTTGAATTTATGGAATTCTTCATCATAATTATATTTAAAAAATACTTGTTCACTGTCACATTTCCAATACTGCAACCACACTATATCCAGCCATCTTACAATGTTTCCATTAGTGTCAACTTTCTTGTTCTTTATTAATGTCTTCTGAATTTCTCTTACATCATTACATCACTCTGTTCCACTTCTATTTTTGATACAATTCTAACTATAGTATATCACCCTCATGGATCAAATATTTCTGTATATTTTGCTGTTTTTTTTTTCAATGTGCGCATGGACTGTGTCCATTTGTGAATGTCCTGGTTAAAAAAAAAATATGTTCAGTTTGAGGTACATCCAAAACATTCACAGCGTAGAGGAGCATGGTTGATATAAGCACATTCCGGTTTTGTCTTCCATAAGTATCGGACATGAAACATAAACTTTTACCATTCTGCAGTTTTTATTTGAGCAAAGAGACATGATGGTACCTCTGCAGCTCCCCTTTCTGCAATTCCCTCGTTCCATATAAAATTTTCAGCTGTTCTGATGGCTAAATCATACACGGTCAAATTATATACAGCTAATAATCTAAGTTTATAAAACACTAATTTCGTTTTAACATTTGGACTGTAATGCACAGCTTCGAAATCAAATTAAAAAAAAAATAAAAATTGTTTACTGATGCCATAATTTTGTAATCGTTTTTTACTTGACAAGCTGCTTCCTTCCTTTCAATGTCGGACTGATGAACTGCCTCCGTCTCTATCTTCTTACGTTCAGACATGTGATCATATTTATAACATTGATCCTTTGTGGGATTATGGAAAGCTATATTAAAATTATTTTTGAAAATGTGACGATAATATGAAAACTTTTCTGCCCGAACATTAGCATTCCTGAATTTTTCTTTGTACAATTCATACATTTTTTTTGTAAATTTAAATCACAAAACAGATATTCTCTTGCAGTGTCGTTTCTTGTGCTCTTGTTGGAAAGTACTCTTAAAAATTAAGCAGTGTGGTTCACTATATATTCACGGGTACTTTCAGATTTCTTCACTCCGGGCTCAAGCTTTCCTCTTCGATCAGTACCCACTGTGTTATTGTCACTCTTTTCAAAATATGTTCTATTATTGTGTTGGATATATCAAAGATGGCGAGAAAAAACTCCTGCATACCCATACCTTTTCTTTATTTTTCACCAGGAAAAATGGTGTTTCACCTTCTAGATTCATCCTTTTTGGATTTGGATTTCCTTCACTTCTGTAAGGCCCATCAAAAATTACCGCTTCAAATCGTTATTCTCAATATTGCAGTATTGTTTATGAATTTCATGTCTGTCTTCAGCACTACATGAGAGGTTGCATTTAAGGAGACATTCTGTACAATCTTTGTCTAGAACTTTTTTAACAGCAATTTCTTTCCACTATTTAAGGACTTGCGGGCTTTCCCTGTTATCTGGTGTTGGAAATGGACTAATAACAGCTATGCTCTTATTAGCTTAATCACACATTCCTTGCGAAAAGTTAGATGTCGCTAAAGCCAACTTCACCATAACCTGCCCCTAGTATTCGAACTGAGTATTTCTTAGCTCTAATAAAAGAGTACCAAATTATCAGAGCAATCCTGTGCTGCGTTTCTTACAAACTGTAAACTTATTACAAACTGGATTGATTTAAGAATGCTTATTCAATTAATTAAAAACTTATCAATTCTCCAACAATGAACAGTATGGTGATTGTATTACATTTTTGGTTGTATGTTCTGAGGTAGTGTCACCAATAAAGTCTTAGAAATGTTAAATAATTTAGAGACAAAGAACACTATCTCGACTTAGTGTTCTTCTAGTCTATATTTTGTTATTGTCAAAGAAAACTAAGTGTAGATAGTGTTGTTTGACACTTAGCATCTGTCTAAATTAACACAACACTATCTCCAAAAAAAATAAAACTATTATTTGTAGAGACATATTACTTTCTCACTATATAAAGCCTACTTTGTACAACCTGATACTATAAATAACTCAAAAAGTCGATTTTTGGAGTTAGTGTCCTTCGACACTAAGCCGTCGCAGTATATCTCTGTTCAGGCGAATAGTTCATTCTCTGGGAAGCCATCTCTTTGTTGATGTGACGAACAATATCTTGCAACATATCCTCATCGAAAAAAGACGCCAACTGTCTTCGGGACTTTTTACCTTTCGAGCATCACTTTTTGGCCCGGGTATGGTTCTCCATATATTTCGAGAAGGTACCTTTTGTCTTTCAGGGTGTTTGGATGTCCACTCTTTACCATTTTTTCTTTTTAGGACTGACTTCTTCGGAGTGATGATATTATTGTCCTTGCATTCAAACCAGCAATTTTCTGGTTTTCTGCGCTTTTCAGGAACTGCAACATCATCTGCACTATCACTTCTGTCGTCATTATTTTCTGGGCTAAAATCACTTTCATTGTCACTACCGCACTCAATAATATCATCTACCGGTACTACATCATCTTGTTCACAAATATCATCCTTCACACTCCCCTCTCCATCAGATGCGTCATCATCATCATCATCATCATCATCAGTATTTTCATTCATTATTATCTTCTCTACCTCACAGGAAGTACATTACTTACCGTCAATAATAATAAAGTCCATGTTCATCAAACTAAAGCAGAAAAGAATTGCAATTCGTCTGACATATATACTAAAAGAAGTAGAGTAAATTACTAATCTAACACTAATGGTAACATAGATGAAAACTCACCCAGGTCTGTTTTGTAGAGCTATACTACAGCAACTAAAAATATTTCAAATATATTTCAACAATGGTTAAGAAGCTACACTTGAGAAAGATACATAGCAAAAGAGCCAACAGTCTAGACAGGTTTACCAATGCACGGCAGAGAAATAAAATTTCTCAAAGGGGAATTTTCACCCATGTTACCATTTAAGGGTAGACACATTTTAAACGGGATAAGTGAGGAATGATCATGGTAAATGATATAAGTGACACGTGGCATGAATGAAAATTTAAAGATTTTTCGTGGGAACTAGTATATATGCCATCCCAAATAGCATAGTATTTGGTATAAGTTCCTGAAAGGGCTATTGTGGCTTCTAGATAACCCAAAAAATGATGCGAGATGTATCTTCAAAGTGTCTGTCCACAGTAATTGATATAGGTGCCTCTTATGTGGATATCCACGCAGTCGAATTTCGTTGAATAATTGTAAGAGGTGTTTTCAGTTTAAAAGATTTATTCTTATTTATTACTTGCCTTTGCTTTAATTAAAATTCCTTGTTTTGTTTTCCCATACATTTTAAAAGTTTTGTTTCTGTAATGAGCTATACGGAGTCCTCAGGAAATCGCAAAAACGTGCACCTACTGTACACTATAATCTCAGGCCGTGTCTCAAAGCTACATTCTCATCTGAAGTGAACTAGATTGTTGACTAAATAGCCGGATGTGACATCAGAAGTTACGATCCAAAGCTATGTAGTGAATAGCAATCAAGTCCGTAGTAGCTAGTAAACCAAAATGCTTGCTTGATTATTGACTTATACTAAACAAACATGGATACCTCATTAACAATTGGGGGTTATAAAATCTGATGATGCTCTGGAAATAAAATGTGAGTTCAATGTAGAATAACACGTTAACTTGGAACATGGGCATTGTTGGTATTTGCGTTACATTTTTTTTAATATTGTAATATTTCAGGCTCTTACCTTTTTCACATTTATTTCGATTGCTGACAGCCAAACGTAATTTTCATAGATATCGTTTGAATATCTTTTACAATTCTACATCTTTCTACGTTTCTTTTCTAGCGTCTCAGGAAATTACCATTCAGTTCATAAACCTGAGGATTAAGTTTCATGAATTGTTTACTGGAAAACTCGTTATAAACAAAGAATTCGAATTTCCAAAAAATAACAGCTGATAACTCGTAATTAAATTGCATTAGAACACTGCCTTTTTAATTTAGTGCTATACCGTAATTTCATGGCTTTGAGAAAAATAGTCTATGAAGAAGGCCATGGTTCCAGCATACATGTTCAAAGCTCTCTAGTGTGTAGTTTACAAGTCAGCTAGTTAGGCCGTATCTCAAAGTTACATTTTCAACTGAAGTGAACTAGATTGTTGACTAAATAGCCGGATGTGACGTCAGAAAGTTATGATCCAAAGCTACATAGTGCATAGCAATCAAGTCCGTAGTAGCTAGTCAACGAAAATGCTTGCTTGATTGATGACTTGTTCACTAAATAAACATGGATACCTCATCAGCAAATGGGATTATGAAATCTGAAAATGCGTTGGAAGTGAAATAATGTAAATATAATGTAGAATAACACGTTAACTTTGAACACTAACATTGTTAGTACCTTCTGTACAATGTTTTAAACATTACTGTAATATTATATTAAGCCCTTATCATTTCCATATAACTCGTAATGAAACTGCATTAGGACACTGCCTTCTTAATTTAGTGCTGCACCGTGATGTCATGGTTTTTAGAAAAATAATCTATGAAGAAGGCCATGTTTCAAGCATATATGTCCAAAGCTCCCTAGTGTGTAGTTTACAAGTCATCTAGTTGCTAGTCACTAGTGTGTAGTATGGACTTGAGCTTTGAGACAGCCTTATTAACATGTAGTATAGACTACAGCTTTGAGACACGGCCTCAGTCATACTTTTGCTTTTAAACTAGCGCTCATACACTTCGTAAACTACGCCGTTAATGAATGAGAGTAAATGCGCACAAATGTGCATAAGGTGAGTTAATTAGGCTGAGCAAAACTTATTAAGCGATGAGCGTCTTTCAGCGCACTTTTCGACGTGGTATCGTTCACGTGGGTTTTTGCACAATTCGCACACGCATTCTTGGTTCGGCTCATGGAAACTCTTCGTGCTGCATACCTTGTGATGAAAACCATGGATTGCGTATCGTGTTAGGATGTGCCTCATCTCGTAGTTGGGTCGTGTCCACTCTCTCGCACACATGGCCTCTGTTGCGTAGAATTCGCTGCGGATGTCTTTCGTCTTCTCCTGTAGTCCTTGGAGCGTAGTCTCGTATGCGCTGGTGCTCGGTAGCAGTAGCTGTCGTCTAATGTCTTCGATGAAGAAAGTCTCTCTCATTAGGGGATACGTCATTCTCGATGGTGCCGTTTTTCCAACTCCTAGCAAGCACTCTTTTCATGAAGCGTGCTTTCACTGTTTCTATTTGTGCCATGTCTCTGCTTGCAAGTTTTTCCCAAATTATGTTCATTCCATATGTTGCTATGGGGGTTATGACTATCTTGAAAAGCGTCGTTGCTGTTTCTGTTGATAATTGTTGGAGGTGGTTGATGCTGTATATTGCTCTAATTGCTGCTGACACTTTTTGTTGTACGTGTATTCTGAAGGATTTTATGGTTGTTTACAGGGTGATGCCTAGGCAGGAGAATTGCGATACGACTTCTAGTGGCTCGCCGAGAAGCGTTAATCTGTCATTTGCGTTGGGCTTTCCTCCCTTTCTGAAGGTCATCTGCTTAGTATTTTGATGATTTATTTGCAGGCAGTTTTCGTCAGCCCATTTCTCGAGTTTATTGAGTGTACATTGCAGTTCCTCTTTGTTAGGCGATCCCAGTACCATATCATCAGCGTACATTATGATCGATGTCGCGCTGTCCTTGATGATATCTACGATGTCAGCCGTCATGATGTTGAAGAGCACCGGGCTGATGGGGTTCCCTTGCAGTACTCCATTTGTTTGCCTTATTTTCTTTGAGAGTGTGACCTCATCGTATACTTGAACTTAGTCCAGAATACTTGCCACAATTGTTGCTAATTGGCTTGAGTCTTCTAGAAGGGGCTTGAGTTTTTGAAGGGTATATCTCTGTTGATACGGTCGAATGCTTTGTTATAATCAATGAATACTGCGAAATATTTCTTTCCAGCGTGTCTTAAGGCGTCCTCGATCTGCTCTATGAGGTAGTTCGCCGCTTGTAATGTGCCTCTGCCTTTTCTGAAGCCGCATCGGCATTCCGGGGTGTGCCTGTCCACTGTGTTCTTGATCTTGTTTGTTAAGATTTTTGAGAATATTTTGAACGCAGCGTTTTCGAGTGCAATGCCGCGATACGAGTCCGGGTTGTTGGTGTCTCCTTTCCCTTTATGTAGGATTTTTATTATTGACGTTCTCCAAGTTTCCGGGATCTTCCCCATGCTTATGCATTTGTTGTATTTGTTGTTAGGTGTTCAGCGTAGATGCTGACAGGACCTGCTGCTTTCTTGTTCTTGGCTGATGTTATGGCGTGGTTTATCTCTTCTTTAGTGAAGTAAACGGGCACTTCAGATATGTTTCTGGTGTGTGTTCCTTGTGCTGTATTTCTTTGTTGTTGGTTTAGAAGGCAGTGGAAGTGATTTTCCCACGTTTCCATGGGTATTTCGTTCGCTGTCTTTGGTCTCGGTTTTCTGAGATCTATATAAGGATCTTTTCTTGCTTCTTCGGTGATTCGTTTTGCTTCTTCTTCGATATAATTGGCTTTTTTTTTTCTCTTTTATTAACGTCTTATATTCTTGCCTTTGCTTCGCGTATCTAGTCAGGTCTTCAGTCTGGTTTGTGGTTCTTGCTCGGTGAGTGTGTCCATTATGAGATTTGTTTTGCTGTTTGGCTTGTCTATCCTACAGTTCATGTCGCCTGCAAGGATTATTCTTTCATCCTCGTTCGTGTGCGAGAATGCTTTTTCTATTTTCTCGACTGCATCAATCAATTACATACATAAAACCGTCAGCCTTCTTTTATTATGGCAGTGCTTTTGAATCCCGTTGTATTTGCATGCGTGCAAGAACGACCTAAGCAGGGACCGCTAAAGTTTACCATTACCTTGATTTTTACCGATAACTTAACTCTCAACATTGCCTAAACTTAATTTATTTATTTACTCTCTCAAAGCTCTATTCATCAGACTGAAAACTCTTTCTGAAGAGACATTAGAATGCGGTAATATGGAAATAAAAAAAAAAAAAAAAACAAGTTTCTCCAACTCAGGAGCTTCTTGTTTGAGAAAAAATTGCACCTATTTGTGGTCAGTTTTCACCCTACAAAAATCTTCATCTTTGTTCTTTTCAATAATGACACAGAATCAGTTAACAAATAACTGTCAGAATGCTTGACACAGTGATACAGAAAATTTAGTTCCGTCTTAATTATATCATCTATTTCTTTAGGTCACACTACTCTAAAAAAAAATTCATCTTCTCTTTATGCCATGTAGGTTCTGATGAACATCCAACATCCCTTTTTGAATGTTTAGAAAATATCATACTCACCACAACGACCACCATTGAACTGACTGTCACATACCTTACACTTGATCTAACCCAGAATAACTAGACAACCATGATTCTCTAAATTTACACAAACGTTTACTTACCTTGCACACTGCAGTGGAAGAAAGTTTCAAATGTTGTATGCCGTCACCGGGATTCGAAGTAGTGTCACTGTCACTGTCACTGCCACTCGACATTGTAGCAAGAACCTCACTTTTATGATGTAGGCTCTTATAAAGACACAAACATACCCCCTAAAGAAAAGAACTTCGTTTATGATCTATCTAAACAATATTAAGCTAGCAGATAATATTGAGCTCTCAGAGCTCAGTCGAAATTAAGTGACATTTTTAAGTTTGGGTAGAACAGTAAATTCTTCTAGTCTAGTCCCTCACAACCACGTTTATTCCCCCCCCCCCCGGCATCAAGACATTCAAACTGACGTAGCCATAATTTCCGGCAGCCAATCGCGTTGCAGGTCGGCTACATTTAAACGTGTGCGTCTTGTGATTCGCTTATGAAGACGTTATTTATTTCTTAAGGCTCGATAAATACTTAATATAATCGCCCGCCATTTTGGTTCTTTCATTGATGTTAGTAGAAAGCACACGAAGACGTTATTTGCTGCTCAATTATTTGCTGAATTACAGTGCGTTTGATTTATTATCATAGGAGCTACGACATGATAATGCTTAACGGTGTGGCAAATAGATTCCTCGTGTGGTAGCTCGGCAACGAAAGAACAGAAATGGCGAATGATACTACCTACCTAGACTTCATAGAGCCTTCACTTCCTAAGACGTAAGCAAAGAGGCGGAGTCACGCCGGAAATAACAGCGTCGCGACTTTAACTTTACTGTCTTGTCAGCAGAAACGCAATACATACGTCATACTACAATAGTTGTTCAAACGTGGCTAACAAGTTTAAGGGAACGTATAGGTGAAATTACTAAATCTTACAGCTTTCATTTTTTTTTCTCAAAGACCAAGGACACCAGAATAAAATTATGTGACACGTTTCCTTATTAAGATGAAATAAAAGGCAGGAATTTTTTTCAACGTGATTTTCTTTAATTTTCGACGTGTGGAACCATTTATATATTAATTACTGCCATTTATTTAATCTTAATAAGGAAACGTGTCACATAATTTTATTCTAGTGTCCTTGATCTTTGAGAAAAAAAATGAAACCTGTAAGATTTAGTAATTTTACCTATGCGTTCCCTTAAAAGTGTTAACCTATATTGTTTAGTAAATTAATTTAAATTTAGTGTAATTATTTAGACGAAAATAGTTACCAGATAACGATACAAGTGATGTTCATTTTCTAAGGGAGGGATTTCATGCTTCCCGCTTCGATTCGAAGCGGGACGCGGGATTTTTATACGAAAATCGGGACATGTCCCGCCAAATCGTGACATATGGCAAGTCACAAGTCATACACTTCGCGGCAAAAATGTGTCGTTAGAAATGCAAACTTCTACCGCGCGGCTCACACATGTAAACGAACTGCATTTTGAAGACATTGTTGTGATGTTTGTTCATTGAAAGTCGTCCGCCAACAATGTACTCAACGTTACAAGGTAGTGCACAGCAGTGTTGCCAAGTCAGCGGTTTTGTAGCTAAATCTGGTGTTTTCAGGACTATGGTCAGCTACAGAATTTTATCGTCGGCGGCTAGCTATTTATTTGGCGTTTTTTTATGATTCCAGCAGAGGGAGACGATATTTTTAAGTTTTTTTTTTTTCTGTAAAGATGTTATAATTGTTTTTATATGTACTTGCGAATAACAATATTAGTTAATAATAAATCTGAGATTAATATGGTATTATCACAATTTTTCATTGTGTGAGTATAAAAATATATCAATGTTTTATGTTAACTCATTTTCGTACAACAATGTCCATTTCCTACCTCATCAATTGTTTTGTAGTACAAATAAGGTATGCCACATTCGTTAAACTCTTAGTCTAATCATGTATGCTTTGTTTTTGTAAATGAATTGATATGTTCAGTCATAGAGAGTAGATAATGAACTAAATTATTTTCATTTATGATAACTTGTATTATGATTTATTCATTCATTCATAGTGTTCTGCCCATGGGCAGGTCTTTCACTGCAAGCCCAGCATTCTCCAGTCTTTCCTACTTTCTGCTTTCTTCTTTGTCTCTTCACATGATCCATATATATCTTAATGTCGTCTTATATCATATGTTATTTAATTTATCATTCCGCATTGTAGTTTATGTAACACAGACATACTTAAAACTTAAAACCACTCATTGTTGGGAGGCACGTCTCCAGCTCAGTGTAAAATCAGATTTTCGAATCGACTGGTGTGATTGTGAATGTGATTGTTTCCGAAGTGTCCAGTATATTATTCTTGATCTACTTCATTCAGTTTTGAAGAAATGTGCTGTGTAAAACTCCATACGTACAAAAGTTGAGAGATATGTGGAAAAAACATACTGTGTTGAAAGACTGGGTGGAAGAAGTTGCCGGTGATAGTTGGCAAGCTCGATGTAAATGGTATAGGGTGATACTGAAAGCAAAATATTTAAATTTAGTTGTCCATATGATTTTACATAGATCATAGAGCCTACGAAGTGATACACAATTTCCATACTTTAGTCTACATTTTTATAACAATCTCCAGTTCCTAAAACTGTATAGTTTGTATTTCAAATTTGGAAGTGATGTGTTAAGAAAAATCTGGAGTTTTTCAACTAGAGTTTAGCGGTTTTTTTTAAGCTTGTGCAGCGGTAAATGGAATTCTGAGTTGGCAACACTGGTGCACAGTATAAAGATCATCTTCTTTATACTGTGGGTAGTGTATGTGTGAGGTAGGGGTAACGCGTCTGCTTTCCGTACCATAGGTTGTGAATTCGATTCGCGATAGAGTAAAAATTATTATTTTAGTTTTTGATTCATTAATATGTATAATATTAATGACCTTTTAATGATAGACCTTAAAGAATATGAAGGTGATTTATATTCGTATGCGTCCACACCTGTGGAGTAACGGTCAGCGCGTCTGGCTGCGAAACCAGGTGGCCCGGGTTCGAATCCCGGTCGGGGCAAGTTACCTGGTTGAGGTTTTTTCCGGGGTTTTCCCTCAACCCAATACGAGAAAATGCTGGGTAACTTTCGGTGCTGGACCCCGGACTCATTTCACCGGCATTATCACCTTCATTTCATTCAGACGCTAAATAACCTAGATGTTGATACAGCGTCGTAAAATAACCCAATAAAATAAAAATAAATATATTCGTATGCTGATGATACTATTTTACTTTTTAGTGGAAAAACTTGGACTGATGCTTATTATAATGCAAATTGCGGCTTAAAGTTAATAAAAAATGGTTCGATTTAAATTCACTTGTAATTAATAAAGATAAAACAATAGCTATCCCATTTTGTATAAACAATTGAGGTAATAAAGCAATTTCATCTATACTACAAATTAAAATGCATAATTCTGATTGTTCCGATATAAATTGCAATTGTTCAGCTATTGATTAAGTTAATGAGGTTAAATACTTAGGTATAATTATTGATAATCATTTAAAATGGAATAATCATGTTCATTATATTTGTAATAAATTACGTAAAACATTATGTTACTTTGTTGTTCTAAGAAATATTTTGTCACTTAACTGCTTACGTATAATTTATTTAGCATTATTTCAATCTATATTTATGTATGCTGTTATAGGTTGGGGTGGAACTTATAAATCCAACCTTTATCCGTTAATTTTACTACAGAAAAAAGTATTAAAAGTTTGTTTAAAAAAGCAGAAAGGTTACCCAACTGAATTGTTGTTTAAACATTTCCAAGTTTTCAACATTAAACAAATGTATTATTTTATTTTATTAAAATATGTTCATAGGAATTTTAATAAGTTTGAGAGGTATATACATAAATATAGAACTAAAAATATGAATTCTCTGCGTTTGTCTGAACCAAAATGTAAAGCCAATGCAGCTTTTTATCATAGCATGGGTCAAGGTCCCAGATTATTAAAAAAAAATTATTCCAATATTATTTTAACCACGAATCCTCTCCAAATTAATACAAAAATTTGTATTGGATTTATAGTTTGGGTTTAAATATATTAAGCACTATTTAATCTGTATTCACTCTCAATTTTAATTTTACTTTTTTCTGTATTGGAATCCCCTCTTGAGCACGAGTCTTACTCATTCAGGAGTGGGCTAGTTAATCTTTCATTGTATTTATTAACTTGTATTCATTTCAAACTTACTAGCAATAAAATAAATAAATATTAAGTGACATTTTTGTTAATAAACTTTGTTATGTCTGTCGTGTAAAAATATTATTGCCCATCACCTTTGGGCTTTTAATAGGCGAAACCTGACGTGTATAAACAAAAATAATAGTTGTTTCACTACCTAAAAACTGGAAGCACATTAAATGTATAAATAAATAAACAAATAAATAAATATTTAAACGAAAAAGGTCTGTGGTAGGGACTAGTATCTCGTTCACTAATCACCAGTGTCAACAACTATCCTCATTCTGCGCGGCATGGAGTCCACAAAACTATGGAACAAGTCTACATTCATGACCACCTCCTCCCACGCATCTAGAACTCCGTCCCACAATTTTTCATCTGTCCGAACAATGGTTGTTCTGTCCAAATAGAGCGTACCTAGGTTCTCTTTGACTCTAGCCCACAAATTTTCAATCGGATATTGCATGGATACTACGAGAGAAAAGAGTTATATTATATATATATCCATGGCGCTACAGCCCATGAAGGGCCAAGACCGACCAGCCGACTGCTGATCTCACGTTCACATGCCAAAGCAGAGCTGGACGATCATCGAACCAGAATGGAGGTATCGTATGGTTAGCACGATGATCTCCCAGCCGTTATAGTTGGTTTGCGAAACCGGATCTTCGCTACCTATCGTAGCTCCCCAAGTATATCACGATGCTGGGTGAGCACCGGTCCCATACTCTGGCCGAAATTTTATGAGAAAATTTCTTCCTTCATGAGGACTCGAACCAGCGCGCATTCCGTAACGCGAGTCCTAGGCAGGATGCCTTAGAGCACGACCCCACGGGGCGGGACATTATATATATATGAGTTGAACAACGATCGAGAAAATAAAGACTAAAGCGCCCGCAAAGCCGAAAACCCGCACGACAGAATTGCTTACGTCATTGACTGTTACAAGCAAATGTTCAAGACATCGGGACTTCGTGAATTGTCAACTGTCGAACTTTAAGTAGTCTTGAATCGCCACAGTTGTTTATACAGGACTGAACTTTTATCTGTTTTGGCAACTATAATAAAATATAAACAATCAAGTAGCCTATTTAAAACATCATCTCTACCTTTCAGTGTATTATAATCCGTTCCCCAATCTTTATTTAATTACTAGACCCTTATTAAAAGGCTAGGATTTTTTTTCTTATGTTTGAGATCAAATGTACAATCTCAAGTAAAAGAAAATACTAACGCTTTATTTGATGTAATGTTTTATGTTCCTTAGAAATGTAAATTTATTTGAGATCATTTCTATTTATATAACCATAGGTAGTATCTAATAATAGAACCAGAACATTTTGATAACTATGATACTGTTTTCTTTGTCTTTTTGTATCAATTAAACATCTTCAATGTTATTTATTTCAATGATGTATGTTATTCAAAGTTACGAAAAATTCCGCGCCGACCAAATGCTATTTCGAGAATGATGAGCAAGACTCGAAGCGCACGAGAGTTACGAGACGAGACTCGAAAGACAAATGCAACGAACACAGCGAGCGAGAGCGGCAGTTAGTTTTATACATATCCAATATATATATATATATATATATATATAGTTCAATAAATTTCAATAAATTAGGCTACAGTTTTCAGCTCTGATTTGATTAGATATGTCGTATGTAGTTTTATACATCTCCAATATATATATATATATATATATATATATATATATATATATAGTTCAATAAATTAGGCTACAGTTTTCAGCTCTGATTTGATTAGATATGTCGTGCTCCTGTTTGAACATCTATCCAACACACACACACACATATATATATATATATATATATATATATATATATATATATATATATAATTCTTTTAACGTTGGATAACATTATTTATCTACCAGTCTGTGCAACACATAAAATGGCGCATAACTTCATTACATGCAAATAACTCAGTACCTTTAAAAGATAAACACAGTGTAGGCCTATGTGTGTAAATGTGAAGTTTTTATTTTCATTAGAATAGTTTACATTGGCTGTAGATTCCAACACGATGTCTTCGTACGTTGTGAGTGAAGATCAGCACGGGGTTGCGAGCTGTCCCGGTGGCTACCACCACGTGGACTGGGTTGTTGAGTAACTCATTGGAGACTGCAACATACGTGAAGGTGATCACTTATCAGTCATAAGCGTGTGGTACTCTTGAGGAAATTACGAATGTTTAATACTAGCTTATTTTCAAATTAGGTGTTTAATTGTTGTTTGTTGTTTCGTCAACTGTTCGAAGGCAGGTTTGAACCTCATAAATTACACCAATAAGTCATCAGTCGTGAGTAGGGTTGCCAACATTTTTTGAAGAAAATACGAGGAACTAAAGAATCGACAACATTTCACATAGAAAATTGACAAAAATATTCGATTTAGCTATTGAAAAGCAACTTTATTCTACAATTCGGCAGTTAGGCTTAAAAGTATTTTGAGACAGATTTTGTCTCGCGTAATAGTTCAATAAAGTAGACTATAGTTTACAGCCCTGATTTGATTAAATATGTCGTGATCCTGTTTGAACATCTATCCAATTATTATTATTCATGAGCTAAAACACCCTGTTTGTATGAGCATTACTACTTGGTATGCTTAGAACAAAACTAGCCAGTTTTTCCAAATTTATAACATTAGCATGCTTTGAATTTAAACGGGTGAGCACTAAACCCCATTTCTGGCAAGCACTACCTTCTAAAGAGGCTGAATACTTTAATTCCTGTCTTGAACAACGAAATTCATCATATAAATCATAATCAATCACGACAAATTCAAATGTTTAGAATAAAAATGTTTATATTATGCAAAAATAAGGGAGAAAATGCTCGAAGAGAACAATAATACGGGAGCCGGGATTCTGTTAAAAATTTGGGGCAAATACGGGAGATCTTGGGAAATACGGGAGGGGTGGCAACCCTACTCATGAGGCAACTAAAGCAGGAGAGGATAGCCAGTTAGTTTATTTTGCAATTAAGTGTTTAATAATTATTGTTTATTGTTTAGTCAACTATTCGAAGACAGGTTTGAACCTCATAAATGACACCAATAAGTCATCACTCATGAGACAACTAAACCAGAAGATAATAGGATAGGATGGCCAGTTTCTTTCTCCGTCTATTACATATATATAGCAGATTAGCTACATATTACACTAATCAGTCTTCAGAGATATACAAACAATATTGTTCTTCCTCTGACAGATCATCAAGTAAGTTTTAGTTCTGATAACAGGTGCACATATCAGCCAGAATCTCAATCAGAGGTTTATAACATTAAAATAAGAAATACAAATAGACGCAGACAAAGAGGGATAAAAGGGGAGGAAAAAAACTCTTTGCGTGTCTCTGTCTCACGGATTCTGAATGCATCTCTAATATATCAAGATTACTTTGCTTAACTTTTTGACACACAGATGAACATCTGGAAGAGTCCTAGATATTCAAATTTTTAAACCGGATATTTGGGTTCAAATTTGGCGAGCCAAATACAATTTGTGCTCTCCTGTCTTCTCTTTGAGATCATAATATGAGATTTTATAACATATTATTTCGCTCTGTGAAAATGATCGTATAATTAATATACAACTTGATAAACGTTTTTGGATTGCAAATCTATTGAAATGATGGTCTCATAATTTTGATCTTTGCGTCCGCTAGTACCCACCTCCGTTTCGGGATAGAGACCCAGACGAGCTGGAAGAAGCCAGAGTTGCTTGGGAACTTCCAGCACCACTGCCACAGCCTGCTGAACCGCAGCGAGCAAGTTGTTGGCTCTTCTTGTCACAGCGTCGACGAAGGAATTTGAACGGTTGTCAGATTTTCCCTTGGTAGTAGTTTTGGCTCGAGGATGAATTGTAGTCTTCTTCATCATATTCGTAACCATTGCACGAGGAGACTCGCTGTGGGACTGTACCGCAGCTTGTGACGAGTAATAAATGCCACTTGTATAATCTGTAAATGGTTTTTCCGAAGTTGGTGACGAGTATGAAGCAGCCATACCATCTGGATTCTCCCTATATGACTGTTCTGCAGTTGGTGGCGAGTATGATTCAGCCATGCCACCTGGATAGTTTCTATAGGACTGTTCTGCAGGTGGTGACGGGTATGATTCAGCCATGCCACCTAGATAGCTTCTATAGGACTGTTCTGCAGTTGGTGACGGGTATGATTCAGCCATGCCATCTGGATACTCTCTATAGGACTGCTCCGCAGTGGTATGTGACGAATGTGTCGTAACACTACCACGCAAATTCTCGCTGTGGGATTGTTCCTCATTGGTATGTACTGAGTATGAAGCAATATTGCTGGAAGGCACAATGGGATACTCCGTTGAACGAGCTGTATAACTTTGTGTTGCTGCGCGAGTCCTGCCTCTCTTACGTTCAAATGAATTTGAGGAATATGTTTGATCGACAGACGCAGTTATAGCGTTCGTAAAATCACCCAGTATTGGTTTTTTATTTGTGGAGTAAGAAATTTCTCCGAAATGTTCATTCAGGGGGAAAATTAATTTTTCAGGAACTGTCTTCTCTTCTCTAGCACTATCCGATATAGTAAATTTCTCCTCTGTAAATGGCCTAGCAGTAGTATCCACGAAAAGACTGTAAATTAATTTCGGTAGAATCGTCGAGTCTCTTTCAATTATCTGTTTCTGATTCACAGCGGGATATTCCGTTTCGCTGTAAACTGCAGTGAAAGGTGCTGTTATTCGTTCGGAGCTTGTTTCGCTATCAAGAATTACGCTACTGTTTGTTATTGGCCATACAAAATCCTTTGTATCCTCTAGGATGCGTAATTTGCTGACAGCTTCATGCTCCGATACATTGCTTCTGATTTGTTCTTTTATTCCTACATTTCTGTTATATTTGTTTCGGTATTTGGTCCTAACGTTCTGGGACCCAGGTGTCAAGGTACGAGGATAACCTTGACTGATTCTTTTCTTCGTTGACCCTGCGACAAATCTGTGGCTTCTCGTGGGGTCACTTATGCTGCTGAATTTTGGTGGAGGCCTTATTGATGCGCTATCAGCAGATCTTTTTCTGATAACTTTTGCTCCAGATTTCGTTGAAGTATTGGAAACTGCCATTTCGGTGGTTATTGAGAAACTTTCTAAGTCTGTATTGACTTCTACCTTAGATTTCTCACTTAAAGTTGTGTTGTATACCCTAATTGGTGAAACCTTCAACGTAAGTATACTTCCAGCACCTTGCCTTTGGAATTTATGTTTGTGGCGTCTTTCACGTAACGTCATCCGATCTAATGATGCCTGCTGAAGGGTTGAAGTAACAGTGGAGTAATTCTCTTTCTGAAAATCACGATTCGTACTTTTGCTGATACGAGGCGGTTGGGTTGTTGCTAAAACTGTTGTCTCGTTTATAGAAGACGAAGTCGTAATTTCACTGTCTTCTTCTATTGTGGTTGCCTCGCTTTCTTCGAACATATTCGTTGTAGTCATGATGTCTTGCTGAACCGTCATCGTCATCAATTTAATAGCATCTGTCGGCGATTGTTCGGTTGTATTTTTGCGTTTGGGTTTCTTCTTCCTCCTTTGTGTGGATCTTTCAGGATTCAGTATGATTATTGTGGTTTCCTGCACTTTACTTTCCAAAGAAGTGCCATTTTCTGTTCTGTTTTTCAATATTTCAGTTGGAATTCTACGAAGAGTCTTGAGTGTTCTTCTGGTTTCGTTTCTGAATGTTATGCTCTTAGTTATTTCGAATTCATTCTTTACGAAACCAATTTCTGCTGAGTTATCTGATGCGTTCTTATTTCCTCCTACAACAATACTTGTATTAGTTGGATTTGTTACCGTTTGAATTATTGGTAAATTTTCTCTTCGAGTAGATATATTTTTCTCTGCAGTCTGAGATATGTATTCTGGTGGTATTGTCTCTTCGCTACCCAGCGTTGAACTCTCCGTAACAGTATAAACAGTTGTATCCGAATAATCTGTAGATGAAACTACGGAAGTAGTCAGATCCATTGAAAGTGTATTGTTTGTTGTAAATAATTCTGTGGCACTTATGTTAGGTATGCCAAGAAATTTTCTGTCTCTGCTTCTATTCTTGAGCCGTATTTTGTCATTACTAGTGCTATTGTCTTTGAAAAATGGAAATAAGTTCAGCTCACTTTCAAACCTTGACTCTGATCGATTCAGACTATTGATAACTTCCTTTGTATACGCAGGTGTGTCGTGTGGATGCTTTTGTTTGACTCTTTTTCGTTTATTATTTACTAACGCGTTTTTTTCCGTTGACGCTGCAAGGCCTGATGTTTCTTTCAGATTGGTGAAAGTATTGTCCTGTGTGGTGCTCATAGTATATTCTTCTGCCGTATCAGTCACAGCAGTTGGCAGCTCTGTAGTGTTATCCTCCATCTCAGTAGTTGTTGATACGTCTGAATGAGATATTTCCTCGTTCTTGTTGGCAACGACTGATAGGTTGTTTTGATTCTTTATTTTAATATCAGCCAAAGAGTCGTTTCTGTGGTTACCTAAAAATTAATTAATAGTTAACATAGTTGTTTTTTGAATGTGCAAAAATTTGATCCGAACAAATGTAACATTTTAAAATTATTTTTCAGAACGAAAAGTTACATTTGTTCGAATCATATTTCTGCTCATTTTAAGAATAAAACTAAAAAATTCTTTCAAGCATTTATCATCATAATACACTGCTCTTTTAAATTGACTGAGTATTGGGAATTAAATCAATGGCTTTCCCTAAATATGCTATGAAATATTTCATATAAAACAATTTTTATCTCGAAATGGTAGCAAAAACGAGCAAAATTGTATTAAACGTTTTTGTTTGAAATATCTCGAAGAATAACGCCCTGAAATGAATTACATTACTTACGGTTCACTCTGTGTAGTTCGAAAACTTTGGGGACATAAAGTTCCAGACAGCGGTGTATTATCTAAAAGACGTATGTTTGATAGAATCAAACCACAAGTGTAATATATGGAAGTAAAATTAAGAAATTAGGAAAACAATATGTAAGAAGTGAATACAGTAGTGTTTTATAAGAAATTAAGAATAACAAGAAGTACAATGTAGTATTGTTTTCTAGTACTTTGTAAATGTTCTGCTCTCTTCTTCAATGTTGCGTTGGTGTCTTCTCGTACTGGTATGCGATGGCCATTTATGGCCATGGTAGCTGCTAAGATGAAAATTGCTAAAATTGTGTAGTTCTTGTTCGGTGTCTGCAACTTAGTTCGCATAGTCGCATCGAAGGAAACGGATGTCCCCATTTCGTAGTTATTCAAAATCTCTCTGGCAACTGAAATACAAAGTATTGTTAAAAGTATTATACATGTTATGTTGCAGTTCCTACCGTTAAAATATATATTATGAAATGAAAACTATATAACAATTTATCCATTTTCGATGTTTTCGCCATTAGAAGTGGTAAATGAGAGGAATTGTGATATTTGTGAATAAAACAGACACAGAACTTTACCACTAAAAGTTTTCGAAATTCGAGGCAACAAAGAAAGAGAACAAAATAACAATAAGTAGAAAATGAAAACGGAATAAAGGAAACTTAAGAACAAGGAAGGAGGATGGGTAACAAGAAATCGAAAAAAGAAGACAAAGTATACAAATAAAAAAATAAATAAATACAGCGATAGAAGAATAAAAGTCCTCGTACTGTACGTCAGCTAGGAGAAAGAATGCGAACTGAGGCGCGTCCAGCGTGATGTTATCTCTGAAATATTTCTACTGGGTGTTCATTTCAAAGTGTGTCATGACGTCACTGTTGTTGGGTCACCGATTTGAAGCGAGTTTCAGCTTATATGTTAGAGAAGTTGCCTATTATTTAAGGCGTTCTTCAATCTGAACTTGAGAACGTGTACGGTATAACTTGAACATCGTAGCAACAGATGGCGGTCTCTACGGTCTGTGTGCTACCATAACCTCTTTCGAACTGTGTTTTGCGCCGGCAAGGCGTACGCAGGGTATTTGTTATCATCGGTTGCGTAAGGTAACATTCCACAACACAAATCAAATGCTCCGTGTCCATGTTGACCGTCGAAGTTAATGTCAACAAATACGTAAGTAATCGTCTTAACCCTCTCCCCCATATCCCGACAGTAAGAAAAAAAACTCACTTCAGTACGTGTTTCCAAACAGTTCACATTCTTGCCACTACTGGCGTTACCGTACGTATCGGTAAGTAAACTTCAGAATAACGCCGTACTTGCTAGGCAACTTCTTTCGCATTTAGGTAATACGCCTTTGCGGAAGTGTAGGAAGATTGAATTCTCTAGGCTCATCGGATAGCCACATGACGACATACAGCGAGCCATGACACATTTTGAACTGAACACCCAGTATATCTCTACTTGCAATTATGTATTTTATACTTCTATGATCCTCTGATTGAGGTTCTGGCTGATATGTAGGCCTACATCTACCTGTTATCAGGCAGTACAGCTCATTTGACGATATGTGTCAGAGAAAGAGCAATTGTTTTTATAATAATAATAATAATAATAATAATAGTAATAATAGTAATAATACTTTATTGCCAGAACAAAGTTACATATTGATTTTTTTAAATATAAGAACTCTTTAACACCCCCAGAAAGAGTAAGTTACATACTCGTGCTTAGGGGGCATTTCACATAAGTTAATGTTAAGACATTTTATTGAATAACAGAGTAAAAAGTAATAAAAGAAGGAGAAAAAAGGCATATCACAATAATTGAACTTTAAATTTTCTTTGTTAACAGCAATTTTTAATAGAATTTTTGAAATAAGGAGCATTAGCAAATTGTATGTTTTGGAATTTTTCTATTATCATGTTATAAAGCCTTGGACCGAAGTTGCTACTGTGATTATATGCTACAGTTGTAGTACATTTAGGAACTGTCAAGCATTTGTTGTCTGATCTTTTGGTTTTATATTTATGTGAATATAAATGAATTATGTTTGGGTTTTTGTGTACGAAATTCAGTAACACATTGTTATTAATTTGATGGAAGTCAAATACTTTAAATTCTGAATACAGCACCTCTAACGAATAATCAAGAGGTTTATTAAGGCATATTTTTATTATTCTTTTCTGTAGCAGAATTATTGGCATGAGGGAGGTACTATAAGCACTACCCCATTCTATAATGCCGTATTGTAATATGCATAGCTTGTACTAATGCGAGATAAATCAGTTGTAAAGTATGGACAGTCAAGTAATTTCGTAGGATGACAAAATAGTGTATAATTTTTCTTAATCTATTGCACAGAAAAAGAACATGTTTATCCCAACGTAAATGTTGGTCGATTATTATTCCGAGATATTTAACTTGAGGAGATTCATTTAGAAAAGGACAGTTACAACTATTAGAAGAACAATTTGATGTAGGAATTTTTAAAAAGAGCCAATCAGGAGATTTCATACTAACAAACAGTGGTGGTTCCTCGGGGGAGGGAAGGGAGGAACGTCCTCCTCACATTTTTCTTCTTTTGAAAGTAAATTCCAAATGAAATATAACTTATACCTTGAAATTCGAGGAAGATTCGATAATTTTTAAGTTCACAGCTGTAAGAAAACCTCGGTTGATCGAGTTTTAAACGACGCGTACTCATGTGCTGCTAGAAAACTGTGAGAAAGATGCGAGATTGTTTGTGTGGAGGAAAGTCAATCCATTCCTCCTTTACTGTAGTTAACACACATAGACAACAGCGCACTAGCGGCCAGAGAAAGAAGCAGAGTTTTAAACCAAGTAAATGAAGGGATAGGGAGGAGATCCTCCTCTGAATCAGGGCATGGGCGGGAAATAGAAACCGACTCCTCTTGCAGCAAGCTCGCTACCACTGCCATCTAACGATGGTGCATTCAACCAGACTATAACACATCTAGGAAGAGACACAATAAAAACAGTTTTAACGCAAAGCTATGAAAGACTCCATATAAACTTTCTTAATATTATAAATCAAAATATATTATTCATTGCACTTTATATAAGCTACTATTCATGGTTTGAAACTTTCGAGGATATCTGAAAGTTGAAGTTGGATTTATATAAAACAAAGAGGAAGTAGTTCTACGTTAGTATCGCAGATCTTTTTGGCCCCTGAAATTCACTTCCATTCATTGTCTACTAGACAGCCAAGTTGTCAGTTATTTTACAAATATATTTGAAATTGAAAGTACTGCAAACTACATTATTTTTAACATAAAAAAGCCACCGGCGTGGCTCAGTCGGTTAAGGCGCTTGCCTGCCGGTCTGAAGTTGCGTTCGGGCGCGGGTTCGATCCCCGCTTGGGCTGATTACCTGGTTGGGTTTTTTCCGAGGTTTTCCCCAACCGTAATGTGAATGCAAGGTAATCTATGGCGAATCCTCGGCCTCATCTCGCCAAATATCATCTCGCTATCACCAATCTCATCGACGCTAAATAACCTAGTAGTTGATACAGCGTCGTTAAATAACCAACTAAAATAAAATAAAAACATAAAAAAAGTTAATCGGCCACCGGCAGCTTTGAACAATAATGGTAGTATGACTTTACAACAACTGACATTCTTCAAAAGCATGTGATACTGAACTTGTAAAATGTACATGTGGCAACACAGACCACGTGGGTGGGTGCAGTGTTCTCGCTTTCCTAACAGATTATTTCTCATTCCCAAAAGGTTCCGGTTACGTGCTAGTAGCTGGTCTCTTCCAACACGTCTGATGCTGTAGTGTGCGTGAAAAATGCTGCGAGGTTGTGAATTTCTTTGTAATTGTTAATTTGTGCAATTATTCAACAATGAATGGAAGTGAAAACATATTATATTTTGGACAATTTAGGAAACTCAGTTTACAAAAACAGATTATTGCTATACAAAAGGGAAGGCCAACCCTAACACTACCTGGTCTTACATGTATGCATGTAGGCTAATTTGTAGCATGTTTCTCTCAAGAAGGTGTCATTTTGAGCTGTTAACTTCTTTCCTCCTGTTAAGAAATATGCAGGAGCCGCCACTGCTAACAAATGTTAACGAAAATGGTACAATCGTGGTATACATATGAAGTCTGGCTAGTGTAATATGTAGCTAGTCAGCGATGTATGCAATGGAGGGGATAGGAACTGGCCACCATATCTCATTATCTCCTGGCCTAGTAGCCTCATAAGTGATGCCTTCTTGGTGTCACTTGTGAGGTTCAGGCCTGTCTTCGGACAGTTGAGTAAACAACAATACTTTTGTGATCTTGAGCCACTTCCAGAGAGGTTTGTTATCCCTCAATGGTAGGCCGACCAGTTTCTGGTTTTTACTGCGAACAGTTCAATGGATTCCAAGTTTTGGAAGTGGGCCATGGTTAGAAACAGCTGGTAATCTGAAGGCACAATATCAGGTTAACCCTCGCATTACCGATGGGGTCCATAACCCATGCAGTAAACGTTGTAAATAAATTTGTTCGGTAATGCGAAGGTTAAAATATGTCTGGTGTCATAGCAGTTAGATTCCACTTAGTTTCTAGACTTTTCTCCATGGTTGTTCGAGCGGCATGTCTCGTCTCTTCTTCGGTCGTTGCACTTTCTCGATCTCGTATTACATGTAGCCTACCGGTAATTAATAATTTTTAGAAGTCTATTACACTAATATTTTGTACGTAGTCTAACCCTTTTTTTGTACAGGGGTCGTCAGCACGGAGCACGCTGGGGCTAGCGTCTCTAACCCGCAGAAAACGCAGTGCATCATGATGTACTCCGTAGTTGCTAGCGGATATGCTCTCTATCTCTCCCTGCTGCACGACGCGAACGGTGCACACGGGACGGCACCGCGTACCCTTTGCGCATTTCAGCGAGTGCTGACGACCACTGGTTGAAACGTTTACTTTCGCCTTCATTTATCAGATTACTTAATATCTCGCTTCTCGTAAAGCTCAGTACAGATATTGAAACTGTCATTTCGGCTGCATATCATGTAGTTTTTTCTGTTCGAAGTCAAATTATTTTTGGTTAACACATTTTAAAAATACAGAGCATTCGCAAAGAAACAGATTTCGCTCAGATCGCAGACCTTTTGAGCCCTTTTACCGTGTTTTTAGCCACTTCTTTTGGACCATTTTAAAGGATGTTCATGTTTGAGACAATAATTGTAAATGTGTCCGTACATCGCAAATAACGTAGCTATGCTATTCATGTATAACGTAGGGTAATAGTATTCATGTGATAATATGCACGATATTCATACGGCTGAACACCGCAACCTTCTTACGGTATTCATACGCAACGTAAGCTAGTTCCTATTCTAATACACATGATTTTCAGTCAGTAATATTGCGATCTAGAGTGAGTACGTAACGGGTAAACATCTTTCTGCTTCGTGTGCGTATAGCAATACGAGATCTACTGTACATACTAAGGAGTTAATCGAAAGGGGAACAAACCGGGGAGAGGACACGCTAAGGAAAGCTAGGTTTTTCCGAAAAGTGTATGTTTATGCAGATGGAGAACTGTGAGCCAAAATAATCACAATTGGTGCCAATGAGATCGAAAGTATAAAAAATGAACGTTGTCATAATCAAAATGAAAGTCGTGCTCGACGACAAAGAATACCGTACGTGTTGCGTGGAGAAAGAAGTGTGATCAAAATGTGTCCGAGCCATCATCCAAAATAATCAGACTTGCTCTTAGTGAAGTGCCCGTTTACATCATTCAGATATTATGTAGCTCCTTCGGCAAAATATCTATTGTGAAAGGTGTTCTCTCCTAGCTTTGTCCACTTCTATCGCGGAGACATACGAAGCTATACAAACACTGCAACTCAGGACAACTAGAAATGAAGACTTCTTCCTGGTTAACAACATTGTAAGTAATATAATAAATAATAATGTTTAGCTCTGATACGAACTGTTATTGACAAGCTATCATGTACTTCTGTTAGTTTAAATTAACATTTAACTCTTATTGATGAATAGTCGTGTATGTATTCTAGTTTAATTCAGATTTTACACACTGACAAACCAGCAAGTAATGTTTTTGAACATACCTATGTTACAAAGCTTAAGTATTTTAACCCCAGACTACTTTGTATCACTGACTATGAAACGAGCGGGTCCGGGTTCAAATCCTGGTTGGGAGAAATTATCTGGTAGAGGTTTTTCCATGGTTTTCCTTAAACTCATTAAGAGTAAATGCTGGGTAACTTTCGGCGTTGGACCCTAGACTCATTTCGCTGATATTACGAAGGAATGGTGAACGGTAGAAGAGTTCGGGGCAGAATAAGATATTGGATTATAATATTATTTTATAAGATATTAAGATGTACTACATGGAATGTATGCGGAGATGGAAAGTAGAAAAGAGGAAATATTGGAGAATGATGAATTTGCAATGATAACCTACCATTAGGCAGAACACTATGTATGTGTGTAGTGTGTGTATCATTTCATCTCAATCAGACGCTAGATAACCATAGCTGTTGATGAAGCATCGTAAAATAACTCAATTAAAAATACTTTGTTCCATAGAGTCGTAAGTCTCTAAAAGTGGAAAGGAAAACATTGTTTTTGTGCAGTTCTATGCAAAATTTCGAACACTTGCTTGAAAATATCGTGGCTCAAAAGAAGCCCACAATTGGTGTGGTCAAAAAAGGACGTGGCTCATAAACGTCGATTGTGGTTCAAAAGTCGTGCTCTGAGATAAATACCGTCGACCTTTTATTGTTATCAGGCTACTCGTCCGCGAAAATGGGACCTGGCTTTATCAGGGGCTGAGACAGGATGGCCAACCTGTCAGCGTCGGATTCATGAATGGCGCCCAGGCCGACCTCGACTTGGACAATCATCGGATATATGTATAGGGTGCACAATGGGCCAAACCGTGCCTAAGTGTATCGACCATCCTGGGTCCAGTCCTTGTAAAGCCAGCCGGCTAGAAGTCAGTTTAGCAGAGTTCTGTACGAAATGGAAATTAATATTGCAGTCTGGTTCAGCTATGTTGAATGATATTAAAGTGTTTTTTTTTTTTCAAAACAAGGCCTTTTCGACGAATGGTCGAAATAGAGTCCTTTGTCTTTAGATATTTTTTATTTCTTTAGGTAGAAACAATTGTTCTAATATTGCAACTGTCCTAATCTAAATAAATCTCCTCTTTAAGTATCTCGGAACAATAATCGATCAACACTTACGTTGGGATAAACATATTCATTTTCATTGTAATCGATTAAGAAAAATTATTATTTTGTTCTGCATTTTTAATATTTCGAAAGAATTATTTCTAATTAACAATAAATAATTTCCAAAGATTTAGGCGAAAATTGTACAGTCATAATATATTTCCGTTATATTTTTCACAACTAGGCCTATCTGAATTTTTAAATTCTCCTCACTTTAAACTGGTTGTAATAATTATTTAAATACAGTAGAACGAAATAAAACATTTTAATTATTTATTAAAAGGACTTTTTCTTTAAGTTTTTGCACAATTCATTGTTATTTTAACATTTCCATGCAACATATTATTAAAAAAATAAATGCTACAGCAAAGTTCATAGTACATATGAAAGGTTCAGAGCCATAGTGGGCCAAGAGCCATTTATTAAAAACGGAGAAAGCAAGGGTTAAAGTTAAGTGAATACCATAGTTTAATAAAGATTGACGTATCATTTAGTTTTAATGTGCATACTTTATATTACTTGCTTTATGTTTCATTGAATTATGGTATTCACATAATTTTAACCCTTGTTTTCTCCGTTTTTAATATATGGCGCTTGGCCCACTATGGTTCTGAACCCTTCATATTGTTAAGATGTTAAAAAAAACAAACACCTACAGAGTTTCGTTAAAATATATGAAACAAACATCTTCAGTAATCAAGGAAATACTCAACATTTAAAGTTTCGGAAAACGAGAGACAAAGAATAAAAGGGCAGTGAAGTGACATGATTAAAAGTTTAAAAGCGTATCTCTGACACAATTAGAGATATTTAAGAAATTCTTCCATCACAAAAAATAATAATAATGTGTTCTATAAAGCTATTTAGCCTAGGGCAGCTTTTCTCAAACTATGGTCCGCGGACCACCTGTGGTCCTCGAGGTCTGTCCTTGTGGTCCTTCAAAAAAGACAGAAGAAAAAATAACATTCAAACGAATTGCATATCACAGTATAGCTGAAAACCTCAGAGTTTGGAAATGACACATGGCAATCGCCTTTCACTTTTTCTCCCAGTACTGACATTTTATGAAATTTATATACTCTACCCGTCTATTGACTTCCCACTCTACCCTCAGCAACAAAAGAGGGACTTAAAGCACTATGAACGTGCAGTTTCTCGCTATCTTTTCCGTGCATATCTGGCGTCGTGCCTGTAACCCAGCTAGGGACTACCCGAATTCATAACAGGACCAAAGTACCGAACGTTTCATGTAATTATGACTTTCTTAATAATTTGGCGATACCCAGTCTGCACATTGAAATGGTCACGTACTATAAGTCGTACACAAAAATGCAAAATTGCATCTTTACTTGTTGAAAATCGGGCATGTTTCTGCATTAATTTTATTTTTGCTGATGACGATATAAAAATGTTCTTCTATTAACATTAACTTAATTAGTTAATACTTATGTATTTACTTACTTACTTACTTACTTGCTTACTGGCTTTTAAGGAACCCGGAGGTTCATTGCCGCCCTCACATAAGCCCGCCATTGGTCCCTGTCCTGTGCAAGATTAATCCAGTCTCTACCATCATATCTTAGCTCCCTCAAATCCATTTTAATATTATCTTCCCATCTACGTCTCGGCCTCCCCAAAGGTCTTTTTCCCTCCGGCCTCCCATCTAACACTCTATATGCATTTCTTGATTCGCCCATACGTGCTACATGTCCTCCCCATCTCAAACGTCTGGATTTTATGGTCCTAATTATGTCAGGTGAAGTATACAATGCGTGCAGCTCTGCGTTGTATAATTTTCTCCATTCTCCTGTAACTTCATCCCACTTAGCCCCAAATATTTTCCTAAGAACCTTATTCTCAAACACCCTTAATCTCTGTTCCTCTCTCAAAGTGAGAGTCCAAGTTTCACAACCATACAGAACAACCGGTAATATATTGCTGTGGTCGTGCCGGAGAATCAGTCCCATTCTGAGGCTTACTGTTAGGTTTCGTAACAAGCTGTTTTTACGGTGATGGGTTGTTAGCCCTTCGCCCAACCCCCAAGCTGGAGGACCACCCCTTATCGGCTGTCCACGACTGCTTATTCAATATATTCGCAGCTACCCTCCATATCTGGAGGCCGTCTCCTCTATCCGCAACCTGAGGACGCGCCATGCCGTGGTGATAGGGACCCGCAATACATGGACTTAATTAGTTAATACTAATATAAAACTAATTTAATTTAATTAATTTTAATTAATTATTTCTACATTAAAATGTTAGTATACTGGTATTAAAATATGCTACATAAATGATAAATTTGCTTTCGAAGGGAACAAGAGTAAGGTGGTCCGCGGAACTGTTCTTGGCTTAAAAAAGTGATCCCCACTTCAGAAAAGTTTGAGAAACGCTGGCCTAGGGATTTCAAGTTTTGTTATTTTTTAAAAATAAGGATATGTGGTAAATATCTTAAAAGTATTGAGTGAATAGTTTCAGATCTCCAAATTTCACTTATAGTTTAGCTTGAGAAGCCACATGAAAATTTATAACAGATTTAAGTGGGATGTTGCTAATCGACCCCATTTCTTCGTAAAATCTCCTTAAATTTGGCTAACAGAAACTTTTGGCTACCTTTACACCACTGTCCCTTGCATTACAAGAAATGTCATTGCGAATTTACCATTAGCAAGACGAAGTTTAGTAGCCTACATTAAATATTATAGGTATGCATAGCTTTATGCGAGTACTCACCGAGAAGATGAGGGCGAGGTCACGACTGACAGCCATCTGAGGACGAGGCGCACTGCAGCTCCTGTGGGCTCATCTCTGATCTGCATTGCTCTTCCGCCTTACCCACTAAAGGGAGAAAGTCAGTCACGTAGCAATCTTAATGACATGTTACAGCAACCACCTTGATTGTGTATATCTCAATATTCCGCGTTCGTAACACAATCTGCACCAGGAACACAAGCCTGACACCTCGCTGGCGGCTAGATTCTTCATTAAGGTCCAATGGAGATACCTGGTAATACTGTAGATACGTCACTTCCTCACTTAATATTGTTCTCCCACTATCTTATTAGGGTAAAGTTGCATAATTCCGTGATACGTTTTTTTCACTGAATGTTACGGGATTGGATATCTTGCTAGGAAGTTCACCGATATCTCAAAAGTAAGCGAAAGATGCACTCTTTCGAGAAAGATGTCTGTCGCTATGGTCGAAAGGCAAAGCTTTGACTGACATTCAATTTAAGAAAATTACCACGGGATTAGGGGTATCACGGAATTAGGCAACTTTACCATATACTGGAACCACGCACCGCGGGTTCAAATCTGTCCGAATACAATTAATTTTTAAGCCCATAAACGCAAAGTATAGAACTATAATAGGTAGAGTCAGAAATGCACAAAGTCTGAAATATGCGAAATAAAACAAGAAATATGCAAAAAAAACACGCAAATTCAGTTCTTTTATATCGTTTACTATCTTTCTAAAAAACAAATGTGAAAGATAGGTAGGTAAGCTTATACATGTTTTTTCATTTGCCATTATGTGCACTTTATTTCTTTGTTTATCTTATTTTTCTGGTTGAAACACGGAAAACACGGGAATTTTACTTGAAGCAAGTAAAGAGAAAGGTTTGAACGTAAATCCCGAAAGAAAAAGTGTATGATTATGTCTCGTAACCAGTACATAGCGCAAAATGGAAATATAAAAATTAGAAATAAATTTATCATTTGAAAAGGCGGAAAAGTTCAAATATCTTGGACCAACAGTAACAAATGTAAATGACACTCGGAAAGAAATTAAACGCAGAATAAATATGAGAAATGCCTATTATTATTCGGTTGAGAAGATTTTGTCATCCAGTCTGCTCTCAAAAATCTTGAAAGTTAGAATTTATAAAACAGTTATATTACCGGTTGTTCTGTATGATTGTAAAACTTGGATTCCCACTTTGAGAGAGGAACAGAGGTTAAGGGTGTTTGAGAATAAGATTCTTAGAAAAATATTTGGGACTAAGAGGGATGAAGTTACAGGAGAATGGAGAATGTTTCACAACGCAGAACTGCACGCATTGTATTCTTCACCTGACATAATTAGGAATATTAAATCCAGACGTTTGAGATGGGCAGGACATGTAGCACGTATGGGGAATCCAGAAATACATATGGAGTGTTAGTTCGGAGGCCGGAGGGAAAAAAGACCTTTGGGGAGGCCGAGACGTGATGGGAAAATAATATAAAAATAGATTTGAGGGGGGTGGCATATGACGATGGAGACTGGATTAATCTTGCTCAGGATAGGGACCGATGGCGGGCTTATGTGAGGGGCGGCAATGAACTTCCGAGTTCCTTAAAAACCATTTGTGGGTTTGAACCGCGAACCTAATATACGACGGCCAGCATGGTAACAGCAAAACCACCTTAATTTCTAAGACAGTGAGCGGCATACTCTTCGTATTTCACAAGTTTTATTTTTTGCAATGATACACAAATTGCAATTGCTTGCTTCTGTTTATTTCACTTCCTTATTCGTGATCGTACACCATGCAATTAAATTGTAATTTATTATCTAAATAACATTCAATAACCGTGAAGTTCAATTGTTTTGGCTCATAATACTTGTACAGAGTGTAGAGAAAGCAATGCTAGATATTCACTTAATCATGTTCCAAAAGCTGTTATGTCGGTGAAGTGGTTTTTGGCAACATTAATCAAATAATAATTGTTTAATTCATTTATCCAGTAAATATGTACAGTCTTAGAAACAAATGATGGCGAGATTCTTGGTGATGAAAAAGTTTATATCGCTTACTTACTTACTGGCTTCTAAGGAATCTGGAGGTTCATTGCCGCCCTCACATAAAGCCCGCCATTGATCTCTATCCTGAGAAAGATTAATCTGTGCTCTATCATCATATCCCACCACCCTCAAATACATTTTAATATTATCCTCCTAGCTACGTCTCGGTCTCCCTAAAGGTATTTTTCCCTCAGGCCTCCCAACTAACACTCTATGCTTTTCTGGATTCGGCCGTACGTGCTACATGCCCTGCCCATCTCAAACGTCTGGATTTAATGTTCCTAATTATGTCAGGTGAAGAATATAATGCGTGCAGTTCTGTGTTGTGTAACGTTCTCCATTCTCCTGTAACTTCGTCCTTCTTAGCCCCAAATATTTTCCTAAGCACCTTATTCTCAAACACCCTTAACCTACGTTCCTCTCTCAAAGTGACAGTCCAAGTTTCACAACCATAAAGAACAACCGGTAGTATAAATGTTTTATAAATTCTAACTTTCAGATTTTTTGACAGCAGACTGCATGATAAAAGCTTCTCAACCAAATAATAACAAGCATTTCCCATATTTATTCGGTGTTTAATTTTCTCCCGAGTATCATTTATATTTGTTACTGTTGCTCCAAGATATTTGAACTTCTCCACCTCTTCAAAAGATAAATTTCCAATTTTTATATTTCCATTTCGTACAATATTCTCGTCACGAGACATAATCATATATTTTGTCTTTTCGGAATTTACTTCCAAACCTATCTCTTTACTTGCTTCCAGTAAAATTCCCGTGTTTTCCCTAATCGTTTTTGGGTTTTTTCCTAATATATTCACGTCATCCGCATAGACAAGAAGCTGATGTAAACCGTTCAATTCCAAACCCTCTCTGTTATCTTGGACTTTCCTAATGGCATACTCTAGAGTCTAGCAGTGATGTCAAAGAAAGAGCGCATAACGGACGTTCGATTCCTTCGCGTGCTTACGTGCTCGAGTGGATAGCCGTAAACACAGATAAGAGCAACACACAGGGGCGGACAAAGTGAATTATTTTCACACGCCTAGACTTGAACGCACTGGCCGAGAGCTTAAGATAAGCGAGCGTTGGGAGTCATTTTACTCCTGTGTTTATGAAAACTTGTGATAAAGCTAGCCCAGCTATGCGCTACTAGACGAACCATCACATGTTTGTCTCCTGGCCTTGCTTATCTCGCTAGGTTCCGTCTCACAGCCTGCTGGTTAGTTCACGCGCGTACTATTTATTTTCTCTATTTGATATTTTCAATACTTTCTTATCAACCGTGCACCAGTAAAAAATATGTGTTTATTTGTACATTCAATGCGGAATCTAACCATATATTTTAAAAATATTTTTTCGTGGGCAAAGGCGTCGTAATGAAGAAAAATCTAAATTTCTCCATTTCCATAAAAAGTAAGAAAAACTGTTTACATGTCAATATAAACTTTAACTTCTCAGCATCAAAATAAACCATGATTTTGATCATTGGGTGAAAGGGTTTCGGAGCCACAACAGTTTAAAGTTGCTAATTTTGTGAAAATGCGATAAATTTAAATATTTTAAATTTAAACACTATGAAGTTCTGATGCCTCAAACTCTGCACAAAGCATTGTATCACAGTTGTCAACGGACAGAAAAAGTTTCATTGTATTTAAAAATTGCAAGGTCAATTTTCTCTATATTTCGGTCGATTTGAGATGGAATAGCCCATACATTAAATTTGAACACTATTTATTTAGGCCTACAAGACTGTCTTCAATTGAATACCTCTTTAATAACTGTACTTTATTTTTTTTGTTATGTAGCCCTGTACATCTGTCAATTCAGTTTACGTATTTGGAAATTAGAAGTTTATCACATTAGTATATACACTCAACTTTTGTAAACTTTGTGTTTACAGCACATGTTTATGTATAATTTGTTTTTAATTTGTTGTTTGTATTTCTTTATGTTGGTGTGCTTGTAATTGGGGATAACTCCCTGTAAGGACCCTCAATAAAGAAAATGTTAAATGTTAAGTTTTATTTAACGACGCTCGCAACTGCAGAGGTTAGCCTATATCAGCGTCGCCGGATGTGCCGGAATTTTGTCTCGCAGGAGTTCTTTTACATGCCAGTAAATCTACTGACATGAGCCTGTCGCATTTAAGCACACTTAAATGCCATCGATCTGGCCCGGGATCGAACCCGCAACCTTGGGCATAGAAGGTCAGCGCTATACCAACTCGCCAACCAGGTCGACTATCAATAAAGAAATAATAAATTAATTGATACGTAGTAAATAATCTAGATATTTGTACTTACGGTAGTCTGTAATGTATCTAATAATTTTAATCGTTCTTCCCCCTAGATATATCTGTATGTTTGTTCACGGTATGTTGAATAATGTCGCTGTATGCTGCTTTTCTTATTAATCGTATGTTTACCACATATTAAGCACTGTATATCTCCTTCCTGTTCCTTGCATAGGAACTCCAGTGCCCATTCGACCTGGAACTTGTTACACGATCTCTTCGCTGGGTGCATGATTAATGCCAACTGTACACTGTACAACCCTCACTGAAGCACGTATTCGTAGCTGGCGCGCTCTGCGTGGTCCAGTGACGCAAGCGTTCTCGTAGCGCATATACGCTCTGATTGACATCACTGCTAGAGCAAAGTTAAAAAGTAAAGGTGATAGTGCATCTCCTTGCTTAAGCCCACAGTGAATTGGAAACGCATCTGACAGAAACTGACCTATACGAACTCTGCTGTACGTTTCACTGAACACATTTTAATTAATCGAACTGGTTTCTTGGGAAAACCAAATTCAATAAGAATATCATATGAAACTTCTCTCTTAACCGAGTCATATCCCTTTTTGAAATCTATGAATAATTGATGCACTGTAAAGTTTATATCGCACTACTTATTTACGATAAATTCTTTTTCCCTGGCACTTGCCTACTGGTCGTAGCTGCGCTCTGATGTGGATTCGATTCCCGCTTTCGAAATCTAAACTACTGGATGATAGTTTGATAACAAGAGGTAGCGTTTATACCAATTATAAGACCCACACCGTGGGTTGAAGAAGAGGTTCTGACTATACCAGAACCAATTCTGTGTTGACTTTCATTGCTTCATCTCAGGGATCAATCTTATCTTATCTTGTGATTTCTTCATATTTCCCTTTGCCTTTATTTTGGTTTTATATGCTACTCTGTGGTAATGAACGTTATTTCTTCTTCAATAATACCTTCAAACTTAAAAACAATTCTGTTTTGTGTCAAAATACCGCCACACTTACAACCAAATCCAGTTTCAATTGACAGAAAAGGAGGAGACATTTTTGGTCATTTTCGCCGTAAAATCGATGCTGTAACATTGAATTTAAAATACAGAGTGTAAGTAATATAAGTGTGCAGATTTTAACAAATTCCTTGGATACAGTAGACTAAGTATAACAGAAAATTCTAATACCATATTTGTACAAAATGAATACTTTTCTCAGAAAAAATAATTTTCCCTTAAATATTAACACTGTTTTATTCGATAAGTACTAACCGTATGATTCCGATTTTTACTCTTATCATTAGAGAAACTGATAAGAAATGGTCTATCCCTTACAGTTTTTCAATAAATTCGACGGGTTTTCTTGCAAAGTAAATAAAATATGTATTAAAACGTATCATTATTTCCTGCCATTACGAAATTTTGGCACATCTTCAAATACTCAGTGTGTACTAAAGGGACATCATTTTATTTTTACTTCAGCTTTTATTGTACCTGAGTTTTTGAATGTACTTCACTCCCACCCCTTCTACTAACGAAGTTCCAACTGTCCTCCACACAGAAACAAGGCCGCAGTACTGAGTTAGTGATTATAGTATGTTTCAGAAATGTGTTCGCGTTTTCCAGTGACGAAAACTTCCAATATTGAATCGTATTTTCGCACAGGTACTGTCGTCCGTTTGCCTACGTCGCATCCCGATTTCCCCCACCTGCTTTTGCTCGCTCCACTGTAAATACTAGTGACTGGGTTTTCTTAGCTCTTTTCTGAAAACATTAATTTCTGTTAGGAATTAATTGGACGTCTACGTAATATTATGCAGCTGTTTAAAATAACTTAAATAAAAGGGCCTCGTTAAGTAATTAACTATCACGTGATTCCCCCTTTTCTACGATCCTGCGACATAACCACTTCGACGGACAGTAGATAGCATGTCTGAGTAATTTTGTCTGTGCGGGTCGGGCAGAAGTGAAGACTGAATTTACAGTACGTAAGGTACTCTTTTATAGAGTAGGTACAGAATTATTTCAACATGAGTTACTAAGTATGAAGGACGAAACTGGTAATTGGAATTAGAATAGTCTATAGTGCGATAATAGGCACAAAACAACTGAAGCTTGTATCGAAATGAACGGCCACCACTTTCAAAAATATGTTTAAATATCCATATTATGATTATTTTTCATTTTTACTTCATTCTCTATATCGTACGCTAATGTGCTGTAGATAGTATAATATACACTGCATAATGAATACGTTCGCATGGATAACTCAGTTCGTGAGTAAAAACCCTTATTGTTAATACTGTACCGTATTTTGATTAAACAAAACCTAATGAAAATTATCACACTCAAAATCGCGATATTTCCTAGTTTACGTAAATGGATGAACTACTTTCCTTCCCTCCTGTACCTAGTAAAGTGATTTGTTTGTATTTTACGCCAGTATCATCGAACTCAGTCGTGGAAGCAGGTAGCAAACGGTGTTTCCGGGTCTCAATCATTAATCCAAAGGTAGAGCCAGGTTAATATTAAAAATGTTAGTAAAAATAAAATGATGTCCCTGTATAAGCAGTAATATGAGTTGCTGCCAGGAAGTCAAAAGGAAGATAGCAATGGCCAAAGAAGCTTTTTATAGAAAAAGGAGCAACTTCTGCGACCTCTGGAGAAAGAATTAAGGAAGAGACTAATGAAGTTCTTTGTGTAGAGTGTGGAATTGTATGGAGCAGAAACATAGACATTACGACGACGTGAAAAGAAGCGACTAGAAGCATTTGGAATGTGGATATGGAGAAGAATGGAGCGTATAAAATAATAATAATAATAATAATAATAATAATAACTGGCAGAGTTAAGGCCATTCCCACATGAAATAATGTGGGATCGTGCGAGTGTTCGGAGGAAGATTGTGATATGAGCAGATTGTAATGGCAGTTGTAAATCAGGGAGTTACAATTATTTGCACATTAAAACTTATATCGGCACCTTTTGTTATTTTTTCTTACTAATTTGCACTCTTGTATTGATGTTAAGACGGTATAAATTTTGTATTACATTTCTGTTTCTATGTATTTAGATATTAATGATTATGGTTTAATTTGACATTATTTTTATGTTTAATTCTATAAATTTCATGATGAACGGATCAAACTGTATTAAGTCCAAAAATAGTAGCTAATTTCTAGGGACTGAAATTTGAAAATATGTTATTTTACATATTATCCAATTTAGCATGTACAGAAATGAGATTCAGAACTCTTCTTTCATAAATAGCTGTCATATTTTAGGAGTATTTTGTTTTTCGTCTCTTCCATAAAATTACATTTTTTTGGACATGATATGGTTTACAACGATGCTGATCATATTATGTTGATGGTTATCATAACTTTCAATTTAACTTCAGTGTGGAGAGTTGTTTCAAGAAGTGCTGCCATAGTTTCGAGTTGTCATCTTTTGGAAATGAGCTCCTGTCTTATATTAAGCATTTGGAAGATACCGGTTATATTAACTTTCTGTTAACTGTTCACAGATGTCACGAATTGCGCAGAAGTCTTGCGTCTTACGCTGTACGGGAGGTCGGCGCCCTCTATTGCCATTGTAACTTTCACTTTCAAATTAAAGCAGTGGGTTAAATTGTTGTCTTGCAGATAATTTCTTACTATTTACACTTTTTGTGGTTGCTATATAATTTAAAATTAAATACTTTATTGTAACAGAGGGAATACGGCAACAAATAAAAGAAAATGTCTGTGTTGTTACAGCATTCGAAGTACAGTACGATTATTTTGTCCTGACAGTCGCTGACAATGTGCGCCTGGGTCAGGCGGGTCCATTCCGCCAAGGGGTGTTCGGGTTAGTCAGTCGCTTTCATTCAGAGCGATCGGTTGTCAGATATATGTTTCCAGCACAGTTAAGCTGTACTGCATTTCTTTACTGACAGCTCGCCCTTATCTCTAATCCGGAACTCTCCCCACTACTCCTATTACTTCCCCTCTTTCGCGTAGCTGAGCTGTCAGGACTAAATAAACGGTCTGTGCGTAGTTAGGAAGACTAGCGTTTGCCTTCCGGATATATAACGTTGATGCTTAAGGTCGTAGCGTCTTTGTTCGTCATCACAACACTATATTTTCATATATACTTTTAAATGTATAAGCCTATATTAAATGTTGAAGTATTCCTATCGAAAGTAAAGCTTTCCATAGTCGTGTCCTGTTGACACAAGTAGGCCTAAATATTTTATGAATATGTGTGCAAATTGGAATTCTTATATCTGCTTACACTATGCAGTTCATAAATAAAATCAAATATCATAGGCTACTTTTGGATTTTAAATAGTGTTTTTTTTTGTATAATCTAGATATTCGTATTTGAAGACTACAGGGGGAAAACCTGATAAGTCACATTTTACTGTTTTTACAGGAGTGCAAGTTAAAAGTAATTAAATCTAAAGCATTTTAATGCGTTTTACTTGCCGGTATTATAAAAATCAGGGATAGACAAATCCCGGACAGAATGTAGCCATGGCGACTAATTTTTTTTTATGCTCGACCATGCCGAAATGTAGTAATTATACACCTGGTAGCAGCTCTTTAATGGGCCTCATTAAAGTACACCTATTCATTAAAGTTCAGGTGTTCCACCAATCAGAAAATACCATTGTAGCAATATGAAAGCGCAAGTATCGAATATTCTCGGATATGCAATCGAAAGACAACTAGCGCGAGATTAGACAATATTAAAATTCATTTCACCAATTACCGGAAAAAATCAATATGGTCGAGCATAAAAAGTCGTATGAAACTTGACTATGATGGTAATTAAGACGCTCGTATGAAAATCATGAAACTCGCTTGCGCTCGTTTCATAAACATACTCGCGTCTTAATTACTACCATTATAGGCTCGTTGCATAATGTACTATTATGTGGTTCCTGAATTGTTTATTGAATTCAAATTAGTTTAAGACTTCGATTTCTTGTAAGTCACTATGACTAATACATAATGTTAACGTAAGTGGTTGTACTGGGTGTTCATTTCAAAGTGTGTCATGACGTCACTGTTGTTGGGTCACCGATTTGAAGCGAGTTTCAGTTTATATGTTAGAGAAGTTGCCTATTATTTAAGGCGTTCTTCAATCTGAACTTGAGAATGTGTACGGTATAACTTGAACGTCGTAGCAACAGATGGCGGTCTGTACGGTCTGTGTGCTACCATAACCTCTTTCGAACTGTGTTTTGCGCCGGCAAGTCGTACGCAGGGTATTTGTTATCATCGGTTGCGTATGGTAACATTCCACAACACAAATCAAATGCTCCGTGTCCATGTTGACCGTCGAAGTTAATGTCAACAAATACGTAAGTAATCGTCTTAACCCTCTCCCCATATCTCGACAGTACGTATTTCCAAACAGTTCACATTCCTGCCACTACCGGCGTTACCGTACGTATCGGCACGTACCCTTCAGAATGAACGCCGTACTTGCTAGCCAACATCTCTGCCTCTTAGATTATACACCTGAGCTGCGGAAGTGTAGGAAGATTGAATTCTCTAGGCTCATCAGCTAGCCACATGACGGCATGCAGCGAGCCAAGACACATTTTGAACTGAACACCCAGTAGAAATATATTCGGATGTTTTTTAAGATTAGTTACATTTATTGCGCATCTCAAGATTTTGTCACTACATAGCTTGAGTGAAGAGCACAGAGTATTTCTGAGAGCGTGTGTTTGCATTGAATAGATAATTGATAATAGTTTATATGAATAGAAAGATGGAAATGGGAAAGACTTGAGAATGCTGGGTTTGCAGTGAAAAACCTGCTTTTGGGTAGAAAACTGTGAATGAAAAAATGAATACGTAGATATTTCTTAGAAATTCTTGTTTGCCAATTTGATAGTACACGACTTCGCCATTACTCACAGCATATTGTGCATGAATGTCACTTATAAATCTTTCTTTTCCCGAGTTTAATTGTGCAACATTTTCATTACTTGCTGTTATTTAAACAATCTGTGAGAATAGCAAGCATAAATTCTTGCGTTGCATTCAGTTTGTTTTATACAAAACAATATGATTGCTATGGAACAAGAACTAAACACAAATCACTTGAACTGGCGTCAATGTCTCAGATGTCAGGTAAGAACTTCTAGCGGAGAAGTCGTAAAAGCATCACATAAAAGACGTAATTCCTTTAATGAAGACACTGGTGTTTGGTGTTAAGGGCAATAGATTCTAATAACCATAAACGCAGGAACGGTGTAATGTATCATTTTCTTAATACAGTGTCCTTTAAAATTATCACCTTCATCTCATTCAGATGCTAAATAACCTAAGATGTTGATAAAGCGTCGTAAAATAACCTGCTAAAATAAAAAATAAAAATCCTTAAAAAAATAATAAGTTTATAGCGTTACTTAAACAAAGGTCCGTCAACTCGGCTCAAGGTCGCTTGAGGGCTTGCAGGGACGTTTGCCACTCTCAATGAGGTTGCCCGCCCCAGTAGTAAACAGAACTGTAGTCAATCAATGGCGGAAAGCAACATACTGTTAAGGTACATCTACACGGTTTAACTTTTCTTTCAAGTAATGCATGCATAGTGCTAGAAACACATACAATTGAACAGATTTTCCTGGACTAAAAATTATACGCATACGGAAATTGAAAGCTACCCATCGCCGATGGGTATTTTGTGCGTTTTTCGTCTAGTATATACAGTCACGAAGCTCAGTACGTAGGGAATATGCATCTATAGATAGTTGCTAACCACTAGGGTCGCTACTATCGCCTCATCACAGACAATGCGAAATAGTACCTGCACAGACTATTGTTCCTAGTACCATAAAAAACTCAAGCTTCGTGACTGTATACATACTAGACTGTGACATTATCATGTAGCAAGCAGTTTATTATTTTAGATGGCCATGAGCAAACTGAAAATTGTTTTGTTTCCTTGAACACTTCTAGAAACAAAGTAAAAATATAAATATAGGCCCTACCGTGAAAGAATTACAGGCACTGATTAAAATATCATAGTATAGGTAAATAATAATTAGGCCTACATGGAAAAAAAAACTACTATAGCCTAGGTCTAAAACCCAACTACTCGTATTATGTATTAAACTCAATGTGCACGACACAAAATATAGCATGACCAAAAAGTTTTATATAAATATAGGCCCTGATGAAAGAATTACAGACACTTGTTAAGGATATCATAGTGGTTAATTTGAGGTAGATCTAGGCCTTTTTATTTAATTTTCTGTGTTTGAAACGTCATTAAATAAAATTATCGTATTTTAATTTATTCCAATGAGGTTATTAATATGTATCCAGTGTACCCAGATATGAAATTATCGTGATTTCTCCGGTGCTCAGTGCTTTTCTTCTGGAGAAAAAGTGGTGAGTCTCTGTGTAGAATATATTATAGCGGAAGGGAAATTATTACTCTCCAGTACATTCAAATTTTGTCATTTTTAACCTTCTTTCCGTTCAACTTTAAAACTTTCAAAACGTAGCGGAGTTCAAAGAAAAATTATGCTAAAAGTATACATATTATTAATGCGTAAAACAAGAATGCCATTCTGGCGCGTTCCGCCAGAAAAAAAAAGAACTTATCGTACTCAAGAACTAGCTATATTAGTATAATAATCTTTCCATATCCCATTTTGCGAATCAAGTAGGCCTATGTATTGGATTGATATTAATATACATATTTATATACGGTACGTAGTAAAAATGACGTTCAAAACGGCGTACCATATAGACACAAAATCTTCATGCATCTTAAATGAACGCGCGTTTTAAACTTGATTCTTTCAATATTCTTCCCAGATTGCATGCGTACGGGTATGGAAAATTGAACCGTGTATATGCAGCTTTACATCTTTAAATAAAATAATATTAGGCTATCTTACTCTCTCCAGCAATATCCTTAACATTTGCGCCGTTTTCTAGGCGATGAATAATATTTATTTTGTCAGAAATACTCAGACTTGAAAGTGTTTATGACACGATGCCTTATCTGCATGCAGAGGCTTGGATTCTCGTCACAACAGACCACAGACCGTTGTACTGTTTTGCTGCTTTCTTTAGATTCAAATTCATTCTACTGAATCGGCGGAACAGTGTACCAATATCGTAGCAGACTGTAGCTGGACTATAGCTCGTGATGATCGAGCTATAAAATAAAATCAAAAGATGAAACATTTGTCGCCAAATGCACTGACCTCAATTAATTTCTGCCGTTTCGTAAAGACTACTAAAGTTTACGGGTATTAAAACTGATTGTGGGGTGCACCGAACTAAAACGATTAATATATTATTGGCGTTAGCTGGCAATCGAACTTAACCTCTCAACCAACCTATTGATTTCTCTGCTGAATGTAAAACTGAACGCATCTTAGCCTTATTTTACGGAGCATGTAGGTTATGTTCAGCTGAGTTTCCTTATATGGACATCTATGGATGGGTTGCAAAGAAGGTAGTTTTTATAAATTGTGCTCGAAGCAGATAGCAGTAGGCCCTACTGGCTGTGTCTCTCTAAGAAGTCGACACTAAAACAACTTTACATCAAGACAGTTTTTTCATTTCTTCAGGTTTTACATTTGTCCGCAGTTTGCTATGAGTCCTAAACGCCAAGCATCTCTACCTTCCACAAGGCTTAACGTTCCCGTCCGACGGACGAGTCACTATCAACAGTGACGTTACATTCTCTTCATATGCATTGCGGAGAGATTTGGGATTTGATCCAGGCATATTGGTGCACAATTTAGTGATTAGTGCCGAGGTAATGTTGATTAATAGAATTTTTGTTGTCTTACGGTCTTACTAATAAAATCTCTATATATAGACGTTTAACTGTCTTATACTTATACAATGAGTAGCTCGTAAGTCGTGTGTAAATTCCTTACTAATAATCACTACATACGTCGTGTATAACTGTATAACTGTTACACAGTTACGTCATAGTTTCGTCATTACTTCATTACGAAAGGTAATAGAATATCCGAGATTCTCTATTGCATCCGGTAGAGCGCTCTAGTGCGCCGTGTCAAGTATCGATAGTACAACTGGCTCTGATCGATTACCACGCTATATTTTGGTCAAAGAGTACAAGCTATAGCAATATTATTCTAACTATTCTATGCTCTTTGGTTTGTTCTTCTGTGGCTGCAAGGTAACCATCATCATAAAATGACAGTCGATACGAACAGCTGTTAGAGGGGCGGCCATTTTTTCTCTATATACAACGCTTAAAGAAGGGGTTTCGTGTATATAACTAATGCAAAGCAATTCCTATTGTATAGTTACAGCCTGTTTATTCATCCATCGCTTATGCATGGTTTATTAGTAACGTTTTCTGTCTCAACTCTGCATAAGTCTCGTATAAAAACTATACACGGTTTATTAGTAAGACCGTTAGAAAATAGGGTAGGCCTAATTAATAAGCACGGGAACGCCATTTCGTATAGCTTTAGCAATAACATGTTTAGCAAGATTTCTGGCTTCTGTTGCATTTAAATAATTATAAAATACGATAATTTGGTCCAGAGAGCATCCGTTTTTGGTGCAAAGATAATTCGTTTGGGGTGTTTCTTAATTGAAGGTACGAAATGGCGTTCCTGTGCTTAACATTTAATGAAACATAGTTTGATAAAGTCATTTTATCGCATTTTGTATTTATTCTTCCTATAACATTCTTTAAATTACAAATAATATTTAAAAATATAACATCCAGATGACATAGAATATCACAATAGGTACTCCAATAGTAAACTTTAATTAAGCGAAAGGGTTTGGGCTACCGTTGACCCTATTATTACACAAAATATATCTAACAATTACTTTAATTTTAATTACTATGGTAAAACTAATAATACAAAATTATTACATTATGTTATATTATAAACTTTTTCTTTTGTAATTTCCTTGGGCTACCGCCGGTAGCCCCGGTAGCCCGCAAAATACGCCCCTGAGCGTATTCCACACATCTCGGACATTCATCACGTACTTCCTAAGGAATCTACACGAAAATCAACACAAATTTAATTCACGTAAATATGTTACAAATATATCTCTAACTATTTTCACATAGTTATGTCTATGTTCGGAATCAATCACAGATCATTTAAAAAAGTCAAACGTGTCGAGACTCTCCCATACTTTGTAATATGACAGCCAGATTGATGGCCGACATCTACAGTACACATAGCATAGCTTGCTCGAAATTTTCAATTCCCCTCTTACACAAGGTTCCTTACTATAGTCCAGTGATGTCAAAGCAAGCGCATTTTTCTGACCTTGACGTCGTGCGCGGGCAGCAAGCGCTAAGTATGGAAAGAGGAAGGGTTGTGTATATGAATAAGCAACCTGTTGGATTAAGAAAACAGTGGTACACAAACTTCAAATGGAACTGAAATTTTATGTCGTTATTTTTATATGGCTTCTTTCTGTTTAATATTATCTATATTGTCTGTAAAACAAAAGTACTAACACTGATTTCTTAATATTGCACTTGTGTTTTAAATCTTAATAACATAATAGAGAGTTAAGAAGGAATATTCACTTAAATTCCATAGTAGTATAATATTATACTGTATTAAGTGGATGAAACACATCATTCATAAAGAAAGTGATATTCCAAAGAAAGAGATTGAGTATGACATCATAAGTTGGAATTTATATTGATGGTATCTTTAGCCTTACAAAAGCAGTCAATAAACTAATCAAAACAATATTACAGTACAAAGCAAAGTTACCTAGGTACTGTATCTGTTTTAAGTGTAACTAATATTACATAACGAAACTCTTATCGCATTATGCTTTTAAGGTGATATTTGTGAACAACTTTCTATCATCAGAATATTAAATTATTTTCTCGAAATGTGCATTTTTACAACACATGGGCACGCATCTTTTGCTTATGATGTAACAGTAGTTGCTTTATTAATTCATTTCCTTACAAACAATTTCCATACGAATATTTTCAAAATTTTCAATACACTATCTTCAGTAATACGTATATACGGTATATTAGATTTACGAAAACATTCTGTAAGGGTACTAAATAAATAGGTCTATACCTGAAAATTTCACTTTTCTATACGAAAAGTTGAGAAAATATTTCTTTCGAATAAAAAAATAAAAAAAATGAGCATTAAAATTAAAACTTACATTCTTATAATGCACTTATACTTCTCAGGCAAATCTAAAAATTAATATGGATACAATTTTCATAAGTTCTCTTCCCTTTATCTATTGAATCAGTGCTGGCCATCCCTGAATATAGCTCGACCAAGCGGCATATACCACCTCTTTCGTCTCTTTCCTTTCCGCTGTAAAGCGCTCAGGCTCTCCTGGGCTCTAAAGGGCGCGCTTGCTCCTGTGGGCATCAATTGACATGCCTGGCCTACATTTACAGTAAACACAGCATAGTTTGCTCGAAATTTTCAATTCCTCTCGTACACAAGTTTCGTTATATAGTCTATCGCTCTATCCGAAATAGGAACCTTGCTTTTTGTAAACATTGACCGGAGTACTTAGGGAGGAAGGGAAGAAAGAATATTATTTACTTTTCATATTTTCTTGTGTAGCCTACATACGAATTGTTATTTCACAAATTATAGTAAAGACGTAGCGTACACTTTTTCTTTCATAAAATAATATTGGAATTGTCCATACAAGTGATCTGTATTGTTGACAAACGAAGTTAGTTATGGCAACGCATAACAAATATGGTGACGAATAACAACAACTGTGTTTGTCGAATATATTGACAAATGTAGAAATGTATAAATAGCTTATATATTTCACTTTATATTTGTCGCCAATTTACTTTTTTTTTTTTTTTTTGATGTACAGTGCACTCATTTCGTCTTTCCATGCTCACGTACGGGACCAGAGTCAGTGCTCTGTCATTCAAGGACACGCATAGTCGCTGGTAAGACGGTTGTCTGTTTTGTGTGCGGTACTGAGTTCAGTTTTATAGCAGTATATCTGTTATTGTGTGCAGTGTTGAGTTCTATTTTTCTGTTTGTGTCTGAAAGGATTACAGTTAATAAAATAGTGAATAAATTCAAAGCTACGGGATCAGTATTGGACAAGAAAAGAAGACGAAAGCGTCATGTTTTAACAGAGGAACTGTTCGATTATATCGGTGCCAATTAGAATAATTGCCGCGAAAATTTCTCACGAAGTTAGGATAACAAGCGGGGATCAGCCATACATAAACATATAATGTTACAGAATTACTAAAAACGAGAAAAAATAGCCAACATTTCGGAAGCTGAGTTGCAACATGTGAATCAAAATGTAGACGCTACAACGCCTGCATTGCAGCAAATGGGGAACACTTTCAACATCGTTTTTGGAAAGGTAAGCAGTTTTTTATCACTTTCACAATTTCAAATTATGAAAGATTGTCCTATCTAATGTTTCTATCGCGTGTTATAGGCTCGTAAAGGTCCATTCACAATGAAAATTAAACATAACAGTAACATAAACACAGAAGTTTGCGGCCAGGTTACCAAATGTGGGATCATTCGCAGTGATCACATAAACACTGACATTAACATTGCCGTTAGACGTTAACATGAAAGTTTACAAACTCCAAACTTTCATGCTTATGCTTACGTGATTTGCAAAACAGTACACAATCGCGGAGAGATGAAATATACGACAGAATATGAGGAAATGACTTCGTTGTTATGTTTCCATGGTTACCAAGTATTTAAAAAAATTGTTGGATATTCTTAGGCCCAATTGTATAAAACTTCCTGACTAAAGATCAACTTTGATCGAAGATCGAAAAGTGAACCGAGTTCAGATACTTCTTCTATTGTATAAAACTTTTCTGCGATCAAATTACCTTGGTTCAAATGCAATCTAAGTTCACGTGAAAAGGATTTGGCAACATCGCATAAACAGGTGAAATACGTGATGCGCGGACAGGTTTGTTCAGTGTTGCCAATCTAGCGACTTTAACTCTTTTTCAACAACAATTTCTTTTAACTTTTATATTGCTTAAATAGGGATTTAGTGACCTTTTTAGCACCCCGTAGTGACAAAATTTAATCTTTCTTTGTTGATAATGAGAAATCTAGCAACTTTACAACTACTTTTTGGCGACTTTCCGTACACTCTGTTGGAGACACTGGTTTTTTGTGCAATGTAAATAATGGCGGGCAATAAGAAGAAGGTTGACTGTTCTCCGAGTTGTTATCATGTTATGGTGTTTGATACTGCTAAACATAATAAAGCTTTATAAAACGACAATTTTCGTTTAGTAATACAGTTAATTGAAAATTTATGAATGTACCTATCATATCCATTAATAATTAATGGTTGTTATAAACATAATACAAATATAGGTTATGTTACTTGATACTGCTGAACACGATAGAGCCTTATAAAATATAAGAATGTTTGTGTATCAAGGCAAGAAATTGAAAGAAATATAAATAAATGTACCTATCATATCTATTAATATTAATGATAATGGATATTTTATTTGCACAATCTGTCACTCGTATATTTCAAACAGAAAAGAAATAACTGAACTTGGATCATCTAACTTAATCGGAGAAATTTCTTCAGTCAAAGTTGACTTTAGTTTGAGACAAATTAATCTCAGATTAGACTTTATGCAACACAAAATTCCAAGTTCAGCTGAAACAAGGATCAATTTAACCTGTGATCTAAGGTTAAGTGGTTTATACAATCGGGCCTTAAGGATTCAATCCAAATATTACATTAACATTTATATTTTGGCCATTGATGATTGTGTTTGGTTTGCATTTCTCTGAATTGTTTACTAAACAATTCCTATCTTTCTAAATTATTCTGTAGTGCTTTTATTCTGGATCTTTATGGTCATCCTCATTGAGGGCAGATTATTTTCTTTAAATATTTATATATGCGGTTATGTTTATGTTCCCGTCGTGAATGATTGTATGACTTCTTGATTTTACCGTAACGTTTACATTTGTAAGTTAACGCTTCGTGTGGATAGCTGTCCTGTGCACTGTCGTTTTCACTACATTTCCGCTAATGTGGAAAGATGAAATGTATGCACTGTAGTATTCCATACCGCATACAGAGGCATGTAAATGCGAAAAGTACATTTAAAATAAATAAGTTGCAACGTAATAGATTAGAGTAGGATTAGTCGAAAATAAGGAGTAAATGTATATAGTTTATTTTTATTATTTGCTTATGTAAAGAACGGGACACGATGGATGGACTGCAGTTTTAATGGTCGGTGACTATGTGGTAGGGTTTCTTGGTCAGTGAATTTATTGTGCTTTGAGTGCGAGATGGACAAGAAATTTCGAGCAGAGAAAAGCGGATTTGACCTTCATCTATACAATGTCGACACTAAAACAACTTTACATTTTTTATTTCTTCAAGTTTTTTATTTCTCCGCAGTTTGCTTTGAGTCCTAAAGGCCAAGCACCTCTACCTTCCACAAGGCCTCGTGCAACTGTCTAGGTCCAATTGCATTATTCGACTATACCATGTAACGTGTCCGTACCAGTGTAAATTCATTTACTATACTGTTAATTCTCATATCAACAAATCCAAGCGTACATTACTTAAGAAATGTCGTTGTCATTGACAATATGATTTTTTGCTAACAGTGTGATAACTTGGCGAGTAAATATGAGTCACCAGGTTCCAAAATCCTCTTATCCATTTGTGGACGAAATTGTGTTCCCATTAGTTTCGGAATCTATTTCATTTTCTCTATAATACTATTGACACATGATGTTTCAAAAATTGTTACTAGGCTCCGTATTTCAGCTACCTATAAACTGGAATGAAGTTTCCTGATTATAAGTTACATGTGACGTCACAACGTCACAGCGCAGGTATAAGTACGTTCGTATACAAAATAGTTACGTATCTTCTCCCTTCTTCCTATAGAAAGTCAAAACTGGAACGCAATTATAGTGAGTAGTCATATCGATCACTGCTCTTACTAGTTGTATTATTTAAATAACTACATCTTTGTGACTGATTGAAGGCTCATTGCAGAGGTAAAATGTCTTAGGTAAGACGCTCAAGCGTGTAATATTGCAGGGCCATAGTTGAGAATACTTGAACTAATATTTTCACTGTCGATATAGACAACATTACATACAAATTCTGTAAAATAAACTTAAAAGTGACAAAAAACAGTGAAAGGTACTGCAATACCATAAAGCACAGAAAGTGTGTTGAACGTAATTCAAAAGAACCAGTACCATCAAAATCTTTCAGATTTATGAAGATATTAACTCGACGTTTAGCGTAGATTTGTGTAGCCTACCATATATAGAAAATTAGTGGGGTTTTCAGTGATGAGCGACATGCAATATCCTAATGAAACACGAAAAAATATCAGACAATAGGAATATCTTGTACTACATCATGCACCAATAACGTCGTGTGCTATTGAAAGAATTTCTTGCAATATAAAATCATTTCAAGTGACATACGCATGTGTTCAAGTTCCGTAACTTATGAATGCACATTATTATTCACTGCAAAGATCACGACGAAAATTAACATCACGGCTCAAGCATGTGTTTACTAGTATAGCTTCAGAATGTCGGGAGTTGACTGTACTCCTCGAACACGCAGCGACGACCTGTTTTATATACTTATTCGTTGCATTATCTGTGTTAGGCGTAGCTTACTGTATATCTAATGTCTTAAACTTCAGTCTTTAGGTAGCTGGAATACGAAGCTTAATTATTACTGTTCCAAAAGACTTATAATCCACTAGTATGTGGGTCCCAAAACCCACCTTGTTCGTGTTGTTTCTATTAACCGCCTTATTCTCATGCAACCATACTGGGTTTGATGGTGATGGTTCCATAATGCTCTCTTTCTGTTCGTATCCTGTTTAAGAGAAGAATTTTGTTAGTACTTGAAAGTTCATGAACATAATCTGATATTAAAATAAAGCATTATGGAAGGTATTTTATTTTTATAGCTACTCAGCACTGCAACAGATACAACATTGAGCTTAGATCGCTTGTTATACAAGGTTATGTCTTTTTGTCATACTAAGTTTTCTTGATGCTCTATTATGGTTTATAATTCAAATTAAAAAAACGAGCACCATCAATTTCCTACTTGCTATTCATATTTTACATTTTGCGCTTTACATTCAGCTCAAAGACATATATTTTCGTACAATTATTTCTTTCTTGTTTTCATCATCAGGCTAAAGACACAATAATATATTAAGCCTATTTGGTTTATGATTTCGAAATACCAAGCTGTGTTCATTGAGGTCAGCAATGAGAGTGAGTGGAACTCCAATCATCCACTCCGAAAGACATTCCGAGAGGAGAATGTAAACAAAAACGTTTCATCACATACGTTTCGATCAAATTACTGTATATAAGTAGAAGAATGTAGATAAAAACGTTTCATCAGATACATTTACATCAAATTACTGTACATAAGTAACACTTAACACATTACTTAACATTACTGTAAACTTAATTTATTTCCTAAATTAATGTATTTTTAATTTCTTCAAAGATAATAACTTCTATGGAGATAGAGTTACAGAACGTGTATTCGTAATATTGTTACTTTACGTTTACATCAAATGTGAAGAAATCCTTCATGAAAATAGTTTTGTTTTATAAAAATGTACATTCTTTACTATTTTATAATTACGTAAATAGCAAAGAAATCAACAGATACTGTGAATGTTAAATAAGTTTCATGATATTAAATTTAGAGTTAAAGGTTATAGCGTAATTCCACCAAAGAATTGCTTGCAGGAATAGTAAACACGTATTGAAGTACCATTCTTATTTGTGGAGATTTCTCTGAGGCATCTCTATCCTGAAAATATTTACACTATTTTATAAAACTTGTCAAATGTGCATCTTTCACAAAGGAAGAAGCCACGTCATTTAACAAGCACAGTTCATCATAGAGTATATCTTCATCTAGTTGCAGCCTTAGTTTTTGTCTAATACTTAAAGTTTCTTGCAATTCTGATGTGCAACCATCAAGTAATTAGGCTGAAGAATAATTGAAAATTCCCATATTATCTTTAGCTGCTCTAAAATAAAGATTTAAATGTCCCATGTCCCATGAAATAGTGAAAACCCCCTTTTAGGTATGATGAAAGCTATTATCACAGTTCTCAGATTCATTTAATAAAATTGCCGGATACGAGTAGGGGCGGTAAGGGGTTGATACCAGCCACCGATCTTATGTTGAGATCCGCCAAAATTTCCCGCCGTGCCGCTGAAATACCGGCTAGTTGGCAATCCTAGTTATGAGACATCGCTCTCACAAATGCCTTCATGATCAATAGCGAAGAGATCTGGTGTTTGTATTGAGGTAGATAAGAACCGAATAATTCACAGGAATCAGTTGTCACATGTTGGTATCTGCAGCAGGAAGTTTTAACATAATTCCTTATGAAAATATGAAGTTAACTGAAATATGTGAAATAATAAATTACTATATATTCAAAACAAATATAGCTCTAAATGTATGATCTTTTTACTTAAATAGTCATTCCAGTCTATAGACATTTTTACTCTGACAGTGACATTCAGTTTTCTTCCAGAAAGGAGATCTGACATAAATTAACTTCGCTCACATGCGGCATTCTTCATAGAAGAACTTACGAAACATTGGATCACTGTACAAATATCTTGCTAACTATTGTTGTTTGTACAGATGTACGGATGTTCCTCTGTAGGACACAGGAATCGTTCGAATGGCATAAGGAGATGTGTGGAAGACTTGTTTCCAACAGGCTCCAGCAACGAGTTCCACAGAGTATTTGCAGCTGTAAAACGATATTTTTAACATTGTGTAATTGTCAGAAGATAAGTCGTTCTACGAAGTTGTTTTGAAAAGTTTTGCCTCCTAATTTTTATTTGAAAATGGCTATAGTTGTTTGAGTAAAACAAAAAATGGTAATTTCCTACTACATTATTGTTGATATACGTAATAATTATTTCTCCACATAGTCACCCTGGCGATCAACACATCTCTCCCAGCGGGAAACCAGTTTCTTGATACTCTCATTGTAGAATATCTCACTAAGGACCAGTTGTACGATTACGGAATAAATCTTGGAATAGCTGTTCGTGGGATGGCCTAACTAAAGAAAAAATGGAGTACAGTGTTGTACTACGTTATTTTATTCCAAGGTTATCTATTCCATACTTAGCAGAATTGGAACAAAAGTTGGCAATATTTTAGATGGTGTTTTGTTTATAAGGATCATTCGCAATATCAATATGTTTTAATACTTCTGAACATATTATTACTATTTTGCCTACGAAGTTTATCATAAAGAAATGAATAAATAAAAAAATTGAAGATAGAAGATACAGTTAAGCTACTTGAGATAGTGAATGAAAACAAGGATGTGCTAGGAAAAACTGATGTCATAACGTCTATCACAAGGCAAGAACATGGGAGTCTAAAGCTAGGTTATTTAATAATAATAACAATCAAGGTTTTATTTCATGTATCGTCTATGCTTATCCTTTTAAAGCATAGACGGTACATGAAATAAAACCTTGATTGTTATTATTAATAAATTAGCTTATCGGTCTCATCATGCCTTTTAAATTAGGTTATTTAATGCTCAGACAACTACCTAAGAATGCAGAACATAATACCGATACTGATATTATAATATTGCCATATGTATTTGCTTAACATTTAATTTTAATTATTAAAAAATTACAATTTCTTTACAATGATGATAATGTGAACTATTTTTACCGGGCTGTGATGTGTTACAAATAATTGGCTCTGAGGATGGTGTAAAGAAACACCGAAACAGCTGTAAGCCGCACATGCTTACACAATTAACACCAGTAAGATCGCCATTTAATCAATTATTTATATTCAAGTGTTAAAAGTAGTGTACGAAAGATTAAACATGGAAATAATTATTGTTAAATTAATTTCAGTACGATTTAAAACAGTGTCCTCTTTAGTACGGAACTTTCCAGAAATTCTTCATCTCATATTCATTTCGTAGATCAGGTATATTACACCTTATTTTCTTTTGTTTACGCGTTCTCAAAACTACATCATATAATAATTCACAAGAAGTATCAGATATTCATGCCTAATGTTGCTGACATGTCAGACGTTCTTTAAGTTTTGAGAAAAGATGAAAATCTGATGGATCAAATCGGGACTGTATGGAGGATGATCAAGGACAGTGAAACTAAGTTTCATCGTGTACAAAGTTTTCAGAATCCCAGTTCTGTGATTATCACGTTCACACACATTTCGTCCTTTGTCACACAAGTTGAGAGTTGCACCAGGTTCATTACAAGCACGAACAGACTAACGTCCCACAGTACTGATATCTACACATTCATCTCCATAAACAGCGTTCATTGTCCTGATGAATGTCAATCGGGGCCACATTTTCTACAGTCAGAAACTTCATCACAGGACGCTGCTTCAGACGCACATAGTGTTGTTACATGTCTCAATGTTTCAGACTATAGGTCTAATTTAGACCTAACTAGTGGCTGAGGTAAGAAAGTTTAACTGAGTAGAATATATGACAGCTACTTTTCATGTGTAATTGTTAACAGTAATACAAAAAATTAGGAGGCATTGCTTTTCAAAACACCCTCGTATTACATAATATAGGCTACATACAAAAAGATGGCAGGGAATTCGTAAAATCCATATAAGCTTAATTGCGTGGAACATTTAAGTGGTTGGTGATTATGTGATTGTAAAGGTTTGGATTTTCGTAAATTACGATGTGCCTGAAATAATTTAAATATTATTATGCATGATGCATTATTAAGAGTTATTTTATTTGTATGTTGCGGGTTGCATCGACCACTGTAGCTAAGGAGCAATGATATATTGCGGTTGCATCGGCACGTTCCCGCTGAAGAGCAAGATGCGCGTAGAGAGTATTACAGAAATGATAACGGACATTTTTTCCGGATAGGTGCCCACTTAAACGTTCCATGTTAAAAGAAAATTTAGATTACTAATATGTATTTAGTTTTTTTTTAAATTTAAATGTCATATTAAGAATTGAGGTAAGTTCGTAAATTATAATATCAAATAGTTTGTTTAATTTTCAGTCCATCACTTATGAAAGCAAAAATGAATTCTGTTATATCAATTACAATATATTAAATTATGCATCACGAATATTTTCGACTTTTCAAGTAAGTCATCTTCAGGTGATGTGATTTGCTGACAAATACAATTGAACATACATGAAAAGATACAATGATAACAACACACACATAAAATACATGTAAAATTTAACCTTGCTTGCTCATTTAAAAAAATGGTTATAAATCATGGCGTCAAACATAGTAGGCCGATTGAAATTAAAAACATTCAGATAAAAACAATAAAATGAATATGGCTGCAATTAGGAGAAGTTCGTTAAATGGCAAACAGTGTTCCAGTGTTGAAGAATTAAAATTGTTTAAAATTATTTAAAACTGAAGGCTTGAGGCTTGTTCATTTGTAATAGAATGTTCAACATGATGGAATTCTGTAAGAAGTAGATGTAAGATTATAATTCTCAGTCTCTCGCCGCAATGAGTGGCATTAATATGAAATGTGTGCAGCAAGCCCCAAGCCTTCAGTTTTAAATAATGTCTTTGCTTGGAAACGAAACTCCGTCCCCGCATTATCTGGCGGGATATGCGTGGCTCTTGGAAACCACCGCTATTAAGTCGACTTCTGTTCGACAGCGACATCTAGAGACCTTGATACGCATAGTCCCATCATCGGATCTGTGCCCCCGTAAGATATGCGAACTGAACCTTAATTCCTTTTCAGCCTCCGCACTTCATTTCCCTCCCTGCATTCCAATTTCTCTCTTTTCTATCCCTCTCTCTTTCTCTCTCCCACTACTCACAATTTTGAGCCTTCTTGCGGGACAGTTTATTTGCACTTGCAGTCCAGTGTTGTCAACTCAACATGAATACTGTAGCACGGAGTGGTGAAAGAAATATTATTCAGCAAGTAATAGCATTTTGCGATGAAGAGAAACAAACAGGTCAATATTTGTTTCCTATAAATCAGGCAACGAAAAGAGCAGCTGCGATCACAGGTGAGGCTTATTTTATTTCAATTGATTACGTATTAAAATTACTTACTTAACTAATACTAATATAATACAACTTTTTTATATAATTTATATAGGCAGGTCAGAGCGCCTAATAAAGAAAATCAGGAGAGAGAGAGTCTGTGCAGGAGACGAAAATCTAGAGTCACCAGGGAAGAACAGACCAAGGGAACCTTTAATTCTTGTAGGTATATGGACAGATGTATTTTAAGAAGAAAGGTGCAATAATTTTATACGATGCAGAAAGAAGTTCCGACATTGGAGAAATTATTGAAGGTTGCGAGAGAAGCAATAAATTTCCAAGGAGGGAGAGAAACGCTACGGAAAGTGATTCGAGACATGGGATTTAGATTTTAAAACTGTATAAATACAAGATGTATTTTGATTGAAAGAAATGATATTGTAGCATGGAGGCCAGTTATTTAAGAAAAATTGCAAAATTTCGCAGAGAAGGAAAGTATATTGTGTATTTAGACGAAACATGGATACATCCACATTATACTGTTAAAAATGCTGGCAAAGCGATAATGTTTCTGATGTAATTTCAATTTAACCAATAAACATCCACTGTAGTAATATAATTATCTGCAAACAATCGTAAGTCAATCAGCGTCATTAGACCTACTTAAATTAAATTATGAATAAGTAATAATTAACCTTACATTATTATAAGCAATATTCAAGAGACATGACACTGTTTGGCGAAAGTTTGGCAACATCCCTATTCGGCAAAGTTCAAGGCCTGCTGTTTGACGTAGTGGGAGAGAAACGGGTGGAATGGGGTGAGAAGAGGCGTTAACTTTTCCAAGAACGACGACAGCGCTGAAGGGGCACAGATCCGATGGTGCGACAATACCTATCTTATTCACAAGACGTTCACATATACGCGATAAACGGAATCCTACGCATTTATTCGCTCACCTGCGGCCTGCGTCCTCTGGCTGAAGTGGAAACAATCTTCTGACAGGAAGTTGAAGTCCGTTCCGACGTTCCCGCTTTTGGATGTCTTGGTAGGAATGTGAGTATCTCTCAGATATGAGTGGCTCACCACTGCGAAGTCATCTTTTGTGTTGAATTCGCTTTTCGTTGACTGGAACATTACCGCAATATGGATTTAAAACAACTTAAAAGATGCAGAACAATCGTATCAAAAAATTCGTGAGGTGACAGATGAGATTAAAATCAGTAAAACTGAATTTCATTACCTACTCTCTACTGTTAACTGCGCAGAAAGTACACTTAAACTCGAACGAAATTTATATAGAGCACATTCGCAACCAGTTTCTGGGCACTGCTCTCTTCCCTACAAGTACACTCAGGCGAAGAACCTTGTAGAGCAATCAGACACAGTTTTGTTTTGTGATTTTTCATTTTTATTTCATTTATTATATTCCATAGATCTCTACACTAATATTCCAGCTATCAGATGTAGAACTAGTCAAAAGTTATATAAAAATATATTTTAGTTGGTTATTACTAGACCCCGGAGAAAGTATTGCTTACAGGGAAACGCGCGATGTAGTATAGCTAATGTTTATGAACCGAGGACTCTCGCACGCATCACTGTGCAGGTAGGAGTAGTGCCGGCGTAGCTTAGTACAACGCAGTCAAAAGTAAATGAACACGGGTCTTCAGAATGCAGAGACCAAAAGTACGCAAGATAGAAACACTAAGGAAATATGTTCGTCAATAAAGTGCGTTTTCCATCCATGGTAATGAACTGTTTTGTGAATTGTGTCACGTGAAATTGGCAGCCGACACGGCATGCAACGTTAAGAAGCATATAAATAGCAATAAGCATAAACGCGCATGTAAAAGACAACAGAATTTAAGCAAGGTGCAGCATGAATCTCCTTTACAATTACTTGAACGATCATTTTACGATGATATGTGTGACGCATTTATTGCTTCAAATATTCCGTTAAACAAATTAGAAAACGCGAAACTCTGTGGCTTTTCAGAAAAGTACACTGGAAGACAAATTCCTAAAGAAGCAACATTGCGGAAGAAGTATGTGCAACATGCATATGAGAAATGTCTACGTGAAGTGAAGTGTAAGTTACAAAATGAGAAGATATTGGTTTTTATAGATGAAAGCATGGACTCCGTTGGACGTCACGTTGCAAATGTGGTTGTGGCTGCCCTTAGTGCGGAATGTTGCTGTAGACCCTATCTCTTAATGAGTGAAGTGTCAGAGAGGGTTAATTATTCCATCATATGTGAAATTTTTGATAGTGCTATGTGTGCAATTCAAAATGTGTTACTATGCTGCTAGCTATATGAATAAATCTTCTAAGTTTCTTGAAACACGTTATCCGAATATGATACACGTTACATTTCTTGCACATGCATATAATAGTTCATTGCAAAGCATCAATACGTAAATAATATTATTACCAGTATGTCAAAAATAATTAGGTCTCTTAATGAGAATAAAATTAGAATTGCACTTTGTAAGCTTCATAGCTAATCACTGGAAACCAGTCAAAAGGACGCACAAATAATGAGCCTTTCATGTATTACATCATTTCTCATGAACCAGACTGTACTACTGCCAACGTCACGCTGCCTATCGTTATTTACCCCATCCCTCTCAAAGCAGGTATGCTATGTTGCACACTAAGCTGATAGCAATACTTTTCCCGGGGCCTAGTTATTACCCAAGTGTCTCGTAGAGTTGTCCTACTCTTATAGGCCTAAGGGTTTGCGTGTGAGAAGATCCTCATTCCATTCCTTTCGTTTACGCCGCTGAACAAGTGTAACTGATTAAATTCTGAAAACCAGAGCATGTACTGCACTTTATGCTGTGGCGTCCACATATCAATTGACAAGAAAACGATTGATGTAGGGTAAAGTTGCCTAATGCCGTGATACCCCTAATCCCATGATACTTTTTTTTAACTGAATGTCAATCAAAGCTTTGCCGTTCGATCATAGCGCCAGACATCTTTCTCGAAAGAGTGCGTCTTTCAGCTATCGCTGAACTTTCAAGCAAGATACCCAAGATTAGCAAGATTGCTAATTAAGGGGTTAGGTATAGCTTATAGCAGTAAAATTTTTGGAAATATTCAACATTTGTTTTCCCTCCATTACTGTATCTTGTACAATAATGAAAATTGGTATGTGTAAAACTGTCCTGCTATATGAAAAAAATTTTCAAAATTCAAAATGATGGCAGTTTACTGTGCGGTGATGAAGCGTTTCCTTCATAACTCATAAACTTGTTAATTTGTTTGTGTTTTCTCTTGTTTATTTTATTGCTGAAACTCATATTTACAATCTCCTGGTCTTTCAACTACATTCCTTAATAAATAATATATTTTTTTAATTTTGTGTTAGAAGAAAATACTGATATTTGACCATTTTAAAAAATGAATTTATTTTTTATCAGACAATCAATCAAAGGTAGAGAAGTGATCTTGCATCGTATTGTAGATATGACATGCATAAATACACACAAAAAAATTCATCACAGAATGATGGATAGTTTTTTAGTTATGGGGAAAACGCTTCATCACTGCACAGTGAACTGAATTTTGAAAAAAAAAAAAAATGTAAATATTTTTTTTTTAAATCGTAAAAATATATTTTTTTTTTCATATAGCAGAAGGACAGTGTTTTACACTTACTAATTTTCATTATTGTACAAGAAACAGTAATGGTGGAGAAAAATGTTGAATTATTTCCAAACTTTTACTGATGTAAGCTGTACCTAACCCCTTAATGCCATCATGTGTCGAAAGTAAATAACCAGGCAATGAAACTTAGTGCCCGATGAAAGAGGTTTTGCTGTTACTTCACTTTACTGTAGGCACGGGTTTGTTTACTTGCGCGTGAGTAGTCATGGTCAGTGTTGGAGAGGGATAGGCAGAGACCACAGATTTTCGCATAATGATCTGAAGTGTAGAATGAATATAGTAATTTATGGTAATATATGGGAGTCGGTAGGCAAATTAATTATTAACCATTTCAGTTTGGACTTATAAGACTGAAACACAAGGATTATTTATGCATGTCAGTAAACTAGTGATTCAGAAAACTGAAAAATACGAGCTAAATGATTCATATTCATTGTTTGTAAATTTAAATGAATTATTCAACCCAGCAAATATTGCACAGATACATGTTAGTAATGTTAATGCACTCACAGAAAAGGTTAAAACAATAAATTACTTCAAGGACATAAATATCACTGACACTGAGTGCAGTGTACCATTTTTTACTTTGAAAGAAATAGTTTTGAAACAGTCATCCAATATTTCTAACGTTGAAGTTTACGTGATTGAGACATTACGTCTCAAGTTGAATAGCTCTGAATTTACATCTGCTGTGCTGAAATGTGTCCGAGTTCCTTGTGTTGACGCAGAATAGTAATATGCGTTACAAGAGCGGTATGTTGAAGTTTTCATGTTCGAGGAAAAGTTTGAAAAAGCGAAACGTAGTTGAGCTTTTTTAATTTCCGAGAATTGAAAGAAAACATACCGCTCGTGTATCGTACATTATTTTGTGCGAAGATCGTTTATTACATACCTGAAAGAGGAATTTCTAATTAGTTGCAATGAAATCTCCATCTTGTTTCTGTTCAATGACGGCAAATTTGTAAAACAAAAATATCTATCTTCAACATTGTTGCTTTAAAATGTTTTCTGTGTTTACTATACTCCAGTAAGCCGTGATATACGTCTGTCTTTTTTTCCCCCCCAGTCCATAAATGCGAACTTAAAACAAACGGTAAGGTTATGTAATGATTTATTTTTCATTTTAATATTTTAACAATATTATTTATATAACTTATTGCAGTAATAACATCGGCAAGTTTCTTGATTTTTTCACGGCTTCCTTAATGTTACTTGCATCACGAATGCAGTAACTTTAGTGGAGTTGTAGAGTTTACTTAAGTTTTGCAAATATTTAAAAACAGTAATTATAACAGTGCAATTTAGGTGAAATTGCAGTGGTAAGTTTCCAATTTATAATTATTACTATATTGAACGTCTCTAAAAATAATATGTTAGAAGCTTAAAGCAGTAAAATCAATATGTCACTTAAGCGGTAAGAAGAGGGAAATTGTTATGTGTGTTAGTTTGGGAATACTGAATGTGGAATTTTAGACCTACCGCGGATTGGTTTTGTGCGGAAACCAAGAAAATACGCACGATCTCGCACAAATGTTTTTCTCGCAGTCTAATTTAATTGTTAGTGACCGTAGGTGCAGAATGAAAGAAATTAATATTGTGTCTTATGCTATGCTTTCATTCCACAAACAAAAACAACATATGTTACATAACACAAATAATGTTTTTTCTCAGTGTTATAAAGTTGTGTTTAATTATAATACCTAGAATATATTCATGTAAAAAACCTTTTTATCATTAGTTTGACGCCTAATACGTAATACGACATTATTTTTCATGTAAAAATCCTTTTCAAATTTCTACAAAATTATTGTGATTATCTTACAACTAATTAGTCACTTTTTTTTCCTTGTTAGAATTATTTTTTCTAAACTCTGCTTACATTGTATGATATGCAAGTTATTTTGTTTTTGTGTGGAATACCATCACAGATGTTGTGTACATTACACCCCATACCAGAACACTGAACACTAGAAATGTAGGAAATACACAAAGAGAATGTAAGGTACATCACCGCTACCACCGTTTGTACGTACTCGTAAGTAATTACTAGGGCTAGGATTTTGATGAAATTGCATCTTTTTTTTCTAGTAAGCCAGAAACATAGTCGCTTTAGTATTTATATATTATGTGATAAACTGAGTGTTTTGAGACATATTTGTTAGGGCATTTTTTTTTTTTTGCATTTTTTGCCTGTTTGAACTCATAAGAGCATCTTTTGTGTTATTCGGACATTTTGAGGCATTTTCATTTAATTTTGGCCACAAATCCCCATTATTAATATAAAATAATGTTTATTTCCTTTGATATTTTGTCTACATATTTTGTCCATTAATAATCTTTATTTTTTACTTGGTTATTTAACGACGCTTTATAAACTACGAGATTATTTAGCGTCGATGGAATTGTTGATAGTGATATATTTGCCGATGAGGTCGAGGATTCGCCATAGATTACCTGACATTTGCCTTACGGTTGGGAAAAACCTCGGAAAAAACTCAACCAGATAATCAGCCCCAGCGGGAATCGAACCTGAGCCCAAGCGCTACTCCGGATCGGCAGACAAGCGCCTTAACCGACCGAGCTACACCGGTGGCTAATACCCATTATTTTGTATAATATTTTAATCGATTTTCTACACAAATATTGCCCTTTTAACGTAGTACACCCCATGTAATGGATCAGTCCAACCATCCCTTCAATATAGACTCCTCTATATTTGCTGATTCCGTATAAGAGTGGCCTTGCGATGGGCTACATGGAAACTATATCAGGTAAAATAATTAATTAAAGTGTACCACTCATAAAAATGATGTAAAATTAAATAAACTTAAATGTTGGTACTAGAATTTAATTTAATTACTAGTCTAAATATTAAGTAACACAAAACTTCTTTTCCTACTAAGCAAATTTTAGAATGTAAGATCAATTTTTAAGGCATTTTAAGGACATTTTTGAAAGATTTTTAGGTCATAAATGCATTGTTTTAAGACATTTTTTAATGATTTATAGGTCATTAAAATCCTAGCCCTAGTAATTACATTCTAACTAGAAATAAACAAGAGAGTTTACGTGTGATCAGATTGTTCTGGTACGGGTAGGCTTGCCAACTTTCATAAGTAAAAATTAGGGACACAAACGTTGCTGATAATTTTATTGTACTAATTATTTCCACCTATCAATCCACATATTCAACAATAGTACTCTTATAACAGTATATGTGTATTTTAATAGAACCACTTTATTGCCAAAATGACCACAAAACAAGTTGAAAAACAGTATAAATCCCTTATAAAATAAATGTTAACTCTCTGGAAACCAGGAACCAACTTATTGATGTAATTACTAACCTAATATGAACTAACCTAACCTAACCTAACTTAACGTAACATGAACTAACCCGAACTAACCTAACCTACTTACACAAAAGATTTCAGCCACTATTCTCGGAAAACACAGAGACGTTTACGTGATTTATCACTAGAACTGTCAGATCGCATCACACGTGAAGGCTGCGGTATTTTACAAGTCTTTGTTGTTGTTATCGTTTATATCTAGGAGCTACATCTGTCGTAGAAGTGCTCGTATAAATCTATCTTTTTTTTCCACTTTACCGCTGAAACCAATGAATGACACATCAAGTGGAACAAAGTGAATATAACACGGAATGGTGACAAACTAAAGTCAAAGTGCATAAGATGAGCACAGAGGATAGATGATTCAGCAAGTATCATGTGATCAAACCTGCCCTGACTTGTGTATTATGATCATTGCACCCGTCACTCTGTTGATATGTCAATGAGAATTAAATTTCTGCCTTGAACATCAGTGTTGCCAACTGGACGGTAATTCCGTCAAAATTGACGGAATTTGAACATAGCTGATGGGAAAAAAATGGCTTTGACGGGTGACGGATTTTCTGACGGAAATTACGATTTACATCGTCTTTTGACTTTTTCAGCTGCTGTCATTTTTAATTGTTTACTTTATGGGGTATTTTACTTTTTCTTTCAAGTGTTCTGCCTGTGCCCTATGATCTAGGTTGTTGCTATACCACGTTAAGGAGTCACGTGTTTCAAATTTCCTCGATATCAAGTCTAGAGGTTGACGAATTATTATTTTAATCAAGATTGGTGTGTAAATTGTGTTAAAATTTTCTTTTTATTTGTATGTAGATATATTGAGTGAGTCTTATTTATTTATTTTTTTAATTTTGACGGAATCTGACGGATTTCCAGGTGTTAGACTGACGGGGATACAATGTATGTGTTGGCAGCACTGTTCAACATGCGTACTAGAGTCATTTCTCCATTTCGTAAGTATATCTGTGTGCGACTGTGCGGAATTATTTTCCAATCCAGATTAAATCCAACAATCTGATAGGAACGAAGATCAGCTGTAAATGCCTAATATGCCATGAAATCGGGGCGTTTTGATACATGTGCAAATTATTTCGGGACGCGGGACGCAATGATCGAAATCGGGACTGTCCCGGAAAAAACGGGACGGTTGGCAAGCCTGGGTACGGGGTTGTTACACAATAACTATGATGGCAGTCACCATTATCTAGGCCTAGCTTGCGCATCACACAACATAAGAAGCAGAATTGTAGAAAACAAGATTTAAAAAGGAAATAATGCGTTTCCGGATCCATGTTCATATAACATATTTTCATCCTCTACATGTGAGGAATGTTCCCCTAAAGTTTTGACATACGTTTTCATTACACCCTGTGTACATTTTACAACTGATAAATTACAATAGCAAGTATGTAGTGTCCTTATCATTGTACAGAATAACATTACAAGCGGTGGATATCAATTTAACAAAATAGTGGTCGGATCCCGGCCAACTAGTCACTCATAACGAGTGCACCTCAGCACATGTGTGGACTTCGGTCCTATGTTCATAGACATCTATGACGTAGTGCAGAGGGCGGCCACTAAAGGGAACCCAAGAGTTGGAACTCAATCAGAGACAATTCTGTCCGACGTCGGGGTTGTATCCGGTGTGGCTTAGTGGATAAAGCATCAGCACGTAGAGCTGAAAACCCGGGTTCAAATCCCGGCGCCGGAGAGAATTTTTCTCCGTTCCATTACTCTTTCATCGTATGATGACGCAGAATATCTGCATGGAAATATCATATGTACTTCGGTACATTGAAATAATATATGATATGCGTAAATCACGAAGTGATTTAAGACGGCGCTCATTCCGTCGGATCCCGGCCAACTAGTCACTCATAACAAAGTGCACCTCGGCACATGTGTGGACTTCGGTCCTATGTTCACAGACATCTATGACGTAGTGCAGAGGGCGGCCACTAAAGGGAACCCAAGAGTTGGAACTCAATCAGAGACAATTCTGTCCGAAGTCGGGGTTGTATCCGGTGTGGCTTAGTGGATAAAGCATCAGCACGTAGAGCTGAAAACCCGGGTTCAAATCCCGGCGCCGGAGAGAATTTTTCTCCGTTCCATTACTCTTTCATCGTAGAATAGTGCAAATTAAAATATCACTTTAAGGACCACACTAGTGCTGATGTTGGCTGACACAAAGCTGAAACTAGTCAACTAGATAATTTACAACTTAGTTTTTATTTTAACACACGAAAGAGGTTTTTATAACTATATTCCTAAGTGACATAACGTTTTAAAAGTGTGTAATCAAAATGTATATACCAATACTTTTGTGACAACTGTTTTGAACCATCCTGTTCAAAATAATTTAGATGCAGGCTTACAACTTTACGCTCTTAAACGTGTAATAGTTGCAATGTTTTTCTTTCATTCGTAATTTTGACATTTATTGCCTGACCGCTTGCAGAATATATTGCATTCATTATATAAGCACGAAATTACTTATTTAAAATACAAATTACAGGTATTGTATTGCAGCCTTGGAAATAAGTATTCAATGTATATAAGAACAGAATTAAAATTGGAATAAGAACAAGCCTTGAAGACCAATCCTTGAAGTCGATAATGAGAATACGAGTTTTGTTAGCAGCATTTGAGTTAACATGGGTACACGGGGGTCGTTGCGAAAATAATACCTCTTACTTATTTTCATGAAAACCACAGAGATAGAGACCATAATAATAGATTTCAACTACATACAGTTATTTTTACGGATAGTCACCACCATTCCTTATGCACTTTTGCCAGCGAGTCTGCATGCCGCGCTCGTAAAAATCTGACTCTGGAGAGGCAAGCCACTTTCTCACAGCTCATTGGTTGGAATCTCATAATTGACACCAGTAAGGCATCACTCATGAGCCAACTAAGTTAGGAGATAATGGGATAGCATGGCCAGTTTATTTCTCTCTCCATTACATACATTGCTGACGTAGTTCAGTAATCAGACTTGAGATTTATGCAATAATTGTTATTTCTCTGACACACATTGTCTAGACAGATGTAGGGCTACTACCAGTCAGTAGACGTCTCACAAGCAAACGTTCTGATAGGAGCAGATAAAAAAGTTATTTTTTTCTTCCACTATGTTAATAATGCCAAAAGAAGTGCTTATACAAATTTTGGCCACTCGACCGCAATTACGAGGCCGTCCAGAAAATGATTTTCCCCTAGGGCCGTTTATATAAAAAAGCACAATTGCATAGAAATATTTATTGAAACAGATACAGCAATTGTTCCGCTATTTTCCAACGGATCACCCACTGGAATTGAGACATTTGTCATACCATAGGATCAATTTTTGTGTCGTAGAAGTCAGCCGCCTCAGATCGGAATAAGCGTTTGACTGCGTCTGCACCTCTCTCTGTCGATTCCATGATATGAGAAATGTCTCCATTCCAATTGAAAATATGTTGAAAAATAGCTCAACATTTGCTGTGTCCGTTCCAATAAATTTGTCCAATGAGTTGGGTTATTGGGTTATTTTACGACGCTATATCAACATCTAGGTTATTTAGCGTCTGAATGAAATGAAGGTGATAATGCCGGTGAAATGAGTCCGGGGTCCAACACCGAAAGTTACCCAGCATTTGCTCGTATTGGGTTGAGGGAAAACCCCGGAAGAAACCTCAACCAGGTAACTTGCCCCGACCGGGATTCGAACCCGGGCCACCTGGTTTCGCAGCCAGACGCGCTGACCGTTTCTCCACAGGTGTGGACTTGTCCAATGAAATTATGATTTTTTTCTGTTAGCAGCTCCTAGCGAACTTATTTTTTTACGGCCTCGTAATTGCGGTCGAGTGGCCAAAATTTGTATAAGCAATTCTTTTGACATTATTAACATGGTGGAAGAAAAAAAATTAACTTTTTTATCTGCCCCCATCAGAACGTTTGCTTGTCAGCCAGAATCTCAAGTTGTTGCATTACAGCTTGAAATAATTGATCTCCGAAATAATATTATACGGTCTCTACAGTGCAGTGTTAGAAAGTAGATACCGTTTCGGTAGTCTCATTGTTGCACATTTTGGTTCAGTTCTTTAGTAGGTTAAATTATCAGAAATGAAATACGCGAAATAGAATTACTGATAAACATTTGGTTTCATTGCTGCGTGTTAGTTGTTCGAAGACGGATCCTGAATTTAATAGGATTTCCAGAAAGAAATGCCACAGTGCAGGTGGCAGTTTACAGCAAAACAAAGAATGAGGTAATAAGCTTCGATTTTCATTATGTTTATAACACAGAAATGTTTGATTTGTTGTATAATTTAATAAATTGTATTATAAAAACATGATATACAGCTACATCGATAACATAACAGATGAGCCTAGAACAGCGGTGACCAAAACTCGAGCTGCAGTGAGTACATGCGACAGACAGCCTATGAAGTAAGGAGACGGAGGAAAGGTACTTGACATGAAAATTACAGAGACATCATTTTATTTTTACTTCAATTTTTATTGTACCTGAGTTTTTGAATGTACTTCACTCCCACCCCTTCTACTAAGGAAGTTCCAACTCCACACAGAACCAAGACCGCAGGTAGTAAGCAGTACTGAGTTACTGAGTATAGTACGTTCCAGAAATATGTTCGCGTTTTCCAGTGACGAAAGAGCTTTCAATATTGAATCATATTTTCGCACAGGTACTGTCCGTTTGCCTACGTCGCATCCCGATTTCCCCCACCTGCTTCTGCTCGCCCCTCTGTAATAGCTGGGCTGTCTTAGCTCTCTTCTGAAAACATTAATTTCTCTTAGGAATTGGAAATTTACGTAATATTATACAGCAGTTTAATTTAACTTAAATAAAAGGGCCTCGTTAAGTAATTAACTGTCACGTGATTTCCTCCCTTTCTACAATCCTGCGGCATAACCACTTGGACGGACAGTAGATAGCATGTCTGAGTAATTTTATATTTTCGGGTCGGGCAGAAGTGAAGATTGAATTTACAGTACGTAGAGTAGGTACAGAATTATTTCAACATGAGTTACTAGTACGAAGGACGAAACTGGCAATTGGAATTAGATGCAATAGTCTATAGTGCGATAATACGCACAAAATAACTGAAGCCTGTATCGAAATGAACGGCCACCATTTTCAAAATTGTGTTTAAATATTCATATTATGATTATTTTTCAATTTAACTTCTTTCTCTGTATTGTACGCTAATGTGCTGTAGACAGTATAATATACACTGCATAATGAATACGTTCGCATGGATAACTCACTTCGTGAGTAAAAACACTTATTCTTAATACAGTACTGTACTTTGATTAAAGAAAAACCTAATGAAAATTATCAAACTCAAAATCGCGATATTTCCTAGTTTACGTAAATGGATGAACTACTTTTCTTCCTTCCTATACCTAGTAGAGTGATTTGTGTTTTACGCCAGTATCATCGAACTCCAGTCATGGAGGGGGGAGCAAGCGGTGTTTCCGGTTCTCTAAAGGTATAGACAGGTTAATATTAAAAATGTTAGTAAAAATAAAATGACGTCCCTGTACAACCAGTGGTGGTTCCTGTACTAACATCTTAATCAATCCCGCAGATAAAATTCTCAAGCTTTTATGTATCAGTAATGTCACTGCTGTCATCAAGAGCCAGTGAATAATATACGATTTTTCTTGCTTCTTTTTTTAACCTTCCTCTTGAATATAATCAGAAATTTTCTAAATTCTTCTCTCGATACTTGGTCGAGAAATTTGTAGTTTTTCAAAATTAAAAACTTCTTATGGACAAGTTATTAAGCTATTTTAATCATCACTCTTTTGAGAAATTCTGTTCTATTAAAAGGCTATAGAGCAGCGTTTCTCAAACTATGTTCCACGGACCACCTGTGGTCCTCGAGTTCTGCCCTTGTGGTCCTTCAAAAAAGACAGAAGAAAAAATAACATTCAAACGAACTGCGTATCGCACTATAGCTTAAAATCTCAGGGTTTAGAAATGACACATGGCAATCGAATTTCACTTTTTCTCCCAGTACTGACATTTTATGAAATTTATTACCCTACCCGTCTACCGACTTCCCACTCTACTCTCAGTAACAAAAGGGATTTAAAGCACTATGAACGTGGTGTTTCTCGTCATCTTTTCCCTGTACATCTGGTGCCGCGCCTGTAACCCAGCCTCGGACCACCCGAATTCATAACAGAGGACCAAAGTACCGAAACTTAATTCTATTTTAAAATATAAGTATACTGGTATTAAAATAGACTACAAAAATGATAAATTTGTTTTCGAAGGGAAAAAGAGTAAGGTGGTCCGCGGAACTGTTCTAACTTTAAAAAGTGGTCCCCACTTCAAAAAAGTTTGAGAAACGCTGCTATAGAGCATGAGATATTTCAAACCCCATTAGGTAGCTGACTTCCTTACATTTATTTATCTCATCTTTCTCGTTCTGGCTATGATTTAAGACATGTTAATTCCTGGCGTTTAACATTTCGTTGGCACATAATATTGAATCAGTTTTTCTACAATATTATTAGTGAATGAATAATAAATAGTTACCCTCATCTAAAGATTAAGAAGATTAAAACTGAGATACAGTAGAACCCCGATTATCCGTTACCCTATTAACCGATTGGAGGATTGTCCGACTGTCTTTCTCTTGAGCTATTTCTTTTATGCTGCAGAAAATGTATGACGTACTGCACATTTTATTAGTACGAAAATTTTTTTCTATAGAGTGTCTTTTAAAAACTTTTATACAGTATTGTCTACTCTTCGAGGGGCCTAAATTCTATGCAAAATGCCTTCACAGATGTCAAAGAAAAAGAATTGTGCTACGGAAAATAATGCAGGGAATTGAGAGGTTTCAGAAAAGAGAAACTGTGGTTCATCTCGCATCAGAATACGATATAGGAATTACAACTGTACACGATTTAATTAAAAACAAATATATAGTGTAATAAGTATGTAAATCTACAACATGAGACCTGTATTATTCCTATCTTTCCAAGACAGTCGTCATAAAGTGTTTCCTTGGCTCTTAAAAACCCGTCATTGAAAACCATAGGCCTACTTGAATTAGTGAACGTCTGATCCACTACCTGGCATGTTAGTATTTTTTTTTTTTTTTTAGTATTTATTTATTTAACCTGGTAGAGATAAGGCCGTCAGGCCTTCTCTGCCTCTCTACCAGGGGATTACAACTATAATATGAAGAATAAAATTACAATTAATATTAAATTTACAATTACAATTACAATAAAAATTGAAGTACGGCAAGATTACCTGATTAATGAAAGCTAGACATTTTATCATAGAAGTTAAGAACAAAGAATATTTTTGTATTTACTGAATTACAAATTGAACCTAGAATAACAGAATTCTATAGTGATGAAATTACCATATATTGAAATATTTTGTGATAGATTAAGAGAACTATTTAAAACACAAGACCACGGACGAAATTAGGAAACTGTATTATGCACTTAATTTATGAAAATATTATATGGTACGGATTATCCGATTTTTTCGATTAACCGTTCACTCCACACCCTTCATTACCACGGATAATACAGGTTCTACTGTAAAACCTAATAATTTTATTCTTCTAGGGAGAAGATCTAAAAATATCAATATTCATGCACGTACAGAAGAATTATAGAAACACATACTTAGTGGTCAGTAGTAGTAGTAGTAATAATAATAATAATAATAATAATAATAATAATAATAATAATAATAATAATAATACATTATTCAGCGTGGCAATTAATGTTCCTATATACTCCTAATTGGACCGTTGAGCAAATTACATTTTGTCCAACAGAACAATAAAAACTTTCTCCTTCTCATTCTTTACGAATGAGACAGAGTTTGTAGTGCGACATGATACCGCCACTGCTTGCCTTTAGTACGTGAATGAAAAAAACAGCAATGTACAGGAAACTCCTCGTACCCGTTTGAATGTCTGTGATTACACGATGTAATCACAACACTCGCTTTGGTCACCGCTGTCCTAGAATATAGAATCTAGTTAGATGTTTTGTGTAATACCGGGATTGTACCTCGCTTGTAGAAAATTCGGAAAAAAAACTCCAGTCGAGATAATCTCGTGCAGAAGTTTAGATTGGTAAAATAATTCTTACATAACTATTATATTCCTATAGACCGCTTCCTGCGATATGTATTAGCTCAGGTTATTCAAAACAACGCCCGTACAGGGTGACTGAAATAGGCAGAAAATGCTGCTTTAACTTATTCTCCGCGTGATCTATGAAGTAAACCGTGGTGGGAATATAATGGTGTAGCAGACGGTTGACTCAAACTCGTTTTCTACTGCGCATGTCGTCACTTGGGAAGCAGCAGCGGCGCGCTAATTCGCACCGCAGTGCTCGAGGAACAAAACAAACAGCTGTTGTGTGTACGTGCACGGCGTTAATTCTTTGTTTATATATATAATATTTAATGTTATTCTTGTATCAGTAATGCCATTAATGTGACACATGCTATTAGTATGCCTGGATGTGCAGTATCTGGTTCTTTGAGTTACAATCGAAAAACAAAAGGAACTGACGTAAAATATTATAGGTTTCCGAAGAATGAAGACTTGCCAAGACAATGGTTGCATGCTTTTAGAAGGGAGGATGAAGTCAATTTACAGCACGATGAGTTTTCTCGCATGTTACTAAATTTTATTTGCTTCGCAACTCATTTGCAAAATAGGCTATATTTTCATGTTAAACTTACTGTTTGACTTATTCCATAGATTGCTTTGAGGGAAAAGAAAGGGGGTAAAAATCTTAAGACTTAATTTTGTTTCAGCTCGAATTTATTCACTTCATTTTGAGGAGTCAAGTTACGAAGTACCTTTAAAGCAGAAACTCCTAAATTATGAACCAAAAAGCAGTCGTAATCTGAAAGTAGACGCTGTACCCACAAAAGCTCTGTCGCAGTCTTGTTTGAAACGAAAATCAACAGACAATCTGAGATTGGACAGATGTGAAAAACGGAGGAGGAAAGAAATTCATGACATCATTGCCAATAGTTCATATAGGCCTACTCTTCAGGCCACTTCAAAACCAATTCAAACCAACATGTATCAGAGGATAGCGCATTAGACCTAAATAACGAAACGTGAGTAATTACAGCAATTATAATAACTATTAACTAGTATGTTCCTGTGTATCATATTGTTAAAATTTTTCACATATGAGTCGCTCAGCAGAAGGAAATAATTTTCTCATAGTTCTTCAAAACTTTCTAAGCTAAAAGGACTTAATTACATGTCTCATAAATGTTAAAGCTGTGGTATCTTTTAACAACTTCCAGACACAAAAGGCTTCAGTAAATGAAAGGATCCAATTGTCTCGAATGTCAATAGAGGAGCAAAAAAGGCGTCAATCAATGGGCATTAAATAATTATTTTCTCGCTTAACCCTAGCATTATCACGGTTGGGAAAAAATTGCCCACCCTTTTTATTTTCTAAATTTTTTTGAATTAATGAAATCTGACAGCTTTCACCTTTACTCTATTTGTCTCTAACATGATAAAGTATGCACATATGTGTACTGTTTTAGATTTCAAATATAGCAGACTAATAATTTGAAGTATGTGTTAGTTGACAGATTTTACCCACCCTTGGCATTTCATATGACTTACACTTTTAAACATTTTCTAGTTTGAATTCTGTGACTTTTGTCCATTGTTGCAACTGTTTGTAATGCCGTTAAAGTCGTTTACTGTTTCAATTCTCCACTTTACCATTTACTTGCAGTGTAGAAACTTGAGTTGGTAAATTTGTTCTTTCTTTATTGGTGTTTATTCAAATCTAGTTGTATTCAGGGATACAGAACATAGACATGAGTTGATTTGTGGATAATAGCAGCCTTAATGTTTTGGGTGAAAGTGATATTATAGTGCTATTGGAAACTGATTTACCGGCGGAGTTGAAGAAAGAAAGTGGTAGTGAGGAAGATAATACAGAAGTGGTTGGTGAGGGTGAATCAAGGTCTATTTCAAGTACTAGCTGCTAACAAGAAAGCCGTTCACATTACGAAAATTAATGTCAGATGTGGAAATTGTGGACTTAATTTGTGTAAAAAATATTCAGATATTAAAATTGTGTGCAGGAGCATTTTACTAAAAGAAATATGCAGAATCACTGGAATGAAAAACTGATGTGTGTTTTTTTAAGTAATATAAAAATGTTGACGATGAAACTTTATTGAACGTATTTGAGGAGCTCGGAATCAAAACGCGTTAAGTCCACATTTTATCGAGAATGCGTTTTTTTTATTTCGAATTTGCCTTCTTTTAGGGACACTTCATCATGCTACACTTGACATTTGTTGCAATTCACATTTTCAGTCTCTTTAAAGCCAGCCTGAAATCGAAGATCTGATTCAGAACGTATTCTGTCCATCACCCTGAATGGATCAAACCGAGTTGAGTCCATGAACATATATCTTCTAACGAAAGCAGTACACCAGAATGAACGTAATTAATTCGACACCTGCCTTTAACAAATGTTCATTATTGACTCTTTTCTAAAGTTTGCTTGTTGCTACCTTTAAGTTCACGCAGTAAGATTTAAAAGGACGGGTTTATTGCCTGGAATCTCTATTTAAACCTCCACGCGCAGACAGTGAATAGGTGGTGTGCGGTAAGTGGTATTTAAAGGCAGGTGGAGGTCGTTTGCAATAAACATGGGTCTTTTACTACAAATTGTGATATTATACTCATAATTTGGTAACAGTTTGAACAGTATGTTAAGTTTCGAAAGACTCCAGTACAAAACATTGTTTGCACTCCCACGTTGTTTCGCTTCTTTCTTGTGAGATTTACAAACTTTGCAGGTTCTCGCTGGCTTCTTTTTCTGTGGGTGGTAGGTATATGACGGGAGGGGGGGATAAGCCCAACAGCTTGTTTGTAATATTATCGTCGTAACTCCAGCATCCCCCCCCCTTTCACTAACACATCAGTTAGACAAGGTTAACTCTCTATAAAATACCTGCTTCCAGATCAAGTCGAAGATTTGTATAGATCCTTTCCTTCCTGTGTTTGCTTCCCTCCACGGTCTTACATGCAATTACGTAGACATTGAAAAGCTGAAAAGTACCATAAACATTACATTGAAGAAATATTTCTGTAGTTTTTTTTTTTTAAGTATTTTCCCATAATGGAGAAGGGATATAAGACTTCATTCTGACGCTGACCTGACAGTCAACCCACAACATAACATTATTGTACTCTATTACGCCCTTCAGTTTCACCACTGTTTATTCCCCTTTATTGTTACCCTTTTTTCCTTTATGTTGACCATGTGAATGTTGTGCTTCGTAGACAAACCTTTTCTGTCATGTCACTTTACTGCCAATAACTCTTACAAGACCTCGACTCTGATTCCCTTTCTTAAACTTTGTTCATTCCACTTGGAATGCAGGACAGAACTTCAATGCACTTTTATTCAAACAGAATTCTGGAAAACCTTTCGCGTATATTTAGAGGAAAATAACTCCTCTTCTTCACGAAAGATCGTTTTACAACATATAACAACCCTCTAAATAGACAGCTTGAAAAAACTGCATTTGACATCTTGAATGAAAACTGTCAATAAAAGTCGCAGGGTCACAAGACGTCATGTCTAGACGGCTATGCTTTAGGAGCGCATCACGTTCCTGACAAGACGTTAGTAGGGAAGGGATTAGTTAATACAGCTTCTTGGTATTTATAATCAATTAACCTACCCCACTTCCAAAACCTTACTGAGCTGAGCTAAGCTAGCAAGCTGCGAGAGAGTCTGCAATGCTTCCCGCGTGACGTCATCACGTAGTAGAAGAACGGGCGAGGCTGCGCACTGCTTCACCATTATATTCCCACCACGAAGTAAACTACAGTAACTACAGTACAGTAGAACCTCGATTATCCGTCATCCTATTAACCGATTGTCGGATTATCCGACTTTTTTCCTAGCTTTTTTTTTGCTGCAGAAAAAATCTGAAGTACTGTACTATATGTTTCTAGGTAGTTTTTCGAAAGTAGTCACTTTCTGCTTGCCTAAATTACCCGAGAACTTTCACAAACCCGTGTACCATTCAGACCTTATCCTTATTATTCGAGTGGCCGTAGGCCTGTATATAACTTCTATGCAAAATGTCTTCCACAACTGTCAAAAGAAAACTATTGTGTTAATTATCGAAAAAATTGCAAATATCTGAGAGATTTGAGAAAGGAGAAACTGTGGTTAATGTTGCTTCAAAGTACGCTAGTACAACTGAAAGCGATTTAATAAAAAAAGGATAAGGTGTATAAAGTATGTAAATCTCCAACATGAGACTTCTATTATTATTGTATTTCCATAGACGATCAGTCATCATCCCTTGGTTTTAAGAAGCAGTCGTTGACAACCGAACTTTTAATGAACTCCTAATCCATTACAAAGCACGTTAAACACAAGACCATGAAGGAAATCACAAAATTGTAGGCCAAAGTATTATGCACTTAATTTATGAAAATCTTTTATGATACGGATTATCAGATTTTTTCAATTAACCGTTCAGTCCACCCCCTTCATTACCACGGATAGTAGAGGTTCTACTGTACTTGAGTAAAAAGCGCTTACCATCTGTATATCTATATTTTGCACCTCACTCATGATGGCGGTGAAACTCTCTTTCTTATCCTTCCACAGCAATCCAAACAAGCAAGGACACTCGTATGCGTGTGTAATGTAGCACTCAGAGCTGAAATCTGGAATATCTCGAAGCGCACGCAATTCTGTAACACAAAACCATCTGATAAGTGATGAAAAATAAGCACACACCTAGGCTTCACTCTCGTCAGGATTAATAATCTGAGTGCTATATAATAATAATAATAATAATAATAATAATAATAATAATAATAATAATAATAATACTTACTTACTGGCTTTTAAGGAACCCGGAGGTTCATTGCCGCCCTCACATAAGCCCGCCATTGATCCCTATTGTGAGCAAGATTAATCCAGTCTCTATCTTCATATCCCACCTCCCTCAAATCCCTTTAATATTATCTTCCCATCTACGTCTCGGCCTCCCCAAAGGTCTTTTTCCCTCAGGCCTCCCAACTAACACTCTATATGCGTTTCTGGATTCGTCCATACGTGCTACATGCCCTACCCATCTCAAACGTCTGGATTTAATGTTCCTAATTATGTCAGGTGAAGAATACAATGCGTGCAGTTCTGTGTTGTGTAACTTTCTCTATTCTCCTGTAACTTCATTCCTCTTAGCCACAAATATTTTTCTAAGCACCTTATTCTCAAACACCTTTAACCTATGTTCTTCTCTCAAAGTGAGAGTCCAAGTTTCACAACCATAAAGAACAATCGGCAATATAACTGTTTTATAAATTCTAACTTTCAGATTTTTTGACAACAGACTGGATGATAAAAGCTTCCATGTATTGTGGGTCATTACCACCACGGCATGGCGCGTCCTCAGGTTGCGGATCGAGGAGACGACCTCCAGATATGGAGGGTAGCTGTGATTATAGTGAATAAGCAGTCGCGAACAGCTGATGAGGGGTGGTCCTCCAGCTTGGGGGTTGGGCGAAGGGCTAACAACCCATCACCGTAAAAAACAGCTTGTTACGAAACCTTCAAATAAGCCTCGGAATAATAATAATAATAATAATAATAATAATAATAATAATAATAATGTCTGTCCACACCTGTGGAGTAACGGTCAGCGCGTCTGGCTGCGAAACCAGGTGGCCCGGGTTCGAATCCCGGTTGGGGCAAGTTACCTGGTTGAGGTTTTTTCCGGGGTTTTCCCTCAACCCAATATGAGCAAATGCTGGATAACTTTCGGTGCTGGACCCCGGACTCATTTCACCGGCATTATCACCTTCATATCATTCAGACGCTAAATAACCTAGATGTTGATACAGCGTCGTAAAATAACCCAATAATTCAGTTTCGGATATAAACACATCTATTATCAGAATATTGGTCGCCATATCTTTGTAAATGCACGATCAAGGAACTACAGTAACAGACAACTCGAATAATATAATACAAAAGCATGAATTTCTAACACAGAACTCACGTGGGGGAGCCACCAGGTTGATGATGACGCGCGGCATGTTGTCCCGCAGGTAGTTCAGCGCCTTCACCAGCTCGTTGTGATGGATTTTGATCTCGTTGGATGGATTTCTCATATAGCACATATGGGAACAGAAATCGTTCGGCCCCACCATTATTGTCACCATCTGTGCCAGAAAAGAGAGTCAAATACGGTTTCAAAACGTTTTAGCCAAGTGATGCAATGACTGCCATGACTCTGCTGCTGTTATTACCAGTTCTAATCTAGAGTTGCCTACGTCATATCCGATAAAATTACAATGTGAACAAAGTCCATTCTTATGTACTACAAAAACTTAGAAGTGCAACGTTGAACACCGTAGTTATTATTGATCTGTAGCTATTGCGTTGTTACAATTGCGTTGATTCATGAATACTGAAAAAGGTCTATGAATAAAATACGTTACATAGTTTAGGAGAAAGTGCTATAGACACATAGACGGTATTCAGTAAGTCATTTTGTGGTTTAAAGATATGTCTTGTCTTTTTATGTACTTCTATAATAAAAAACGTTGACCTCAGCTTCATGTTTCTAACCCTTAAATTCGTAATGTATCCTATAGGATACAACAGATTAATAGGCTATATGCTATGAATTTTAATAGAACAATAGAAAAAAAATTGGTAGGAAAATTAAAATTTCACGTTACTATAATATTGCACAACATATAAAATATGACCATTGCGATAGTTGTTTTCTTTACAGTTCGACACGGTTTAATAAACTAGTGTGAGAAATGAAGTTTTGCCAATTTAAGGGTTAAGCACTATGACGTCCAAATTTTAATTCCCAACGGATTTCTTTGTTACCGCAGGTTACATGTAAGTCTTTCCAGAGTAAAACCAAATACTTTACTATAATAATACCGGACAGCTAGTAGTTCTGCGCGCGAACGACGCTAGTGCTGCTACCTAGGCGGCCGGTGTGGAGATACTCGCGAAACAAGCTGTAATAAACTGCAATTTATATTGTTGCTCGACTAGTTAATAGTTTTATTAATTAGTTCTGTTTAAAATGTCAGGGTGTATATGTGCTGTTTATAATTGCTACAATTACAGCATTACAAATTGTTCCAAATTGTACTTTCGATTTCCGAGAGTTCATAAAACGTGAGTCAACAAAATTCTTTATTAGGCCTGATATCTTTGTCTCTGTGTTGATAGCACAATAAAAATGATCTTTTTTTATTTAGGCCTAATATATGACTAGAAGTTAAAATATATTGGAAATTTTAAGGTTGTAGCAAATTAAGTTTTATTGTTGTCCACATGTCTTTACTAATTATTACAAGCATCAGATTACTATCATTTTTATCTTTGTAGTTGTCAGCAATGGGTATATAAAACGTTATTGTAAATTCATTCTTAATGTCAGAATTAATTTTGTCTTACTAAAGCAAAGAAAAAAATACGAAACAATTTTCCTTAATTATGAAGAATACAATATTTCTCATAATATGCAGCTTCGATATAAAATAATTTACATTAAATACTCTTCAACATTTCTTAAGTGTCTCGTATATTATTCCACATTAGTACCTCACGTTTTAAACAATAGTCCGATTTCCGCTATGTTAATATTTGTATTTGTGGACGTAATTCCACGCCGCTCCGCTAGATGTCGAGTCCGCGATATTTCGCACTCACGTCAATGTTGCTAGTATACAGCTGTCTGGTATTGTTATAGTAAGGTATTTGGTAAAACGACATGCAAATATATTGGCAGAATTCTGTGATACACTGTATAATTCATCTTCAATTTTGTTAGTGGTGTTACCTTCCAGTCTCGTTCGTAGTCAACGCGTTTATCAGTCTTCATGCGTCGCACCAGTAGCCGCGCCTGGAACAACATGTCGCTGCTGATAGCCAGGGGTTCGCCCACGTTGAACTGTGATGCCCTCTCAGACCCCAGAGAGTCCCTCAGGGAATAGCCTATTAAGTTGGGGTTGAACTCCTTCAGAATGTTGGGCAGCGTCAGGTACTCGCGCCACGTCTTTTCTCCGCCTGTCACAAGAATTAACGTGTATCATATGAATTTACAATTCATGAAATCCATAAGAAGGGCAAACTTAGTCATTTGTCTTGTGTAATTATTTTATTTTCTTACCGAGTTTGTACTTAATTATGAAATAAACTTAATAGAACAATATTTTGCAATTCATTTTTAATTTTCAGAGAAGTCTATATTGTATCTTAAAAGTATTTATTTCAGTCACTGACTTCACAGCATATGTTTAAGGTGCTACACCTTTACATTACATATTTAAAAGACGTATGAACGTTTTCGTTGGTCTAATCTAAGCCAACATCATCAGATACGAAGTACATTTCAGCAATATCAGTGCTCTCTACATAATATCTACAAATACAAAACATATTTAGTGACATGCAAAATGAGACCTATTAAAAACCAACATTGCTGTGATACACATTGACATTCTATATGACTGCCTTGATTTGTCACTTACTTAAAATACACGTATAGATTACAAAAAATATTGATTTACATATATATATATACATATATACATATATATATATATATATATATATATATATATATATATATATATATATATATATATATATATATATAAATGCAAGTCTTCACATATGAGATGATAAAATGACATGATTTAAAAGTGATAAAAATAATAAAATATAAAACTAAGATAAAAAGTATTATGAATGTGAAGAGTTGCAAAATTACAGTAATTACATTTATTATATTCTTATTTCTGTTTCACAATAATATATATATTTCCACCATTCAGAAACGTATGTATCATGGTTTGTGTCACGTAATTATTTGAATATTTTTCAAGTTTGTATGGTTTTATTATAAATGCCAATGTATTATACGTTGGGTTGTTTGATGTTGATTAATGATGTATATTTGATTTTGTCGGTAATGCTATTCCTCCAATATGGGAATGTATTGTCGATATCCAATATTGTAATTGTAATGAACGTGTGGTATGGCGCAAGTCAAGTATCAGAATTAATCAGTGTAGACGTGCCTTCTTTGATGTTGATTATTATATCACACAACCACCATATAATCAACATCAAAGAAGGCACGTCTACACTGATTAATTCTGATACTTGACTTGCGCCATACCACACGTTCATTACAATTACAATATTGGATATCGACAATACATTCCCATATTGGAGGAATAGCATTACCGACAAAATCAAATATACATCATTAATCAACATCAAACAACCCAACGTATAATACATTGGCATTTATAATAAAACCATACAAACTTGAAAAATATTCAAATAATTACGTGACACAAACCATGATACATACGTTTCTGAATGGTGGAAATATATATATTATTGTGAAACAGAAATAAGAATATAATAAATGTAATTACTGTAATTTTGCAACTCTTCACATTCATAATACTTTTTATCTTAGTTTTATATTTTATTATTTTTATCACTTTTAAATCATGTCATTTTATCATCTCATATGTGAAGACTTGCATATATATATATATATGTATATATATATATGTAAATCAATATTTTTTGTAATCTATACGTGTATTTTAAGTAAGTGACAAATCAAGGCAGTCATATAGAATGTCAATGTGTATCACAGCAATGTTGGTTTTTAATAGGTCTTATTTTGCATGCCACTAAATATGTTTTGTATTTGTAGATATTATGTAGAGAGCACTGATATTGCTGAAATGTACTTCGTATCTGATGATGTTGGCTTTGACCAACGAAAACGTTCATACGTCTTTTAAATATGTAATGTAAAGGTGTAGCACCTTAAACATATGCTGTGAAGTCAGTGACTGAAATAAATACTTTTAAGATTAATAGGACAACACAAGACACAGCATATTTTCAATAATATGTCATATCACAATGTTCTGAAACGTAGAAATACGTCCCTTATGCTACTCTCCATTTAAAAGTTCGCCCATCAATAACTTGCCAACCGTTACGTCACAGTCTAGTATATACAGTCACGAAGCTTGAGTTGTTGAGGTTGCTAGGAACAATAGACTGTGCAGGTACTATTTCGCATTGTCTGTAATGAGGCGATAGTAACGATCCTAGTGGTTAGCAACTATCTATGGATGTATATTTATTACATATTGAGCTTCGTGACTGTATATACTAGACAGTGGTTACATTTCGAATAAACCTACATTATCTTGAAGTAGTTTACATTCCTCCTGAGACACCCTGAATACTGAAATGAGTAATTATTAATATTTATTTTCGACTATTTTTGTTATGATTTAAAAAAGTGGGCAAATAATATTCTCGCACGTCTTATTTGCTTTTAGAATTTTGTTACCTTTTGCGTGGTTTTAGTTATTTTATCTTAATGCTTATTAATTGTTATATTTTTTCGTAGTAAACAATTTTATTCATTAATGAGAATTTATAAAATGATACATTTCAATTTTGGGCAGGTTTTAGGGATTCTCAGCCTGGCATAAGGATGAGAGAGCAAAACGAAATTCATTCAAAGACGCTAAGACCAAGCACTGTCACAGTACTGGTAAAGACACGACTGGCGGTTTCTCAAAGAACGATTCTAGATTTCGCTTCTGGGCAGATCTTGTGGGCTCTTGGCTGTCACAAGGATGAGAGAGCATTACGGAATTCATTCAAAGACGCTGCTGCTGCTGCTGCCGCTACCAGTACTAGTGGTAGTGGTAGTGGCAGTAGATTTGATGAAGGGGAATGAACGGACAGATGGACAATCCGGTCGAGGTGGGAAGGATTGACGATCCGACTGAGGGTCGGAAATACAGAGTGGCGCACGAAATGTTAAATAATTTATATTTCAATTTATATGAATATTGTAATATATAACATAACGAACTACATAAAATTAGAATAACAAACTCATGGAGAATTGATGTTAAAGAAGAACTTGTTCAATGTGGCCACCGTTTTGCCGCAGTAGTCCTTCAAGACGAACGTTCATAATCAGCAATACTCGCCGACACAGATCTTGCACATTTCCACACGCGCTCTGAGTTCCACCAGATCTCGAGGATGCTGACGGAAGAAGTGTTCTTTTAAGGGCCAATTGTATAAACCCTTTAATCTTAGATCAGAAGTTAAATTGATCCTCGTTCTACTGAACTTGGTGATCGAAGTTCAGTTATTTCTTTTCTGTTTGAAGTATACGAGTGGCAGATTGTGCAAAAAGAATAACCATTATTATTAATAAATATATATAATATTTCAATTTCTTGCCTTAATATACAAACATTCTTATATTTTATAAGGCTTTTTTTCGTGTTCAGCAATATCAAATAACATAATCTATAATTATATTATGTTTATAACAACCATTAATTATTCATGGATATGATAGGTACATTCATAAATTTTCAATTAACTGTATTATTAAACGAAAATTGTCGTTTTATAAAGCTTTATTATGTTTAGCAGTATCAACCACCATAACATAGCTTTGGAGAGAACGATCAATCTTCTTATAGTCCGCCATTATTTACAATGCATAAAACAAACCAATGTCTCCAACCGAGTGTGCGGAAAGTCGCCAAAAAGTAGTTGGAAAGTCGCTAGATTTCTTATTATCAACAAAGAAAGGTTAAATTTTGTTACTATGAGGTGCTAAAAAGGTCTCTAAATCCCTATTTAAGCAATATAAAAGTTAAAAGAAATTGTGGTCGAAAAAGAGTTGAAGGTGCTAAATTGGCTATACTGAACAAACCTGTACAACATGGCCCGTGCATCACATACTTCATCTGTTTATGCGATGTTGCCAAGTCCTTTTCACGTGAACTTAGATTGCATTTGAACCTAGGTAATTTGATCGCAGAAAAGTTCTATACAATAAAAGAAGTGTCTGAACTCGGTTCACTTTCTGATCTTCGATCAAAATTGATCTTTAGTCAGGGAGTTTTATACAATTGGGCCTAAGAGTCCCCAAAGAAAATAATCTCAGGGTTTGATGTCGGGGGTATGAGGTGGTCAAAGTTAACCACACTGAATAACGCTGAGGCAAGCGGTGGGACAACACTCTTTCACCAAACGTTTGATGCAGTAATTCGAGGACAACATTGGCTTGTGTGGTTGGGCTCCATCCTGCATAAACCACTGGAAGTCGAGTGGCATAAAGTGCAGGAAGGAACTGGTTTCGTAACATGACCATGTACTGTTATTGCAAGTTATCTTGAACCTTCTGAGCGGGGACAGAGGGGCAGAGGGAAGGAAGCGCGTAACGCGGGTGGAGCCAACTGAGTTGTTTGCGCATGCTCCGCAGCATAATCTCTTGTCAAGAAACATAGAACTATTTCCTTCACTGCGTACCAGTAGTGTTACCATGGAGCAGCAACCACAGGGTAGTAATTATGGTGAAATCACACCACCGCGGAGAAAAAGTAACGCTGTTATCCTTAGCCGAGAAAGAGAAATTATCGCAAATACAATAAAATCAAGCGTTGCGAGGAGGGAAAATTAATCAAATATTTGCTAGAACCTCTTGCTAAGGAATATGAGAGAGCGGCTAAATACTCTGGCAAAAGTATTGTTCCTTGAAGAGAATTAAAAATAATACTGAATTACAACCGAATGAACCTCACACTACTCCGGGAAAGAATAGGTTTGTAATGTTTAGAAATTATTGCTACAATAGTTATGTACAATAGTGTGTGTATTGAGAGCGACATAATGAATTACTTTTGCAAGTTATTATTTTCTTATAGTTCTATTAAACATATTATTTCATTCCAGAATTAGACTTGTGTAAAGTTGAAGTGGACGACTTCGATCAACATGTTATTCGGGATACAATCGAAGAATTATATCGTGTTCAGAAAGTAGTACCTACGATTAAGAAGATAATTCCGAATGGATGATGCCATTGGCGAAATAATTAATTTTGGAACAAGCGATGATGGCAGCAATGATAGGGATATGGATTGTGTATAATTGTAAATTAATGTAAATTCAAATAATAAGCCTGTAAAATATTGTTATAAGACTATGTACTTATTAGCTGAAGGTGTAAGTCATGCAGGCCTATATAATGTATAGAAGTAGCTGTAGTAACTCCTCCATTGCCGGTCCCCAGCCCGGAAGAGAGAGGAGTGTACACACGATTATATTTAAATACTTACTCATTACAGGTTAATTAAAGCTTGCTACGAAGCTATGTTATCCTCTCAAAACCGGAGTATCGAGAGAAGATGATGTCAGTATTGAACCAAGTTCTTTTACAGTAGAGAGCCGTAAGGTAAAAGAACCAACGTTTTTTGAAGAGTCACGTTACCCGAGGGAGGGGCATCCTTGCCGTGTCGTTACGTTGATGAGTACATGCCGTACCGAGCAGTTCCAAAGACAGACTTAGGGGATGTAAAGTTCAAGATAACTTGAAATGACAGTAGTCTTCTGTTGCGAATTGACAGTTTGGTCGAAGAAGAAAGGTTCAGTTATCCCGTGGCTTGACAAGGCAGCCCAAACACTTTTTGGCCGTAATTGTCCCTTTATTGAACGTGCATAGACGTTCTCTAGCCTAAAATCCAGTAGCGGACGGTGGGTTTGAAAGTTGAGGAGGCCAAGACGTGAATGATGAGAATATAAAAATATAAGTTCTGTGACGTACCTCATTGCCAAGCGCAGAATTTATAGATTTTAAGAAATTAAAATTAGGTTTTCCAATTTATGTTTTAAGATTTTAAATAGTATGTTTAGGAATTTACATGATTTTAGGGAAAAATAAATATAAACAACATACTGTTAATATATTACAACGGCTTGGTAAAGATTGCCACTCTTTGGGATACTTTGGCCCAATTGTATAAAACTCCCTGACTAAAGATCAACTTTGATCGAAGATCGAAAAGTGAACCGAGTTCAGACACTTCTTCTATTGTATAAAACTTTTCTGCGATCAAATTACCTTGGTTCAAATGCAATTTAAGTTCACGTGAAAAGGATTTGGCAACATCGCATAAACAGGTGAAATACGTGATGCGCGGACAGGTTTGTTCAGTGTTGCCAATCTAGCGACTTCAACTCTTTTTCAACAACAATTTCTTTTAACTTTTATATTGCTTAAACAGGGATTTAATGACCTTTTTAGCGTCCCATAGTGACAAAATTTATCTTTCTTTGTTGATAATGAGAAATCTGGAGACTTTACAACTACTTTTTGGTGACTTTCCGTACACTCTGTTGGAGACACTGGTTTTTTGTGCAATGTAAATAATGGCGGACAATAAGAAGGTTGACTGTTCTCCGAGTTGTTATGTTATGGTGTTTGATACTGCTAAACATAATAAAGCTTTATAAAACAACAATTTTCGTTTAATAATACAGTTAATAATTAATGGTTGTTATAAACACAATATAATTATAGGTTATGTTATTAGATACTGCTGAACATGATAGAGCCTTATAAAATATAAGAATGTTTGTGTATTAAGGCAAAAAATTGAAAGAAATATATATAAATGTACCTATAATATCTATTAATATTAATAATAATGGATATTTTATTTGCACAATCTGTCGCTCGTATATTTCAAACAGAAAAGAAATAATTGAACTTGGATCATCTAACTTAATCGGAGAAATTTCTTCAGTCAAAGTTGACTTTAGTTTGAGACAAATTAATCTCAGATTAGACTTTATACAACACAAAATTCCAAGTTCAGCTGAAACAAGGATCAATTTAACCTCTGATCTAAGATTAAATGGTTTATACAATCGGGCCTTTAAGTCCTAACCTACGAATTAAGTCTTTTTAGGTCATATTACATTTAAGAATGTTACTCTTTGCTACATAAAACGAACAAGAAAAACAATATTTCGAGAGCAACGAGATAGCAACAAAATTGATTCAAACTTTAGAATCCGGGGCTTGCTCATTACTATTACATAGCCTAATTTTACAGCAAGTTAACTGGACGTTCCTCTTTCTTCGCAAACCGATCAAATAGGCCACAACATACTGAATAACTGCTATTAGAAGAAGCTAGAGACAAATTTGCATTTGTTTCTAAACTGTCGATATGTTTGAAATACTGTGTAATAAATACATCTCGTAACACAAAAGAATAAAATAACAAGAACACCTGCAAACAAGAGAAAATCTAACAACATAAATGAAAATTTTTACGCAGGGAGAGAAAACTAACAACACGTGACTCAATTTTCTAAAACCAAGAAGAGAGAAAGAGAGAAAGCTTCCGAATACAGCCGAAACCGGCCGTGACTATAAGCAGTAAAGTTGTCAGCGGTGGGTAGGACGTCTCCAAATCGGCTCCCTTCGCGCGTTCTAGTCAAGTTTAAACACTCTTCTAACCAGCTATCTTATTGGTTGAACTGCTGTTGTCATGGTTACTGGGGAGTAGCGTCATGTAGCCTACTCCTCTCTCCCGCTCTCACATAGGCACTGCAGGATGCTAGATGTCGACTATACAGATTACAGCGCTATCTGTTATTTTTCAGTACGAATTATTTGTACTATGTACAGTATAGCGAGCGGGCATCACCAACAGAATGTGGTCGACTTTACGTAACTTACATCTTAGTCTTAGTGAATAATAAAATTAATATAAAAGGAAAAATGTTTGTCATTTGCTGTAACTTATCTGTGATCTTAATTCAGCTGAAATTATTACTGCCATATTGTGTTCTGGTAAAATATTAGGGGAGGCTAGGCCTCCCTTGCCTCCCCTGAAAATCCGCCGCTGCTAAAATCTCACATTCACATGGAAATACGCCTCATCAGAGAACCAAGTATTATGCAGGAACCCTGATTTGCTGAGTCCTAGCGGACGCTCCAGGGACCACTGCATTTACGAGCGGAGTTTGAAATATGTCGCTTTAAATTTTCTGCTGTAACAATAATGACCCCGGTAATTTTTATAAATTTAATTAATAATTACATCTATCCCTGCCCATCTCTTCGTAATTGAGTCAACATAAAGCCAAATGGCTGGTCTCTACTTTGAGACGATTCAACGAGGCTCAAGTCATAAATCAATCGACCTCCTACCTGATAGCGAAATTGGCTAGTCCCTTATATTGAGACAACTCATTCTGCCTAAGGTATTTCCGTGGTTTTCCTAAGGCGTTAAGACAAATGTCGGGATGAGCCCTAAGAGAAATGGGCCACGGACCTATATGCCCTTCCCCATAAATTCCCCCTTTTCTAACAAACGACGTATTGCCGTAGTTCAGTCTATAAAATTACCTGTTACATGTGCAAGATCACTCATTTAGTCGCAATGCGAAAGGACAGGGAACCTATCAATTTGCCTTGTCATCGAACAACAGACGACAGAGTCTTCTCGACTCCTCCTGCACTGCGAAATGACACAGTTCATTTCAATGTGCAGATTTACACCAGTCATTTCTTCCTCGTCCCGTCCAGTGATCACTTTGATCACATTTCCGTCCCCCTCGCGTATGTGGTACCTGAGAGGTTACGTCCATTTTCGGTTTTCCCCTTCAAAATTTTCTAGAACTCCTTCAGTGGAGCAGCGAAACCCGGAGTGAGACTAGTGACCAACAGGCTTGGAGCTCACATATTTAGTTTCTTACAGTCCCGAACCCCTTGCAAGGACGCGTTTTGCGTACCTTTTAAATTTGTCCTCCCAATTCTCCTCTTTCAATAGGGATATCCTGAACTAGCACCAACAGATAGCGCACGTGTACTTTGAGGGATGCGCTTTGCGTGTGCATTTGTTTTTCGGTATATAAACATTGAGGATATACGTTGTGTATTAGTATATTAAATATTCTTAAAAACAACTAAAAATGGCAAATTTTTGTTATGTTCCTATATGTAAAAACTGTCTTCAATCAGGTCTCGAAATATTCTGAATATATGCTTTAAACCTTAAAGATATAAGTAATTAAATTGCGCCTCGAAAGTGCTAGCTATTAAATAAAAGTAACTACTTCAAGTAGGTGATAGTGTTGATTACAGTTTCATTTTGGAAGGGGAAAAAGAAAAATTAATAAAAACATACGCAACCTCGTCAGCGATCTATGTTAGCTTAGATTAGGCTATATGCAGTACTTGTAGGAGTCTCCGAAGTTTACGCCTGCAGTAAACTCTCGATAAACTGGGATGTTTATTATCCAGCACGATCTGTAGTGAAATCCATTTCGTGAATATTGTTTTTAATGTACTGTACCCTAATTATTAAAACCATGTTTTAACTTCAAATTTTCAAAATCATCCTACATAGTATTCAAAACTGCATGTCCTTAACCTACAAAACGCACGACTAATCGTGATACTACTGCGATCATATTATATCATCCTATTAAAAATTGCATTTGATCTTTCTGCAATTACAGAAAAAAATACAAGAAATTCAAACTTGATAGTCCCTTCCCTATAAAAAAAACTACATTGGTGGCTCCATATCCTGTTTTTAGCGTACGGTTCTTAAATACTAATGATTAAACAGGGTAATATTCACCTTCGACATAGTTCCAATTTTTTTATTCGTGCATCTCGTTCTCAAAGTTCTCGTTTAGGTTCATGAACATTCAATGTACTCGTATCTATATTCTGTATACTGCAGATTTTCCCACCCATCTCGGGGAATCGCTCAATATTATACAGGTTTACGTTATTATTTATTGTAAATTAAATTATGAGGTAAGAAAATATTGAATTATGTTAAATTTTACTAGGTTATACAAAATAATTGTAAATATAATTTTGACACGCACAGAAAACCAACAAGCGGGAAAACGTAATCAACTGTAGCATATGACATAACATAGCCCTACAACATGTTGCGCCGCATGGAACGCTCCTGCCATCTAGAAGCAGAACTTCGCATAAGATATCCCTATTCAATTCAATTCAATTCAATTCAATTCAATTCAATTCAATTCAATTCAATTCAATGTCGCTTTAATAGTTTAGCCACAGAATCAAAATCAAATGGTTCAACATTTCGTGCGCCATTCTGTATGTAAGAACAAACGGACGGCCAAATAGAGGACGACCGGACGAAGGGGCTGAGGTCTGTTGTAGCCTCACCTCCGCTCCAAGACATGCCCCTGTTCTCGATGTACACCTCCGCTAGGCTGGCCGCAGCTGCCCCGTTGGCCGCCGTCAGGCTGTCGCCCATGGCACCGATGACGTCGATGTCACCTGGACGCAATCTGTGGACGCTGGTCGGCCGTGTGGGCGACCTCATCCCTGGCGCCCCGGCACTAGTGTCGCAGGGGAATGGCTGGTCCTGTGGCACGACATTCTGGAACCTGTTCTGCAACACAGCCGCCCAAAATCGTAATTCAGTAAAAAAACTTTGGATTATACCGGTTATCCCACTCGAAGGTAGCCCTGGTAACAAGTTTGTTATAAAATAAATATTTCAAGGATTTCAACCTTCAGAAACATGCGTTGTAGTATTCAGTTGTGTATTCTGTGACCAAGAGGAGGAAGGTCATAAGTCAATACTTTGTGAAAATGAGATTTTATTATATATTTTGAAAGCGGAAACAATTGTCTGGTAAAACGATTAAAGTCAAATAAGACTCCTGACTGGATTTATAGAGCATTATCAAATGTCCTAAGTAATTTTTTAATCGAGCACACACAGAATAAAGGACTTAAGAATATTTAATACTTTATGCTCGACCATGCCGAAATGTAGTAATTATACACCTCATTAAAGTACACCTATTCATTATAATTCAGTTGTTCAGCCAATGAGAAATCACCATTGTACAATTATAAAACCGCAAGTATCGATTATTCTCGGATATGCAATCGAAAGACAATTAGCGAAAAGTCTCGGAGGCTGGAAATCCAATACTGTCGCAGAAGGTTATGTTCTGTTACTATAATAATTAGCGTTAATTGTAAATAATATTCAAATAAATTCAATTTGTCATCTCGTTTTTCAATTCTAAATCAATTTCCAGGTTATATCAAGCCTAATGTTCATGTTATTCTCTAGATTATATCAAGGTCAATGACATTCGTGTTTCGGAAAAAATCAACACTTTCGCGTCTGCGCACATCTCACAATTCAGGTCAGTTCCGCTCCTCACTTACATAACCATAACATGAATACTTCTGAATAATTTCAAGTTAGAAATATGGTCGAGCATAAAAAGTCGTAATATACTATTATTCCTTACAAGCACCACATGTTTACTTTCCATGCTTCTATATTAGACAGGTCTAACTTGTATTTTAAGAATTTTATCACATACTGATGCCCTTTCATTTTAAAACTTTAAGCACCAGGGTAAACAATTCTATAATTGTTTAAGACCCATTTTGCATTCCTAATTCCTATTTTGACATGAAAAATGTCTTATGTTTAAATACTTCTACTTAGTTTGGGTTCTGGTCTTAAAAGGGCTTAAGTGCGGCTACTTTTGGAAATAATCAAGAAAATTGTTAAATGAGCAACATTATCTATTTTAGAAGAAATATAAACAAATAATATCCAGGAAAAACCTCTTAATGAAAAAAAACTCTATAATTGACACCAATTTCAATCTTTCTACTGCTCTCCTGAAAAGTATAAAATTTTTACTCAAGACCTTTTTCCTCCCGGCCACAGTATTAGCGCTCAGGAAGGACTTTTTCAGCACCTACTGTGACAATCTCATGCTACTTTTGTACTTTTTTTGTACTTGCACTTTCTTTAAACTAACGGGGCTATCTTCGAGTGGGACACACTGTATAAAATGCCTCTTTCTTCTAAATTGCCCGCTCTAATTTTCGTTCATTTTTTAATGTGTTTTTCATACCTGTGTTCTGTATCAGCGATCAAATTGCGTGACGTTAAATTATTATCTATGTTACAATTAAAGTAATAGCCAAATATTTACGAATTACAACTTTACAATTTAAATGACAATTTGGTTTCAGCTCTTGATTAAATGGCAGATACGAGACTGCCCGAAGTAATATTTAAATATTTAGCAAAAAGAACACGGGACATAGGAAGATCGAAAGGGCGATGGAAATCTAACAGTGTGTATATAGTCCAGGTCAGCTTACTTAAGGGGTTAGGTACAGCTTACACTAGTAAAATTTTTGGAAATATTCAACATTTTTTCCTCCATTATTGTATTTTGTACGATAATGAAAATTGGTATGTGTAAAACACTGTCCTTCTGCTATATGAGAAAAATATTTTTACGATTTAAAAATAATTATATATATATATATATATATATATATATATATATATATATATATATTTTAAATTCAAAATGTGCAATTCACTGTGCAGTGATGAAGCGTTTCCCTCATAACTCATAAACTTGTTAACGTTTTCACGTTCTCTCGCTTTTATTTTATTGTTGAAACTCATGTTTACAATATCATGCTCTTCCAACTACATTCCTTAATAAATAATATTTTTTTTTATTTTGTGTCAGAAGAAAATGCTGATATTTGACCATTTTGTAAAATGAATTTATTTTTTATCAGACAATCTATCAAAGATAGAGAAATGATCTTTCATCATATTGTAGATATGACATGCATTAATACACACAAGAAATTCCATCGCAGAATGTTCGATAGTTTTGAGTTACGTATGTGGGAAACGCTTCATCACTGCACAATGAACTGAATTTTGAAAAAAAAAAATGTAAATAATTTTTTTAAATCGTAAAAATATTTTTTTCATATAGCAGGACAGTGTTTTACACATACTAATTTTCATTATTGTACAAGATAGAGTAATGAACGAAAAAAATGTTGAACATTTCCAAAATTTTACTGCTGTAAGCTGTACCTAACCACTTAATACCCTAAGGGTGAAACCTAACCATTTTTCCCTATTACTACATATACTAGTGATTTATAGTGATTTTCTAGCGATTTTCTAGCTCTCAGATTAAATTTTCTTTTACTGATTTCGTTTCGAATTTCGGGTACTGACAAATACTACAACTGGCAGTTATTTTGTAACTGTTATGTTGACAGAAATAATTTCGTTTTGCAGCAAAGGAAACTGATGATGAAAATGCAAGTACTAAGGCATGTGAATGAATAATTAATTAGAAATATTGGTATTAGTATTAATAGAAATACACAATTCAGTTCTGTTGCGTTGTGATTCCAATTCAATTCTATATTCAGGTAAATATATTATTAAATAAGAAATAGCTTATATATCTACTTGCTATGAAACATGACGTAAATATATTTCACATTTTTAGGAATTTCTTTCGTGTTTATGACTTTTTTTAAAATGTTCAAGAGAGGAAATATCATGGTAGTGACTTCTCCAACAAAGAAAACGCTTGTACTTTAAGTAGGCTATACATTTCAAAGTGGTGTTCTGCTTTCGAAATTCGTACTACTCATTTTACGTGATCAAACTACATTTTTAGGTTAGGTCTCATTAATCGTAAACTGTTTAGTGAAAGCAATGAATTTCATGTTGCCAGACAAAATACATTTTAATATTACATCATACTAATCCTAATTACCAACATAATATGCGAGAAATCCAGGAGGAAAATATACTACTTCATAAATTACCGAACCATTTACAAAACACCTCTCAACATAAAAATGAGATGTGGTAAATAAGACTATTATTATTATTATTATTATTATTATTATTATTATTATTATTAATTTAATTTAATTTAATTATTTAGCTAGCTAGTGAGTACAAATTAAAATTATAAAACAAAAATAATTCTAGCCACTATCGTAAGAGCCAGGCTCGTGTACGGTGTGGTCTTAGCCAATATATAACATAAAATTTACAAGGACAGTTTACTAAATACAGTAAGTAACTTAATTCAAACCGATAAATAACACATAAGAGCAAAGAAGAAGAAGAAGAAGAAGAAGAAGAAGAAAGAGAAAAAGAGGGATAACACACAATTAATATAAAGTGACAATCAGACAGAAGTCAGTGATATTCAATAAAAACATGAATATAGTCGACAGAAACAAAATATAAAAAATACATATATTTGTTAATATTATATATCATGAATAATTTTATAAATTTCTTTTTTAAAAGCTTCAATTTTAAAATATTTCAAATTTGGAAAATGGTTTGTAATTTTATTATAAAGTCTTGGGCCGAAACTAGCACCTTGTTTAAAAGCTGCACTTGTATGACATTTAGGCTGAATTTAATGGGAAAGTAGACTTTTGTCTTCGAGTACGATATTCATGTCTATTAGATTTATGTTTTACTTGATTCCTGTGGTAGTAAGTTAGTAAACTATATTTATAAATTTCTTCTTCTTCTTCTTCATTATTATTATTATTATTATTATTATTATTATTATTATTATTACTATTATTACTATTATTACTATTATTACTATTATCGTTAATATAGTCGCGACGCTGTTATTCCCGGCGTGACTCCTCCTCTTTGCTTACGTCTTAGGAACTGAAGGCTTATAAAGTCTAGGTAGGTAGTATCATTCGCCATTTTTGTTCTTTCGTTGCCGAGCTAGCATACAAGGAATCTATTTGCCACACCGTTAAACATTATCATGTCGTAGCTCCTATGATAATAAATCAAATGCACTGTAATTCAGCAAATAATTGAGCGGTAAATAACATCTTCGTGTGCTTTCTGCGAACACCAACGAAAGAGCCAAAATAGAGGGTCATTATATTAAGTATTTATTGAGCCTTAAGTAATGAATAACGTCTTCGTAAGCGAATCACAAGACGCACACGTTTAAATGTAGCCGACCTGCTGCCGGAAATTAGAGCGACGGGACTATATTATTATTATTATTATTATTATTATTATTATTATTATTATTATTATTATTACAATACGTAGAATTGTCATTTTGCCTTCTTTGGTGATATGTGGTATTAGTTGGCAACACTGAAGAGACAGCAAATTAGATTTTTAGAAACTACACTTACGTGAACCTTACTATATCTCTGATTAAGAACTTCCTACAGCGAGCATTGATTGACATGGCTGGTCTGGATCGTGCAGTCATCGCAGGATAGTACCACAATCTAGTATATACAGTCACGAAGCTCAATACGTAGTAAATATGCAAACATTAGATAGTTGCTCACCACTAGGATCGCTAATATCGCCTCATTACAGACAATGCGAAATAGTACCGGCACAGTCTATTGTTTCTAGCACCCTCAAAACTCAAGCTTCGTGACTGTATATACTAGACTGTGGTAGTACTAATAAAGCAAAATTGTATAACTTTAACGTCCGCTTACTTTGGTAGTGAACATTTTAATATACCGTAAGAGTTGGAGGACAAGGGAACGATTGAGGACGGTGCCGCCATTTGGTTTGACCACTCACTGCGAAACGTTTGCTGGTGTCGCCGATGTCGTTGCCTCGTTCAGGCCTCGTTATGGCATTCCTGGAGCTCGGCCGTCTGGAGGCACTGCCATGGCTCTGCAATCCTGACCAGAAGCCCTTGCGGAAGACGTCGTACTGCTGGTTGATCCATCGCTGAAACCCTGACTGCGTACCTGCCGTCACCAACAAACCCGTGGCGATGACCAACAGGGGCAGCAGCCGCATGGCCACACCTGCGGCATCATACACAGCTTAAGAAGTGCAAGAAATGCAAGCGCGCATACTGAGGAAATACGTTGTTAGTGGCAGTTTAAAAGGTGATCTCAAGTATTTAATAAGATTGTTTGAATACGTATGACTGATCCAACATCATGAAGTTAGTATCAAAAGTGTATAAATAATACAGTACAGTTTCAATTCTGTATAAAATTATTGTAAGTAACGGAAGAAATCCGAAAAGCTATAGACGAACGTAAAATTACAATACTGATGGCCGGTTTCACCAAACTCCTTTAAATTAGCACAAACGACTTGTCAATAAACGGATCATTTAATTTTAACGAGATCTTTAAAAGTCGACTGTTTCACTATGCCTCGTTTCTTTAAAATTAACGTGCGTTTACTAACCTGGGGATTTTGTACTTATATCTTGCATGTTTTATTTCTCATACGACCATGGCTTCGAAATCGCGAATTTCATTGGTTACATATGATCACGGCTGACTTTGTTTGGCATGAGGAAACAATCATAGGCAAACGTGAAACAGGCTGTAATTTTAAGAACATCTAAAAGTTCTTATTCTTGATATTTTTCCTAAATACAGTATGTTGTCATACCGTAATTTAAAAAAAAAAAAAACAGATGCTTCCAAATGTAAATAGGAACGTAGAGCAGTTAATTTATAACTTGTAAAGGAAATATAAGAAAATTTTGCGGACGATAAAGTAAACAGCTTCAGAATTAATGCCACAATACAGTTATTAATACGCCTAAATTTAGGATGGGAAATCGCCTCTTCCATAAATTGCATACTACTTTTATACTATATTTCATGTACCCTGTAACAATTGTGTGGTAGAATTCAGAAGAGGTGTCATTAAATTGGATTTTAAGGGTATCCATTGCATCCTAAAAGCAAAATCTCTTTGCACCCTTTCCAATTAAAAAAGCATCCTCTTATACCTTTGGAATGTCGTGCTATCGTATACTGACCGTAACATTATCTTAAAACAAGAAGAATCTGTTGAAGAGGCATTAAGTGGGTGATTCCTATCTGTCGTATTCTAACCTATTACAATTTCAATAAACTAGCGCTGAGGTAATTCTGCTGATTTCGGAATTGAAAATCGTTGAATTTTATTTATTTATTTATTTATTTATTTATTTTTTTTATTTATTTATTTATTTTTTTTTTGTGGAGATGCAACTGATCGTATATACAAGGAATAACAAAAACCTAAACTAATCAAACCTAACCTGTCACAGTTTCGTATGTGCAAAGTGTATAAGCAGAGCACGAAGGAAACTACCTCAGCGATAGTTTAGCCACAATTTTTATGCGGAACTCTACAAATGAAATTGTTTGAATATTGAATGAAAAATAGGATCTTCTGTTGCAGAATCTTTTGGACATATTACTGACAGGAGATATGACTGGAACATGTAGCCTACACACTCTATCATTGTCAATGACGACAGGAAATTTAGCTGTAGGCCTATTATAAAGATAATGAATGTATTGTGGTCGTAATGTTGATGTACGTCTGATACTTTATTCACATATCTAGACAATACAGCTTTTGACATCCCGTTCATATCACCAATTACTATTTCAAAACTTCCCGTAACATTATCTTAACGCGAGAAGAATCTGTTGCAGAGGTGTTAAGTGGGTGATTCCTATCTGTCGTATTCTAACCTATATTCAGTTTCTTCTAGAATCATTCTTATTACTTATTTCCTTAATGTGTAGCTTTCGTAAAATTCTTTATCACTTAAATCTTCAAAATGATTATTCCAAGTGTTATTACAACACATAAAAGTTCGCCATTATGTTGCAGAATTTCAACATCGAATACGTCCGCCATGTTGTTGACTTCTTAACCCATCGTTACTGCTTTAACGCGACGAATTAGGTCCTAATAAATTAACGACGAGTTTAAAGATGCGTTAGCAATAACGATGTTTGGTGGAACACAAAAATTGACTAACGTGTCATTAAATTATTTAACGAGACGTTATAATGATAACGAAGGTTGGTGAAACCGGCCATGACACTACTAGACTTCAGTGGCGTAGCATGAAATTTTGAGCAGGGGAAGCCAACTCAAGTTGTCTTTCATGCAATATGAGAAAACGTATTACAAAAATACAGTCTTAAAATAAATAGTAGTCAATTTCAAGTCAGCAGTCGAAAATTTGTTGGAACCTCGTAAGTAACACCGATAAGGCATGACCTCAAATGATACGTAATAAAATATGATTTAACGGTTTACACATATCTCTTAACAAATAGACACATATACGTATAACATTAGCTCACTCCCTGTCATACTTAGAGAAATCACAATATTAGTATCATTACGTAAGTATGCGTCTGTCTTTTGGTTGTGTCCTTCATTGACAGCAAGGGAGTCGGTCATTTGTTTTTTAAATCACACTTTTGTTCGTAAGTCAGTCTTGATAATACAATTGTCCTAAAAAAATTCAAGTAAATTAGTGTCAGGAACTGTTATTTCGCTCATTATTTATTATATCAGCCACAATGCACACTAATACTTCAACTGAACACAACTGACGAAAAGGGATAACTCGGAAACTACTTATTTTAAATGTTAAAGCTAGCTTCTTGCGAGCCTTGCGACTAGGGTAGTTTAATTAGAAAGGGATGGAAAATCTGCGGGGTGGATTACACAGAAGAAACCGGTCTGCTTGGAAGCTAGTGTGTGCAGGCTTCTTGTTTACTGCTGCATCACAAATCATCCTGAGCTGCCGCATCACAATATTTAACGCGTAAATATAAATTCTATTAAAATTAATAAATAATTTTCTCCATAAACTGCAGGTTTATTATGAAATTATTATTAACTGGGGAAGCTAAGCTTTTTAGCTTATATTGACGCTACGCCACTGCTAGACTTCAGTAAAGCGTTTGACACTGTAAATATCGACTTACTGACGATAAAATTACGATCATTCCAACTATCAGAAAGCACAGTTTCTTGGTTCTCCTCTTATTTAAGCGAAAGTCAGCAGTGTGTTGCAGTGGAAGTCGAACTTCCCCATGGCGTATCGTTGATTGTGGAATCCCACAGGGATCTGTTCTATCACCACTACTTTTCACTATTTACGTAAATGACATCCCCTCGACTCTACAGCACTGTAAGCATCACCTCTACGCAGACGATTTACAAATCTATATCCATACAACCCTTGACTCACTCAATGACGCAATACACAATCTTAACGAGGACCTTCAATGCATATCTGCATGGGCCAGAAAGTTTGGTTTGACTCTCAATGCAAGAAAGTCACAAGCAATCCTAGTGGGACATCAACGTCTATTATGCAATATTACTCCTGCTCTTCTAGTCAAGTTAAACGACACAATAATCCCTTTTGCTTCCTGTGTTAAAAACCTTGGAGTTCACTTTGATACGCATTTAAACTGGAATAACCAAGTAACCGATATTACCAAAAAAGTGCTTTCCATACTACATTCCTTAAACAGCATTCGAAAATTCCTTCCGCTATTACTGAAGAAAATACTAGTGGAAGCACTAGTAATGCCCCACTTCGATTATTGTGATTTTCTACTGACTGACCTCAATGTCAACCAGTCGCAAAAATTACGTGTTCATAATTCTTGTGCTCACTTCGTCTGCGATGTCCGTCGCGCTGACCACATTACCCCATCCTTCCAAACTCTAGGCTTAACGAACGTAGAAATTTTCATTCTCTTGTTCTCCTTTTCCAAGTCCTTCACACTTCTACACCTACCTACCTTGCCTCCCGTTTCAGTTGCCTGACATATCATAATCTCTTCACACGTACGCAAAATAGCCGCATACTAGCCATACCAACACATAAGACATCATCGTATTCATCACCATACACAATCTCGCTCTCGCGCTTGTGGAATACCCTACCCAGTAACATCAGAGACTGTCGGAATTTAGTAGCGTTCAAAAGCAAGCTTATTAAGCATTTTCTTACTGCGTAGGGTAGGTTTAATTTTTACTAATCAATAAAAGAAATGCTTCTCTCTTCTTAACTTTTACAATAAACTGTCTAGCTTTTATTAATCAGTTAATCTTTTAGTACTTTGATTTTTATTGTATTTGTAAATTTAAAATTAATTGTAGGCCTAATTATAATTGCAATTGTATTCTTAATATTGTAGTTGTAATCCCCTGGTAAAGGGAAGAGAAGGCCTGATGGCCTTATCTTTACCAGGTTAAATAAATAAATAAATAAATAAATAAATAAATAAATAAATAAATAAATAAATTCACAGAAAGAGCCCACTTCTTACGGTTCACCAAGGTTGCAGCGATGCAGGCGCACTAGGAAAAGATCCATAATCACGATAGTACCACAGTCTACTATATACAGTCACGAAGCTCAATACGTAGTAAATATGCATCCATAGGTAGTTGATAAGCACTAGGTCGCTACTATCGCCTCATAACAGACAATGAGAAATAGTACTTGCACAGTCTATTGTTTCTAGTACCCTCCACAACTCAAGCTTCGTGACTGTATGTACTCTCCACAACTCAAGCTTCGTGACTGTATGTACTCTCCACAACTCAAGCTTCGTGACTGTATGTACTAGACTGTGATAGTACCACAAATAAGTGTTATATAATGTAACATTTCAATAGTGTTGAACAGAAATCTCGTATGTAAAAAATAATAATAATAGTAATAATAATAATAATAATAATAATAATAATAATACTATCTCAATGAAACATACAGCAGAGTCCGTATAGGTCAGTTTCTATCTGATCCTTTTCCAATTCACTGCGGGCTAAAGCAGGGAGATGCACTATCACCTTTACTTTTTAACTTCGCTCTAGAATATGCCATTAGGGAAGTTCAGGATAACAGGCAGGGTTTGGAATTGAACGGGTTACATCAGCTTCTTGTCTATGCGGATGACGTGAATATGTTAGGAGAAACTATACAAACGATTAGGGAAAACACGGAAATTTTACTTGAAGCAAGTAAAGCGATCGGTTTGGAAGTAAATCCCGAAAAGACAATATATGATTATGTCTCGTGACCAGAATATTGTACGAAATGGAAATATAAAAATTGGAGATTTATCCTTCGAAGAGGTGGAAAAATTCAAATATCTTGGAGCAACAGTAACACATATAAACGACACTCGGGAGGAAATTAAACGCAGAATAAATATGGGAAATGCGTGTTATTATTCGGTTGAGGAGCTCTTATCATCCAGTCTGCTGTCCAAAAATCTGAAAGTTAGAATTTATAAAACAGTTATATTACCGGTTCTTCTGTATGGTTGTGAAACTTGGACTCTCACTCTGAGAGAGGAAGAGAGGTTAAGGGTGTTTGAGAATAAGGTGCTTAGGAAAATATTTGGGGCTAAGCGGGATGAAGTTACAGGAGAATGGAGAAAGTTACACAACACAGAACTGCACGCATTGTATTCTTCACCTGACATAATTAGGAACTTAAAATCCAGACGTTTGAGATGGGCAGGGCATGTAGCACGTATGGGCGAATCCAGAAACGCATATAGAGTGTTAGTTGGGAGACCGGAGGGAAAAAGACCTTTAGGGAGGCCGAGACATAGATGGGAGGATAATATTAATATGGATTTGAGGGAGGTGGGATATGATGGTAGAGACTGGATTAATCTTGCTCAGGATAGGGACCGATGGTGGGCTTATGTGAGGGCGGCAATGAACCTTCGGGTTCCTTAAAGGCCATTTGTAAGTAAGTAATAATAATAATAATAATAATAATAATAATAATAATAATAATAATAATAAGAGTCCACTTGATTCCCAATAAATAAATTTTCTCCAAAACTTCTGCAAACACATCTTAAGGGCACGGGCCTAGAGGAATGATCAAATATGTGTCAAAATTGACATTTTTATATTTTTAGCCTAAAAATACTTCATAGTATTGACTCCATTTCAGCGAAATTTCAAGGTCGGTAGGAAGAAAATAATTGCTTTTACGTCATTTCTAAATAGCCGCTGCGCTCCAGTCTCTTTACTCTGTGCTCAAACTTTTCCAATGAATATCCAGAGTTTCTTTATTTTACATTTTTCAATATTTAATATGCAATATCTCAGACAATAATGGAGAAAACTGAATACAATTTTCAGGGTCTATTCTCACATGCCACGTGAATAATTCTGTAAGAGGAAATTGTCGAATTGCAAATTAAACAATAAGTTAAAACTAGACGTGAAATTTTCCTTTCTGTTCATTAAAATGCAAATTAGAACTAAAAATATAAAAATTAAGGAGAGAAGAATCCAAAAATAATAGCTGCCCTTGAGAAAGAGGTACCGAGCGATAACAACACCTAAATTTACTGTAGATCAACAATATTCTATTTTTAATTTTATTTTTATTTTTGTTTTATTTAATTTTTATTTATTTTTGGGTGGGGGCAGCTATCCTCGGCAGGAACTATTTATTTTTCATATATAGAACTGTACAGATGGTTATTTACAATTAATAAGGAATGTCTTAAAACATTAATGGCTATATCTTGAAGTTCCAAAATATCAATATGGAAACGATGAAAGAAACTGATACAAAATCTTGAGATAGTGCCCCTTCCACCAAAGAGCAAGCCAATTACTTCCCAGCGACAAACGGGTATGTGGTATTTATCTTCCAGATAAATAAAGCAGGGTTCATAATGTATTTTCTTTCTCAAATCTACTTCTTGTGGTTGCAATTCAGTAGCTACCCTCAAATCTGATAGTGGGATCGATTATGAAGCCAATCTTTTGATTGTTATAAATTGCTATGATGTCGGCACGTTTGGTGGAGCCAGTGGATGAAATGCAAAGTACTTCTTCATAAATGTCAAACTTTCCAGACTTCTTGAGACATTCAGCAATCATAAAACGAAACTGATTAACAGTCTTTTAGCTTAAATTGGCAAAACTTCATTTCTCACACTAGTTTATTGAACCGTGTCGGACTGTAAAGAAAACAACTATGGCAATGTCCATATTTTATATGTTGTGCAATAATATAGTATTGTGACATTTTAATTTTCCTACCAATTTTTTGCTATTGTTCTATTAAAATTATAGCATCATCATCATCTTCTTCTTCTTCTTCATGGTATAGGCCTCCATCGCTTTCTTGGTCTGCCAGGGTCCCGTCTTCCTCGTGGTTTATAATTCCATGCCAACTTCGGAAACTTTCCATAATCCATTCTCTGTAAATGGTCGATCCATCTTTTCTTATAATCACCGACTTGCTGAATTATAGATTTAATTTCTAATTCCTCCCTTATGCTTTCATTTCTTATATGCTCTAGTCTTGTACAGCCCTTGACTGCTCTTAGAAATTTCATTTCTGATGACTGTATATTTTTAATTTATTTCTATCTTAGGACCCAATTCTCACTACCATGTAAGAGGGATGGAACTGCTATAGCCTTATAGAATTTTAATTGTGTGTCCTTCCTTGTTTCATTTCCTAAAATTCTTCTGATTGTACCACACATATATTGGTACTTGGAAAGCTTTAAAATTATAGCATATAACCTAATAACCTGTTGTATCCTATAGGATACATTGCCAATTTAAGGGTTAAGACAAGATTTGTGATTCTGTGATACTCTTGAGGGAAGATATATAATTTTTATACAGGGTGCGTCAGAAAGAACGGATGGATTTCACATGGCAAGAAAATTGTAAAGATTCATCAAATCAAAAATTTATTGTTATCAACATATTCACCAATACATGCAGTTTATTTATGTAAAACAACATTATCCATATGATGTCCTTGGCTTTCAATACAGGCATCGAGGCGTTTTCTGATGTTCACCATCACTTTCACAGTCATAGCTGGTGCAATTGCCACGATTTCTTCACGAATCGCTGTCTTCAGTTCGTCCAGTGTATGTGATCGATGTTTACAAACTTACGCCTTCAAATGGTCCCAAAGAAAGAAGTCGCAGGGCGCGAGATCTTACCGTAGCCTCGGACAATCTCAGTGCAATAGAATTTCGTCCAGGTGATTTCTTCTTTAATGTTGAACCTGTGATACGAAATGAAGCCACCCACCGCAAAATTGTATTCAGAGTTGGAATCCTAGCGTGACATCCGATGTCGAAATGAGTCCTGAGTGGCGATCACAGACTCTTCATTTTTCAAAAATGTCTCTGCGATGAAAGCACGTTGTACACCAGACCAACGCCATGTTCTCAACTGAAACTGCATTCTATGGCTGACCCAACAGTCGTGGTCCCCCTCACTATATCTCTCTTCTTGTTGCGTATCGATAGTTTGAAATCCATCCGTTCTTTCTGACGCACCCTTTATAATACTGCATTTTTTTTTGCATCCTTTATGTCTGTGACTGTACCATAAAGGGTAAAAGTGAAAATGTTTCATTTAAAAGACTTTATACATTGATATGAAACGATGGTAGGAAAATAGAGGCTCTACTTAAAATAATATGAGAAAAGAGATTTCCTGTAGGTCCTTCCCCCTGGCATAGATATATACGTCATAAGAAGAGATTTAAATACCCTGTTACATCAGACATTTATTTATTCGTTATCAAGATATTAAATTGTTCCTTCGCTCTCCTGTAAAATTATTATTATATATACGAAGATACAAGGTTGCTGTTCAACACCAACGATTTACTTTAATACTAAACACAAATTACATCTTCATATAGCAAATATACAGCTTTTCTTTTTCTTTTATGGGCTGTAATATTTTTAGGAGTGAAAGAGTTCCTAACAAACTTACACGTATAGTTTTACACAGCTCTTAAAGAAAAATTAATAATCTTTTACAAACGGCTCTGATAAGAGTCGTGCCTGCAGTATGACTGGTGGATTTTACATAAGATTTCATTATTCAGAAGTCGCCCTTTCGACTTCATATGTAAGTAATTTATTCCAGCTTGTCTTTAGTGTTTCAGTGGAAATTTTAGCCAGTAGGCAGCGACATTATAAATCCCTTCGAAGCACTAATTTTGTACTAATTACTTGCCATACGTTTAAAGTTTTCGCCATTTTCAATTCGAAGGATAATTTTCAGTTTTTATTACATGTTTAAAGACGTCCGTTTGAAAGATACCTCTTACCGTCTGTGATGTGCTTGTTCCAGTGCCTGAACTGAACTGAACTGGCATCACCAGTACGGTACGCTTACAAACATTCACAGAATTAGAATCGTACTATAATAATAATAATAATAATAATAATAATAATAATAATGATAATGATAATGATAATGATAATGATAATGATAATGATAATAATAAAATAATAATAATAATAATAATAGTAATAATAATAATTAGACCGCAGATCTTTATGAAAATACCTTTTTTATTATTATTTATTTATTTATTTATTTATTTATTTAACCTGCTAGAGATAAGGCCATCAGGCCTTCTCTTCCCCTCTACCAGGGGATTACAACTATAATAATAAGAATACAATTACAATTATAATTAGGCCTACAATTAATTTTAAATTTACAAATCAATAAAAATCAAAGTACTAAAAGATTAACTGATTCATAAAAGCTAGACAGTTTATTGTAAAAATTAAGAAGAGAGAAGCATTTCTTTTATTGATTAGTAAAAATTAAACCTACTCTACGCAGTAAGAAAATGCTTGATAAGTTTGCTTTTGAACGCTACTAAATTCCGACAGTCTCTGATGTCACTGGATAGGGTATTCCACAAGCGCGAGAGCGAGATTGTGTATGATGATGAATACGATGATGTCTTACGTGTTGGTATGGGTAATATGCGGCTATTTTGCGTGCGTGTGAAGAGATTATGATATGATGACAGGTAACTGAAACGGGAGGCAAGGTAGGTAGGTGTAGAGTGTGAAGGACTTAGAAAAGGAGAACAAGAGAATGAAAATTTCTACGTTCGTTAAGCCGTAGCCAGTTTAGAGTTTGGAAGGATGGGGTAATGTGGTCAGCGCGACGGACATCGCAGACGAAGCGAACACAAGAATTATGAACACGTTGTAATTTTTGCGACTGGTTGACATTGAAGTCAGTCAGTAGAAAATCACAATAATCGAAGTATTTTTGTATTGATAACGTATAGCTTTGGGATTTAGTATTTACACGTTTAATGAACATTTATTATGTTTAAAGAATTCTATTTTAAAGTGTCTTAAACAGTCTGTTTTGACTTTTTGCCTATTTTTGCTTATTTAAAACAGACAGAGCAATTCTTTAATAGAAATACTTTACGTTTTAGACTATACTTCCAGAAATTCAATTGCTTTCCATGAAAATCCAAGTAAATATTTATTTATTTATTATTTATGTATCATTAATTTTTATAGTTTATTAATTATTAATTTATGTTTATTTATTTATCTATTTATATAATTATGTATTTAATTATTTAATCAATTATTAATTTATTTTTGTTTTGTAGTAAATTAAGGAATGATGAAAATGAAATACTTTCACAGTTGTCTTGAATTGAATCGACGTCCTTTTATGTGTCTTTGCCAATTAACTTAAATGAATTCAAATTAATGGGCATGTTAAAACCTGATTTATGGCCTTCTGCAATTACAGTAGGTTTGTCTAGATTGGGAGTTAAACTACTAATTCAGAATTGAGAATTGTCAGCTTGTAATGCCAAGGTCTGCGTGTAATACTTTCAATGTGGCTAGGCGTTGGTTCGAGTTCGAGCTTCCGAGGTCGCTGTTCCTGGGTAATCAAATTCAACCTTAGCCTTAATTGGAGAGAGAAGATTAGGCTAAAAACAATGCTGACTGCAGTTTTCATTAGTAAACATTCTGTTAGTAGATTGTGGTTTAAAGAAAAAATAAATGTGATCAAAAGCTTTGGATTTTTCTTGCAGAAGAGGTCGAAAGACTCGAAAATTCAACAGTATGTAAGACAGCTAGAGAACAAGATAGACGAGTGAAGGTTTTTGCACAGAAGACAAGTAGCAAGGAAGGAATTACATAACAAAAAAAAGGAAATAGTGACATGGATGAAGAGAAAATATAAGAGGAAAGGAAAAGAGGAAGAACACAAAGAGATGAAGGAATTGTGGGGTAAAGAAAGAAGGAATAAGAGAAGCAGTGAATTAAAAAAACAAGAAAAAATAAAGGTAAATGGAAAGAGAAAGAAATAGATCTAGATGAAGACACATAATGGAATACATAAAAAGAAAATAAAAACAGAAAGCAAGAGAGGATGAGAGGTGAGGGAAGTGTCGGAAAAAAATATGAAAGGTGGCATAAGAAAATAATAATAATAATAATAATAATATTATTATTATTATGATTATTATTATTATTATTATTATTATTATTATTATTATTATTATTATTATTATTATTTAGAAAAAGATTAGGCTACAGAAAGTGATTACAGGGAAAGAAAAACCTACCGTAAGAACTGTGGAGCAAGAAGGAGAACACTATCGCTTAGAAATCGGAAAAAAATATGAATTGTGGTCGTTTCAGTGGCGGTTTCTCGGGGGAGGGAAGGGAGGAACGTCCTCCTCACATTTTTCTTCTTTTGAAAGTAAATACCAAATAAGTATGTGTCTTGACATTCAAAGAAGATTCGATAATTTTTAAGTTCACAGCTATAAGAAAACATCGATTGATCGAGTTTTAAACGACGCGCGCTCATGTGCTGCTAGAAAACTGTGAGAAAGATGCGAGATTGTTTGTGTGGAGGAAAGTCAATCCGTTCCTCCTTTACTGCAGTTAGCACACATAGACAACAGCGCACTAGCGGCCAGAGAAAGAAACAGAGTTTTAAAGCGAGTAAATGAACGGAGAGGGAGGAAATCCTCCTCTGAATCAGCGCATGGGCGGGAAATAGAAACCGACTGGTCGTGCAGCAAGCTCGCTACCGCTGCCATCTAACGATCTTGCATTCAACCAGACTATAACACATCTAGGGGGAGGCACGATAAAAACAAACGAGTTGATAAAAACAGTTTTAACGCAACGCTATGAAAGACACCATATAAACTTTTTTTAAAGTATAAATAAAAAATATTCATGCACTTTATATAGGCTACTATTCATGGTTTGAAACTTTCAAGGATATTTGAAAGTTAAAGTCGGGTTTATATAAAACAAAGAGGAAGTAGTTCTACGTTAGTATCGCAGATCTTTTTGGCCCCTGAAATTCACTTCCATTCATTGTGTACTAGACAGGGCAACAGCCAAGTTGACAGTTTTGTACAAATATATTTGAAATTGAAAGTAGGTACTCCAAACTGCATTATTTTTAACAGAAAAAAATTGATCGGCCACCGGCAACTTTGAACAATAATGGTAGTATGACTTTACAAGAACTGATATTCTTCAAAAGCATGTGATACTGAACTTGTAAAATGTACATATGGCAACACAGACCACGTGGATGGGTGCAGTGTTCTCGCTTTCCTCAGATTATTTCCCATTTCCGCGGTTCCGGTTACGTGTTAGTAGCTATAGTCTCTTCCAACACGTGTGATGCTGCAGTGTGCTCGAAAAATGCTGCGAGATTGTGAATTTCCTTGTAATTGTTAATTTGTGCAATTATTCTACAATGAATGGAAGTGAAAACATATTCTATTTTGGACAATTTAGGAAACTCAGTTTACAAGAACAGATTATTGCTGTACAGTAGGGAAGACCAACCCCAACACTACCTGATCTTACATGTATGCATGTTGGCTAATTTTTAGCATGTTCCATTCAAGAAGGTGTCATTTCGTCCTGTTACCTTCTTTCCTCCTCTTAAGAAATACGCAGGAGCCGCCACTGGGTTGTTTCTCTGTGTAGATAATTGAATGCAAACCATCTTAACATAAGACAAATTTATTATATTGTATTAATAAAATTCGTACGTAAAAATCGAAATAATTTTGAAATGTATTCTCATAGTTATGAAACAAAAGATGTGAATTCCTTAAGATTGTTTGAACCAAAAATGCAACACTGCTACAGTATTTAATCATAGTAGTAATTTAGGCCCAAGAGTATATAACAAATTTATATTTAAATATCCTAATCTTGTAAATTCTAATTGAAGGGTTTGGAGGAAAAACCAGGCAGTTCCAATTCAGTACTTTTCGAGATAATGAAGAAAGACTTTCAGCGAAACAATAAGCATGTACATAAGAGGCAGGTACAAAATCCATTATAACTGTGAATGTAATTCTTGGAACTACTTGGCTCTTCGACCAAACGATAGAGCGTATTTTTTTGTCCTCTGTGCATAAATAACTCAAAAATGAAAAAAATTGGACCTGCCTAGTTTTCCCCCAAACCCCTCAATTGTTATAGTATTATTATTTATTTTATTGGGTTATTTTACGACGCTGTATCAACATCTAAGTTATTTAGCGTCTGAGTGATATGAAGGTGATAATGCCGATGAAATGAGTGCGGGGTCCAACACCGAAAGTTACCCAGCATTTGCTCGTATTGGGTTGGGGGAAAACCCCGGAAAAAACCTCAACCAGATAACTTGCCCCTACCGGGATTCGAACCCGGGCCACCTGGTTTCGCGGCCAGCCGCGCTGACCGTTACTCCACAGGTGTGGACTTGTTCTAGTATTAAATTTAAAAATTTATGTATGGATGTTATAAATAATGAAAAATTGTAAATTTAAATTGATATATTCTTATTGTGTAGTAGACATAAGACAAATTGTATTATATGTTTCTTAATTTAGATTCAGGAATCTGCCCCTGAGCGCGAGTTCTACTCTTTCAGGGGCGAGCTAAAGTTTTCCTGTATATATTATATTTTATGTTACAATTATTAGCAAAGAGTAAATAAATAAATAAATAAACAAAAATCTGAGATCGGGTGAGAGATATGATCACCATTAATGATATTTCGTCAAAACGAATAAATTGTCAACATTTCATCCTTGAATTCAATGATTATAACACAAATTAACGTCATGTTAAATTAAACGTTAGCATGGTAAACATTTACATAATCATAAATAATTACCCAACATTTTTTTCTACTAGATGGCGTGTTTGTGACAGAGGAAGGTCTGCATGCGCTTGGTTAGCTTGCGTCAACGGAAGAAGTGACACAAGGGACTGCCGAGCCGAAGAAAAGTAAGTGTACCATTATCCAATTGAGTTTCATTCTTTCACCTTACTTCTCATTCACAGCTGTTTCAGCATATATACTATATTTCAGTGTCTTTCAGCCTATAGTAAATGTTCTTCTGACAAAGCGTTAAGATCTACATATCAAACAAGCTAGTGTTTTATCTCTTGAAGTAGCTCATAAAAGACAGGAATTTAAAATTGAATATTGACTTTTAAGAGTAGTACTTTCTTCAGTTTCATAATCTGAGTGCCTTGTGAATAGCGTTAAAATATTTGAAGTTATGAAGAAAAGTAAATTTCTCTTATTGTCAACTTCGTTTCAGATGTTTTCACAAGACTGCATATATAATCTATTTTTCCGCCAGTAAGTCCTGTTGGACATCCTTAATCAAACAAAATATTTACATTACGGTGACTGCAAGCAATATAATAATATTAAATTTATATGATAGAAGACTATTACTTATATCAAAGGATATAATAATTCCACTTGCGATAATATATGCTAAATGTTAAAAAATAACGATTAATAGAATTTCAGCTATAGGCCTAATAGAATAAACGGTGTAAGAAGTTAATTTCTTGTGTCTCATGTTGAAGCTGGTGTTAATGTATACAGGTATTTATTCTGTTTAGAAATTTAGTTTTTCAATTCACCATTATGTTGCAGAAAATATGTTTCTATTATTGACATTAATAGCCTATTATTAACATTACTGTCATATTAAGTATGTTATGAATCCGTCAGTAAGCTTTCGTCTTGAGCATCTTTGGCGTGAATTACCAAAATATTACGTACGGTATATATAGGCCTATAATATATTTATGTCCCCTTATGTGTCTTAAAAAATTTGTCATTATCTTAATATAGTTAATTCTGTTATAAGTCATTTAACAATTGTACTTCCCCTCCTCTTCTTAAGATAAATATTTTTAACTCCTTTCGAATTTCACCATTTTTGCTTCACATTCACCACTTCTATTCTGATAGGTGTATTCTTTAAATAGCATCAGTTTCTCTTTCACATCCTTGCTTCGTACTCATAAAGTATTGTAATTCCGTGGTTCTACGTAACTTCAAACATGAGCTTTCCTTTAAGGAACAAGTAAAAAGTGTCAAATTCTAATGCAATGACGTCACCTATGCAACAATAGACTGTAAAAAGATCTTCCGTATCTCTACTATTTCTTTCAAACATTCCAACGAACTAAACTATTATAAAAAGACGTTTACGTGACTGTTATAAAAAGACGTTCGGTTCGAGTGACCGCGTGAAAATCACGACCTTGGTGTGTAATAATTAATTATCTTCAAAGTAGCTGAATCATTCTCAATTCGCACTTTTGGCCTTATGTAAGGTCACTTGATCAGTAATTATATATCTGCATGTACAAAGGTTTTTGTTTGTATGTATGTAAACACGTTTATCTACGAATATACAGGGTGATTCACGATTAAGGACCCGCTCTTTAGCAGTTCTATAGGTCATTTTGAGCTAAAATGTCGTATGAACATGTGTCCGATTCTCATTAGTTTGAAAGTTATTCGCAAAAATCCAAACGTCATACTATGAACCAGGCTTTAGAGTTGCTTGGAACGTAATACAAACATTGGAAGGTAAACTAAACGGAGGATTGAGCTGCGACGTGAAGTACGGGGGGAGGGGAAGATAGGTCTTCCCATATTGTGCACGCTACTGCGCTGATTAGGGACAGCTGAATGCTACGCGGGCCATTCACATCCGTGTGGCCAAGTGCATTGAAGTGGAAGAATATTTGAAAATTTGCTTCCAAATTGAGGTACGTATATTTTATAATAAATAAAATATTTTTAATTAATATTTCTGTGTGTTTTAAGTGAATAATTCTTAGTTCTACACAAAAACAATGCTACTTTCTTACTATTCAATCAGCTGTAACTCCTTGACGATTGATAATTGGACCCATGTTCAAATTACATTTTATGCCCAAATGACTCATAGAACTGATTCCTAAAACGCGGGTCATTTGTTAGAAATCGTTCTCTATACACGCGTCCATATAGGTAATGTAATGAAAGCTTAACGTACAGAAGTGCCATATTTAACGGCTTCAAAAGCACGGTTTAAGACATCTTCGTTCCAAAGACGCGGTTGCTGCCGGGCTTTGCTTTATATTTTATCGGAATCTAGAAATAACTATACTTTTACCATAAAAATACTTCTCAATTATAGGACATCTATCCCGGAAAAATGCTGGCCATTTCTCCTTTTTTTGCGGGAGAGATGGCCATACCGCGTAATAAAAACTGGCAGTAGTGAAGAGAACAAATATAGTTGAGACAGAATATTTAAAGACACCTTACCTCTTTAATAATGTTTCCAGCAAATTTCCTCACAAAACGCAGTATTTTTCTATTGTTATTTCAGAAGGTGTAAAATTATTGCTTGCTCACAAACACACGAACGGCTACAAAACGCGGAAATAATAACCTTACTTTTTCGCAGGTGCGTTTAACTTCGTTTAATTAACATCTGGCGGCAAACCGATTTTCATTCGAAACAGATGATTATAATAAAAATGAGAGCGGTTGGCCGTCTCACCCGCATAGCTATCACTCCCGGAATTACCCTATAAATGACGTAAATAGTATATTATGCTATCAATATAATGCACCTGGTGTAGCATAATCCACTCAAAATAATTTAATTTTTTTTCTTCTTCTCGCACAATTGCAGTTTTAAAAGTATTCGTTATTTTTGGTTTGTAAGACCAATGTTTTTATTGAAGTAGCCCCATCGAACATTAAGGTTTTTGCCGACCAGCGTCTGGTCCCCCACGATTCTTTCGCTGCCTGAATCCTCGAACTCACGGCGCTTCGCCGGGTTAAAACTTGCCTATCATGTTCTCTCTCCGCGTGTTATCTGTGCAGTGTGTTCTTGACAGCCGGCAATAAAGGCACGCAGTAAGTCAGCTAGCAATGAGAGCAATTTATTTTCTTACTTTGTGTTTTGCAATAGTCACTACAAAGTCCACTTGGACTCGCCGGGACTCGAACTCGGGTTACCAGCTGTATACACAGAGGAAGACAATAAACAATAATTTCAGGCCTATTTCAAAATAGGAGAATAATAGAAGGGATACTTTTTTACGGGTTTTAAATAAAAAAAAAATGGCATGAAATCAAAATTCAGATCTGGATGTATGTGCGATTTTAAAAGGAAATGAGAAAATCTTTCTGATAGAGAGTGAATGATTTACATTCAGGATAGGAACCACAGTCTAGTATATACAGTCACGAAGCTCAATACGTAGTAAATATGCAAACATTAGATAGTTGCTCACCACTAGGATCGCTACTATCGCCTCATTACAGACAATGCGAAATAGTACCGGCACAGTCTATTGTTTCTAGCACCCTCAAAACTCAAGCTTCGTGACTGTATATAGTAGACTGTGATAGGAACCACATTATAAAATAATTTTTGAGTGCGATCAATTTCGGGTATCTTAATGTGTTTATTCTTAACTCTAAACTATTCTTTAACAGATTAATGCTGATTGATAGGATCTTTTAACTCTTTAAATTTTTTGGTATGTTTTTTTCTTACGCTGAGGTAACTTATAAAGATTTATGATGTGTGATGCTAGACATTTGTGTCTGTTATGTGTTTAGATATACTGGTAACTTGATATTCTGGTGTTATGGGATGATACCTTAACTTATGCGGTTTCCTGAAAAATTTTCTGAATTTTTTAAAGTATAAAATATAGATCTACTGTTGAATAAATATTGTAATTAGCGTGTAGAATTGCAATAATTGATTTTTTCGTTAATACATTTTGCAGTCTTTAGGGAAATTTAGTCAATTCTAAGGAAAAAACAAGCTATGGGTAGGGAAATTCCAACGCATGGGGTTGGCAACACTATCTATGAGATCTCTTTAGTGCCAGTATTCACTCACAAGTTGTATGTGGTAGCGGGTGATTGTGTTTGAGTGATAAGATGAGAGATCCTTGGCGCTACAGCCCGTGAAGGACCTAGACCAGGGCTGGGCATCAAGAGCGGATTCTACTCTCTCACATATGATTTCTCTTCATCCCCTTCCTTCCCCGCCGAACACCGCGCAGCGTTGATTCAGTGACGGGTGAATATTAAGCGTCCCCGTTTAGAGTTTAGTTCCGCTCCCGACGCCCAGCCCTGACCTAGACCGACCAGCCGGCTGCTGGCCTCACGTTCACATGTCGAAGCAGAGGTGGACGATCATCCAACCAGAATGGAGGTATCGTGTGGTTAGCACGATGATCCCCCCAGCCTTTATAGCTGGCATTCGCAACGGGATTTCGCTTCCAATCGTAGCTCCCCAAGTGCATCACGATGCTGGGTGGGCACCGGTCCCATACACTGGCAAAAATTTCATGATAAAATTTCTTCCCCCATGAGAACTCTAACCAGCGCGCATTCCGTAACGCGAGTCCTAGGCAGGGTGCCTTAGACCACGACCATATCTTTGGACATATTTCTTAATATTCACAATTTCACTCTATTTTTATATCAGATGCTGCAATATTATTATTCGGGTCCCTCCTCCATGCAAAGGAAAAGGAAACGTGTGTACTCCATGCTGCAATAGCACGTTCTTCAGAAGTCGTGATAGGTTGTTCTGCAGAAACTGCACATAATTGATATACGCTGGACGTCAAGCTGAAAGATGAGGTCACACTAAGACTATGCCTACTAAACTCGCCCACACGTACACGGAGAACGCTATTGAAATTTTTCCTATCGGGTGTGTGAGGTTTCTCAATATATGAAGTGTATGTTATGAACATTTAGAACTCCGCTTCTTGTAAAACACTCCTTATCCTTAGAACTCATGTCGGGAAGTCCAATTCTTTTTCTTTCTGCTGAAGAAACCAGGAAAAACACATTTCTCACAAATGTCCAATGAACAAATTGCACAATATTTAACTCCAGCGTAATATTTAAGAGAGCCACCGGCGCGGCGTAGCTCAGTCGGCTGAGGCACTTGACTGCCGATCCGGAGTTGCGCTCGGGTGTGGGTTAGATTCCCGCTTGGGTTGTTACCTGGCTGGATTTTTTCCGAGGTTTCTCCCAACTGTAAGACGAATGTCAGATAATCTATAGTGAGTTCTCGACCTCGTCTCGCCAAATACCATCTCGCTATCATAAATTCCATCGACGCTAAATAACCGAGTAATTGATATAGCGTCATTAAATAACCAAGTAAAAATATATATTTAAAAGTATATTCAATAGGGTCCTATGCAATAATATCAAATATGTTCTTTCCATGATATTTTCGTCGGTTTCTGAAACAATCTGAGACCGCACTGTGCAAAAATGGCGCAAAAAGGGGAAATAAATCACGTTTATAATAAATATTTAGGACTACTAGTTTAAATAATGATTTTTTATAAGGCAGGCACTTTTCTTAAATTTTAAATATCTCAACTGGGCTTAAAAATTACAACGTACTTAGTAACTACACAAAGTAAAGAAATGCTTCTTTCAAAAGAATTTTTTCCTTGAGAAAAGTTCTCTAGTAATGCACTAACACATTTATGGCATAGGTAGGATTAAATAAACTTATTTATATCACAGGTTTATTACGAAGGTAAGGGCTGGTTCACAATAAACCGGGAATGGAAATGACAACGAGAACGAGAACGGAAATATTGTTAAATGTATTTAAATGTGAGCATTCACAATTAACTTTCACGTTCCCGTTCCCTGGCTCCGGCAAGCTTCTCGTTAATTGTGAATGCTCACATATCAATACATTTATTTTAACAATATTTCCGTTCTCGTTCTCGTTGTCGTTTCCGTTCCCGGTTTATTGTGGACCAGCCTTAATTCAGAAGGGCTTCACGATTACATCTACATAGGCTACTGACTAATATGGTATGTTTTATAATGGTTCTCTAAATGGAATAATTTTATTACCATGGTAATCATTTTTCATGAACTGAATACTCTTCTCCATTTTCTACCTTCGAAAATAAATAATGCCATTCCCATTGAGGATTCAACTGAGATCCTAGCACTCGTGGTAGCCATACAGTAACTCACAATAGGTCGGTTTATGCAGAGTAAAAAAAATCAGTATATTGAGAGGTGTTAGTGTTCATTAAAAAAAAACAAACAAAGAGCTCGTATTAGAAGATACGCTGTTCTTATAATACCAATTGCAAAGACCTTATTTCGTACAAAATTTAATTATAGGATCCATATTTATTAGACCTTTTCTGTTTTGATTAATATTGGATTTTTATTTTAATTGAAATCACATCAAGCATCCACTATGATATTGATGAACAAGTTGGCCTGCTTAGGCTATAACTCGGAACATATTAATTTTAGTTACCAAACCTAAATCTAAAAAAGACTTTGTTTTCTTGTTTTGATCAATACTACCACCTCTCAAAATATTGAATGGTTTTTAACACACTGTATACAACATCGATTGATCACGTATTTTAATTTCCCTTTTAAATACTGCAATCGATGTTTGTCGATCACTATTTTATCTTAGACAAGGAAGTCAAGAGCGCCTGAAGGTTAGGCAATCTCTAGAATAATCAATACGAATGAAAGCATTCTCTGCACGTAGTGAAAATGCACACGAATACTCATTTCTAGTTCAGAGGATATTCTGGTTTGTTCTTTTATCTCAGACAGGTATAGAAGTTTAAAGTAACGTCATGTAGGCCTATCCATGTTTTACTGCAGAACTATATGGTTTTGTATTCTTAAGGCATTGCTCTTGTAATCAGAAAACCTCGCGGCAGATTTGTATCGGCTCCGATTCTCTGAATGCCATGTAGCTCATTCAATTAAAATTTCTCTTTAAGAGGTTAGGTACAGCTTACAGCAGTAAAATTTTTGGAAATATTAAACATTTTTTTCCTCCATTACTGTATCTTGTACAATAATGAAAATTGGTATGTATAAAACACTGTCCTTCTGCTATATGAAGAAAATATTTTCACGATTTAAAAAAAAAATTATATATATATATATTTTTTTTTTCCAAAATTCAAAATGTTGGCAGTTCACTGTGCAGTGATGAAGCGTTTCCCTCATAACTCAAAAACTTGTTAACTTTTTCATGTTCTGTCTCTTTTATTTTTATTACTGAAACGTATGTTTACAATACAATGCTCTTTCAACTACATTCCTTAATAAGTAATTTTTTTTATTTTGTGTAATAGAAAATACTGATATTTGACCATTTTTAAATGAATTTATTTCTTATCAATCTATCAAAGATAGAGAAGTGATCTTGCATCATATTGTAGATATGACATGTATAAATACATACAAACAATTTCACCACAGAATGTTGGATAGTTTTTGAGTTATGTGGGAAACGCATCATCACTCCACAGTGAACTGAATTTTGAAAACAAAAATTTAAATATTTTTTTTTAATCGTAAAAATATATTTTTTTATATAGCAGAAGGACAGTGTTTTGCATATACTAATTTTAATTGTTGTACAAGATACAGTACTGGAGGGAAAAAAGTTGAATATTTCCAAAATTTTACTACTGTAAACTGTAACCAACCCTTTAAGCATCCATTTCAATGATCAAAATATATAGAAGGTGGCCATTAGTGACTAAAGATAATGAAATTGGAGTGTAAAAGCTATCTAAAATGACATACAAATTTTATGAGTACAATGTCTGATACATGCCATATTAGCTCCACTTTTCAGTGTCCAGAATTAAAACAAAATATTTAAAAAAATAATAAAAATTACGTAAATTCAGAAACATGAATAATTAGAATTCAAGTGTTGGTTTGGAGTATGGTGCTTGATAAATGATAATGTGTCCCACTTATACAAACTTTTCAACATAGTGTCTGAAATTTTCAAACGCTACAGAAATCTGGAAACGCAAGTAACATCAATGATAATCGAGTGTTGGTGCATGAGTGGAATATCCGAAATGTATTCTCCTCGGCTCCGCTTTTCATTGTCAAGCATTTTCTAAATCTATAAAAAAAATCTCGTAACTTCAGTAAGATAAATAATAAATATAATAATAAAACTAAAGTTCTGGTAAGTGAATATGCATCCTGTTAGGTTACGCTTTTCAATCAAGTGTTTAAAATTTCCAGACACTATAAAAATCTGGCGAAACCAGCAACACGGATAATATCTTCAAACGACAAAATTCTGAAAACACCAGCAACTTAAATAATTAGAAATAAAGTGTTCATTCATATATCCTGCTTGGCTCAGTTTCTCAATCGAGATTCACAAAATTTCAAATGTTACACAATTCTAGAAACACCAGAAACATGAAAAATTAAAATCATATGTAGATACGTGACTACAATAAAAATGTTAAATACCTCTGGCTAAGATTTTCAATCGAGTATCTAACAGTTTCAAGTACTACAAAAATCTGGAAACAACAGCAACATTAATTAGAAATCAAATGTTGATACGTGATTACGATACGTAAAATATGCTGTGCTTGGTTCCGCTTTTGGATGGTGTGTTCCAAAGTTTTAGAATATATATTTTTAGTAAGTTATTTTACGACGCTTTATCAACATCTTAAGTAATTTAGCGTCTGAATGAGATGAAGGTGATAATGCCGGTGAAATGAGTCCGGGGTCCAGCACTGATAGATACCCAGCATTTGCTCATATTGGTTTGAGGGAAAACCCCGGAAAAAACCTCAACAAAGTAACTTGCTTCGAACGAGAATCGAACCCGGGCCACTGGTTTCGCGGCCAGACGTGCTAACCGTTACTCCACATGTATGGACTTTCGAATATTACAAAAATCTGGGAATACCAATAAAATTACCTCCGATTGAGGTTCTGATTGATATGTACATCTATTATCAGGCAGTACATCTCACTTGACGATATGTGTCAGAGGAAGCACGATAAATGTTCGTTTACATTTGAAGTCTGATTAGTGTAATGTGTTACTAGTCAGCGATGTATGCAATGTAGAGAGAAAGGAACTATTCACCCTACCCCCATTGTCTTCTGACTCAATTGCCTCATGAACGATGCCTTATTGGTGTCACTTACGAAGTTCAAACTTGTCTTTGGACAGTTGAATAAACAACGACCAGTAAAATGAGTAATTATAAATCAAATCTTTGTACATGAGTAGCATACGATATATGAAATTAATGTTCTGTTTGTGCGAGATCGTGCGTATTTGCTTGGTTTCCGCACAAAACCAATCCGCGGTAAGTCTAAAATTCCACATTCAGTATTCCCAACCTAACACACATAACAATTTTCCTCTTCTTACCGCTTAAATGACATTGATTTTACTGCTTTAGGCTTTTAACATATTATTTTTAGAGACGTTCAATATAGTAATAATTATAAACTGGAAACTTACCACTGCAATTTCACCTAAATTGCACTGTTAATTATTGTTTTTAAATATTTGCAAAAATTAAGTAAACCCTACAGCTCCACTAAAGTTACTGTATTTGTGATGCAAGTAACATTAAGGAAGCCGTGAAAAAATCAACAAGATTCCAGATGCCGATGTTATTACTGCAATGCGTTATATAAATAATATTGTTAAAATATTAAAATGAAAAATAAATCATTACATAACCTTACCGTTTGTTTTAAGTTCGCATTTATAGACTGGGGGGGGGGGGGAGACAGACGTATATCACGGCCTGCTGGAGTGTAGTAAACACAGAAAACATTTTAAAGCAACAATGTTGAAGATAGATATTTTTGTTTTCCAAATTTGCCGTCATTGAACAGAAACCAAGATGGAGATTTCATTGCAACTAATTAGAAATTCCTCTTTGAGGTATGTAATAAACGATCTTCGCACAAAATAATGTACGATACACGAGCGGTATGTTTTCTTTAAATTCTCGGAAATTAAAAAAGCTCAACTACGTTTCGCTTTTTCAAACTTTTCCTCGAACATGAAAACGTCAACATACCGCTCTTGTAACGCATATTACTATTATCTCTGTTCTTAACCTGCTCGCTTAAGATTAAAAACTGACGGATCTGGAAGCATCACTCCAGTAATATGAATAAATAGAAGTCAAGCGTTGATACATGGGTACGATATTTGAAATATCCCATTAGGTTCCACATTTCAATCAACATCATAAAATTTTCAATTTCACAGTAATCCATTAACCTGAATACTCAGAAGTGTTGGTACGTGGGTACGTACCTGGAATGTCCTGCAGAGGTGCTCCTGTTGGAGGAGACGCTAAATCCGGGAAAGAAGCACTTCCCACACGCGGGACCACTCGCGCCCGTCCGCAATCATAAAACTGCAGAACTGAGGGATTCAGCGCACGGCGGCCGGCACTGCCAATGAAAGGGCCTTGAATTGAGTAGACACTGTAACTTTGTATGTGTTAATTCTAACTCGACCCTGGTGCTAGGAGTGTAATCGCAGGGTCCCGAAGGCAACTGGATCCCGATTGGTCAATATCTGGACCGAAAGAGTCATCCATACAAAAACAACTTTTGTCGATGACCTTCAGATGTTAACAGGAACTCTGGTTTAATGAAAAACAAACTTAGTTTTGTGAGACGGTACATGACGTCAGACTGAAAAAAAAATACGATCCACCTTTCAACCTTGGTCTTGTTGTTTATAGCCTATATTTTGTCTAAATATTCTTGGAATCTAAAAGTCGATTCTAAAAATTATTATTATTATTATTATTATTATTATTATTATTATTATTATTATTATTATTTTTGGGGCTAAGAGGGATGAAGTTACAGGAGAATGGAGAAGTTACACAACACAGAACTGCACGCATTGTATTCTTCACCTGACATAATTAGGAACATTAAATCCAGACGTTTGAGATGGGCAGGGCATGTAGCACGTATGGGCGAATCCAGAAATGCATATAGAGTGTTAGTTGGGAGGCCGGAGGGAAAAAGACCTTTAGGGAGGCCGAGACGTAGATGGGAAGATAATATTAAAATGGATTTGAGGGAGGTGGGATATGATGATAGAGAATGCATTAATTTTGCTCAGGATAGGGACCAATGGCGGGCTTATGTAAGGGCGGCAATGAACCTCCGGGTTCCTTAAAAGCCAGTAAGTAAGTATTATAATTATTATTATTATTATTATTATTATTATTATTATTATTATTATTATTATTATACCGAGTGTAATGGTGTTAGGTTACGTTCTATTCGATAGGTCTGGCGTTCGATCTCAAGTGCAGATTTTCCTAACGTGGGATTTTCATAGTTTTCTAACTATCGCCAGGCTAATTGGACGGAGTTACGCAATAAGAGACCATGCTCCAAAAACCTGTTTCGAGTATTGGCCATTGAAATAAATCTGTTTTTTTATATAACTTTTTATGCAATAAGTAGCTATTATAACATTCATAGGGCCTACTATTACAAAAAAAAATAGCGCAAATAATACAAAAAAGGCTAAACGATTTTTTATAAAAGACCAGCAGTTGAATTAACATATCAAAGCAAAATGAATTAATTAATTTTATGCAATAAACGAATTTTTGCTTATAAATAGCAGGTAAATTCAAATATTGCATTCTTGATTTTTTCCGAGTTAAATTAGCCTGTCATCATCAAGAGATTTGTGCAAATATATATATATATTTTTTTTCAAATTGTCGGTTGTCTATTATCGCGTAACTCCGTCCAATTAATAGAAAAGGCCACGACCCGATTTTATAGTAAGCGCAAAATGTCCGAAAATAACTGCCCTCTGTCGAAAGACAGGAGAAGTAGTTATGTGGTAACTACTGGAACGGGGTTTCAGTGCCTTTGACATCCTCCGATTGCCTTCTCCATTTTTCTTTATCGCGCCATAGATCATCTTCCACATTTCTTTTGTCATCACTGCGGTTATCCCATCTCACCAGGTAGTTCTTGATCTTTCACTCTTCCTTCTGGTATCCATTCGAATATAGGGGCGCAAATAGCCATAGTAGCTAGCGCGCCCTTTTTAAACCTCACTCACTCACTCACTCACTCACTCACTCACTCCACTCGAATACACTTTTGGGAAGTCTGTCTCCATTCATCCTTTGCACTTGCCCATACCATCTCAACTCATTTGTTGAGATGTCATCCAGAATTCTATGCTTGACTCCCACTTTTTGCTTAATAACTCTATGCAGTCCCCAGTCGTTCCCGGCACTCTTAGGAGATCTTTGCGCTCCTGTGTGCCACACCACTGATGATGTCTACCGCAGTAGTAGACGAAAGGTATGGTAACAACAGTTCCAACAGACCACGGCCCTTTAGCCCGAATAACACCGATCCCAATGACTAGTTACATGTAATTTTAAGAGTCATATAATTAGAACAGTATCAATTCAAGGAATTAGGCCTATTAAAATAGTAATATAATAATATATATATTAAAAATAAAAATCATTAAATAGAAAAATTACATTCTAAAAAAGATCATAGTATAAGCGTCTAAGCAATCTATTTGACAACCGGCTTTTGAAAGTAGTCAATGTTTGACAGCCCCATAAGGGGAGAAGATACCTCTATAACCGCCAAAATAAATTCTTCATTTTTAATGTTCCTTTTTTAAAGAACTATAAACTGTAGAGCAAAAAAAAATCCACATCTTTTGCCAACAACATGGTATTTTTTTCAGAGCAGTACCTTATAAAATATAACGGCAACAATTTTTCCACATGTTAAAGCTTCATTGCTCATGTAAGATCTATGGAATAAAATAAATAAATGAAAAAAAATAATAATGACCCCTTTTTAGCATATTTCTAAAAGAAAGTATACCATCGGTAACCTTGATATTAATACAAGGACGTTGAAAAAATGTGTATATATAAAACAAATACATCGTAAAAATTTCGATGCTCTGGGATGAATAGTTTAAGAGAAAATGAACTAGAAAAAAATGAAAGTTATGGGAAATCGGAAAAAAATTGTTCATTCACAATTTTTTAAGTTATTGCTCTCAAATGTCATTTTGTTGGCAAATACTGTAAAAGTAAATGTGGAAAAAATCATTACTCTACAGTTTACAGTTACTTAGGCCTAAAAACAGAACATTAAAAATAACAAATTTAACATGGCGCATAACGGAGTGGGGAGGTTCGTTCTCCCCTTAAGGTATGAGATAGGGAGTTCCAATGGACGAGCAATTGAAACAGTGAGTGACGAAGAGTAGCGGGAAGCGCTATGATGATGTATACTCTACGTGCCAGTGATGTGAGATTGAGTATTTAGGTTATGGTTGGAACATAAATACACAAGACGAGACCGACAGATAACTTGGGGTTGAGGTGCACAGAATTTGACATTGCCACAGTAAAAGAAACATGCAATGAACATAATTCAGTTAATTCTCCTGCTGCCAAGATTTATTACAACATACTACTACCAAGTGGGTAATACAATTACCCCCATCAAAATCATAATATACGAATCTTTGTTAAGCATTTGGAATATTTAACAATTTATGTATCATTGACTAGAAAAATAATAGCCTTAAAAAAAAGTCGAAGACTACGTTGGCTTGGACACGTTCTACGGCGTGATGAAGACTCTCTTCTACGAAAAGCTTTCGACTATTCTCCAAGATGTACGAGACCTCTTGGTAGACCTGGTCTTCGTTGGCAGGACCAAGTATATGATAATCTTTCTACAGTGGGAAGACGACAAGAAGATGCAGAGAACAGAGGCGAATGGCGATATATCGTGAATGAGGCTAAAAACCTCTTAGGTTTTGAAATGCCCTAAATTGATTGATTGATTGATTGATTGATCGATTGATTGATTGACTAGAAAGTGTAAAAATGTAAAGTAATTGTCCTATTTTTTTAAAACACTGGATGGTTCAAAAGTCCCGTTTCATATTGTTGAAAGCTTATATAAAAATTAAAGAACTTTAGATATGTTACTGGTGACACTACAAGCTAACATATCTATCTATGGCTCTTCAGCCCATTTTCGGGCCATGGCCTCCCCAATTCGTCCTCTCCATTCTTCTCTGTCCGTTGCTGCCACCTTCCAGTTCCGAAATCACAGCAAACTGGTAGTATCTTCTTGAACCATATCCTCCCTCTATTCCATGGTCTTCCAACAGGTCTTTTTCCTCCATATTGCCCCTCTAAAGTTCTCCTTGGTATCCTTCCCTTCTCCATCCTTACTATATGCCCCGCCCTTGCAATCTCCTGATCCGGATGAAAGTTGACAAAGCTAAAGCTGAAGTATGGTATATAGTAAATTTAAACTTACCTCCCTTCCATTTCAAGACAAAATCCTCAATGCTGCTTTGACATAGCGGACAACACAGCTACAAGTTATGAATATTACAGTACTAATGACTCAAATGATTTCCAATTTACGTTATTCGTTGAAATTTAAATATTGGATTACAATGTATACAACTAAGAACATCTCCAAAACATTTGTTTATGATATAATAAAATTCTTAAAAAAAACTATAGAAATTTCTAAAGAAATAAATAATAAAAGAAAATAAATCCAATAAAGCAAATTTTAGTTCTTTGTTGAAATTCAAATATTATTTGAACATGACTTCTATTGCAATGACACCTCGAAAAAAGGCTCCGCTAATAATAAATTATTTCTAACAAAATCGCTTTTAGAATAACCATAAAATAAAAAAATTGGAAAGCAAAGGTCATAATAATATAAATAACAATATGAATAATGGTACAAATAACACAAAAGAAAATAATTTGCAACCAAACAAGCTCTGAAATGAAAATTAAGCTATAGATTCAATGTCATAACCTGGAATTTTCATGACACAGACTGCCAAGGAGGGTAGCAAAATTGTCCCAGAGTAGTAAAGCGAATTACTTCTTAAAGAAGATTAATTATTTATGTTATTCTTATTTCAATATGTTAGTAGACATGTAACGGTGAAACACATGGAATTACAAAAATAAATATGAAGAATAATAGAAACAATATAAAAAATTATCAGTGGGGTAATCCTATTACTCCTTTTAGTAGGAGTAGGGTTAATTGAAACAATGGTTAATTAAAAATGGAATTATTTTTGAGAATACATACATCGAAAACTTCATTAAAAGATAACGCTCATTACGAAAAAGGAAGTTTCTTTTTAAGAACTATACTTGCCTGTGTAAAGCCTTGGTTTTATTGTAGCTGCAAGGTGCGAGGTCTATGTTTTACAAACCACTCACCATCTCTCGTGTAGTCCGGCGGGCCTCGTACCTCGCATGGAGCGGTTAAAAAAAACCAAGGCTTTAGTCTGCAATGTTCTAAAAAAGAACAAAATGTCTTACAGAAATAAATTCAAAGTCAGATAGGATTATATTGGTCTATATTTATAAAACAATTATTCAAAACAGCGTACAATCGCAATTCTGCACTGTCAAAAATGACAGTTCGCAAAGCAATGTTAGTTGCACAATAAATATGTTTCATTTTACCTTGTAGACCTTGACTGCGCCATCCACTGGCAATTTTTGACACCTGTGTTTACTTACTACTTCTTCTTCTTTTTTTTTTTTTTTTGCATCATCCATTTCATTCTTGGCAACAAAAAGTTGTTCTTGCGGTTTCCTTGTAATGCAACTGCTACCTGACTCAAATAATTATAGTCTGTAAAAATCTTGCTGCAAATTTAAACGTGTTTATGGCTACACTTTTAGTCTTTAGGATATAAGAGGGAGTGCAAAGTTAACAAGTCAGTAAATTCTACAGTAAGGTACATTAGAAATGTTATAGGTAAATACGAATATATTAAGGCTACTACAATACGTAGACACGCTATGTAACACAATGGAAAGTCTAATCGGGCTTTGATAAACTTAAATGAAGGACATCCATCATAAAAGCAGCACCACCAATATAAGAATTTGTGGTCTTATTATTCTTTTTCACCCTACTTTCTTATTTTGCTCCTTTTCATATATATATGTGGTACACAAAAGAAGACACTAAACTTCGGATCTCTCGGAGTCGGACTAACATTGCAGTGGTCTAATACCCTAATGAAACAAGAGTTAGGCGATTAAGTTATTTAATTAATTAATCAGTTTATTTATTTACTTATTTATTTATTTATTTATTTATTTATTTATTTATTTATTCATTCATTTACTTAGTCATTTACTTCGTCGTTTATTTATTTATTTATTCATTTATTCATTCATTTACTCATTCATTTGCTTATTCATTTACTTATTTATGTATTTATTTATTCATTTATTCATTCATTTACTCATTTATTTATTTATTTCATTAATTTACTTATTCATTTACTTACTTTTTATTTATTAATTAATTTATTTACTCATTTATTCATTCATTTATTTATCCATTCATTCATTTATTCATTCATTTAGTTATTCATTTACTTATTTATTTATTTATTTATTTATTCATTCATTTACTCATTCATTTGCTATTCATTTAATTATTTATTTATTTATTCATTTATTCATTCATTTACTCATTTATTTATTTATTTATTTCATTTACTTATTCATTTACTTACATTTTATTTATTTAATTTACTTATTTATTCATTCATTTATTTATCCATTCATTCATTTATTCATTCATTTACTTATTTATTTATTTATTTATTTATTTATTTATTTATTTATTTATTTATTTATTTATTCATTCTTTCATTTACTTATTCATTTAATTATCTATCTATCTATCTATCTATCTATCTATCTATCTATCTATCTATCTATCTCTATCTATCTATCTATCTATCTATCTATCTATCTATCTATCTATCTATCTATCTATCTATCCATCCATCTGTCCGCCTGCCTGCCTGCCTGCCTGCCTGCCTGCCTGCCTGCCTACCTACCTACCTACCTATCTGAGTTAAAACCTTCAGGTCTTTTCTTCCACCCAACCAGAACTAACTACTACAGAAAATATTAAAATATAATATAGTGGAGTGGATTGGAATAAACTGATAGGGATCCGAATAAAATTGGTGTGGATTGGAAAGAGAGGAGGCTAATCAGTAATCTTTATATGAAACAACGAGTCAAAGTCAGGATAGGAAAATAAATGTCAGAAGCCAGTGAAATACGGAGAGGAGTACAATGATGTCTTTAATCATCTACTTGGAGGATTTAATGAAGAACTGTTCTCAGAACATGGGAGGAGTTATAGTAGGAGGAAGAAAATTCAACAACGCTGCATGAATATTTTTGTGTCATCTAGTAAGTATCGATACTTAATACAAGACAGAAATATTTATGCAGCGTTGTTGAATGTCATGAATTCATCTACACAATAGACGACATTTGAAATTAGGTACTTCTTTAATTTGGCCCTAAATAATCTTATTTATTGAGTTTGATTTTTTAACTTTTATATTCATAGGGAGGCTATTAAAAATCTTTACTGCAATAAAACGCACTCGTTTCTGATAGCACGATAAACTTGCCGATGGCATATGGAAGTGATTTTTGACTAGCATTTGTACTATAAACTGTTGAAATAGTTACAAAGTTTTCACGATTACATCGAGAAGTAGACCTGTCAGATGACCAGTTAGGAAGTTGCTCTGTTAAGTTATGTGTGCTTGGACTATATTTCAACCACATGAAATGTATAATCTTTTCGTTGTAAGAATAATGGCTGCTTCAGAATAAACGGGAACGGAAACGACAAGGTGAACGAGAACGGAAATACTGTTAAAATAAATGTATTTAGATGTGAGCATTCACAATTAACTATTATAAATGCTTACATTTAAATACATTTATTTTAACATTATTTCCGTTCTCGTTCGCGTTGTCGTTTCCGTTCCCAGTTTATTGTGAACTAGCCTTAATCCTGCAGTAAACAATGGCACGTGACTGAAGTGAGGCTTGGTTGGCCGCAGTTTGGCGCCAGATATTCTCAGTAAGTGATCCCGCCCACTCCTGTACATTCTGTTTCATGTTAAACTTTTCCCGTTACTTGTCAAAGTAGTCCTAACCTCACTACTATGCATTGGTTTACTTAGGAAACTGTTACTTTATAATTTATTAATTGGAACTTAATATATACATTCCACACTATTTCTTTCTCTTCGCTTTTGAGAGGATTTCCACTCTCATGTTTACTAGCCACACACATTGAGTATACAGAAGCCATACTAACACGTGCAAGCTCAAGACGCCAGCGTATTAAGGTGCGTATACACTTAGCGAACGAACAACGAACGAACTACAAACGAATGCATTCGCTGATTGAAATCGGTATATGTGTACGTTGCAGCAAAGGCAAACCGATCGTTTGGTTTGCCTTCGAAAGTGATCCGTCGCTTGTCGGTACATCAAAGGAAGTTGGTATTCGTTGTGGACGGGATTTGCCACTAGTTTGTAGTTCATAGCAGAACGCAGCGCTTAGTTCAATTTCACCAACAGGATGTCGAAACTGGAGTGGACGGAAGACGCTGTTATAAATCTTATTAATGCATATAGGGAGCAGGAAACTATGGAGTCCCAAGCATCCTACTTACCACAATAAAGTAAGAAAACATGATGTCTGGGAAGGTAGGCGAGTCAAACACGTGCAAAATTTTGAAAATTATTTTTGTTTATTTATTTTCAGTGGATACATGTTTGTTGTTTATTGTAGGGAGCTGAAGTCAAAATTAAATTGAGTCCCTACTGACATCATTCACTGTCTTTCTTGGAAAATTTTGGGCCCTATTTTGCATAGTAATATTTCGAAGTCTGTTTCTGAAATGCGACAGAAGTTGTGAAACTGTCCATTCCATTCGACGTAAATCATGAAGCAAGTCAGTGCCTCTATATTGATTGCGACTTTTGTAGAGTGGAGTCTGCCACCATGGCCTTTTGGTTTTTAACTTTCTTTTTGTTAAACTGCCAATAATAACAACGGCTGCACTTGCTATAATTATATTTTCGTCTGCCTTTAATGCGGATAATCAGCGGACGAGATTGTTTTCTGACCACTTGCTGATGATTTGTACGTTGCTCCAAACAGCGAACGAACAACGAAGTTTCGCTTCATCATTCGTTCGTTGTTCGTTCGCTAAGTGTGTACGCACCTTGGTATTACTCTTAGTATTCATCCGCTGACAACGTAAATAACAAAATATAGAAGTAGCCTTTCTTTTACATAGTGTTTTACATATGAGTGAAGGTATATGTTTCGTCGTATTTAATAACTAGAATTCAATTTTTATTTTCAAATAATACAAGGTTATGCAGCGGCGGATTTTCAGGGGAGGCTAGGGAGGCCGTGCCTCCCCTAATATTTTACCAGAACAAATATGGCAGTAATAATTCCGCCTGAATTAAGATCACAGATAAGTTATAGCAAATGACGAACATTTTTCCTTTTATATTAATTTTACTATTCACTACGATTAAGATGTAAGTTACGTAAAGTCGACCACATTTAGTTGGTGATGCCCGATCGCTATACTGTAGATAGTGCAAATAATTCGTACTGAAAAATAACAGATAGCGCTGTAACCTGTATAGTCGACATCTAGCAGCTTGCAATGTCTATGCGAGAGGAGTCGGCTACATCACTCTACTCCCGGTAACCATGACAACAGCAGTTCAACCAATAAGATAGCTGGTTGGGGGAGTGTTTAAACTTGACTAGAACGCGCGAGGGGAGCCGTATTTGGAGACGTCCTACCCACCGCTGACAACTGTACTGCTTATAGTCACAGCTGGTTTCGGCTTTATTGGGAAGATATCTCTTTCTCTCTTCTTGGTTTTAGAAAACTGAGTCACGTGTTGTTAGTTTTCTCTCCCTGCGTAAAAGTTTTTATTTATGTTGTTAGATTTTTCTCTTGTTTGCAGGTGTTCCTGTTATTTTTTTCTTTTGTATTACGAGATGTATTTATTTATACAGTATTTTAAATATATCGAGAGTTTAGAAACAAATGCAGATTTATCTCTGGCTTCTTCTAGTAGCAGTTGTTGAGTATGTTGTGACCTATTTGATCAGTTTGAGAAGAAAGAGGATCGTCGAGTTAATTTGCTGTAAAATTAGACTATGTAATAATAATGAGCAAACCCCGGATTCTTAGGTTCGAATCAATTTCGTTGCTATCTCGTTACTCTCGAAATATTGCTTTTTTTTATTCGTTTTATGTAGCAAAGCATAACATTCTTAAATTCAATATGACCTAAAAAGACCTAATTCGTAGGTTAGGACTTAAAGTGTCCTAAAGAGAGGCAATCTTTACCAAGCCGTTGTAATATATTAACAGTATGTTGTTTATTTTTTATCCCCCCCCCCCCGTAAAATCATATAAATTCCTGAACATAAGATTTAAAATCCTAAAACATAAATTGGAAAATCTAATTTTAGTTTCTTAAAACATATAAATTCTGCGCTTGGTAATGAGGTACGTCACAGGTCTTATATTTTTATATTCTCGTCAGTCACGTCTTGGCCTCCTCAACTTTCAAACCCACCGTCCGCTACTGAGGTTATGGTTTCCAAATACGGAACTATATTTTCCTGCATCGCGAGAGTGTTTCGACTGGGAGACAATCACGGGTATGACAGCCACGTGCTTGTGTTTACATTAGGATTTTTCTTACAGCGAAAAGGGTAAAGTAGCGCAGCTCTCAATGTCAATGAACCGAACAACTAACATGTACATTCGGGTGGTAACCAAACTTGTGCTCCAATCGTCTACGGCCTTATAACAAGAAAAGTATAAATGAATAAAAATCACTCTGTACAATAATATTATAAATGTATGCGCAGCGAATCGCGTAAAATTTGCGTGTGGACAGACCTTGTATAAGGAAAAACGCCTCTCAACATCACATGATATAGAGAAGAGCAGAAAACATGCGATATCGGATTTGTCATTCGCGTGTATTTGTAGTTGGACTCACGTAGCTATTACCTTTAGGTTCTCCAGACCATGCATAATTCATATGTGGTGTGATTACATATACTTATTTCATCGTGGAATAAATTCACTGCAGCATTGATATCAAGGGCATTAGACAGCCATACTAGCAATAAATCTTTTTTCTCGACGTTATAGGAATGCCAGTAGTTCTACTTCATTAGAGCACACTTGTCTTTGTATTTACGATGAAGGATGGGTGGAACGCAGAAAAATTCTCTCCGGCACTGGGATTTGAACCCGATTTTTCAATTCTATGCGCTGACGCTCTATCCACTAAGCCACACCGGATTCCCATCCCGATGCCGGCACTCATTTCATCGGATCCCGGCCACTTATTCACTCGTAATGAGTGCACCTCTGCACATTAATGTGTCGGACATTGTGCCACTGTCACACATCTGTGACGCAGTGCATGAGGGTTGACCACTAGAGGGAACCTAAGAGGTGGAACTTAAACTGAGAGGATTCAATCCGGCATCGGATTGGAAATCCGGTGTGGCTTAGTGGATAGAGCGTCAGCACGTAGAGCTGAAAACCAGGGTTCAAATCCCGGTGCCGGACAGAATTTTTCTCCGTTCCACCGATCCTTCATCATATGATTACGCAGAATTTCTTCATGGAAATATCATATGTACTTCGGTACATCGTAATAATAATTGTATATTTACTCCAATTGGTTTAACAACATCCTATACGTACGAGTATATTTGAATTTTATCAATAAAATTTTCATAGGGATATCTATAATACTTTCTGAGATAAAGGTAACCTACATAAAGATTATTAATTTAACATTGGTAATATATGGCCTCTAATCTCACCTTAAGGAAAGTTCCGGCAATCCAATTAACGAACTATACAAAGCAATTACTTGAAATATTTTCCTAATCACTACCTCTAGGTATAACGTATTCTCAGCTATTACGTCTTGTGAAATAATGTGTGTTGCTTCTTGCGTCTCATTACACGAACAATATTTGAGTTTTTGTCACCCTCCTTGTTGTCTACTTGTCGAATAGCATCCTAAGGCCGCTCTCTTCGACCCTGGTGTCAGTTTTTGCGAGTCAATACTGTTGATCTCCAGTGCCGAACAATTTATATCTATAGGACAAGTAAAACCTTAAGAAGCCAGTATTGTGCCGAAAGTCCTGACCCTGATAAAAGGGCTCCAGGCGAAATCTATTGGTCATTTCTTGCCGACATTGAATCTCGACGCCCGAAAACCTCTGTTTAAAAACTTCGCTAAATAAAATACTACTAATACAACTAAGGTCTCACACCAAAGCGTCATGGTCTAAGGCAGTGTTTCTCAATGTGAGGTCCGCGGACCCCCGGTTGTCCCCGAAGCTCATTTTGAAGGTCCACGAATATTCTGGATAAGACTTTTTTCTTTCTTCAAAAGGATTTTTATTTCTTTTTAATATGACAATAATGTCAGAAGCGCATTGGCCGTTGTTAGTGTAACCCTAGATCATATATACCCAGATTGCTCGGCCTTGTAGGCTTTGACGGTAACAACTTTTGTCATGTAGGGCTCTGAGTTCTGAATTCACGACTGGCCTACGTCTGTGTTCATTAAAAAACGGAGTGGGCCATGAAAATTTTAGCTCTCCTTGGAAACGGTTTGTTGTTAATGATTTGTATCTTTCTTACTAGAAATAAAACTGTTCCTGAGTTTCATTTACTTATCATATTGTATTCACACTACAGTCAGGTTTACTATGCTGCCATCTAGTTGTTACATAAGGAGTCACGTCATAACTCCCATTTGAATTGCATTAGCGACTGTACTGCCATCTCGTGTTCGTTTACGGCGGACGGGTGGCGACCCTGGCGGTTGTTCTCTTCAAAGTGCTACCGATTTTAACATAGGGATGAGCAATCTGTTATATATATGATCTGGGGTGTATAACTTATAAACCCTTTTCTCTTCGATTTGAACAAGAAAAATGAGGAATTTAAAATGAGTGACAAGTTGTGTGATTTTTTTTGGTCGTGCAATTTTATATTTGGCGGACATTTTCTCTTATCTTAATGTACTTAATGTGGACCTATAAGGTACAAATATTAATACTTGCCAAGTGGATCGCCGTGAAGTCAGGCTACCCTCCCAACCAACCATAGATATCAGTAATATATTTCTTGTTCTCCCCACCTTAACATTTTGTCAAGGAGGCTGCAAATTGCTCTTTAAATTTTACCCGCCTCCGCTTATGAAAGTGTATCTTCAAAAATCCGCGCATGCAATTCATTGTTTATTTTTTCTTAATTTATAATAAGAATGATAAGTCATATGATTGAAAATTTTAAATAAATATATTTCATAACCTTGTACCAGTAATTGACTTACCGGAAAACCACAAATGAAATGTAATAGTAATATGCGTTACAAGAGCGGTATGTTGAAGTTTTCATGTTCGAGGAAAAGTTTGAAAAAGCGAAACGTAGTTGAGCTTTTTTAATTTCCGAGAATTGAAAGAAAACATACCGTTCGTGTATCGTACATTATTTTGTGTGAAGATCGTTTATTACATACCTGAAAGAGGAATTTCCAATTAGTTGCAATGAAATCTCCATCTTGGTTTCTGTTCAGTGACGGCAAATTTGCAAAACAAAAATATCTATCTTCAACATTGTTGCTTTAAAATGTTTTCTGTATTTACTATACTCCAGCAAGCCGTGATATACGTCTGTATTTTTTTTCCCCCAGTCTGTGATGAGTCTGGAATCCTGTTGATTTTTTCACGGCTACCTTAATGTTACTTGCATCACGAATGCAGTAACTTTAGTGGAGTTGTAGAGTTTACTTAATTTTTGCAAATATTTAAAAACAATAATTAACAGTCCAATTTAGGTGAAATTGCAGTGGAAAGTTTCCAATTTATAATTATTACTATATTGAACGTCTCTAAAAATAATATGTTAAAAGCCTAAAGCAGTAAAATCAATATGTCACTTAAGCGGTAAGAAAAGGGAAATTGTTATGTGTGTTAGGTTGGGAATAATGAATGTGGAAATTTAGACTTTCCGCGGATTGGTTTTGTGCGGAAACCAAGCAAATACGCACGATCTCGCACAAAATTGTTTTAAAGAGCCGTAAATTACATCATACTGAGGCTCGAAGTTCTTTTAGCGACTTTTTATTCGATTTGAGACCAAACTAGGCCAAGGGCTTGCAGGAGGTGTGCATTTGATGGAATTTCAGTAACTTTTCCGTGGTAGACTTATTTCATTGCAACCAGTCATCACATAGCCTTGTTCCAATAAACCAGGGTCGAGGACAAGTCAGACCGGTTTAAGGGAATGCAATGCAGTAGCTTGGATGACACAATGAGACGAATTTCATCGTCTGAGAGCCGACGATAACATACCTAGTAATTGTTTTCTGAGAAGCTGTTGGTTACAACGTGAGGATCCGGGTTCCATTCCCTCAATGGCTGAGGTTCAGTAAGACGTATACAGTGTAAAAAGTTGATTGTGTTGCGAAGATAATACGCACTTCTTCATTGTACCTTTTATACGTTTCCCAATAATTCATTTCCTTCATGATGTTGCGGCCGATAATGTTTGTGGCTTATTTTCATCAACTGTCGTTTAAAAGTATAGGCAGGGAGGCCTACATGCCGCCTTGGAAACTCAGTTGACTTACGACACCGGTCGCAGCAATTGTAGAGTTGAGCAGAGTTTAGAGTTGAACAAGCGAGAATGCAAGACTAAAGGCTCATTCACAATGAAAATTAAACATAACGTAAGCGTTAACTTAAGAATAGGCTATAAATGTTACGGTAAAATCAAGATCATTCACGTTGGGAACATAAACATAACAGCAAACATACTTGGTAACCATGGAAACATAGCAACGACGCCATTTCCTTATATTCTGTCGTATACTTCAGCGCTCCACGATTGTGTTCTGTTTGCAAATCACGTAAGCATAAGCATGAAAGTGTGGAGTTTGCAAACTTTCATGTTAACATCTTACGGTAATGTTTATGTCAATGTTGATGTGAATCATTGTGAATGATCCCTTTTGGTAGCCTGGGCGCAAACTTCTGTGTTTATGTTACGGTTATGTTTAATTTTCATTGTGAATGGGTCTTAACAGCGCTCGCAAAGCCGAAAACCCCCACGACAGTATTGCCTGTCGTTCACTGCTTGTAATAAAACCAGGGATGTAGCTAATGGGGTGCGAAAAGGTGCGCAAGCACCCCATAAAAAATCGGAGCACCCCTTTCCGCACCCCAAAGGGCAATTTATTAAAAAAAATACAAGGCATAAGTTATTTTAAAGAACAAAAACAAACAATTTCTTGGATGTGAAAAAACTACGTCCTATAGTGTATCGTAATGAATATGCTGACCAATAATAATAATAATAATAATAATAATAATAATAATAATAATAATAATAATACTTACTTACAAATGGCTTTTAAGGAACCCGGAGGTTCATTGCCGCCCTCACATAAGCCCGCCACCGGTCCCTATCCTGTTCAAGATTAATCCAGTCCCTATCATCATATCCCACCTCCCTCCCATCTACGTCTCGGCCTCCCCAAAGGTCTTTTTCCCTCCGGTCTTCCAACTAACACTCTATATGCATTTCTGGATTCGCCCATACGTGCTACATGCCCTGCCCATCTCAAACGTCTGGATTTAATGTTCCTAATTATGTCAGGTGAAGAATACAATTCGTGCAGTTCTGCGTTGTGTAACTTTCTCCATTCTCCTGTAACTTCATCCCTCTTAGCCCAAATATTTTCCTAAGCACCTTATTCTCAAACACTCTTAACCTATGTTCCTCTCTCAGAGTGAGAGTCCAAGTTTCACAACCATACAGAACAACCGGTAATATAACTGTTTTATAAATTCTAACTTTCAGATTTTTTGGCAGCAGACTAGATGATAAAAGGTTCTCAACCGAATAATAACAGGCATTTCCCATATTTATTCTGCGTATAATTTCCTCCCGAGTGTCATTTATATTTGTTAGTGTTGCTCCAAGATATTTGAATTTTTCCACCCCTTCGAAGGATAAATCTCCAATTTTTATATTTCCATTTCGTACAATACTCTGGTCACGAGACATAATCATATACTTTTTCTTTTCGGGATTTACTTCCAAACCGATCGCTTTACTTGCTTCAAGTAAAATTTCCGTGTTTTCCCTAATCGATTGTGGATTTTCTCCAAACATATTCACGTCATCCGCATAGACAAGAAGCTGATGTAACCCTTTCAATTATTCAAATTTATTTAAGAATTTTGTTTTATTTATATAACCATACGCAATATGTGACAGTAGAACCAGAATATTTTGATAACTGTGATACTATTTTGTTTTGTCTTTTTGTATCATTTAAACATCTCTAATGTTATTTATTTCAATTATTATGTTATTCAAAGTTACGAAATCTTTTCACGCCGACCAAATGCTATTTCAAGAATGATGAGCGAGACTCGAAACACAAATGCAACGAACACAGCGAGCGAGAGCGGTAGTTAGTTTTGAGAGTTATATTTTGTGGTGGACAAATCCAGTGTTGTGAGGACTCCCATTTTTCTCTCGTTATTCCGCCAACAATCTCCAATTCATCGCTGTAGAGCAGGGGTGACGAACTGTGGCTCCCGACAGAACCGCTAGTGTTGTAGTTGCTGTCAAGGACATAGACGCTTTGACCGAAAGTACATAGCTGAAAGGTTATTCTCACCAGTGCGAGGGTAGGGGAAACCTGCGAACGTGCGATATTGAAAGACTGTTATCTGTGCATTTCGAACTGGCGGATCAAGGTCACGTAGAAACGCACAAAAGTACAAACCATGCCCCACGAGTCACTGAACGGAAAACTGTGAACTGAAGCACTGGTAATTTCGGCTGGCCCAGCTGACTTTAGTTGAGAAGAATGGTCCAAGATTGGGGTAAACACACGTGGAAAATGCAGTTCATTGCTTGACCTTGAGCTGTCAGTTCGAAATACACAGGTAATAGCTCTGTATGAACAAGCCCTCTTTTTGTTCAGGAATGAATTTATGTGAGAGAAATGCAATGAGTGTTTTCCTTTAAAAGGGAAAGTGCTTATTGGAATAATGAACGTACTTCTTTGCGTCAAATAGATTTATTTACATCTTACATTTTGGAGAAACAAACCGTTTTCATAGAAAGCTGACAACGCGTTCTCTTCACAACAAATTCATGAATGTTTGCGATAATATTATCTTAGCCGTTATTAACCGACATTCTGCTACGAATATGTGATTTTGTTAATTTCATTAATGAAAATTCAGCGTCACAAATATAAGTCGTTGCGAACAATGAAAACATATTTGCAACAAAAGCACCTAATGTAGAAAATCGTCGCGTTCTTGCAGCAGCTTTCAAAAATTCATCAATCGTTGATGTCTTCTGCGTATCTTCCAACACAGAGTCGCAGTGTAGTTCGATAAGTTCGGAAGCAAAATCTCCCGAATAATCCTGGGACAATGGATCAGCTGTATAAGGCAGAGGTTCCCAACCTGTGTGTCGCGACACACTGTTGTGTCGTGCAGCCCCATGGAGTGTGTCGCGAAATTTTGGAATTCAAAAATAGATTTTATGCCATCCAGAAAGTTTCTTAACAACGCATTTTTTGTTTATAACGAAGTCTTTGATATGGTATATTTTAAGAGAGACTTTCCCAATAAAACGTGAATACCTACAACAATGCTCCGTTTAATTTTTCTGCCTGGCGATAATTCGAATGAAAGTGAATACCTGCAACAATGCTTAGTAATTCGTTTATTCTTCCCACTTACTAATAAACAAGAGTTCAGAATAGTCAAAATATATTGGTCAGTTTCAGTATATATGTATGAACGGGTGATAGTGTGACTATTTTATCAAAAGTGGTTTATTTAGATTTTATCATGGACAAATATTAAATTCGAAAAAGACAATCTGAATCAAGGTCTGGGTTAGATGACAACAGTGCTGATTCAAATAATGTAAGCGAAAATTCCCTTCAGGGTTCACAAAAACGTACTGCGTTTTGTAAATATAGTGATGAATACTTGCAATATGGTTTTACGTGGTGTGGAGATAATATAAACAAAATTCTGAGTGTCTTATACTGTATGCGGAATTGTTTTATCAGATCAGTCGATGGTGCCGAATAAACTAAGTTTCATCACCTTTTCCTCCAGAAGAAAAGCACTGGTTGTTATTGTTATTATTATTATATCATTATTATTGATAAAAACAAATAAGTGTGTCGCGATATCATGGGCGTTCAGTGAAGTGTGTCGTCAGTCGAAAAAGGTTGGGAACCTCTGGGAAGTGAATAGTAAAAACTTCTTTGTCATTCGACAAAAAAAGAAATGTTGCTTGAATTCCCCAGACAGGCTGTTCAAATCACCGTAAATTTTCCTTTCTGACTAGATTCAAAGATGAACAAAATAATCGAAGTATCGGGAAATTACCTAAATTATTTGCACTTAGCTGCTTACGGTACAGGGACAGTTTAAGACTGAACGCTTTGACTCTCTGTCACGTAAACGTGGTACCAGCGAGACGTTTCCCTGAAGACTTAAATTAAGGTCATTTAATGTGGCAGACAGGAAACCAAGGTCTTGCCACCAAACTTCATCTTCCAATTCAGGTACGTCGAATTTTTTCTTCTTTAAAAATATTTCACTTTCTTCTCCTAAGTCCGCAAATCTCGCCAATGTCTCGCATTTACATGGCCCGCAATCTGTTCGCTACAAGAACCGAAGATACCTAACCTTTCGGTACGTTGGTTCTGGGAGAGCCTCGAATCTGGTTGTCGTAGCCTCGAGCGCCGAAAAAGCCTCAGTTAGGCACCTCTGCTGTGGAGTAATAGCATTTCTGACCGTGAAACAGGCGGGTCCGGAATCAAATCCTGGTTGAGACAAGTGACGTGGTTGTGGTTTCTTCCGGGGTTTTCCCTCAACCCTTTTAAGAGAAAATGCTGGGTAACTTTCGATGCTGGACCAGTGGCTCATTTCACTGGCATTATCACCTTCATTTCTCTCAGACGCTAGATAACTATCGCAGTTGATAAAGCGCAGTAAAATAAACCAATTAAAAAAGCAATTTCCAAGCAAAGATATCAACGTTGATACATAGCATATCCTTTGGCAGCAATTTTATTTACGTGAGGCTTGAAAGAAAGTCTGTGGTCCAAAAGTAGTCCCAAATAAGTTATTTCTTTTTGATTTGGAATTACTACGTCAAAAAGTTTCAGTTCAGATGGTTCTTGTGGTCTTCTTTTAGTGAAAATTACTAAGGAACTCTTACAGGCATTGATTTTTATTTTCCAGTTTATGAGCAAATTTTCTATCCTGTTCAAGTAACTTTGTAAATTATTATATCTATACTAATAATAAATCTGTAGCCGAAATTTTCCAAAAATAATTGGTCCTAACATATATAATTAACCACCATGAAACCAAAAATCGCTTTTTTTGAAATTTTTGTTTGTATGTCTGTCTGTCTGTATGTTTGTTACCTTTTCACGCGATAATGGCTGAACGGATTTCGATGAAAATTGGAATATAAATTAAGTTCGTTGTAACTTAGATTTTAGGCTATATGGCATTCAAAATACATTATTTAAAGGGGGGTTATAAGGGGGCCTGAATTAAATAAATCGAAATATCTCGCTTATTATTGATTTTTGTGAAAAATGTTACATAACAAAAGTTTCTTTAAAATTAATTTGCGATAAGTTTTATTCCTTGAAACATTTTGATAGGACTGATATTTAATGACATAAATGAGTTTTAAAATTAAAATAACTGCCATCTAAGGCCGTGTAATGAATTAAAAAACAAATGACTTCGTCTATAAGGGGCCTTGGGCAGCAACAGTCGAAAGCTATGAAAGATAGCCTACAGATAATGTTTCTGCGTTTCTATGAAGTAATATAGGAAACTAAATTAACCGATTTGTATAATTAATTATTAATTCACCATTGGAAAGTGTAGTTTCTCTAGATGGACATAATGCTATAATGTTATCACAGTAACTTCTGAGTGAATCGAGGACAGGTAAGATTAAAATAGATTCTTATGCCCAGAAAACTTGATAGGCTATTCTGTATATTCGTTTCCTGTATTTCCTAAACTAATTTTTATGACCAAATGAGTGGTCTCTGGATCAAAATGATCGCATTTTAATTTTTTAATTCAATTTAAATTAAGTAACATAATAAACGATTTATCCTTCTATCAAACATGAATGTTCCCTGGATCAGATGTCCTATTTTAATTATATAATTAATTTATATTTATTTCTAACGGGTGCAGCGGAGCGCACGGGTACGGCTAGTTTTCTTTATAATTTCCTTCATAACTGAACTAAATTATAGTCAATGACGTAAACAGCGAAAGCAAGAATGTATTCGTAATAATACACATGTTTCTATGGAAATGATCTTAAAGTTTCGCAATTGAATCAGAAATATTATTTTTACATTCGTAAATATAATAAATTCCATTTAAACTCTAAATTTCGTGTATGTCTTACAAAACCGACTAATATTTTAATGTTTCAAGACTAAATATAGCCCTCGGAACGTTTAAATTCCAGGCGATGCTGTATTTATGATGATTGTAAAGATTTCTAAATGAATTTTGCGTACATACATACAATACATCAAGAGGCAAGCTTATTTATTTTACTGCATTTGAGGGATAATTTATATATTTCACACATATCGTACTCAGCAGTATTCTCATGTTATAATTGTGTCACATTTTTTGGCCCTTGGAATTTATTTTAGTTGAGTTCTTATTGAAATTAGCGTATAGGGATGTTTAATGTTGTTGCTACTTTTAAGTTCTGAACTTCAATATTTTTATCGGACTGCCATTAGTCTGGCCTCTTCGTTAAAAGAGGCACGCAAGCCCTCTCACCACGTCAAGGTTGCAGTCCATGGAGAGGGATTCCACCTCCCATCTATCCACTAACTAACCTACCTACCCTTTATCTGAACCTAATCCTATCAGAGCTACGGAATTTTGCTTCCATTACAGGCTTGTGCCATTCTTTTCAATGGCGTCGCTTTCGTAAGGAAGTGTGTGTCAAGTGATGGCAGATCGCTCAGAGATATTGGTATTTGCTCGGTACGCGTCGAAGCGTGGCCGAATTCAGAATCTGTGGATGTCGTAGCGCGTAGGGAGGTGGAAAATGACAACAATCGATTGTATCTGTTAATAAGACTTTGGAGCGGACGGAGAAGAAAACACCTCATTTATGGGTGTAACTTGCGTTAATTTTTATTGTGAACTATCCGTACCCGTGCGCTCCGCTGCACCCGTTAGAAATAAATATAAAGTAATTACATAATTAAAATAGGACATTTGATCCAGGGAACATTCGTGTTTGATAGAAGGATAAATCGTTTAATATGTTACTTAATTTAAATTGTATTTTAATAATTAAAATGCGATCATTTCGGTCCAGAGAGCACTCATTTGGTGCAATGACAATTCCTTTAACATGTTTCTTAATTGTTATTACATGCAACCATAGTTTAATGAACATTGACATCGTTTAGATTTAATATCTATACTTCATTTTACTTGCTATATGTTTCCATTGAATTATGGTAATAACTTAATTTTAACCCTTCTTTTCTACGTATTCAGCAAATGGCGTTTGGCCCACCATGGTTCTGAACCCTTCAAATAACTTAAATTATATTATATAATATTACATAATATTATATTATATTATATTATATCAGAAGTTACTATAATAACATTATAGCATTATGTCCATCTAGAGAAACTACACTTTCCAATGGTGAAATAATAATTAATTATACAAATGGTTAATTTAGCTTCCGATATTACTTCATACAAACACAGAAACATTCTCTGTAGGCTATCTTTCATAGCTTTCGATTGTTGCTGTCCAAGGCCCCTTATAGACGAAGTCATTTGTTTTTTATTTCATTATACGGCCTTAGATGGCACTTATTTTAATTTTAAAACTCATTTATCTCATTAAATATCAATCCTATCAAAATGTTTCAAGGAATAAAACTTATCGCAAATTAATTTTAAAGAAACTTTTGTTATGTAACATTTTTCACAAAAATCAATAATAAGCGAGATATTTCGATTTATTTAATTCAGGCCCCTTATAACCCCCCTTTTAAATAATGTATTTTGAATGCCATATAGCCTAAAATCTAAGTTACAACGAACTTAATTTATATTCCAATTTTCATCGAAATCCGTTCAGCCATTATCGCGTGAAAAGGTAACAAACATACAGCCAGACAGACAGACAAACAAAACTTTCAGAAAAGCGATTTTCGGTTTCATGGTGGTTAATTATATATGTTAGGACCAATTATTTTTGGAAAATCGAAAATTACCAGAAAAATTTCGGCTACAGATTTATTATTAGTATAGATTTTATACTTCGGTTGCAATAAAAATGAGATACCGTGAAACTGACACAACATTTTCATTTCACTCTTTACGTCTTTAGCAACCGATCTACTCCTCTATTATGTTGCCAATAATATTCAGGATTGTGGCTAAGATTATTTGAACCATTCTTCATAAATAGTTACAAATGAAAAAAATATATACAGGTATTACTCGCATCCAAATCTATACTAATCTATACTAATAATAAATCTGTAGCCGAAATTTTTCTGGTAATTTTCGATTTTACAAAAATAATTGGTCCTAACATATATAATTAACCATCCTGACACCGAAAATCGCATTTTTTAAATTTTTGTTTGTATGTCTGTCTGTATGTTTGTTACCTTTTCACGCGATAATGGCTGAACCGATTTATATGAAAATTGGAATATAAATTAAGTTCGTTGTAACTTAGATTTTAGGCTATATGGCATTCAAAATACTTTATTCAAAAGGGGGGTTATAAGGGTGCCTGAATTAAATAAATCGAAATATCTCGCTTATTATTGATTTTTGTGTAAAATGTTACATAACAAAAGTTTCTTTAAAATTAATTTGCGATAAGTTTTATTCCATAACAAATTTGATAGGACTGATATTTAATGAGATAAATGAGTTTTAAAATTAAAATAAGTGCCATCTAAGGCCGTATAATGAAATAAAAAACAAATGACTTCGTCTATAAGGGGCCTTGGACAGCAACAATCGAAAGCTATGAAAGATAGCCTACAGAGAATGTTTCTGTGTTTGTATAAAGTAATATCGGAAGCTAAATTAACCATTTGTATAATTAATTATTATTTCACCATTGGAAAGTGTAGTTTCTCTAGATGGACATAATGCTATAATGTTATTACAGTAACTTCTGATATAATATAATATAATATAATATAATATAATATCATGTAATATTATATAATATAATTTAAGTAATTTGAAGGGTTCAGAACCATGGTGGGCCAAACGCCATTTGCTGAATACGTAGAAAAGAAGGGTTAAAATTAAGTTATTACCATAATTCAATGGAAACATATAGCAAGTAAAATAAAGTATAGATATTAAATCTAAACGATGTCAATGTTCATTAAACTATGGTTGCATGTAATAACAATTAAGAAACATGTTAAAGGAATTGTCATTGCACCAAATGAGTGCTCTCTGGACCGAAATGATCGCATTTTAATTATTAAAATACAATTTAAATTAAGTAACATATTAAACGATTTATCCTTCTATCAAACACGAATGTTCCCTGGATCAAATGTCCTATTTTAATTATGTAATTACTTTATATTTATTTCTAACGGGTGTAGCGGAGCGCACGGGTACGGCTAGTGCATGATAAAAATATCTTAAAATGTGTCTTAGTGAAACTTACAGCAGAGTCCGTATAGGCCAGTTTCTATCTGATGCTTTTCCAATTCACTGTGGGCTAAAGCAGGGAGATGCATTGTCACCTCTACCTTTTAGCTTTGCTCTAGAATATGCCATTAGGAAAGTTCAGGATAACACAGAGGGTTTGGAATTGAACGGGTTACATCAGCTTCTTGTCTATGCGGATGACGTGAATATGTTAGCAGAAAATCCACAAAAGATTAGGGAAAACACGGAAATTCTACTTGAAGCAAGTAAAGCGATATGGTTGGAAGTAAATCCCGAAAAGACTAAGTATATGATTATGTCTCGTGACCAGAATATTGTACGAAATGGAAATATAAAAATTGCAGATTTATCCTTCGAAGAGGTGGAAAAATCCAAATATCTTGGAGCACCAGTAACAAATATAAATGACACTCAGGAGGAAATTAAACGCAGAATAAATATGGGAAATGCCTGTTATTATTCGGTTGAGAAGCTTTTGTCATCTAGTCTGCTGTCAAAAAATCTGAAAGTTAGAATTTATAAACAGTTATATTACCGGTTTTTCTATATGGTTGTGAAGCTTGGACTCTCACTTTGAGAGAGGAACAGAGATTAAGGGTTTTTGAGAATAAGGTTCTTAGGAAAATATTTGGGGCTAAGAGAGATGAAGTTACAGGAGAATGGAGAAAGTTACACAACGTAGAGCTGCACGCATTGTATTCTTCACCTGACATAATTAGGAACATTAAATCCAGACGCTTGAGATGGGCAGGGCATGTAGCACGTATGGGCAGATCCAGAAATGCATATAGAGTGTTAGTTGGGAGGCCGGAGGGAAAAAGACCTTTGGGGAGGCCGAGACGTAGATGGGAAGATAATATTAAAATGGATTTGAGGGAGGTGGGATATGATGGTAGAGACTGGATTAATCTTGCTCAGGATAGGGATCAATGGCGGGCTTATGTGAGGGTGGCAATGAACCTCCGGGTTCCTTAAAAGCCAATAAGTAAGTAAGTATGATAAATATCCATGCCTGTAGTGAATATGACTGTGTCTTCAGCATATTGGGCGAAACGACAGTTCTTGTGGCGAGGGAAATTCTCTGTATACATATTAAAAAGTGGTGATAAAACTGCACCTGCCACGGATTCTGGTGGATAGCAGAGTCTACGGGTATCCAGAGTACTGCAATCCTTTGCGCCGTCAAATCGGCCATTGTTATTCCAGCGCGCTACGCAGTTTGTATAGGGAACGAATGTATCATATGTAGTAAGTGTGAAAAAATACCATACTGTTGTATTCAGAACTGTCTACAGAGAAATGTTTTCTCTGTCACAAGGGGAAACAAATAAGGAAAAAGGAAAAAAGTGATTATAAATGAAAAGGAACGATCCACAATCTAAGCGAGCATACATTATTTGTGAGATCAATGAATGACTGTACCTCGGTATTTCTTTTTTCAATATTTGGGTTTCAAAATGTTTTTCTAAAACTAGTCTAGAATTTAAGTTTTTGCAACAATGACATTTGTACATAAAACAAATGAAAATTGTGTATCGATTCATAGACTTACTAAATAACCGCTAGACCGCTCACTGGCGCTAGTGTTATGCTCCCAAATTGTACAGCCGACGGGCGGCCATTTGCTTGGTTGAGATGAATAAGTACAGGTTTAGTTCGTGTGCTATTTTTAATTGCAGCAATGCACACAGATGTAAAGATAAAGAAGGAAGGAATGTTACATTTCACTGATTAGTTAATCTTTAATTTCTACAATATTTTTGGCCTGTATTATGTTGCAGAAGACAAACTATTGTACTTATACGGCTGTTTGTGCTTCAGATTTCCTCTGAGTAAAGATTCCCTTAACCGAAAATGGATAGGTGCAATCCGCAGAGAGAATTTCTACCCTACAATGAATCATTCAGTGTTTCAATTCATTTCGAAGATAGTTGTTACCTCTCAAACTACGTTATTACCGTATACATTGTTATTGTCCTTCATCCACTCCATATCCTTCCCTTTCTTCAAACAGCTGTTGCTTCAGTGCATACATGAATAATAAAATTATTCGCCGAATTCGAAGATACAGAATTAATAATAATAATAATAATAATAATAATAATAATAATAATAATAATAATAATCCGTGGCGCTACAGTCCGTGAAGGCCCCAGACCGATCAGCCGGCTGCTGGCCTCACGCCCACATGCCGAAGCAGAGGTGGACGATCATCCAACCAGAATAGAGGTATCGTGAGGTTAGCACGATGATCCCCCCAGCCTTTACAGCTGGCTTTCGCAACCGGATTTTGCTACCTATCGTAGCTCCCCAAGTGCATCACGATTCTGGATGGGCACCGGTCCCATACACTGGCCGAAATTTCATGACAAAATTTCTTCCCCATGAGGACTCGAACCAGCGCGCATTCCATAATGCGAGTCCTAGGCAGTATTCCTTAGACCACCACGCCACGGCGCGGGACGGTAGAAATAGATCCTGTTTAAAAATATATATATAAACAAATTTCAGAGCCTAGAAGCTGAAACATGTTCATTAATACTGCATGTACTAACCACTCATTAAGTAATGGCATAACACATTTCAAATTCATCTCCCAGAACAAGTATTAGGCCACATAGCCTGTTAGAGGAAGGAATTTTCACACCATCATTCCTTTGGACAACTCAACAACAGAAACTGTATAAACTACAAAAAGTTAATTTTTTAATATCCCTGATTGAAAGTAACTCTTGTCTTAGTTATGGATTAATGAAACAGTTTTTTATACTATTGCTACTGCTGCTGCTGCTGCTGCTGCTGCTGCTCCTGCTACTTGCTACTACTACTACTACTACTACTACTACTACTACTACTACTACTACTACTACTACTACTACTACTAATAATAATAATAATAATAATAATAATAATAATAATAATAATAAATGATAAATAATAATGCTTTTTGATTTTATACAACAGTTTAACCTACAGATTAAATTAAAAAGTAGACATTATTAACCTTCACATTCGGAGCTCCTATGACAATGATGCAAGTCTGACAGCCTGGTTGAATCCCGATAAAGCGGATCGAGATTGATAAAAATCCCGATTTGAGGGATAATAGCCTAGAACGCAATTTAAACAAGTTAGTCTGCATTTCCTATTATCCGATATTTTTATTTATATATTGACTCAGATGGTTGCATTGTAAACATAGAGGTAATCCGCGGAAATTTAGTAAGTCTGTGAGGTAAGCCAGCTGATTGCCGTAAGGTAACTCTACTCGCAAGATAATAGTTCCCCTAGTTCTACCACATTGTTGATTAATCCGTTTCGATACCTAGTTGCTGTTCTCGCAAGTAATAACCAGACATCGGATTTTTAGGCACTAAAAATTGCAGTTTTAGGCGCCTAAAATAAGCTCAAAATTTGTAAAATTAGGCTCTATTTTAATGAAAATAGGCATTTTAGGCACATCAAGGTATCATACTTATTTCTTTCACTGAAATTTTTAGTTATACACTAAAATACGCACAAAAAAGTATGTTTAAACATTAAAAAAGAATACTATATTATATTTATAAACAGAGCTGCACAAATTTAATATATTGAAACTAATGAAATAATGATTATTGATATCAAGATTACTCATTTTAAGTTATTGAAATTCAGTTCCATGCTCACACTTTATTATAATTATCTGCACAGTACACCACCAGAATTTTTTCTAAATTCTCCACAGTTAACCTTTGCCTTTTGTCACTGAGAATCATTTTGAAAGCAGAAAAACTTCTTTCAACCGAAACTGATGTGAGAGGCGCAAATTTTAAATTAGGTACAATAGAAACATCAATACTTACTGGAACATTTACACTTTCCCCCGATATCACTCTTGATACTTTTTCCAACAATGAAAATCCTACATTCTTATTTAATACGTTGTCCCACTTATTTTTAACTTTTTTCCCAGTTTCGCCCAAAGCATAATGCATGTTCACTTGAGCTTCCTTTACTATTGCTATTTGGCTACAAAGAGATTGTTTTTCACGTTCTAATTGTTCAATGCTTGCAGGTATGAAAGAAAAGTTTGATGTTATGTAGGCAATATCGTTTTTCACTCGTGAGTCATTCAGACAATCTTTCACTGTTTTCACACACGCTGCACTATCAGTTTCAGGTAATTTATCAATAACTGTGACCACTTCTTTAAAATACTTAGAATAATACACCACTGACTGAATCCAGGTTCCCCATCGTGTAACAACCGGCTGAGGTGGGAGTGGGATATCTGGAAAGTTCTCTCTGAATATTGAAATCCTGGATGGGGCTTTACAAAAAACATTTTTTTGTGTTAGAAATAAACGAATTGACAAGAGGAAATTCATTCCGGATTGTTTCAGAAACCCTGTGAAGGCCATGTGCTAGACAGGTTACATGCGTGAGGTTAGGATAAAATGTTTTAAGAAGTGGAGCTGCAGCAACCATGTATGAGGCAGCATCAGTACAAAACAACAGAACTTTAGAATCGTCTATATTACCTGAGTATAAAGACTGTAGGCCTTTATTTACAAAATAAGCAATGGCTTGGCTATTCACTTTCGAAAGCTCCTTAACACATACGAGGTGTGGAATCGAAGGTCCATCAGGACTAAGTTTTCCTACTACCATATTTGCTATATACCTATTTATAGGATCTGAGGTTTCATCCACAGAGACCCATATGTAAGAATCACCTATATCCTCCCGAATGGAAGCTAAAGTTTCATTGTATATTCTGTCTAAGTAATTTTTTCTTAGGGTCGACTCAGATGGGATATTTTGTTTGCAGTATTTTTGTAAAAACTGTCTTAAAACCGGATTTTCAATTGCATTCCAGGGAATGTTAGCAGCAACAAACGCTCCGGTTAAATCAGCATAGAAATTGCTGCTGAGATTGGATTAAGTAGGCTGTGTTAGTAAAGTTTGTTGCAGTTGATTTTTCTGCTGAGCTTTAGCCTTATGAGCCGCTCCTTGCACATGCTGCTTTAGGTGGCACTTCTTTTCTTGCGAAATCTAAAAATGTAGAGTAAACTGAATTAAAATAAAATCCTAATTGTTGTATTGCCGTATTTCTATCACAAAGTTAGTGGGTTCGAACAATCAAAATTTTAATGACCTGCAAATACTTTAACTATCGGAATTTAAAAGGTTAAAGTGTAGTGGTCTTAAAAAGAATTATACCTCAGGATAGCTCAGTCAATGTATAAATATTATAGGCCTACTCATTAAAATTAATAGAATTTATATATTTCAACTATTGTTACATACCCGTTTGCTACAAATCTTGCAGAATATTATTTTTCCATCATAAGTGAATTCTGAATATTGTCTTAGCCATTGCCGGATCAATGTAGATTTTGCACTTATATTTTTCGGCATTATCGCGTTAAACTTCACAGGAAAACGTCCTACCGCTCAAAACTTCTCAACAGAAATAAGGTGAGGGAAAGAGCAACTGTTAACGAGCATTCAAATGAACCGTTGTTATTGAGATTCAATTGGACAAAAATACAAAGTTCCACTTATTGTTGCATTTCCTGGTAGTGTTAACACTAGAAGGGTCATTCTTTTAAATATTTTGTAACGGTTTACCCTACTAATTCGCAGTTTTACGACTTTTCATAAATATTTCAAAAACACTCTTTCTCCAAAAATTGTGATTTTATGACACTCTGAAGGGCAGTACAGCTAATCGGTTTCAGACCGAAAACAGTCATTTTTATAGTATAGTATATCTCTGAATCGGTAGCAGCACATGTTGTGATTGTTGCCTGCTTCAAAACTAAGGTTGGTTCTTTGTCGGCATTTATGCCTCCAAACATGTTAAATTCGGTGAAATCTATTGCGAGTGTCGTGAGATTCAAAACATTTTGTTTCCTTTATCAATGGTTTCATGGCCGGTGTGAAGCAAACTTTCCACTTTTTAAATGCCTTAAATTTCGCAGTGAATGCATGTATAAATTATAAAAAGTAAGAGTAAAATGCGAAACTTTACAGTACGTTAGGCATTTTTAGGCGAATATTAACAAATTAGGCTCTAATAACCGTTTTAGGGCATTTTAGGGCACTATAAAACTCTTTGAATACCATTCAATTTCCATGAAACACAAATATTAATAATTATTTTTACTTTTCTCCTAAAGAAACAAAATAGGCATTTGCCCTAGAATCCGATGTCTGGTAATAACATTGTGTATTTTAGGTGCGTTGAGTGTCAAAAAAAAAAAAAACAAACAAAAACAAAAAAAAAAAAGAGCGTTTTGATATTGTATTTTACACTAATAACAGATACATACAATTGCTGCGTTTTGTAGTGCAGTGAACTATGTTTAAACATGGACTCATCGTCGATGTACTGTTGCAGTACCGGTTCCGAAAAATAAAAGTTGCAAAGTTAATTTAGTAGCGAATGGTTAAAACATATTCATGGTTAATAAAAGAAAAAAACGATTAGCCTGTAGTGTTCACTGTAGCCTACTGTGTGTCTTTCGTATTTTAGTGTTTCTCAGGGAGGCGAATATTACATTAAAAGCATGCGAATACTACTTTGCAGAAAACAACTATAAATCTCTTTGATAAAGTGATGATAAATATAATGTCTTAAGTTAGCTTCTGATATCCCGATTTCCCTCGCAGAAAACCTAGCAACTCTGCTGACAGGAGACACACGTTATTAAAGATATATCGCAAAGGAAGTATTGTTCCTTTAAACAAAAACATTTAGCTTTCGGATACGCAATACAACACGTATTCAAATAGCGGTTTCGAAATCCCGCGCGTTTTCTAACAAACAAATGGCGGCCTTCTGCTGCTTCAATTTGGGAACATATTTCTCATTTCTCCGTTACAGCGTGGTAGGGGCTCGTATCGATTAGGATAATATGTCAATTTTCACATCTTCTCCCTTTACCACCAAACATATTTGAATTCAATCCTGATTGCTATTTGCTAGAATGTCATAATATATTTGTTGAAGTACTGAATTCATTCTAGAGAACAACATTGTATTATTTGGCTTGATTAGAAAATACAACGAAGGGCTGTAGAAATCCTATTAAATGCGGAAGCCGAAGAGTGGGCACGAGGAATGTAGTTGGAAATGTTAGATTTATTATTTTTTATTTGTAACATTGTTGTTTTCATTTGTTACTTGCCATTTTTAAGTTTATATTGCTGTAATACGTACCGGTATATTTAAACGAAGTTTTTGTATATTAGTATGTTGAATGACAATAATGTTGTAAAATATAGTCCTATATATATCTGAATTGTACATCAAATATTCCTATCCAAAGCGTGTTGAAAAGGAATACGTTACTCTACCAAATACCACTCTACTACGCTGCTACGTCACGGACTCTGTGCTACGTCAGAGCAGTGTATATTGGAGAGTACCGCATTCTTTTGATCCGACAAATGCCGACGCGGCGGCCATATTTACTCCTGCGGAGACTCAATACACCGCAAGACTTGCGTAGGAACATAGGTTTCTAGTGTGATATTCCATCGTTATCATGAAGAATGCCGCATTGTCGTGCAGTTAATCAATGTGTAATCAATTGCTGTTGTACTGAATTATCATTACAGCTTGTTGTCTATGCGGGTGACATGAATATATTAGGAGAAAATACACAAACTATTAGGGAAAACACGGGAACTTTACTGAAGCAAGTAAAGCGATAGGTTTGGAAGTAAATCCCGAAAAGACAAAGTATATGATTATGTCTCGTGACCAGAATATTATATGAAATGGAAATGTAAAAATTAGAAATTTATCCTTCAAAGAGGTACAAAAATTAATATATCTTGGAGCAACAGTAACAAATATAAATGACACTCGGGAGGAAATAAAACGCAAAATAAATATGGGAAATGCTTGGTATTATTCGGTTGAGAAGATTTTGTCATCTGGTCTGCTATCAAAAAATCTGAAAATTAGAATTTATAAAATAGTTATATTACCGGTTGTTCTGTATGGTTTTGAATCTTGAACTCTCACTTTGAGAGAGGAACAGAGGTTAAGAGTGCTTGAGAATAAGGTTCTTAGGAAAATATTTGGGGCTAAGAGGGATGAAGTTACAGGAGAATGGAGAAAGTTACACAACGCAGAACTACACGCATTGTAATCTTCACCTAACATAATTTGGAACATTAAATCCAGACGTTTGAGATGAGCAGGGCATGTAGCACGTATGGGCGAATCCAGAAATACATATAGAGTATTGTTGGGAAGCCGGAGGGAAAAAGACCTTTGAGGAGGTCGAGACGTAGATGGGAGGAGTAGAGTATTGTTGGGAAGCCGGAGGGAAAAAGACCTTTGAGGAGGTCGAGACGTAGATGGGAGGATAATATTAAAATGGATTCAGGTTGGTGGGATATGATGATAGAGACTGTATTAATCTTGCTCAAGATAGGGACCGATGACGAGCTTATGTGAGGGCGGCAATGAATCTCCGGGTTCCTTAAAAGCAATAAGTAAGTATAATTACTTAATATTTATAATTGAAAATATCAAGATGGAGAAAAGCGGACGTTGGAAACTGGTATAATGCTGGTAATAAAAACAGTTCTTGAGTTTTAAGAAAATTGTCTTAATAAAGGGAACTTCAAATATCTTATGCTAGATAGATGCACTCAGGATGTGTTAGAAAATTTATTTTCTACTTTCCGTTCCTTAAATCCAATCCCGGATGCAATAGAATTCAAAAACTGCATTACGTTTCATCAGATTTCTTAAAGAGAGAGAGAGAGAGAGAGAGAGAGAGAGAGAAGCATGAAAATTACGCAGTTTGCGATACTGAACAATTAGTTGAGTTTCCAGATGTAAGTAAACCCGAATCAGAAAGTCTAATGAAGATGAATGTGAGCAAAAGAAATTGATATAGGCTAAATTTTAATATAGCTGAAAATGGAAATATTGACTTGAGCGAACAACAAGCTCTTTACTATTTGTTGGGATCAGTTTTGTTCAAAATAAAAGAAATGAAAACAAGTGAAAACTGTATTTCATATCTAATAACTGATAACGTGGATGAATCTATAAATTTTATTAGCACATTAGTGACTCTCAAGTCGTACATGGAAATGTTACGTATACCCTTGTAAATTCGTGTTAGATATAATTCTAAATGCAGAAAAATGTGAAACGTTGGTAGAAAATGTATTGACACTAAAGGATTTGAAGTCTTTATTCATTAACACTTCAACTCATACGTTCTCAATTCGTTATAATATTTTTGAAAAAGTCTTATCACTATTTTAGGACTAGAATATATTTATTGCTAAGAAAATTGTCAGTTACAGCAAATGCACGACAACAATTTGCTAAATGTGGCGATCGAAATGTTGGTGTGATAATTGCACTAGAAAATTGCCGATGTTATCCATATTGAAATGGACATAACATAAATAATAAAGTGTTATCTGTCATGAGTCATTTCACTAGGACAATAATGTTTATTAATTCTTGTCTCCTGTGTTCAATAAATTACAACAACATGTATGATATCGCCTTTAATCACCATCGTTCTAGCATTACTGCTTACGCGTCTGTGCCGAGCAAGGAGTAAATATGGCTGCCGCCGTCGAGAATGCGGTACTCTCTAATATACACTGCTCTGTGCTACGTGACCTACGGACGGACTCTGGTGGATAGTACAGTGACTACAGTGGATAGCAGAGTCCGTGGATAGGTGATTGCCCTGCCATCTAGTTTGGAGTGCAGGAAGTTCAGTCATGCCTAATTATTGAAGCAGACGCATGGTGCGCTACTTTACATTCTTCTCTTGATGCCCAAATTCAACTAATAATATTGTTCTATCATACGTGCTTACATGCGCATTTGCAGAGGCACATACATACATACAACTTCCTAATACGAGAAATTCTTTATCAGAGTTGCCGAAAACTCGTACTGTAGGTTTTTTCATTACTTTTAGCATACAGCAGTTTTTTATGTACGGTGCATACGGCATACCACATTACTTCTTCATAATTTAACAAAATAATAAAATAACTGGTGCTTTGTAAACGGCACATACTTTGTCATAGATAATACTTATGCACATATATCGTCCCCTGCAAGGCAAAGTGTCGTAAGCACCAGTTTTACTGAAAATGAGTTATGGTGCTTAGAATAAATTGCCCAGGACTGCGCATCGACCTTAAACGTTCCGTGAGTCCCAACAATTTTTTTTCCTCACCACCATGTTGGATAAGTATCGTTACTGTCTCGCCTGTAAAATTATCAAAATGGTGCTTACGATACTCTGTCTTACAGGGTACGATATATTGAACAGCCATTTTACAGAATATTTTCACTAAATTGTGTACCGATAGCCTAAATGTTGGCAGCAGGCATGCCTTATGAGCTAGGCACATTTACAACCATGTAACTTCATTCATTAACCGATATATTTAACAATAGATAAGTTAGTAAACCCTACAAAATAGTGGACCCTATCTATTTTGCTTGGATTCACTGGCACCTTCATCTTTCTTTCCTTATAGGCTATAACGTTTCTGAACATCACTGAAGAATTTACTCCCAGCGTTACTGTAACATTCATACACATCATTGAATCCTATATAAAGAAAAGGTGCTGGAATGCTTTCCAGCGTTTCCGCTAGAAAAAAAAGCACTGCGAACCCACAATCAAGAATATTAAATAATAGATAGAAAATCACAACACAGTTATACAGAAGAACAGACTGTTTTATTTTATGTAATTGCTATACATATTTTTCTAATTTTCAGCAAATATTAAAAAATAAAATAGACTAACAATAAGTTACGCAAATTTAATTGAGGACCTAATATTCTAAATGTTATAAATGCCAAAAACAACTGAGATAGTGATGAAAAACACACTGTGCAGTGCAGGGGCGGACGCAGGATTTTTTTTCGGGGAGGGATTTGATGAGATAGTAAAAATGGAGTAATGAGAAATAAGTTTATATACTCACAATTTATTTCCGAGTCACAAACATTTACAAATTGGCCTGAGTAGCGTAGTCGGTATAGCCTTCTGTGCTCGAAGTTGCAGGTTCTACCCCAACCCAGCTCGATGGCATTTAAGTGTGTTTAAATGTGACAGGCCTCATATCAGTCGATTTACTGGCATGTAAAAGAAGTCCTGAGGGAAAAAATTCTGGCACACTGGCGACGCTGATATAACCTCGGCAATTGCGAGCGTTGTTAAATAAACCATAATTTTAACATTTACAATGACTGCAATACAAAAACAATGACAGAATGACATTTACAGAAGAAGGCGACGAGGATTCTTAGACATTTCATCCAGTACTTCTTGAGCTTTCACTTCTACATTTTTATGTATATACATCAAGGCCAGTCCATTTAATCTGTCTGCTCCCATCGTGCTCCTCAAGTAAGTCTTCAAATACCGCAATGTTGAGAATGACCGTTCTGGTGTTGCTGTAGTTACAGGCAACGTGCAGAAAAGTTTCAGCACCTTGCGAGTGCAGGGAAAAATAATTTCATTCCACCTGTTCAAAGATGATATAAAAACAGTAGGTATTAGGTGAAGATTTTTCTGATCAAGGAAATTTCTTCTCCACATCTTCAATTCATTGGAGAAAGACTCTGGTGATGCATCATCATCATTGAACCACTGATTTACTACAGCCTCAACAGCAGTTTCTAAATCTTCATCTGATGCTCGCACTATGTTTTTAGGCAGAAAAGTTTGTATGGACTTTAGGATTCCCTTATGATTTAAAAACCTGTCCTTGAGCTGACTAATGAAATAGTCTAAGAAGAGAAGGAAAATTACAAGCCTAAAATACTCTTCATGACTCTCTGTCTTGAAGTAAGAACGCTGTGTTTGTCTTCCTGCAGTTCTTGGAATTTAACATTTTAGCAAATAGAATTTACGTGGAAAACTCTCTAATTCCTATGTACATTCAGAAATTAAAATTAATATTATTTTTGTTTCTTGTTTCGTATTTCTCTCAAAATTTCGGGAGGGGATATATCCCCTTAATCCCCCCCCCTTGCATCCGCCCTGTCTTTTGGCGCACGAATGAGTCACTTACAGTTCTGTTGAGCTACAACAAAGACAATTAATATGATATTCTCATGTGGATGTTCCTCCCTTAGATTGAATAAAATGAAATTTGAAAAACTGACAGGCACTTAGCACATTTAGAATGATAGGTCTTCAATTGCACGCACACACAAAAAAAAACACGCACACACACAAATGAAATTATTCAACAAAACAAAACCAGTACACAGATTTATTTAAAAAATATGGAAACTACAACTTTTGTAATTGTTCACTATTTACAATTCATACCATAGACCTAATCGTTATAATTTTAATTCTTAGTTTTGAGTCTTTAAGGCTATGTCTTTTGCAGGGATATACTCTGCAGCAAATCTTACTGTTACGGTACCGGTATTGTCAGTTCTAGATTTCTGATCAGTCACGATTTATAGAGTAAAAACAACTTAACAAGAGAATATTTAATCAATTGTAATCAAATTTCTGTTTGTAACTATCTGCATGATATCTTTGAAAAATATTGGAGTGCAAGAGGTCAAATGACTTTATTGTCAAACACCTGGCATTAGAAAACAACAACAACTATCTGCATGAATGGTAGCCATAGAAATTAAATTAAAACATGTTCATACTCTAGTATTCACTTGCGTAGGATTGAGGGTCCTTAGTCCTTCAGAAATACATTATGATTTTATCACTACATTCCCCAAATAATACTGTTGTCTTAATATAATTTTTTTTCATCTTGCACTTATACCTAGACTACAATAAAGGACATAATAAGTATAATATTAATTTTTCTAAGTATGACAAAATAAATAATTGATTAAATGGTGATCTTACTCGTGTTAATTATGTAAGCATGTGCGGCTTACAGCTGTTTCGGTGCTACTTGACACCATCTTCTCCTCAGAGCCTTCTGTGTCTCGTCGTCATCTCAACTTCGCTGCCTGTTGTGTGGGTGCATTTGTGTGATGAAGAGTTGAGTCAAATAGTGTGTGTGTTCTGAAATTGATCTGTGTGTTGAGAATTTGATTAGGGTGTGTTTTAGTGTGTCTGTATATTTCATATTGTTCTAGTGTGTTGAGTTTCTGGTTTTTGGGTTGTATGTGTAGGATTTCCATGTCTGTATTTATGTTATTGTATGTGCGGTTGGCATTAGTTACGTGTTCGGCATATGTAGATGTACAAATTCTCAATACACAGATCAATTTCAGAACACTCACACTATTTGACTCACACAACAGGCAGCGAAATTGAGATGACGCTGAGACACAGAAGGCTCTGAGGATGGTGTCAGCGAATAGGGATTATAAAGAATGGACACAGAGCGAATTTTCCTGTGTATTGTTTCTCTATGCGCCAGCGTTTAGTTCTACTTTCAAGCGCTAGAGGTTAGTGTAATTGAGCATAGGCTAAGATAATAATTGAGAATAGAGCTGAGACACAGAATTCAAACATCGCCTACCTTATTGCATAATCCAGTAAAGCTTAGCTTCAAATAAATTCAAGTTAACAGCTTTTCCTTCTTTCTCAGTGACGAACTAAATTTTTTATATTTCAGATATAATAAATTATATTATAAAATAATATAATACATTATAAAATTATGTATCAAATTCATTTAATATTTGTATATAATATAATATAGGTATATGGTTTTACTTCTCATAAGAATTTTGTTTTACCATTTTCAGTGCTATCAAATCATTACATATTTTAATGGTTGTTGGGGTCAACGTCTCAACTCTCATTATAAAGGAACTCTAGAGTCTAGACATTACAGTTAATGACGGATTTATTATTTTATGGATCCAATTTTGTGTCGACTGCTAGCTGGTGTGACGTCAGCGCCAACTCTAGGGAGAAAGCAGAATCTCACGCTCTAGCTGGCTTGAAGGTCATTGAAATCAGTCCGGCTACATCAAAGGTACCGACGCGAAGTGTCCATTCTTTATAATCCCTATTCGCTGATGGTGTCAAGTAGCACCGAAACAGCTGTAAGCCGCACATGCTTACATAATTAACACGAGTAAGATCACAATTTAATCAATTATTTATATTCAAGTGTTAAAAGTAGTGTACGAAAGATTCAACATGGATTATGATAAAATGTTAATTTTCAAAAGAAAATTGTTTTCAGTAGCATACCCATAATGAATTCTAATCAGTGGCGTAGCATGAAATTTTGAGCAGGGGAAGCTAACTCAAGTTGTCTTTCATGCAATATGAGAAAACGTATTACAAAAATACAGCCTTAAAATAAATAGTAGTCAATTTCAAGTCAGCAGTCGAAGATTGGTTGGAACATCGTAAGTAACACCAATAAGGCATGACCACCTCAAATGATACGTAGTAAAATATGATTTCAAGGTTTACACATATCTCTTAACAAATAGACACGTATACGTATAACATTAGCTCACTCCCTGTCATACTTAGAGAAATCACAATATTAACGGTCAATAGATACAGTATTAGTATCATTACGTAAGTATGCGTCTGTCTTTTGGTTGTGTCCTTCATTGACAGCAAGGGAGTCGGCCATTTGTTTTTTAAATTTAAATCACACTTTTGTTCGTAAGTCAGTATTGATAATACAATTATCCTAAAAAATTCAAGTAAATTAGTGTCAGGAACTGTTATTTCGCTCATTATTTATTATATCAGCCACAATGCACACTAACACTTCAACTGAACACAACTGACGAAAAGGGATAACTCGGAAACTACTTATTTTAAATGTTAAAGCTAGCTTCTTGGCTTCTTGCGCGCCTTGAGAGCCTTAGGGTAGTTTAGTTACAAAGGGATGGAAAGTCTGCGGGGTGGATTACACAGAAGAAACCAGTCTGCTTGGAAGCTGGTGTGTGCAGGCTTCTTGTTTACTGCTGCATCACAAATCATCCTGAGCTGCCGCATCACAATATTTAACGCGTAAATATAAATTCTATTAAAATTAATAAATAATTTTCTCCATAAACTGCAGGTTTATTATGAAATTATTATTAACTGGGGAAGCTAAGCTTTTTAGCTTACATTGACGCTACGCCACTGATTCTAATGGGTAGTATGAACTGAGCTTCCTATTAAATATTTATGGTGATAGTTATCTGTAAACTGAAAGTAGGCCTATAATATAACAAAGTCATGAGATCAGTCTATAAGTTACACATCTTCTGTCAGTATAGTAGTAAAATACATTCTCTTTGTCCTTGAATTATGTTCGTTATTTGCGGATAAATGTTGATTAGTTGCTAATCCTCAACTAGTTACAGATCATTTCGCGAATCGGCGTTGATTGTTATCACGTACCACATAATGAGATGTGTACCGAAAGCCATGAGCATATTTGAGGAGTGTTTGTGGGGAAACAATGTACACGTGAGGAAGATCATTTCGGTTATTTCATTGGAAGCGTATGTATGAGTACTGTTGCTAATACTGTAAAAAGAATACAAGTACCAAGCATTCACATTTGTTTCAAACATTTGCCAAAAAATTTCCTAAAAAATTTTTAATGTGACACTTCTACAATTTTCCAGAAACACACCTCATTTAATGTCACAATTAGAAATAGAAATATCACTAGTACACTAACCTAAAACTTAACAACTATTGAACATTAGTGGAAATCACGAGGAATGGAACTACAGTAGAACCTCTATTATCCATGGTAATGAAGAGGATCGGCTGAACAGTTAATCGAAAAAATCGGATGTTCTATACCATATAAGACTTTCATAAATTAAGTGTTGCATAATGCACTTTCGTAATTTTCTCCGTGGTCATGTCTTTTAACAAATTAGGTAGTGGATCAGTATAATAGCTCCGATGGAAAGAGTGGGTGAAGAAAGAATAATGCTGACACTGATCAGGAAGAAAAAAAGGAATTGGCTGGGTCACTGGTTGAGAAGAAACTGCCTACTGAAGGATTCACTGGAAGGAATGGTGAACTGGAGAAGATTTCGAGGAAGAAGAAGATATCAAATGATAGACAGCATTAAGATATATGGATCTTATGCGGAGACTAAGAGGAAGGCAGAAAATAGAAAGACTGGAGAATGCTAGGTTTGCAGTGACAGAACACTATGAATGAATGAATGAATGAATGAATGAATGTCAATCACGGGTTTCTAAGGGTCAAGGAAACTTCCTATGATAGATTTCTATGGAAAGATAGGAAAAGTATAGGTCTCATGTTATAGATTTAAGTAATTTATACACTTTAACCTTGTTTTTTATTAAATCACTCACAGTTGTAACTCCAATCTCGTATTCCATGTGAGATAAACCCCAGCTCCTCTTTTCCAAGACCACTCAGTTACTTATATGCACTTATCTTTGATACTTACTTAGCACAACATATTGTATTCTTTTGGCACTTCTGGAAGACGTTTTGCACAGAAATTAAACAGGTCACTCGAACAGTAGATCATAATGTGTAAGGACAAAGGCTTGTAATATCACTCTCTATAAAAATAAAATACGTACTAATGTATTGTGCAATACTCAATATTTTTTCTGCAACAAAAAAAAAGGAGAGAATGACAGACGGATAATCCAACAATCGGTTAATAGGGTGACGGATAATCGGGGTTCTACTGTAAGATGTTGCCAACATAAAAACTTGGCGATTTCTTGTGTCCTCTGCAGCAAATATCATGTGGATAAATTTATTAATTACTGAGTTATAAACCTTTCTGGGTAGTGTTAGTGCTAGACACCGTATATTTAATAACAGAAACAATATATTATTTTGTCTTGACCAGTTACAATCTACTCCCATAAAATATATATAAGTTGTGGAACACAACGGAGCAGGAGACACTGGCGCAGATCAGTCAGCTGAGCCATTCCTGCTTGGATTTTTTCGATGTTTTCCCCAACTGTAAGACGAATGTCAGATAATACATGGCAAATCCTCGGCCTTATCTCGCCAAATACCATCTCTCTATCACCAATTCCATCGACGCTAAATAACCGAGTAGTTGATATAGTACTGAAAATAAAATAAAAGGAGCAGGGTTGTCCATCTTGCATAAGTTCTGCCCACCCAAATCTTGCCCCCACGCATCTAAATGAAAAATGCTGGCGTCGCCATTGGTTGACAGTACCAGTAAATTTCTGAAACTTACAAAAAGTTTCTCCTAGCGTATCAGAACAAAAACGTGCAGTTATCACGCGTATGTCTCGTCATCTGATAGTGTTCGTCGTCTAATTCTACCAGTAGTCTGTTCTGGGGATGCAGAGGACGTCAAGTTGATTCCTATATGACCTTCAGTCCAGTGACATTGTGACTCTGATCTCTTCATTGATTCCTCATCTGAGTCACGTGCTTTACTCTGAAGATTATAAATTTCTATCTGGTCATATATAGGATCCTCAATGTTAACGGATGAAGTCCTCCTCTGCCGAGTGTCTTGAAGAGAAGGTTGCTCTGCATGAGGTGAGCTGTTGCTTTTAAAAGTGGTCAAGATGCTGGGCCTCTCTGGAGGCGGGGCAGCATCTGTCACGATGTTGTCCCCAATGACTAGCGGAGATGGTGCGAAGGAGACACTGGTTGGTGAATGTGGTGTATCCGTCAGAGTAGATGGAAAGAAGGACATGCTAGGTCTACTGGTGCCATCAGACATAACAACGCTGGTTGTAGTTTGTTTGCGCTCACTGTATGTCCAGGTAGGGCGATGCTTTGGAACATAGTCTTTGCCCATCAGGCGATACACACGTGTCATTAAGTTGTGGTAACTGTGTAGAAGCTGAACTTGCACCTGCAAAAGTTAAATCAAAATGAAACTTGAAATTTCTTATAAATATTTTATAGATGTTAGAAACTCTGAACATTACTGTTGTTGTTATTATTATTATTATTATTATTATTATTATTATAATTATTAACACCACCTCATTCTAGTGCCGAGGTCATGGAAAGCATGGGGCTCTACCTCCATGCCCCCCAAGTTCCTTCATTGCATGTTACGGGGATACCTTTACCTTTTTTACTATTACTATTATTATTATATTTACTATTACTATTATTATTACTATTATTATTATTATTATTATTATTATTATTATTATTATTATTATTATTATTATTATTATTATTATTATTCTAGATTTAAAAAGTCAGTGAAACATATTTTACTTTTCCACATGCTTTTACTGTCAATGAGTATCTTAGTTTAGCACTCCAAATTTAGCTTACAGTAGTTAGTATCTCCTTTTGTGTTTACTGCTCTTCTTTTCTGTCTGATTCATGTCTGGGGTGAGACTGCCCAAGAAGATAAGGAAACCAAGAACTTTGTACAAGTAATGGTCTGTAGAAGATTGTGGAGAACTGACTTCATTGCAGAATGTGTTGAGTGTATATTATTAGTATATTATTGTAGACATCTTGTATGTCGGAATAACACACTATGTAACTGCATATTTATTATGTATTCACTCTGACGATGCCATGAAATCATTGTATTTCCTAAGGCTAATATCTATCTGTCTGCCTGTCTATCTATCTATCTATCTATCTATCTATCTATCTATCTATCTATCTATCTATCTATCTATCTATCTATCTATCTATCTATCTATCTATCTATCTATCTATCTATCTATCTATCTATCTATCTATCTATCTATCTATCTATCTATCTATCTATATATCTATATCTATATCTATATCTATATATCTATCTATCTATCTATCTATCTATCTATCTATCTATCTATCTATCTATCTATCTATCTATCTATCTATCTATCTATCTATCTATCTATCTGTCTATCTATCTATCTATCTATCTATCTATCTATCTATCTATCTATCTATCTATCTATCTATCTATCTATCTATCTATCTATCTATCTATCTATCTATCTATCTATCTAGTCTGTCTTGTCTCTCTATTATTATTATTATTATTATTATTATTATTATTATTATTATTATTATTATTATTTATTTTTTATTATTATTATTACTATTATTTTATTGTTATTATCATCATCATCATCATCAACAATATTCCTCGACTACCGAAGAAATGTTATTACAGATGTCTTCATTTCTTTGGTAGTCCAGGAATTAATGATGATGATGATAATAATAATAGTAATAATAATAATAATAATAATAATAATAATATCACAGTCTACTATATAAAGTCACGAAGCTTGAGTTTTGAGGGTGCTAGAAACAATAGACTGTGACGGTACTATTTTGCATTGCCTGTAATGAGGCGATATTAGCGATCCTAGTGGTGAGCAACTATCTAATTCGAAATTTTCTCGGGCTTCCATCCAGGTCATAAGTTGGTGATCCACCGACGTTTTGAGGATATTCATCCTCATATCATTTAACCCTGAAGATGAACATCCTCGAAACGTCGGTGGATCACCAACTTATGACCTGGCTGGAAGCCCGAGAAAATTTCGAATTATCACATCGCCAGGAAAGCTTCAGTAACTATCTAATGTTTGCATTTACTACGTATTGAGCTTCGCGACTGTATATACTAGACTGTGATAACATATTCTCTACAGATTATACCAATGGATCTGTTCTACCTCCTGGATTCAGGTGATCTTCGCAAATTTTTTTAATGTTCCCACATTGCGTAAAGTAACTTCATTCTGCTATTTCCCTGCATATCCCAACGAGAGATGGTAATTTCCTCTATAGTGTAGTTTCTTATAAAGTATAAATTAATTTCTAACTATATTCATATTATGAACTCTTCCAAAAGTATTAATAAAATTATTACGTCATTTCAATCACTGACTTCAAGACTACAAATTTTTAGTCTTCATACACCATTCTGTATTGATACTTAACAGGAAAAATTTGTATAGACCCAATTACAAATTGATGAGGTAGGTTCTGAATTTTAAGCGATATTTTGAATTAAAATTTCTGTATGAAGCATATCTTTTTATGTATAACACTATAATAACCAGACTTTTTATAATTTCAAAATAAAGTTTCATGATAGCTGCAGGGAAAAGCGGAGATGGACAGAGGATAGGAGTGTTACAAAGTGAACCGTAAGTAAGTCTTTAATTTCAGGGGTTATTTTTGAAATATTCCAAACAAAAAAGTTTAATACAATTTTTCTCGTTTTTGCTTCCTTTTCGAGATAAAAATAATATATGAAACATTTCATAGCGAGTTTTAGGAAAGCTATTGGCTCAGTCAATTTAAGAGAGTGGTGTATTGTGATAATAAATTACTGCAAGAATTTCAGTTTTGCCCTTTAAATGTGCAGAAATTTGATTCGTACAAACGTAACAATAATTTCGCTATTTCTCTGTCATAGATGTAATATTTGGGGTTATGAAGGACACAATACATTTTCTTGCCTAAATTTTTCTACATTTCAAACTAATGTAACAAATCTCGGAACAGCCACAATTATTAAAACTGTCTTCATAATCTGTTTTTCTCTGTACTATTTTTCTTTTTCAATGTATAGGGTAACCAACTTTCAGAAAAAATCAGTACCGATACCAGTAGGACTTTTTTTCGCATAACTTTCACGGAATGTCTTCTAGTAATATCAATAATGTTTTAAAGATAGACTGTAGGTTTATTTTCTATTGACTATTATGTTGTGATTTAATAATTTTTATTTTATGGCAGAGAAGTTTGAATGTATCATTACATTCTGTTACCCGTACAAGTCCATTGGTTTCAAATTCCAGCAGAATTAATACAAGAGGGTGGAAACGCATTATCTAGTGAAATTTATAAGTTTGTACTTGCTATTACGGAAAAAGAAATGGTGCCAGAACAGTAGACGGAGTCCATAAACGTACCCAAGATTAACTCCATATGTAGATGAAATTAATGGGGACTAATAATATGGTCTTAGGCGTAATAGAACTACTACTGATTAGATTTTTTGTATTCAACAGATACTGGAGAAAAATGGGAGTTTAAGGGCACATTAGATCAGTTATTCATAGATTTCAAAAAGACATATGGCTCGGTTAAGACAGAAGTTATACATAATATTCTTATTGGATTTGGTATTGCCAAGAAGCTAGTTCGGTGAAACATACTGCAGAGTCCGTATAAGCCAGTTTCTGTCTGACACTTTTCCAATTCAATGCGGGTTAAAGCAAGAAGATGCCTTTACTTTTATAAAGTCCAGGAAAACAAATAAGGTTTGGAATTGAACAGGTAACATCAACTGCTTGTTTATGTGAATGATGTGAATATGTTAGGAGAAAATTCACAAAATATTAGGGAAAAAACGGGAATTTTACTTGAAACAAGTAAAGAGATAGGTTTGGAAATAAATCTGAAAAGACAAAATAAGTATATGATTATGTCTCGTGACTAGAACATAGTACGAAATGGAAATATAAAAATAGGAAATTTATTCTTTGAAGAGATAGAAAAATTCAAATATCTTGGAACAACACATATATAAATGACACTCGAGGGGAAATGAAATGCAGAATAAATATGGGATATGTCTGTTATTATTCGGTTGATAAGCTTTTGTCAGCTAGTCTGGCTTCAAAAAATCTGAAAGTTAGAATTTATAAAATAGTTATATTACCGATTGTTCTGTATGGTTGTGAAACTTGGAGTCTCACTTTGAGAGAGGAACAGAGGTTAAAGATGTTTGAGAATAAGGTGCTTAGGAAAATATTTGCGGCTAAGAGGGATGAAGTTACAGGAGAATGAAGAAAGTTACACAATGCAGAGCTGCACGCATTGTATTCCTCACATGACATAATTAGGAACATTAAATCCACATGTTTGAGATGGGCAGGGCATACAGGGCGAATCCAGAAATGCGTATATAGTGTTAGTTGGGAGACGTGAGGGAAATGCCTTTGGGGAGGCCGAGACGTAGATGGGAGAATAATATTAAAATGGATTTGAGGGAGGTGGGATATGATGGTAGGGACTGGATTAATCTTGCTCAGGACAGGGACCGATGGTGGGCTTATGTGAGGGTGGCAATGAACCTCCGGGAAAATATGGTGGCAATGGGAAGGAGAATGGTCTGCACAAGAGGGAAACAAATTACGAAATATAAAAAATACTGTTCGAGTTTGGGATTCGTCCACAAGAGCATCACGACACGAGGAGGTTTTACTCACCCGGTTGAGGATTGGCCACTGTCATCTGACACATGGCCATCTCCTACATGGCGGGCCTCAGCCGGAGTGTGATATGTGCCGTGTTCCACTTACGGTGGAACATGTTTTATTGGATTGCAGAAAATATGACCGTGTCTGCCGGCAATATGGAATTTGGCCGACACTATGTGACGCTCTTGGAAATGATTTTAATTGTACAAATGCAGTTCTCAGATTTTTATCGACTGGATAAGGTGATTTAGTTTTTTATTGACCCGTTTTACTTATCCTCCGGACCCTTTACATCCGGAGGTTACATTTGTTGTTTTATATTTGATTTTACATAGTTGACATTTCTGACCCTACACATCCGATTATTTTATAAGATTTCATTGTTTTTGAAATGTGATATGCAATTTAACTCTAGTGGCCTTAGTTTTATTATCTTATTGGTTCGTTTTGAACATTACCTAAGGTCGTAGGACTGCTCACTTTTATGATTGTTTAGAAATCACCTTGTGTGTACTGCATTTGTATACCACGTTTTACCGTGACAACGTTTTTTAGTTCTTTTAGCACTCTGATTGTTGTATTATTTGTGTCTTTGTTTTATGACGAATTTTAGATAAGGGCGCAAATAGCCACAGCAGCTAACGCGCCCTTTTTAACTGCTGCTGCTGCTGCTGCTGCTGCTACTGCTACTGCTACTGCTACTGCTACTACTACTACTACTACTACTACTACTACTTGCTACTACTTGCTACTTACTTGCTACTTGCTACTTGCTACTTGCTACTTGCTACTTGCTACTTGCTACTTGCTACTGAACCTCTGGGTTCTCTAAAAGCCATTTTGTAAATTAAGTAAGTAAGTACAAGTCCATGGTTACTAATTTGTAGAGGGTTAGGTTCTTTCTCTTCATAACTACAGTTTTAAAGTAATGTAAAAGACAAAAACAGCTAATATATTTCCAGTAGGTATTACCTCCTTATTGAGATAGCAATACAGCAATGTTACCAACGCTCCCTGCAGCCCATCCATAGTGTAGAAAAAGTAATAGTAGACTTGCTCCAGAGTGCAGTCCTCAGCACTGGGACGTTCCAGTGTAAGCAGAAATGGCACCCCAAACAGAGGCATCAGCAGAATGGTGGCTCTTGTCATTCGCCTGTAACACAATTCTTCTTTGAATATTTCATTTCAAATGTGTACAAATAAGGAAAGACATTTTCCTCACAGGGCAAGAGAGGGTATACGTCAATTCAGGAGACAGAGGAGAATTAGCTAGAGAATATAAAGTGAAACTAATCTATTAGAAATAGACTTTTGGGTATTCCACCGAGTTCTATAACTAAACTTTTCCAAGTTTTCGGAAATATCATCAGGGCAGATAGATATAATCAGAGTGGTCATCAACTCTGTTGACTCAGTGTCTTGCTATTTCAACCACACTATTACTACTACTATATCTACTAGTATAAAGTAAATTAAGTTGTGTATCGTCGTTGTTCCTGCAATAACTCCTATGTGCAAAATATAAAATTTTTCTGTAGGAAGAAAAAACACTTTTATTCATTCTATGTCGGTGGTACATAGGAGACTGTGAATTCTTACATTTTCGAAAGAAAGAAATATAATTACATATAGGAGATTTTATTATTTGCTGTATCACTATTTAAGTTAATTAATATAGCAAAAGTCTGAAATCGATAAATATGTCACATAGGAGTTATTGCAGGAACGACGACAGTATGTATTAAGGTTTATCAAGTAGGTAATATTTTTATCAATCAATCAATCAATCAATCAATCCTAGGTGGAACATAGGGCTCTCAGAAAGCTTCTCCATCTGACTCTATTCCTGGCCAACGCCTTAATCTCACTCCATGTCTTCCCCATCATTTTTGCTTCTGTGAGAACAGTTCGTTTCCATGTTATCTTGGGTCTGCCAATTCCTCTGCTGCCCTGCGGATTCCAATCCATGCCTTCCTGGTGGGGTCATCTGCAGGTCAGCAAAGTGTATGTCCCAGCCATGCCCACTTCCTGTGCTGAATTTCAAGTTCAACTGGTTTTTGTTTAGTTTTTAACCATAGGATTTCGTTGGATATCTGGACCGGCCAGAATATTTTTAATATGTTTCTCAAACATCTATTAATAAAAACTTGTAGTTGATTGATAATAGCTTTAGTTATTTTCCAGGTTTCACAGCCATATAAAAGCACGGATTTGACATTTGTGTTAAAAATTCTCAGTTTGGTATTTATTGTATAGGCAGCACTCTTCCATATAGGCTTTAGCAGCCCAAAGGCATATCTTGCCTTCTTTATTCTTACTCTCACATCGCTATCTGTACCACCATTCTGGGAGACTATACTGCCTAGATATGAGAATTCCTTCACATTTTCAATTACACCGCTGCTTAGAGTTAGAAGAGTAGGTTGATTGGTACCTATGCGCAATTCTTTGGTTTTATTAATATTGATTTGAATGCCCACCTTCTGTGCTTACTTTTCCAATTGTTGCAGTTTGGCTTTCATATCTTTAAAGAAATGAGCTAAGAGACAGATATCATCCGCATAGTCTGGGTCTTCTAGTCTACCGGAGAGCCCCCAACGGATTCCTCTAGGGGAAACATTCACCCTTCTTAGAGTAGTATTTTTACAATGTAGTTATAAACTTCTGATTGAGAAACATGTTACAAATTTGCTTCAGAAGCTTCGTTATCTGCAAAATTAAAGTTATTATATATATTTATTACTTGTTTATTCATATACTTTTCACAAAGTAGATGCGACAGTCAAATAATTATCTGAACATATTAAAAGTGAATGTAAATTTCATTTTACTTTGTTATCGCCATCTTCAACAGTATAATTTGATAGCTACGTATGAAACTATAACAGCACCAGCTATAAAGTGGGTTCCTTATCCCCTTATAAATCCTTTGTACCATCCCCGAAATGCTGTAGGAAAGCAATAAGGTGAGCAGCTACACTTTGGTCATACCCTATTACTGTAGTTTCTCCCTGGCATTTTCTGTGTCTAGGATTGTTGTTATATCCTCTATTTAAGAATGAACAGACTCCAACATGGTCAGATAACTATTCCAGCGAGTACAACAGTATTGTTTCAATGAAGACCCAAGTGTAATGCATACTTTTGAATTATGGTACATTGATTCTTCACTACATGGAAACGCATAATTACTGCACTGAAACTCCGTATGTAGCCTATTTATTTCGGTACCGGTACCGTACATCATAGTAATATGATAAAGTGTAAGTAATCACTTTGTGATTCAAGACGGCGCCATGTTCTGTCGGACCCCAGCCACTTAGTCAATCGTAATGAGTGCACCTCTGTACTTGTGGTTGGACATTTGTCTACTGTTACACATACTGTGACATGATACACAGGGGTAGGCCAACAAAAGGGAACACAGTAGGTAGAAATTAAAAATGAGAGGGATTCAATCTGACATCGGAACTTGAATCCGGTGTGGCTTAGTGGATAAAGCGCCAGCACGTAAAGCTGGAAACCTGGGTTCGAATCCCAGTGCCAGAGAAGAATTTTTCTCCGTTCTACCGATTCTTCACCATATGAAAACACAGAATTACTGACACTGCACTGAAACTCCGTATGTACTTCGGTACATCATAGTAATATGATAAAGAGTACAGTAAGTAATCACTTTGTGATTCAAGACGATGCCATGTTCCATCGCGTCTCAACCACTTAGTCAATCGTAATGAGTACATCTCTGTACTTGTTGAACATTGTGTCTACTGTCACACAAACTGTGACATGGTACACGAGGATAGGTCAACTGAGGGGAATACAGCAGGTAGAACTTAAAAATGAGAGGATTCAATCCATAATCCGATGTGGCTTAGTGGATAAAACAACAGCACGTAAAGCTGAAAATCCGGCTTTGAGTCCCGGTGCCAGAGAAGAATTTTTCTCCATTCTATTGATTCTTCACCATATGGAAACGCACAATTACTGCATTGAAACCCCATATGTACTTCGGTACATTATAGTAATATGTTGTTGTTGTTTTCTAATGCCAGGCGTTTGACAATAAAGTCATTTGACTTCTTGCACTTCAATATTTTTCAAAGATATTATCATGACCAGCCACTGAAGCACAGATTTTGAGGTGTTCCGAATCTATTTCTTGGTTTGAGTTGCACAATGGGCAGTTAGGGGACTAATATATTCCAATTCTATGGAGGTGTTTGGCCAAACAATCATGGCCTGTTGCCAGTCTAAATGCAGCTACAGACGATTTTCGTGGTAAATCGGGAATTAACTGTGGATTATGATGCAGAGAGTTCCATTTTTTTCCTTGAGATTGTGTTATGAAATTTTGTTTGTTAAAGTCTAAGTACGTAGATTTAATAAATCTTTTCACAGAGTAATATGTAGATTTAGTAACAGGTCTGTAAGTAGCAGTGCTGCCCTTCTTTGCTAAAGCATCTGCATTCTCGTTTCCCAGGATTCCACAATGGGATGGTATCCATTGGAATACAATTCTTTTATTAAGTGATATTAATTGAGAGAGCATTTTAGTTATTTCTGCTGTTTGAGATGAATATGTGTATTTAGAGACTATTGATAGAATGGCTGCTTTGGAGTCTGACAATATAACTGCATTCTTAAATTTATTGATGTGGCATAAAAGATTCCTGAGACTTTCACTTATTGCAACGATTTCTCCATCAAAACTTGTTGTTCCATATCCAAGAGATCTATAAAGTGAGAAGAGAGAGCACGTAACACCTGCAACAGCACCTTGTTCTCTGGAGATCAAGGATCCGTTGGTGTATAAATTAAGCCAGTTTTGTGGAGGGTACCTAATATTAATTGTCTCTAAAGACAATTGTTTCATTATTTCAGTGTTCACTTCTGATTTCAGTATTTCTTCTGTTAAATTTAGATTATATTCTATATATTCATAGCAATATGATACATTGGTTTTGGTGGCCTGCAACCCTTCATTACCTCAGGGATTTTATCTTTCAGTTAAGACTCGTCTAGTACATGCCTTAATACTGTATTGAGTATGTGTGTGCAGTACAGGGGAGACGTTTGTAATGTTCTAAGGCCTACACAATATTACTTCCCTGATCTGTAACAAATATGATTTCCTTCAAGTTTTCTTGAGGGACCCCTAGTTGTAGCAGCCTGGATTCTAGCTCCTCTCTAATATTAGCTCTAGTTTTTGGACAGTCGGAGAAAACAGTACACCCTAACACACATTTTCTCAGCAGCCAATCTTGTGTTATGTAATGCACTGTAAGAGACATATAGCCTAATGACGTCTTATATAGTTATCAGTCCAAATAACTGTGGTGGTCGGCAATTGTTCCCTTTAATTGCTTTAAGAACTTCTGGTATCCAACTTCCTCAAACTTTATCAGCATAGGCTTTTACATATTGAGAAACCGTAACACATGAAGGCATAACATCACGAATGTTTAAAGCGCCGTACTTGACACCCATATCAAGTCTGGCCTAAATTCAATAATCCCTCATCCTCGATTGCGGTAAATGGCCTAAGGTCTTTGGCACACAGTTCCATACATTTCTCACATATGAGCCAGTGGTGATTTCTCCATGAAAGATATGAGGATGATCCTACAGATTTTTATTTTTAATGCGTCCCGACGTAATAATTCTCTCCAAACTTCCACTTTCTGTCGTGAGTTGTCGCCACTGCACATCTCAGACCTTAGGAATACTTTCCGAGGAACCATCCAAATATCTTACAGCAAACGGTTTTTTCTAGCAGTGAAGTTAAGGACAGGGAAGGGTGCAGAGGGCGGGGTATAGCTTGAGTTTAACCGCGTTTGAGGATGTGACCGTGTATCCTAATACTACGACCCTTCTTTTGGGGTTGTGGTGTGGAAACACTGTCAGAGACTACAATGTGAATTTTCGAATACCCTTGTAGCCTCCTTAAATGCAGTTCATTGGTCATTATGTTAATTGGTTTTATATTAATTGTTGTAGAAATAAAGTTAACAGCTCCTAGAATTGAGGAAACACCGGCTAGAATAAACGAAATAATAATCAATTTAAAATGATATAATATAAAAATTAAAATGAATAAAAAACAAAATTACATAAAAATAAATAAAATAAGCTATAATAAAACACAAGAATTAACAGGACTTTCAGATGACAGGACGGCCGAAAGAATATCTGAAGTTGTATTTGATCATTTAGAATAATTTAACTGTAGCAAGAAATTAATTGTGCATGCTCTATTATTATTATTATTATTATTATTATTATTATTATTATTATTATTATTATTATTATTTAAACTTCTCTAGTTCTCTTTCCTTCTTTTTTATTTCGGCACACATGACGCAATAAACCGGAAGTCCCCATGCACTATTCATTTTCTTCTTGCAAGTATTACACTGAACATAGCCAACAGATGTTTTTGAAGTGTCTTCAATAATACAGGAAAATCTATCCCATGCTCGACTGCTTTGGGCGCCAGTATTAGTGTCTTTCTTGGCCACAACAAATTCGCCTGATTCCAATTTTTCCTTCACTTTCTTAATCTTCTCCATTATCTTTCGTCCATTCACCCAAGCAGTTAGAAGTACGAATGGCGTAGCATGAAATTTTGAGCAGGGGAAGCTAATTCAAGTTGTCTTTCATGCAATATGAGAAAACGTATTACAAAAATACAGTCTTAAAATAAATAGTAGTCAATGTCAAGTCAGCAGTCGAAGATTGCTTGGAACCTCGTAACACCAATAAGGCATGACCTCAAATGGTACGTAGTAAAATATGATTTCACTGTTTACACATCAAATAGACACGTATAGTATAACACTAGCTCACTCCCTGTCATAGTTAGAGAAATCACAATATTAACGGTCAATAGATACAGTACGTTAAGTATGCGTCTGTCTTTTGGTTGTGTCCTTCATTGACAGCAAGGGAGTCGGTCATTTGTTTTTTAGATCACACTTTTGTTCGTAAGTCAATCTTGATAATAGAATTGTCTTAAAAAATTCAAGTAAATTGGTGTCAGGAACTGCTATTTCACTCATTATTTATTATATCAGCCACAATGCACACTAACACTTCAATTGAACACAACTGACGAAAAGGGATAACTCGGAAACTACTTATTTTCAATATCAGCTAGCTTCCTGCGAGCCTTGCGACCAGGGTAGTTAGAAAGGGATGGAAAATCTGCGGGGTGGGTTACACAGAACAATGAGTGTAAGAAACCAGTCTGCTTGGAAGCTGGTGTGTGCAGGCTTCTTGTTTACTGCTGCATCATAAATCATCCTGAGCTGCCGCATCACAATATTTAACGCGTAAATATAAATTCTATTAAAATTAATAAATAATTTTGTCCATAGATTGCAGGTTTATTATGAAACTATTATTAACTGGGGAAGCTGAGCTTTTTAGCTTACATTGACGCTACGCCACTGACGAATACAGGGACCAAGCCTGTTTGAGGAGGGTTGGCGGGGGTGCTTGTGGCGACAGATATTACTGCCTCCCCAATAGGGATATCCTGAACTAGCACCAACAGATAGCGCACGTGTACTATGAGGGATGCGCTTTGCGTGTGCATTTGTTTTTCGGTATATAAACATTGAGTATATACATAGTGTATTAGTATATTAGATACTCTTAGAAACAACTAAAAATGGCAAATTTTTGTTATGTTCCTATATGTAAAAACCAGGGAAAGCTTTTTGTCTTCAATCAGGTCCGGAAATATCCTGAATATATGCTTTAAACCTTAAAAAATATAAGTAATTAAATTGCGCCTCGAAAGTTCTAGCTATTAAATAAAAGTAACTACTTCAAGTAGGTGATAGTGTTGATTACAGTTTCATTTTGGAAGAGAAAAAAGAAAAATTTATAAAAACATATGCAACCTCGACAGCGAGCTATGTTAGCTTAGATTATATGGAGTAGTTGTAGGAGGCTCCGAATTTTACGCCTACAGTAAACTCTCGATAAACTGGAATGTTTATTATCCAGGACGACCTCTAGTGAAATCCATTTCGTGAATAATGTTTTTAATGTACTGTACCCTAATTATTGAAGCCATGTTTTAAGTTCAAATTTTCAAAATCATCCCACACAATATTCGAAACTGCATGTCCTTAACCACAAAACACACTACTAATCGTGATACTATTGCGATCATATTATATCAACCTATTAAAAATTGCATTTGATCTTTCTGCAACTACAGAAAAAATACAAGGAATTCAATCTCGGTAGTCCCTTCCCTATAAAAAAAAAACACATTGGTGGCTGCATATCCTGTTTTTAGCGTACGGTTCTTAAATATTAATTATTAAAGAGGGCAATATTCACTTTCGACATATTTCCTATTTTTTTATTTGTGCATATTGTTATCAAAGTTCTCGTTTAGGTCCATGAACATTCAATTTACTCGTATTTATATTCTGCATACTGCAGATTTCCCCACCCATCTCGGGGAATCGCTCAATATTATACAGGCTTACGTTATTATTTACTGTAAATTAAATTAAATTATGAGGTAAGAAAATATTGAATTATATTAAAGTATACTAGGTTATACAAAATAACTGTAAATATAATTTTGACACGCACAGAAAACCAACAAGCGGGAAAACGTAATCAACTGTAGCATATGAAAAAACATAGCCCCACAACATGTTGCCCCGCATGGAACGCTCCTGCCATCTGACGGTAAAACTTCGCATAAGATATCCCTATAAGCGAAAGTGATGCTTCTACTCGTTTGGAAGAGAGGGGAGGTAAGCAGGAGTAACGCCAAAATGTACATGTCTAACCGTGGCGTAAGATTAATATACGTGGTATTGGTACTAGTGAGCTTTCTTACCTGACATGTCCAGACTTGGCTGTATTAATTTTCTTCAGTTTCGTAAACAAGACACGCACAATATCCAACATTAGCAGCGCGTTGATCTGAAAAAAAAAAAAAAACCAAATTCCAAGGTATTTGTACATTGCTTCACAGCTAGAATATGGAACACGTCAAAAAATCTTAATAGTACTACAAAGTATTAATAAATAGTCACAGTCTAGTTGAAATATATACAGAAGAATTTTACAATATACAGAGTGATTTATATAGAACTGACACATTTCTTTCATTAATTGTTTCAAAACGAATTGTGCTAGCGACAACTTATTATACCTAAAATGTAGAGGAATTTTGGGAGATTATTTACGTCTACAGCAAATGTTGAAAATGTCCTCCATCCTGCATAAGGCACAACTCAACACGTCGTTCCATGTTACTGGCCACTCGTTGGAGGACTCTGTTGTCAATAGCTTGAATCTCCTGTGTGATATTGTGCTTCAGATCGTCCAATGTCTGGGGACGTGTGGCGTAAACCCTATCTTTTAAGTAACCCCATAGAAAGAAGTCCGGCGTTGTCAAATCCGGAGATCTCGGTGGCCACAGGTTCCTGGAAATTATTCGGTCGTCAAAGAAACTTGCAATTAGTTCCATGGATTCATTTGATGTATGGCATGTGGCGCCATCTTGCTGAAAATATCCTTGACTCAGCTCTATTTCGTCCAGTTGCTCAACAAACTCAAAGACAAACGTCTTAATGATTTTTTGGGTGACTGCTCCAGTCGTGCTCTTACGTCAACAACAACCGTGGGATGCCTAGATGAACGATGCTTGCCCTTTTCACTCACCAGAGATCCAGTTGTTTCCAATTTGTTTACCAGTCCCAGTATTGTGTTTCTTTTGGGAGGATTGCGAACACCAAATTCTCTCTGGTATGCCCTTTGAATAGATGTAATTGAATTCGTAATCCAGTATTGCTTCACAAGGAAGAGTCGTTGATTTAATGTGTACTGCATTTTCACGTTGACACAAAATGTCGAAAACAGCTGCCAACAATAGGAATAAAGCATAAACATCTGCTCATCTAGTGCTGCCAACAATAGGAATAAAAACATAAACATCTGCGCATCTAGTGACAAGGAATCGAAACTCCAGAACATTCTGCTTAATTTAGTGCTAAAATTGGGTCAGTGCTGCCAACAATAGGAATAAAACATAAACATCTGCGCATCTAGTGACAAGGAATCGAAACTCCAGAACATTCTGCTTAATTTGGCGCTAAAATTGGGTCATTGAATGAATTTCCAACGGAATAATTAAAGAAAGAAATGTGTCAGTTCTATATAAATCACTCTGTACTAATACTAACTAGTACAACACAAGGTGTTAGTATCGATACTTAATACAAGATAGAAATATTCATGCAGTGTTGTTGAATATCATAAATTCACATATAGAATAGAAGGCGTGAGAAATTACGTACTTCTTTAATTTAGCCCTAAATAATAATATATTTTGAGTTTGATTTTTTATATTCATAGGGAGGCTGTTAAACATTTTTACTGCCATATAACGCACTCCTTTTTGATAGCACCATAGACTTGCTGATGGAGTATGAAAGACTTTTTTTGACTAGTATTTATGCTGTGAACTGTTGAATTAAATGCAAAGTTTTCACGATTACATACGAGGAAGTTTATCAATGAGAAAATATACTGACAAGCCATAGGCATTATTTGTAGTTTTTGAAAATGGTCCTACACGATTCTCTAGGTTTGGTACCTACTATTATTCTAATTACTCTTTTTTGTAGGTAGTAGGAATATACCATATGATTTCATAGACGCTATGCTAGGAGTTACACGAAAATCATCCCAGAATGTTTATTTATTGGGGAACGTCTGGTAGAATTTCCCTAGAATGTAGTATTCATATGTGCATTAGTAGATATTATAGAGATTTACAGAAAATAATATTGAACCATTAAAAGAAAACATGTCTCCAAACGTTCAAAACTTTCTGGATATGTGTAGACCAGCGATGAGCGTTTGAGTGCATTTGCCCTCCGTGCGCACGGGGTATTCCAAGTGCGAGCGCTGTAGTGTGCCAGCAGCTATAACAGATCTTACAGCTTTTAAATGAGCTAATTTAGGACTTCAGGGAAAAGAAATTCTTAATACACAATATGCTGATAGAATTGCAGCTTTTAAGAAGAAATTGCTGTTATGGATACGTCAAATGCAAAAAGGCGAAATATATCATTTCCCATTCTTATCTAAGCGCATAGAATTTTGAACAATGAAAATTTCGAAATGTATGCATGTATTCTATCCGGTCTATTAGAGGAATTTACATCAAGGTTCCACGATTTAGATTGCCTGGAAATGGATTTGCGTATTTTTGCTACATCCTCCGATTCCAACTGATTATTGATAACGTCCCCCCTTCATTATAGTGTGAATTGATTGACCTGCGATGTGGTCGAGAGATGCGAGCGAAATATGATTCAAGGTCGAGTCTTATGCAGTTTTATGACGGATTCCCAAGAGGACGCTTTCCCAATCAGCATAAGCTGCGTGAGAAAGTTTTGTGTTTATTTGGTTCCACTTATAGATGTGAACAGTTATTTTCTATTACGAAAATAAACAAATCTCAAACAAGAAATGATGGGCTTTTAAGGGCAGTTCTTCACATAGGTTGTGCTAATACAGTTTCTCCAAATCTTGAGAAATTGAGTAATATGAATTAATGTGCAACAGACATGTTTTGTTTTGTGTTTAAGGAAGTGTTTCATTACTTTGTGTTCTTATTTAGTTCGGTAGAAAGAATAACATTTTCTTTTGAAACATACAGTACGTACCGCAACTTGAATAAACCGGTTTTCGTGCACTCTAGAAGCACACTTCTCTCGTAGTACACCGTGCAAGCACAGAGTGCATAATTCTGCCCGACCCTGGTGTAGACTATTTGATCTGAAAATATATGTGTAACTCTTTCGTCGTCATCATTCGCAAGGATTAAACATTTCTTCCTGCTCCAATTTATTTCCTTTTCTGCACTTAATCATATAGCCTACATTTTTTACTCTCAAGGCTCACAGATCTTTCTATAAGTGTTAACAGTGTTCAGTCATCACTTCCTTATTTCTTCAGTTACACCATCCGATATTTGCTTGTGTGCTTGAGAACAATGAAGAGTGTGATCCCAAAATTCGCTCAGTCCATTTGGCCATTTTTATGATTTCTACATATATAGGCCTATATGATTAAATTTGAGCCCTCTACCATAAAATTTTAAGCACGTTTTCTTTCAAAACAACGTCAATATTTATTTAAAATGTTGTGTTATTGTGCATGTCACTTCAAAACTCGCTCAGTTTTAAAGGAGTGGAAAACCTATATTACGTTTCGTGATTAAATGCACGGTTAATTAAAAAATTGAGTTGGAAGTTTCAGCAGTGTGGTAACATCGCCGCTAACACAGTCGTCTTTTTTCTCGTAATAAAGATGTAAGAGTCAACGAACTCAGGTCTGTCTCTGTACGTGAGCCTCCCTCTCTCGCTACGATGTTACAATCTACTCGCATCGTTCAGTGGCTTGAAATTAGTAGTTTTTTAAATTAAATTTACACGAAAGCCGTCCACACTACTGAAATACGCCGGAAGGATTAAATAATTATTTATTAGATTTCCTGTTGATATGGATAAAAATCACGATCCTACTCGCAATAGTATCGAATAAGAGAGTATTTAGGGGGGGGGGCTTTTTTTTTCTGAGAAAACTATGAACTTTCCACCAATATGGTATTACACTTTTTTGTTACATACAACATGAGCTATTCGCTCTGAAAATCTGGAGGGTTATGTCACTTCCACTTTGTATGTACTAAGTGGAAAGAAAGTACTGATATGGTGCAGAGTTAAACTATTTATATTTTAGACGTCGATAAATTATTGAAAGGCTATTTTTGCGATCATACCGCTAAGGTGAGCATCCTCGGTCCATCGAAGATGTAGCTGTAGCCAGTAGAGTCGACTGCCCAACAGTTCATGTCGTTGTCAATTGCTGTAACTATCGTCCATGCGAACACTGGCAAAACGGCCCACGCTGAAACAACAATAAATTGATGTGTAATAGTTAAAGATCACCAATACCGTAAACATCGGTCTGAACATAATCAAGCAACATCACCTCAGCCCCCAGGTTCGCTTCTACTCTAGGAAAATTGGAGGTTAACCTTGAATCTTTCTTTGATTGTCCAACATTCCTCTGTTTGGTATTTTCCTGATTGTTTTGGTAGTTGTTTTTTTAATATAGAACGAAGTATCGAGAGTTGAGATTATGATAATGTAAAATATAAATTTAGGGATTTTCACGGATATGTACACGTTTTCAGTGCTCCTAACGCCATCTGCCTGTCTTACAGCGATTTTTTTAAAGTACCATATTGGATACATTTGTGAATTCATCCTTGTAATTGAAGATCTTCCCGGAATACGGAATAAGGGGATAACCAACAAATCTATAATGCACATTTCAGAAGAAAAGAAAATAATTTCAGGGGCATATTTCGTTAGGTCTGTAGGCATATGTACTAGCAGAACCAGGGATGTAGTGGAGATGGAGCGGAGTGGAGCGACGCTCTGGCACTATGTTCGAAGGTGGAGCGGAGCTCCGGCACTGATTTGGAATTTTAAAATCTGTTTTGACATCACAATACTTTCCCAGCTAACGATATCTTAGTTAATGTCAGAATATTTAGTGATTATATTTTCTGTGCTTCCTTTAGAAAATCGGAACAAGTTCGGAACCACTAGAAGCGTATACTGTTTTCGCTGTAAGAAAAATCCTCATGTAAACATAAGCACGTGGCTGTCATATCGTGATTGGCTACCAGTCGAAACACTCACACGACGCAGGAAAATATAGTCCGTATTTGGAAACCACAATCTTTTATTATTTGAAAATAAAAAATTGAATTCTAGTTGTTAAACACGATGAAACATATCACTTCACTCATGTAAAACGATATGTAAAAGAAAAGCTACTTTAATATTTTGTTATGTACTATGAACGCGGATGAATGCCAACAGTAATACCGAGGTAGTCTGTTCTTGTAACAAGCTGGCGACACTTGAGCTCGTAGTTCACGTAAGCACGTGGTACTGAAGTATGGCTTCTGTTATTAAACATAAGAGTGGAAAATCTCTCAAAAGCGGAGAAAAACAAATAGTTTTAAATGTATATAATAAGTTAAGTGAGTTGAATCCAACGTTACCCATTAAGCAGATCGCGTCATTAGGCTAACGTCTGAATTTACCGGAGTGTCCGTGTCCAGCATATTAATGGCGCGGAAAGAAAAAGAAGAAACAGGTGAACTAAGAACACCAGGTCTTAAATGCCATTCAACTCGTGTGGAGTCAGGTAAAAGGTTTCGTAGCAAGGAATAATAAAACCTTCAAGTTACATGAAGTTCGAGAGTTGTTAGTCTCAGGTTTATCTGAAGTGACGGCCGAGAGGTGGCAAGGTGCAATCCAACACTTGATAAAGGAGGAAGACCGCATGTTCCAACTGGAAGGGATAACTGACGCTGTTGTGGACCGTCTCGTCATAAATCCTGCCGACGATAGTTCTGACGACTCCGATTTGGAAGGAATGACTCCTTTGTCCGACAGCGATTGACCGTACACGTAAGTTTAAAATAATTTAATTACAGTAAATATAAAGTAAATGTTTCCTAAGCAAACGAATGCATAGAAGTGAGGTTAGGTCTACTTGACGAGTAACGGGAAATGTTTAACATTAACAGAATGTACAACAGTAGGCGGGGACACGTACTGAGAATCTATGGCGCGAAACAGCGGCCAATGAAGCCTCACTTCAGTCACGTGGTATTGTTTACATTAGGATTTTTCTTACAGCGAAAAGATTATAGACGGTGTATGTGGTGAGAAATGGGGGAAGAATCATTGACAGAACAACCACCAAACTAAACTTTAGTGCGCCTGCGCGAAATGATCACATTCCTAATTCACTTTCGTTTTGTATCGTATTTCGTTAGTTTTCGCGTCTTTGTACGATACGGGAGATTGTCTATGGTGTTACCGAAATGTGTTGTGTTTGTTTCCCAATTATTTTACGAAGTGAATTTTAAACAGTTAATTTACTGCCTATAACGTGACTAAAAGACTACTTGAAGCTTTTGTTTTTATCTATTGCCCTTCAGTAAATATGTAACAAAATAAAGATAGACAAAAAACGTTTACTTCTTTCTTTTCTCGTACCATTGCTTTTACTAGTGGAGTTACAAAAGCTTCATCTCCTGATATTGTTGATATCTCAAGCATATCGCTTCTATTTGATGAACCTAGTAATTCAACCAGAGATACTGTTATAAAAGATACAGACAGTTCCAGTATGACTGCGAAGAATATTCAACGCCATAATGTTCAAAATAGTGAAAGCCAAAAAGTCGGCCTGCAAAGTGAGTGGCCGAATGTATGGAATGAAGAAAATATGTGGTCAAGAAAAAAATAAGTTTATCCATGGATTGATTGTAAGCAATGTAAGCTAGGCTGTAAAGTGTGTCATGAAGAAAATACATTAGGTGCATTAAAAAAAGAGTGTATTTCTGTATCTAATGAATGGCGCTCATATTCAGTAAATTACTGCGAATCGATCAGAGCAGATCAGATCAGATCAGCTTAAGTCACTACGAAAAAAAATCACTGAACATAAGAAATCCAATGCTCATAATGTAGCACAAAAAATTATTGATACGTCTGAAAAGTAATCAATTGAAAATGTTGGCGAATAAACGAGTGCAGCCCACCGTGAAGCAACAAAAGCGAAATTTATATCAGCTTATTGCATTGCGCAGAATGATCACCCTTACAGTGACCATTTCGGTTTACTTGAGCTTCAGAAGCTAAATGCAGTAGGTATTGATTGGTGTTGCCTTGTATTCTCCTTACAGTCTTACTTTATGGCATTTCTTTCTTTGTCTTATTTTTTTTTGCATCCAAACCTTCCCCAAAGGTTAAAAACATACAGAGCTCCGGCACTGTAAAGTTTCGGAGCAGAACCATTTACCTAATTATGGTTACAAGTTTATTCAGCTATTGGATGCAGTAATTTATTGTTATAAATGAATGCTTCAAAATTACTTTTCCACCTAAGACACCTTATTTCATTAATTTGATGTTAAATCCTTTTCCCGGGAAGGTCTTTAATTATTCGCATCCAATATTATCATCTTTACTGAGAGGAATGAATAAGTTTTTTTAAATAAACATATTGTATTTATACGTAGGCCTAAATCGTGCTCTCGTACAGAGTTTATTACTATTTTCCTGAGTATTAATATTTTATCAAGACTGTTATAAAGAAAATGAATGTGCAGCCTCTATGCGCGGGAGAAGTAAAACTTCTTCAGCTTTAATGGCCGTATTCATAGACATTTTTAGCGCGGGTTTCCGGTGGATGATCAGCGTTTTTCGTATTCATAAACCAGTGTTAGCGATAGGATATGATTTGAATTCTGTACTAGTAACTGGTGGATAGCCGGGGCTAGCTTAGTACGCTCGTAGCGCGTGCTGCGAAATGTCTATGAATAGCACCCTAAATGTTTAGTAGTATTTTTAAATGTTCGTGCAATAAAAGACGATAAATTAGGGTTAAATTTAACACTTTATGCTTAATTCTCTTCAGAATTTAAAAATGAAACATTTAGTTTATCATAGCTAAAATAAGATATGACTGCAGACTTTTCAAATCACGTAGGAAAACTGTATCAAAAGTTGTCCAAGAACATGTTGTTGATTTCGGTTTCCGCTGAGGTACGACTTTTGATTCATCCCAAATGAAAGCCATTACATATTATGCGTGAACATCATTAGCTCGCTTTACGTTCAAGTATTGACTAACTGTAAGTTTTAATCCGTGGTTGCTTACTAGATTACCTGCAGTTCCGATGTAGTAGTAGAGCATGTTGGGCTCGCCTTTGAAGGCTGCCGCGATGAGGCGGTGCAGGAAGATGCCCTCCAGCAGCATGCAGGAGTACACGGCGCTGCCGCAGAGCTTGTCCAGGAAGGATAGCGTCCGGCACCACACTGAGTTCTCCTCCATAACCTGCAAGCGATTCACATACACGTCTGTACGAAGATGCTTAATAATACTCTTACGTCATTTTCAGGCAAATCTATAAAACTGCACTATTTCTCTCTGTGACTAATGCAGTAAATCCCAAAGTGGGGGTCGCGACACCCTGGAGGGATCGTGTAAAGAGCTGAGGGGGTCGTGAAATGATTTACAAAATTTAAAAATTTCTTATTAACATATATTTATTTTGCATTTAGAAGCAAACAACATTGAACATAAAAATTAAAAAAAAAAAAAATCTTTCAGCAGTTATAGTATTTATTTATTTATTTATTTATTTATTTATTTATTTATTTATTTATTTATTTATTTATTTATTTAACCTGGTAGAGATAAGGCCGTCAGGCCTTCTCTGCCCCTCTACCAGGGGATTACAACTATAATATGAACAATAAAATTACAATTAACATTAAATTTACAATTACAATTACAATAAAAATTAAAGTACGACAAGATTACCTGATTAATGAAAGCTAGACATTTTATCATAGAAGTTAAGAACAAAGAATAATTTGGGGGATATGTAGACTGGTTTAACGAAAGTCCGGATTAACTGAACTAACCTAAAGGAACAGTAGAAAGTGCATTAAAACACGTTTATTGTGGTGTATTTAAAGGACATAGGCCTAAATACACTACATATTATAGTAAAATGTAAAGCAATACATACTATTCTCCAACCAGGAGATAAACCGTGAAAGGAATGTGCTTACTATTGCGTCATCCATTGGAGCGAAGTAGATAGATAATATTAGAGGTATAACGTCAGTTTAAAAATCATGCGCTTTCCTGCATATGTTATTTTCTGTATGGAGGAATTAAAAGATCAGGAGATTAACCGTGATCTAATTTTGTAACTAGGGTAGTATAAAAATGTGTATATCAGTGTTATTGTTTGTGCTGTGAGACTTAGCCAATAGAGATACGAGTACCCATGTGTGTGTGACCTTATGACATCTTATGACATCAACATTCATTCACAGCATCACCCCGCTCCCTCTCATTCCCTGGAGACTTTCTCGTGGTTGGAGTACAGTACGTGCTATTCATATTTGTTTATATAGTTTAATTACTTTAAATTATTTAATTAATGTAAACTTGGACTTTCTTTATTTTTGATACTATAGGTGTAATATTGTAATTTTATTGTTATTCCATAGTTTTAATGTATAAAAGTAAATACTGTATTAAGGGGACACTATGGTGAAATAACGGTGAAATATTAAGAAACTCGATTTAAACATTTATTGTGGCTCTCTATTTAGACCGAGCTCAAAAATCTAATTAATTTATGTTCCCACGACTATTTTCAAGCTTTTGAGCTAATAAGAATTAAAAATTGTGAAAGTTGTGACGCAAGGAGCCTTTTCAGTGACGTCAATATAAAATACATTTAAAAAATATCATTTCAAAACGAATAGCCCTAATGGCACAAAATTTTGTACAGATGATAGTATTGTAGGTATGTTTATGTAGTTTAAAATTCATAAATTTTGGATGAAAATTGTGAAAGTATTAAAACTCACAGAAGTGTCCCCTTAAAACAAGGTTATTTAATTTTTCCAAACTTTTTTTTTTTTTTTTGCCGGATTAAGCGATGTCCGGCTTATCGCGGTCCAGATTAACGAGGTTTTACATACTGTACATTCAATGTGATGAATATGGAGACCTACACAGTAATGAAATTCGGTTTCGTGAGCCATTAAATAGTGGGAATATCATCGTGCTAACCACATTTACCCCAGTACTAGTCGATTGATCGTTCACCTTGCTGAGATATTATGTGGACTTAAGGCTGATAGTTGATTGGTCGACAGTTTCGATTTTTCTTATATCGGATCTGTTCCCTAGATAACTTTCGTCGATTGTTCACAGCAGTCCAATTGCATCTCTCGTACATTTTCCTCTCTGAAGCCAAACTGCTCTTCTTCCAACTGTTCATCCATCTCAGAATATAAACGTCAATTCAGTATTCGCAGGAGAATCTTCGCCGAGTGCTATATCAGGCTGATAGTCCTGAACTCATTACATTTCTTGGCATTATTCTTCTTGTATTGGCAGCAGTATAATCTCCAAAAAATCTTTAGCCCATTCGCCTTTCTCATATATTTCGTTGCATTTCCTTCTTGTCTCCACCTGAGCATTTCACTAATTCAATGGGGATTCCATCAACTCCTGTTGCTTTCCTATTCTTGATTTCCTTAAGCGCTAATTCAACTTCTTCCTTCAGAATAGAAAATCCTTTTTCGTTTTCTGATACGGTTGCTTCGACTTCAACAGCTAAGTCATCTGGACGATTAGCTGTCATATTTAGCTCTTCTACATATTTTGTCTATTTATTCAGTGTTGCTTGTTCGTCTGTTATTTCAACCACATGGATTTCTCATTCTTGTTCATGGAGTCCATACATTTTACTTCGCCGTCCATTAAATTGCATCTTCCTTTTCTCTCAAGATCAGGGCTGGGCAGAATTATGCACTCTGTGCTTGCACGGTGTACTACGAGAGAAGTGTGCTTCTAGAGTGCACGAAAACCGGTTTATTCAAGTTGCGGTACGTACTGTATGTTTCAAAAGAAAATGTTATTCTTTCTACCAAACTAAATAAGAACACAAAGTAATGAAACACTTCCTTAAACACAAAACAAAACATGTCTGTTGCACATTAATTCATATTACTCAATTTCTCAAGATTTGGAGAAACTGTATTAGCACAAGCTATGTGAAGAACTGCCCTTAAAAGCCCATCATTTCTTGTTTGAGATTTGTTTATTTTCGTAATAGAAAATAACTGTTCACATCTATAAGTGGAACCAAATAAACACAAAACTTTCTCACACAGCTTATGCAGATTGGGAAAGCGTCCTCTTGGGAATCCGTCATAAAACTGCATAAGACTCGACCTTGAATCATATTTCGCTCGCATCTCTCGACCACATCGCAGGTCAATCAATTCACACTATAATGAAGGGGGGGACGTTATCAATAATCAGTTGGAATCGGAAGATGTAGCAAAAATACGCAAATCCATTTCCAGGCAATCTAAATCGTGGAACCTTGATGTAAATTCCTCTAATAGACCGGATAGAATACATGCGTACATTTCGAAATTTTCATTGTTCAAAATTCTCTGCGCTTAGATAAGGAGAGAAATAATATATTTCGCCCTTTTGCATTTGACTTATCCTTAACAGAAATTTTTCCTTAAAAGCTGCAATTCTATCTGCAAATTGTGTATTAAGGATTTCTTTTCCCTGAAGTCCTAAATTAGCTCATTTAAAAGCTGTAAGATCTGTTATAGCTGCTGGCACACTACAGCGCTCGCACTTGGAATACCCCGTGCGCACAGAGGGTAAATGCACTCAAACTCCCATCGCTGACCTAGATCCTCCATTTATTTACATTTCATTCACCTTATCAGTTGTTCTTCTTAGTTCGTTGTTTATTTTCCTGTATTTTCTTCTACTTTTTCCTGTGTTGATGACTTTCCATGTTCTTCTTTCCTCTATCTTCTTCAACATTTTCCTTGTGACTCAAGGCCTCTTGATACTCATACCTTCTTCGTTTCCTATTGTTTATTTTGTTGTTATCTTTATAGCTACAGATTTTTAGAGGAGTTCGGCATTCGTTGCTATTTTCAGGTGTGGATTTTAGTATAACGAATTTCTCGCGGAATTTTTCTTCAAATTTTCTTCTTTCCTCTTTGTCCTTCAGTTTTTCCATGTCCAGTTTCTTCGTGAACTGTCTTCTCTTTACCTACTTCAAACGATATCAGTAGGACATGATTTGAGTTAATATCCGCTTCTGATATTCTTTATATTTTTAAAGCAATTTCGGAATCGTTTCTGTTCCCGATAAGAACAGCCCTACGTATTTGTCAATAAAATTAGTTTTTATCATTCTATTGTACCTCCTCCTCCTGCAAAGAAATCATTGTATCTTTGCCTACGCTCGAAACACAGTCTTTCGGGAAAGGAAAAGAATACTGTCGGTATATTTCCTGTATCAAGGTACCCACAATCATTGCAGAGGTGTAATGTCAGGCATTAAAAGAGTTAAGGAGGGCCATTCAGCCTTCAGGCTTTGTTTAATTCACAAGTGGCAAAATTTTATGATGAGAGTACCCTAAAGTTACGACAAATGTCTCAATTTGACTGGAGACCAGTGAGAAATATTTTAATGCCGCAATTTTAAATTGTGTAATAAATAAGAAGTTTGCATCATCTGCGTGGATGTTTTTTAATGGTCTAACGAAAGTTACTTTTCGGGTAGCCTTCGTGTCAAGCTATCGATCAGTTATTATTTTCTTTATTGAGCATTGAAAATATGATTGTTAATGGAAACTGAGAGAATGTTGCAAGTCCTTACCGCGTAGGTTTCACCCAGTGACTCCAGATAGACGGCGGTCTTGACTGCGATGCTGAAGGCGTTTCGGATGACAATGCAGAGTATAAGATTGCGGTGCAGCACCACCCTCGTCACCCGCAGCTTCCTGAAACAACCGCAATACCCAATGAATGAGATTGCAAGTAATCCAATTTCACCAATTCATAAATTGTTGTCGAAGATCTGGATTCGATTCTCAACAGCTCTTGTGAGATTTGGGATAAGAGATGTGGTTGTGGAATTGAATGGGTCAGGTTTCTCCTGCTATTCTTATTCCAGTGTTGAAATAAAGACATCAGAAAAGTGGACGTAAAGAGACGAGTATTTTCCTTGGACCAAAAATACAGTATGGCGTTGCTACAAAGTGGAAGTGATGTTATGAAAAATCTAGGTCTGCTACCTTCTGAAAGAATTTTCTATGTAGTACAGTTCAATGGATAAAAAATATTTAGTTCTGTAATATAATAATTCATTATTTTTATTTATTTAATACATTAGATTTGATTGTAGACCGAAAGAGCAGAAGCACGTGCTCGGGCGCAGTTCAATTATACAAAATATTTTACAAAATTGAAGAGTGCTCATTGAACACAATAGGTTAATGCTATCAAACAGAATAATTCTAGTTGACAGTAATCAGTAGATACTTTTTTCTTTTTACAAGGCCCGCTAATTTAATATACATGGTCAGTTACGTAAGATACGAGTTTTAATTATTTAGGCCTATACATACCTTCTAATTGCAATGTTAAATTCATTTATGTGTACTATATTTATAAATGCATGAAGTATATGTTTAGCGTTGTATCATGTTTTTAAATTAATCCCATTTTCTAACTTTATAATTTCCTATAGGCCTACTATTTCAGTTTCAGTGAAACACTTGCAAATGATTTGTTCTGAAGTCTTTCTTCAATACCATTGCTGGATTTTATGGAAACATCATTTTTCACATAGAATACTTCTTTGTCCGCACTGTAGGCTGAAGGCCATGAAATCCGGTGTGACGAAAATAAAATTACATGCATTTAAAATCACTACCGTAGTATATAATAAATAAACAACGTACAACGATGAAACTAGTGTCGATCGATAGAACTAGAATGAAAGTTTAGTGCATGGCGGAAGCTAGCGCGAATGGCCTTGAACGCTTTCTGAAGACGGTGCGCAAATATGTTAGAAATATTACACTTCCTCATGACTCGGCATTCATCTCCTAACTATAATCGCGTCGCTCTTATTTCTGGCAGCCAATCACGTTGCAGGTCGGCTACATTTAAACGTGTGCGTCTTGTCATTCGCTGCTGATGACGTTATGCACTTCCTAAGGCTCGATAAATACTGAATATAATCGCCTGCCATTTTGGTTCTTTCATTGGCACACGAGGACGCTATTTGTCGCACCGTTAAACATTATCATGTTATAGTTCCTATGACAGTCGATCAATTGCGTTGTAACTTTTAGGATTCATAGATAAATGTTGACGGTAAGCGCAGAAAAAAATTATAAATCAAAATCTTTTTTGGAAAGTGAGAAAAAAATTATTGACTTCGAAGTGAGCCGTCCAAAATTTACATTGACATGATAAACGACAAACTTTTTTATTTTTCAAGTTAGATAGGGGTCAAAGAGAAACAAATGTTTAGAAATAATGAAAATTACTTTAAAAGTGACTGCTATTCAAAATTTTTACTGGTTTGCGAGTTGCGGCAAGTTAAAGAAATGCGTTTATTTATTTATTTAATTATTTATTTAATTATTTATTTAATTATTATTTAATTATTTAATTATTTATTTATTTCCTGGCGGACTTTCGTATGTAGAGTGACAACTTTTGTCGGTTAAAACTACGGATTTTGATAGAAATCATCTCTCTGATTTCAAATTTGTTTTCAAAATATTTTCATTGCTTAAGGTTTTCGAGTTAACCGTGAGTTCTTAAATGTCATTAAACTCTTTGTAGCACATGAATAATATCTACGCTGATGAAACACTAGCATGATATAATTTGAAATTGAGAAAAATGGAAAGAATGTCATAGTAGTAAATGCCTTTGACGTACAGTACAGTAATTACAAAATGGAGTAATGTTGTATTACTTTTCATGAATCATGTATTTCAATACAGAAAAATTCTAATGGATACTGTATATAAATCAAAATTAGTATAGGCTATCCGCCTAGTACGCGGTACCGATTAATAAGTTAAGTGCAGAGTGCAAACTCTCCACGTGCGTTCGGCACAGTCTGTTAATATGGAAATTAGGAAATTACTTTTAGTTACTATGAACATAGACATTGAATTATATAAAGTAATGAATTTTTATAATACCTTGTTATTGATTAGTCGGATTTTTTGCACAGGAGTAATGTGGAGGTACATAAACATTTGATAATTTTATGGAAATAAAATTGTATTACGCAGTCGTGTTAATTGTAGTTACTGCCTGCGCAGTCCACTACGCTACAGTATAGACTCCGATCTCTACAGTGACAAGTGTGACTGTTCATTATATTCATACTAGTGGCTTGTGCAGCAAATGCTGCTGCAAACTAAGTTCGTTAGACGTTCAAATAAAAATTTTTCAGATTTATTTTCAATGAAGAATACTTGACATTTTGATAGTTATTTGCTTCCATAATAATGAAACATACTCCCTCTGAATGGGTTTTTTAGGCCACATACTTTTTTTGAACCTATCCACCTTCAGTTTCTGAGTTTCAACGCGGAAACGCAAGTATCAATGTCAGGACGATAGCAATAGCTGTTTCAGGTCATTGTGGATTGTAGGCGAAAGTTAAAAAAAAAATGTCAGGTTTGCTAAGTTTTCGAACAATAGCATTTTGCTGCATGTAGAACTTGAAATATAGAGCGTAAAATAATTTTATCCTACTAAGAGATTATGCTGAAATGATCTGGAGACTACAAAATTTTCTAGCTCTTATTTTATTAGTAAGTAATACCTTTTGGTCTTTCCTTAGGAACTGTATTTTTTGCGCTCTCTAGAGCCAATACTGAAGACAATGACACATATCAAAATCTACACTACACCGCCATGAAGTATATGAAAAAGACCCAACCCCATTTGATTAAAAACTATAAAAATATTTGATTTTTAAAAACAATATTATTATATTACGAAGTTTTGTAGTTATATATAGCCGCCACTCAGTAAATTATAAAAATGAAGATCTAAATTAAGATATTCTCTACATTTACTTACATAACCTCAAAACGTGTCACTTTCATGTTATCAATATAGCATTAATATTATGTATAATTAATGAAAAATAGACGCATCATGACATTAACCATAATAATATGTCATTTCTAAAATGTTAATAATGTCATCAAACCACCTCAAGTTTCGTAGATTTGAATATCCAATACACAGCTGTACTCACAAAATTATACACTGCGGAATGAGACCTGTAAATTATTTTTAATAATAAATTGAATTTGAGCTCTAAATATGTCGGCAATCCTGCAGGTCATGGCCTTCGTGTAATAGCCTATTGTTTATTGTAGTGTGTGTTTTGTTTTGTTCTGAAATTCAATCAAGTCGGCCGTGATTCAATAAAATTAGTTCTCAAAACTGACAACAGATGGATTTTGGAAAATAGGAAAATTGACATTTCACTGAAAACTACTATTTTTCCGAAAAACTTTGAATGCCAGGCATGAAAGTGAGGGGTCACTCATTAAAATCCGTTCAGCCGTTTTCCCCTAATTTCCATTACCAGTTCAAATTATATATATATATATATATATATATATATATATATATATATATATATATATGATTTATATACTTAGGCAGTACAGGAGAGAAAACTTTGTAGGGTTACGAAAGAGCGAGACGAGTCTCGGCATTGTATGCGAAATGATGTAGGTTATGTTCGGTTGTGACACAGGTTCTGTTTGCATGACATGCAACAGTACGGCCTAAAGGAAGACGCCCACTTTAGGCAGTTAATATTAATTCTGTGAGAATGGATTTGTGTTAACGATAACTCAGGGACTCTCGTACTGTAAATACAGCAGTCAGCATGAGTACATACAACAGCAAGTAAGCAGTGTTGCCAATTCAGCGATTTTCCCGCTAAATCTAGCTTTTTTTGATAACCATCTCGCGGGTAAAATTATATTATCCCGCTTAGCGGGAATACTAGCGGTTTTTAATCTTTAAAGTTTCTGAAATGAAATTCATATTAGCATTATAAGCGGCTTTCATAATTACATTTAATTCGTTCAGTGTGTGTTTTGTGAAATAATGGATGTGTTAATGTAGTGATAATTCCATATTATATATTATGTTACCGTTAAAACCCGAAATCCGTCAAAACCACTTTCAACTAGTAAAAATTAGTTTAAGCAAACAAAGATAGATAGAAAGTGAGTTTTCGTATGATCTAGATTCAGTGTCAGGTTAGGTTTGGTTTGTTTAGGTTTTTGTTTGGTAAAAGCCTAAAAAAAACCTAAACAAACCAAACCTGACCTGTCATTGATTCTAGATCTTACGAAAACTCAATTTCTATCTATCTATATTTTAAAACTAGTTTTTACTAGTTGAAACTGGTTTTGTCGAATTTTGGGTTTTAACGGTAACATATATCGTGCAATAAGAATTTAAATATGTTGTGTCTGTTAACTGTGATAAAAGTGTTAAAAATTGCTTTATAGCGCCACATTGGCAATAATAATACTTGTAGTGTGCAATATTCGCTACATTTGCGAGCGGATGTCGTTACATTGGCGGGTGGATGATCTATCTAGACCGTTATTATTATTATTATTATTATTATTATTATTATTGAATAATAACTATACATTAAAATCTAGAGATATTTGTTAGAAAATCGCGGGTTTTCGAAAGCCATCTAGCGGGATTATACGAACAACTGTTGGTAACACTGCGAAGTAAGGTAGCGAGAGAAGCTAAGCTCTCTGAGAGAGGCTGTTCACCGTCGCTGTGATAACTCCTGCATTCTGAACGTATTACTAATCTCTGTTAATGATATTATCATATTTCACTTGTCTAAATTATCAGTAACTATCAGCATCTAGATAAAGAATTGCGAACTAATTTCTAGCGCTTACATCAAGAATGTCAAAACGCCTGTACTATGTACTCATACCACAAGCTACACAAATCCTCCAATGTTCACTGTTTAGCAAGATAAAGTATACAATCATCGCTCTTAAGGGGTTAGATACAGCTTACAGCAGTAAAATCTTTGGAAATGTTTAACATTTTTTCCCTCCATTACTGTATTTTGTACAATAATGAAAACTGGTATGTATAAAACACTGTCCTTCTGCTATATGAAAAAGAATATTTTTACGATTAAAAAAATATTTATATACAAGGATATCATTTTATTTTTACTTCATGTACCTGAGTTGTTTAATGTACTTCCCTCCCACCCCTTCTACTACCTTCTACCCGTCCTCACACAGAACCAAGGCCGCATATGCAGTCAGAGACGTTCGGTCATAGTAGGCCTAAACAGTACTGAGTGAGCGAGTACAGCTCGTTCCAGAAATATGGTCGCATTTTCCAGTGAAGAAAGAGCATTCATTATTGAATCATGGGTATTTTCGCACAGGTACTGTTACGTCGTTTGGTTACGTCGCATCCCGGTTTCCCTCACCCATTTCTACTGGCCTCTCTGTAAAGGCTAGTGGCTACGTAATATTACACAGAAATATTTAAAATAATTTAAATAAAAGGTCCTCGTTAAGCAACTAACACATGATTTTCCCCCTTTCTATGACCCTGCGACATAACCACTTCAACGGACAATAGGTAGCATATATGAGTAAATTTATCTGTGCAGATCGGGCAGAAGTGAAGATTGAATTTACAGTATGTAAGATACTCTGTTATAGAGTAGGTAGAGAACTATTTCAACATGAGCAGGATTATGGCTCCCCATGTCGCCTGATTTGAGTGCTTTGCATTATTTCTTTTGGGGTTATTGTAAAACAATTATGTTTACTAAACACCCTACAACAACAGAAGAATTAAAGAATTACATTCAAGAAACAATGCATTCTATTTCCAAAGATACGATTGAAAACGTCTTCGATAATATGCACAAAAGAATTGAAGCCTGTATCGAAATCAACAGTCACCATTTTCAACAGTTTGTTTAAATATCCAGATCTTGATTATTTTTCAATTTAAATGCACTTTCCACATTGTATGTTAATGTGCTGTACACAGTATAAGTCCGCCTGGATATTTCAGTTATTTAATAAAAAACACTTATTGTTAATGCTGTATCATATTTAGAGTAAACAGAAACCGAACGAAAATTATAAAAATCAAAATCGTAATATTTACTAGTTTACGTAAATAGATGTACTACTTTTCTTCCCTCCTATACCTAGTAAAGTGATTTGTTTTTGTTTTACGTTAGTGTCATCAAATACCGATCGTGGAAGGGGTAACAAACAGTGTTTTCGATCCTCAACCGTTAATTCAGAGGTATAGCTAGGTTAATATTAGAAATATTAGTAAAAATAAAATGATGTCCCTGTATATTTTGTAACGCTTGAAACTCAAATTCGAAAGGTTTCGATTTCAAACCCCGTGGTAGACCAGCCTGAGGTTTCGGGTTCGATCCGAGCCAGGTCGATGGCATTTAAGTGTGCTTAAATGCGACAGGCTCACGTCAGTAGATTTACTAGCATGTAAAAGAACTGCGGGACAAAATTCCGGCACACTGGCGACGCTGATATAACCTCGGCAGTTTCGAGAGTCATTGAATAAAACATAACTTTAACTATTAGCTGTTGATCCTGAATAGGGCCTCACTTTAGCTGCAATGTTTGGGTTTTGATTGTGGGTAATGAAAACAACGCCAGACGGTAAGTTGATTTGTTGGCTTCCTAAGCCTCGCATGAAGATAAGATTACGCAGCTATGACCAGGAAACTGAGCCCCTTTCTTTTATAATATTCTCATCTTTATATACTGCGTACATTTTTCGAGCGTAAATAGCATATTCCACGTTATTTCAACGTAAAGGAACAAGCGTTTACCATAGCTGGCAACGCGGGCTGGCGGATAGTAAATAGGATTGGACAGAGCCTTCAATATAGCCCACCTTCATATTCCTTTAACGGTTGCTTTCAGTATATTTGTTTTATATACAAACTCCGATTACGTTTGTATAAGGGGAACTACCTCTTGTTGGGTGTGCAATTAGACAAAATTAACAACTTTTCTCCTACATAACAGATTTTCATGAAATTTCATACAGTAGTTACAGGTAGTATACAGTCAACTTCGGATATAGTGAACCTCTGCGGACCAGCATATTTCGTTCACTATATCCGAGTTCACTAACACCGAAGTGTGTGTTTTATACTATTGACGTTGCTATACATATAATATTTGGCGGGGCTTATGTGAGGGCGGCAATGAACCTACGAGTTCTTTAAAAACCATAAGTAAGTATCTATATATATAATTTGAACTGGTAATGGAAATTACGGGAAAACGGCTGAACGGATTTTAATGAGTGACCCCTCATTTTCATGCCTGGCACCCAAAGTTTTCCGGAAAAGTAGTAGTTTTCAGTGAAATGTTAATTTTCCTACAAAATTATCCTATTTTCCAAAATCCATCTGTTGTCAGTTTTGAGAACTAATGTTATTGAATCACGGCCGACTTGATTGAATTTCAGAACAAAACACACACTACAATAAACAATAGGCTATTACACGAAGGCCATGACCTGCAGGATTGCCGACATATTTAGAGCTCAATTCAATTTGTTATTAAAAACTGATTCTGCAGTGTATAATTTTCTGAGTACAGCTATGTATTGGATATTCAAATCTACGAATCTTGAGGTGGTTTGATGACATTATTACCATTAGAAATTAAATATTATTATAGTTAATATCATGATGCGTCTATTCTTCATTAATTGTACATAATATTGATGCTATATTGATGACATGAAAGTGAAACGTTTTGAGGTTATGTAAGTAAATGTAGAGAATATCTTAATTTAGATCTTCGTTTCTATAATTTACTGAGTGACTGCTATATACTATAACTACAAAACTTAAGTAAGATAATAATATTGTTATTAAAAATCAAATATTTTTAAACTTATAAACCAGTGGGGTTGGGTCTTTTTCATATACTTAATGGCGGTGTAGTGTAGATATTGATATGTGTCATTGTCTTCAGTATTGGCTCGAGAGAGCGCAAAAATTACAGTTCCTAAGGAAAGATAAAAAGGTATTACTTACTGATAAAATAAGAGGCCTAGAAAATTTTGTAGTCTCCAGATCATTTCAGCAAGATCTCTTAGTAGGAGAAAATGATTTTACGCTCTACATTTCAAGTTCTACATGCAGCAGCTATACGAAAATGCTATTGTTCGAAAGCTTAGCAAACCTGACTTTTTTTTAACTTTTGCCTACAATCCACAATGACCTGAAATAGCTACTGCTATCGTCCTGACATTGATACTTGCGTTTTCGCGTCGAAACTCAAAAACTGAAGTTGGATAGGTTCAAGAAAAAGTATTTGGCCTAAAAAAATCCATTCAGAGGGAGTGTTTCATTGTTATGGAAGCAAATAACTATCAAAAAGACAAGTATTCTTCATTGAAAATAAATCTGAAAAATTTTTATTTGAACGTCCAACGAACTTAGTTTGCAGCAAATGCTGCAAACTAAGTTCATTACAGTAGAAGTTCAAATTCAAATTTTTCAAATTTATTTCCAGTGAAGAATACCAGACATTTTGGAAGTTATTTGCTTCCATAATAAACATATTCCTCTGAATGGTTTCCTTCATGCTAAATACTTTTTATTGAACCTATACATCTTCAGTTCTTGAATTTCAATACGAAAACGCAAGTAACAATGTCAGGACGATCTGTCGGTTTTTCATGTGGGAGTGAAGCAATAGGTCATTGAGGATTGTAGGTTAGAGTAATGAAAATATCAGATTTGCCATGTTTTCCAACAACAGACACAGCGTCTTGTATAGCTGCTGCATGTTTCGTGAACTACCTCGAAATGTAGAGGGTAGAATCATTTTATCCTGCCAAGTATCTTGCTAAAGTGATCGGGACACTACAACATTTTGCAGGCCTCTTATTTTATCGGAAAGTAACACCTTTTGGTCTTCCCTTAGGCATTATCATTTTTGTGCATCCTCCAGACAATACTGCAGAGAATCACACATATAAATATCTATATCACTTACTTACAAATGGAGGTTCATTGCTGCTCTCATATATAAGCCCACTATCGGTACCTATCCTGAGCAAGATTAATCCAGTCTCTACCATAATATCTCACCTCTCTCAAATTCATTTTAATATTATCCTCCCATTTACGTCTGCCTCCCTTAAGGTCTTTTCCCTTCAGGTCTTCCAAGTAACACTCTATATGCATTTCTAGATTAACCCATACGTGCTACATGCGCTGCCATCTCAAACATCTGGATTTAATGTTCCTAATTATGTTAGGTGAAGAATACAATGCGTGCAGTTCTGCGTTCTCCTATAATTTCATCCCTCTTAGCCCCAAATATTTTACTAAGCATCCTATTTTCGAACACCCTTAATCTCTCTTCCTCTCTCAAAGTGAGAGTCCAAGTTTCACAACCATAAAGAACAACCAATAGCATAACTGTTTTATAAATTCTAACTTTCAGCTTTAAACACCTACACTACACCACCATTAAATATAATATCGAAAAGACCCATACTTCTTGATTAATAACTATAAAAATACACTATTTCATTTTTTATAACAAAATTGTTATCTTATGTAAGTTTTGTATAGACTACTATATAGCCGTCACTCAGTAAATATTACAGAAATGAAGGTCTAACTTCAAAAATTCTCTACGTCTACTTATATAAACCCAAAATGTTTCGCTTTCATATCACCAATACAGCATTAATCTGCATGATTAGTAACAAAACTCACATCATGGCATTCACTATAATAATATTTCATTTTTAATGGTAATAATGTCATCAAACATTTCTAAATTTTGTAGTTTTTAATATCCAACACACAGACAGCTCTACTCAGAAAATTACACACCAGAGAATCTGACTTGTAAATTCGTTTTAATAAGTCATGAAGTTTTAATATCCAATATTACAGAAACGTTCTGAAAAAGTTGCACAAATGAAGATCGACATATTGGAATTATGATGTCAGAGAATCTGAGCCATCTCAACTCTAAATATGTCAGCAATCCTGCGGGTCGTAGCCTTCGTGTGATATTGTTTATTGTAGTGTGCTTGTGTTTTGTTTTATTCTGAGAACTCATTAGGCTGTACAAGGAAGCGAGTATCAAGTCGGCCGTGATTAGGCCTATGTATTTCTCAAAACTGACGACAGATGGATTTTGAAAAATACGAAAATGATGTAGGAAAATTGACATTTCACTGAAAACTACTACTTTTCCGAAAAAATTTGGGTTCCAAACTTCAAAATGAGGGATTATTTATTAATATCCGTTCAGCCGTTTTCCCGTAATTTCCATTACCAGTTCAAATTATATATATAGATTAATGTCCACTTGGGACAGACCACGTTCAATATCAGTACTAATGTTCTATTTATCTTCCAATTTAAACACTTTACGCTTCGACATCCTGATGTTCGCAGTTCGAAACTTGAATCTAATTTGACCATGTAGTAGGCACTGACCGATTTCGCAATTTATTTACGTAATAAAATGGATTCTTGCTCATCCATTTACGTGGAAACAGTTGGCATCATTGACTAAATAACAGAACGACAATGCGATAAATTGATAGTGATAAATCGAGCTGCAGAAATTATCGCGATTGGTTGAAATTCAAAATTTCATTACACTTTATTGGCCGAAAATGGAATGATGTCATATAAACGAAATAGTCACAGATATTGATAAAATATATTACCTTATTCTTGTCAAAGAACTATGACAGTGTAATTCCAGCCTTACATCAGCTGAGCGACTTTTATTATGCTAATCAGCTGTCTTAGATAGGTTGCATACAGGTCATAAACGATACGCTACAATGTTATTATATTAGAGTACTATAGGTATCGCTTGTGTTCGTTAAAACTGTGACTAAACAGGTTCACAGCAATACGACAGATAGGCCTATCAATCGCACTGGTTTAACCAGTTTGGTCACTTCAATACAGTTTTAACACGCTCAAGCGAAACCTATTGTCTGAGATAATAATGACGTATCGCTTACGACCTTCAGATATGGATCGTATCATATCTTCCTAGTGTGCAGCCCGCATTACACTAGCTTTGACAGCGTTTTTACCAAAATCGATCGATCACGGGCGAAACACTTCCCTTATCAATAGTTTGTGGAAGCTCCAGTGTTGCCAGAAATCCACTGTGATTTTTCTACAAAGAAGCATAAAATTTCCCACATAACTGAGATTCTTCCCACAACCTAAATAAATACCTATGCACACTTGTGTGCGTTCTGTGTGTTGTAAATAAACACATATAATAGTAATAAAAAGCACATAAGTTATTCATTACAAATGCGGCTCACGACAGGAAGAACTTGGCTGTGAGATCAAACTGCGCATGCGCGAACTTGGTTAATAAAAACCTAGACAGTCCACATCTGTGAGGTAAAGGCTGGTTCACAATAAACCGGAAACGAGAATCGGAACGAAAACGAAAACGGTAAAATTGTTAAAATGTGTAGCTTACATTTAAATGTGAGCATTCACAATTAACGAAAAGCTTGCGGGAGCCCAGCATCGGGAACGGAGAGTTGGCCAAGTTTCAACTTTGGCGTTCACGTTTCCGATCACAGCCCACTAGATTCATTCTATTGCCATCTAAAAGCTATTTTTTCATCATATATTTTGTAGCAAGAAGACCGTAACATAACCTATGCATTATTTTGTTCTGTGCTGTGCATCATGGAGCAAGTTTTATTTGATGAGATTCTAATATTGAGTGTTGAGGAAAATCCTCACGTTTATGATAAGCGGCGCGTCTCGTATAAAGATGAGAAAATGAAGGAGAATACGTGGCTTTCAATAGCTGTATCTTTGAACACCGATCGTAAGTGAATCATATTTTGTTACTGTATTGGTTGTATTACACACTACTGTACATATTCATGCTTCAGTTCAATAACTACTGTTGTGTTCATTTTTGTTCTATTACAAATGTTTCTTCTCTAATTATTTTACGTTATGGTAGACTTAAAATAGGTTGTGATAATAAAGATGCATGGGCATATTTATAGTACCGTACCTAATGAAATGTTTCAGTTGAAATTTCGAAGTTGGTTAACCTGTGTTTATGTTGGCTGCTTTGTACTCAAGAGAGAACGCCATTAGTCAATTATACACAAATAACATCAGAATGCGTAATATCGACTTTACGTATCGTTATTGACATGTATATCGATATGCATAGCCGTCTACGTTCTCGGTTTATTGTGAATAAAAAATTTTCATATTCACGTCCTCTGCTTCTCGTTTCCATTCTGGTTCTCGTTCCCGGTTTATTGTGAACCAGCCATTACGGTCAGCGCGTCTGGCCGCGAAACCAGGTGGCCCGGGTTCGAATCCCGGTCGGGACAAGTTACCTGGTTGAGGTTTATTCCGGGGTTTTCCCTCAACCCAATACGAACAAATGCTGGATAACTTTCGGTGCTGGACCCCGGACTCATTTCACCGGCATTATCACCTTCATTTCATTCAGACGCTAAATAACCAGAGTTGTTGGTACAGCGTCGTAAAATAACCCAATAAAAAACCTAAACTAACCAAACCTAACCTTCGTATACGCAAGATGTATAACCGGAGTACGAAGGAAGGTTCTTGATTTGATCTGGAATGTACACGCGGAAATAAATCCAGCTAAGTATCACGTTGCCACTGCATGAGAAGTTCAAGCATGCGCAGTTTGACCTAACAGCCAAGTTGTTCCTGTCGCGAGACCCATCTGTAAAAACAGGCCTATAATAAATGTAAATAAAAATATTATCACTCACCAAATCTAATACAAAACATCTGAATCCTGAGGCCTCAGACAGGTGTTGCGACCTTGAATGAACAGCAGTGCAAGCCTTTAGCTTTAAAAGTGGATCGTATTACAGCAACTCCGCCGAGATCCTCCTCACCTAATCTGCAATTTTTCTCAGTTTATGTATGTCAGCAGTATTTTATTCGCGTCTAAATTTCACACGTTTTTTACATGTTTTCTCTTTTTTTTTACCTTTTTCCCACAAAACAAAATGTTTGCTTATTTTCCCCTCGTCTGTGGGAAATTTTCCACAATCTGGCAACACTGGGAGGCTCCCAGCTCTGAATGCTGAAGTCCTTACTTGTAGCTGAAGAAAATAACGACTGCTGGCAGCGACAATCCAATCGACACCGCCAGGAGAATCACGTGGTATGAAGTCCTGTTTCTCATCATATTGATAGGCTCTCCGGAGCAGGGCGCGTACGAAAAAGTGGAGAAATTCCATCTTCCTGTATCGAGGCAATCCTTGTAGTTGTATTCTGCCAAAATACATAACATAGGTTACAGTCTGATATTAGCGATATAAAGAAGTCAGAGTAGTTGAACTAAAAATGAAAACTACAAAAGTGAAATTATTAGACATAGATGCACCTAAACGGTCGACAGACGGAAAGACATGTTGTAGGATACGTCGTACTAGAAGTTGGACATAAATTTGTTTAGACATATCGTTTGCTGTTTTTTCCACAAACGTAAATAACTGTAGTTCGACAGGTAGTACGAGTTTAGTGATCGCTAGAGACAGTAGATTTACCGAACTGACTTATTTACTTATGGCTTTTAAGGAACCCGGAGATTCATTGCCGCCTTCACATAAATCCGCCATCGGTCTCCTGAGCAAGATTAATCCAGTCTCTACAATCATATCCCACCTTCCTCAAATCAATTTTAATATTATCCTATCTACGTCTCGGTCTCTCCAAAGGTTTTTTTCCCCCCGGCCTCCCAACTAACATTCTATATTCATTTCTGGATTCGCCCATACGTGCTACATGCCCTGCCCATTTCAAACGTTTGGATTTAATGTTCCTAATTATGTCAGGTGAACAATACAAGGCGCACAGTTCTGCGTTGTGTAACTTTCTTCTGTAATTTCATCTCTCTTATTTAGCCCCAAATATTTTCCTACGCATCTTATTCTCAAACATACTTAACCTCTATTTCTCTCTCAAAATGAGAGTCCAAGTTTCACAACCATACAGAACAAACGGTAATATAAAAGCTTATAACCGAATAATAACACGCATTTCTCATATTTAATCTACGTTTAATTTCCTCCCGAGTGTCCTATATATTTTTTACTGTTGCTCCAAGATATTTGAATTTTTCTACCACTTCTACGGATAAATTTCCTACTTCTATATTTTCATTTCGTACAATATCCCGGTCAAGAGACATAATCATATACTTTGCCTTTTCGGGATTTACTTCCAAACCTATCACTTTACTTGTTTCAAGTAAAATTTCCGCATCTACAAGCAGCTGATGTAACTCGTTCAATTCCAAACTCTCTCTGTTATCATGGACTTTCCTAATGACATACTCCAGAGCAAAGTTAAAAAGTAAAGGTGATAGATTTACCTAACTATTGGACAAAAGTTTAAGAATCTATAAATGACGGGGGTCTTTAGATAAATTCTATATTTTTTACAAAAAATCACGAAAATGTCTCATAATATGTAATGTCGCTTTTATTTCGCAGAACCATATACATTTTGCATTTGTATATAACTTCACTTTTTATGGCGGATTAGAAAACTGTAGTAATATACTTAACATAGTTTTAAGCATAACATTATTTTGACAGCATTTGGGCACATTTTCCACTTACCGTTATTGTGAAAATCTACCATCTGTACTGATCGTTAAAATGTGAATGTTTTCCGTGTCGTGGTGTTCACGGAGTAGACGGGAACGGAAAAACAAATATCAATGTATACCATACCATCAAAGAAGAAGAAAGCTACGATTCTTGCGGTAGTGTTTTGGTGTCGCAAGGACAGTTTGTTAAAGAGAAATATGTACTCTCATATGAATTTACTATGAGAGGATGCGAAACTGAACAGTAAAGAATGAAGTTGTTAGAAGTGGTGTGATTTGTAACAATTCTTGTGATAAGTGCGTAAGAATAATGTAGTTTTTAGTTAAAAATTGAAGAAAAATCTGTACAAAGCAACTAAGGAATTAACAACACATTTTTGATTTCAGAATTCTAGCCAATTAAAGAAATAATATTCTAGAATAGTTCATTCTCTATTTGTAATATTCTTTTGTGCGAGATCGTGCGTATTTACTTGGTTTCCGCACAAAACCAATCCGCGGTAAGTCTAAAATTCCACATCCAGTATTCCCAACCTAACACACATAACAATTTCCCTCTTCTTACCGCTTAAGTGACATATTGACTTTACTGCTTTATGCTTTTAACATATTATTTTTAAAGACGTTCAATATAGTAATAATTATGAATTGGAAACTTACCACTGCAATTTCACCCAAATTGCACTGTTAATTATTGTTTTTAAATATTTGCAAAAATTAAGTAAACTCTAAATCATTACATAACCTTACCGTTTGTTTTAAGTTCGCATTTATAGACTGGGGGGGGGGAGACAGACGTATATCATGGCCTGCTGGAGTATAGTAAACACAGAAAACATTTTAAAGCAACAATGTTGAAGATAGATTTTGTTTTGCAAATTTGCCGTCATTGAACAGAAACCAAGATGGAGATTTCGTTGCAACTAATTATAAATTCCTCTTTCAGGTATGTAATAAACGATCTTCGCACAAAATAATGCACGATACACGAGCGGTATGTTTTCTTTCAATTCTCGGAAATTAAAAAAGCTCAACTACGTTTCGCTTTTTCAAACGTTTCCTCGAACATGAAAACTTCAACATACCGCTCTTGTAACGCATATTACTATTACACTTGAAAAAAAAAAATACAAAAGGTAGTTTACAAACAACTTCAAATTAGTGTAATTTTGGAAATATTGAGAATAGGACCCATGTTTATATAACATATTTTGCTCAAAATGTCTTCGAAAATAAGTTCCGTAAGTGACGGTAACGTCCGCACCTGTGTAGTAACGATTTATTTATTTATTTATTTATTTATTTATTTATTTATTTATTTATTCGTTCATTCGTTCATTCGTTCGTTCGTTTATTTGTTTATTTGTTCGTTTATTTGTTTATTTATTTTTTATTTGTTTATTTTTTATTTGTTTGTTTATTTATTTATTTATTTATTTAACATGACAGGCAAAGCCCAATTACAATGTTCAAGACTGACCACAGTATAAAGTATATCTTCTTTATACTGTGGACTGACAAACTAATTTATAAAACATAAACAAGGAAAAGGAAACATACATTTATTAAAAACTGAAACAAAATAGAAATAAGAGAAAGAAAAAAAGAGAAATTGAAATAAGGTGTGAAAGTAGCTTCAAATTAACTAACAACAATATTCTGTAAAATATGGTAACAAATAAGTATGAATCTAGAGAAATTCATATTGAAAATATCAACATTCGGATGAGGATGTAATTTATTGTATAACTGTAACATTTGGAAAGCTGGGGAATTTTTGTGGGATTCAGTATTTGTCCTTGGAATGTAAAATAAATTTCGAAATTTTGTATTAAGCTTAGGTGCATATAATGTTATATAATAAAGTAAACCAACACAGCCCAACTTATTGTTAATAATTTTATAAAGAAAGTTTAAAGATTGACAATTTCGTCTAATTTGCAAACTAGTGAAATGGAAATGTTGAAGCATTGTAGCATAACCCTCATAGGTAGGATAATCATTATAAAGTCTGTAATATAACAATTTTAGAAATTTATTCTAGTAACAGAATATATTTGTTACTAACTGGGCTCCAATAACCGCAGCATACTCTAATTTAGATCGAACAATGGAATTATACAAAATTATTATAGTTTTGACTTTAAATTTACAAGAATTTCTCATAACAAAATCTAAACTTTTATAGGACAAATTTATAATATTATTAATATGACTATGAAATGTAAAATGACTCCTAAATAATATACCTAAATCTTTATGTTAATTTTCTGCTGGTAAAACTGTTGCTTCTATTTTGTATGAAAATTTAATTGTATTTTTCAATCTAGCGCGTCTGATCGCAAAACTAGAGAGCCCGGGTTCGAATCCCGGTCGGGGTATGTTACCTGGTTGAGGTTTCTTCCGGGGTTTTCCTTCAACCCAATATGTGCAAATGCTGGTTATCTATCACTGCTGGACCCCGGATTCATTTTACTGCCATTATCACCTTCATCTCATTCAGACGCTAAATAACCTAAGATGTTGATAAAGCGTCGCAAAACAACCTAATAAAAATAAAGTGGCGCTACCTACTCGTGATTCATCCTATATAGATGGAGTTCATAATGTAATTAATATTTGAACTTACGTTGACACGATGGCTGAGTACCGGAATAGACGTAGTAAGGACAAGGCTGAGACTGGGTGGTTTCAATTGGAGTCTTATCGAAGCAGGTCCACCCGTCCCATGTTGTAGGACAGTAACCATCAACTGAAAAAGATACACGATGTAGTGCAACATACAAAAGATGCTGAGCCTTCATCAAATAACGGAATCAAGAGTGTGGTTTGATTTTCTTATTATACATACTAGGTTCAAAAAGTTCCCGGAATTTGCTAGCATCATAGAAACAACGTACCTTAAACACTATTCTACAGCATTCCCTTCAAAATAGTTGCCTTCCGCAACAACACACTTTTGCCAACGCGTGTAGAGTTCCTGGAAGCAGGCCTGGAAGCCATTTTGTGAAACCCGTCTTAGTGCTCTCGTCGCGTTTGCGATAACCTCTTCAGCATTGAATCTCCGTCCTTTCAGATGACTTTTCAGACGGGGAAACAGAAAGTAATCAGGTGGTGAGAGATCAGGAGAGTATGGTGGGTGATCCAAAGCAGTTATGTTGTGCCTGGCAAGAAAATTCTTTACAATAATTGCGCGATGAGCAGGTGCATTGTCATGCATAAGGAACCAGTTGTTTTCTACCCACTTTTCTGGACGTTTCCTTCTCACTGCGTCCCAGAGGCGACGGAGGGTTTCTACGTACAATTCTTTCGTTACAGTACGACCTTCTGGAATGAACTCATGGTGCATGAGACCCTGAGAGTCGAAGAAAACTTCCAACATAACTTTGCTTTAAGTGTGCTTAAATGTGTCAGTAGATTTACTGGCATGTGAAAGAACTCCTGCGGGACAAAATTCCGGCACATCCGGCGATGCTGATATAACCTCTGCAGTTGCGAGCGTCGTTAAATAAAACATAACATTTAAAATAACTTTGCCTTTGGAAGTGTCCCTAGGAAATTTTTGCTTCCGAGGAGATGTTTTCGATTTCCACTCAGATGACTGTCGTTTAGGGACTGGGTCGTACAAGTAGCACCAGTTTCATTTTGTTTAAGAAATCACCATCTTCATCAGCCATACTGATCATGTCCCCAGCAAAACACAGAACTTGATGTTTGTACTTTGCTCTGTGGACATAATTACAAAATGCGACGAACAAACAAAACACTATGATAAACAATTGCCTACAACTCAAAACCAATAATTTCCATTATCAGCAAACTTTAAGGAAATGACATCATGAATGTTACCAACAAAACAAATGTATAATATCCCTTGTTATATATTAATACGAAAAATGGTAGTAAAATTCCGGGAACTTTTTGAACCTAGTAGTATATTTTAAATATTTCGTAGCAACTTAGTTTATGAGTATGTAACCAATTAAGCCTTACATAACTTTCTTTCAGTATTATTAAAAACTAGCCGTACCCGTGCGCTCCGCTGCACCTGTTAGAAATAAATATAAAGTAATTACATAATTAAAATAGGACGTTTGATCCAAGAACATTCGTATTTGATAGAAGGATAAATCGTTTAATATGTTACTTAATTTAAATTGTATTTAAATAATTAAAATGCGGCCATTTTGGTCCAGAGAGCAATCATTTGGTGTAATGACAATTCCTTTAACATGTTTCTTAATTGTTATTACATGCAACCATAGTTTAATGAAGATTGACATATCATTTAGTTTTAATGTGTATACTTTATATTACTTGCTATATGTTTCAGAAGTTACTGTAATAACATTGTAGAATTATGTCCATCTAGAGAAACAACACTTTCCAATGGTGAAATAATAATTAAACAATTAATTAGCTTCCGATATTACTTCATACAAACACAGAAACATTCTCTGTAGGCTATGTTTAATAGCTTTCGATTGTTGTTGTTCAAGGCCTCTTATAGACGAAGTAATTTGTTTTTATTTGATACAGCGCCTTAGATGGCGTTGTTATTGTAATTTTAAAACTCATTTATTTCATTAAATATCAATCTTATCGAAATTTTGTATAGAATAAAACTTATCGGAAATTATTTGTAAAGAAATATTTGTTATGTAATATGTTTCATGAAAATCAATAATAAGCGAGATATTTCGATTTATTTAATTCAGGCCCCCTTATAACCCCCCTTTTAAATAAAGTATTTTGAATGCCATATAACCTAAAATCTAAGTTACAATGAACTTAATTTATATTCCAATTTTTATATAAATCAGTTCAGCCATTATCGCGTGAAAAGGTAACAAACATCCAGACAGACAGACATACAAACAAAAATTTCAAAAAAGCGATTTTCGGTTTCAAGATGGTTAATTATACATGTTAAGACCAATTATTTTTGGAAAATCGAAAATTACCAGAAAAAATTTGGCTACAGATTTATTATTAGTAAAGATCCTGTATTGGATGGAGTCAAGATACAAGACTGAAATACGAAATTATTGCGATGTTAAAGTTAATAAATTCCAAATAATAATAATAATAATAATAATAATAATAATAATAATAATAATAATAATAATAATCTATCTAATAATAACAATAATATTACTAATGGATATTTTAATGGTGCAAACCATGCATTCATGGCCAGTCTAGGTTGTCCCATTATCGATCCATGACCTCCAGCATATTTCTAGTCATGAGACTTCGATTAATAGCATGCACATTTTTTTTTTTTTCTTTTCATAATGAGTATTAACTTTCCTCCAAAACCGCGAGACATATACCTATTTTTTTAAAGATGGGACATGACAGTTAAGCGGCCGAGCTTGGAACTGCAGTGCCATGTTGCCAATATGGACTTCCACGCTGCCAGCTGATGGAAGCTAGCAATTGTCGTTAAAATGGCTGAGTTAAAGCATTCATTGACAATTGATGCGAAGGTAAGAAAATAGTACAAAAATCGACAGAGAATCAAATACGAAACATACCAATGCTGACATTGTGTGCACAATAAATGTCGCCGAGAGAGCTATTAAGCACTCACCACGTGGGAACTGTAAGTTTGGCAACTCAACCGTTGTTACCACAGCAACAGGCCTACCACGCTTTGTGACATTCAGTTGTTTTTCCGATCGCAACGCTCCTGACATGTCCCATCTTTCAAAAACACCCAAGTATATACATGCCGAAAGCAGCAACTGAGGAAGAAATTCGTGCTATTTCAGGGGACATGTATTTGTAAAGCAATGATTGACTTTCCAAAGCGTTGCTGATTAATAGGGACCGGGTTTTTATGTAATATCCAGGTCTGAAATATGTACATATTTATGTAAGAAAAATAAGCTAAATATGTACTAAAATATTTAAAATCATGAAAATATTTAATATCAATATATGGCAGGTATAGGAAAGGTAAGACTCTCCAGTTGTGATTTCATAGAGCACCCGACTTTTTTACCGCACACTTGACACATTACTATTTTCCCATCTGTAGTGAAAGTTTGAAATTAAATCACAGCTGAGGTGCTGAGGCGAATGCCACACCGAACCTGGCGACGCTTTGTTTTGTGTGAAGAGAATTATGGGGGACATACCAACTAATCCTTTAGACACTTAGGACACGAGTTAGTGTAAAGTGGATGTATGTCTGAATTATGAATTACATAAATAATGTGTATATTTGAGGTATTTATAGGGGATAGCTTTGTGCCCACCCTGTAGATACTATAAAAACCCGTAACCATGCGGCTCATGTCAGACTTGACACAGGTTTTCCATGGAAGGATTAGGAAGAGGGTGAGTAAGATTGCAAATTGCATGGGAACGGCTTGTTAAGACGTGTGAAGAACAATTATAGTTCGAGACAAATCATGTCGTCCTCGTCCCATTCCACCGCATGAAGACAACGCTACTCTCTGAGTGATTTTTACAGTACATGGTAGTTATATGAGAAATGTTGCCTTTTGTTCATTCATATTTACAGTGGACGGTATGGGATGAGTACCTTTCTGGTACTAAGGACGTTATGTTTCGTCCCGAAATATATCTTTTCTTGGGTAAGTAAAAAGACTTTTTAAAACTGTGTATTTCGGTTGAGAAGCTCTTATCATCCAGTCTGCTGTCCAAAAATCTGAAAGTTAGAATTTATAAAACAGTTATATTACCGGTTCTTCTGTATGGCTGTGAAACTTGGACTCTCACTCTGAAAGAGGAACATAGGTTAAGGGTGTTTGAGAATAAGGTGCTTAGGAAAATATTTGGGGCTAAGCGGGATAAAGTTACAGGAGAATGGAGAAAGTTACACAACACAGAACTGCACGCATTGTATTCTTCACCTGACATAATTAGGAACATTAAATCCAGACGTTTGAGATGGGCAGGGCATGTAGCACGTATGGGCGAATCCAGAAATGCATATAGAGTGTTAGTTGGGAGACCGGAGGGAAAACGACCTTTAGGGAGGCCGAGACGTAGATGGGAGGATAATATTAAAATGGATTTGAGGGAGGTGGGGTATGATGATAGAGACTGGATTAATCTTGCACAGGATAGGGACCGCTGGCGGGCTTATGTGAGGGCGGCAATGAACCTTCGGGTTCCTTAAAAGCCATTTGTAAATAAGTAAGTAAGTATTTCAAATTGTAAACTTCCCCAGCAGAAGTTTTTTTTCTCCCTTTTAGAGAAGTAAAAATGAATAAACCCCCAAAATGTGTAGATTTATGTAATACCAAGCCATAATATGTAGGCCCTAATGTAGGGTAAATATGTAGAAATACGTAGTATCAAATTTTAATATATTGACAGTAATTACAAGATTCGCAAAGATTTGTTATTTATATACGGTTAGGTTGAAAGGAATATAATATGTAATTACATAAAAATCCGGTCCCTACTGATTATGATTGGGTGTAAACGGCGAGTAGTTTGAGGCAGTAAAGTACGAGGGTATGCTGAAAAGTAATGCTTCCTATTTTTTTTGTCACTCTGCATATAATTAAAAATATTAGTGATAGTACATTGTATTCAGTGAACTTTCTTCTTTCAGTGACGCAAGTTTCATATCTCTGCCATTAGAGAGATATCTGAGTTATAGCACAGTCTAGTATATACAGTCGCGAAGCAAACATTAGATAGTTGCTCACCACTAGGATCGCTAATATCGCCTCATTACAGGCAATGCAAAATAGTACCGTCACAGTCTATTGTTTCTAGCACCCTCAAAACTTAAGCTTCGTGACTGTATATAGTAGACTGTGGTTATAGTCTGAAACATGGCGGCGTGTACGAGCACTATGTCGGTGCGTCTGAAGCAGCATGCTGTGATAGAGTTTTTAACAGCAGAAAATGTGTCCCCTTTCTGACTGAGAGGTTAAGTCTCTGAAAAGATATTGAAATGAAGCGCCTTCACATACCAGGTTGCATGGACTCTGGAGCCTTGCTTTCACAACAGCTGATGGCTGACTTGCTGCAATCCACCCATCTCTGTGTGACCTCAGGGCCCACGAATACGCTATCCAAATATCTCAGAGTTTCGTTGTTGTTGAAGTCGAACTCCAGGGTGGTTACATTGTCCGGAAGCTGTAACAGATTTAATAATCTGAATGTAATATCCTACTTTCTTCGTCTTTTCCCTCTTTTACCATTTCGGTGTCGAGGTTATTTTCTTTGAACTACATACTAAAAAAATACATATGCAGGAACGTAATTTGTGTACGCGTACTGTCTGAGAATTTATTTTGACTATTTCGTCTATATGACGTCAATCTATTTTCGACCAATGAAGTGTAATGAAATTTTGAATTCCAACCAATCACAGTCACACTTTGCGATAATTTTTGCAGCTAGATGTATCGCTATCAATTTATCGCATGGTCGTTCTTTTGTTTAGTCGTTGTCGCCAACTGTTTCCCCGTAAATTGATGATCATGAATACATTAAGATGCAACTATACGGTTAAACATTTCTTTCAACTTTAAAGCAATGAATGCAAGATTGATATTAATATTAATTAATATATTTACGCGGTGAAGACGACGTTCAAAATGGCGCTCCATGTAGATATAAAATCTTCATGCATCTTAATTTAACGTACGTCTTAAACTTGATTCTTTCAATATTCTTCCCAGATTGCATCCATACGCGATTGGAATATTGAACAGTGTAGATGCAACCTTAGTTCCGTTACACACTACAGCGAGAATGCGTTTGTCGAGCTATAAAAAATGCTTTCCTGTAGCACATAGTAACGGTCGAAATAAGGCACAGCTGACACGTCCTGCTCACACAGGTAATCTAACCTATAACTGTAGCCTATAAAATACATCATCTTCCAATTCCATGTCCATTGTAGGCTATCTGAAAAAAATTACATTCCTTCATTCAGATTAGATAACTGCGTTTTCAACAATTCTTCATTTAATTAATGTATTAATCAGGTTACTGTAATTATATTATAAAACTTTAAATTAAATCATGATTTCAGCAGATAATGAAAATGTGTTTATATTATAATAATAAGAGAAAAGTGCAGTACATGTAATTAACATTGTAAAACCTGTATTTCGCTTTTCGCAATTGGCATTACTGAATAACAACATCGAATTTCTTTATTGCAGTAATCGATATTCATCTATTTCAACTTCACAATGTCTGAATAGGTTAAGTATTCGTAAATATACAATTATTAACATTTTGTGATCGAATTTTACGGATATATTATTTACATTTTTATTTTATTCACGAAATAGTCCTAATAAATGTCACTTGAGGTCTGAGATTTCCTAGATATATCTCAGACCTCTCGTGAGATTACTACAGGCAATATAGAATGTGGAAGCGTTCATAGTGCTTAGGCCAGGGAGTACTGCATAAGAAACAGCACGCGAACGAGATTCTACTAATTCGCATGCTACCTAGTATTTCAGTAAATGTATTTTTAATTTAGCTCGAATGGATGAAATGTGGTGGCTCCTGAAAATAAAGGGGGTAGATTCTGATGTTTCTGTTATTTATTTATTTATTTATTTATTTATTTATTTATTATTTTGCTAATAATTGTAACATAAAATATAATATATACAGAAAAACTTTAGCTCGCCCCTGAAAGAGTAGAACTCGTGCTCAGGGGCGAATTCCTGAATTGAAATTAATAATTATACAATACAATTTGTCTTATGTCTACTGTGCAATTATAGTATATAAATTTAAATTTACAATTTTTCAATTTTTATAAAATCCATACATAACTTTTTAAATTTAATACTAGAACTATTCGAATTGACAAGATTAGGATATTTAAATATAAATTTGTTATATATTCTTGGGCCTAAATTACTACTATGATTAAATACTGTAACAGTGTTGCATTTTGGTTCAAACAATCTTAAAGAATTCATACATTTTGTTTCATAACTATGAGAATACAATTCAAAATTATTTCGATTTTTTATGCATGAATTTTATTAATACAATATAATAAATTTGTCTTACGTTAAGTACATTAAAGTCTGTAAACAAATTTTGAGATGGAAAATCAATAGGTTTATGAAGACATATTTTAATTATTTTCTTCTGTAATAAATAAAGTGGATTAAAATTGGATTTAAATGAGCTACCCCATCCTATAATTCCATACATAATTACCGATTGAAATAAAGTTAAATATATTGTACGTAATAAATTTATTGACAAGTAATTCCTCAATAAAACAAAATAATATACTATTTTATGTAATTTATTACAAAGGTAATTAATGTGTTGGTTCCATTTCAAATGATTATCGAAAATTATGCCTAAATACTTAACTTCAGAGGACTCTTTAATAATCGGACATTTACACTGTATAAGACAACAATCAGAATTATGTAATTTAATACTTAATATAGATGTAGGAGGTTTGTTACATTTTTCAGATAATGAGACTGGAATAATTATGGTTTTATTTTCGTTGATAGAAAGATAATTTATGTCAAACCATTTTTTTATTAGTTTTCTTCTATCCCTAATGCAGTTACCTTTTATTGCATATAACCTGCCTTTAAATACAGTATAATATACTTTTTTATTGTTGTACAGTAGAGCATCTCGTTCTTACTTAAAAGTAGGAGAGAGTCGGGTAGTATCGGACATCGGGTAATATCGGACAGTGTGTTTCTTTCATCTACCACCATATGGTAGTACCTGAATGACATGGTTACGTTCCTCTATGCTACATCACAGAAACGTAACCATGTCAATCAGCTACTATCATCGTGTGGTAGATGAAAGAAACTCACTGTCCGATATTACCCGATGTCCGATACTACCCGACTCTTCCCTAAATTTAATTTCTTGTATGGCATTAACCATATTTACCTAAACTGTAATTTTTCAACTCGGTTACGTTGGTAACATTGTTAACGTGAAAACCTGGCAGCCAAGAAATGAAACCAAATTTCAAGTAACATAGTTTTATTTTACACAAAATGTCATTGAATATTAAGTTCCGGTATAACTCTATACACCATTTCGCAACCAATAGGGTTATAATAACGATATATCGAGGTTTGTGATAAGATTAGGGAGGGTTTGATGAGGATTTATCTGACACTCGACTTTCTGCGACAGGTGCTTCCGAGGTCTGTGACACACAGCCCCAAGAAATAGTATGCCTTAGTTTAACGTTTCACAAGTATTTCTTCCGATTATTCAAATTAGGTAATAGATATTATTCGTATACAGCTCATGCATTTTGAATGAATGAATGATATTGATACACAATAAATTATACAAACTCATGTACACAAGTTCCTTCGTACGAGCCCGTACGGCCATTGCTATAACTATGCACAGTTTGAAACTTAAAAAAAAAAAAAAAAAAATACTACTATAGTCGCGACGCTGTTATTTCCGGCGTGACTCCGCCTCTTTGCTTACGTCTTAGAAAGTGAAGGCTCTATAAAGTCTAGGTAGGTAGTATCGTTCGCCATTTTTGTTCTTTCGTTGCCGAGCTACCGGACGAGGGATCTATTTGCCACACCGTTAAAAATTATCATGTCGTAACTCCTATGATATTAAATCAAATGCACTGTAATTCAGCAAATAACTGAGCGGCAAATAACGTCCTCGTGTGCTTTCTGTGAACGCCAAAGAAAGAGCCAAAATGGCGGGCGATTATATTAAGTATTTATCGAGCCTTCTTTATCTTCATCAGCGAATCACAAGACGCACACGTTTAAATGTAACCGACCTACAACGTGATTGGCTGCCGGAAATATGAGCGACGGGACTATAAAAATAAAATGGTAAAACAACAGTTATTATTATTATTATTATTATTATTATTATTATTATTATTATTTTATTTTTTTTTTTTTTTTGAAGTTATCATTAATTATCACAATTGCAAGTAATCTAACTTCATACCAAATTTCACAAAATAATAAAATTAAAATAAATCATGCATTTTGTCAAGACACTCGCGATGTACAGTACGGGAACAACGTTTCTGTCGACGGGGTAGGAGTAGAAGGGAAGATCGGGCGTATATCTACCGAATTGAAGGCAAAAATTAACCCATTCCCCCATAATTCGTAAGTAGACTCATCCGATCTCGTGCGCAGCTCTGTAGGACGAGTGAGGGAGTGTCTGGACCAGTGGCGTAGCATGAAATTTTGAGCAGGGGAAGCTAACTCAAGTTGTCTTTCATGCAATATGAGAAAACGTATTACAAAAATACAGTCTTAAACTAAATAGTAGTGAATTTCAAGTCAGCAGTCGAAGATTGGTTGGAACCTCGTAAGTAACACCAATAAGGCATGACCTCAAATGAGACGTAATAAAATACGATTTCACGGTTTACACATATCTCTAACAAATAGACACATATACGTACAACATTAGCTCACTCCCTGTCATACTTAGAGAAATCACAATATTAGTATCATTACGTAAGTATGCGTCTGTCTTTTGGTTGTGTCCTTCATTCACAGCAAGGGAGTCGGTCATTTGTTTTTTAAATCACACTTTTGTTTGTAAGTCAGTCTTGATAATAGAATTGCCCTAAAAAATTCAAGTAAATTAGTGTCAGGAACTGTTATTTCGCTCATTATTTATTATATCAGCCACAATGCACACTAACACTTCAACTGAACACAACTGACGAATAGGGATAACTCGGAAACTACATTTTAAATGTTAAAGCTAGCTTCTTTTCGAGCCTTGCGACTAGGGTAGTTTAAAATGGATGGAAAATCTGCGGGGTGGATTACACAGAAGAAACCGGTCTGCTTGGAAGCTGGTGTGTGCAGGCTTCTTGTTTACTGCTGCATCACAAATAATCCTGAGCTGCCGCATCACAATATTTAACGCGTAAATATAAATTCTATTAAAATTAATAAATAATTTTCTCCATAAACTGCAGGTTTATTATGAAATTATTATTAACTGGGGAGGCTGAGCTTTTTAGCTTACATTGACGCTACGCCACTGGTCTGGACGTAATACATGCGCTGTATACGTAGATATCTAATAATAATAATAATAATAATAATAATAATAATAATAATAATGGAACTAATATTGCCTACCCTCGGCCACCGGCGTAGTTCAGTCGGTTGAGGCGCTTGTCTACCGATCCGAAATTGTGCTTGGGGGTGGTTTCGTTTTTCGCTTGGGCTTGTTACCTGGTTGGGTCTTCTGAGAGGTTTTTCCCAACCGTAAGGCGAAAGTCAAGTAATCTATGGCGAATCCTTGGTCTCATCTATCACCAATCCCATCGATGATAAATAACTGAGCAGTTGATACAGCGTCGTTAAATACCCAACTAAAAAAAACTATCTACCCTGAAAGTCTATAATGCTATTTTAACACTCTGTTGTCCTACATGGCAGTAGTTTTTCGTACATTGTATTGTGAAAAACAATGCGGAACAGTGCCGACTATTAGCGAAATGAACTACTTCATTATTACTGCTAGCAGTCTGGACAATAGAACTCAAAACTGTGACGTAATTTATTGTTAAAACTAATAAATGCTTGGAAGCAGTGGCAGTGCGTCAATAAGAGCACAAGAGCATCTTGCATGAACTTAGGTATAGTCCGACCATCGGATCTGTGCCCCCGTAAGATATGCGAACTGAACCTTAATTCCTTTTCAGCCTCGGCAATTCATTTCTCTCCCTGTATTCCTATTTCTCTCTTTTCTATCCCTCTCTCTTTCTCTCCCCCACTACTCACAATTTTGAGCCTTCTTGCGGGACAGTTTATTTGCAGTTGCAGTCCAGTGTTGTCGACTCAACATGAATACTGTAGCACGGAGTGGTGAAAGAAATATTATTAAGCAAGTAATAGCATTTTGCATAAGTCAAGCAGCGTCATTAGACCTACTTAAATTAAATTATGAATAAGTAATAATAATTAACCTTACATTATTATAAGCAATATTCAAGAGACATGACACTGTTTGACGGAAGTTTGGCAACATCCCTATTCGGCAAGTTTCGTGGCCTGTTGTTTGACGTAGTGGGAGAGAAACGTGTGGAATGGGGTGAGTAGAGGCGTTAACTTTTTCAAGAACGACGACACAGCTGAAGGGGCATAGATCCGATGGTCCGACAATAAACTTGGCAACGTGCGTTCACCTTTAAGCCGCGCTCTTTGCAAGGTTACAGAAATTACACGCATGCGCGGGACAAAATTGTCTTTACCTGGCTGCTTATGACTCGTCAAGAGCACAAAGCGTTAAGTGAACATTGAATCTACCTTACAGATGTCGGTGCATCGATGCCTATCTTTCACTTGCTATATTTCGAGGCAGGGAATTTAATAGTCTGTATTTTAGCCCTGTAGGTGTCAGCATTTCTCACTGTTGGAACGTTTACTTTGTGTGGGTCTGTGTACAATGCTGCTACGAGAGTTAATTTTGTGAATTACTATAGTTTAGTGTTAGCATAACAGCATAGTATAGCTTTCAAACACGTGCTGGCAGACTGTGACAGTAGTATGAATTTAAGTATCTGTATGGTGGTGTATAATATTTAAGAATAATATTTACTGGCATGTACTTAAAGTAATCAATCTATGGGAATGGGATTACAGTATTGGTATAGGCTATAGTGTATCAGTGTGTTGTGAACCAAAATATATTACACAACACACGCTTTTTAAATAACGGTATTGTGGTAGGCTATGTATTAGTTTTTAACAAACATAAACAATGAACCTGTTCAAGCAATTTTGAACATAAAGAACTGGGCAAACTGACTTACTAGGAAAAATTGGAAATAAAAAGATTGGGTTTCATTATTATTATTATTATTATTATTATTATTATTATTATTATTATTATTATTATTATTATTATTATATTATGACCTTATACATGATTTTTTCGATAGTGAAACATTGGAATCATGACATTTCATATTAAACGTATGATTTCAAATTCTCTTCGGTATTGGAACACAAAATTGTGAACACGCGTAATATTTTATCACGAGCCGCCACTGCTTGGAAGGAATTGAGTAGCTCCGCGCTGGAGTGCTACTTGCAATCAGTAGTCGTACAGTTTTGATCTGAACACGGGACCAAGTCTAAAAAGTATTACACTGTTTGTGTATAAACATCGGCAGGGATGACAATGACTTTGAAAGTCCTGGGCTGCCAAGATGAACAATCTGTCCGCTTGAATGAAAGATATGAGGTCGACTACGTCCGATCAGTGCCAGAACTCGGTGGTCTGACTGACTCTGAAGCCAAGAACGGAAATTTACAATCTGCTACGTCACCACATAATTCCAAAAAGTTACACATTGGCACACAAAGATCAGGTGAAGAGAGGCAAACGCACTATGCGTTACACACAGTTGAAGTTCGAATCGCAAGAATAAAAATTCATGTTCTTCCTGATCATTTTAGTAATTCGTGGCAACTTTGTGTGAGCGTCTATGTGTGATACGCTATTACGGTCATGGGTAGAACGAGTAGGCTACCGTAGAAATATGAAATTTCATATTTTAAACAATGAAGAAATAAGTAGGAGGAATTTTTCCTTTAATGTTCAATATAAGATTGTGCATGTGTTTGATCTATGCTATATTAACTAGTGTTGTGGATCAATTTCTGTTGTACTGTAAGATTAATCGATCAAAAATATTTAATCGAATAATCGAGTCGATTAAAATTAATCGGTTGTAGTTGATATTAATTATATTTTGTTAATACAAACTCATACTAAAAATTCTGACAATATTTCTCTCTCGGAAATTACTTCCTTAAAAGCACAATAGTACTGTTATTTTCCAACTGTAAACCAGGCAGAGTAGAGAAAATCTTTGCACAAACACTTCAGAAAGAGATGGAGATATGAAGACAGTGACCTAGTCTACCTCTATTGAAAGATGAAACACAATGCGAAACCCTCATTAAATGTTATAGTTTTTCAAGAAAATTCCACATCTTCCTAGTATATGACATACATACTTTTCTGGGATTCGTCCCCTTCATTCCTTAAAAAATAGCCATGTCTACACTGTGTGCAGGTGAGAGCGTAACTACCTTCTTTTCTTTCTAAAATCTGGTAATTCGATTACAATAGGGGCCAGTCTTCTGTTTCGACCGCTGTACTTTTACAGTTGCAGTTTCTGTACTGAGTTTGTATATGACGGTTGTGTGTTTAGTTTGATAAAGAAAAATAAATCAGTTTTCTGTGGTTTGTGATAAGTGTAAACTCCATTGTCATATGACAATCTGAGAGGTAAACTCGGTGAAACGTTTGGATTTAAATTGAACGATCTGGAGAAGTGCTTAACAGAAAAAAGTTTTTTCGTGTTTAGTGATGCAGGAAACATAGTTACTAAACGTAGAGTGGCACTTAATTCGGAGCATGTGAATGAATTCACTTGTTTAAAATCATGGATGAAGCAGTATTAACTAGGTGAGTCTTCATACTTTTTGTTATTTATGTTTGTCTAAAAAATTCCCAGAGAAATTGATACAATTATAAGCCTCATAATAAATATGTTAGTAAGTAATTAGTCCTGGCATAGAGCTGATCCCTCATCCGGGGAGGCCCTCCATGTCCTTCTGTGGTAAAAAAAAGTGTGCATGTGATCCAATAGCTTAATTCCTCTCCCGACAGGTCGCGGCACTGTAAGGCCCGTGTGGCATGGGTCGTGTAAATGAACCTAAAAGGGAGAGGTTAAACTACGGTTCAGAGAGAGAGAGAGAGAGTAAGTAATTGAAATAGTTGTTTTGTAATATAAAGATGCAATATATACAGATATACAACATTTAGGCCTAATATTATGCTTAGTACCGAACACAAGTTAAATTTAACAATAATTGCGTATTACAGTATATTAAAACACCAGAAATGCATATAGAGTGTTAGTTGGGAGGCCGGAGGGAAAAAGACCTTTAGGGAGGCCGAGACGTAGATGGGAAGATAATATTAAAATGGATTTGAGGGAGGTGGGATAAGATGATAGAGAATGGATTAATCTTGCTCAGGATAGGGACCAATGGCGGGCTTATGTGAGGGCGGCAATGAACCTCCGGGTTCCTTAAAAGCCAGTAAGTAAGTAAGTTAAGTATATTAAAACATTTTTCAACTGCATCAAAACTCGATTAATCTATCGATTAATCGATTAAATTCAAATAGTTAATCGATTAAATATTTTGATCGATCAACACCACTAAATTTATTTATTTATTTATTTATTTATTTATTTATTTATTTATTATTTTTGCTAATAATTGTAACATAAAATATAAAATATACAGAGAAACTTTAGCTCGCCCCTGAAAGAGTAGAACTCGTGCTCAGGGGCGGATTCCTGAATTGAAATTAATAATTATATAATACAATTATAATTAATAATTATACAACATAATTTGCAATTATATTACCATATATAAATTTAAATTTATAATTTTTCAATTTTTATAAAATCCATACACAACTTTTTAAATTTAATACTAGAACTATTCGAATTGACAAGATTAGGATATTTAAATATAAATTTGTTATATATTCTTGGGCCTAAATTACTACTATGATTAAATACTGTAACAGTATTGCATTTTGGTTCAAACAATCTTAAAGAATTCATATCTTTTGTTTCATAACTATGAGAATACAATTCAAAATTATTTCGATTTTTATGTATGAATTTTATTAATACAATATAATAAATTTGTCTTACGTTAAGTACATTAAAGTCTAGAAACAAATTTTGAGATGGAAAATCAATAGGTTTATGAAGACATATTTTAATTATTTTCTTCTGTAATAAATAAAGAGGGAGTTTCACTTCTGTTAATATCTAGCATCGGCTAAGAATCTAAACAAGATAGTTAGTAGGTAATTTCCTTACGAGAAGGGTTCCCGAGAAACATGATGGGAAAATGTATAAATTTCACTTAATTTATTTGTCCATTCATATTTTGGCTTATTCGTTACTACACCGCATCGTCGTTACATGTGGCGGCGCATAACGTACAGTGCGGTTCTGACTTGACATGTGACGCTATGACAGGCAAGCGTCGGCGAATTTATTCAACAAAGGAACTGCCAAACCTCGTCCGGGCGCGACGCCAGACGTGTGCCTGCCTCCCCCACGGGCTCACTAGATAAGCGGCTTCCCCCGAGCGACTGCATTGTGTAACAAATTATGAGTCGCTCCTGTACATAGCATGTTGCTGGGCCTATTTAGGCCCGATTGTATAAACCATTTAATCTTAGATCAGAGGTTAAATTGATCCTTGTTCCAGCTGAACTTGGAATTTTGTGTTGTATAAAGTCTAATCTGAGATTAATTTGTCTCAAACTAAAGTCAACTTTGACCGAAGAAATTTCTCCGATTAAGTTAGATGATCCAAGTTCAGTTATTTCTTTCCTGTTTGAAATATACGAGTGACAGATTGTGCAAATAAAATATCCATTATTATTAATATTAATAGATATGTTAGGTACATTTATATATATTTCTTTCAATTTCTTGCCTTAATACACGAACATTCTTATATTTTATAAGGCTCTATCGTGTTCAGCAGTATCAAATAACATAACCTATAATTATATTATGTTTATAACAACCATTAATTATTAATGGATATGATAGGTACATTCATAAATGTTCAATTAACTGTATTACTAAACGAAAATTGTCATTTTATAAAGCTTTATTATGTTTAGCAGTATCAAACACCATAACATGATAACTTGGAGAACAGTCAACCTTCTTCTTATTGTCCGCCATTATTTACATTGAAAAAAAAAACCAGTGTCTCCAACAGAGTGTAATACGGAAAGTCGCGAAAAAGTAGTTGTAAAGTCGCTAGATTTCTCATTATCAACAAAGAAAGATTAAATTTTGTCACTATGGGGTGCTAAAAAGGTCACTAAATCCCTATTTAAGCAATATAAAAGTTAAAAGAAATTGTTGTTGAAAAAGAGTTAAAGTCGCTAGATTGGCAACACTGAACAAACCTGTATAACATGGTCCGCGCATCACGTATTTCACATGTTTATGCGATGTTGCCAAATCCTTTTCACGTGAACTTAGATTGCATTTGAACCAAGGTAATTTGATCGCAGAAAAGTTTTATACAATAGAAGAAGTGTCTGAACTCCGTTTACTTTTCGATCTTCGATCAAAGTTGATCTTTAGTCAGGGAGTTTTATACAATTGGGCCTTAGTAAGCTATTACCACAGTCTACTATACACAGTCACGAAGCTCAGTACTTACTAAATATGCAAACATAGACAGTTGAAATACGCATCCATAGATACAGGGACATCACTTTATTTTTACCAACATTTTTAACATTAACCTGGCTATACTCGGAAACACTGTTGCCTCCTTCCATTACAGGAGTTTGATGTTACTAGTGCAATATGTAAACAAATCATTTTACTAGCTATAGGAGGAGAGAAAAGTAGTGTATCTATTTATGTTGTAGGGAAATACGATATTACGATTTTCAGTTTGATTATCACTTTTACGGAATTTATCAAAATACAGTAGAGTAGTAACATTTTTTTTCTAAAAACTCAACTTTTCAGGCGGCTATGTTCGTTATGTAATGTCTACTTTATTTAGCATATTAATTATTGATGTTAACATACAATATAGAGAGTGCATTTAAATTGAGGGGGTCATAAGTAAAGGGCTGTAAGTGCACTTAAGTTACTTTTGAGAAAATGGGGTTTAAATATTTAAGCTTTCGTAAAACCGGTGACATTTTTATTTAAATTTTAATGTGTGATGCGATTAAAATATCCCTTTGCCACTAAAATTTTAGATACTTTAGCTTACACTGGATGCACTTAACTCATGTTATTACAAATGTCACTAGCATTCCTTTGCTTCTAGCCACCTCAATTCAGAATAAGCTAATATGAATTTTTAAACAAGTTGCTGAAAATGGTTGCCGTTCATTACAATGCAGGCTTCAATTCTTTACGCATATTATTAAAAACATTTTGAATCATATCTTCTGAAATTGAATTTATCGTTTCTTCAATATAATTTTTAGTACGATATTATCAATATAGGTTCTTTCTTCTATAGAAAACGCAACCATATTTCTGAAACACACTATACACTGCAGTGTTTACTTCACTGCTTGAAGACTTCGAATGCAACAGCGGCCGTAAGTTTGTGTGTCTGACGGGAGCAAGGACATTAGTGAAGGGGTGGGAGTGAAGTACATGCAAAAATGCAGGTACAATAAAAATGCAAGTAAAAATAAAATGATGTCCCTGTAGTTGCTCACCACCAGGATCGCTACTATCGCCTCATCACAGACCCTTTCCCCAGCAGACTATAAAATGTATTGTACTTTCGATATCGTATTCTTTTGAAAAAATTAACACCTTTCTTCCACTTTTGAAATATGAAACACATAAGGTTTATATATTATTTTCATAAAGCATATATTATATTATTTTATAAAGTCACCTTCCTGGATCTTTCGGAAGAAGGATAAATCTGACCTCTTTTTCTTACAATATTTATAGAACCACAAACGTCTCCTTGTCCCATATTATTATTAAAATTATTGTATTTAGTCATTTACAGTTATTACAACCGATAACGAACATTTCACAGTTATTTTGTTGTTCTGTGGTTTACACAACTTTTCACAACAAAGCGAAATACGGCACAGACAATGCGTTTTCGATCTAGACCAGGCCGTAATGTAAGTTCGGGTTTTCTGTTTCAGTGTATGTAGCTCAGTGAAATATTTTATTATAGGCCTAACTTTATTGCGTATCATTGCTAAGTTTTATTTAGTGTAATGTGTCCGAAAGTTCCGTTTACTTCTTGTTGCATAATATGTTGCAGAAATAATTACAAAACTGTGTTATTTTAATGTGAAGAGAATGTTACGTGTTAACATAATCTATTCGCATCAACATTTTAAGTTTAGATGGAAGCTATTTTGAGGTTCAATAAAAACGAATTTATATTGTGATTTTAATTTAGCACATCTACCTTCCTTAATTGTAGACAGAAAATTTACCATACCACTCCTATGAAATTAGTGTACGTACGATTGTGTTACTTCGTCTCTTAGGTAGTAGATAAATACAATAATTCAGTACACAATTGTAGTATTAAAATACAGACAAATAGAATGTGACGGGTGTCATACATGACATTATGTTTAATTATAATGTATAATTGCGAATTTAGGAATATAAGTTAAATATAGTAAACATAACCTATAATTTTCATATGAATGGCAAGGCATTGTAGATCACTAAATTTAGACAGAAAGGGACAACTGGTACAGTAAACATAACCTATAATTTCAACATATCTAAATATCCGTGCGGTGCAATTGAAAATTATTGAATCGTGCATAAATGAATATATAAGAATTTCGCAATATTTAATCGAAATAAAGGCAGGTATTACACATACGAACAACGTAATTTTCACACCAAAAATAATATTACATCTTAACTCGCAAGTGAATTATGTCTGAAGTGTCTCATAATCATTGTTTTAAATTTTATTAATGGAATTACACTACATTTTAGAGAAACATATGTTACTGTTTATGCGTTCCAACTAATTTATATAGCTGAAAAGCCGCCCTTCGTGATCGGGTTAAGCGAGTTACATGGTCTGCCTTACGGCGTGTATTAGATCACGATGGCTGTGGCACAGTCTATTGTTCCTAGTACTCACAGCGCTCCAAGCGGCTAGCAACTATCGCGACAAATGCAAAAAATCACCCCAAGCTTCGTGACTGTATATAGTAGACTGTGCTGTTACTGTTCTTTTTCTCTGCCAGAGTCTGTTTTATACTTCTTCCTGTTTGCCTGCCTACTTTCGGCCTGTGATTTCAGTGTGTATTTGACTGTACTGAAATTGTTCATTTATACGGATTTACGCTGTTGAATTGAAACGCTGCCTTTTAAGCTGTTTACTTATTATTAGACTTCGAAGTTGAGACACACAAACTCTGAAGTTACGTGCACACAGGATAAAACAGCCGGCGAGGTAGTCCTCTCCCATCATACACATATGATTAGGAGATTTCGCAATATAGGCCGAGTAAATACATCTATACTAATAATAAATCTGTAGCCAAACTTTTTCTGGTAATTTTCGATTTTCAAAAATAATTGGTGTTAACATGTATAATTAACCATCCTGAAACAGAAAATCGCTTTTTTTGAAATTTTTGTTTGTATATCTGTCTGTCTGGATGTTTGTTACCTTTTCACGCGATAATGGCTGAACCAATTTATATGAACATTGGAATTTAATTAAGTTCGTTGTAACTTAGATTTTAGGCTATACGACACTCAAAATACTTTATTTAAAAGGGGGGGGGGGTTAAAAGGAGGCCTGAATTAAATAAATCGAAATATCTCCCTTATTATTCATTTTCATGAAAAATGTTACATAACAAAAGTTTCTTTAAAAATGATTTCCGATAAGTTTTATTCTATACAAAATTTTGATAGGACCGATATTTAATTAGATAAATGAGTTTTAAAATTACAATAACAACGCCATCTAAGGCGCTGTATTGAAATAAAAACAAATGACTTCGTCTATAAGGGGCCTTGGACAACAACAATCGAAAGTTATTAAACATAGCCTACAGAGAATGTTTTTGTGTTTGTATGAAGTAATATCGAAAGCTAATTAATTATTTAATTATTATTTCACCTTTGGAAAGTGTAGTTTCTCTAGATGGACATAATTCTATAATGTTATTACAGTAACCTCTGAGTGAAATTTAAGGATATACAAGACTTTTAAAATAGCAATACAATACATTTTCACCGCCGCCTCAGATTATAGCGTTGTTGTTCCTGCAGTAACTCCTATGTGCAAAATATAAAATTTTTGAGTAGGAAGAAAAAACACATTTATTCATTCCAGGGCAATGATACATAGGAGATCGTGAATTCTTACATTTTCGAAAGAAAGAAATATAATTTCATATCACTGTTTATGCTGTATCACTATTTAAGTTATTTGAAGGGTTCAGAACCATGGTGGGCCAAGCGCCATTTACTGAAGACGTAGAAAACAAGGGTTAAAATTAAGTTACTACCATAATTCAATGGAAACATATAGCAAGTAATATGAAGTATACACATTAAAACTAAATGATATATCAATCTTCATTAAACTATGGTTGCATGTAATAACAAATAAGAAACGTGTTAAAGGAATTGTCATTGCACCAAATGAGTGCTCTCTGGACCAAAATGATCGCATTTTAATTATTTAATACAATTTAAATTAATTAACATATTAAACGATTTATCCTTCTATCAAACACGAATGTTCCCTGGATCAAACGTCCTATTTTAATTATGTAATTACTTTATATTTATTTCTAACAGGTGCAGCGGAGCGCACGGGTACTGCTACTTAATAAATAAGCTTTCGCCTGAAGGACAAACGTAAACGATCGGGAAATAAATGCTCACCATTTAAAATCAGATGAAGATATCGTTGTGATTTACATGTGATAAGATACAGAAACTTTCCAAGTACATGCACCAATGGTTTTTAAAAACAGTTGCATGTTCATGCGCATGCGCACTAACGTTTATCGTGGAAACAAGCTTGGCGCCATTCAGTAGAACATTCCGTCATTGGACCATTCTTCTTCATCGAGGCGACAATCAAAGGGAATGTGTATCTGGACATGTTGCAGAACTTTTGTTGTTGGTCAACTCCCCCAGAATCGGTTTTTCAGCAACATGGGGCTCCAGCCCATTACTATGGAACAGTGCGTGGCTTCTTGAATGCAAACTTTCGCAATAGGTTGATCGGAAAAGGAAAACCCTTGCTTGGCCACCTAGGTCACCCGACTTGACGCCCATTGCCCTTTCTCTGGGGCTTTGTGAAAAGTGTTGTGTACCAACGTGGTACAGTTGACACTTCGGAAAAACTGAGACAACGCATTATAAATGCAGCTGAGCTAATCACCCCACAAATGTTATGGAACACTTGGCAGAAGGTTGAGTACCTTTTGAATGTCTTCAGGGTAGCTCGAGGCGCACACATCGAGTTGCACTGACCATTCTCCGAAACTCGGACTGTTTTTACATCAAGTTATGCAAAAAGTTATGTTATGAAACACTATTTATACTTTAAATTAGCGCTTATTTCTCGATCCCTCTAAGCGGGACACGGAGTATTATGTTGGCCAGAATGTAATGTAATATCGTCTCTCAGGTGCATAAACATAACATTTTCTTAGGCCTATAAAGAGTTGTACAAAACATTACTGTTTAAAAGATAATTTTAACAATTATTATTATTATTATTAGAACATAAGCATTTGTAATTAAAAGAAACAACATATATAAAGGCAATTTAAAGTATAAATCACAGAAATAAAATTGTCTTAAAATAATAACATTACTATAAAACACGCAGCATTTTAGATAAATATTCAGGAAACAATATTATGTTCTGTTTGCTGTGAATATAACTCCGGTATGAGTGAAAGCAGTGTTCGGAGGGAAAATTTAGCATGTATACACTACAGAGATTAATAAATTATTACTAAGAAGGAAAAATAATATAGCTAAAATTAAAATAACTCAACTATTTTATTTAGTAAGAATTGTATTATATTATATTCAGTAAGAAGTTAAAATGAAAGTTTTGTAATAAAATAGAGTAAAGTGACAGAAATTACTTCCGAATCAATTATTCTTGACTCTAATGCCATCTAAAATTACTTCCGAATAAATTAAAAAACTCTTGACTCTCATTTCACCTAAAATTATTTCCGAATCAACTACTCTTGACTCCAACTTATCTAAAATTACTTCCCAATTAACTATTCTTGACTCTAATGCCATCTAAAATTACTTCCGAATAAATTAAAATAGGCTATTCTTGACTTTCAGTTCATCTCAAATTATTTCCAAATCAACTGCTATTGACTCCAACTTACCAGAAATTACTTCCAAATCAACTACGCTTGACTCCAACTTATCTAAAATTACTTCCGAATCAACTACTATTGACTCCAACTTATCAGAAATTACTTCCGAATCAACTACGCTTGACTCCAACTTATCTAAAATTATTTCCGAATCAACTACGCTTGACTCCAACTTATCAGAAATTACTTCCGAATCAACTACGCGTGACTCCAACTTATCTAAAATTACTTCCGAATCAACTACGCTTGACTCCAACTTATCAGAAATTACTTCCGAATCAACTACGCTTGACTCCAACTTATCAGAAATTACTTCCGAATCAACTACGCTTGACTCCAACTTATCAGAAATTACTTCCGAATCAACTACGCTTGACTCCAACTTATCTAAAATTACTTCCGAATCAACTATTCTTGACTACAACTTATCAGAAATTACTTCCGAATCAACTACGCTTGACTCCAACTTATCAGAAATTACTTCCGAATTAACTACTCTTGATTCCAACTTATCAGAAATTACTTCCGAATCAACTACGCTTGACTCCAACTTATCAGAAATTACTTCCGAATCAACTACGCTTGACTCCAACTTATCAGAAATTACTTCCGAATCAACTACGCTTGACTCCAACTTATCTAAAATTACTTCCGAATCAACTACGCTTGACTCCAACTTATCTAAAATTACTTCCGAATCAACTATTCTTGACTACAACTTATCAGAAATTACTTCCGAATCAACTACGCTTGACTCCAACTTATCAGAAATTACTTCCGAATTAACTACTCTTGATTCCAACTTATCAGAAATTACTTCCGAATCAACTACGCGTGACTCCAACTTATCTAAAATTACTTCCGAATCAACTACGCTTGACTCCAACTTATCAGAAATTACTTCCGAATCAACTACGCTAGACTCCAACTTATCTAAAATTACTTACGAATCAACTACGCTTGACTCCAACTTATCTAAAATTACTTCCGAATCAACTCCGCTTGGCTCCAACTTATCAGAAATTACTTCCGAATCAACTACGCTTGACTCCAACTTATCAGAAATTACTTCCGAATCAACTACTCTTGACTCCAGCTTATCAGAAATTACTTCCGAATCAACTACGCTTGACTCCAACTTATCTAAAATTACTTCCGAATCAACTACGCTTGACTCCAACTTATCTAAAATTACTTCCGAATCAACTATTCTTGACTACAACTTATCTCAAATTATTTCCAAATCAACTACTATTGACTCCAGCTTACCAGAAATTACTTCCGAATCAACTATTCTTGACTCTAATCCCATCTAAAATTACTTCCGAATAAATTAAAATACTCTTACTTCTGAATTAACTACATTTAAGCCTATTCTACAGTCTTACCGGGAACAAGTTACAGTACTACATTGCAACAAGTGACACTTCATCTTGAGGAGATGATAACATGATTATGTAGAATTTGTGGAAGTACGACGGAGAGACGTAAATATCCAAGAGAACTTGATTGAGCATCGTTCGCATTCCTGAGAACCATTCGCTTCCGTTCTATTCTGTCCTTTAATGTCATCAAAAATGGGACGTAGGCAACTTTTCAACTCTATTTAATTACATCACGTTGAAGAAGAATGCAAGCACATACCAGGATGCAGGGGAAGAGGAAGTTCATGTCTCCATTCTTGATGCAAGTGACAATGCGCATTTTCACTTCAGGATTGAATAATACTCCATTCGTGTAGAACGCGCAGTAGCATCCGGTCACGTGGCGGTATATGGTATTGGCTTCGTATAATCGCTCACGCACATTGCAGACTTCGTCCGTGTCCGCAGCCAGAGAGCCCCAGCACGCTTTGTCGTTATTCTCCGAACGGGCTTCGTTGTCTTCGAGGTCCAAGAGGACATCCCTGGACCATGCAATCGAGGTCTCCTGACAGGCCACCTGAGAAACACACGATGATCATATGCAGTGTTACATAATCACTGTATGTAATAACTAGAGGGTGGATCTGTGTGCGGTGTCCCTCAAGTTGAGTATGCATGGACTGTATTGCTACTGCTCGTGTCGCGTCTAACCTGTTTCGTTTTCTAACCGCACACACATCCGCCTTCTAGTAACAACATTCAACGAACGTAATTATTATCCTATATTACACAGTTATTAACTTACTTACTTACAAATGGCTTTTAAGGAACCCGAAGGTTCATTGCCGCCCTCACATAAGCCCGCTATCATCATACCCCACCTCCCTCAAATCCATTTTAATATTATCCTCCCATCTACGTCTCGGCCTCCCTAAAGGTCTTTTTCCCTCCGGTCTCCCAACTAACACTCTATATGCATTTCTGGATTCGCCCATACGTGCTACATGCCCTGCCCATCTCAAAGATTATTGTTTCCTTCCCCAAAATACAACAAGTAATCTCCTATTTGTGATATGCCATTCCCATCTAACCTAACCTCTTGTACTCCTACGAAGTCTATTCTATATCTAGCTAGTTCTTTTGCTACTAATGTTACCCCTCCTGTTCTATAAAGACTAGTTACGTTCCAAGTGCCAAATCTCAAATCCTTATTCCTTTGCTGTGGTCGTGCCAGAGAATCAGTCCTATTCCGAGGCTTATTATAGGGATACGTAACAAGCTGTTTTTTTACGGTGATGGGTTGTTAGCCCTTCGCCCAACCCCCAAGCTGGAGGACCACCCCTTATCGGCTGTCCACGACTGCTTATTCAATATATTCGCAGCTACCCTCCATATCTGGAGGCCGTCTCCTCTATCCGCAACCTGAGGACGCGCCATGCCGTGGTGATAGGGACCCACAATACATGGAAACAGTTATTAACTGCAATATTAAAACAAATCAAGGAACATTTCCAAAAACGTTTCTTGTAAAAATAAGTTAGGAATATACAGGGACATCATTTTATTTTTACTAACATTTTCAATATTAACCTGGCTATATCTTTCGATTAAAGGCCTAGAACCGGAAACACCTCTTGCTCCCCTTTCCACGACTGGAGTTCGATGATACTTTTGTAAAACACAGACAAATCACTTTACTAGGTATAGGAGGGAAGAAAAGTAGTTCATCCATTTATGTAAACTAGGAAATATCGCAATTTTGACTTTGATAATTTTCATTAGGCTTTTGTTTAACCAAAATACAGTACTGTATTAACACTGCGGGTGCTATTCATAGACATTTCGCTAGCCCGCGCTACGAGCGTGCTAAACTAGCCCCGGCTATCGATTGGTTACTTGTACGGGATTCATAGCATAGCATATCGCTAACACTGGTTTATGAAAAACGTTAGTTCGCTGATCATCCACCGGAAGCCCGCGCTAAGAATGTCTATGAATACGGCCCTTAGTGTTTTTACTCACGAACTGAGCTATCCATTCGGACGTATTAATTATGCAGTGTATATTGTAGTGTTACAGCACATTAGCGTACAATATAGAGAATGAAGTTAAATTGAAAAATAATCATAATGTGGATATTTAAACACATTTTTGAAAATGGTGGCCGTTCATTTCGATACAGGCTTCAGTTCTTTTGTGCATATTATCGCACTATAGACTATTGTACCTAATTCCAATTACCAGTTTCGTCCTTCGTACTAGTAACTCATGTTGAAATAATTCTGTACCTAGTCTATAAAAGAGTACCTTACGTATTGTAAATTGAATCTTCACTTCTGCCCGATCCGAAAAGATAAAATTACTCAGACATACTATCTACTGTCCGTCCAGTGATTTTGTCGCAGGGTCGTAGAAAAGAGGAAAATCACGTGGCAGTTAATTACTTAACGAGGTCCTTTTATTTAAGTTATTTCAGACAGCTGTATAATATTATGTAGACGTCCAATTCCTAACAGAAATTAATGTTTTTAGAAAAGAGCTAAGACAGCCCAGCTACTAGACTTTACAGAGGGGCGAACAGAGGCAGGTGGGGGGAAACCAGGATGCGACGTAGGCAAACGGACGACAGTACCTGTGCGAAAATATGATTCAATATTGAAAGCCCTTTCGTCACTGGAAAACGTGAACATATTTCTGGAACGTATTATACTCACTAACTCAGTACTGCATACGCGGCCTTGGTTCTGTGTGGAGAACGATTGTAAGTTTACTAGTAGAGGGGATGGGAGTGAAGTACATTAAAAAACTCAGGTACAATAAAAATTGAAGTAAAAATAAAATGATGTCCCTGTATATGACTTTCACATGTTGAACCAAGTTTAAAAATACCTTAGTCGATTAGTTTTCGGCTTATCTATAAACTGGAAGTTGCCCGATTCAAACTATGTGACGTCATAGCGCAGATATAGGAACTTTCATATACAAAATAGTTACGGATCCTCTGCCCTCTTCCTCTAGAGCAGGCCTGCACAAACAGCGCTCAACAAGCGCGCGCGCTCCTTCTGAGCGGGAGAGCGGTGTTTACCGCTCGCCGAAATGGAGAGAAAGATACGTCAGAATGACATAGACTTGCTACACGTAGAGGAGAGGGAAACGACCACTCATTTATCTAGTGGAGTGCAGTGTGTAGGCAAATTCTCAGTAACTGTTTCACGTTGCTTATCTACTGCTACAGTACAGTATGGAGGAATCTAAAAGACGGAACATAACATTTAACATTTAACGATTTACAGCTCGAACTTATTGATCTTCAATGTGGCCTAAGGGCTAAAGATCGTTTGAATAATACTACTAGCCTGGTTGAGTTTTGTAAGACTTAACATTAGTAATAATATCCACTACTACACAGGCTGGCTGTGAAAGTGATTGCTATGTTTGGCTCAACATTTATATTTGTGAGCAACTGTTTTCTGTAATCAACTTTAATAAAGGCAGACATCGAACATCTGTAACTGATGTTTCATTACGATCAGTAGGCTACTGTTCCTTTCAGCTGCCAACAGCATAAAACCTCATTTTCATGTACTGATAAATAAAAATATAACAAAATGGTATTGTACATTTAAGTAGCTATAGAATTTCTATTATTTCTGTAAAATAAATATTTCTTTATTAATTAATATAAGTGCAAGATAGTTTTTCAAACACTGAACGGGAATTCATTTCATAAACACTCGTAATAGTACTTCCTTTTGTGTATATTTTGTACGAGATCACCCCTTCTTCCAGTCCACCCTTATACAGAGCGCAGCTAATATCTGCATTCCGCTCATGAGCTGTGAGCCGGCTCGGAGAGCGCAAATCTTGTGCAGGCCTGCTCTAGAAAGTGAAAATCGGGACGCAGCCATAGTGAGTAACCTTATCGATCATTGCTCTTGCTAGTCGTATTAGGGCTATTTAAATAACTACACCTTTGTGGCTGATTGAAGGTTCATTGCAGAGCGTGTAATATTGCGGGCCATAGTTAAGGATATTTGAACTAATATTTTTACTGTTAATATAGACAACATTACATATAAACGTAAACGTGACAAAAACAGTGCACTGAAAGACACTGCAGTACCAAAAGGCACAGAAAGTGTGTTGAACGTAATAAAAAAAAAAACAGTACCATCACAATCTCAAAATTATGAAGATATCAACTCGACGTTTAGCATGGATTTGTGTAGCCTACCATGATGTTCATTGCCAACATCCCAATTAATAAATTACATAATCTCCATTTTAAGAAATTTCTAGAAAAGTACATAGAAAATTAGTGGGTTTTCAGTGATGAGCGAGATGCAATATCCTAATGAAACGTGAAAAAATATCAGACAATAGGAATACGAGTATCTTGTACTACATCATGCACCAAAGACGTCATGTGCTATTGAAAGAATTTCTTGCAATATAAAATCATTTCAAGTGTCATCCGCATATGTTCAAGTTCCGTAAATTATGAATGCACGTTATTATTCATTGCAAAGATCAAGACGAAAATGAACATCACGGCTCAAGCATGTGTTTACTAGTATAGCTTCAGAATGTCGGGAGTTGACTGTACCCCACGAACACACAGCGACGATGTGTTTGTTTATATCCGTATCTGTTACATCATCTGTGTTCGGCGTACTATATACTCAGTGTGTCTTTTACTTCAATCTTTAGGTAGCTGGAATACGAAGCCTAATAATAAGTGTTTAAATACAGCAAGCATGTAGGCCCTAAAGAGAATAATGGAGGCGTATGTATCTCGGTCTGAACACGATTCTACCACAGTTTAGTATATACAGTTGCGAAGCTCAATACTTACTAAATATGCAAACATAGACAGTTCAAATACGCATCCATAGATAGTTGCTAGCCACCAGGATCGCTACTATCGCCTCACCATAGACTCTTTCCCTAGCAGACGATAAAATGTATTGTACTTTTGATATCGTGTTCTTTTGAAAAATTAACACCTTCCTTCCACTATTGAAATACGAAATACATAAGGTTTATATATTATTTTCATAAAGTATATATTATATTTTATAAACTCACCTTCCTGGATCTTTCGGAAGGATAACTCTGACCTCTTTTTCTTAGAATTTATAGTGCAACAAACGTCTCCTTGTCCCATATTATTACTCAAATTATTGTATTTTAGCCATTTACATTTATTACAACCGATAACGAACATTTCACAGTTTACACAACTTTTCACAACAATGCGAAATACGGCACAGTCAATGCCTTTTCGATCTAGACCAGGCCGTAATGTATGTTCGGGTTTTCTATTTCAGTGTATGGAGCTCAGTGAAATATTATATTATAGGCCTAACTTTATTGCGTATCATTGCTAAGTTTTATTTAGTGTAATGTGTCCAAAAGTTCCATTTACTTCTTGTTGCATAATATGTTGCAGAAATAATTACAAAACTGTGTTATTTTAATGTGAAGAGAATTTTACATGTTAACATAATCTTTTCGCATCAACATTTCAAGTTTAGAATGGAAGCTATTTTGAGGTTTAATAAAAAAGAATTTATATTGTGATTTTAATATAGCACATCTACCTTCCTTGATAAAGACAGAAAATTTATCATACCACTCTTGTGAAATTAGTGAACGTACGATTGTTACTTCGTTTCTTAGGTAGTAGATAAACACAATAATTCAGTACTCAATTGTAGTATTAAAATACAGACAAATTGAATGTGCGGAGTATCATACATGACATTATGCTTAATTATAATGTATAATTGCGAATTTAGGAATATAAGATATAGTAAACATAACCTATAATATTTCCATATGAATGGCAGGGCATTGGAGACCACTGAAATTAGACAGAAAGGGGCAACTGGGACAGTAAACATAACCTATAATTTCAACATATCTAAATATTTGTGCGGTGCAACTGAAAATTATTGAATCGTGCATAAATGAATGTACAATAATTTCGCAATATTTAATCGAAATAAAGGCAGGTAGGTCTATTACACATACGAACAACGTAATTTTCACACCAAAAATAATATTACACCTTAACTCGCAAGGAATTATGTCTAAAGTGTCTCCTAATCATTGTTTTAAATTTTATTAATGCAATTGCACTACATTTTAGAGAAATATATGTTACTTTTTATGCATTCCAATTAATTTATATGGTTGAAACGCCGCCCTTCGTGATCGGGTTAAGCGAGTCACATGGTCTGCCTTACGGCCTGTATTAGATCACCATGGCAGTGCACACAGCGCTCCAAGCAGCTAGCAACTATCGCGAGAAATGCAAAAAATCACCCCAAGCTTCGCGACTGTATATACTAGACTGTGATTCTACTAGCAAATTGTCAGATACTTAATGTGACTAAAGTTCATTAATTACAATTTTTATGAAAACATTCTCGCAGCCGAAAAGATTATATTGTGGTCAGCTTCCTGTGGAGGCCAAAACCGCAATTCCTAATTTTGATAACTGTTTTGGAGCAGCATCTTGCCACTGAAAAGATTAGACAAAGATTTATTTTTCCAGGCCAAATGATAGCGACTGCTGGCCGAGTCGGCATTTGCCGGCGCTAAGAATTGCGGTACTCTGGATATCCACGGACTCTGCATAGGCTAATACTGGAACAAGACGACCTTGATTAACCTACCGTATCGAAAGGAAGTTGATAACAGCTGATTAGTGTCGTCACTTCTAGTCTTGTTTGTCAGGCAACAAATTTGTCATTCTTTTTTATTTAATTTACGCGAAAACCGTCCTTTCTATCGAAATACGACAAAAGAAAAAAAAATTGTTATTACATTATCTATTGGTAGTCATAGAACTCAAGATCCTATGAATAGTAATTATTAGGGCTAGGATTTTGATGAAATTGTATCTTTTTTCTAGTAAGCCAGAAACATAGCTGTTTTAGTATTTATGGGCCGTATTCATAGACATTTTTAGCGCGGGCTTTCGGTGGATTATCAGCATTTTTCGTATTCATAAACCAGTGTTAGCGATAGGATATGATTTGAATTCTGTACTAGTAACCGGTGGATAGCCGGGGCTAGCTTAGTACGCTCGTAGCGCGTGCTGCGAAATGTCTATGAATACCACCATAAATATGTGTTATGTGATAAACTAAGTGTTTTAAGACATATTTGTTAGGGCATTTTTTGCAGTTTTTTTGCCTCTTTCAACTCATAGGAGCATTTTTTGTTTTATTCGGTCATTTTTTAGGCATTTTCATTTAATTTTGGCCATAAATCCCCTTTATTAACGTAAAATAATGTTTATTTCCTTTGATATTTTCTCTTCATATTTTGTCCATTAATACCCATTTATTTTTTATAATATTTTAATCGTTTTTCTACACAAATACTGCCATTTTAACGTAGTACACCCCCACACAATGGATCAGTCCAATCACTCCTTCAATATAGACTCCTCTATACCTGCTAGTTTCTGATAAGAGTGGCCTTGTGGTGGACTACATGGAAACTACTTCAGGTAAAATAATTAATTAAATGTGTACTACTTAGAAAAATTATGTAAAATTAAATGAACTTGAATGTTGGTACTATAATTTAATTTAATTACTAGTCTAAATATTAAGTAGTACAAAACTTATTTTCCTACTAAGCCAATTATGTAAGATCAATTTTTAGAGCATTTTTAAGGGCATTTTTGTAAGATTTTTAGGTCATAAATGCATTGCTTTTAGGACATTTTTTCATGATTTATAGGTCATCAAAATCCTAGCCCTAGTAATTATTCATGACGACGTTAAAATTTTCGGACAAAACATTTTTTATTTCGAAAACTATAAACTTCCCACCGATATGGTATTAGACTTTTTGTTATACCCAGTATCACCAATTCTCTCTGGAAAGCTGCAGGGTTATTTCACTTCCACTCTGTATAAATGTAATGAAAATATGCTGAAAAAATCCTGTTTATTCATAGAAAGACCAGGATCGACATCCACAGCACAGTTACTCTGGAGAAACATATTACATACATATGCTTTTAGAGAACTCGGAGGTTCATTGCCGCCCTCACATAAGGCCGCCATCGGTTCGTATCCCGAGTAAGATTATCATATTCTGCTTCGTAATTTTATCTCTTACTACGTTCATTGAACCGTTGAATGTTTTACTATCCATTCTTGAAAAATATTTCTAATCAATACGTTCATTTTCACAAAATTCTCAAAGTAAATTCATATGAGAGTACATATTTCTTTTTAACAACCTGTCCTTGCAACACTTCGTTCTTTTCTTTTTCTTCCCTTCAATATCATTTAACAAAGCACTACCGCAAGAATCGTAGCTTTCTTCTTCCTTGATGGCATGGTAGTACCACAGTCTAGTACAGCGCTGACCAAAACTCGAACGGCAGTGATTACACGCGAGAGACAGACTATGAAGTAAGGAGACGGGGGAGAAGTACATGGCATGAAAACTACAACCAGTGGTGGCTCGTGCACTAACATTGAGTTCTTCATCAAACTGCTAATAAAAATCGCAAGCGATGCTGTATCCGTAATGTCACTGCTGTCATCAAGAGCCAATAATATATATACAGGGTGTTTCAAAAATATGGGGCATAATTTCAGGTATGTATTTCCCACATGTAGACAATCAAAATAGTTCATTACAACATTTGTCCGGAAATGCTTCATTTCCGAGTTATGGCCTTCACAACATTGAAATTCACCGGAACGTTTTTTTTCCGCAGGTCGTTGTCATTACAGAACATGTTCAAAATGTCCACCTCCTGCTTGAATACAGACCTCACATCGATGTCTCATTGACCTGCGAACACGATCCCAAACTCCAGGAGTATTGCGTATGTCCTCAGAACATGCCACAATTCGATTCCGAAAGGATTCCAAATCAGGCACCGGAGACGAATAAACCAATGATTTTAAATGGCCCCACAAGTAGAAATCGAGAGGATTCAGATCAGGTGAGCGTGGAGGCCAAGCAATTGGGCCACCTCTACCTATCCATCGATCAGGAAACCTATCCAAGTACCGGCGAGCCGTACGACTGAAGTGTGCAGGAGCGCCATCATGCAAAGAAGTGAATGTGTTGACGATTGATCAGTGGAGTGTCTTCTAAAACATGAGGTATGGTGTTTTCCAGGAAGTTTGTGTACGCCTGCCCCGTAAGTCTGTTTACAAGTACATGGGGTTCAACTAATCGATCACCAATGATACCGGCCCACATGTTGAGGGAGAACCGCACCTGGTGATGAGATGGAACAGTTGCACGTGGGTTTTCATACGCCCATACATGCTGATTGTGGAAATTTGTTATGCCATCTCGTGTGAACTGTGCTTCATCTGTAAATAATACTAAGGCAGGAAAGTTCGGTTCGGATTTACACCACACTGCTGCAAGAACCACTGACAGAACCTAACTCGTGCAGGGTAATCTGCTGGTGATGGGGCCTGTACAAGTTGCAAATGATAAGGATACAATTGACACTCTTTCAACAGTCTCCAGAAAGTCGTATGAGGAACATTGACTTGCAACGCTACCCTTCGTGTGCTGATAGAAGGAGTCATGTTCACAGCCTCCAGAATCTCCTCCTGTACTTCTGGAGTTGTAGATCTTGGTCGTCCCCTTCCCAAACCAGGAGAGTTAAATTTTCCATACTCGCACAGACGGTAATGGAGACGTACAAATGTCTTCCGATCTGGACATTGTCGCTGTGGGTACCTCTCCTGGTACAAACGACGAGCCAGCGCAGCATTGCCGTCCGCCTTACCGTACATGAAGTGTATCTCTGCCAGCTCTTGATTTGAATACATGTCGCATAGTCTAACGCCTACACAACACTGAATGTAACCTTCGCCTCGGAATGAACTGTCAGAGTGCCCTCTTAATGTCTCCTTTGACGGCAACGACCTGCGGAAAGAAAAACGTTCCGGTGAATTTCAATGTTGTGAAGGCCATAACTCGGAAATAAAGCATTTCCGGACACATATTGTAATGAACTATTTTGATTGTCTACATATGGGAAATACCTGAAATTATGCCCCGTATTTTTTAAACATTCTGTATATATATATATATATATATATATATATATATATATAAATTTTCTTGCATTTTTTAATATTCCTCATAAACACAATCAGAAATCTCCTGAATTCTCTTCTGGATATCTGGTCAAGAAAGCGCAATTTTTCAAAATTAATTAATAACTTTCATTGGACAAATTATTTCAGCCACCTTATTCATTACGCTTTTAAAAAACTCTTCTTCCTTGGAAGGCTTAAGAGAACGAGCTATTCCGTTCACCACTAGATAGCTGGCTTCCTTACATTTATTTATGTCATCTTTCTCTTCATGACGATGATTTATGGCTGATTTCAGTTCTTGGAGTTTAATAGCTCGTTTCATTACTACACTAGCACGTAATATTTAATCACTTTCTCTATATTATTATTATTATTATTATTATTATTATTATTATTATTATTACTACTACTACTACTACTACTACTACTACTACTATTACTACTACTTCTGCTACTGGTAATGCTGTCAGTATTGTTATTAATATTATCATTATTATTATTATTATTATTTAATCAATAACTAGTAAATAACTGATAATAGTCATCAAAAGATTTAAAAAAATTAGAATGGAGATATAGCGTAGCCTAGTAATCATTTTATCCTTCAAGGGAAGATGTAGGCCTATATATTCAGGCACGTATAGTAGAATTATGGTAACACTTGCTGAATAATAATCATAATAATAATAATAATAATACCTGTTACGCCTGTGTATTCAGCGTAATGCCCTGTAATGTCGCTTCTATATACTATTACTAATTGAACCGTTGAGCAAACCAACATATTACATTTTCTCCGACAGAACAGCGAATATTCCTCTTCCCATTCTGTACGAAACCTTCTGTTCCTGCTAGAGACGAGGGTTTGTAGAGCGACATGGTACCGACACTGCTTAACTTCAGTACATGAGCGACAGAGAGAGCAATGTACAGGAAACTCCCCTTACCAGTATGAATGTCTTTGATTACAAGATGTAATCACGATACCCAGTTTGGTCACTGCTGGTCTAGTACATACAGCCACGAAGCTTGAGTTGTTGAGGGTACTAGGAACAATAGACTGTGCCGGTACTATTTCGCATTGTCTGTAATGAGGTGATATTAGCGATCCTAGTGGTTAGCAACTATCTATGAATGCATATTTACTACGTATTGAGCTTTGTGACTGTATATACTAGGCCGTGGTAGTACACTGATATAGTTTTTCCGTCCCTTTCTACTCCGCGAACATTACCGACATGAAAACATTAACATTTTGGTGAACAGTAGGGATGGTAGATTTTCACACTAACGATAAAGGGGAAATGTGCCCAAATGCTAACAAAATAAATAATTTTATGTTTAAAAGTACAGGGACATCATTTTATTTTTACTTGCATTTTTATTGTACCTGCATTTCTGAATGTACTTCACTCTCACCCCTTCACTAATGTCCTTGCTCCCGTCAGACACACAAACTTACGGCCGCTGTTGCATTCGAAGTCTTCAAGCAGTGAAGTAAACACTGCAGTGTATAGTGTGTTTCATAAATATGATTGCGTTTTCTATAGAAGAAAGAATCTATATTAATAATATCGTACTAAAAAATTATATTGAAGAAACGATAAATTCAATTTCAGAGAATATGCTTCAAAATGTTTTTAATAATATACGTACTGAATTGAAGCCTGCATTGTAATGAACGGCAACCATTTTCAGCAACTTGTTTAAAAATTCAGATTAGCTTTTTTTGAATTGAGGTGGCTAGAAGCAAAGGAATGCTAGTGACATTTGTAATAACATGAGTTAAGTGTATCCAGTGTAAGCAAAAGTATCTAAAATTTTAGTGGCAAAGGGATATTTTAATCGCATCACACAGTAAAATTTAAATAAAAAATTTCACCGATTTTACGAAAGCTTAAATATTTAAACCCCATTTTCTCAAAAGTAACTTAAGTGCACTTACAGCCCTTTACTTATGACCCCCTCAATTTAAATGCACTCTCTATATTGTATGATAACATCAATAATTAATATGCTAAATAAAGTAGACATTACATAACGAACATAGCCGCCTGAAAAGTTGAGTTTTTGAAAAGAAAATGTTACTACTCTACTGTATTTTGATAAATTCCGTAAAAGTGATGATTAAACTGAAAATCGTAATATCGTATTTCCCTACAACATAAATGGACAAACTACTTTTCTCTCCTCCTATACCTAGTAAAATGATTTGTTTACATATTGCACTAGTAACATCAAACTCCTGTAATGGAAGGGGGCAACAGTGTTTCCGAGTATAGCCAGGTGAATGTTAAAAATGTTGGTAAAAATAAAGTGATGTCCCGGTATGTTAAGTATAGAATTAATATAGTTCTGTAATCCGCCATAAAATGTGACGTTGAATACAAAATGCAAAATGTATGCGGTTCTGCGAAATAAGAGCAAAATTGTATTTTATGAGATATTTTCGTGTTTTTTGTAAAAAAAATAATAAGTAATTTTTATTTTATTTTATTATTTTTTTTTTACATTGGGGAATTTAATTGAAGTGAATTTATTATGGCAGGCAGAGTAACTATCTCATGCACCCAGGTTTTAAAATTGCTACCTGTGCACTTCATTAGAACCAGGTACCCAGCTTCGAAGCAGCCCTGTGAACTTACAGTATATAATTAATTTATCTGAAAGTCCCTGCCATAATATATTATTATTATTATTATTATTATTATTATTATTATTATTATTATTATTATATAGGTTCTTAAATTTCTGTCAAATAGTTCGGTAAATCTACCATCTCTAGCTATCAGTAAAATCGTAATACAGTTATACGTTTGTGGAAAAAACAGCGAACGATATGTCTAAACGAAGTTATGTCCAACTTCCAGTTCGACGTATCCTACATGTACAGGTTTGGGCAGATAAAACCGGCCCCATCTCATGTCATATGATTTGGAAAATAAATTATGTAGGGTATTGATTTCTTTTCTTTTTTTTTTTTTCTTGAAAATGTAATTATGTTGACTATACTGTATGTCAGACGTTCTAAACACATGTAAAGAGTTGTTTTTTAAATACGCGTGGCTTATTCAATACCAGAGCGAATATTCATTGTGGAGGCGTACGTACAGACCAGCTCTATTAAGGAAACACAACAATTATTCAGAGACAAATATCCGCTTCGCTCAGTACCAGCGAAAAGCAGCATTCAAGATTTGGTGCGAAAATGGCGTACGACTGGATCCATAAAAAAATGTAACAAGGAACAGAACTCCTTCTGTCCGGACTCCTCAGCTTACGGCGCGAGTTAATGAATTTATGACTAGGAGTCCTCGAAAGTCTACCACGAGATTGGCTCATCAGGTTCATGTGAGTAGGAGAACTTGCGCACGTGTGTTGAAGTGTTTGAAATTCAAATTCAAGAGGAGAATAATTACTGCTTCTTTCAACAAGATGGGGCAACATGTCACACATCTGAGAGGTCACTTGCCCGTATTCATCAGATGTTCACTGAAAAAGGACTGTGAGCAAAAACTTATGGTCACCGCGGTCACCAGATTTGTCAACATGTGATTTTTATTTATGGGGGTACTTGAAGGGGAAAGTGTACGAACAGAATCCCCATACCATTGATGATCTCAAGGATAATATCAGGAATTGCATCCGCAGTATCACCCAAGAGAAATTGACACGTGTTTTCATGAACCTGTTAAAACGTCTAGATGCAGATGGAGGGCACTTCCAACATTTATTATGAAGATAAATGCATTTTATTTTCATTCCATTTGAAGTTTGTTTCAAATCTATCAATGTCATAACACGGGCCGGTTTTATCTGCCCAACCCTGTAGTTCCGCCTATGGGCCTTTTAAGTTTGTGCATAGTAACGTGAATCAATGTTTCACGATATTTTCGCAAGATAGAAGTTGCATTCTCGCCAACTGGTGGTGAAACAAGAATACAGACTGACGCAGCCTTATGAAGAATCCATGTTTAACAGATTAGATAACGCTTATCAACAGAATAACTATTTGATCAGCCGTTTGGCTTTCTAGCAAAAACATAATCTTCCATGCTTTCATGAGATTGATGAAACATAATTCCTTAGTTTTCAAAGAGAACATTGAACGCCAAATAGTGGAAGATAAATAAATGTACAGCCGCCGGTGTAGCTCTGTTGGCTCTTTCCTGCCGATCCGGAGTTGCGCTCGGGTTTGATTCCTGCTTGGGCTGATTATCTGGTTGGATTTTTCCGAGGTTTTCCCCAACCGTAAGGACAATGTCAGGTAATCTATGGCGAGAATACATCTTCTAACTTACGAAAATATCGTGAAACATTGATTCATGTTACCATGCACAAAGTTTTTGATACGTACTTATAATTTTAAGAAAACTACTGTCTTGGTAATCAATATATTTTTAAGCACGTCATGGACACCTCTGAGTTACCATGATGAAGTATTACAAATGAGGAGCATAGTATCAAAGTTAAACAACTCCATTTTTTGCGATTTCGAGATATCGATTGTTTCTCATAGAATTTTGTATGTTGAATTCGATTCTGGAACTGTTTAGCTTCAAAAACGGACAGAACAGAGCGAAAATAGCACTTAATTGTGCGCTTTAGAATCAAAATGTAGACAACTCCACTGTGACTTGGTTTCAAAGTAGGACAATTCCTTCAGTAGCCGATGAGAAGCCCACATTCGTACCACCTTTTCCCATCACGCATCGAGAATCCATCATGGCTGATTATTTACATAATCGGTTTGTGGAAGAATAAGTACTGTTTTACGTAAATTTGCTTTGAAACAGAATTAGAAGAGACTTAGATTCAAAAGTAGACAATTTCACTTTAAATATGGTTTCGTTTGGTTTCAAAAACAGACAACTCCATTTTAAATATGGCTTTATTTGGTTTCAAAAACAGACAACTCCATGACTTAGTTTCAGAGATGGACGACTCCACTTTTTAAACTTAAACTGCGATCTGAATATTAATTTCAATCACATTTTGAGTCTGAAAAAATATTTCTATAACCCTTGAGAATGTTTAAAATTAATGTACAGTTATCCTTAAAAAGAATGAGACGATTCTTGGTCGTCGGAAGTTAAAGTTCTACAGCGCGGTTCACTCGATATCGACGTAACGATAAGTACCATAAAAATAGAACAAGAATTGTTACAAGGACCACAAGGACAAGGACCAGAATAAGGATCACGAAGAAGACAGCCATTTAAGGCCACGATTTCACAACTTAGCTCGGGTAACAAAATATCATTGCTTCTCTGTACCGAATGGCAAATGCCTGCTATCGGATCTACATTCTGGACTGCTGCTGTCACTGTCTTGTCTCAGTAGCTTATATAGTAGCGTGTCGGTTCCTCCGTATAACCGACACATCTCGTGTTCGATCCCAGGTGAAACTTTTTTTTATTGAGATGTAATTAATTTGTTCAGAGTTCCTCTACTATCTAATTTGTTGAAAAATATGGAATAATTTATGTCCAATTTTTGGGTCTTACAAGTGGGCTGAACCTCGTCAAAAAAAATAAATCTTATTTGGAAGTTAAAAGTATTCTTCCTCAAACAAAAATCATAAAAAACTAAAAGAGGCCTGGTAACTTAAAATCTTGTCCACATACCGTCAGCTTCTATTACAGCTCTAAGTCGATTCGGCATGAATGTCACGAGATTGTGGAATAAGTTCTGATCCCCGGCGAGATCTTCCCAGGTGTCAACAACTTGATCCCACAATTCGTCTCGATTTCGAGGGCGTCGTGGGCATATGTGACTATCCTTCTCTTTTTCAATTCCGCCCATAAATTTTCATGACTTTCAAATCAGGTGACTTCGGAGGCCAATTAATGATTTCGATCTCGGGTCTCCTTTGAAACCATCTTTGAATGCTTGCGGCATAGTGCACGGGATGGTTACCCTGCTGGAACAGCAATGTTCCTTCGGAAAAACGTTCTCGGACGGAAGGAAGGAAAATATTTTCCAGAATGTGCTCGTAAGTTCCCGCATTAAACCGGCCATCGATGCGTTCTATAACGCCAGGTCCACCCCCAACACGATATGCTAAAGTGCCCCGATCTTTCACGTCGGTGCACATAGCGCTGATCATGTCGTAGACCATCCTCACGATAGACACGGACAGGACCTTCGTAGTCACTCGAGATGGTTGTTTCTTCGGAGAAAATTACATTTCTCCAATCGAAATCCACTCGATTGGTAGCGAAGGCAAGATGGTTGACAGCTTGTGCTTCCCCCAATATTTCCATTTGCGCAGTCCTCCGGCTCCTAATACCGCGGTTCCTCAACCTGCTGATCACAGTCTGTGAAGAGCCGGGAAGTTAGATGCTGCTCTTATTTCGTTAGCAGTCCGAAAGGGGTCCAGTCGAACTGTCTCGAATAAGAGAGCATCCTCTTCCAATGAAGAAATCCGCGGACGCCCAGGAATAGGGCGATTTTTGACCTCCTCTGAATTTTGATAACGATGAACCCCCTCGCGGCTGTACTTCCAGGAACACCGACCAAACGGCCAGCAGATCTAGCCCCATATCCAGCCTCAACTAGAGCTATAAATCGCTGTCTCATGTCACGTCGGTTCGCCATTAAGATGAGAAATGAGGAATGACGATAATACTTTAGTGTAGACATGACTATTTAACGTGATATAGAATTATTGAAATAAGGGGCATCTTGCACAGTAAGAGTTCATAAATCAACCCTAAATTAAATATTTAAATAACAGGATATAACAGGAAGTTCAATTGTTGCGAAACTAATCAAATTAAATCTAATTACATTAAGTAAACAAATCCCAAGTTATGACACCACATTGCTACAGCTAAATTGTAGGTTATTAACATAAGCCTTGAATAGGTCCGTGCTTATGCGTTGGACGACAAAACCAAACATCGAAAGTTCGAATCTTGCCGAGGAATATAACTTCTTGCTTTTTATAATGTAAATCAGACTTCTAACTACATTTATATTTCTTACATTTATTAATATTTATAGCCAACATTGAATTTGTAAAGAAAAGACTTTAGAAATCTCATATGGAATTTGTGATCTGTAGTGACATAAACATAGATTATCTTTCGGAACTTTTCCGTAAAAGTAAATTAAATTCACTCCTTGAAACTGGAAACCTTAGTCGTAGAGTCATTTTCCCACCTGCATACAAGCTGAAGTATCACAGCCATTGATAAAAGTTTTGTACACAGAATTAGACTGACAGAATCTATTCGACAGAACCTATAATCAATGGCTTGTCTGAACATGATAAACAAATCCTAAGTGTTTCCAATGTCACTGAACAATTTCAAAATATTAATTTAAAAACTAAAAAAGGGTCGTAAATGCTGTAGCCTATCTAGTGATTATTTATATTTATGTCTACGAAATGAATCTTGGGAAAACGTATATGATACTGATACTACTGATATTAAGAGTAAATGTATAGTATTTTTCACTTAATTCCAGAATCACTTCAGTGGATGTTCTCCACTCAATGTTGTAAAAAAATTCAAAAGTAAAAACATGTAGATAACGCAGGGACTTAAAAATCTCATGTATTAAAAAGAAGAATCTATATGTAATGAGTTGCAATGTAATGATCCTCATGTTCTTAAATACTACAAGAAGTACAGTGTAATTTATAAAAAAATTATTAAAGAGGGAAATAGAACACATTTGAATAGAAAAGTACAAAATTCAGATAATGCAATTAAAGCTATTCGTAATATTATTAAAGTTAAACTTGTAGATATCCTAAGAAAGAAAATATTTTTTCATTAAAACCAGTGATTATAAAGTAGAGGATCCCAAATCTATTGCAAATTCTTTTAACGTCTTATAGTATATAGTAAAGAAATATTATTGACAAATTAAACATTCAATATTTTGCGAAAGATACTGCAATTGGTAACTTAACAGATGCATTTAATAATTAGTATTCATATATGTAATTAGTCAATAACTGCAAAAGTGCTTTTTCGTTCAATCATAACATGAATAAAATTGAATTCACATTAAATTAAAGACTATTGCAAACACGTAGATAAAATAGTTAAAATCAACTGAAGGGGTGAGAATGAAATAATCCAAAGCCACACTTTTAACAAAAATTGTTTTTGTGCGAGTGCATTTCTTACACATATGGGAAAGCTACTAATAAAATATTGTAATAATTACTCAACAAATGACATAGCGTAAGGACTCTAAACCTTTATAAAAGTGTGTCTGTGTGGCTTAGGAATATTTTTTAATTTCATTTTAATTGTTAGTTTTTAATATATATGCATTTACATTGTATGTGTGTGTATAAATGCATTCATTAGATTAACGTTTATAATATTATAACTTGTAATTTTGTATTGTCTGTGATCATTAACACTTAATCTGAGGACTTTTTAAAACTCTATTTCAACGTTACTTAGCTATTTCAAAGTTATTTAGACAAAAACAAAATAGTTGTGTAGACGAGGAATCGAACTCGCACTCTTCTACACAACACGCAGAAGTCTTAGCGTCTGAGCTATTGAAACGACACGAAAGCTTTCCTTTCTGTGCGGAGTGTCAATCTAGTCATGAAGTTCCATTGTCGATTTAACTACACGATTTATGTATATATTTATCTTCTATTTACGCAATATTATCATATTTTTTGCAGTTTTTGAAGTGAATTTCGGAACGATGCTAGTAACAAACCAAATAGCCTGAGTTTAAGTAACTCAATATTCGTTACCTTGTGTATCAGTGCTCTGGTCTTTGATCATGCGCAGTGTCTTACATCTGAGACTTAGGAATATTCAATCGTCTCATCCTTTTCTAGGGAAACTGTACGTATACCGGTGACATTGGTTTTCAAGGACCTAGTGTTTCACCTCTCCTGTAAAAAAAAAAAAAAAAAAAAAAAAAAAAAAAAAAAAAAAATCTAGTCGTCCAACTTTGATACTAAGCTCCTCGAATACGAAATAGTGTGATATACGACCTGAGCAGTGGCGTGTGGTGATAAATAATCCTGGTGGTGCACAAATATTTATTATGATTATGATTATCATATTATTATTATTATTATTATTTCTATTATTATTATTTCTATTATTATTATTATTATTATTATTATTATTATTATTATTATTATAGGTACTAACTACTACATAACTATTAACATATGTTACGTAGGTATAGATTTACATAATTTTGTTAGTCAAGAAATTGCAGTTAATCAATTTCCTATGTAGGTCCAATAATAGCAAAGTAAAGTGTTCAATTTCTATTGCAGCACAGCGTAAATAATATTGTTTTCGCTATATTGCGTTTTATAACACAGTTCACACGTTCACAAGCATTCGATACGTCTGTCGTCTCATCAGCCTTAACTGCTAAAAAGTCAGCAGCTTTCTTTATTTCTTTGAAATCTCGTCATGGCATACATCAAAATGACTTGAAGGACTTCGTTCTGTATAGTGTTTGACGTGATCTTAAACACTGTTCTTCTTTCCAAATGTGCGTCTAATTCAGAACTGAAATTGATGAGGCCAAGAAAAATACTAGCGTTTAAAGATGAGTTTCCGTCTTCGTGACCTCTTAAAGCCAACTAAAAGCTCCACAAAACCGCACGCACATATCTGTTCTTGGTAACTATATCATTGTGAAGTGCAACAATCCAATTGAATCCAATTGTGTCTAGCCTATATGTTTGTTTGACCCAACACTGCTAATTTAACATTATTGTTGATGTGTGCAACTGAAGAATTGTGTTTTTTAATTCTTTCACTCACGTGCTTCAAATCAATCATATCTGCAGAACGATAATCAAAATTATATAGTTACTACGCACAATCCTAAATTCAAACAGAAAAATAAATAAAATTCATAAAACGTACTTATTTTTGTCAATAAATGTTCGCCGTCGAACAATAGGCAAGGAAAACAAAATACAGCGTCTTTTATATTGCAGCTGCATATTGCATTTTCTAAGTCCAAATGTTGAATCTTCTTGTCACTTCTCTATTAGTGTTCTTCGTCACTTATAATTTTAATTCATGTGTAGGTCTACCCATCTTCTTTATTTTGATCTTTTCATGTAAAGGTCTTATAGAAAATTACACATTTAAAAGATATTGCACACTATTCATTGTAGCATTTATGATGGAATGAGCTTGAGAACACATCTGAAAGTGCTCCTAAACCCTCCCATGCACACTGTACTGCCTCCCTACCATGCTCCAAAGCCTGCCAGTGAAACAGTACTACTGCGCATGCTCGAATGGAACAGTGTGCCGCAAGTGTCGAGCGGTAAACGTAAGTCCCAGACGTCAACAAGAACAGTACACAGTCATGCAGTGTTATTTTTACGTAGTATTATAACAAAGAATTACGTCGCTCACACAGTCTACTGCAGCTTATTGATATAAATTTTAAAATGTTGTTATTTGAAGAGGTGGTGCACTGCTCCTGTGCTCCTTAAGAGAAATCGCCACTGGACCTGAGACGTGTTGTATTCTAGCGGAAGCCTTCCAGATTACTACGCATTGATACTCCCTTTCGCGGGAATGAGTTAGTTGCAGTTAGAAGCTGAACTGTTGAAACGTTTATCATTATTGCCTTTTCGAGGAAAGTGAAAATTTTGGGGGTAATTTCTTTTCTTGAACATACATTTGTTATACTTCAATGTTATAAATATTAATGATGTATATTCTTAAAGAGAAATTATCTACGTTTATAGCAATGTACAGTACGATTATTTAGTCCTGACAGTCACCGGCAATGTGCGCCTGGGTCAGGCGAGTCCATTAAGTTACGCCAAGGGATGTTCAGGTTAGTCTGTTGCAAGGGATCGGATGTCTCGCATGCGGTATAGCGTTGTGTTTCCAGTACAGTTGAGCTGTACTGCATTCCTTTAGTGACCGCTCGCCCTTATCTCTACTCCGGAACTCTCCCCACTACTACTATTACTTCCCCTCTTTCGCGTCGCTGAGCTGTCAGGGCTATATAATCGGGCTGTACTGTATGTTTAATTGATTTCGTTTTTAAATAATGATATGTTTTGAGGTTATGACTTACAACATCAGTGTGTCATAAATATGAAATAGGCTACTAGTATTATTAGTATTCCATCTTTATACCCTGGTTTTCAGTTTCGTTACTAGTGTTGGCGCATGTAGGAGGAAGGAAAACCTCACCTTGCAACAAACTTATAAAACAGTGGAATGAAAAGACAATGCAAGAAGCCATAAAAACAAGTTCGAGAAAAGACGTGAGAGACAATTCATCTGGATTCAGTATTACGGTTGGGAAAACACCTTCTAAAGAAGATGCTGAATGCTTGTTCTGTGCTTTTCTTAGTAGAGGTCATTTTGACTTTGCAATTTTGTTAATCTTGTAACTACACTATCTACCAAAAAGTAATTGGGCACTGTTTTTGCCCCTTTAGAACCTCGTAGTACCACCTCTTGTTGGTTGACAGCAGCCACCCTGTCAGGCATGCTCTCCACTAGTTTGTGTAGGATATCCACTGGAATGCGTCGTCATTCCTCTTGCAACATGGCTCTCAGTTGGACAATGGAAGTTGGCCCCATGTTTCGGTGGCTACTATGCAGTGATATGCAGACAATAATGTTCACCGGTTGGACTGGCCTGCACAGAGTCCTGATCTCAATCCCATTGAGCACCTTTGGGACGAAATGGACCGGCGATGGAGGTCTCGGGAGATGCGGCCAACTTCCATTGTCCAACTGAGTGCCATCATACAAGAGGAATGGCGACGCATTCCAGTGGATATCCTACACAAACTAGTGGAGAGCATGCCTGACAGGATGGCTGCTGTTATAACAAAAAGAGGTGGTACCACGAGGTTCTAAAGGGGCAAAAACAGCGCGCAATTACTTTTTGGTAGATAGTGTAGTAGTCCATATTTGTACCTCTATTTTTATGAAGGAAATATGTTAAATTTTCGGGAAATTATTAGTCTATTTTTTTAACATTTTACAACATCTTACGAACTTCAAAGTCCGGTGTACCATTCACAGAGACCTTCAGTAACACAAAGAACGATACTTTACGTTCAATACTCAAAACATGTACAGTAGGTACAAAACTAAATTGTATTCCATATTTGTAACACTTCTCTACGTGTTACTGAAGTCTGCAGAACCAGAGAAATCGTACTGCAAACGGGTTGCCTATTTTTTTTAGCGCAAAGAGGTAAACATTCTTGTAAATTACCGCAAATGTGTTTCCCCGGTTGTCGTTAGATACCCTAGGAAGCAAACTGTGAAGGTACTTACATATAGAAAGAGATATTGGATGGCAACCACGAAAACACACGAGTACGTCACTTTCATTCCCACACGATCACGACTGTTAGCGCGGCATTCACGAACCTCACGAACTAAACTGAACAAAATCTATTGCAATCTTATCGCTCTTCTTAATCTGGGTGATTTCATTATTATTTCCAAGTGGCTTATATCAATTGACCAAGATGCAAGAGGAACGGGTGTGTTTGGTCGACGATGAGCTGATAACGTTCAACTATCGCTTCACGTATGCGTAGAGTCTCCATGACATTTGCGTCATTACAACAGTCATTCAAAACAAATATAGAGTACAATGTAACTGATGCTGCTGCTGATGATGATGATGATGAGTAGGGCTAGGATTTTGATGACCTATAAATCATGGAAAAATGTCCTAAAACAATGCATTTATGAACTAAAAATCTTAAAAAAAATGCCCTTAAAAATGCCCTAAAAATTGATCTTACATAATTGACTTAGTAAGAATATTAATATATAGGCCCAATTGTATAAAACTCCCTGACTAAAGATCAATTTTGATCGAAGATCGAAAAGTAAACCGAGTTCAGACACTTCTTCTATTGTATAAAACTTTTCTGCGATTAAATTACCTTGGTTCAAATGCAATCTAAGTTCACGTGAAAAGGATTTGGCAACATCGCATAAACAGGTGAAATACGTGATGCGCGGACCATGTTATACAGGTTTGTTCAGTGTTGCCAATCTAGCGATTTTAACTCTTTTTCAACAACAACAATTTCTTTTAACTTTTATATTGTTTAAATAGGGATTTAGTGACCTTTTTAGCACCCCATAGTGATAAAATTTAATCTTTCTTTGTTGATAATGAGAAATCTAGTGACTTTACAACTACTTTTTGGCGACTTTCCGTATTACACTCTGTTGGAGACACTGGTTTTTTTTTTCAATGTAAATAATGGCGGACAATAAGAAGAGGTTGACTGTTCTCCAAGTTGTTATGTTATGGTGTTTGATACTGCTAAACATAATAAAGCTTTATAAAACAACAATTTTCGTTTAGTAATACAGTTAATTGAACATTTATGAATGTACCTATCATATCCATTAATAATTAATGGTTGTTATAAACATAATATAATTATAGGTTATGTTATTTGATACTGCTGAACACGATAGAGCCTTATAAAATATAAGAATGTTTGTGTATTAAGGCAGGAAATTGAAAGAAATATATATATATATATATATATATATATAAATGTACCTAACATATCTATTAATATTAATAATAATGGATATTTTATTTGCACAATCTGTCACTCGTATATTTCAAACAGAAACGAAATAACTGAACTTGGATCATCTAACTTAACCGGAGAAATTTCTTCAGTCAAAGTTGACTTTAGTTTGAGACAAATTAATCTCAGATTAGACTTTATACAACACAAAATTCCAAGTTCAGCTGAAACAAGGATCAATTTAACCTCTGATCTAAGATTAAATGGTTTATACACTCGGGCCTTAGACTAGTAATTAAATTAAATTCTAGTACCAACATTCAAGTTTATTTAATTTCACATAATTTTTCTAAGTAGTACACATTTAATTAATTTTCACCTGATATATTTCCAGGTAGTCCACCACAAGGCCACTCTTATCCGGAACTAGCAGGTATAGATGACCCAATATTGAAGGGGTGGTTGGACTGATCCATTATGTGGGGGGTGTACTACGTTAAAATGACGATATTTGTGTAGAAAAACTATTAAAATAATATACAAAATAATGGGTATTAATTGAAAAAAATATGTAGAGAAAATATCAAAGGAAATAAATAATATTTTACATTAATAATGGGGATTTATGGTTAAAATTAAATGAAAATACACCAAAAATGACCGAATAAAATAAAAAATGCTTTTATGAGTTGTAATAGGTAAAAAATGCAAAAAATGCCCTAACAAATACGTTTTAAAACACTCAGCTTATCACATAACATATGAATACTAAAGCGGCTATGTTTCTGGCTTACTAGAAAAAAGATGCAATTTCAACAAAATCCTAGCCCTAATGATGAGTCTACTGTAATTCCATTTCATTTCTTTAAGATAAAGAAATTTCATATTTTTGGTCAATGTTTATCACCTAACAACAGTCAACTGTTTCCTGTTACTTTCAAGATATAGTCATTTTCTACTTAACGATATTTTATTTTTCCTTTGATATTTTCTAGTTTAGGCAAGACACTTGTAACAGAATTTCAGACTACAAACGGATATTCAAGTTTCGATGTCACTAATGCAGGCTGAGCATCGGGAGCTAATCCAAACTCTAAACGGGACGCTTAATATTCATTCGTCATGGCATCAACGCTGCGCGGTATTCGGCGGGGAAGAAAGGGGTTAAAGAGTAGTCATATGGTTCCCCATGAGAGAGTAGAATTCGCTCTTGGTGCCCAGCCCTGCACTAATGTAAAGTTCAATTGCGAAGCTCTTAAGAGGCTTTTGAGGTTTCCTTACTTACAAATGGCTTTTAAGGAACCCGGAGGTTCATTGCCGCCCTCACATAATCCCGTCATCGGTCCGTATCCTGAGCGAGATTAATTCAATCCCTACCATTATAACCCACCTCCCTCAAATCCATTTTAATATTATCCTCCAATCTACGTCTCGGTCTCCCCAAAGATCTTTTTCCCTCCGGCCTCCCAACTAACACTCTGTATGCATTTATGATTTCACCCATACGTGCTACATGACCTGCCCATCTCAAAAGTCTGGATTAAATGTTCGTAATGATGTCAGGTGAAGAATACAATGCATGCAGTTCTGCGTTGTTTAATTTTCTCCATTCTCTTGTAACTTCATCCCTCTTAGCGCAAAATATTTTCCTAAGCACCTTATTCTCAGACACCCTTAACCTCTGTTCCTCTCTGAAAGTGAGAATCCAACCTGTAATATAATTGTTTTTAAAATTCTAACTTTCAGCTTTTTTAGAGCAGACTGATTATAACAGGCATTTATCTTATTTATTCTGCGTTTAATTCCCTCCCGAGTGTCATTTATATTTGTTACTGTTGCTCCAAGATGTGTGAATTTCTCCACCTCTTCAAAGAATAAATCTCCATTTTTCATATTTCCATTTCATACAATATTCTGATCACGAGACACAATGATATACTTCGTCTTTTCGGGATTTACTTCCAAACCTATTTCTTTACTTGCTTCAAGTAGATATGTTTATACCAATGTATACCAATTTCTATTTTAATTTCTTGTAGTCTTGTTTATATTATTTTATAAATATATCCAGTGCTGAGTTTATTATAACTATCGTACAGGCTTGTTCATTAATATAAACTACCCAGATTATATATTTTTTTATATTTAAGAGATGGCATCTAGAGGATATTATAAGAATCCGGCAGATGCATTTTGCTATATTTGTGGCCAGTTCACTGTGGGGGTGAGTAATGTTAATTGGAAGCCACTAGTGGACCCCCAGAAGTTGCTAATGCCGCCATTACATATCAAATTGGAACTTATAAAAACATTCGTTAAAACTCTTAATAAGGAATCGACAGCTTTCTAGTACCTTACCAGTTTGTTCCCTCAGCTATCTGAAGCAAAGATCAGAGCCGGTATCTTCGTCGGACCACAGATTAAGAACATTGTGGAATTACCAAAAATTCTCTCTAGGAAGGAGAAAGCAGCTTGGAATAGGGATATCCTGAACTAGCACCAACAGATAGCGCACGTGTACTTTGAGGGATGCGCTTTGCGTGTGCATTTGTTTTCCGTTATATAAACATTGACAGTCTTACTAATAAACCGTGTATAGTTTTTATACGAGACTTATGCAGAGTTGAGACAGAAAACGTTACTAATAAACCGTGAATAAGCTATGGACGTATAAACAGGCTGTAACTATACAATGGGAATTGCTTTGCAGTAGTTATATACACGAAACCCCTTGTTTAAGCGTTGTATATAGGGAAAAAATGGCCGCCCCTTTAACAGCTGTTCGTATCGACTGTCATTTTATGATGATGTTTACCTTGTAACCACAGAACAACAAACCAAAGATCATAGAATTATTAGAATAATATTGCTGTAGCTTGTACTCTTTGACCAAAATGTAGTGTGGTAATCGATTAGAGCCAGTTGTACTATCGATATTTAACACGCCACACTAGAGCGCTCTACCGGATCCAGTAGAGAACCTCAGATATTCTATTACCTTTCGTAACGAAGTAATGACGAAACTATGACGTAGCTGTGTAACAGTTATACTGTTATACACGACGTATGTAGTGATTATTAGTAAGGAATTTACACACGACTTATAAACGAGCTACTCATTGTATAAGTATAAGACAGTTAAACGTTTTTATATAGAGTTTTTATTAGTAAGACCGTGAGAATTTAAGTAGTACATTAATACATTAAATACTCTTAAAAGCAACTCGAAATGCCAAATTTTTGCTGTGTTCCTATATGTAAAAACCAGGGGAAGCCTTTTGTCTTCATCCAGGTCCCGAAATATTCTGAATATATGCTTTAAACCTTTAAAAAATTTAACCAATTAAATTGTGCATCGAACGTGATAGCTATTATACAAAAAAACTACTTCAAGTAAGGAATTGCTGGCTAGCTTCATTTTGGAAGAGGGGAAAGAAAAATTAATAAAAACATATGCAACCTCGACAGCAAGATATGTTAGCTTGGCTTAGATTATATTCAGTACTACTAGGAGTCTCCGAAATTTACACCAGCATTTTACGCCTGCAGTAAACTCTCGATTAGCTGAAATGTTTATTATCCAGGCCAGGACGATCCAAAGTGAAATCCATTTCGTGAATAATGTTTTAATGTGCTGTAAACTAAATATTAAAACCATGTTTTTACTTCAAATTTTCAAAATCATCCTATATAATATTCAAAACTACATGCCTTAACCTGCAAAACACATGAATAATCGTGATACTACTACTATTATCATATTATATCATCTTATCAAATATTGCATTTGATCTTTCTGCAACTAGAGAAGAAAATACGAGGAATTCAATGTCGGGAGTCCCTTCCCTATATAAAAAACTCACTGGTAGCTGCATATTCTGTTTTTAGCGTACGGTACTTACAATACTAATGATTAAAGAGGTAATATTCACCTTCGACAAGGTTCCTATTTTTTTTTTATTTTTTTTTATTCCTGCACCTCGTTCTCAAAGTTCTCGTTTAGGTTAATAAATATTCAATTTACTCGTATTTATATTCTACATACTGCTGATTTCCCCATGCACCACTTAAGAGGAATCGCTCAGTATTATACAAGTTTACGCTATTATTTATTGTAAATTAAATTAAATTATGAGGTAAGAAAATACTGAATTATATTAAATTATACTAGATTATACAAAATAATTACAAATATAATTTTGACACGCACAGAAAACCAAGAAGCGGGAGAACGTAATCAGCTGTAGCATATGAAATAATATAGCCGTACAACATGTTGTGCCGCATGGAACGCTGCTACCATCTAACGGTAAAACTTCGCATAAGATATCCCTATAGTTTTGTTACAATGGTTCGGGGTTTCCTGAGCATTCGGTTGAGACTCTGGTAAACAAGTACTGCATAATGGACTGCAGGATGTCCCTCAAAGTCCATATCCTGAGGCTCACCTTGGTCAATTCAAGGAGAATATGGGAGCATATTCGTAGGCACCAGGATACTGTACAACAGTGGCGGCTGATTGACTGAGGCAAGTGAGGCCTGGCCTCAGTCACTTGGCTTAACAGAAATCAAATTTTGTGTTTTTATATAATGTATTAGTTATTTGAATGACGCATATATCGCTGTAGAAACATTTTAAAACTTTGTGATGTATATAGACCTGTTTTGCAGTAAAATTTACTCCTGATGCTAGAATCGCTCGTGCCGGGTCTGGTTGTGATGTATATAGACCTGTTTTGCAGTAAAATTTGTTCCTGAGGCCAGAATCTTTCGTGCCGGGTCTGTCTTCTGAATTTCCTGTATTTTCGCGGGGTTTGAGCTTGCGCTTAAAACGTTGTAGCCGAGGCACAATTCGTCTGGCCTCGTGGCCTGGTCAGGTTTCACTCCTCACATCAATGGGCCGGCCTCAAGGGTAGAGTGGGGTGGGGTGGGGTGGTGACTTGTCTTCCTAAATAGGTCATAAATAACACAAATTCCAGCTCTTTGGCAGGCAGAGACCCACTCTATTCCCTCCCCTTGTTTATGACTTAAGCGAGGGTGTTGTACTATTGTAGTTCGTAGTACAGTAGTGAATCTGGGCCAATGTTGTTATGTGTTTCGGGAAAATATAAACAGAAACAAATGCGAGAAATAATGCTGGTGTTGTTAATTCATTGTTAGAGTGTCCTTTTTCGAGAAGAAATAATATTGAAAGAAAGGAAGTTTTAAATAAAGAGAGAGTCTACCGAGATACCTACGACATCGCTGACAATTTTTCTGACAGATAATCTTAAAACGCGAGTTTCTATTGCATCCTAGTATGGGCAACATAAATGGTTAAGTGGTAATGTGGTGTAAAATAAACTTCTCTGTTGGCCTTGTTCGTTGCTGTCAAGGGAAAAAAAATAAAAAGAACAGAAAGGAGGGGATTTTCAACACATAATGTGAGTTGCTTCATCACACTGAAACAATCACTGAAACTCACAGCATAACAGCTTATTTGGTGAGTGACATTATTTTTAATCAATAGTAGGTTAATAATAATAGACTAATAATACTACTACTACTACTACTACTACTACTACTACCACTAATAATAATAATAATAATACAGTAATCATATTAATAATATAACAATAATTAATATCATAAATAAACATTTCCTATCGGAGGCACTTAAACTAGTTGCATCTGGCCTCACCGAGGATTTCGATCACCACTCATTTATAACATATTGTATTGGTTTTTGTATAAGTTGAGTGCAAATACATTCTAATTTCGATTCACGTGTTGTTTTCCTGATTTCAATCGCCTATCTTACAGTCGAATTAAAAAAAAACATTGTCCTGATCACAAAACTAAAGTTTGAGATGAATAATACATACTTCTATACTTTTTAGATTTACAATCAGATGTCATGCTTAACTGGGGGATGTGTGACTACATAAATTCTTGTAACAAAGATAGCAGAGAAGGTTTAGCGTGGCTAAAATTGGGAGCATGGAAGGGTAATAAAATTGTCTTTGTCCGCTTTGCAGAGAAAAGGACTCCTATAAGAATATTTTATTGTGTCGAATTGGAACATGTGCGGAGAAAATATCTACCACCCTCGATGTTAAGTCAGAATAGGAGTTCGCTTGCATGTCTTGATCTCATGGGGAATAGAGAATGGGAACAAAAGAGTGGATTGTTCCTCTTGAAGGCGAGAAAGATTAGAACTTCAGCTGTTGAAGTTTGTGACGCGAACTGAGGAAGGGATAATAGTATCTACCCAACTGTACACTTTTATGTCTTTTAGGTTAGGATATATTATATAATGTGTTTTATTGAGCCATTTTCATTTTAATATGTGTGTTCTTTTAGAGAGTAGTTGGATATAATCACAGGTGGGGAGGACTTGTTTTGGGTACAAAGCACGTACGGTCAGAAGACCCGTGCATTGGATTTTAGAGTTCCCGGGTAGCTCAGTTGGCAGAGCGCTGGTACGTTCAACCAGAGGTCCCGGACTGATACCCGGCCCCGGAACAATTTTTCCCTTGAAATTATTCAAATCTGCTTTACAGGGAGCCTTACCTGAAAGACTAGATTTGCATAATATATACGTCACTGTGTACGTTAACAGAAAACCACAATTCCAAGTCACACAGAGATTGTGTGCACTCGATGTGGGTCTTTGGCGTTTCGTCAGCCCACGCGAGTTGTGTGGATATAAAGGGAAAAGTTGAGACGGTGTCGGGTGGAGTTCCCGGGTAGCTCAGTTGGCAGAGCTCTGATACGTTCAACCAGAGGTCCCGGGATCGATACCCGGGCCCCGGAACAATTTTTCCCTTGAAATTATTCAAATCTGCTTTACAGGGAGCCTTACCTGAAAGACTAGATTTGCATAATATAAAATCTGTATGTATAATATTACTCAATAAATCCATCTATCTATTTCTACTTTTTAGGCATAAACAATTATAAAATGTCACTCATTAACGAGAAACAAAAATCATGTCACATAGTATAATTTTTGTATTGATATAGGTACTATAACATGCCGTTTGTAAATCTATAAATACGAAATAATGATCCCTTTCTGTGGCTTTCTTTTTTGTTTGTTTGCTTTATTACAAATACTTCTACTTATTTAAAATGAACAAAGTCGGTGCAGGTAAAAGTTTTCCTGAATGGAGTTCCTCCTTTTCCTTTGTCAGTGTTTCACCATTTCTCCAAAAGTCACAATCATGCTGATGCAACATATAACTAATTTCATGCAGTGCATTGTGGACACCAGTTAACGAAACGTCTAGATAAGATTCTTGCAGTCTGATAGTCTGACCGTATAAATAAGCATAATAATTCCACTTGTGACATATGAGTGGTTAATTACTGCTATTATTTAATAAGATATATAGGAGTGACACCTAGAAAAACTCAGTTTTGAAATATGAGAAATGTCCGATAAGCTTTATCCTGAAAGCATAAAAAGAAAGAAGGGAGTAACCCAGGCAAATATGCTTGAAATAGGTGCGATGGATATGATGTCAAACTACACTTTTCACGCCCCATAATCCTCCGCGAAATACCGCCAATTTCCAAATATTCAATTGCTACTAGGCCTAACGATTTTGGTCATACGTAGACGGTTTAAAATGGATGTGGAGGTAACAGGAGTATTTGCAGATTATTATATCAATGATATATAGGAGTGACACCTAGAAAAACTCAGTTATGAAATATGAGAAATGTCCGATAAGCTTTATCCTGAAAGCATAAAAAGAAAGAAGGGAGTAACCCAGGCAAATATGCTTGAAATAGGTGTGATGGATATGATGTCAAACTACACCTTTTACGCCCCATAATCCTCCGCGAAATACCGCCAATTTCCAAATATTCAATTGCTACTAGGCCTAACGATTTTGGTCATACGTAGACGGTTTAGAATGGATGTGGAGGTAACAGGAGTATTTGCAGATTATTATATCAATGTACATTTCACTGTATATTTATTAAAAGTATTAGGCCTATGGTTGTGACATGGACTGAACACTTCATTTCACATTCTTTCTTTTATCAAGAAGAATGTTGGCATTCCTTCATATGTTAAAACATAGGGGGGGGGGGGGGGGAAACAAAATAATATAGGAAGTAACGTCAAAAGATGTGAATTAAAGACATGGTCCATGTATATAGACTAAAGCCTGAAAATAGCTATTGATCCTTTGCGTGTTTGTTTTTAAAATAATGTGTTTAATCTGTAACTACAGTCAGTGTGTTGATGTTAGTAGGCTATCTCTTTGTTGTTACCTATTGCTTTAAAAAGAATGTGTAATTTTAAGTCAATTTTTCTACTATTCCTTTACTGTTTACATTTGTTTTTAAATCTTTTATATTGCCTCTACTATTATATATTGCCCTTCAAGAATTTCGTTAGTTATAAGTTATTACTTGTGTTATTATTTCAATTATTGTACTTGTTCCTGAATCACGTATGTAACGTGTAACCGTAAATCATTGCTTGTAATATCCTTTTATTACTTTTAACTGTTCCATTGTTCTTGAATTAAGTATTTATTTGAAAGTGAAAGTCAAAATTTGTTATATTAATGTATTATTGATTATCTTTTTACGTCGTGTATTTACTCTGAAACGGTTAGATATTCTTGTATATCTTTGAATTGATTATTCCTCAAACATCTCATTAATCTATAACAGGATCCATTCTTTCATTAAGGTGCAGTCTTCTACATAATTCATGTGAATTGTAACCTTGACCACAATTTTATATTATAATTTTACTATTGTTTATTGGTTATAAAATATGTATTTTGATGCCAACTATAACCCTAATATACCTCAGGGTGAAATAGGGTTTATTAAATTGGATAATAAAAAAAAACATAGGGGGACATATCAACGGACATATTCTACAGTTGAGCCGAGCAGAATAATAGCTTATTTATATAAAAAAATAACACCTGCTGAACTTGACTACACTTTTGAAATATACACGACACGAAACAATTTGTAATCGTAATAATACGAACAAAACAGCTGATGAACACACCGGAAAAAGAGCTGAACTATGGGTAATTTGACGGCCATACTGGTACACATTTTTGGTTCCACCGTTTAACGCTTATGGCCCAAGTTGGCTTTATCTGAAGCGTTGCTTACGGGATTACACAAGCTGGCGCATAGCACGATCGAGAGTAGGTCTTTGTGAGTCATGACAATTTCTGCCGCTAGGTTCGCCTCTCTGCCCTATGAAATGATGAATAGTACCATTACAAAGCATTGTGCATCGTGAAAATAGTTCGATTAATTGTGCATTACTGATTGAGTACGAATATTATAAATATGCCAAGCATATTACAGTGTTATTTGAAGTTTGTTCAGCTAAGTTATATTCGAAAATTGTCTGTGTTTTGCTATGTGAAGAACTCTGTACCAACAGGTCGTATCTTTATAGGTTAAGGTAAATGTCAAAGTTCTCTCATATAACAAGCAATGCTATGTTAAAAGTGGCGAATTGCATTTTCCGACTCTCGAATGATGTGACCCGAAATGTAAAATAATTTCATGCATTGTTTCACTTACCAAGCATTACTGATATAGGCCTAATGAAAATGTGAACGACGTGATGTAAACATTGAAGATAATGTTGTTACTGTTTTCCCTTTCTCTTTTAGAAAATACCGACAAAAGTAATGAATTATCTTCATGCTGTACTTATTAGGTAATTAATGTGTATTTGTCTGTATTTTAGACTTGTGTATTGTTACGTAATTATCAGTGAATTAGGTTAGAGAACTTAACAAGGTTAGTATGAGATTAGGTAATGCACCTCAAACTGTAACTAATAATGGCTGCTGCCGAAATAGGCTGAGGTGGTTATCGTGTGAAACAAATTATATCTGGAATAGGCTATCTAGTTTTATTATATACGGATACGTAAAGTTTTTTTGTTTTTTTTTTTTTTAGCATGTGTTTGTAATTTTGTGAGGTTATGTCTAGCCTAATTTCTTTTTATTCTTGTATCATTACCAATACATTAATTTATTTTATATTCATTTCAGGTGTTACATCTATGGTGGCAACTCTACTATGTTAGGATATGAAGTAACAGTATATATTCAACTTCATCATTTGCTAAAAATTAAAGAAAACTGTGTGTGTTCGACTCATTCCATCGTCATTTCTTCTTATGTATGTGAGCCACGTTCGTTCTAAAAGTGCTACAATAAATGAACACTATAGACAACGTGATGGAACAATTTACAAGTTACTGTTAAAATGCTCAACATTTTCAAGTGGTGCTATACCCATTGTTTCAAAATGTACATACATATTTTTACATTTCTATAAGAGGTGTCATAAATTATTTCAGCATATTTGTAAATTCTTCAAAATTAATTCTTCTAATTAATACCATAAAGTAATGAAATAATATAGCCTAGGCCTATATGTGATTTTATACTACCGGTATTGATGTTGATCTTGGTAAATTAATCCAATTTCACAGTGTTGTCTTTTGTATTGTGGTTCATAACAATTATAACAGTATGTACGTGGAAATGTTTTTAAAATAATAAATTCTAGCTCATGATTTTAAGTGGTCGTTTCAATGGGAGGTTATATTGGAAAGATGATCACAAATGGATAATTTACTGCAAGATACAAGAACTGAATATAAGTGAGTGTTCCGTTGAAAGTGAAAGTGAAAATTTCGTTTTACAAGAGCTAAGTAGGCGTACACGCACTAAAATACTACAGCGTTTACTATTACTATGCTCAATAGATTAATCAGTAGGCCTATAGAAATGTTTTCACCACTGCAAGAAAAAATCGCGCAATAATTATACTTCTCAGTTATTGTGACGTCCGTATTTTTTTTAAAAAGAGAGGGAAAAGTTAGGCCTTCTTGCAAATGCGTAATTATGAATTCAAGGAAATTAAAGATAATGCAGTACCTTAATTAGTTGCAAAATCTTATTTAATAACAATATTAATAATATTAGGTGAAAAGGGTAGGCTATAGTGCGTATATGTAAGATGTCAAGTTAATTTATTTCCGGAAATGTTTGGTGTATGAACTGAAGTACAGAGCAGACAGTCCCTCAGTTTATATGTAATATGTTTTAATATCAAGAATGACAGCCTTTTATTGTAATATAATTGAGGAGTAGAAGTTTGGAAATTACGTCTATTGTCCATAACATATTGTACGAAGCATTTAATAAGCAATGATGAGTCCTTTAAATGTCCCAAATGTCAATGTCTTTTAAGTGTTCTGCTATGAATATATAGGGCAGAACAGCGCTCCGAGCGGCGGAATTGGCATTACGAGGGAACCACTTCAGACTCGTTTTTCAAGCTCTATGCGCCAGCTTGTATAATCTCGTAAGCAACGATCTGAAGGCTCCTTAATTGATTTAGGGACAGAGTTGTTCAATGTGACGTAAACATATGACATGTACTTCCCTTCTTTATTTTCTTTCATCCGAAAGAAACCATTCTATTGAATTCTCCTTTCCTTAATAATCTTATCAGCATCTGTCAGATCTGAAGCACAGAGACTCATATCGAGCAATCACATAACATCCATCAAACCACCGAGAACAAATCGCGAGTGATGTCTAGGATGACAACTTCAGCCGTGTCTCCTAGAGGGGGACACTTGGATCAATATGATCAAAGTATTGGCACAGTCTAATATATACAGTCGCGCAACTTCAACACTTTTTTTTGCCAACATTCACGATACTAGCGCTCAAGCGGCAGGCAAGGCACTGGACATAGGGTTGATACAGCCAGCACGTGCTTTAAAGGTAGCGAGATGTCATAATAACGTTTTAATCATGCGTCGGTATAAAGGCAATGTGTGCAATGACGAAAATTGCAGTAACAACAAGTTTAAATCTCCGAATTTGTCGTTCTTCTGATTCCCTAAAGACCAAGAGAAAATCATAACTCAGTCATAACCTATAATCCACGCTCTAGGTAGCCTATGTATTGTGTTCTATAAACCATTTATTAGTTATCAGTTACCTATTTGTATGTCAGGAATGAGAGTTTAAATAAAAACAAAGTAAATACCTGTTACAGTATATTATTGTTTTGCAGAGATCATGTGTAAATGCGTAACCATTCTGATTTTGGATAATGTATCTACAGTTTTTAATGCAAGTAATTCCATAATTTTTGTATTCGTGTTTTTTTCTTTATATTTTTCAAAAGTTGAATGTTATATTGCATTCAAGTAGGGATTATGGTATTAATTTTTTCAAGAATTCATGGCGTATTATAATCCTTTTGCAAAATATTCACTTCTTGAATAAATCCAGACTGTGTCGATAAATTTCTGATGTGTTGGTGTAGATTCATGTGACAGACGTATTAAGTTCTCAAGAAATAAAAGAGCCTTTTTAAATTTAATATAAAAAGCAATCTTTTCTGTAATAATTTGCATGACTGTTATTGGTGTTGATTTTACATTACCAGTGATTATTTGAGCCGTTCAGAGCAGAAGTGGTATAAGTCAAAATTAGGTAATGAGGTTTAAAGTAAAAATTCTGTAAAATACAGCGCAAAGTAGCAATTAATATATCATTCGTGCTATTCACTGACTACTAATAGTTTAAATAAATTCAATGTTAACTGCTACTTTGCGCTGTATTTTACAGAATGTTTACTTTAACCCTCATTACCCATTTTTGACTTACACCACTTCTGCTCTGAAAATAAAATTAGGCCTACATTTTCTGAGTTAATTGAAGTTACAATTTTTTCAACAAAATTGTGTGTTCATTTATTTGTTCTCACCTACATCATAATAACAGTAAGTGCATGTAAATTACGTATTATATAGGTAGGGTAAGTTAAAATTAAGCTTATGTGTGAAAACTGGAAATGTAATGTAAAATGCGGTAAACTTTCCATAAAAATTTAAACCATAATTTCAGCACTATTAGCGACTCAAAATAATAATAAAAAATGGAAAAATAATGAACTTCATAAATCAATGTCTGTCAAATTAAGGTTTAAATCTTCCCCTTTTCTATTTTTAAGTTTACCTCAGCGGCCGAGTTTACCCCAATTTGCGGTATGGAAAATAGTTAATTTCTCAGGAAATAGGGAGAGGAGTTCACCACGCGATGTACCCTACGAGATATGCCCTACAATTTTGACTCTTCTCACAGGAAATATAGAGTTCCAATGGTTCATAAATATATTTAGGAATGAATTGAATTAACCGTCCACGTACAAACAATTATATTATTTCAAACCATGATACGTGATCAGGGCCATGTTGTAAGGAGCAGAAAGAATTACGTTTATTCCCAGCTTCTGAAACTTGTAGATTAACTGCTTGTGAAATTCTTCCAGGATTCTAAAGTAGAATTAGTAAGAACCATATACACTTATTGTATAGCATAAAAATATAAAATAAATTACGCAAAACCCGTTTTCTGATATGTTATCATATGTCGTGTGCACACTTTTAACTTGCCTGCCGCTAGAGGGCTACTGTCGCGCCAGCTGTCAAATGTTGACATATTTTATACGTATGAGTTGCGTGACTGTATCTATTAGACTGTGGTATTGGGAAGCTGTTAATTATTATTTCCCTCGTATAGTGCGATATGGTTGCCAACCCTGCCGTATTTCCCTGGATCTCCCATATTTACCCCTAATTTGTAACAGTTTACCGATTCTCGTATTTTTCTTCTCTTCGAGCATTTTTCTCCTTATATTAATTGCATAATATAAAAATCTATTTGAAACATTTCATTTTTCCGTGATTCATGGTGATTTATATGATGGATTCTCTTGTTTCAGAGATGCACTGAAATGTACAATCTATGTAGAAGGTAATACTTGTCAGAAATAGTTTCAGGGCTCACTATACTTGTTTTTTTGAAAGAAGAGACATGACAGGAGCGTTGCGATCGGAAAAACAACTGAATATCACATAGCCTGGTAGGCCTGTTGCTGTGGTAACAACGGTTCAGTTGCCAAACTTACAGGTCCCACATGGCGAGTGTTTAGTAGCTCTCTTGGAAACATTTAGGCCGGGATTACGATCGACGTTCGTTTGCGTTACGTAACGTTGCGTTCATCTGTACGTTGAATTTCTACCGAACGTTCAGAGGCTGTGTATTATGATCGACGTTCGTGACAACTATCACGCTCTGCCGCCCATAATGTGTACTGAAATGCACAAGTCAGTCAGTCAGCTGATTATGATAAACATTGAATTTTATGGTAACTTTGAGACAAATAAAATAATCCTACCGGTATTACAAAAATATTTTACAACAGAATAATATAGAATGACAATAATAATAATAATAATAATAATAATAATAATAATAATAATAATAATAATAATAATAATGAAACCATATACCGGTACTTGGGAAGACTGTTGTACCTTGAAACACTTTTCACCTTTTTTTTTTTAATTTTGAGAAATGAAATATTTTAAATGAAAAATGCTTGAAATAATTATTGAAGTTTCCTTTACAACTTCACTTTACAAGATTTTTTTTCTTGGTTTTGTGTTAGAAAACATATATAAATGAACGAAATGTTTACTTCTGGTACTAAAAAAATTGTTTTGTCCACAGAACTCACACTTTGCAATAAATCAAACCGAAATTACGACCAGAGCTACTGAGCGACTTCCTCTACAATCTACTTCAGTTTGAGTCCTCTACGTAGCAGCAAAAATTAAAAAAAACAATGTTCAAAGCTATACTATGCTGAAGGTACAACAGTCTTCCCTACTAAACAGCTGGACTAGTGCGAATTACGAATATATTATTTGTGAGGTAAAAGCCCCTTTATTTCGGGTTAAAATAAAATAACGTATCTAAAATAATGTATATTTTAACGTCAGTCATCTTAACGACAATTGCTAGCTTCCATCAGCTGGCAGCTGGTAGTCCATGTTGGCAACATGGTACTGTAGTTCCAGGCTCGGCCGCTTAACTGTCATGTCCCATCTTTCAAAAAAACAAGTATAGTTTAAAATCAAACAATGTTAGGGTTACAAATTAAAAAAAAAACCTGGTGAGTTGTGTTGTAAACATACCAGGCAGCAAAGTTCACGCAGAATGTGTTTTCTCTTATGAACAGTAAGTGAACAGATGTTCGAAACAGGAGCAAGAAACATCTAATCAAATCAGAACTACAAATCACAGTCAACTTCAACTACTCATGTGGGGAATTTTTACAATTTATTTGAAACTATTAGTCGAGGCAAAGTGTCTCAAAATACTCTTGATTTAAGCCTAAATGCCTAAGTGTATAATAATTGTTATTTATTATACAAGTTCGAAAACATTCTCTTTCTGGCACGAGTGTAAAGTTTGTGAAACTGTACACTCGTGCCAAAGATTAACTTCACGAATGTGTGTTGTACAATGTTTTTTTTATACGATAGCACAGGTGTGGTAAGCATAATAAGCCTCAGGTTGCAGTGTAAGCCTTCAGGAGTTCAGGGTACCTCCTCCGTATAACAGGAGAAAATAGAAAAAAGAAGGAACAGTTGAATGATAAATCTTGTAATACATGTAACTTCAGAATAATAAGGGCTAGGATGTAGATATGAATGTTAAATTTGTTACTTATTTGTGTTACATGTAATATTTAAATAATGAAAGATCGATGTAATGCATTAATTTCTTACTGAATGCCGTTTGTACATTGAATATTACATTTTCTTTGGCAGTGCGAAAAGTGATTACTTTTTTTTACGTACTAGTGTTTTAAAGGCTCACTTTAGACACTGATAACTGTGGGTAAAATCCTAGATCATATATACCCCAGATAGGTCGTCCTTATAGGCCTTCACGTTAACAACTTTTGTCAGGTTTACTACGCCACCACCTAGTTGTTACATAAGGAGTCACGTCATAATTCCCATTTGAATTGCATTAGCGACTGTACTGCCATCTCGTGTTCGTTTACAGCGGACGGGTGGCGGTCCTGGCGGTTGTTCTCTTCAAAGTGCAACCGATTTTAACATAGCGATGACCTATCTGTTACATATATGATCTAGGGTAAAATGCAACTATATGCACTATCGTAGAAAAAGTTGTTTTTAGTATAGGTACCGCTATCTCAATTGAATAATTTTCAATTTTCTATATAAAATATTGCAGATCGCTTAGTCTCCCATATTTTCTTAAAAACAGTTGGCAACCCTAAGTGCGGACATGGGACGAGTGGTATCGGAGGCAAGCCACTGTTAATATACTAATGAATATGTTATTAGTGTTATAACTTGTTTTAAAATTGTTCTGGGGAAACTTTCGTTTTGTGCTGTTGTTCTTTGAAGCAAGATGATAGTGTCTTACTGTTCGTAGGTGCCAGCAGTGATTTTATTTCTGTGTTCAACTTGAACAAATGTAATAGACGTCAGTGTCATAATCACCCAGACCATTTTGTTCATGTTTGTGAAAAGTTCACACCAAAATCCCAGAGAAAAAAATCTATATAATTACTAAAACAGCTTAATTTCACTCTGCACATAAAATTGGAATTAAAACAAAGTAGTTTGTCAAAAGATTAAATAGAGAAGGCAGTGGCTTTTGTTACCCGCAAGAATTATTTCTCAGTTTAACATATGCAAAGTCCACACCTGTGGAGTAACGGTCAGCGCGTCTGGCTGCGAAACCAGGTGGCCCGGGTTCGAATCCCGGTCGGGGCAAGTTACCTGTTTGAGGTTTTTTCCGGGGTTTTCCCTCAACCCAATACGAGCAAATGCTGGGTAACTTTCGGTGCTGGACCCCGGACTCATTTCACCGGCATTATCACCTTCATTTCATTCAGACGCTAAATAACCTGAGATGTTGATACAGCGTCGTAAAATAACCCAATTAAAAAAAACATATGAAAAGCTAAAGGAATTTTATTAACATTTTGAGTTTCCGATAATCCGTTACAGTTACCCTACACTGTAAATGAAGATAATGTATTTATCACGCTGTTACATCAAACTCCCAGCCACACGAATTGCTTTTGTAGCTGTATTTTAATCAAATTTGATTAATTTAATATCTTGTTTTACCAAGTGACTTATGTATAAATGTTATAATTGTTTTAACGCAACATTTGGAAGACAGCTGTGAGTAGTATAGAATGAAGATAAATGCCAACAAGATGAAGAGCATTGTCATAGAAAGAAAAGTAAAGAAGGTAAACTTGCGAATTCTAAATGAGGCAGTAGAGCAAGTGGACAGCTTCAAATACTTGGAGTATACTATAAGCAGTAACATGAGCTGCTGCCAGGAAGTCAAAAAGGAGAATAGCAATGTCCAAGGAATCTTTTAATAGAAAAAAAGCATCATCTGCGAACCTCTGGAGAAATAACTAAGGAAGAGAGTAGTGAAGTGCTTTGTGTGGAATTAGCATTGTATGGGGCAGAAACATGGACATTACGACGAAGTGAAGAGAAACGACTGGAAGCATTTGAAATGTGGATATGGAGAAGGATGGAGCGTGTGAAGTGGACAGACAGAATAAGAAATGAAGCTATGTGCAACCCTACATCATATATATAACAGATAGTTCATCCCTATATTAAAATCGGTAGCTCGTTGAATATAGAGTCTTAGTTGGGAGGAGGCGGGATAAAGACCTTTGGGGAGGCCGAGACGTAGATGGGAAGATAATATTAAAATGGATTTGTTGGAGGTAGGATATGATAATAATAATAATAATAATAATAATAATAATAATAATAATAATAATAATAATAATAATGATTTATTTTAGCTGGCAGAGTTAAGGCCGTAAGGCCTTCTCTTCCACTCAACCAGCAAAAAGTATATTATACAAATGCATGAACTTACAAAGAATTCAACAATTTGATTTAGATGAGAGTTACATGTATACAAGAGTCATTTACAAATTAAACAAAAAATACTATGAACTATTAATTAAACACTGAAATAAACTGTGTAGCAGAATTAAACTAAAATACATAGAATGTTAATATATTTCAAATAATATTAGATAATAGAAAGAGATTATTATGAGACAATTAATATACAGCACAATCAGGATGATGTCTAAAGAAAAAAGTAACAATGCAGTCAGTGATATTTTAAATCAGTATGAATGGAGTGAAATGCTAATAAGGTTATCTTTTAAGCTGTTCTTAAAGGTGTTTGTTGTCTTGCAGCCCCAATACTTCGTAACAAGGAATTCCATAGACGCGAGGTGGATATTGTAAAAGATGATGAATAACAAGATGTTCTATGAAGAGGTATACTTAGCGTGCCACAGATAAGTGATCTGGTATTTACGTCGTGATTAGAGTATAGATAAGAGAAACGAGAAGAAAGGTAATTTGGTGTTGAAGTGTGCAGAATTCGAAAGAGTAAAGACAAAGTAAGTTCTACGTTCTTTAAGTCGGAGCCACGAGAGACTTGCGAAGGACGGTGATATGTGATCATATCGTCGGATGTTGCACACGTATCTGACGCACATATTCTGAGCTCGCTGTAACTTGACTGACAGTTCAGAACTTAGGTCACTTAACAAAACGCCACAATAATCGAAGTGCGGCATTACTAGGGTTTGCACTAGGGTAAGTTTTAGTTGCTGGGGCAAGAAGTTTCTCAAGCGACTCAAACAGTGAATGGAGGAACAGATTTTTTTATCGTTTCTTTAACTTGAAAATTCCAACTTAGATTATTATAAAAAAAGAAGCTAAGATTTTTTACGACAGATGAATAAGGGATTAGCGTGTTGTTAAGGGTAACAACTGAAAGATTGCTGTTATTAAGGGAGTTAACTAAACGCTTATGTCCAATAATTATGGCTTGAGTCTTACTTGGATTAAGTGCGAGTCCGAAATTGGCCGCCCAAGTGGAGACAGTGGCTAGGTCACAATTTAACTTGTCAATCGATTCATTGATCGTATTGGGTCTGGAATGTATGTAAAGTTGTAGGTCGTCGGCATAGAGGTGATATCGGCAATACTGTAAGTTCTTTGATACGTCATTAAAGTAGATAGGGAAAAGTAGTGGTCCTAATACGGAGCCCTGCGGCACTCCCGCCTTTGTGCATCTCCATTGGGAGAATTGATTATCAAGTGAAACACACTGTTGGCGGTCCCGTAGGTAGTTGTCCATCCAGCTCAAGGTATTGTCTGACAGGTGCAAAGCCTTCATCTTTGCAAGAAGCAAGTCGATATCAACAGAACCAAAGGCATTGCTGAAATCGAAATATGATGGTAGAGACTGGATTAATCTTGCTCAGGATAGGGCTCAATGGCGGGCTTATGTGAGGGCGGCAATGAACCTCCGGGTTCCTTAAAAGTCAGTCAGTCAGTAAGTAAGTAAGGGAACAACCGCCAGGATCGCCACCAGTCCGCCGTAAACGAACACGAGATGACAGTACAGTCGCTAATGAAATTCAAATGTAACAACTAGATAGCAGCATAGTAAACCTGACAAAAGTTGTTACCGTCAAAGCCTATAAGGTCGAACAATCTAGGTATATATGATCTAGAGTGGAACACAGTGGGTGAAGAAAGAATGATGCTGAAACTGATCAGGAAGGGGAAAAGGAATTGGTTGGGCCACTGGCTGAGAAGAAACTGCGTACTGAAGGAATGATGAATGGGAGAAGAGTTCGGGGCAGAAGAAGATATCAGATGACAGACGACATTAAGATATATGGATCATATGAGGAGACAAAGAGGAAGGTAGAAAATAGGCAAGACTGGAGAATGCTGGGTTTGCAGTGAAATACCTGCCCTTTGACAGAACACTATGAATGAAATGAATTAATGTCCAGTTTTGTGAACATAGCCTAATGGTTTAAACATGGAGCTAGTTTCGGCCCAAGACTTTATAATGAAATTACAAACCATTTTCCAAATTTGAAATATTTTAAAATTGCAGCTTTTAAAAAAGAAATTTATAAACTTATTCATGATATATAATATAAACAAATGTGTATTTTTTTTACCTTTTATTTCTGTCGAATATATTCATGTTTTTATTGAATATCACTGGCTTCTGTCTGATTGTCAATTTATGTTAAATGTATTTTTTTCTCTCTTTTTCTCTTTCATGCTCTTGTGTGTTATTTATCGGTTTGAATTAAGTTAATTGCTGTATTTAGTAAACTTTCCTTGTAAATTTTATATTACATTATTGGCTAAGAACACACCGTACACGAGCCTGGCTCTTACGGTAGTGGCTAGAAACATTTTTGTTTTATAATTTTAATTTGTACTCACTAGCTAGCTAGTTTAACCCTTTCCAGCCCAATGATTCCATATGGCATCATACACTTTACCCTGTTCTGAGAATGCATGTAAAATGCCAAATGACTCCATATGTTATCATAGCCATATTCTTAGTTATTTTTAATATAGCTGGCACCCCTGAAATCCCGAAACAAAACACTATCGGACAGCGTTTCTCCTTCATGTCAAAATATATATTTTTTTTAATTTTCAATTTAATTTGGGCTGGAAAGGGTTAAATATATAAATAGACAGGCAGGCAGGCAGGCAGACAGACAGACAGACAGACAGACAGACAGACAGACAGACAGACAGACAGACAGACAGCCAGACAGACAGACAGACAGACAGACAGACAGACAGACAGGCAGGCAGGCAGGCAGGCAGGCAGGCAGGCAGGCAGGCAGGCAGGCAGGCAGGCAGGCAGGCAGGCAGGCAGGCAGACAGACAGACAGACAGACAGACAGACAGACAGACAGACAGACAGATAGATAGATAGATATTGTAGTTAATCTGAATAACAATGATTTCTGTAGATAAAAGGTGTCGTTTGTTTAGCCATCGATGTTTCTTATTTAAATTATCTATACTAATAATAAATCTGTAGCCGAAATTTTTTCTGGTAATTTTCGATTTTCCAAAAATAATTGGTCCTAACATATATAATTAACCACCCTGAAACCGAAAATCGCTTTTTTGAAATTTTTGTTTGTATGTCTGTCTATCTGTCTGTCTGTATGTTTGTTACCTTTTCGCGCGATAATGACTGAACGGATTTCGATGAAAATTGGAATATAAATTAAGTTAGTTGTAACTTAGATTTTAGGCTATATGGAATTCAAAATACATTATTTAAAAGGGGGGTTATAAGGGGGCCTGAATTAAATAAATCGAAATATCTCGCTTATTATTGATTTTTGTGAAAAATGTTACATAACAAAAGTTTCTTTAAAAATAATTTGCGATAAGTTTTATTTCTTGAAAAATTTTGATAGGACTGATATTTAATAAGATAAATAAGTTTTAAAATTAAAATAACTGCCACCTAAGGCCGTGTAATGAATTAAAAAACAAATGACTTCGTCTATAAGGGGCCTTGGACAGCAACAATCGAAAGCTATGAAAGATAGCCTACAAAGAATGTTTCTGTGTTTGTATGAAGTAATATCGGACGCTAAATTAACCGATTTGTATAATTAATTATTATTTCACCATTGGAAAATGTAGTTTCTCTAGATTGACATAATGCTATAATGTTATTACAGTAACTTCTGATATAATATAATATAATATAATACAATATAATATAATATATGTAATATTATATAATATAATTTAAGTTATTTGAAGGGTTCAGAACCATAGTGGGCCAAGCGCCATTTACTGAATACGTAGAAAACAAGGGTTAAAATTAAGTTATTACCATAAGTCAATGGAAACCTATAACAAGTAAAATAAAATATACACATTAAATCTAAATGATGTCAATCTTCATTAAACTATGGTTGCATGTAATAAAAATTAAGAAACATGTTAAAGGAATTGTCATTGCACCAAATGAGTGTCTCTGGACCAAAATGATCGCATTTTAATTATTTGGATGCAATTTAAATTAAGTAACATATTAAATGATTTATCCTTCTATCAAACACGAATGTTCCCTGGATCAAACGTCCTATTTTAATTATGTAATTACTTTATATTTATTTCTAACAGGTGCAGCGGAGCGCAAGGGTACGGCTAGTGCATTAAATATTACAGTGTACTCCAAGAGTACCATCTCATCGTATGTGAATGACATCTGTCTGTGGTTTAGAAGCGGTTTGAAAATATAAAATTATATCACAGGGCTGGTAGTGTGTGCCGGGCATGCCATCCTCCCAGGCTGTGCTGAATGGGTGTGCCGATCAGGCACTTCGTGCACTACACGTGGCTGTTACGTCCACGGAACCTCGACCCTGTTTTCACGAGGCTGACGGCTTCAACTGACGTACACCTTGCTTTATCAGCTCGAGTGGCTAACTACGCAGATGTCACGTTTTTCTTTTGCGTATTACTCAAACAATGCATCACCATTCTTGTTACTGAACGCTTGAATAGTCAAAAGTGAGTGAATGCACCCCTGTACCCGATATGGTTATGTTATCGCCTCCGGAACTGGATCTGATTCACGTCACAGAAGCGGGAATTCAACTTCCGTTTCTTACGGATCATAATATTCTACATAATATTACTTTCTTTGCCTTCTTGACCTTGCACCTTGTGATAATACGCTTCTAACGATATCTATAACGGAATTTTTCTACAATCTTCTCCCAGACCGAACCTTGGCGACTACTGCGTCATGCAGGAAAACGAATATATACAGGGACATCATTTTATTTTTACTAACATTTCTAATATTAACCTGGCTATACCTTTGGATCAACGGTTAAGAACTGAAAACACCGTTTGCTACCCCCTTCCATGACTGGAGTTCGATGATACTGACGTAAAATACAAACAAATCACTTTATTAGGTATAGGAGGAAAAAAAAGTAGTTCATCCACTTACGTAAACTAGGAAATATCGCGATTTTGAGTTTGATAATTTTCATTAGGTTTTTGTTTAATCAAAATATAGTACAGTATTAACAATGAATGTTTTTACTCACGAACTGAGCGTTCCATGCGGACGTATTCATTATGCAGTGTATATTATATTGTCTACAGCACATTAGCGTACACCGTACAATATAGAGAATGAAGTTAAATTGAAAAATAATCATAATATGGATATTTAAACACATTTTATAAAATGGTGGCCGTTCATTTCGATACAGGCTTCAGTTCTAATGTGCATATTATCGCACTATAGACTATTGTACGTAATTCCAGTTACCAGTTTCGTCCTTTGTACTACTCCCACCGAACATCCTCATATTCATCTTCTTTCACTGTGGCTGTTCCTCGACTTTGGAATTCAGGGACTGTCAGACAACAAACCAATTTAATAATAGGCTAACGAAATATTTTTCTAACAATTCTTGTTAACAATAATAGCTGTTTCAGGTTTCTCAATGTTTAATGGTTATATATATCACAGAGAGATATCTAAATTATCTCATCATTATTATTATTATTATTATTATTATTATTATAACTATTTCTTATCAATGTTTATTATTGTCACACTAACATGACTTATCCAACTTTCATTATTTACTTTAATGTTGTTTTATGGTCTAGATATTAATGTAATAACTATGTAAGCAATTGTATTCAATTAGAATTAGAGTCTGGCTGGGCGGAAGAGAAGGCCTACTGGCCTTAGCTCTGCCAGATTAAATAAATAAATTATTATTATTATTATTATTATTATTATTATTATTATTATTATTATTATTATTATTATTATTATTAACTCATGTTGAAATAATTCTGTACCTACTTTATAAAAGAGTACCTTACGTACTGTAAATTCAATCTTCACTTCTGCCCGATCCGAAAAGATAAAATTACTCAGATATGCTATCTACTGTCCGTCCAAGTGGTTACGTCGCAGGGTCGTAGAAAGGGAGGAAATCACGTGACAGTTAATTACTTAACGAGGCCCTTTTATTTAAGTTATTTTAAACAATTGTATGGGTATAATATTACGTAGACGTCCAATTCCTAACAGAAATTAATGTTCTCAGAAAAGAGCAAAGACAGCCCAGCCACAAACATTTACAGAGAGGCGAATAGAAGCAGGTGGGGAAACCGAGATGCGACGTAGGCAAATGGAAAATGACGCAATGTTGAAAGCTCTTTCGTCACTGGAAAACGCGAACATATTTTTGGAACGTACTGTTACTATGACCGTAAAGCTACTATGACTGTATATGTGGTCTTGGATCTGTGTGGAGGACGGTTGAACTTCATTAGCAGAAGGGGTGGGAGTGAAGTACATTCAAAAACTCAGGTAAAATAAAAATTGAAGTAAAAATAAAATGATGTCCTTGTAGTGTAGACTAGAGAACAGTGTTGCCAACACAGTATCCTCGTCAGTTTAACATCTGGAAATCCGTTAGAAACCGTCAAAATTAAAAAATAAATAAGACCCACTCAATATATCTATATACAAATAAAGAGCAAATTTTTGACACAACTTAATTACCAATCTTGATTAAAATATTAATTCGTCAACTTTTTACTTGATTACTACGAGGAAATCTCAAACAGGGGATTCTTTAACATGGCATGGCATAGTTCAATGAAAAATTAAAATCTACCAGAAATTAAACAAATAAAATGACAGCAGCTAAAAAAGTAAAAAAGACGATGTTTAAATCGTAATTTCCGCCAGAAAATCCGTTACCCGTCAAAGCCATTCTTTTCCCGTCCGCTACGTTGAAATTCCGTCACTTTGACGGAATGACGGAATTTCCGTCCAGTTGGCAACACTGCTAGAGAACTGCAGTTGGGGTTCAGAACCGGTTTTGATTCAACCGGTCAGAGATACAACCGGCTAGGTTGAGCATCAAGCCCAATATTCGGTTTTCAAACGATTATGCCTGATGTACTGTAGACTAGACAGAACACCAGGTGCACTTAATCATACAAGAAACTAATATTTTCCGAGTACACAACCGGAGTAACAATCGAAGGAAATTTATGTTTTCTTATTTTAAAAAAGTGTTTGCAAGTACTCCTACAGTTGATTCGACACTAAAACATATTATATATTTTCTTTATTATTTTGAACTTGCAGTAACTTCATAGCCTATCGTTTATATTTCAAACTTTTAAAGGGCCGTATTCATAGACATTTTTAGCGCGGGCTTCCGGTGGATGATCAGCGAAACTAATGTTTTTCATATTCATAAACCAATGTTAGCGATATGAATAATTCGTCCCTCCTCTGGCAAAGTCGGGGCTAGTTTAGCACGCTCGTAGCGGGGCTAGCGAAATGTCTAAGAATAGCGCCCCTAGAGTCCTACTAACAGAAGTCGCTTCCTTGCTTACTGAGGGCTCCTTACAAATGGCTTTTAAGGAACCCGGAGGTTATTGCCGCCCTCACATAAGCCCGCCATCGGTCCCTATCCTGTGCAAGATTAATCCAGTCTCTATCATCGTATCCCACCTCCCTCAAATCCATTTTAATATTATCCTCCCATCTACGTCTCGGCCTTCCCAATGGTCATTTTCCCTCCAGTCTCCGAACCAACACTCTATATTCATTTCTGGATTGCCCCATACGTGCTGCATTCCCTGCCCAACTCAAACGTCTGGATTTAATGTCCCTAATTATGTCAGGCGAAGAAAACAATGCTTGCAGTTCTGCGTTGTGGAACTTTCTCCGTTCTCCTGTAACTTCATCCCTCTTAGCCCCAAATATTTTCCTAAGAAACTTATTCTTAGACACCCTTAATCTCTGTTCCTCTCTCAAAGTGAGAGTCCAAGTTTCACAACCATACAGAACAACTGGTAATATAATTGTTTTATAAATTCTAACTTTGAGATTTTTTGACAGCAGACTAGATGATAAACGCTTCTCAACCGAATAATAACAGGCATTTCCCATATTTATTCTGCGTTTAATAATAATGGTATAGCCTAGTTTTTACACAGAACAAGACGTGCATAAGCCATGTATATTTTTCTTACCAACAAACGCTTTATGGCTGGCGTTTTACTATACCAGTGTTAAACAGTACACGTCATCATAACTTCGTCATCATTTGAATACGTCGTAACTCTTTCTCGTCCATATCGACTGAACCTCGTTCGATTTGTATAACCCGATAATCGATATTACATAAGTGTTTACTGTTTATGTAAGATCGCGGATGGTTTAGAGCACAAATCTCACACAGAAATAAATGGAAAAGGGGAAGAAAATACGATCTCCAAATTGGGTCAATACAGAAAAATTAATTATTTATGTATTTATTAATTTTTATGTGTTATTTCTTTCTGTATTTATTTCTTCCATTCTTCAGTTAGGCTATTTATTTATGTATGTCCTTTATTTCTTTCTTTATATCTTTATTTATTTTAATTTGCTATACTTCTTGTAGAACCATCCCGACATTCACATCGTTTTCTACGGTCTTTTTGTCTACCGCACAGTTTTTTTTATCTGCCTGGGAACCGGTTTAGAGTTCTGAATCTTTTCAGTCCACTGGAACAGTCTCTATTACATTCACAGTAATGTTGGCATTGGTAGAGACAAAACAATTATTTGCTAGTCTGAATAAAAAACACATTAACCCACCTAGAATAATTTGAATTGCTGTTTATTTCATTTTTCACAGCAACAATAGTAAACAAAATTAAAACAGGAATTTGTAAGAAAATAAACTCCACTCTTTAATTAAAAACATATATTATTGTTCCGTAAACTTACTTCTTAACAAAGTTAGAGGACTTTAAAATATTTCGTGACTTTTGAATATCCTTACACCTATATTCGAGATGACAACTGTATTATAATAATTCGTTATGGATATGAAAACAGTAAATCCGTTTAATTGATAAACCTTCATCTTCAAGTTTATTCAAGAATAGGCCTATATTAATCCTTGAAAAAAATTAACGCTGCAATCAGTGCAAAACAACGCGACCAACAAAACAGGTTTCATAAGAGCTTTACGATCAAAACATTTGTCTGAGGTAGTGGGGATTGATAATTGTGTTCTGACATCTTTCTTCATAGATATACGCATGTCAAGGGCAATTATCTACAAAGAAACATCAAACATGGCCACGATACGACTACCGTCCGGGCATCTGAGCTCCAAATTAGACTAAAAGATTGTTTTTTTTTGTCAACTGTCCGAAAACAGGTGTGGACTCCACAAATGATACCAATAAGGCATCACTTATGAGGCAACTAGGCAACGAGATAATAGGGTAGAGTGGCCAGTTCCTTTGCCCCTCCACTGCATACATCGTTGAATAGTTACATATTACTATGGACGACACTTTGTCCCAGTTCGCCACGAGGTTGACTTACTGGTGTATAGAGTACCTGTGTTTACTAGTTGATACGAGCAGTCCAGCGACAGCACGCGACTGTTTGCTGGTACAGATCGGCGGAACGAAAATGCAACTTTTCTACAGGTTACCACTGCCGTATAGTACGTATGCGCGTAACATATGCCTTTATTAGTTACAAGTTTACAATATTACTTACACATATTTACAACAAACACGAGTTAGTCAAATTACACACAAGTATTTGCAATAGAGTTACGTACATTATTCTGATACAAACTTTAGTCTGTTACAATATATAACAATGTGCATTTTTAATTGTGAAAAAGAGAAATTCCTTTTGTTTTCACTATAAATATGCTTGTACTGCGAGAAAGCTTGCTCAACATCGACAATGTTATACATAGGTGCATCTCAAAAAGATTAACAATAGTTGCACTGTTTATTTTTTCTAGTATTTCCGATGTCAACAAAAATTTCTTTCCTGGTTCATTGGAGGACATCACTCCTACAACAGCGTGAGCTACTTATCGTCCCACAGCATTCGATGTCTCATCTATACATACAAATATTATGTTACTACTTATAGCTGTCCGAATGGGATCAGAGTTTTTTCATATACAGACGATAAATAGATTGTACGCATTGATGTTATACAAGGCAGTTTTCTAGACGTGTATTTTTCCATAAACCGCTGAAAATGTGGATTACTGAGCTTGTGTATTGGTCTATTCGCCGATATCATCATCTCGCACAAATCATTATAAAACTCAAAGTTTGTAAACCGAGCAGATGAGAGAAATAACCAGTGGCGTAGCGTCAATGTAAGCTAAAAAGCTTAGCTTCCCCAGTTAATAATAATTTCATAATAAACCTGCAGTTTATATTATTTATTAATTTTAATAGAATTTATATTTACGCGTTAAATATTGTGATGCGGCAGCTCAGGATGATTTGTGATGCAGCAGTAAACAAGAAGCCTGCACACACCAGCTTCCAAGCAGACTTGTTTCTTCTGTGTAATCCACCCCGCAGATTTTCCATCCCTTTGTAACTAAACTACCCTAAGGCTCTCAAGGCTCGCAAGAAGCCAAGAAGCTAGCTTTAACATTTAAAATAAGTAGTTTCCGAGTTATCCCTTTTCGTCAGTTGTGTTCAGTTGAAGTGTTAGTGTGCATTGTGGCTGATATAATAAATAATGAGCGAAATAACAGTTCCTGACACTAATTTACTTGAATTTTTTAGGACAATTGTATTATGAAGACTGACTTACGAACAAAAGTGTGATTTAAAAAACAAATGACCGACTCCCTTGCTGTCAATGAAGGACACAACCAAAAGACAGACGCATACTTACGTAATGATACTAATATTGTGATTTCTCGAAGTATGACAGGGAGTGAGCTAATGTTATACGTATACATGTCTATTTGTTAAGAGATATGTGTAAACCGTGAAATCATATTTTACTACGTATCATTTGAGGTGGTCATGCCTTATTGGTGTTACTTACGATGTTCCAACCAATCTTCGACTGCTGACTTGAAATTGACTACTATTTATTTTAAGGCTGTATTTTTGTAATACGTTTTCTCATATTGCATGAAAGACAACTTGAGTTAGCTTCCCCTGCTCAAAATTTCATGCTACGCCACTGGAAATAACGGCAAACGTTCACTATGCTTTTTCGTTTCACAATGCTTTCGCAAATCTTAACGAACCTTTAGTTCTGTTTTGCACACTTTACAGCTTATATTATCGCCCTCCACACTAATATACTCACTTCCAAACGCAGTTGCAATTGCATTCAGTTTAGACTCTTGTCTGACTACATTGTATTATGTTTACACTACTGCACACAGAGTCACGATCATAGCCACCTTGCCATTAAGTGACAACAGCTCCAGTAGTGCTGTAGGAACTGTAGGTAAGCCATTACAATGAAAAACAAGCAGGCAGCGGCAGAGAGCAGCATAGGTTCGAATTCTAAACAAATCAAACGTACGTACGGTCGTGCTCCGGGGCAGCACACACAGGTTGCCCTTTCCTTTCACAGTGCAGTACCTTCGAACCCATGGCCTCCGTGACGTCATTCCATTCAGTTCAACTGTAAAAAACCTGGGAGTTCATTTTGAATCTAACCTTACCTGGGACACGCATATCAAACACACATGCAAGAAAGTATTTTCCACTCTTCACTCGTTAAAAAGATTGTACCACTATCCAGCTAAATTAAAGCAGATGCTTGTACAGACTCTTATTATGCCTCATTTCGATTATTGTGACGCTTTATTCAGTGATCTCGGGGTGGATTTATCCCAGAAACTGCAACGTGTTCATAATGCGTGTGTTCGTTTCATTTGTAATGTCCGCTACTACGATCACATTTCGCCTTCTTTCGATAAATTATTGTGGCTCAGGTTAAATGAGAGGAGAAAGTTACATTCCCTTTCTCTCTTATACCGAATTTTGCACACCTCTACTCCCTCTTACTTATTTGTCCGATTCCACAGTCTTTCTCGGTATCATAACTTAAATACTCGATCACAATATGATAACACGCTAGAAATACCACTGCACACATCATCTCTTTATTCTTCGTCTTTCACTGGAATTCTCTGCCGCCGGAAGTCAAGGGCTGCCGAACTTTAATTTCCTTTAAATGTAAATTAGAAAAGTAGCTTATGATGAGTTGCCAAACCTAACGTGTTGCAAATGTGTTCCACTGTATTTATTATTATTATTATTTTTTTTTTCTTATTTTTATTATCTAAATCGTGTTTATTTATCACTTAACGCCAATATGTATCCCACTGTGTTGTTGTTTTTTATTATTAATCTATTTTTGTGTACATTTTATTCAATTGTCGGTTTCTGATTTAATTATGAAGTCCTACTTAATTGTAATCTAATACTAATATGTATAATAATGTGTTTTATTTTTATTTTTACTGTGTACATTTTTCTTTTTTTATTGAATTACCGGCTTCTATTTTTATGTGATTCGCATTTGATTCTAACAAATTAATATGTATTTCACTATGTTTATTTTTATTTTATGAGGTAAATTTTATGTAACTACGTCTTTTGATCTCATTATGCAATCAGTATGTAATTACTTAATTCTGATCAAGTTTTATGATCAACTGTGTTAGCAAGTTTTAATCCTGGTTGAGTGTAAGAGAAGGCCTTAAGGCCTTAACTCTGCCAGGTTAAATAAAGCCATTATTATTATTATTATTATTATTATTATTATTATTATTATTATTATTAATACAGGCAAGCAACAACCAACGTAAAATCCGTCCATTCTGGGACAAAGTGTCGTCCCTGCATATTACATTAATCAGACTTCAGATGCACACAAACAATAAGTTCTTCTTCTGATATAAGTGAGATGTGCTGCCTGATAATAGAACTAAAAGATTGAGAGACGATAATTCTGTATTGTTTGTACTATTATCATTTCATCATCACTACATTGTAACAGTAATATCATTGCATCAACACTGATGTTTATGGAATAATTCTTCTCGAATTCTCAGCCAGTTAAGTGTGATTGTTGCTTCCAAACTTTCGATGACTAACTCTGCCGTCTCCTTCAGGAATTGAAGTGCCGTGGTATGTGTGTTCAGTGTTCATTGCTGGCAGAGCCAGCGGTCGTTTTAGGGTCTTACATTACAATGCCCTCTTCGACCTTGAGTGCTTGTGAGTGTAGTGGTACTAGAATGTTAGGTATTTGAGGCTTTATGAGATTGAGACGTGGAAAGAAGACAGGTGGGTAGAAAGTAAGAAAGAAGATTTAAAAAAAGAAGGTTTTGGGGGTCGTTTTGTTGTAATGTGAGGAGAAAACATGTACTATTTGTGAGGTAATTAAATTATATTATTGGGCTTATGTAAATTTGGAAATGCATTTTATTTTTGTTTAGTTATAAAACGATATCGAAAAATCGAAAAATCGAAAGAGAATTGGGAGGACAAATTTAAAAGGTACTCAAAACGCGTCCTTGCAAGGGATTGGGGGCTGTACAAATTTAAATATGTGAGCTCCAAGCCTGTTGGCCACTAGTCTCACTCCGGGTTACGCTGCTCCCCTGAGGGAGCTCTAGAAAATTTTGAAGGGGAAGCCGAAATTGGACGTAACCTCTCAGGTACCACATACGCGAGGAGGACTGAGATTTGATCAAGTGATCACGGAACGGGAAGAGGAAGAGCTGGCTGGTGTTTGCCGTTAGGATGGCAAGACGCTGTCATCTGTTGTTCGATGACAAAGCATGTGAAGGCCGTCGGAAGAAGCGCCGTGAAATCTAAATCTGCAATTTGAGAGGTCCCTGTCCTTTGAATTGCGAATAATTGAGTGACCTCCTATATTTAATAGACAATTTATATAAGTTCTGAACTAGGGCATACTTCGTTTATAATAAAGGGAATATATACTGTATGGGGAAGGGCATATAGGTCCGTGGCCCATTTCTTATAGGTCTCATCCCGACATTTGTCTTACGCCTGAGAAAAACCACGGAATACCTTAGGCAGGATGAGTTGTCTCATATAAGAGACTAGCCAATTTGGCTATTATGTAGGAGGTGATTGTTGTCATGAGCCTTGTTGATTTGTCTCAATTCCGAGACCAGCCATTTGGCTATATGATGGCTCAATTGCGAAGAGGGGGGAGAGATGTAATGTTAATTAACGATATCCATGTCTAGCCGGTATATAAGTGATAACTAGACTTCCCGCTGCGGGCCAATCTGGAGCTAGTTCCTAGTCCCGACTAGAGATGGGGACGATATATCGGTTTTTACGAAATATCTACTTTTCGTTTCGATATAGCGATATATCGATATCGAAATTTTTATTCAATATATCGCATAATATATCGGTTTTCTCATAAATTTACCGATATTTTTGTGTAATTTTTATCATTACGAACAAACACAAAAGTCACACTAGACAACTCCGATAATTCCCGAGAGATGGTGCTATTGAAGGTGGACAGTTACATAATTGTGCAACCTCACGCAATACCTTGTTCTAATTGGCTGGACTGGAATTCGAATTGAAACTGTTTAATATGCAGTACCAAATTCTAAATGCAGCATGTGCGAACGTGAGACAGACAGGAGGTTTATCTACGACTGTTTTAATATTGTTATTAATGTTCTCCAAGGCAGGAGAGCAACTGCCACCCTGAAAGGGAACCGTCTGATCTCAAAACGGGTAGTATCAAAACTTGTATTTCTATATTCTGAAATGGAAAGAGAAACAAGGATATAATACCGATGTAACATTTGTTTACATCTATGATTTCTATGCAAAACCTAGTGCTAACATTCTGTTTTTCTTATTATATCTTTTAGGTCCACGCATGTGGAGTAACGGTTAGCACGTCTAGCCGCGAAACCAGGTGGCCCGGGTTCGATTCCCGGTCGGGGCAAGTTACCTGGTTGAGGTTTTTTCCGGGGTTTTCCCTCAACCCAGTACGAGCAAATGCTGGGTAACTTACGGTGTTGGACCCCGGACTCATTTCACCGGCATTATAACTTGCCCCGACCGGGATTCGAACCCGGGCCACCTGGTTTCGCAGCCAGACGCGCTGACCGTTACTCCACAGGTGTGGACACTCAGCTGTAGGCCCCCGTCTCTGTTAACATTATTGCCATCTAGTTGGATTTCGATGGCTTCCTTGACGGCCAGGTTCCAATAACCCGATGTCTTATACAAGATGGTGGTGGCATCGAAATATATCTTGTGGCGTATCCAGTGTGCGTTCCTCTAGTGCCGAATTATCGGGGTAATATAGTCTTATGTTGTGTTGATGTTACTTGCAGCGTTCCATAATGGTGCGTCCTGTCTGGCCAATATAGCATTTCCCATTCTCACAAGATATTTTGTAGACACTAGGCTTCCTAAGACCAAGGTCGTCTTGTTTCTGTTCAGTGGTGCTGAGGATGAATAAATCATTAAAATTTTCGTCACTGAAGCTCAATCTCAATTTTTATCTTTGAAAGTGTTTGTTCACACATATATATCGGAAAAAACATGGAGATCATACGCCGGTCTTCGAAGCTGGATACTTTTCATGTGGTATTAATTTATAAAATCTTGTCACATCTTCAGTATCGAAGACTCTTTTTCCCTGCATCATCACATTGAAAATCTAGAATTTTATCAGATCTTCAATATCGCAAACTCCTTTCCCTGCATCATCACACTATGAATCTAGAATTTTATGAGATGTTAAGTATCGAAGACCTGTATCCCTGCATCAGTACACTGCAAATCTAGAATTTTATCAGATCTTCATTATCGAAGACTCATTTTCCCTGCATCATCACATTGAAAATCTAGAATTTTATCAGATCTTCATTATCGAAGATTCATTTTCCCTGCATCATCACATTGAAAATCTAGAATTTTATCAGATCTTCAATATCGCAAACTCCTTTCCCTGCATCATCACACTATGAATCTAGAATTTTATGAGATGTTAGGTATCGAAGACTTGTATACCTGCATCAATACACTGCAAATCTAGAATTTTATCAGATCTTCATTATCGAAGACTCATTTCTCTGCATCAATACACTGCAAATCTAGAATTTTATCAGATCTTTAGTATCGAAGAGTCCTTTTCCTGCATCACCGCATTGTAAATCTAGAATTTTATGAGACCTTCAGTATCGAAGACTCCTTTCCCTGCATCATGACATTGTAAATCTAGAATTTTATCAGATCTTCAGTATCGAAGACTCCTTTTTCTGCATTATTACACTGAAAATCTAGAATTTTATCAGATTTCGGTATCGAAGACTCATTTCTCTGCATCATTACACTGAAAATCTAGAATTTTATCAGATCTTCATTATCGAAGACTTCTTTCCCTGCATCATTACACTGAAAATCTAGAATTTTATCAGATTTCAGTATCGAAGACTCATTTCTCTGCATTATTACACTGAAAATCTAGAATTTTATCAGATTTCAGTATCGAAGACTCATTTCTCTGCATTATTACACTGAAAATCTAGAATTTTATCAGATTTCGGTATCGAAGACTCATTTCTCTGCTTCATTACACTGAAAATCTAGAATTTTATCAGATTTCAGTATCGAAGACTCATTTCTCTGCATTATTACACTGAAAATCTAGAATTTTATCAGATTTCAGTATCGAAGACTTATTTCTCTGCATTATTACACTGAAAATCTAGAATTTTATTAGATTTCGGTATCGAAGACTCATTTCTCTGCATCATTACACTGAAAATCTAGAATTTTATCAGATCTTCATTATCGAAGACTCATTTCTCTGCATTATTACACTGAAAATCTAGAATTTTATCAGATTTCAGTATCGAAGACTCATTTCTCTGCATTATTACACTGAAAATCTAGAATATTATCAGATTTCAGTATCGAAGACTCATTTCTCTGCATTATGACACTGAAAATCTAGAATTTTATCAGATTTCGGTATCGAAGACTCATTTCTCTGCATTATTACACTGAAAATCTAGAATTTTATCAGATTTCGATATCGAAGACTCATTTCTCTGCATTATTACACTGAAAATCTAGAATTTTATCAGATTTCGGTATCGAAGACTCATTTCTCTGCATCATTACACTGAAAATCTAGAATTTTATCAGATTTCAGTATCGAAGACTCATTTTTCTGCATTATTACACTGAAAATCTAGAATTTTATCAGATTTCGGTATCGAAGACTCATTTCTCTGCGTCATTACACTGAAAATCTAGAATTTTATCAGATCTTCATTATCGAAGACTCATTTCTCTGCATTATTACACTGGAAATCTATAATTTTATCAGATTTCGGTATCGAAGACTCATTTCTCTGCATCATTACACTTAAAATCTATAATTTTATCAGATCTTCATTATCGAAGACTTCTTTCCCTGCATCATTACATGACAAATCTAGAATTTTTTCATATCTTCAGTATCGAAGACTCCTTTTCCTGCACCATCACATTGCAAATCTAGAATTGAAGACCTCTCCGGAAAAAGAATGTAATATCAAATTAATTAAATGTATGACATAGGTGGAAAAAGTAATTTTGAGGTATTCATTTATACAAATAAATGATTGCATCCAATTGCTGAATAAACTTGTATCCTTGATTAGTCGAATGCTTCTACTAGTAAATATAGGCCTAAAGAAATATCCCCCTGAAATTATTTTCCTTTCTTCTGAAACGTGTATTATAGATTTATTGGTTACATCTTCATTCCGGGGAGATCTTCCATTTTGTCAGACCTTCAGTATCGAAGATTCTTTTCCCTGCATCACCACACTGCAAATCTATCAGTTCTAATTGCAATTGTTTTTGTTCACTGTCAACATCACATACAAATAGAGATGAAAATAAAAAACACAGAACCAATTTTCACAAATCTACAAATAATTTGATAAATTATTCTTTAATACCTCAATTAACTTCCACAAGAAAAGTTACAGGATAATGCTTTTCTAGTTCATTTAACTGTAGGAAAATGTTCCCAATGTTTCAGATACATTTGCCTCTTCACTAACTGTAATTCTTACTGAAATGAGTTCACTGCACTGTAGGCATCATTGTTTTGCTTTTTTTTTTTTACTTCTAATATGGTGTTCAAATCATTCATATGTTTCGTTAAACCAACAAGAAATTCTAAGCAGGATAACCATTTGAAGTCACTTCATACAGGCGACCTTTTTCTTCAAGAAATTTGCGAATATCTTCTCATAAAGCAAAAACCTTACCAATGTATGACCGTGGTTCAACCACCTTACTTCTGCGTGTAAGACACATAATACGTTTTCTAATTAATCATTCCGCTCACAGCCAGGGTTTACACTGTCACGACACACTGGAACAGTAGTTCAAGAAATAAAACTTTGTCATGAGTAATTTAATGCACAATCTTCAGTTTTTACAAGAACAAACGGCTTTGTCTTATACGCCTTTGTAATAAAATTGACATTTCTAGTATTTTCTTTAATTTGAAAGGTATCAGAAAAGCAACAGTTCCTCAGTTGAAAGCAAAAGCTAAGCTATTGTCCTCCGGCAATTAAAAAAAAAAGTTCATGCTGCTTCTGTGTAAGAAATTTTGATTTCAATCCCTCGACAATCGTAATTTTTGCCGGTTCTCACACTTTCAACATCCAGTTCATTTTTAATTGTAACCTTGTACTTGTGAAGTTGTGGTGTTATTTTTTTTTTTTCCAGAAACAGTACCTAAATAAAAATGAGTTTGTGTCTAGTGAAAATAACAGGGACACACACGTGATGTGAAAACAAAAATGTCCTCATTTTAAAAGTTTGCCATCAAGTATCTCTAACACAATATTTTAGAATCGTCTTTGTGTATGTACAGTATTTTGTGTTCAATGTTTGTTTTGATCTGCCCTATTTTGTACCAAGCAGAGATGTGAAAAAAGAATAATGGAAAAGGGCTTGAATGATATAACCAGTATTTGGTCACCGATGCAGTGGGAACATGTTAGTGCTCAACAGCACGCCGAAGGGTTAGTACATTCAGTTTCTGATTAATAAAGTGAAGCATGAGAGTGGAGTCTAATTGCGTTCTTAGTGCTTCTTTCATGCTATCCAGTTCTCGGACAAGTATTTCAAAGATCTGTCTAGAACTATTAAACTTCTCAAACCTTCAAAGAAACCACAAATTAGTGGAATACTTTCAGCAAAAAATGCATGAACCTCAATCAGTATCTGCTATTGAAAATGTTAAAACCAAGATTATGCCCAGTTTAGACGGCCATGAAATCATTATCATGAATAAAACAGGCTGCCATTAAATTTAATGTTTCTGGGTTTAATCTCACCATCTTGAAATATTTGTTTAATGTAAATTTGTACTATCGTAGGAAAAAACCCAAAACAAAATCCGGACAATTCGTCCCCGAAAATTCATCCCACAACTAACTCGATTCCAAAACAAATTCGTTCCCGGACAATTCGGCCCGGACTATTCGGGAACTTAACAAATTCTGTTCGGTCCAGGCTTCATATTTGGACCGGATACATAGGAATAATGTTTTTGGAGAAGCAATGTTGAATTTTGTAGATAAACAAGTCAATTTAGATATTAAGGGGGAAGTTTAAAACCAGTGTTCATTGCATTTTTCACCTTCCCCCATCCCTACCCTTAGCTTTCCTTAGCCACCTTCAGGAGGAAGGAAGTCACGGAAATCGACATTAAAAAAGACCGAGCAAAGGGCGGCCATTCACCCGCCAAAAACAAAAGAAAGTACTTACTTGTTCACGGAAGCATTCATAGGCAGGGTATAGAAGACGACAATATGTTGTCATACCTGCGGGCCATTGGACACAATATTGCCTGCAACCTTCGAAGTATGTAATCAAATAGGGTAAAGTTACCTAATTCCGTGATACCCCTAATCCCGTGATACTTTTTTAAAATTGAAAATTTGCCGTTCGACCATAGCGCCAGACATCTTTCTCGAAACAGTGCATTTTTCGCTTACTTTTGAGACATCGGTGAACTTCCTAGCAAGATACCCAATCCCGTAACATTCAGTGAAACAAACGTATCACGGAATTAGGCAACTTTACCCTAACTGGCAACAAAGTGAAATTATGTAAAATGATTAAGTTATTAAAAATATGTAATTGGGAACAAATAACCCTTGGTATGCATTGTCTTTGGACCCAACGGAGACCAAAAGGTTTGGGAACCAATTTCAACTTGTACTAAAAGTTTTGGGATCCAATTTCATCTGGGACCACACGTTTTGGGAACCAGTTTCCTGGACCCAATTTTCCGGGGACGTAAAGTCGTCGGGGACGAATTGTCCTACACCCAAGAAAAACGTTGTATGATACAAATTCGTAAAGTTATCTTTTTGGCTTCGCTTCGGTTCACAAACACACTCGTACCAAAAAGAGAACCTTTACAAACTTCTATCATAAATAACTATTATTTAGTAATGATAGGGTTCCAAGCAAAATTTATCGGACATTTCTTGCTTTCGTCTAAATTCAGCTCTACTAACTCTACAACTTCGGGGGTAAAGTTCTACCTTACACGGAATCCAACTAAAATTCAGGATGAGCTTATACAATCGTATCACTTTTGCTTCAAGATAGCATGGAATATGTGAATTATTTACCTGAGCCGGCTTAGAGAATAGAACCCCATCTTTTTCCAGTCACAAGTATTTCTGTATAAGAACTGTCACCTGCATGGTAACCAACACGTGTCTGTCACTGGAGATCACTGGTGACGTACCAGTATGCAAATAAAGCAAGACAATGAGTAGCTATCTCGGTTCAACAATTCCCTTCAATCGCCCTTGAAAATGGCGACTTAGTAACACAGGCTTTCCGGGTCATCAGGTCACGGTGATGTCCCAACATCCACCGCTTGTTTTGTAGTCCAGATTACTTCATGAGAGCTTGTATTTGCTCCTCTCGGCTAAATATATCATTTTTTTTATTTTTACCCTGATAATAATCTCAATATCAAAGTTACCATTGTCATAGTCATCATGAATATCATTATCAACCTCGTCATTATCGTTATAAATATTATAGGCACCATTATCAACACCATCGTTGATGAAATTTTGCACAGTCATCACTTTCAGCACCTTTATGAAAATAAATGCAAAATCATCAACTCTTAACAACAGGATTGTCACAATATCAACTTCATCAACATCAATACTAACCTCACAATCAATAAAATCAACGTCTTCGTCACCATCAACATCAGCATTGTAATCAGTATCAACTCTTTGCATTGCGACGAAACGATTTATTTTTTACTGATCTTGTTAAAATCATTATTAGTTACATCAATAAGTCATAATTATCAGCATCATCATGTCTATCAACATCATTAGCTTCATCGACTGTAACACAAAAAACACATTCGCCGTTGTCACCATCAACACCATTGTCTTGTTTCTCGGCGTTTAAACTACGGATGCAGTGAATACAAGTCATTTGCATTACCACTAAAGGCCATTTTCTGCAAGTGAGTTTAAACTTGGGTTTATTTTATACTGGTTTAAGTCTGAATTTAAACTAAAAATCATTTTCCCAACGTTAGTTTAAACTTTGTATCAAGTTTAAACTGGTTGAAACTGAAATATTCTGTCGTTTAGGTTTAAACCGGTATTCGTGTTAAACTTAATTAACATTATATTAATATATCTGTGATTTTTCTAGAAAAAATGTTAGTTTCAACTGCCAATATTATACTTCAGTATAAAACAAAATTATAAAATAATAATGACATTAGAAAATGGAAAGACTTGCTGAAATAGAAGATAATAAATCTGCAGTGCTTGGGAAAAGTGACATAAGTCAGTTTCCACAAACCTTTTTTGATAATTTATTGACAACTTACGGAACATCTGCTCGCTTGGAAAAAAAATACATAAGTATTTCTTCCATTACAATAATGCATACAGAAAAAAAATCAAATCGACATAAACCAGTGTAAGTTGTCAATAAATTATCAAAAAAGGTTTGTGGAAACTGACTTATGTCACTTTTCCCAAGCACTGCAGAAATATGATGTACAAGTGAAGCTATGAAGGCCTAGAATTATTCGTGCGAGAGTTGATCATTTCGAAAAAAGTAATGAAACAGAGTTTTCTTAAATAGGTTTAGAATTCATAAACGAACAGCGAACATTGTCTTACATCAGATAAAGCATGTAATTAAAACACTAAGTAGGAAAATAATGCTGTTTCACTGGAATAAATGTTTCTTGTCACTTTAAGAAATGTTTCAGGTACTTTTCTTATTAATGTTGGTGATCAAAGCGGCATTGATATGTCTACCGCGCAAGTAAAATAGTTAGAAAAGTTTCTATAGCTAAAGGACACTATTTTATCACAAAATTATATTATATAAGGAATCTGATACTGTACAACTGTTCTAGTTGGAGGTATTGGTTATGCTGTACAAAATTATCTTATTACACCTGACGTACCTTATATGAGTGTAGCATTAGATGTAATATATAAAACACAACCTCCGTAATATGGAATACTACTGATGTAGGGTTCCCAGACGTCCCATAAAATACGGGATCGTCCCGTTTTTCGCCAATGCGTCCCGTTGTCCCGACAAAAGTATTCGGGACAGCTTTCCGTCCCGTATTTGAGAGTTCTGAACTGAGAAAAAATAGAAAAGTTACAATGTCTATTCTACATTACCAATTACAAACATCACACTTCATCACTGCATTGTAGATGTGCCATTATGAAACAATTATTATGCGTTATTAATTTCTCAAGACGAGTGATAGCAACGCCAAACGTTTAGATGAAGTCTGGGTGGATCATTTTGAAAGTATTGAAGGAGAACTCTCAAATTTGAAAAGGGTAGTGGCGTTCATTATGTTTATCCCTGGAACAAATGAGTTTGTCAAAAGATTATTTTCTCGCATGAACGCTCTATAGACTAATGAGAAAAATAAATTGTCTGTAAAATCATTGCTTGTTGTAAAATCATTCTTCAGTGAGTATTGTGTTGCTTTTCATACATCATTCTTCAAAATAAACAATTGTTAAGTGAAATTAATTGTTCAGAGAAATATTGCAAGGCCAAGGCGTATTGATATTTTATAAGATTATTGTCACGTGAGTAGTGTATTTTGTAGCTATTTCTGTAATAACTTAGTAAAAGCATTTTGAAGGCAACTTACATAACGAAGCTTAAACTTAATGCAAATATGCTCCCTAACAATTTTGTTAGTTAGTAAAGTGTTTGTGTAGCAAACTTTATTACACACACACACACACACACTGAAATATTGGCATTTTGATGGGAGCGCATACTAAACATACTCAATGAAAACTGATAAGTGTTCCGTATCTTTTACAATATGCCTGGGAACCTTATACTAATGACATGAATACTGTAATTGTGTTCTATAAAATATTAGTAGCGGTACACAAATAGTTTAATGCACAGTATTATAGCTTGATGACAATGTAAAAATCCCACTTCATTTTAATTACAGTTACGTTAAAAAGTGATATATATATATATATATATATATATATATATATATATATATATATATCTGCGCTTACATAATAATTTCATTATATTAATATCGAATTTCAATCACAGAAAATACTAATTAATTATATGAAATATGCATTGAGTTTATTTTATGAGGTACAAGATAACTGGAGAGAATATATATTTTATAATTACTAAGGTCCTGAGTACATCAGATAGGCCTAATTTGGTTGGTTACCAAACTCGTTAAAAGCTGAAAGTTGTTTTCTTGAAATTCATGGGAAGATGACTTTCAGAGGAAAAGGAATTGTTAAAGGAAATTAATTTTATATTAAAATGGAGCAACATATTCCATAAGATAATGCAGATGTCAGAATGTCACAAGACATTGGTTATTATACGATCTAGCCTATGAGAGAAAAATGGAATCGAGAATGCTTTCCAAGAAATTCAAGGAAATAATGAACTGAATGATGCTAAGACAACACTTCACATGAGTGTAAATAATTTATTTAGGCATATCTTTGAAACTAGTACACCGCTGCATTTCTTTTTTATTCAGTTTCATTATACAGTTTTTATTAGTTGACGTGTTGAAACTAAATGACGTGCCATCGGTTTGCTCGGCTCTGATTGGCCAGTTCCGATCGAGCTTATTGTTGAGCTGTCCCTTCAGTGCAGCCAATACAGTGGAGCTTTCAGTGTATAGGGCCAACATTAGTTTAACCTTTAATCCCCACCCTTAGCGAAACGTACACTAACCCTTCCCTGGAGTACTGGAGAATCCCATCAATTAAAAGCTTAATGTTTTCCTCAAAAAGCAAACATTTAATTTCTACACATATGGTCACAATCTTCTGAACATGTCAGTACTGCTAACCAACTCGAAGAAGCATTAAAATAAAAATCTGATCGGGTACTCCAGTACCCCGGGTAGACAACGGATGCCAGAAATTTATGGAGAAAATGGAAGCACGTTTAAACTAAATACTGAAGTTGAACGGGTTTAATTTACACGAAGTTTAATTTAATTAGGAGAAAATGGCCCCTAAGACACAGAAGAAGCTATGCAGCATATTCCATTTCCCATCTCTCAATTGTACAAATTCTTGCTCTGTGAAGTTAAAGTTCGTAGCAATCAGCGTTACTAACAAGATACAGAAGCAGCTCTGCAGTAGTGTATGCCATTTTTCATCTCTCAGTTGTACAAATTCTTAGAAGTAGCTCTGCGGTGTACGCCATTTTCCATCTCTCAGTTCTACAAATTCTTGCTTTGTGAAGTTTAAGTCTGTAGCCATCAGCATTACTAACGAGATACAGAGCAAGCTTTGCAGTGCATTTCATTTCCCGTCTCTCAGTTGTACAAATTCTTAGAAGTAGCACTGCGGTGTATGCCATTTTCCATCTCTCAGTTCTACAATTCTTGCTTTGTGAAGTTTAAGTCTGTAGCCATCAGCATTGCTAACGAGATACAGAGCAAGCTTTGCAGTGTATTCCATTTCCCGTCTCTCAGTTGTACAAATTCTTAGAAGTAGCTCTGCGGTGTATGCCATTTTCCATCTCTCAGTTCTACAATTCTTGCTTTGTGAAGTTTAAGTCTGTAGCCATCAGTATTACTAACGAGATACAGAGCAAGCTTTGCAGTGTATTTCATTTCCCGTTTCTCAGTTGTACAAATTCTTAGTAAGCAGAAGTGGATCATCCGCAATAGAAGTGGAGTTAGGCTGACGTCATAGTTCCCCATAGTTTTCGAGATATGATTTTTTTCAAATTCTTCAATCCGGAGCTATAATAGCTAATGCAAACAGTGCTATGTGCTAGTTAAACATATCAGGTAATAAATCTCATCTAGCTGCATTGCATACCGTACTACCAAAATCTCCTTAAATAATATGTTTTTTTTTATTTTAGTAGGTTATTTTACGACGCTTTATCAACAGCTTAGGTTATTTAGCGTCTGAATGAGATGAAGGTGATAATGCCGGTGAAATGAGTCCGAGGTCCAACACCGAAAGTTACCCAGCATTTGCTCATATTGGGTTGAGGGAAAACCCCGGAAAAAACCTCAACCAGGTAACTTGTCCCGACAGGGAATCGAACCCGGGCCACCTGGTTTCGCGGCCAGACGCGCTGACCGTTACTCCACTGGTGTGGACTAAATAATATGTTATGAAATTGACGTATCAGATACATAATATTCATGAAATGGACTATAGAATAGTCTATGAAGAAATGATACGGAAATGAAAGCATTACCTGAAAATACTCACTGTATTGAACACAGTAGCGGAAATCGTTGTAAAATTCCTCAAAACATAGTGAAACTTTCCACACGAAAATTTCAGGAAATAAGTTTCTCACAGTCAGCTTTACAGCATTTCTGTACATCAACGAGAAAACAGAATTCTATAGGAGTGATGAATTTATCAGGTCCGTTGTCAAGGTACCCGGCTTTATGCCAGCCATGTTTAAACATATTTACATTATCTAGGAGATGAAAACTGATTATGTGTTGAAGACTGAAATTTTATCACGTTATCTCTCTGATGCAATATAATATTCGTGCCAAGTAACAAAACACTATCAGAGAAATTCCGAATGAAATTTTTCCAAGGACTAAGGCCATACGCGTCAAGAGGCTGAACAATCGGAATTGTGTGCTTTGGAATAGTTAACACTTACACCGTTTTGCCTTCTGGAGTTATTCTTTCTATAGTCTGTCTATCTCGGTAATTTGTCCACGAGTCTACCAAAAGAATGCTATGGTCACTGACAGATGAAAAGTATACTTCTTGAAACCACTTGAAGAGGGCAATTTTCACAATGATATTATCGATGCACTCATTGTATCCCAGATGGCTATGTGTTGCCAAGGAGACTTGTTTACTACAGTCATTTGAACATTTGTTATGAGTTTCTGAATAAAATTGATTAAAGTTGCAGAACTTGCTACCAAACTGACAATATCTAACAGATGTTTCATTATGTTCTTACAACTATACTAATAATAAATCTGTAGCCAGAAATTTTTCTGGTAATTTTCGATTTTCCGAAAATAATTGGTCCTAACATATATAATTAACGCCCTGAAATCGAAAATCGCTTTTTTGAAATTTTTGTTTGTATGTCTGTCTGTCTGGATGTTTGTTACCTTTTCACGCGATAATGGCTGAACCGATTTACATGAAAATTGGAATATAAATTAAGTTCGTTGTAACTTAGAATTTAGGCTATATGGCATTCAAAATATTTTATTTAAAAGGGTGTTATAAGGGGGCTTGAATTAAATAAATCGAAATATCTCCCTTATTATTGACTTTTGTGACAAATGTTACATAACAAAAGATTTTTAAAAAATGATCTACAATAAGTTTTATTCTATGCAAAATTTTGATAGGACTGATATTTAATGAGATAAATGAGTTTTAAAATTAAAATAACGCCATCTAAGGCGCTGCAATTAAATAAAAACAAATGACTTCGTCTATAAGGGGCCTTGGACAACAACAATCGAAAGCTATTAAACATAGCCTACAGAAAATGTTTCTGTGTGTGTATGAAGTAATATCGGAAGCTAAATTAACCGATTTGTATAATTAATTATTAATTCACCATTGGAAAGTGTAGTTTCTCTAGATGGACATAATGCTATAATGTTATTACAGTAACTTCTGGGTGAATCGAGGACAGGAAGATTAAAATAGCTTCTCATGCACAGAAAACTTGATAGGCTATTCTGTACATTCGTTTCCTGTATTTCCTAAAATAATTTTTATGACCAAATGAATGGTCTCTGGGTCAAAATGATCGCATTTTAATTTTTTAATACAATTTAAATTAAGTAACATAATAAACTATCTATCCTTCTATCAAACACGAATGTTCCCTGGATCAAATGTCCTATTTTAATTATGTAATTACTTTATATTTATTTCTAACGGGTGCAGCGAGCGCACGGGTACGGCTAGTTAAGAAGTAAAAAACTAAGTATTTTCCGACATATGTTTAGGTATATGAACTTTTTTCTTGTTTTGGTGTGAGGAACATGCTCCCAAGGTTTGTCAAAGCATTTCTGAAACACTCTGTACATTTTAGTACCTTATTCTGGAATACCCTTAACACATATGCGAATAAAGATTGAATTTTTAAATTATTGTAATCACAAAAATGAATATCGAAATACAGCCTAAAGTAATTTCACTTAAATAATTCCGAAGAAAATGCTGTGCACAGACAAACGGGCAGGCATTTTGCCAATAATGGAGCAACAAGCGTATAGTTCAATTAAAATCTCAGTACAGAATTAATTTTTGCAGCATCACGGGACACTTTCTCAATACTGCTTATAATTTGAATGTGAAAAATCCATGAGAAAAGGCAAAGCTGCAAAAAACGTACTTGAATCAATTACAGCATATAATAATTGCCTTCGTGTTTCCACAGAGTGCGATATTTTGCGAAATGCGTCTGCGGAGCACACATTGCTTGACCTAGGCAGAGATATCAAGTTTACAGTCATCCACTGTCATTACTTAAGAGATAAATATATATTGAATCTCATTCTCGTATACTAAGATATGTCCTCTCTAGCTGGCACGTTGCACTTGGTTTCGACACACAATACAGGTCACAAGTCTTATCAGAATATCAATAAAGTAATTATGCTAACGGCCAATGACTACACGAATTCTCAGTTTCTGACGGCGGCAATCCCTCTCCTTTGCAGTGTTTGCAATATTATGATTTATGCACGTCTTGAGGAGACTTACATTTTATCAGAATAATTATTCTATTTGAGATAAAGTTTTATCATTAGAAGTTGTGTGTTGTTATTTAATTATTTAAATATAAGACTACGTTATAACAACAGTGGACGATCTGTGTCTATTTTCAGCATATCCTGTTCATTTTGTGCTATTTTTGTTAAGTGATTACAGTTTTAATACAAATGAAGCTATTTGAAAACAAGAGCAATATTATGCCACTTACTGGAGTTTTTGCTATAATAATTAAATCATACTGAGTAACAAACCAATTGAACAAGCAAATATAATTATTTAGGCTTCTCAATCTCATAAAAGGCCAAATCGTAACAGGAGTAGCGAGAGGTTAAGGCTCCCACCTTTATAGATAATCGACATTTAATAGCAGTAGGGATGTCAGTTCTACGTGCCCGCCGTCTTTAACCCCAAGAAAATGCCCTTCGTACTCATTTCTGTTAGAGGTAGAGTAGACCCAGAGCAGAGGTCTCCAAAAAGCGTATCGTCATTCGTGCTCTCGATGCTGCCCGCCGAACACAGTGTGCTGTAAAGCTAGAGAAGGGGGAGAGACTCGTACCTCAACAGACAGGAGCGATCAGTGTTCATTAACTTCTCGGATGAAAATGGCTAGTGAGCTTTGTCATTTCTATCTGTGCTTTCGTCCAATGCAAGTGAGTAAGCTACAAACTGGTTAATTGTGGTTTCGACTTCAGATTCAATTACATTTGCAATCTTGAAATCCCTTCTCTGAACTGTAATTGGAAACATTTTAATTTTCTTAAACTTTGACTTTGTTCTGGACACAGTATTTTAGTAACCTTCTGTATGCACGATTTTACAAATGATTCTTCTGTAAAGGGCTTCATTGATTTTCCAATATTCCAAGCTAGAACATAGCTAGCAAACAGCTTTTTTTTTTTTTAAGACTGAGGACACGTGTGTGATTTGTGTTTGTATTTTCTTGTTTTATATTTATCAAAATATTTGTAGGCCTACGCATTTCACCTAAAATTAAACGAAAAACTATATGATTGTCATGCGGAACTGAGTGTAAACGTTTTGTAATATACTGATTATTATTATTATTATTATTATTATTATTATTATTATTATTATTATTATTATTATTATGTATAACCAAAAGTTATACATATGGCCTCAAAATAAATTATTTTCACACGTCCAACATGCCTGTAATTGTATGATATTCTTTGTGAAGAGTCGAGTATTGTCGTCGCATGTTGAATTTTAACACACCCTTAAGAATTTTCGAACAAATTAAGCATTTCACATTCTCCCCACTAACTCAAAAAAAAAATGTCTCTTCCTATTCATCCTTGAATGTACTACGTCCATGATTAGAAGACATTGTGAAAAGGTGGAACACTCCGACCAACACAATGATAATGGCAGTGCGCCACTGCTCTTCATTTGCGCATAAACTTTGAGTACAGTACAGGTGGAGATGGGTGAGGCGGAGCGGCTCATTACGTACTGGCTTCGGTTGCGTTCAGGGGCTTACTCGCGAGTATGCTTTTGGAGACGTCTGACCCAGAGCCATAGTGCGGCTAGAAGGATTAGATCAATGGAAAAATCCATGACCCCATTGGGAATCGAACTCGCGATCTTCCGGCTTGCAGCGTTACGCCTTAACCGCGACGCTACCGCGCGTCCCTGCTCAGTCTCATACATAGGATAAATTGTCATAAAAATAAACTATAAATATTTAATCATATATACTCGTATATACAGTGAACTCGGTTATCAGGGGCGGACGCAGGATTTTTTTTCGGGGAGGGATTTGAGGAGATAGTAAAAATGGAGTAATGAGAAATAAGTTTATATACTCACAATTTGTTTCCGAGTCACAAACATTTACAAGTTGGCCTGAGTAGCGTAGTCGGTATAGCCTTCTGTGCTCGAAGTTGCTGGTTCTACCCCAACCCATCTCGATGGCATTTAAGTGTGTTTAAATGCGACAGGCCTCATATTAGTCAATTTACTGGCATGTCAAAGAAGTCCTGAGGGAAAAAATTCCGGCACACCGCCGACGCTGATATAACCTCGGCAATTGCGAGCGTTGTTAAATAAACCATAATTTTTTAATTTTAACATTTACAATGACTGCAATACAAAACCAATGACAGAATGACATTTACAGAAGAAGGCGACGAGGCTTCTTAGACATTTCATCCAGTACTTCATGAGCTTTTACTTCTACATTTTTATGTATATACATCAAGGCCAGTCCATTTAATCTGTCTGCTCCCATCGTGCTCCTCAAGTAAGTCTTCAAATACTGCAATGTTGAGAACGACCGTTCTAGCGTTGCTGTAGTTACAGGCAACGTGCAAAAAACTTTCAGCGCCTTGCGAGTGCAGGAAAAAATAATTTCATTGCACCTGTTCAAAGGTGATATAAAAACAGTAGGTATTAGGTGAAGATTTTTCTGATAAAGGAAATTTCTTCACATCTTAAATTCATTGAAGAAAGACTGTGGTGATGCATCAACATCATTGGGCCACTGATTTACTTCAGCCTGAACAGTAGTTTTTAAATCTTCATCTGATGCTCGCACTATGTTTTTAGGCAGAAAAGTTTGTACAGACTTTAGGATTCCCTTATGATTTAAAAACCTGTCCTTGAGCTGACTAATGAAATAGACTAAGAAGAGAAGGAAAATTACAAGCTTAAAATACTCTTCATGACTCTCTGTCTTGAAGTAAGAACTCTGTGTTTGTCTTCCTGCAGTTCTTGGAATTTAACATTTTAGCAAAGAGAATTTACGTGGAAAAGTCTCTAATTCCTATGTACATTCACAAATTGAATTAATATTATTTTTTTTTCTTGTTTCGTATCTTTCTCAAAATTTCGGGAGGGGATATATCCCCTTAATCCGCCCCCTTGCATCCGCCCCTGTCGGTTATAATGATCATTCGGCTAAATCGTTGGTCCCGACCCGAATACATTAAAAAGTACATTAATATTTTCTTTTATAGTGAACTCTCGCTTCGGTTATAGTGAATCTTAACCATGCAGTATCTGCAACTCACATACCGCACTTTTGCGTAGCATGAGAGATATACTGCAATCTCGCTTAGTTTATCTAGCAATTTTGTGCAGATAACGGCAAAATAAAAAGCTTATATTTCATTTGTTATTGAAGATACCGCATTTTTGCTTAGTCCAATGAATTCCTGACAGTACAAAACCCTATAAAGTGCGAAAACCCAATTTTAATTTTTCCTGCAGATACGGCACTTTTGCTTATCAGGGCAGCATTGTTGATTTTGTCCAATATTCTTTTGAGGAGATTAACTCCGTACGTAGATGAAATTATTGGGGATCATCAGTGCGGTTTTCGGCGTAATAGATCGACTATTGATCAGATATTTTGTATTCGGCAGATAATGGAGAAAAAATGGGAGTATAAGGGTACAGTACATCAGTTATTCATAGATTTCAAAAAGGCATATGACTCGGTTAAGAGGGAAGCATTATATGATATTCTTATTGAATTTGGTATTCCCAAGAAACTAGTTCGATTAATTAAAATGTGTCTCAGTGAAACATACAGCAGAGTCCGTATAGGTCAGTTTCTATCTGATCCTTTTCCAATTCACTGCGGGCTAAAGCAGGGAGATGCACTATCACCTTTACTTTTTAACTTCACTTTAGAATATGCCATTAGGAAAGTTCAGGATAACAGGCAGGGTTTGGAATTGAACGGGCTACATCAGCTTCTTGTCTATGGAGATGACGTGAATATGTTAGGAGAAAATGCACAAACGGTTAGGGAAAACACGAAAATTTTACTTGAAGCAAGTAAAGCGATCGGTTTGGAAGTAAATCCCGAAAAGACAAAGTATATGATTATGTCTCGTGACGGGAATATTGTACGAAATGGAAATATAAATATTGGAGATTTATCCTTCGAAGAGGTGGAAAAATTCAAATATCTTGGAGCAACAGTAACAAATATAAATGACACTCGGGAGGAAATTAAACGCAGAATAAATATGGGAAATGCGTGTTATTATTCGGTTGAGAAGCTCTTATTATCCAGTCTGCTGTCCAAAAATCTGAAAGTTAGAATTTATAAAACAGTTATATTACCGGTTCTTCTATATGGCTGTGAAACTTGGACTCTCACTCTGAGAGAGGAACATAGGTTAAGGGTGTTTGAGAATAAGGTGCTTAGGAAAATATTTGGGGCTAAGCGGGATGAAGTTACAGGAGAATGGAGAAAGTTACACAACACAGAACTGCACGCATTGTATTCTTCACCTGACATAATTAGGAACTTAAAATCCAGACGTTTGAGATGGGCAGGGCATGTAGCACGTATAGGCGAATCCAGAAATGCATATAGAGTGTTAGTTGGGAGACCGGAGGGAAAAAGACCTTTAGGGAGGCCGAGACGTAGATGGGAGGATAATATTAAAATGGATTTGAGGGAGGTGGGGTATGATGATAGAGACTGGCTTAATCTTGCACAGGATAGGGACCGATGGCGGGCTTATGTGAGGGCGGCAATGAACCTTCGGGTTCCTTAAAAGCCATTTGTAAGTAAGTAAGTAAGGCAGCATTGTTGTCAAAGTAGCGAATTTCAGTGTCACCAACGGTGGTTGAGACTGATGTTTATATTAAAACTAGTGGCTTGTGCAGCAAATGCTGCAAACTAAGTTCATTAGACGTTCAAATAAACATTTTTCAGATTTATTTTCAATTAAGAATACCAGACATTCTGAAAGTTATTTGCTTCCATAATAATGAAAGATACTCTCTCTCTCGAGCCAATACTGAAGAGAACCACACATATAAATATCTACACCACACCGTTATTAAATATATGAAAAAGACCCAACCCCACTTGATTAATAACTATAAAAATATTTGATTTTTAATAATATTATTATCTTACGTAAGTTTTATAGCTTTCAGTAACATATACTATACATACTATATAGCCGCCAATCAGTGAAATATAGAAATCAAAATTTAATTTAAGTTATTCTCTACATCTACTTATATAACCCCAAAACGTTTCACTTTCATATCATCAATATAGCATTAATATGTATAATTAATGAACAATAGTCAGATCATGGCATTAACTACAATAATATTTCATTTCTAATGGTAATAATGTCATCAAACCACCTCAAGTTTTGTAGTTTTTAATATCCAATACACAGCTGTACCCAGAAAATTATACGCCACAGAATCGAACCTGTAAATTATTTTTAGTAAGTTAAGTTTTTAATAACCAATTTAATTTGAGCTCTAAATATGTCAGCATTCTTGCAGATCATGGTCTTCGTGTAATATTGTTTACTGTAGTGTGTGTTTTGTTTTATTCTGAAATTCAATTAGCTAGTTTAGCTAGTTCTCAAAACTGACGACAGATGGGTTTTGGAAAATAGGAAAATTATGTTGAAAAATTGATATTTCACTGAAAACTACTATTTTTCTGAAAAACTTTGAGTTCCAAGCTTCAAGCTGAAGGGTCATTTATTAAAATCCGTTCAACCGTTTTCCTGTAATTTCCATTACCAGTTCAAATTATATATATATATATATATATATATATATATATATATATATATATATAGATGGTATTTGATATTCCCAGTTTTATTTTTACTTACTAATTTTATGGGACAAAAACATGTGCCGAAGACCTCTTTCGGGACAACGGGACTCATTAGCAAAAAGTAGGGACGTTACCCTATTTTATAAACATATGGGAATCCTAATTCTAGCCATATTACATAGTCTAAATGAATTACAAGAAAGTGGCTTCTGGACGCCTCATATGTTAACAAAATTGCTGTCGAATAATGTCTGTTACTATGATCACGGTTGGTTAATGTGTGAAGACTTCAAAGTAATTGATTTTCCGCCACGTCAACAGTCTAGATACATCAAAATGTCGAGCTTTGTTTGCGAGTGAAGAAATGGAGCGAGAAATATTAGCTTAAACAATGACGTTATAGGAACTTGTTTCAAGATGAACAATGAACTTCATGAAGGTGACATACGTTTTCTTATTCGTGACGTAACAGTTCAGTTTCTTCATCATTATACAAATAAAATTACTTACTTACTTACTTACTTACTTACTTACTTACTTACTTACTTACTGACTTTTAAGGAACCCGGAGGTTCATTGCCGCCCTCACATAAACATTGATCCCTATCCTGAGCAAGATTAATCCAGTCTCTACCATCATATCCCACCTCCCTCAAATCCATTTTAATATTATCTTCCCATCTAGTCTCGGCCTCCCCAAAGGTCTTTTCCCCTCTGGCCTCCCAACTAACACTCTATATGCATTTCTGGATTCGCCCATACGTGCTACATGCCCTGCCCATCTCAAACGTCTGGATTTAATGTTCCTAATTATGTCAGGTGAAGGATACAATTCGTGCAGCTCTGCGTTATGTAACTTTCTCCATTCTCCTGTAACTTCATCCCTCTTAGCCCCAAATATTTTCCTAAGAACCTTATTCTCAAAAACCCTCAATCTCTGTTCCTCTCTCAAAGTGAGAGTCCAAGTTTCACAGCCATACAGAACAACCGGTAATATAACTGTTTTATAAATTCTAACTTTCAGATTTTTTGACAGCAGGCTAGATGACAAAAGCTTCTCAACCGAATAATAACAGGCATTTCCCATATTTAATCTGCGTTTAATTTCGTCCCCAGTGTCATTTAAATTTGTTACTGTTGCTCCAAGATATTTGAATTTTTCCACCTCTTCGAAGGATAATTCTCCAACATACAAATAAAATTACCTTTCATAATTCATTCCCTTGAATTTATATGTCTTTTGAGTAATAACCACGGTAGTATATCACTTACTCCTCAAACAACAGTTTAAGTGATAAATAGATAATTCTCTGTAAAGAAGAGGGATCCATTTCGGTTGAGCTGTCTTCCTTGGTGTTTTTTAATTGCGTGTGACGGGAACCTCATATATCTATCCTTTTAGTGTCAGGGGTTATAGAAGGCCTAAACTTCGCTAAAGTTATGAAATCCGAGAGAACAGATGTGTGACAGTGGCACAATGTCCAACACACTATGTGCAGAGGTGCACTCAGTACGAGTGACTAAGTGGCCGGGATCCGACGGAATGAGCACCGTCTTAAAATGAAATATTCTGATTTTCCACGTTGGTACGTTAAAAAAACAGAAGATTGCATTATCATGCCTATGTTATTGTTGTCAGGTGGCGAAATTCGAGTTTAACGAGTGCAAAGAAGCCTGTGAACACTTTCTGTAACTTCTGCTCCAATCATATTGCAGCGTTCTAGTGACAAAATGTTATGCACGTGCAGAGTAGACAATGAAGGTAGGCGCTCACTTACTGGAAAAAAAATCGTTCATTGCGTTTGGATTTTTGTTATGGTATCTCTCAATCCGCATTTGCGATGAATCATCAAATACTGTTTTAATTTACCGCTAGAGCGCATTATTTCATTGTAGTGTTCTGAACTGAACCTGGAAATAAAATGAATAGCTCTGTAACTTAAACTATGAAAGACATACCTGGTTAATTTAGTATATTTCCAATCTCATCCCAAATGTTATTTCTCCGTATTACATTTCTATAATTCTAATTTCATAAATTATAAAACTCTTCATAATGTTGAACTTAATAAGATAACCTTCGCGTCATCCATTTCATTTCATTTATTGTTGGGCAGGTCTTTCACTGCAAACCCAGCTTTCTCTAGTCTTTTCTATTTTCTGCCCTTTTCTTTCCTCTTGATAGACGACATCACATAAAAATTCATCAGTGTTAAAAATGTGTTCAAATTTCAATGAAATATGTAAAACATGGGATCTAGATTTCTGAATTTCTTACATGGAATATAAACATTTTCTTATTAATATACTGAAGGTAGTTGATTTTATATAATATTGCCACACTACAGCTGGACTAAGACACAGTAGGAATTATGGACCAAGAATTTTCAGTATTGAAAAATAATCCAGACCTAAGCAATTTACACATTCTTAAGTTTAAAAATAAAGTGAAAATGTTTGTATGATATTTGAAAAATTTGATTATAATTTTTTTAAGTCTTACTAGCATTATATGGTACTAATTTTTATTCTATTTATCTGATGCATGTACCCTATAAGATAAAACATTGTAATAAATATAAATAGATAATTTTCTTAATTAATAACAGTGTATATCTCCAATAAATGATTTTCTTAGCATCGCCACAGATACACTTGATTGTACTTGTCACTATATCTTGTCACTAGAAAGTTATTGAAATTTATATTTTCCCCGCCATTTATAAAATATTTTGATATGATACCTCTTGCACAAAAGGAGAGATCTATAACTGAAACTCGATTAATATATTTCAGTATTATTTGTATTTATCCTGGTAATAATGAACAGTTTGACTCGTAGACATTTTGTTTTTTCAGCATTAACTTCTCATGATTTTACGAGAAGATTAGAAGAGAACGGCAGTTACGTAGACTTTCAGCTCCCCCCTACTACCATTAATGCATAACACAATGTCAATACGGCGGTTGCTGTCGTCTGCGATCCAACGAACTTTTCTGTTGATTTTCGAGTTTGGCATTTTTTCCGGTTATTAGGCTATATGCTTATTTAAGTTGTGTTAACTCTCGCTAGTGGTTTTATATTTTATTTTATCCGTCTTAGTATTTATTTTACTATTGTAAATATTTTTGTTTGATCACTATTATTATTATTATTATTATTATTATTATTATTATTATTATTATTGTTACTATTATATATATCATCAGCATTATTATTTGAACCCTGTAAAATTTATGTAGACTACTGGACTGTACCCGAGCACGAGCATATGCTCATTTCGGGTATCTATTCATATGTATTCAATTCAAATGTAAATTGTAAATAAATTTGAAAATTTGAAATTTGAAAAAAAAAAATTTGATACTCTGCAATTTGCCAATTATAGCTACATTTTACACTTTGGCTATGATATCTATATTTAACTATTTTTCATTTATTTTATTTTGTACTTTTCATTTATATCTATATTTGTAGCCCTTATTTAGGTAGTATCTATTTCCTTTCCTTTTCTCATTTTCGATTTTAATTTGTATTTACATTTGTATCTGTTTCATCTCTTTTTTCATGTTATCTATTTTTTTCTTGTAAACGAATAACTGTACTGTCTATTGTAATTGGGGCTTTGGCCTGTTATAGGCATAAATAAATAAATAAAAATAAAATAAATATCTGGAGGCCGTCTCCTCTATCCGCAACCTGAGGACGCGCATGCCGTGGTGATCATTCTTTCTTTATTTCTTCCTTTTTTTTAATTGTTTCGTCTTTTGTTTTCTTTTCTTTCATTACCAATTTATTTATTTTTTTCCTTTTCATCCTGTCCATCTTTCTTAGTTCTTATTGTTGTCCACGTGGCCTATAATAACAATAGTAATATGCGTTACAAGAGCGGTATGTTGAAGTTTTCATGTTCGAGGAAAAGTTTGAAAAAGCGAAACGTAGTTGAGCTTTTTTAATTTCCGAGAATTGAAAGAAAACATACCGCTCGTGTATCGTACATTATTTTGTGCGAAGATCGTTTATTACATACCTGCAAGAGGAATTTCTAATTAGTTGCAATGAAATCTCCATCTTGGTTTCTGTTCAATGACGGCAAATTTGCAAAACAAAAATATCTATCTTCAACATTGTTGCTTTAAAATGTTTTCTGTGTTTACTATACTCCAGCAGGCCGTGATATATGTCTGTCTTTCCCCCACCCCCCAGTCTATGATGAGTCTGGAATCTTGTTGATTTTTTCACGGCTTCCTTAATGTTACTTGCATCACGAATGCAGTAACTTTAGTGGAGTTGTAGAGTTCACTTAATTTTTGCTAATATTTAAAAACAATAATTAACAGTGCAATTTAGGTGAAATTGCAGTGGTAAGTTTCCAATTTATAATTATTATTTTATTGAACGTCTCTAAAAATAATATGTTAAAAGCCTAAAGCAGTAAAATCAATATGTCACTTAAGCGGTAAGAAGAGGGAAATTGTTACGTGTGTTAGGTTGGGAATACTGAATGTGGAATTTTAGACTTTCCGCGGATTGGTTTTGTGCGGAAACCAAGCAAATACGCACGATCTCGCACAAAAATAATTATCGTCATTGAGTGCCATCTCGTACGATGTCACTTAAACGGAAGTCATACCGTACTCAATGAACGCGATGTATAATTTGTTGGCAAGCATAATTCGACCTCTATGGATTTGTTTTGAAGTAATTGGGGAACCCAGGCTGTGAAGTGTATCACGCAGTTATAAGCTCTGACTGCTATCACGGAAAAAGACTCATAACTTATTTTCGTTGCAGAAAGTTGCCAGTCATCTTGTATACCATACACGCAGTATCCTTGTCTTGCGCAACAAATAACACGTGAGAAATCTCCTCCTTTTAAAACACAACAGCTGGGTTAGCCTAATACTCTAATCTCAACACTAAATATTTGTATCAGGGTTGTTTGTTGTAGCAGATTCATAACTGCAATGGTAAAAATGTAAAATATAATAGAACCCAGATTATAAGGTTTAAATCCTAACCTCAGTGCTCAATATTTGTTAGTCATAGAAGTCATGTCTAATAGCTCAAGCGCTAGCGCTCTGGGTTTCGATCACCGGCGAGGTCGTGATGGAATTTGTGGTGAACAGACCATACATGGCATAAGGTTTTATCGGGACTCCCGTTTCCCTCTCATTCCACCACACCTAATTTCATGTGTATCTATACTTTTATACGCGCTAAAAGCTGAAATATGCATTAACCACTTAAATATGCCCTATAAAATCTTGACCTTCGGTTAAAAATAATTTGAAATGCATTTTTATATGAATAACTGATGTGCAGTGCCCTTATATTCCATTTTCCTCCAATATCTCTCGAATAAAAACAATCTTATCAATAGTAGATCTATTACGCCTAAAACCACATTGATGATTCCCAATAATTTCATCTACATCAGCGGTGACCAAAGCGGGTGTCGTGATTACATCGTGTAATCAGTCAGCGTATTCCGAATCTCACCGGTCCGGTGGCATCAATGATGTCACGTTGCAGCGAAATAAGGAACAAAACTGCTGGAAGGATCGATGGCTGTCATGGCGAATGTACAAGTTGTTGTCTGTGCTACGCTAGCAAAATTTTGCGAAATTTTCGTACTCCCATCTCGTTCAAAGAAAAGATAGCATAAACAATTTATTTCTTGAACCGATAGTAATAACGGGTCCGTTGACATGTTCGCTCATAAGCCATTAACATATTGTTTTTACGTTGTGCTCATTACAAACAATACAGCAGAACACACCGCCATGACACAACAGTGCACGTTGTTATTCGTCTGCTAATTCCCGCCCTATACAAGAACCAATCAGATTCACTGATGGCGGCTGATAGAGACTGGCACCACCTCTGCAAGCTGATGGCACCGGTGCGACATCGGTGGAGCATCAATGACGTCATCGGTGGAATTCGGAACACCGTGATGCCATCGGATTGCTCACCGGTGAGATTCGGAATACGCTCACAGACATTCAAACGAGTACGAAGAGTTCCTTGTACATTGTTGTGTGTTTCATTTACATACTGAAGGCAAGCAGTGGCGGTAACATGTCTCTCTACAAACTCTGTCTCTACAAAGAGTAAGAGGTGATTTCGTCAAGAATGAGAACTTTTTTGTTGTTCTCTCGGACAAAATGTAATATGTTTACTTTGCTCAACTGTTCAATTAGGAGTAGCTATATAAAAACATTAATTGCCACGCTGAATAATGTATTATTATTATTATTATTATTATTATTATTATTATTATTATTGTTATTACTGACCGCTCAATATGTGTTTCTATAATTCTTCTGTACGTGCATGAATATTGATATTTTTAGATCTTCTCCCTAGAAGTATAAAATTATTAGGTGTTTATCTCAATTTTAATCTTCTTCATGTTTAGATGAGGGTAACTATTTATTAGTTATTCATTTAATAATAATATTGTAGAAAAACTGATTTAATATTATGTGCCAACGAACTGTTAAAAGCCAGGAATTGACATAACTTAAATCATAGCCAGGAAGAGAAAGATGAGATAAATAAACGTAAGGAAGTCAGTTACCTAATGGTGTTTGAAATATCTCGTGCTCTAAAGCCTTTTAATAGAACAGAATTTCTCAAAAGAGTAATGATTAAAATAGCATAAATAACTTGTCCATAAGAAGTTTTTAATTTTGAAAAAACTACGAATTTCTCGATCAGTTAGTATCGAGAGAAGAATTTAGAAAATTGCTGGTTATATTCAATAGGAAGGTTAAAAAAGAAGCAAGAAAAATCGTATATTATTCACTGGCTCTTGATGACAGCAGTGACACTACTGATACAGCAAAGTTTGAGATTTTTATCCGCGGGATTGATCAATATGTTAGTACAGGAACCACCACTGGTTGTAGTTTTCATGCCAACTACCTTTCCTTCGTCTCTTTATTTCATAGACCATACCTGCACAAACAGCGCTCAACGAGCGCGCGCGCGCTCTTTTCGAGCGGGAGAGCTGTGTTTACCGCTCGCCGAATCTGAGAAGAAGATACGTCAGAATGACATAGACTTGCAATAAGTAGAGGAGAGGGAAACGACCACTCAGCTATCTAGTGGAGTGCAGTGCGTATTCTCAGTAACTGTTTCACGTTGTTCTACTGCTACAGTACGGTATGGAGGAACCTAAAAGACGGAAAAGTAGTGATCAGGCAAATTCTTTCAATGTTGCATGGGAAAATGCTTATTTTTTCATAGCTGCTGGAGTAAATGCTCAGTGCTTTATCTGCCATAACATTTTGAAAGGTAGAAAGAAACATAACATAATGCGTCATTACGAGTCCAGACATAAAGATACTAAAGATATTAATATTCAACAATTTTAATATCTCTCTTCAGGGAAAACATAACATTTAACGATTTACAGCTCGGACTTATTGATCTTCAATGTGGTCTAAGTGCTAAAGATCGTTTGAATAATACTACTAGCCTGGTTGAGTTTTACAAGACTAAACATTAGCAATAATATCCACGACTACACAAGCTGGCTGTGAAAATGATTGCTATGTTTGGCTCAACATTTATATTTGTGGGCAATTGTTTTCTATAATCAACTTTAATAAAGGCAGGCATCGAACATATGTAACTGATGTTTCATTACGATCAGTAGGCTACTGTTCCTTTCAGCTGCCAACAGCATAAAACCTCGTTTTCCTGTACTGATAAATAAAAATATAAGAAAATGATATTGTACATTTAAGTAGGTATAAAATGTCAATTATTTCTGTAAAATAAATATTTATGTCTTAATTAATAAGTCTAAGATAGTTTTGCAAACACTGAACGGGAATTCATTTCATGAACACTCGTAATAGTACTTCCTTTTGTGTATATTTTGTACGAGATCACCCCTTCTTCCAGTCCACCCTCATACAGAGCACAGCTAATATCTGCATTCCGCTCATGAGCTGTGAGCCGGCTCGGAGAGCAGAAACCTTGTGCAGGCCTGTCATAGACTGTCGCATGTAATCACTGCAGTTCGAGTTTTGGTCACCGCTGATCTACATACCATAGAAATGAATTAAGTTGTTGGACACATGTTTTGCTTAAGTTTGCTACCTACTGCTGTTTCTGTATTTGCATTTTTAAAAATCTGAATACCGGTATCTGAATTTGTTGCATTCTCTGATGTTAAGGTTTTCTTCAATATCTAAATTCTTAACTTCATCTGTTGCCAAATATTCCGGTGTTTTTTTTTTACTTTATTTTTTAATTGGTTACTTTACGATTCTTTATCAACTGCTGTGGTCACCTAGCATTTGAGTGAAATGAAGGTGATAATGCCAGCGAAATGAGTCCGTGATCCACTGCAGAAAGTTGCCCAGCATTTCCTCTTTATGAGTTGAGGAAAAACCCCGGAAAAACCTCAACCAGATAACTTGTCTCAACCAGGATTTGAACCCAGTCGTTTCAAGGTCAAGCAGGCTAATCGTTACTCCACAGCGGTGGATCTATTTTATTTTCAAACCACATACTGTAATACTTAATGTATAAATAAAGCTACCAAAATGTAACTACAATTAATGTAAAAGGTCACCTTGAGATATCAAAAGTGTAGATTTATTTCTGCGATAATGTGACGTAGGTAATGTATACTGAGATAGTAGGAAGTATAATTGTCTGCTGCAAATATATTTTATTATTTTAAGAATAAATATTCTGACACTATACCAAAATATCTAACTATCCTGCCATCAAGAAGATAAACTAGTGTTCTCACATTTTCTAAACATAATAAACCATTCACAGTCCTTATGTATGTGCGTATGTCGTGTGTTTGTGATTTATTTTCATGTAAATTACTACAAACAAATTAAACAATCAATGTCTGCAATTAAACTTCTATATTGGTTAATATACTGGGTGTTCAGTTCAAAATGTGTCATGGCTCGCTGTATGTCGTCATGTGGCTATCCGATGAGCCTAGAGAATTCAATCTTCCTACACTTCCGCAAAAGCGTATTACCTAAATGCGAGAGAAGTTGCCTAGCAAGTACGGCGTTCATTCTGAAGAGTACTTACCGATACGTACGGTAACGCCAGTAGTGGCAAGAATGTGAACTGTTTGGAAACACGTACTGAAGTGAGTTTTTTTTCTTACTGTCGGGATATGGGGAGAGGGTTAAGACGATTACTTACGTATTTGTTGACATTAACTTCGACGGTCAACATGGACACGGAGCATTTGATTTGTGTTGTGGAATGTTACCGTACGCAACCGATGATAACAAATACCCTGCGTACGACTTGCCGGCGCAAAACACAGTTCGAAAGAGGTTATGGTAGCACACAGACCGTACAGACCGCCATCTGTTGCGACGACGTTCAAATTATACCGCACACGTTCTCAAGTTCAGATTGAAGAACGCCTTAAATAATAGGCAACTTCTCTAACATATAAGCTGAAACTCGCTTCAAATCGGTGACCCAACAACAGTGACGTCATGACACACTTTGAAATGAAAACCCAGTATTACTATTTTATCGTTATCATCGCCATATTCTAGCATTAAAATCATCTGCTATGATGACAGTTATTTTTTTCAATGTTACATTTTAAGATCATTTTAAAGTTTACTGCAATGTATTCCATGATCATCCCTTTATCCTGCTGCTATATTCTGCCACCTCAACTTTTGGGACGAGATTTACCATGTTATTCGTTGCAACCAATGTTCGCGGGCTCAAATCCGGTTGACGGCTGTGGATTTAAAAGGAGGTAATTTATTTAACAAGTGAAGTGAAACTGTGGGTCCAGTTTCGTAGATTCATTGCTATTATTATTATTATTATTATTATTATTATTATTATTATTATTATTATTATTATTAATTTATTTATTTATTAAAATTGTCATCATTCTTTCTTATCTTTGTTTCGAAATGTATTCATCATATCTATTTCAAACTTAATTAGTTTTTAATTGGTTGTTCGAGAATTTGCTATGGGATTTCTTGACATTCGCTTTATAGTTGGGGGGGGGAAGCAAACTAAGTCAGATCTCAGCCATGGAAGATGAGTTCCTCTTGTTATTCTTAATATCGCACAAGTGGCATCGACTTAATTGCTTATGCAATGTGAGTAAGTACAGTTATTTCACAATACAAGACTTATCATGTAGTACAGATCTTTAAAGAACAGGAATCCATTAATTTTAATCCAAATCAGTTTGATAACACACTTACTGTAAAAATTATTGCAAGTCATGTAGTTCTATAATCTGTTGGGATGCGCGATAGCGTCGCGGTTAAGCAGTAATGCTGCAAGCCAGAAGGTCGCGGATTCAATTTCCGATGCAATCATGGATTTTCTCCAATATGTTCCTGTAGTTTAATCAGTCTCTTACAGAAATGAGTACCAGAGGCATTTCCTTGCGGGTAAAGATGTAGTACTGACATACAAGTGCAGAACTTAAACATGGGGCTAGTTTCGGCCCAAGATTTTATAATAAAATTACAAACCATTTTCCAAATTTGAAATATTTTAAAATTGAACCTTTTAAAAAAGAAATTTATAAAATTATTCATGATATATAATACTAATAAATGTGTGTATTTTTTACCTTTTTATTTCTGTCGAATATATTCATGTTTTTTATTGAATATCACTGGCTTCTGTTTGATTGTCAATTTATATTAAATATGTTTTTTTCTCTTTTTTTCTCTTTCTTCTTTTTTGCTCTTGTGTGTTATTTATCGGTTTGAATTAAGTTAATTACTGTATTTAGTAATCTGTCTTTGTAAATTTTATGTTATATTATTGGCTAAGACCACACCGTACACGAGCCTGGCTCTTACGGTAGTGTCTAGAAACATTTTTGTTTTATAAATTTCATTTATACTCACTTTGCTAAATAAATGAATGAATGAATATTTTTTTTATTTTAGTAGGTTATTTTACGACACTTTATCAACATCTAAGGTTATTTAGCGTCTGAATGAGTAATAAGTAAATAAGTACATAAATACAGAAAGAAAGAGAGAGAGAAAGAAAGAAAGAAAGAAAGAAAGAAAGAAAGAAAGAAAGAAAGCAATAAATAAATAAATAAGTCAATCAATATTTACTGCCATTAATGCCTATTTTCTGTAAAGGTGGGAGCCTTAACTTCTCGCCACGCTCTAGACAGTTTTGGCCTGTCATGGGGATGACTTTACCTAACTACAGTATTTATGTATAATCTGTCCACTATGAACATATATTATGTTAAATTCCTTCGTTAAGTTTTATACCCTTCCCTATTTTTGTCATTTATGTTGATTGGATATTATTGATTACAATCAAATTCCAAACAACGAGTTAAAGTCAGGATAGGAGAAGAAATGTCAGAAGGAAGTGAAATTGGAAGAGGAGTACGTCAAGGATGCCCTTTATCACCTACACTGTTCAACATCCACTTGGAGGATTTAGTGAAGAACTGTTTTCAGAACATGGGAGGCGTGATAGTAGGAGGAAGAAGAATAAAATGCATCAGATTTGCTGATGATATGGCGTTGTTAACAGAAGAGGAGATGATACTAAGGGATATGCTACTGGAGATGTTTTGGATGAAGATAAATGCAAATAAGACGAAGACCATGGTCATAGGAAGAATAACAAGATGATTTATGAAGAATTATAGTTTCTTTTTTCGTTAATGTTTCAAATCACATTATATTTTATATGTTTGTAGTATTCAGAACCCTTGTGGTCACTCAAATTCTTTGAACTGATGTCTTTAATGAAGAAATAAAAAAACAGCGTGCCACAGATAAGTGATCTGGTATTTACGCCGTGGTTGGAGTATAGATAAGAGAAATGAGACGAAAGGTAGTTTGGTGTTGATTAGACGTAGATTTAGGCAAACATGATTATAAATAGCATGATTTTAATAACTTAAATGACAGATGAAGGAAGTATAAAAAATTAAATACAAGGTGGAACATTACTTTTTGACCGATCGTATTTTTAACAACCTTATCGTTGTTGTTGGTAGGCATTGTAAATTAAACTTGCAACACACACGCGATATGTAAATAAATCAAAACAACTTTTATTTATTTACTTAAAAGTAAAGAAACTAACAGTGTCCTATGAGGAAATAACTTACTTCTTTGAAGACAAAACTAAACTTTCTATAATTTATTTTATTACAATATTTTCACAATCGCCGCCGAATAATAACAAATGAATAACACCTATCGACAAATACGAATAACAAATATGTTGTTGTTGTTTTCTAATGCCAGGCGTTTGACAATAAAGTCATTTGACCTCTTGCACTCCAATATTTTTCAAAGATATTATCATGACCAGCCAATGAAGCACAGATTTTGAGGTGTTCCGAATCCATTTTTTGGTTTGAGTTGCACAATGGGAAGTTAGGGGACTGATATATTCCAATTCTATGCAGGTGCTTGGCCTGTTGCCAATCTAAATGCAGCTACAGACAAATATAATGACACCTATCGACAAATAACAAACGGCGACCACACATGAAAATGTTAGCATTCAAAAACAAATTATTTATTTAAATTAAAAATGATGAATAATAATTTATTTTTTTATAAAGACCGGCCAAAAAATAGTAGGCCTATGCAATACATGTGTTAAGTGCATAACAAAATCTCGAAAATAGAAAAGACGAGACTTTCGTCTCGTCTCGTTTTTTCTAACTTTTCCTCGATTCTGTTGTAATGCATTCACCACGCTTGTGTCGCAATATACTACACAACACAACATAACAGTACTTGGTAAGAAAATTACAATAACTTGAATATAACGTCGGGGAACTCCTAACAGTGAAATACCAATTTAAATACTTACTTAGTAACGCAGTTATCATAACCGGGCGATCAGTAGCCTCAGTAGGATAAGAAACCACTTTTAATGTAACCTTATTGTCGTTTGAGGAAGTTTTACATTTGAATTTCCAAACAAAAGTGATAATTTCTTCGTAACAAATAGTTATGGAAAACATATTGTCTAAATAATGCAATTTCTCAACATGATGTTACGTAAAAAATAAAAATTTTCTTGTCCTCTTACTCTTCTTCACGAAATAGGTTTAATGAAACCTTTAATCCTTGTCTCATCTGTGAATAGCACGGAACCCCACCTTTCTTGCTCCAATCTCTGATGTTCTCTTGCCCATCGAAAACAAGCTGCGCGACGATGACCCTTGAGTGGAAGTATGCGCCATGGTTGCCTTGCATGTTCATCCCGTGAAGACGATTTCTGATGGTTTGGGTGCTTATGTGCTTCCCAGTGGTCCGAAGGAAAGCACTTCGTAGCTCTGAAGCACTCATTTTTGGCTCCCTGCGATCTAGACGCCCCAATACCTGTGTTCAACTTGAGAGGTTACCTTCGGACGACCATCTCGGGGCCTATTTGCTACTCCATTACTTCATTTGTGTCCAGATAGCGCTTCCATGTCTTGCCAACAGCACTATGGCCCGGTTTCTTCAACCATTGTTAAATTATAACAGTGTGTTATTCCATTTTAACTGTAAACTTAACAGTTGAAGCATTTCTTCAACTACTGTTAGTACTAACAGGCTGTTAAAACCTATGTTAATTTAACTGCTCAATTTCATGCAGTTAAATCATTTAACTCTCTGTTAGCATAGAAGTATCCAATATGGCTGGTGCGTTAGATGCTGAACTTATATATCTGGATTATTTAAGAATGATATCCATGAATACATAAAAAGAGCGGATGATTTCTGTGATTTGACAGACCAGAAGTTCATAGAAAGGTATAGGCTATTTTCTGCCAAGCCTCACTTTTCGCTTTTAACTTAGATCCGTTTGTTTGTTTATTCACAATAATTGGTTTATACTGCGAAATAATTTCCAGCAGAAGGTTTCTTTCGAACCCAAGAGAAATTAGTCCCACGATTTCTTTTTGTTCCAGTGTTTTCCATTTCATAACAGCAAAACCAACACGCCGCTCCATGTTACTGTGATACAGACGAGGAAAGAAGCAGAAATCAAACCTGAGAGAATAGAAAGACTTCTATCCTCTCTGAATCAAACAACAGAAACAAGCGAGAATCGCAATTGTCAGAGTTCAGAAAACAGAAGTGAGCCTATACTTGGTTTGTAGGTTATGGTTAAACTCTAGAATCTCTGGTCCTAACAGAGAGTTAACAAACAGAATGTTAAAATGTGAAATGTAAAGTTGAAGAAATGCAATATTTTTAACAGCAATTCATACTTTTAACTTACAGTTAATTAACGCTATGTTAGGTGCATTTTAACAAAGGTTGAAGAAACTAGGCCTATGGCTATCGCTAACACGCAGAGCAATCTGCATATGTGTTAGTCTTCGAACATAAAAGTAGATACTCGTAGAAGGGACAAGGTTTGCTGGGTAGTGGCACCAGAACAAATCAACTGATGTCGGACAGAGAAGCGGTATGGTATGGACGTGGAGTATGGGAAGATCACTGTACAGCTAGTGGAATATAAAATCTTCGTTTGATTTTGAGCACAGAAATTAGAAATTACGATAATATTTCGTAGGCGGGTACACTGTATGCATATTAATAACCTCACTGCAATGTATTAAAGCACGATAACGTTGTTTAGTGATTAAGCCTGTCATAAATACCTCATGAAAATACAAGACACTTTTACTATTGACTAAAATGTATTAGGCCTAAGTATGATTGAAACAAGGGAGTTAACAAAAGAAAGAACACTATTACCTTTAAACAATGTTTATTCGTGTCAATTTATTTACGTCACTTATATTACGTGGTTATCTCAGTCTTGACAATCGCCTAATATAAATACATGTTCAAAGTCCTAAAAAACAAACTCATATTAAACGTGCATTTATATATAAACTTGTTCAGTGTTGGTCACGTTATGACTAAGAACGTGACGCCGCGCCGTAGCCTGTCGTTCTCGATTTGTCATGCTACAATATTTGAGTTCAGAGCAAAAGTGGTGTAAGTCAAAATTGAATAATGAGGTTTAAAGTAAAAATCGTGTAAAATACAGCGCAAAGTAGCAGTTAGTACAGTAGAACCCCGTTTATCCGCCACCCTATTAACCGATTGGCGGATTATCCGATTATGTTTCTCTCGCTCGTTTTTTTTTTCGCTACAGAAACGTATGAAGTAGATACTGTTGTACGCTATATTAGTATACGTATTTTTTTCTAGAGTGTTATTACAAACATTTACACTTAGGCCTACACAGTTTTGGTCTACTGTTCGAGTTGCCGTACTCTATTACTTCTATATAAAATGTTTTCCATGAGTTTAAAAAAAACGTGTTGTGCTAAGTGTCGAATAAAATCCAAATAATTAAGTGGTTGGGGAAAGAGAAATTGTGAGTCATCTCGCATCACGATACGAGACTGATGTTACAGCTATGAGCGATTTAATAAAAATGAAGGATAAAGGGTATACAGTATGTAAATCTACAATATGAGACCTTTACTATTCCTATCTTTCCGCTGACAGCCATTAAAAGGAGTTTCTTTTACCTCTTAAAAACACGTCTTTGACAACTGAATTTAAATTAATGAACTTCTGATTCAATACTTAGCGTATTAAACACAAGACCACGGAGAAAATAACCAGTGTTATTCACTTAATTTACGAAAATATTTTATGGTACGGATTATCCGATTTTTCGATTAACCGTTCAGTCAACCCCCTTCATTACCGCGGATAATAGTATGTCCTTCGTGCTATCCACCGACTACTAATAGTTTAAATAAATTGAATATTAATTGCTATTTTGCACTGTATTTTACAGAATGTTTACTTTAACCCTCATTACCCATTTCTGACTTACACCACTTTTGCTCTGAACGGCTCATTTAATAAATTATTATTGCCATAGCAACTCTTTCTTCATACATCATGATATCAAACTACTCATCATTACAAATCTGATGTTATTTCATTGCTAATATTGTTTTATAATGCTCGTTCCCTAAAAATTGACTCGTGTAATAACGTGTAACATTATGAATTTGTTCCATATTACACAATTTCTGGAACCTAATAAGTTCTCAGTGAAAATTTGCCAATCTGGCTCTTCAATTAACAAGTCATATACCTCCTCCATTGTGAATGATAATTCAGGACATATTTTAGTGTAATTTTAAGGGGAGACTCCATTGAAATTGGCTATTTCACTCCTTTAGAATGTACATTTTCATACCCCAACTGGATTTAGTTCAATTCGGATTACAAATATGTTTAATTTTTAATTAAGGCTGTAAGGAGGCGTAGCATTTAAAGAGCTGTCAAAATTATTTTTTCATCAAAGAATTCTTTTTCACAAATTTCTGATTACAAATCTAGTAACTTTTTGTTATAAAGTTGGCTCCCTGAAGTTACTAGATGAATGTAGCGGAGGAGAATTTTAATAGGTAGACTATGTATCACATAAATATCCATTTGACTTTCAAATCCAATTAAGTTTATTTTTCTTGATTCAACGCCAACCTTTTATGCGAAATATTGATCAGTCTGGATGAAATTTTTACTGCAAGTATTTATAGGTAGCTGCATGTTTGTATGCATTTATTTTGTAAGAAATGCTGTAGTTTATTTTATTAATTTGTTCTTTTATGAATTCTAGAAATAATATTTACAAAGTAAAAAAAAAAAAAATTGAAAGTGAATGAATGAGATATATCATAAAATTGAATGTTTTTGCTTGTAACTTTCGATTCGGTCATTTCCGGACCAGGGTTCCTTATCTCAAATTGGTACATGTGCCCTTCCCCATCATGCCTGAAAGTTTGTAACACTAGCCCGGAAACTCCCTGTATAGAAATATTTCTCTATGTCTTGTAAACGTAACAAAAAGGGAACTTAAAAATTGAGATCTTCTACTAAAAACTTGAGTTTCAATATATTTCTAAAAACACAATAAAAAAATTAAAAAGTCAAAAATATTTGGGAGTTCAGGATTTGGGTTTTGTTACTCCTTTACATAGTAAACATGCTCTTAAAATTTGGTTGAAAGCACATTATTAGAAAAAAGTTGTCATTTTCAGTGGAGTGTCCCCTTAGCTTCACAAGCAGGCCGTATGCCGGCAATGACTATCTCACCTCCCGCGAAATATTTTGCATAAGCCTCGGTAGGAAAGCAAATAAAGCTAGATTAAGTTATTATTAATACATTAACAAATCTACTTATCTATTTTAAAGCATTTGCTAGAAATAATATTGCCTGCTACATCTAGGCAACTGATATGCATACGTAATTAAAAAGTTAGAATTTACACGAAGGAATTCTAGAGGGCTTAAGAGAGAACTTTTTTTACTAATATTGATATTGATATTGATATTCGCTTCGTCTAAAGTTCGTTCTTCATTTTCCACAGAAGAGAATGATACGGCGAAAGATAAAAAGAGAGATTTCTAATATCATCAGATTTCTCTCCTCTTAACAGCTTACGTCACTACTTCAGGCTTTTATCTAAAACAGATAAGATACTCGCTTCATTTGCAAATCTGTATATTATGAAATGGCTGTATTCCTGATACAAGGCATCAGCGTATAGAATTTCAACTATAATTTTCATTATTTTCTGTCTCGGTATTCTTCGAATTGTTCCGCATACTCTCTGGAACGTGCTACTTTAAAGTAACACCATTTTATTGGCAGTAAGATATGCAGAAGCCTAAATAAATAATGTTATGAAGCTGTTTTAGTATTAATTTATTTACTCGTACTAATAACTTGATCCTGATAAACAATGGGACAACGAACTAACGTAGATAAGTGTGTATTAGGAGACAGGGATAAGATAGAGGATAAGAATGGAAGAATAAAGAGGCACGGGCTAATAACAAAAATAATTAAAAACTGAATGTGGAGGGTTTATAAAAAAAGAGAAGTATCGGTGATTGAATAATTAGAGTATAGATATTAGATAAGTAAAATAGACTGTAGTAGGCAATATTGTAGTGAAATATAATGTAATAAAGAATATCAGGACAAGAACTTAAATAAAGGGTAGGTAAGGTTAAAAGTTTTTAGGGGTATGAGTATATATGATTATGTCTCATGACCAGAATATTGTACGAAATGGAAATATAAAAATTGGAAATTTATCTTTTTAAGAGGTGGAGAAGTTCAAATATCTTGGAGCAACAGTAACAAATACAAGGTGTATCTAAATTGGTGTCAAATATTTCGGGGACGTGTTCCTAACATCAAAACAATTTAAAAAGTTAATAAGAACATGGGTCTGAAAACCATTCGTTAGGGAGTTATTAAAGGATTTGTCCATTCATTGACCGCTGATTGTTTGGTTTTTTTGTTTGTTTGTATTTTGTAGAGGAAAGAAATCAGAAGAATATGTATTCTGTGAGTGAACAGAACGAAATGATTTGCATCATTTAATTGATGATGTGCTTCTGGACTTCATCCAACGAATGTATTTTAACACGATGCTGCTCCAGCTCATTTCAGTCTGATAGTTCGTAATTTTTTAATGATCGATTTCCCCAAAGATGTAATGGTCGAAGGGGATTCATTGCATGGCCTGCTCGATCGCCTGATTTGATTCCAATGGATTTATTCGTCTGGGGACATTAAAGTCCCTGGTTTATGCGACTCCTGTACTGAATGTTGATATTCTGAGAGCGTATCCAAACTGGATTTCACGAAATACGAAACACTCCAGAAATTTTCAACAGAGTACGCCAGAGCATGTAACGTAGGTTTAGGGGACACATCGAAGCAGGAGGAAGCCATTCCGAGCAATTTTTGTAACATTAAATTGTGTCTTGTAACTCTGAAATAAATTATTTTGAGACCAATGTTCATATGAACTTTTTGTAATGTTTTGGTGTTAGGAACATGTCCCCGAAATATTTGACACCAATTTAGATGCACCCTGTATAAATGATACTCGGGAGGAAATTAAACACAGAATAAATATGGGAAATGCCTGTTATTATTCGGTTGAGAAGCTTTTATCATCCAGTTTGCTGTCAAAAAAAAATCTGAAAGTTAGAATTTATAAAACAGTTATATTACCGGTTGTTCTTTATGGTTGTGAAACTTGGACTCTCACTTTGAGAGAGGAACATAGGTTAAGGGTGTTTGAGAATAAGGTGCTTAGGAAAATATTTGGGGCGAAAAGGGATGAAGTTACAGGAGAATGGAGAAAGTTACACAACACAGAACTGCACGCATTGTATTCTTCACCTGACATAATTAGGAACATTAAATCCAGACGTTTGAGATGGGCAGGGCATGTAGCACCTATGAGCGAATCCAGAAATGCATATAGAGTGTTAGTTGGGAGGCCGGAGGGAAAAAGACCTTTAGGGAGGCCGAGACGTAGATGGGAAGATAATATTAAAATGGATTTGAGGGAGGTGGGATATGATGATAGAGAATGGATTAATCTTGCTCAGGATAGGGACCAATGGCGAGCTTATGTGAGGGCGGCAATGAACCTCCAGGTTCCTTAAAAGCCAGTAAATAAGTAAGTAAGTAATGAGTATAGCTGACTAAATAGGAAGAAAATATTAAGGGAAGTTGCCGAATGATATATGAAGGAGAAACTTAGATTGTAATAAAGGTTAAATTTGGGGGCACTATAAGAGAATATGATATAAATGAAATAAGAGAAATAAAGAATTAAGTGTTAAGATGAAAATAATGTAAATGTAAATAAATGTGGTGATGGCACCGTATACAGAAATGTGAGGGCCATAACTACATGTAGGCTACTGGCTTAGCTCAGTCGGCTGAGGCGCTTGCCTGCCGATTTTAAATTGTACTCGGGCGTGGGTTCGATTCCCGCTTAGGCTGATTACCTGGTTGTATTTTTTCGAGTTTTTCCCCAACTTCAAGGCGAATGTCAGGTAATCTATGAGTAATCATCAGCCTCATCTCGCCAAATATCTCGTAACCAATCCAATCGACGCCAAATAACCTAGTAGTTGATATAGCGTCGTTAAATAACCAACTAAAAAATCAATACATGTATATATATATACATAAACGGCTGTTGACAATAAATATTCATATTCGTATTTTGATCCCGAAAATATGTTTCTTTAGAATCTCATCACCTCTGTCATCTTACACGTACATATTGAAATTATACTTCTTGTACATTGAAGGTTTATACAGTATGTTCGCATTTTGAAGGTATAGATGTGTGGTGAGTTGATCAATAAATGGATAGATCTGACTGAGTTTAAGCCCTGTTCCCATGGCGCGTGGCTTGTCGAACCTGGTCTGAAGTTTGTCAATCCTCGCGCCGTGGGAACGTAAAGACGCGTTAAGGCTGGTTCACAACAAACCGGGAACGAGAACCAGAATGAAAACGAGAAGCAGAGGACGTGAATATGAAAAATTTTGATTCACAATAAACCGAGAACGTAGACGACTATGCATATCGATATGCATGTCAATAACGATATGTAAAGTCGATATTACGCATTCTGATGTTATTTGTGTATAATTGACCAATGGCGTTCTCTCATGAGTACAAGGCAGCCAACATAAACGCAGGTTAACCAACTTCGAAATTTCAACTGAAACATTTCATTAGGTACGGTACTATAAATATGCCCATGCATCTTTATTATCGCAACCTATTTTAAGTCTACCATGAAGTAAAATAATTAGAGAAGAAACATTTGTAATAGAACAAAAATGAACACAACAGTAGTTATTGAATTGAAGCATGAATGTGTAGTGTGTAATACAACCAATACAGTAATAAAATATGATTCACTTACGATCGGTGTTCAAAGATGCAGCTATTGAAAGCCACTTATTCTCCTTCATTTTCTCATCTTTATACGAGTCGCGCCGAGTCGTAAACGTGAGGATTTTCCTCAACACTCAATATTAGAATCTTATCAAATAAAACTTGCTCCATGATGCAGAGCACAGAACAAAATAATGCATAGGTTATGTCACGGTCTTCTTGCTACAAAATATACGACGACAAAATAGCTTTTAGATGGCAATAGAATGTTTCTAGTGGGCTGTGATCGGAAACGTGAACGCCAAAGTTGAAACTTGGCCAACTCTCCGTTCCCGATTCTGGGCTCCGGCAAGCTTTTCGTTAATTGTGAATGCTCACATTTAAATGTACACATTTTAACAATTTTACCGTTTTCGTTTTAGTTCCGATTCTCGTTTCCGGTTTATTGTGAACCAGCCTTTATTGCGCGAGGTGGCTCGAGGTGGCTCGACCTTTCCCGTGAAATGTCGGTAAATGCTCGGACATCAAAGGCTTGTGGATCGACGGACGACAAGCCCGGGTGCGGCTCGTGCACCCGTTCCGACGGCCTGTTGTATGGAATCCACAAAATCAACACCATAAAGATAGGAACCAGGTTTATGATGCTTGGAAACGAATTCAACGTAATTTAAGCAAGCATTGACTGTTCTTTGAAAGAGCTAAAAAAGAAGAAGGAACATCTGATGGCTACTTACAGGAAATTGGCGATGAAAGACAAAAACAGTACAAGAAGTGGGGCTGGAACTATCGAATTATACAGGGACATAATTTTATTTTTACTTCAATTTTTATTGTATCTGAGTTTTTGAATGTACTTCACTCCCACCCCTTCAACCGTCTTCCACACAGATCCAAGACCGCATATACACTCATAGTAACCACAGTACGTTCCAAAAATATATTCACATTTTCCAGTGACGAAAGAGCTTTCAATATTGAATCATTTTCGCACAGGTACTGTCGTCCATTTGTCTACGTCGTATCCCGGTTTCCCCAACCAGCTTTTATTCGCCAGCTAGTGGCTGGGCTGTCTTAGCTCTTTTCTGAGAACATTAATTTCTTTTAGGAATTGGACGTCTACGTAATATTATGCAAGTGTTTAAAATAACTTAAATAAAAGGGTCTCGTTAAATAATTAATTGTCACGTGATTTCCCCCCTTACTACGATCCTCCGACATAACTACTTGGACGGATAGTAGATAGTATGTCTGAGTAATTTTATTTTTTCGGATCGGACAGAAGTGAAGATTGAATTTACAGTACGTAAGGTTCGTTTTTACAGAGTAGGTACAGAATTATTTCAACATGAGTTATTAGTACGAAGGACGAAACTGGTAATTGGAATTAGGTACAATAGTCTATAGTGCGATAATATGCACAAAAGGACTGAACCCTGTATCGAAATGAACGCTCACCATTTTCAAGAATGTGTTTAAATATCCATATTTTGATTATTTTACAATTTAACTTCATTCTCTATAGTGTACGCTAATGTGCTGTAGACAGTATAATATACACTGCATAATGAATACGTCCGCATGGACAGCTCAGTTCGTGAGTAAAAACACTTATTGTTAATACTGTACTGTATTTTGATTAAACAAAAACTTAATGAAAATTATCAAACTCGAAATTGCGATATTTCCTAGTTTACGTAAATGGATTAACTACTTTTCTTCCCTCCTATACCTAGTAAAGGGATTTGTTTTTATTTTACGCAGTATCATCGAACTCCAGTCGTGGGAAGGGGTAGCAAAAGGTATAGCCAGGTTAATATTAAAAATGTTAGTAAAAATAAAATTATGTCCCTGTACAACCCAAAATGGTTCACGTATGACAAAATGGCATTATTTTTGCACACTGTTTACACACCAAGGGGTAAGAAGCGCTTATGATCATTTCTTATTAAATACTCGTAATAATTCTTATTGATGATGTGGAAAGACGAAACATAGGTTTTTATATAGGGTGCTCTAAAATTCCCCTTACAAACTTCTAGGACTTGTTAAGGGGACTGAGTAGATAGCACGGAAACGGTACGTTTCCGGACATGAGTTCCAATTCAAAATGTTATCTACTCAGTCCCCTTAATAAGTCCTAGAAGTTTGTAAGGGGAATTTTAGAGCACCCTGTATATCGATGGCCATTTGTTAAAACATCTTATCCGCAAAAAAATTCAAATCATTTGACTGAACTCTGGTGTAGCGAAAAGTCATCTGGGAAATGTTTAGTGTGGCCAGCAAAAATTTCTGACAAACTTTAATTTCCACATCTTTGAAGATTATTGTCACATATTCAAATGACTTTGATCGTCTGCCGTTTTGTTTTCTTTTTCTGAGAAGACAAAGTGACGAGGAATTTTCCTCAACTTAGGAAAGTTAATTCTTTACTCATTTTAGTCACAAACTGTACTGATTCCAACAGCATAGTAAGCAAATTACTGTGCTGATTTTATTTGTACTCAGTATGTTACAACTATAGACGTTCAGGCCATATTTATAGACATTCTTAGCGCGGGCTTTAGGTGGATGATCCGCGAACTAACGTTTTTCGTATTCATAAACCAGTGCCAGCGATATGATATGATATGAATCCTGTTTAGCACGCTCGTAGCCCGGGCTAGCGAAATGTCTATGAATAGCACCCTCAGTGATTACGACAAGAACACCTGCACTGAATGATTAGTTTAGAGAAAAAGCGTAAAAGAGTTTAAATAATCATTATTGTATAGTTTCTATCGCTGTTTTTAATACCATTGTGCTTGTACGTAAAACTAAACTAAATTGACAATGATTGATAATTTCTGTACCGGTAATGAATTACTGGGAACTGTAAACAGAAAAAAGTTGATTATCTTATCGTTTATTGCTAGGAATAGGACCCAAAATAAATATTATCTTACCAGCCATAAATTTTATCTTAAGAGCCGGAATTTCTTATCTTATGAGCCACTTGGTAACAAAAGATACAATGATTATACTGGGCACGTCGTAAGACGATTTGTTGGTCACTGAAATAATTCTTAAACAGTTAAGATAAAATGCACTTCTTGTTATCTCATTCGATATTAAAGACTCGCTTACGCCGTTTTGCCAGGCTGTGCATTATGGTTTTCTCTTCATTACGTAAAAAAAAGCATTGTTTGAAAAACTGGCGCTTAAGATATTCTGCCGATCACCCTTCGATATATCATTTCACTTTTCATTTATCTTTATTTATTTACATTTTTATTTTTGATGTAGTTATTCGTAGATACTGTAACAACATTTGCATAAATTAATGTCTACTTCCTCGCCACTGTCCGATTCATAAACTTTATTCAATTTTAATGAAAATTATTTCCATTAACCAAAAAAGAATTAAAATTAAAGAACAGCGAAACAAATGAAACTGAAGAACGTCTGGCAATGGAGAAATGGTCCACTCGAGATTTGCCAAGCCACGCGTCTTGACTAGAGACCTGCAAAACCGCGCACACAACCGGTTTAGATTCGACCGGTCGGAGCTCAACCGGCTACGATGAACATCGGGCCGAATAACTCGGTTGTCGTGCGATTACGCCTGATGTATTGCAGAGCAGACAGAACATCAGGCGCATTTACATGAAAATAACGTTTTTCGAGTCACAACCGGAGTAACAAGGAAATTTACGTTGTCTTATTGGAAAAAAAAAAGTGTTTGCAAGTATTCTTACAGTTCGTTCGACAATATAATACATATATTTTGTTTATTATTCTGAACTTGCAGTAATTTTATAAGTATCGTTTATATTTTAAACTTTTAGAGTTTTACTAATGAAAGTTGCTTATAGATATGTTAAACAATGTTATAGTTTTTCACAGAACAAGACGTGCACAAGCCATGTATATTTTTCTTACCAATAAACGCTATATAGCTGGCGTTTTTCTATACCAGTGTTAAACAGTATACGTCATTACTTCATCATTTGATTACGTCGTAACTCTTTCTCGTCACATATTGACTGAATCTTGTTCGATTTGTATAACCCAATGATCGATATTACATAAGTTCATATAAGATTGCGAATTATTTAGAACACAAATCTCACACAGAAAGAAATAGTAAGGAGGAAGAAAATACGATCTCCAAATAACACCAGGTACATTTCATCATACAATAACTCTTTAACATTTTCTCAGTAGGCTATACAAACAGAGTAATAATATTGAAGGATATTTATTTTGTTTAATTACAAAAATATGTTTGCTTGAAATAGGAATACAAATAATTTGACACTTTAATACATTTATTTTTGTATTTCGAACTTGCAGTAATTTGACTAGTAACAAATAAATCAAAAATGGACACAGTGACATCGAAGGAAATAGACTTAATGTATAATGTGAAATATCATAATGTAAACATGTTCAAAAATATAATTACAATTCATTATAAAACAAAATAGGAAATAAGTACAGAAATCCATTATGACGTTTGTACTTTAAACTAAAAAAAATGTATAGGCCTACCTCTAAAACAATAGTTGCATGTTTTTTAATTATTCTAATCAGTTGCAATATTATTTATTAAGAAATCAATTTAAAAAGATAAACAGTAATGTTATTTTCAACAATACGATTACTTTGGTTCCCAATGGTTGTTATTCTGTACAAAATAAGTATAATTTACACATTTCTAAACTACGAATAACAAAAGAATAGCAAGGTTTAGAAACAAATCATTCTGTATAGGAAAGATCTACTTCAGAGATAAAAAAGTGTCATTCAAAGAACTATTTTATTACACACGTGCTAATATCAACTATTTGATGTTCACAATTATTATTAGGGCCTATTATCATAGACTTCATGATCAGAGTTGACTTCTTGTGTTTATGTATTAATAAATCTCTTTTACCAGTCTAAAGTTACGCTCGGTGGAAACACTTATTCATGGAATGGCCAATATTCGTTTCACAAGTGTTGCTAGAGAGGCTAGAGTTGTATGGTGATCTTTCCATCAATTTAGTATGTAGAAAATGAAATGAGCATAATGTATAATGTGAGATATAAGTAAATAAATCCAAAATAGAATTACAATTAATCACAAAACATAAAATTAAATAATTATTAATTCTAAATGCATTCCTCCAAAACAGTAGCTATTCATATACAGGGTAGAAGTGAAATAACCCTGCAGATTGTACGGGGCGATAAGGTTCACTTAAATCAATGGAAAACCTATATTACGTTTAATTCTCTAGTCATAGTAAACATACTAAAAGCATGGGTTGTAGTAGGTTTCAGAAGATATAAAATTATTTTTGTTTTAGTTTTACTATTGATCGAGTTTACTGTTTTTTAAGAGTGTCATTATTGTAATATTATAATTCAGTTTCCTAGTGTAAGCAAAAATTACAACCTTGGTAATTTGTGGATACCGAAAGTTTTTTTCTGCAATTTACGCTTTACAACGTCTGTAGTTTCACGCTGCATGCTGTTTGTTCCTCTTGATGATCCGCAGCTATAATATCTGGATGGTTCACTGTGATCTTCATTTTATACGCCAGAGCCGTCCACCCACAGAGAGATCGGATCAACTCGAATACACGTTAAACCGAATACTCAGGCAGTACTCAAGCAGATGTACTTCGCATATTGCCTATAAAGCCAGGCGTTCAGTAGCGCTCTGCAAGTCTGTTCGGCTTTCAACCGGTTTTGCAGGACTCTAGTCTTGACGCGCGGTGGGAACGGTGCGTGGTCGAAATTCGACAGACCACAAGCGGCCTCGAGCGGCTCGAGGTTTGCCAAGCCACACGCAGCGACGCGCATTGGGAACAAGGCTTAAGTGATTAACAGGAGCTACATTAATGGGTTTATGGATGGATGGCGGATGGTGGGTTAATGGATAAACGGATGGATGGTTGGAAGGATGTTAGATGAATACGTGGACGGATTGATAGATGGGTAGATGGTGGATGGATGGATAAATCGATAGACAGATAGAAAAATGGATGGTCAATAGATGGATGGATGATGGATGGGTAGGTGGGAGGGCGAACAGACTAATCAGTGGCAGATAGATGGGGAATGTTGAGCAGTTGAATGGACCAGTGTAGCCAAACTTGTGGAATTTTTATTCTGTGTGGAATGTTGTGTGGAGTGATTGTGTGAATTCTGTATGGAATTCTCACAGCTAGGCCCACTAAATTTTTTAATTAAAAATAAATGTGCATCTAAAAATTCCGGTACGATTGACTCGAGCAGCCGTGGGAGGATTATCTAAACCGCGCTTAATCTGTAGGGGTAGCTTGGGTTTGTCATTCTTTTTGAAGGTTTTTGGCCCTTTCTTTATAGACTTTCTCCCAGGCATTCAAAGTTCTGAGTGACAAGGAAATACTGGACACCGCTCAATGACTCGGACAGCTGCCTGACAATGAACTTGAGGGAGTTGGTGTTGGCTTGGAGAACAAATTTTTACCCCTATGGGTCATGTTCAGAGGATGGGTGAGAAAGTAACAATAAGCTTAGTCACTCGTCTGGTTTTCCTCTTCTCTCTGATCTGCTCCATGTCCGACCTGTGACAAATATATTTTTTATTACTTAAGATTAAATTGCTTAATATACAACATATTTAAATAAATATGGAGTATAAATAAATAGATAAATAATATATGCATAATACATACATTGCCTCTGATTGAGGTTCTGGCTGATATGTACACCTATTATCAGGCAGTACGATGTGTCAGAGGAAGAGCAATAATTGGATACTTTAAAGTAGAAAGGTGCAAAGTGCCAAAATCATAGAAAACGAAATTATTATGCAGAAAAGTGCAATGTGCCTAAGAGGATGATGTATGAAAGAGGCTACATCCACTTGTGTTTCTTAAGCAAGATATTTAGATGTTACGTTGCCAGCACCATGCAGTTTCAGACGGTAAGCGCCCTCTTGAGCTGCATCATAGAATGCAATGGATCTTCAACAGGTCATGTTTGTGCCCAAACTTACACACAGCGAAATGTTTTACAGATGTCAGCTTTCACGTTATAAATTTGGAGTTTGTGCATGTGATACAATGCAGTCTTATATGTGTATGTGGGATGAAAGCACCGCGAGTAGAGGTGCCAATGAGTGTACTAAAACTGATGAATATGGACATAACAAACAAGAAGAATCTGATAACTGTGCAGCTGAAAACAAAAATCGTGTAATGGTTTTCATGTGTCTCTTTTTAGTTGTCACAGGTTTACTTGATCACATAGAACAACGTTTCCTTCTCAGCGGCCACAGTTTCTTGCAATGAGATTCTGATTTCGCTTTAATTGAAAAACTACAGAAAGTGGCAAAAGCCTTCATTCCTAGTGACCTGCTTAAAATCGTATAAAAGACTCTAAAGTTGTAAAACCATTTCAAACCGTTTCAATACTAGAGTCATATTTCCTTAATATGCAAGATGTTGCTGATCAACTAATTTCCATTAAGAACTTGAATATTTCTAAGGCATGTTGCATTCAGTATGATGTTAGTAAAGCAGATAGTGTTTCTGTGAAACATTCCCATGATAATGAAGCAGTACATACCAAAAAGAAAAAAAAAACATGAAAGATGTGCAGTCAGCATTGTTTCAAGTTAAAGCATAAAATAGGGAAATTACTGAAGAAAAGAAGGGGGATCTACTAGCAATGACTCCCTATCTCCCAAATGAGGAGCATAGGCAGTTGTACAGGCAGATCTGTGAGTAAAAATTACTCCAGAATAAGAAAAAATAGGTATTGGACTTTGCACCATTCTACTGCAACTGTACCCATTACTTAACCCTTTTCACATTCTGTATTATGTAATTAAATATGGAGAAATAATGTCTTTACATACCACTATTATTAACGAGTAAACACTGTACTATTGCTGTTTTCTATCAGTAAAAAAAACATGACACAAATATGTGAACAATTATTCTTATAGCTACATTTTTTATCTTATCTCCAATGTTTCATTCTGGCACTTTGCACCCTTCTACTTTAAAGTATCCAATTGTTTGTGTGCATGTGAAGTCTGACTAGTGTAATATGTAGCTAGTCGGTGATGTGTGCACTGTAGTGCTATTATACAAATACGAGTACTTAGATACCAGTACATAGAAAATGTTGATAAATGGGTGCGAAATACGTATCCAGAAAGTGACACAGTTTGTAATTTATTAGAAATGTCGTTTTGTAGATTTGAATATGAGGATAAAAAATATGATTTAAATTCTTGACGACCTATAGTTCCATTTGTTCTTTGTTTTAAAAAAAGTGCTAAGAAAATAGAGAAGTTGTATAAAATAACTTCAAAAAAATTCTTCCGATGAAAGAAGCTTTTCTGTTTGAAAAGATTCAAAATTTCACTCGGAATGCTACATCACAGGAGAGACTTTCATCATTAGCCCAATAGCTTTACATAGAGATATACGAGTACATCCACCCTCAGTTAAACTCAGACATTTTGTGAAGACATCATAGAGCGGTGCTTTAAAAGATAGGAGGATTGACTTGGTATGTAAGAAATTGGATGAGTCCTGAAATAAATCAGTTTTTCTGTTTGCATGTGTTCTAGAACTAGTAAAATTGTACGTAGTTTACGAATAGTAGGCCTTCTCATTATATTGGTAAAACTGTTCATGCATTTGTTTATGTGAACAGCACTTCACCTATTCTTTTTTGTGCGAGATCGTGCGTATTTGCTTGTTTTCCGCACAGAACCAATACGCGGTAAGTGTGAAATACCACATTCAGTATTCCCAACGTAACACACATAACAATTTCCCTCTTCTTACCGCTTAAGCGCGACATTCATTTTACTGCTTTAGGCTTTTAACATATTATTTTTAGAGATGTTTAACATAGTAATAATTATAAATTGGAAACTTACCACTGCAACTTCACCTAAATTGCAATGTTAATTATTGTTTTTAAATATTTACAAAAATTAAGTAAAGTCTACTACTCCACGAAACTTATTGCATTCCTGATACAAGTAACATTAAGGAAGCCGTGAAAAAATCAACTAGATTCCAGATGCCGATGTTATTACTGCAATATGTTATATAAATAATATTGTTAAAATATTAAAATGAAAAATAAATCATTACATAACCTTGCCGTTTGTTTTAAGTTCGCATTTATAGACTGGGGGGGAAAAAAACAGACGTATATCACGGCCTGCTGGAGTATAGTAAACACAGAAAACATTTTATAGCAACAAAGTTGAAGAAAGATATTTTGGTTTTCCGAAGTTGCCGTCATTAAACAGAAACCAACATGGAGATTTCATTGCAACTAATTAGAAATTCGTCTTTCAGGTATGTAATAAACGATTTTCGCACAAAATAATGTATGATACACGAGCGGTATGTTTGTTTTCATGTTCTCGGAAATTAAAAAAGCTCAACTACGTTTCGCTTTTTCAATCTTTTCCTCGAACATGAAAACGTCAACATACCGCTCTTGTAACGTACATTACTATTACGGCGAGCCGCTACTGGCATATGATTTGTTCTACTCAAAAATTAATTTCAAGATGCATTTTCTTTGCTGCCTTCTCCAATTTTATAAAAATCTACTTTTATACCTAAGGTAAATCAAAATAAATAATTAAGTGAATATATCAGTAATATATAAGTAAAGTGACAAGATTCAGAAATAAATATACTGTGTGGACAACTGAGACCACCAATCAAAAGAGAAATATGAAGCCAAAACAGCCATGTCTTACCTAGTGAAGAATGAGACGAAGATGACGACAATAGTGATTACGACAACGATTCTGTTAGTCGGTGGAATTTCCCCTTAATCTCTCTTACTTTGAATCCAGTTGTGACGAAATGAGCGTGCAATAACATTCCCTGGAAGCTTGCAAGATCTGTATTACAGTTTCTAGAACATTCAGTGAAACTTCCTTGACCTGAAATTAGTCCAAAACTTGTGTGATAAGAAAATGTATTTCAGGGTCAAAAATACACCGACTTCACGTCAAGAGATCTTCCGATTGCGATCCCAGAAATAGTCCCCGGGTCTGGAGCGATTGTTGTGCCCACAATGCACCCCTGCTTGTCGCCAATCGGTGCACGTGACCGATGTGTGTGTAATGTGACGTCAGAGTGCCTGTTGGGTGCCTTTCCCCTTATATCAGCACTTGCGATGACCCCCGACACTACTCTGAGGAAACTTCAGTTGGACTGCAGCAGGCGGAGTCGGCGGACGAATACAGTGGTATGTGTTTACACCATATAGTTACTAAGCAAGTCCCACTAGGTCAGTGTGAGAGATCGTGACATCCTGTCAAAATGTTTAACTATTGATGGACAATTCTAGTCTCAATAATTAAGAACTTTCTAATTTAATTATCTAGTAAATTATGGAAGGAATTGTCCAAAGGTTTTTCTTAATATTAAATTGAAGCTCCAGTGTCTTAAAGGTAGTTATGACTGAATTTTTCGAATTATACAATTTTAAACTTATCATGAAATATTAACCACAAATTTGTGTATTTATGAGTACATGTTATACCAAACTTTGACTATGTTGGTTTATTATTTCTCAAGTTATTTAGCATTTAATTTTTTTTGTATAATTGGTCTATATAAAAAGTTCCTTTCGTTATAGTTTTAATGTGATTGAGCTGAAATTTTGCGCATATATATCTCGTTTGTGTACAAACAAAAATTACCCTGGGTTTTAATACTGAAGATCTCTACATTCTACTGTCCACAACGTTTTAAACTATCATAGGCTACTAATATATGTTATTTATTCATAATAAGTTCCACAAAACGAAATGGAAATATAAAAATTGAAAACTTATCGTTTGAAAAGATGGAAAAGTTCGAATATCTCGGAGCAACAGTAGCAAATATAAATGACACTCGGGAAGAAATTAAATGCAGAATAAATATGGAAAATGTCTTGTTATTATTCGGTTGAGAAGCTTCTATCATCCAGTCTGCTCTAAAAAAAAACTGAAAGTTAGAATTTATAAAACAATTATATTACCGGTTGTTCTATATGGTTGTGAAATTTGGACTCTCACATTGGAAGAGGAACGGAGGTTAAGGATGTTTGAGAATTAGTTGTTTAGGAAAATATTTGGGGTTAAGAGGGATGAAGTTACAGGAAAATGGAGAACGTTCACAACGCAGAATTGCACGTATTGTATTCTTCATCTAACATAATTAGGAACATTAAATCCAGACGTTTGAGATGGACAGGACATGTAGCACGTATGGGCAAATCCAGAAATGCATATAGTGTGTTAGTTGGGAGACCGGAGGGAAAAGACCTTTGGGGAGGCCGAGACGTAGATGGGAGGATAATATTAAAATGGATTTGAGGGAGGTGGGATATAATGATAGAGACTGGATTAATCTTGTGCAGGATAGGGACCAATGGCGGGCTTATGTGAGGGCGGCAGTGAATCTCCGTGTTCTCTAAAAGTCATTTGTAAGTTAGTAACTAAGTTGCACAAAAGATACTGTAATGGGGTATTGTCTGTTGTAGAATATATATAAATAAATAATTACTTACTTTGAAACATAGAGCTCTGTGGACATAGTGGTTACTCATTTCAGTTATCTTGCCATCTTATTCAAGAAACAACATACTTCGTATAGATTTAGAGTTTATGACCATTTGTATCATTAATTTCTAATAGAGACCTGTTAATTTTCACTCAGTTACTATATTGCGTATGCATAATGTATGTCTGAAACCATTTTCCCAATACCAGTAATGCTTAAAACGTAATTTCGCGAAAATCTTAAAATTCAAGTTTTGCAGCAACATAATACTTGCTTTTACATTTCGTATAATAAGAGAATAAAAAGAAAGAAAGAAAACTGATAATTCTTATATGTACGTGACAATCATTTGGCACACACCTAGTGGCGAGCGTAATTTTACATCTCAACGAAGCACACTGCCAAATCTCCGCGCAAGCAATTTATGAAGTGTTTCAGAATGTAACTATTAGCAATAATGTGTGGTCTTTTTATTGCCTACCTAACCTTCTGAGTCTTTTATTTCGGGACTACTTTAAAAGATACTGTAAGAAACAAAGCTACGTACCTCGAAACTAAAAAATAACCTCCGCCAAAACATGGATTTCATTTCTCCAAGGAAGCAACAGAAAGAGTAATGGATGATTTCATAAGCAGTTGGAAAAAAATGTTTGGAAAACTTAAGACAGGTAACTTGGGTCGCTAAACTTTGAATTATTTACGCATAATGAATATTCTTATCCTACACTTCCTAATAAAACAGTCCGTTGCTATGTTAATATTATCCTTTATATCCATTTTAATGGTGCTAGAAACAAGGAATAGATATTTATATTTTTGTTTTAATAAATTAACTCGTTGCCGTAGCCATGAGTTGCTTTGGGGTCATTCCATAGTTCCGGACGTGACACTTTTCAATCATTAGGACATCATTATCTTTTTATTTCTCCATAACCTTAAAAAGTTAAAATTTGTCAATTTTACCAGATGTCAATAGCATGGTAGTGAGACCTTATACAAACTATCATTCAGTTGTGTTACACGGAGCTGAGAAAGTAGATGTGACATTACTGTTCTGGATGTGACAATAATGTCCCATGACTGTACAGATTTTTAATATAAATTTCTGTTCTGTTTATTATATATTAAATAACTATTCATTTTTTAATATTCTTTAGTAGCTATTGGAATAAAGCAAATACAAAGCCAAAGTTTCCTCACGCATTTACTGAACAAAAATAATTAATGAGAAACATAATTTTTTAAATAAACTTATACTTCATATTGTCCAACGATTTAGCTTTAAATTAATATAGGACACAATATTAAATTTATTTTTGAAAAATTCAAGTGCTTGGATCGCTTGGCATGGAATGGCGCTTGGTAAACTTCCACTTGATCCTGGCAAAGTACCAACACTAACATGAACATAATTTTATATAGTAAATACTTAATATTACATTATTAGAGTATAATATTTATAGTAGCGTGACCTTTCATAGCTTCATCCTGCAGTAAGGAGGTTTTGTATCCAGTTTTGATATTTTAATTACGTCAATTCAATTTAATATAAGTTATTCATAAATTTCAAAAAGGCATATGACTTGGTTAAGAAAGAAATTTTATATAACATTCTTATTGAATTTGGGATTCCCAAGAAACTAGTTCGATTAATTAAAATGAGTCTCAGTGATACGTACAGCAGAGTCCGTATAGGCCAGTTTCTGTCTGATGCATTTCCAATTCACTGCGGCTAAAGCAAGGAGATGCACTGTCACCTTTACTTTTTAACTTTGTTCTAGAATATGCTATTAAAAAAGTCCAGGATAACAGAGAGGGTTTGGAGAAAATTCACAAACTATTAGGGAAAGTATGGAAATTTTACTTGAAGCAAGTAAAGCGATAGGTTTGGAAGTAAATTCCGAAAAGACAAAGTATATGATTAAGTCTCGTGACCAGAACATAGTACGAAATTGAAATATAAAAATTAGAAATTTATCCTTTGAAAAGGTGGAAAAGTTCAAATATCTTGGAGAAACACTAACAAATATAAATGACACTCGGGAGGAAATTAAACGCAGAATAAATATGGGAAATGCCTGTTATTATTCGGTTGAGAAGCTTTTGTCGTCCATCTGCTCTCAAAAAGCTGAAAGTTGGAATTTATAAAACAGTTATATTACCGGCTTTTCTGTATGGTTGTGAAACTTGGACTCTCACTTTGAGAGAGGAACAGAGGTTAAGGGTGTTTGAGAATAAGGTGCTTAGGAAAATATTTGGTGCTAAGAGTGTTGAGATTATAGGAGAATGGAGGAAGTTACACAACATAGAACTGCACGCATTTTATTCTTCAACTGACGTAATTAGTAATATTAAATCCAATCTTTTGAGATGGGCAGAGCATGTAGCACGTATGAGCGAATATAGAAATGCATATAGATTGTTAGTTAGGAGGCCGGAAAGAAAAATACCTTTGGGGAGGCCGAGACGTAGATGGGAAGATAAGAGTATGATGGTAGGGACTGGATTAATCTTGTACAGGATAGGGACCGATGGCGGTCTTATGTGAGGGCGGCAATGAACCTCCGTGTTCTCTAAAAGCCATTTGTAAGTAAGTCTTTGGATTATAACTCATTAGTACATGGTTTTAAATTCAGCTTTGTAGTAGATGGCTTTGTATTACGAAATTTGAGTTCAAGATACAGGTACGCCTATATATTATGTGTTCACTGTAAATTAAAAAAGACAGTTGTGAATTTATGTGTAATGGAGACTTTTCAATGCAACAACCTATACCATTCATATTAGTGCAAATGTCAGTGTTTAATTTTATAAGAGAATAAATGCTAATTTTTAGTTTTTTTCTGCATATTATGCGTCCAAATTAAGTTACACGTAACTGCCACTTTGATTTCCTATCTAGATGTAATCGAAAAAAAAAGTTTATTCAAAATTCACGAAAGATTTGAAAGTCATCCAACTTTGTGAAGAAATAAGTTCATAGAAAAATTATGCATTTTGTTCACAAAATAATTGGATTTCTTTTTACAAAATCTGCGATTTCAATCAATTATATTACTATTGTTGGTACGGAAAATTAAACAGCTAATAGGCTAATTCAAGTTGTTCTTGAGTGAATTAATGAGCGTTTCTGCAAATTCATATCAGGAAATAATGATTCTTTCCTCTAACAACCAAACAACCTATAAAAAATGAGAATTGACAGATTCATTGTTATTATGAATCTAATGGACATTATTCCCGCGCACAGAGAAGATTCAGATTGAATTATGGACCCTGAAATGTGTTGTAATTGTGGAAGGTTGTAAAAGAAAATTGAAAAGAACGGTTCCGTGACAGATAAAAAAACATTCTGGTGGACCAAGTCCGTAAAAAGTTATGTGAATGTTGCGATGATTTTAAAAGAAGTTCAGGAAATTAGAGGAAAAAAATCAGAATATGGCACATGCAGCGTGAATCAAGTTGCTAGGTGACAGCAGATGAGTTATTCAACGGTGTGACGTATTCTCAGAAATTAGTTTATACCTGAATATACGCCACTCTTCCATGAACATAACTGGTTGTTATTTTTCTATGAACTTACTTCTTAACCAAGAGGATTTTGAAGTCTTTCACGACTTTTTAATAATCCTATATTAATCTTATTGTACACAAAAATGCGAAGGATCATCTACAGCTGAAGACTGTTGGTACAATAATAAAGATAAAAATTAATGCTGTATCATCTCTTGCATAATCCGAGATGTTATTTCGTGACGAAAGAACATTGCCAAATTGAGACAGTGTTATAGTTGGATTCTAATTAATTGTCGGGAACATTATAAATATTTATCAAGGGAATAATTTTATTTTATTACCTTCGTATTTTTGGTAAAATTTAACTTTGTTTTCTTAGATAGATTGTCAGATTAAGCGATATTTCACTCACGGAGAAAACAATCTAGCATGAATTGTTAGATTAAGCAGTACAATTTCAGTCACGGAGAAAACAATCTGGAATGAATTGTCAGATTAAACAATATAATTTCACTCATCGAGAAAAAAAATAGCATGAATTGTTAGATTAAGCAATACACTTTATTTCACTCAAGGAAAAAACAATATAGCATGAATTGTCAGATTAAGCAATATAATTTCTCTCACGAAGGAAACAATCGACTTGAATTTCCACATTAAGCAATGCAATTTCAGTCACGGAGAAAACAATATAGCATGAATTGTCAGATTATGCAATATAATTTCACTCACGGAGGAAACAATCAACATGAATTTCCAGATTAAACAATACAATTTCAGTCACGGAGGAAACAATCAACATGAATTTCCAGATTAAACAATACAATTTCACTCACGGAGGAAACAATCAACATGAATTTCCAGATTAAACAATACAATTTCACTCACGGAGGAAACAATCAACATTAATTTCCAGATTAAACAATACAATTTCACTCACGGAAGAAACAATCAACATGAATTTCCAGATTAAACAATACAATTTCACTCACGGCGGAAACAATCAACATGAATTTCCAGATTAAACAATACAATTTCACTCACGGAGGAAACAATCAACATGAATTTCCAGATTAAACAATACAATTTCACTCACGGAGGAAGCAATCAACATGAATTTCCAGATTAAACAATACAATTTCACTCACGGAGGAAACAATCAACATGAATTTCCAGATTAAACAATACAATTTCACTCACGGAGGAAACAATCGACATGAATTTCCAGATTAAACAATACAATTTCACTCACGGAGGAAACAATCAACATGAATTTCCAGATTAAACAATACAATTTCACTCACGGAGGAAACAATCAACATGAATTTCCAGATTAAACAATACAATTTCACTCACGGAGGAAACAATCAACATGAATTTCCAGGTTAAGCAATAGAATTTCACTCACGGAGAAAACAATCCGGCAAACATCAATTATTTTATTTTACATATAGGCCTATTCTATATTTCTATGAATGGTTTTTGCATATTTCGTATTTTATCTAGTATTCGGACTTAAATTACGTATATGATTGGCTAGGAAAGTTAACTGATAAATTTCGGCGTCATTGCTTATGCTAGCATTGTAAGGCAGTGGCATCTGTTAGGAGTGAAATTCTGAAGCGCCATTTTTTAAGCTTATTTTGTCTTCTCTTCTCAGACGTGCTTCATTTCATTATGAGCCGCAATATACAGAGTGGAAGTAAAATAATCCTGCAGATTGAAAGAGACAATAGGGTAAACTTAAATTAATAAAAAATCTACATTACGTTTTGTGATTAAATGCACGGTTAATTAGAAATTTGAGTTGAAAGTTTCAGCAGCCTGGCAACAGCTAACGCACTGCTCTTTCTCCTCGTAACGCAGATGTAAGAGGTCAACGAACTCAGATCTGTCTGCCTTAGTGAACTACCTCCCATCCCCCTTTCTTGCTACAATGTTGCAAGCTGTTCGCATCAGTCAGTGATTTCAAATTAGTGGTTTTTAAATTAAATTTACATGAAAACCGTCCACGCTACTGAAATATGCCAGAGAAATAAATGATTCTTTATTACGTTTTCCTATCGATATGGACAAAAATCACGATCTTACTCGCAACAGTTACGGAATAAGAGGGTGTTAAACATTTGGGAAAAAAATATGTTTTTTTTCTGAGAAAACTACGAATTTACCACCAATATGATATTACACATTTTTGTTACATAAAGCATGAGCTATTCGCTCTGAAAATCTGCAAAAAAAATGATATTCTAAATACATTTTAAAATAGAAATTCAACATTTTATTTGACACTCCTGAATGTTTGCTTGTAAGCGTAACTTCACTGATAGTAAGTAGCTGTGTTACTTAAGATTACATGCACAAAATTTACACCTACTGAAGTCATACATAAATTTCCCTTAACATAAATGTGCTAGAATAACAGATGCATAATTCACTCCTTGACATAATAATAATAAAAGCATAATTCAAAGCATAGGCTGCAGACGGTTTGTTTATTTTATTATGTTCTAAATTATCCCGTGAGTAATTAGTCGGAAAATAGCTACTTTGTAATATTTGTGTTGGTAAATAACAGAGCGCCTCTCTCATAGCTTCATCGCTAAGCGAAACTTCACTGGATCTCGGATTTTATCTCTGCCTTATGCAACGTCACAGTTGCGGCGGAGAGATGAGGCGATGGGAGGAAAATTGTAATGCTTTTCAATATTCTGACGCCTACAGTTCACAGATAAGCCGCTTGAAATTTAACGGCCACTGACCGGCAGGGATATAATCCGATATATTTTTTCGTAGTAGCTGTGTTACTTATGATTGAGTTCCTCTTACGCACCTTGAGCTGTGTAAGTCGAGTTAACAGTAAGATAACGCAGGACATACACAAGAAAATAACTATTGGACTCGTCCATTCCCTATGGAAGGGAGTGAAGGATTCTGTAGAGTCTGACAATCTGTATGTGCGAGAATTACTTTTGGGATGATCGTGTGATTAGAATGGACGTTTCTCGGTTTGCTATACAATGTAGGGGGAAAGGAACTGGCCACCCTACCCCATTATCTCCTGGCCTAGTTGCCTCATAAGTGATGCTTTTTGGTATCACTTGTGATGTTCAGACCTGTCTTCGGACAGTTGACTAAACAACAACAATCTTGTGTTTGTTTCTTACGTATTCACTCAGTCTGATGATAAGTGCAAATTTTCCATATTTCATGTTCTTAATCGTCGTATTGTTAGAAAATTTAGTTTGGAAGTGTACAAGAAAAAGCGTAGGGGTACGCACCATGTTTCGGTCTAGAAACACTTACTTACTTGCTGGCTTTTAAGGAACCCGAAATTTCATTGCCGCCCTCACATAAACCCGCCATTGGTCCCTATCCTGAGCAAGATTAATCCAGTCTCTATCATCATATCCCACCTCCCTCAAATCCATTTTAATATTATCTTCCCATCTACGTCTCGGTCTCCCCAAAGGTCTTTTTCACTCCGGCCTCCCAACTAACACTCTATATGCATTTCTTGATTCGACCATACGTGCTACATGCCCTGCCCATCTCAAACATCTGGATTTAATGTTCCTAATTATGTCAGATGAGGAATACAATGCGTGCACTTCTGTGTTGTGTAACTTTCTCCATTCTCCTGTAACTTCATCCCTCTTAGCCCCAAATATTTTTCTAAGCACTTTGTTCTCAAACACCATTAACTTATGTTCCTCTCTCAAAATGAGAGTCAAAGTTTCACAACCATAAAGAACAACCGGTAATATAACTGTTTTATAAATTCTAACTTTCAGATATTTTGACAGTATACTGGATGATAAGAGCTTCTCAACCGAATAATAACACTTCTTTGAAGGTTTCGTAACAAGCTGCTTTTTACGGTGATGGGTTGTTAGCTCTTCGCCCAACCCCCAAGCTGGAGGACCACCCGTCATCGGCTGTCCGCGACTGCTTATTCAATATATTCACAGCTAGCCTCCATATCTGGAGGCCGTCTCCTCGATCCGCAACCTTAGGACGTGCTATGCCGTGGTGATAGGGACCCACAATACATGGGGTCTAGAAGCACTATGAATTTTATTTTACTTTTATTATAATAACTATCAGTGATAATGATAAGTGGTGCCAAAGAGATTTTGTGACTATCTTGCGCTCCGTATGACGGAAGCTGGAAGCGCAGCTGCGAATCATTAAAGTGCTGAAGTGTATTATGACACGTAATGATATGATGATCCGTCATTCTTTTGGTTGTACGGTGCATTTCTTATAAGAGTCATTCATCGCTTATCCTGGTCGGAGTAAGTTACCTGGTTGAGGTTTTTCCGGGGCTTTCCCTCAACCCAATATGAGCAAATGTTGGATAACTTTCGATGCTGGACCCCGGACTCATTTCACCGGCATTGTCACCTTCATTTCATTCAGACGCTAAATAACCTGAAATGTTGATATAGTGTCGTAAAATAACCCAATTAAATCCATATGACGGAATGACGAGTTGTATGCTCGGCTGAAGTTTTCTTGGTACAATTCGAAAGATAATACAGTTGAGAGTTATTATCCTGAAATGTTTAGGGAATAAACATGACAGGGATCATATGAAAACACCTAGCAGTTGCGTTAGTCCAATATCAAAGAGAAAGGATAGGGATTCTTACAAATGGAAAGTGTGGTCTGCTAGAAGTATAGAGGAAAAACATTTCACAATAATGTCGTAAAATATAAGGAAGTTGATACACAAATAAACAGCGTGATTGAAGTGTAAAACAAATACAAAAAATAACGATAACAGATAAGAAATTTTTCTCTCCTTTTAACAATGTTGGTCATCGGTTTTCTATGAATTAATATATTATCAAATATAGTAGAGCTCTCTACAGCATTTGACATCACATAGACAAAGATAGCTGCAGTGTTTTTTTTTAAGTTTCCCGCGAATTTAACAGCTCTTGAAGGATGTTTCCATGTGAGCGGCGGCTGTTAACATTCAGCAGAGGTTATCAGCTTATCACATTGTCTTAGGATAAATTATATAGCCTTCATTACTTCGCGCATGTGCTGAAAACTGCGCTTCAATGCCAAGATTATACGGCACGTTTACACAGCCCACAGGCCGAATCCGTACCAAAATCGACAGAACGGTTTGTAATCACAGAACAACAAAGTAATTTAGTAACACTATACGAAAATGCGACAACGTAATTTCACAGTAATCTTAGTTCTTAATATGACGAGTTTGGCAGAACTTTAAAATGAAATGCGAGCAGCAACAATTAAACATTGTCTAGACACTGCATGAACAGCAAAGGCGACCGTATGATATGCTATTTCTGCTAGAGTTGTCATTGGTCCCTACAATTTTAAAGATGAATATGAGAGAGTATTGCAGAGAATGTTGCAAGGTATTGGCAAATGTTAGACATTATTCAGAGACTCACAGAGATGGCATTTGGTTTGAACAAGACATAGCTACGGCTCATACTGCCAGAGACATGTTGAGTTTGTTGAGAAATCTTTTCCCTGGAAGCTCAATTTCTCGGTTTGGCGATATCAACTGGCCTACTAGATCTCCAGACCTCACAGCTACTGATTTTTTTCCTTTCTATGGGAATACACCTAAGAAAAGGTGTTTAAAACCAGACCACACTGTATCCAGGATCTGAAGAACAGGATACAGGTAGAAGTCCAAGAAATCAACGAAATCCCAGGTTTATTACAACATCTCATGAACAATTTCCAACAGACCATAAAATATCAAGGGGATTACTTCAAACGTGTAATTTTCAAGGCATAATAACATGCCAATAAATTACCTTGTTCAAGCCGTATTCTGTGTTACTTTGATGGTTTTTCTTTATGGTAACCACGTGTCAAGGAGACCATCTATTTACTTTACAATAAATCGTATACGTACCAATATGTTATGAAGTTGAGGCACATTATCTCTTAAGTTATGTGCACAGGATAAAACTGCGTTTCCGGAGCAACTGACAAGGTAGTCCGCTGCCCTCTAAGTCCAATGGAGATGATGTAATCCGTAATACAAGCCCAGCAAGGAAAATATTAATAAACCTCCGCTTGAAGGGCAAACGTAAATATTATGTTGGATAGAATACCATGTATTATTGTTTCTCAGGTGTAGAAAAACATTTGTCTTAGGTCGATAAACAGTTATTTAGGGCAATACTATTTACAAAGCTACTTAATAATAATAATAATAATAATAATAATAATAATAATAATAATAATAAATAGTATTTTTTGGGAAAATGTAAACTGAAACAAATTGAAGACACTACCTGATTTTTGGTGCACGCCGTACCATTACAATTTTTTTTTTTTTGCAATGAACATAAAAAATTGGTAAAGATATAAACGATTAAATTATTATTATTATTATTATTATTATTATTATTAAATGCTCGACAGCTATCCCCACCAAACGCAACAATTATTTATTCAGAATGTAATGTCCACATACATATATTTTGTGTTATGTTACTATTTAATGTATCATTTAACGTTTACAAATGTTGGACTAATTTATACATATATTATTCCTTTCTTTTCATGTCCTATAATGTAATTTGTAACGTTTCTCAAGGTTGTATAACTCGACCGAGGCGAGTGGAAACGCGGGCGTAATGTGAACTATCGCGATGACGCTATATGAACGCGGGAGAAGTATACAAGTGGCGCTCCGAGCTGCAGGACTCCATTGGCTTCTGTCGAGTAATACCTTATTTCGTATAATATTTCATGTTCTAGCAAGCTCACTGTGAATCATATTAATAAAACAAGAATTGTATGGAGTAGTAGCTTAAGTACAAATTAAAAATAAGCTAAAATTAATCCTACTATAGCTTCTTAACACTGTAGTTAAATTTGCGTAACTCTACAATAAGAAAGAAGAATTTTAATTCCAGAGAGGGAGAGAGAGGAAAGGAGAGAAATGTCGATAGAAAGAGAGGAAGCTAAGAATAAATCGCATGCTGCTATCAAGAAAACAAACAGTTGCAGTGAAATTTATACTACTTTTCGTCAGTAAAAAAGAGATAAAATGTAACGAGCACATTGACTTTTAAAATATTTGTATTATCATCGTTGCTATGGATACATAAACATAAACTCCGTTATGCAAGAACTAGGTTATTAAAACACAAGCAGGAGGATAGAAAATTGTGACAGTGAATCTGAGCTAAATTTTTCATGCTTGTTCAAGAGTAGTGATGCCAAAAATTTGCTTCACGGGTCACAAGGGATTGCTAAGAAAACAGTTTCAACAGTTTCAGTTCTGTAAAGACAACTTTGAATTATTAATTATTATTTATTAATCTTCTTTAGAAAGAAAAATATTACAAACCTGGAAAATATTTGTTTCATGATTTGCGCGGGAAAAAGTTTCCAGGCCCCTTATACCGAAAATAGTATATATTGCGATACAAGCGTGGTAAGTGCATTATAACAGAATTGAGGAAACGATAGAGAAGACGGGACAAAGCAGAGTCTTCTCTAGTTCCGAGATTCTGTTATGCAATTGACACATGTAGCGCATACTATTTTTTGGCCCAAGTTAATAAAAAATAAATTATTAATCATTTTTAATTTAAATAAATAATTTGTTTTTGGACGCTATCATTTTCATGTCAAAATTGCAGCTGAGCAGAGCATAGGTTATTATGAAACTAAGAAAAAGAAACCGTGGTTTGATGAAGATTGTTGCATGGTAGTAGAAAGAAGGAAACAGGCAAAATTGAAATTCTTACAGGATCCAGTTGAGGACAAGAGAGATAATTATTTCAATGAAAGACGGGAAGCAAGTCGTACACTTAGGAATAAAAAGAGAGGTTACTTGAAGGAAAAACTGAATGAGGTAGAAACAAATAGTAAGAATAAAAACATTCGAGATTTATATAAGGGTATAAAGGAATTTAAGAACGGATATCAGCCAAGGGTAAACGTGATCAAGGATGAGACTGGTGACTTGCTTGTAGACTCTCCATCAATCCTAAACAGATGGAAAAACTATTTTGCGCAACTACTAAATGTACATAGGCCAAATAGAAATGATCGGGACGAAATTGAAATACAAACTGCTGAGCCATTTATACGCGAACCCACGCCTTCAGAAGTCGAAATTGCGATAGAAAATCTGAAAAAGTACAAGTCTCCAGGTATCGATCAAATTCCAGCAGAATTAATACAAGAGGGTGGAAGTGCATTATATAGCGAAATTTATAAACTTGTACTTGCTATTTGGGAAAAGGAAATTGTACCAGAACAATGGAAGGAGTCCATAATTGTACCTATTTTTAAAAAGGGGGACAAAACCAACTGTGGTAACTTTCGAGGAATATCACTTTTGTTGACGTCGTACAAAATTTTGTCCAATATTCTTTTGAGGAGATTAACTCCGTACGTAGATGAAATTATTGGGGATCATCAGTGCGGTTTTCGGCGTAATAGATCGACTATTGATCAGATTTTTTGTATTCGACAGATAATGGAGAAAAATGGGAGTATAAGGCTACAGTGCATCAATTATTCATAGATTTCAAAAAGGCATATGACTCGGTTAAGAGGGAAGTATTATATGATATTCTTATTGAATTTGGTATTGCCAAGAAACTAGTTCGATTAATTAAAATGTGTCTCAGTGAAACATACAGCAGAGTCCGTATAGGTCAGTTTCTATCTGATGCTTTTCCAATTCACTGCGGGCTAAAGCAGGGAGATGCACTATCACCTTTACTTTTTAACTTCGCTCTAGAATATGCCATTAGGAAAGTTCAGGATAACACAGAGGGTTTGGAATTGAACGGGTTACATCAGCTTCTTGTCTATGCGGATGACGTGAATATGTTAGGAGAAAATCCACAAACGATTAGGGAAAACGCGGAAATTCTGGTTGAAGCAAGTAAAGCGATAGGGTTGGAAGTAAATCCCGAAAAGACGAAGTATATGATTATGTCTCGTGACGAGAATATTGTACGAAATGGAAATATAAAAATTGGAGATTTATCCTTCGAAGAGGTGGAAAAATTCAAATATCTTGGAGCAACAGTAACAAATATAAATGACACTCGGGAGGAAATTAAACGCAGAATAAATGTGGGAAAAGGTGTTATTATTCGGTTGAGAAGCTCTTATCATCCAGTCTGCTGTCCAAAAATCTGAAAGTTAGAATTTATAAAACAGTTATATTACCGGTTGTTCTGTATGGTTGTGAAACTTGGACTCTCACTCTGAGAGAGGAACATAGGTTAAGGGTGTTTGAGAATAAGGTGCTTAGGCAAATATTTGGGGCTAAGCGGGATGAAGTTACAGGAGAATGGAGAAAGTTACACAACACAGAACTGCACGCATTGTATTGTTCACCTGACATAATTAGGAACATTAAATCCAGACGTTTGAGATGGGCAGGGCATGTAGCACGTATGGGCGAATCCAGAAATGCATATAGAGTGTTAGTTGGGAGACCGGAGGGAAAAAGACCTTTAGGGAGGCCGAGACGTAGATGGGAGGATAATATTAAAATGGATTTGAGGGAGGTGGGGTATGATGATAAAGACTGGATTAATCTTGCACAGGGTAGGGACCGCTGGCGGGCTTATGTGAGGGCGGCAATGAACCTTCGGGTTCCTTAAAAGCCATTTGTAAGTAAGTAAGTATCATTTTCATGTGTGATCGCAGTTTGTTATTTGTCGATAGGTGTCATTCACTTGTTATCATTGGTATTTGTCGATAGGTGTCATTCACATGTTATCATTCGTATTTGTCGATAGGTGTTATTCATTTGTTATTATTCGGCGACGATTGGGAAAATGTTGTAATAAAATTAAATATTATAGGAAGTTTAGTTTGTCTTCAAAGAAGTAGGTAGGTGACACATTAATTACACATCAATATAAATAAATAGCATATAAAAATGTTTGTAGGTGACACATTAATATTATACATGAGTGTAAATAAATTGCATACCGGTATAGGTTGATGCTTGAATACGTATTTTACTCCATGGATGTTTCCACGTTCAGCCACGACTCCATGAGTGACACTCACAGCAACAACCGGAAGTCGTCAGAAATTATTTTCACCCTTACATCTTATTTTACATTAATTCCCGTTTTCTTACAAATTTCCACTCAAATAAATTAATTTAAAAAAAGTACAGGTATAATAAGACATTTAGTTATCTCCTCATAGCACATAGTGGTGCACGACACTGATAGTTCGTTACTTTTAAGTATATAAATAAAAGTTCTTCTTCACACGACTGTCCACAAGTAGCATATAGGGCCTATATAGGAGTTCTTGCTTACTGCATGTACGCAGTGTGTTGTAAGCGAAACTTATACAAAAAGGATGCTCAAAATGTTATTTCCGTGTCTGTACATTATGGACATGTCTGGAATAGTAGTTCGCAGACTTTCCGGTAGATGGCAGCAATCCAGTATATCAATAACAATGTTGTCTACGGTGGTATAGTTTCCTCGTTTAATTATTAGGCTGCGGCATTCCTTTTAAGATTTGTAGCAGTGGCGTAGCGTCAATGTAAGCTAAAAAGCTTAGCTTCCCCAGTTAATAATAATTTCTTAATAAACCTGCAGTTTATGGAGAAAATTATTTATTAATTTTAATAGAATTTATATTTACGCGTTAAATATTGTGATGCGGCAGCTCAGGATGATTTGTGATGCAGCAGTAAACAAGAAGCCTGCACTCACCAGCTTCCAAGCAGACCGGTTTCTTCTGTGTAATCCATCCCGCAGATTTTTCATCCCTTCCTAAGCTACCCTAGTCGCAAGGCTCGCAAAGAAGCTAGCTTTAACATTTAAAATAAGTTGTTTCCGCGTTATCCCTTTTCGTCAGTTGTGTTCAGTTGAAGTGTTAGTGTGCATTGTGGCTGATATAATAAATAATGAGCGAAATAACAGTTCCTGACACCAATTTACTTGAATTTTTTTTAGGACAATTGTATTATCAAAACTGACTTACGAACAAAAGTGTGATTTAAAAAACAAATGACCGACTCCCTTGCTGTGAATGAAGGACACAACCAAAAGACAGACGCATACTTACGTAATGATACTAATATTGTGATTTCTCTAAGTATGACAGGGAGTGAGCTAATGTTATACGTATACGTGTCTATTTGTTAAGAGATATGTGTAAACCGTGAAATCATATTTTACTACGTATCATTTGAGGTCATGCCTTATTGGTGTTACTTACGATGTTCCAACCAATCTTCGACTGCTGACTTGAAATTGACTACTATTTATTTTAAGACTGTATTTTTGTAATGCGTTTTCTCATATTGCATGAAAGACAACTTGAGTTAGCTTCCCCTACTCAAAATTGCATGCTACGCCACTGATTTGTAGGTCTTTATTGCAGCACCGATAATAAAATGAAAATGCGATGTTGTCACGTCTTGTTTGTTGCTGCTATATATTAATATAACATGGATATGGGCTAGGCTTAATTCCTCAAAGCATGAGTTAATTTGAAGATTATTTATATTATTTATTTCAAATTAATTATTTAAAAAAATAATTAAATAGAATAAATCAATAATAAAATAAAATAATATAAGTAAAAATTATGTAATTTTATTTTAAATGTAAATAATTAATTAAAATAGGCGTACTTACTTTTTAATATCTATTCATCATCCGTGTCACTTTCTCTTAAATCCACAATGAAACGTTCCCCATCTCCTGTTGTGTCTTGTATCCAGTACCGTTCTCCGACCTTGATTGTGTGATCAGCATAGGACGACCAGAGGTTAGAATTTATGTTTTCAACTCCTTCTCTTAAATGCTCACACACACTAGCACTGAGGGTTGGGGTTGTATTGTTTTTCCTCACATGGGACTTAAGGCGAGCCCATACTAGCTCTATCGGGTTAAGAACACAATGATAAGGGGGGAGACGAAGAACTTCATGTCCATAAGAGGTAGCTAATTCGTCCACTATGTATGTTTTATTAATATTGGCTTTCCTAATTGTTTGCATCATGGCTGCTTTAATAGGAATGGGATGAGGCACTGGCATTTTGTGATATTGCATAAAATTTATGATGTCTTTTACAGATGATTTAAGAGTGGGAAATTTGATAGCTTGCTTGGAGTGATAACTCGCATTATCCATAACAATAACACATTTTTTGTCTCTTGGTAAATTTTGGAGTAATCTAGTTTTGAACCAATTTTCGAAAACTTCACCTGTCATTTCATCGTGAAATCTTGTATGTTTCTTGCAGATAAATATAGAAAATTGGGAACCCATCCCTCTCTTCCCCCAGCATGAAGCACCATGATACGCTTCCCTCTTGAAGATGGAGATTTCAAAATACAATTGCATGTGCCATAATCCCATCCTTTCCGAACAACATCGCAGTTTATTTAGGCGTTGCAAATAATTATAACGCCATGCCACAATTCTTGCGGATTCCATAATAGCTTGTTTCCTTTTCAGGATACGAAAACGAAACCCAAGTTTTTTAACCAATTCTCTTAAGGTTGTTTTCCATAAGGAAAACCGGAAAGTTTGACTTTTTGTAATAATTCTTTTATTGTTAAGGATTGGCCCTTATTGTAAGAACTATATATTTCACGGCGAATGTAATCACACGTAAAACCATCAACTTTATTACATTTTGTGACTTTGTGTCCACGCTTTTTAGGTGTCTTAGGTCCCTTTTTTTAAATCTTACTTACAGTATTTCTATTTAATTTAAGAATTTTAGATGTCTCCGAAATTTTTCCTTGACCTAAATTGTTTTTCGGAATATACGTGTGAGCATTGCACACAAACGTTTGACACTGCTTACATAATTTTGGTCTAGCTTTTGAATTTGAATTGTTATTTAACTCTGATATATTATTATTATTATTATTATTATTATTATTATTATTATTATTACCATCGTCGTTATTGACGTTCATGGGTATCGGTTCCGACACTTCATTCGCTTCCCACGGCCTCCACATTTTTATTATACACTGAACTGTAATATAATTAATTTTCACTGTGAACTATAACAAGACACACTGCTAAAATTTGCAACTCTGGTTTATACACTCCGCGTGGAGTATTGGAGCGGCCTTCAAAAGACTTGACGACGACAATGGACAGCGCGACATAATTAAAATTATTGAAACTACAAAGCTTCCGTCCTCTTTGGCACCGCTAACCTACTAATTGAACGTGGCTACTTTACCACAGTCTAGTATATACAGTCACGAAGCTCAATACGTAGTAAATATGCCTCCATAGATAGTTGCTAACCACTAGGATCGCTACTATCGCCTCATTATAGACAATGCGAAATAGTACCGGCACAGACTATTGTTCCTAGCACCCTCACAACTCAAGCTTCGTGACTGTATATACTAGACTGTGGTGGTACACTGACGTTTAAAGGTATCGGACCTACGATTTTATTTATGATCGTGTAAGCGAACTTTCCAACCACAAGATAAGTCAGAACCAAATATATTAAAAAATTGACAAACTTTTAGAGTTCCGCTAGTTCTCAATAGGTGGTACCATTACTGGAGCGGTTAAAAAGTATCAGGAAAAATGAGTACATAGATTAAGCATAAATTATTTTCATAATTGATAATATCAGCGGTTTCCAGCTAAACCGAGTGTTGTTTTACAGTCAATAGAGTGGGAAGAAAAGTTGAATTCTATAATGAGGGTATATTTATTTATGGTATAAGCAGTCGTGGACAGCCGATAAGGGGTGGTCCTCCAGCTTGGGGGTTGGGCGAAGGGCTAACAACCCATCACCGTAAAAAACAGCTTGTTACGAATTCCTACAGTAAGCCTCGGAATAGGACTGATTCTCTGGCACGACCACAGCAAAGGAATAAGGTTTTGAGATTTGGCACTTGGAACGTAACTAGTCTTTATAGAACAGGAGGGGTAACATTAGTAGCAAAAGAACTAGCTAGATATAGAATAGACTTTGTGGGAGTACAAGAGGTTAGGTTAGATGGGAATGGCATATCACAAATAGGAGATTACTTGTTGTATTATGGGGAAGGAAACAATAATCACCAATTAGGAACAGGATTCTTTGTACATAAAAGAATAAAATCAGCAGTAAAAAAGGTCGAATTTATCAGTGACAGGTTATCATATTTAGTACTTAAGGGTAGATGGTGCGACATCATAGTTATAAATGCTCACGCCCCTACAGAAGAGAAATACGATTATATAAAGGATAGCTTCTATGAGGAATTGGAACATACTTTTGATCAGTTCCCTAGATATCATATGAAAATTTTATTGGGGGATTTCAACGCTAAAGTAGGACGGGAGGATATTTTTAGACCAACTATTGGAAAAGAGAGCCTACACGCAATTAGTAGTGACAATGGAGTTAGATTAGTCAACTTTGCCACATCGAAAAATTTAATTGTCAAAAGTACAACATTCCCCCATAAGGATATACATAAATATACTTGGACTTCTCCAGATGGATTGACACACAACCAAATAGATCACGTCTTGATAGATAAACGGAGACATACTAGTATAGTAGATATTCGAACTTTCAGAGGTGCAGACTGTAATTCTGACCATTATTTGGTGATTGGAGAATTAAGAGAAAGATTATCAGTAGCCAAGCGAGTAGAGCAACAAGTTAATATTACTAAATTCAATATTTTGAAATTAAAGGACGAGGAAGCTAAGCAAAATTATCAGGTCGAAATTTCGAATAGGTTTGCCACTTTAGAAAGTTCCGACGAAGTTGAGAAAGAATTAGATGTTAATAGCGTGTGGGAAAATATCAGAGATAGTATCAAAATTGCAGCTGAGCAGAGCATAGGTTATTATGAAACTAAGAAAAAGAAACCGTGGTTTGATGAAGATTGTTGCATGGTAGTAGAAAGAAGGAAACAGGCAAAATTGAAATTCTTACAGGATCCAGTTGAGGAGAATAGAGATAATTATTTCAATGAAAGACGGGAAGCAAGTCGTACACTTAGGAATAAAAAGAGAGGTTACTTGAAGGAAAAACTGAATGAGGTAGAAACAAATAGTAAGAATAAAAACATTCGAGATTTATATAAGGGTATAAAGGAATTTAAGAACGGATATCAGTCAAGGGTAAACGTGATCAAGGATGAGAATGGTGACTTGCTTGCAGACTCTTCATCAATCCTAAACAGATGGAAAAACTATTTTGCGCAACTACTAAATGTACATAGGCCAAATAGAAATGATCGGGACGATATTGAAATACAAACTGCTGAGCCATTTATACCCGAACCCACGATTTCAGAAGTCGAAATTGCGATAGAAAATCTGAAAAAGTACAAGTCTCCAGGTATCGATCAAATTCCAGCAGAATTAATACAAGAGGGTGGAAGTGCATTATATAGCGAAATTTATAAACTTGTACTTGCTATTTGGGAAAAGGAAATTGTACCAGAACAATGGAAGGAGTCCATAATTGTACCTATTTTTAAAAAGGGGGACAAAACGAACTGTGGTAACTTTCGAGGAATATCACTTTTGTTGACGTCGTACAAAATTTTGTCCAATATTCTTTTGAGGAGATTAACTCCGTACGTAGATGAAATTATTGGGGATCATCAGTGCGGTTTTCGGCGTAATAGATCGACTATTGATCAGATTTTTTGTATTCGGCAGATAATGGAGAAAAAATGGGAGTATAAGGGTACAGTACATCAGTTATTCATAGATTTCAAAAAGGCATATGACTCGGTTAAGAGGGAAGTATTATATGATATTCTTATTGAATTTGGTATTCCCAAGAAACTAGTTCGATTAATTAAAATGTGTCTCAGTGAAACATACAGCAGAGTCCGTATAGGTCAGTTTCTATCTGATCCTTTTCCAATTCACTGCGGGCTAAAGCAGGGAGATGCACTATCACCTTTACTTTTTAACTTCGCTTTAGAATATGCCATTAGGAAAGTTCAGGATAACAGGCAGGGTTTGGAATTGAACGGGCTACATCAGCTTCTTGTCTATGCAGATGACGTGAATATGTTAGGAGAAAATACACAAACGGTTAGGGAAAACACGGAAATTTTACTTGAAGCAAGTAAAGCGATCGGTTTGGAAGTAAATCCCGAAAAGACAAAGTATATGATTATGTCTCGTGACGGGAATATTGTACGAAATGGAAATATAAATATTGGAGATTTATCCTTCGAAGAGGTGGAAAAATTCAAATATCTTGGAGCAACAGTAACAAATGTAAATGACACTCGGGAGGAAATTAAACGCAGAATAAATATGGGAAATGCCTGTTATTATTCGGTTGAGAAGCTCTTATCATCCAGTCTGCTGTCCAAAAATCTGAAAGTTAGAATTTATAAAACAGTTATATTACCGGTTGTTCTATATGGCTGTGAAACTTGGACTCTCACTCTGAGAGAGGAACATAGGTTAAGGGTGTTTGAGAATAAGGTGCTTAGGAAAATATTTGGGGCTAAGCGGGATGAAGTTACAGGAGAATGGAGAAAGTTACACAACACAGAACTGCACGCATTGTATTCTTCACCTGACATAATTAGGAACTTGAAATCCAGACGTTTGAGATGGGCAGGGCATGTAGCACGTATGGGCGAAACCAGAAATGCATATAGAGTGTTAGTTGGGAGACCGGAGGGAAAAAGACCTTTAGGGAGGCCGAGACGTAGATGGGAGGATAATATTAAAATGGATTTGAGGGAGGTGGGGTATGATGATAGAGACTGGATTAATCTTGCACAGGATAGGGACCGCTGGCGGGCTTATGTGAGGGCGGCAATGAACCTTCGGGTTCCTTAAAAGCCATTTGTTGTAAGTATATTTATTTATGGTTGGCAACACTGACTATTATCTTCGCCATCTATTCATGAAAGTAATAATACAGTCTAATATATACAGTCACGAAGCTTGAGTTTATGAAGGTACTAGGAACAATAGAGTGTGCAGGTACTATTTCGCATCGTCTGTAATAGTAGCGATCCTAGTGGTTGGCAACTATCTATGGATGCATATTTACTACATATTGAGCTTCGTGACTGTATATACTAAACTCTGGTAATAACTTCAGAAGCCACACTTACACGAACAAATTATCGACCACAATCGATTAGTAGGGCCAGATACCTTTGAACGCCAGTGTACAATGACCTAGGAGTTGAACGACTATAAAAATTAATGAAGTTGGATAAAATATATTTCGAACATTTGTTACATCGTTTAAGTCATGTCAGTGGCTGTAAAAATATTCGAATAACAAAAGACAAATTTTCAGTCTCTTGGATGGAATATAAATCCCTTCCGGAGATCGAACTACGGACCATTAGGCTAAGAAGCGTCGAGGCAGGGATGCTCTTGACATCTACATTTTTTATTAAGAAAATTCTGTAGGTTATTGTAAAGTAACTAACACACTTAAAATTAATATAACTACCAAATAAATTGAGCAATCAAGATGGACTGAGCGGCTATGGAATGTGCTAAGAATGAGTTTTAGTCTGTGCATGTGGATTTTCTTTTGTCCTTATTCGACAATCGAGTACTTATTCTGCCATTAAGAATAAAATGGTCCTCTTCTGTTCACAGTATTAAAGATTCAATTATGATTCAATTTCTATCGGAGCTAACACACGTAACGAGAAGTTTTTCATAATAACTTCTTTCAATTCAAACATCGCTTGACGTTCATAACGATACATCTTCAGACGTTTGCATAATATTTTCCAAACAGTGCTTTATGGCGTTTGCAAGCGTTTGAGCTTAACACATAAGCACTGTTGACTGATAACTGAATTTGGCTGCTGGCCTTATCTCTACCAGATTAAATAAATACTAAATACTAAAAAAATATTAAATAAACCACTTTCTTCCAACTTAATATTGTACGATAAGAAAGCGTGGTACAAAAGTCGTCTCTCAGATGCACTTTTGTCTGAAATCTTCTTAATCTGACAGTAGAGTTTCTAACACATTCATAATAACAGTGCACCAAATTTAAAATTATTGTTTGAATATTTAAAACCATTTTCTCAAACTTGGAAAATATAAAGGTCCATTCACAATGAAAACGCAAACTTTACCGCAACGTTAGCGCAAGACATAAAGACGTGATACCATTCACAATGAAAACGTAAGCGTTAACGTTAGAACTTAGCACGGCCTCCTAGAATTAACGTGGAAAGGTTATGTGTAGACACTGCCTACTGGATTATCTGATGAAAAGTCGTCTATATCTCACGAAACTATATAAATTGCAACAAATTACATAAGTGACCATTCATCTGTACAATTTATGTTCATGCAAGTTGCATTGCCTTTATAATACGTCTCTTATAAAGACAACGCTGTTCTTGATACAAAGTAATTAATATTTCATCAAATCATTCCGTAGCAAAAGAAAATTATTTATTTGGAACGTTCTGAAGCAGGATTTGATGAAAAATGCGGTTTGTAGAAACAGCCAACAGATGGTGTTAGTAACAAGAGCGCTCTGCGATCGTGTTTTGTTTCAAAATAACATAAACGCAAGCGCAAATGTTTGGAGTTTGCAAACTTTTCTTGCGTTTATGTTAGCGATTGCGCTTACATATTTCATTGTGAATGCTTTCATTAAATAACACGGGTCCAAGGTATTGCGTTCATGTTGCGCTTGCGATTAATTTTCATTGTGAATGGGCCTTTAGTAATAAACTAGCCAAATATATATTTTAAAAACACGTTTATTTTTCAATACATTATAATTAGGGTCCGGATTTGTAGGTTTTAACCTATTTTTATCCTTACTTCGTAATTAGTAAATTGCAACGTACTTTTCCGTTTCATACCCATGGGATCCAAATGTGTGAATGCTATAGGTCCTAAAAACGGCTAGGAGTTATGAGCCTAAAAGAGGCTAAATTATACTAAAAGTTGGCATTACAAAATAAATGAATTCATTCTATTAGCTATACAGGTATGAAAATTTATCATTATGAAAAATCAATTCTAATGTTAATAATAAAGTGAATATACTCTATCTGAATAAACTCATATGTGGCACCAATATTCATGGAGGTACATGGAAATTAAAATGTCTGTTCTCGCCTTGACATGTTTTAAGTAAATTCATACTTTCAAGTTTATGCGGAAAATGTTCGCCTATATCCTTCAGACTCCCTCAGCGCTGCACTGATAGCGGTTGCAACGGTTCATGGATATTCTTCAAATTGAATGATAATCTTTGCACTTCGGAATTATCCATAGCACACACGCTAACAATGTAGTCAAAGAAAAGTGTGATCTTTGCATGACACAATCACGGGATCTTCTGAATGAATTATTGAGGGCTAGCTGCATTAAGAAGCCCCATCTATCTCTGGTCATAATTAGCCTATGTGGTGGTGAGCCATAAGCTGATATGTGCATTTTTGCGATTTTTTATTTTTATTGATATGTGTTACTTTGGTGACGAACTTTAATCTGTCATAAGGTGATAAGTGCATGAATTGAAATAGAGTCATAAAGTTGGCAGGACACTCCTAGTTAGATACTGATTTGGGAAAGAAACGATAACAGCCAAAAGTTGATATGTGACACCTATCATGTTATGACATTTTTTTCCATTCATTTATTTACGTGAAAACATGATATGTGATTCACGAAAAGAAACTAATTGAGTTGGCTGCACTGATACAGTCAACTCTGGATATAATGAACTCGGTTATAGTGAACATTCGGCTATAGAGAACTAAATCGTTGGTCCTGACCCGCATACATTAAAAAGTACATTAATATTTCCGTTTGTAGTGAACCTTGTATCCTGACAATTCTTATTTGAAGTCAGACCACAGTATAAGAAGAATAAGTAGGGACAACTCTTGTCGGCACCTTTGATGTTGTTGGTACTAAATTCAAGCTCAGTAAGGTCTAGTTCTCAATAAATCCAACTATGTCGCTAGTATCAAACCACAATCAAAATATTAGTAAAATATTTATTTATTTATTTATTTATTTATTTATTTATTTATTTATTTATTTATTTATTTATTTATTTATTTATTTATTTATTTATTTATTTATTTATTTATTTATTTATTTATTTATTTATTTTATTGGTCAGTAATACGAATAATCTTGTATGTATATTATCTATCATTAATATTATGTTGCTAGGAAGTCAAAATACTTATATCCATTGTTGACGTTCATGTTTGCACTTCACCGCAACGGACGCCATGATGTATTACGTTGTACTTGGATCAATTTCACCAACATAATCCTCAAACAGTGACTTGAACGTTAGCGTCAATTAGTGAATATTTTCATGATGAGTGCATACGGAAGTAATTATTATTATGGTTATATTGCCATTCCTTTGCCTCATGTCTTTAAAATTGTTAAAAGATGAGTAATGAATGTTTTCAGTTAATATTAAATTATGCCAGCCCTGTTGTAGATGGAGATCCATCTGGTGAAGGTTCCAGATAATACACCCGGTTTCGTGACATGCGCACTCAGAATTTGTTCCTACGAAATGGCTTAGGTGTCTTTACTGTATGTTCTCTATACTGTGGTCAGACCTTCTTGTATAAAATTGAAAGAATGTGTTGAGAACAACATTCTAAGTTTCTTACTCCTTTAGTCAAAGGACAAAGGTAGGATTAGTGATTCCTAGACAATGAGCTGTATTGTAAATCCAGACAACGCATGACGACCTTGCCTCACTCCACTGTAGAAGGGTTGACATTTTCTTCCTAGGCACTCAACTCTACTGTTATTTCTAATCCTCCACCGTCAAAGGGTTGCCTTTTGTTTTCAGAAACATTTCCATTAAGGCTGATAGAATCAAAACAATGGAAAATGAAATTGTCTTCTTTTATTAAAAGGGGACGGACATTATGTCCAAAACATAAATGAAGGAAAGATTTCAATGGCTTTCGAACTCCATCAACCCTCTCCCAGTTTCCATTCAGTGACCAGGAAAATTTCAAGGCTGAGTACGCAGTCACACCATAACAGCGTTTGTCATTTCTACCTGATCAGTCTGTTTCTAATGTTCCAACAGTGAATGTACTGTATAAAAATGTCGAAGCGTAAAGTGTTTTCTTTGGAAGATAAGGCGAATATTATAAGTGACATTGAGCGTGGTCTTTCGCAAGCGGACGTGGGTCGACAGCACAGTTTAAGTAAATCAACTGTGAGTAACAATATACAGTATAGAGTGTAGTCCATTCACAAAAATGAAATATTTTATTTTCTTGTTCACAATTTCATTCATTCTGTCGTTTAAGGTTAGAGGTTGACACTTCGGATATAGTGAACGAAATATGCAAGTCCGCAGAGGTTCACTATATCCGGAGTTGACTGTACCAAGTTAAACATTGTATTAACTGCACTATCTTCTTTAGCCAAATGATTATGCACTCTCTTCTTCTACAAGTGCGAAGCCAACTAACGTTGGGAAAATTCTGCAATGCTTGGGAAAAGTGGCATAAGTCAGTTTCCACAAACATTTTTATTAATTTATTGGCAACTTACAGAACATCTGCTCGCTTGGGAAAAGAGACATGAGTATTTCTCCCATTACAATAATTCATACAGAAGAAAATCAAATCGACATAAACTAGTGTGAAGACAGTTTTTTTTCCTTCTCTTTCAAAATTAACATTTTTGACTTGTGCCACATTTCCCGAGTACTACAGAATTGGCATAGGTTCTTCAGTTAAATACAAAAAAGTAGCAAAACGAGTAGAAATGAAGAGGAAAAATATCTAGGACAGAAATATGTTGTTGTTTTCTAATGCCAGGCGTTTGACAATAAAGTCATTTGACCTCTTGCACTCCAATATTTTTCAAAGATATTATCATGGTCAGCCACTGAAGCACAGATTTTGAGGTGTTCATTTCTTGGTTTGAGTTGCACAATGGGCAGTTAGGGGACTGATATATTCCAATTCTATGCAGGTGTTTGGCCAAACAATCATGGCCTGTTGCCAATCTAAATGCAGCTACAGACGATTTTCGTGGTAAATCGGGAATTAACTGTGGATTGTGATGCAGAGAGTTCCATTTTTTCCCTTGAGATTGTGTTATCAAATATGAAATATGAAACACGTAAAGGAAGTCTGAACCCTGGAACATAATTTTTGCCTAAAGCAGAATGTTATCATAGAAGATGTGCTAGTAAGTGCACGGAAGAGTTACAAGAACTAATATTTACAATATTTTACAAGTTAGGTACAGCAGTGACCCCAAAACCAATTTTTAAATACGATGAAAGAGTAATGGAACGGAGAAAAATTCTCTCCGGCGCCGGGACTTGAACCCGGGTTTTCAGCTCTACGTGCTGATGCTTTATCCACTAATCCACACCGGATACCACCCCGGCGTCGGACAGAATCGTCTCGGATTAAGCTCCAACTCTTGGAGAATTTTTCTCCGTTCCATTACTCTTTCATCGTATGATGACGCAGAATATCTGCATGGAAATATCATATGTACTTAGGTACATTAAAATAATATATACAATTTTTAAATTATAGCATTGCATTTTCTGACGAGGCACGTATCACAAGAAGAAAAAAATACAAAGATAAATCACTTAGTTCTGACTGACAGTTATGCAGACTAAAAGTTACTGTTTCTGATACAAATAATTCAGATAGCATGTTTCCTGAATGTTTGATATAAAATCTCAGCTTTTAAATGATCTATCATTTTACTAAAACAGCTTTCTGAACGATAAAAGATATAGCAATAATCTGATTCAAGGTTATCAGTGACCAAGTATGTATAATTGCACTGCTATTGACAGTTATCATGTTTACGGACTGAAATTTTTTCTTAAATTCGATAATCAATTTAACGAATGTCAGAGATTATGAATATAGATAAAATTATGATATCATCTCGTCAATCTGCTTCAATTCAATAACAAAGTAAAGCTGTTGCTTCCTGTAGGATTGCATGTGAGGATCTCTTTCTTTATCATCATCATCATCATCATCATCATCATCATCATCGTCGTCGTCGTAAAGGTTTAAGCCTCTAAAGGCGTAATCATTTGGCTAGAGAAGACAGTGCAGTTAATACAATGTTTAACTTGGTACGGTCAACTCCGGATATAGCGAACCTCTGCGGACTTGCATATTTCGTTCACTATATCCGAAGTGTCTCTTTCTTTATAAATTCATTAATTCATAGTTTTCTGCCCAAGAGCAGCTCCTTTACTGAAAACCTAATATACACACACGCACGCACGCACGCACACACACGTGTTCTGCCTAAGGGCAGGTCTTTCACTACAAACCCAGCATTCTCCAATCTTTCCTATTTTCTGCCTTCCTTTTAGTCTCCGCATATGATCCACATATCTTAATGCCGTCTATCATCTGATGTCTTCTTCTGTCCCGAACTCTTCTCCAGTTCACCATTCCTTCTAGTGCATCCTTCAGTAGGCAGTTTCTTCTCAGTCAGTGATCCAACCAATTCCTTTTTCTCTTTTTTATCAGTTTCAGCATCATTCTTTCTTCACTTATTCTTTCCAAAACAACTTCATTTCTTATTCTGTCTGTCCACTTCACACGTTCCATTCTTCTCCATATCCATATTTCAAATACTTCTATTCGTTTCATTTCATTTCGTCGTAATGTCCATGTTTCTGCCCATACAATGCCACACTCCACACAAAGCACTTCTTCCTTAGTTCTTTTTCCAGAGGTCCGCAGAAAATGCTCCTTTTTCTATTAAAAGCCTCCTTTGCCATTGCTAGCCTCCTTTTGACTTCCTAGATGCAGCTCATGCTTATAGGAAAACCCAATCTTCCTCCTTATTTCCGCATACGATCTTAATCTTGTCTCTTCTGTCACGAACTTTTTTCCCGTTCACCTTTCCTACCAGTCCATCCTTCAGTACGCACTTTCTCCTTAGTTAGTGACCCAGCCAATTTCTTTTTTTCTTCCTGATTATTTTCAGCATTATTATTCTTTCTTCGCACAGTCTTGCTAGTTTCATTTCTTATTTTCACTGTCCATTTCACACGCTCCACATATCGACATTTCAAATGGATCAGTCGTTTCTCTTCACTTCATCATAATTTACTTGTTTCTGTCCCGTAAAATGTCACACACTATTAAAGCACTTCATTACTCTCTTCCTTAGTTCTTTTTCCGAAGGTTAGCAGAAAATGCTCCTGCCCTTGCTATCCTCTTTTTGACTTTCTGGCAGTAGCTCATGTTACTCCTTATAGTATACCCAACTATATATGAAGCTGTCCACTTGTTTCACTGACTCATTCCGAATTCGCACGTTTACCTTCTTTATGTTTCTTCCGATGACCATGGTCTTCGTCTTGGCATTTATCTTCATCCCATACTGCCTACAGCTGTCATTTAGCTAAAGTAGTATTATCTCTTCTTTTGCTAGGCTTGCCAACCGTCCCGTATTTTCCGGGACAGTCCCGATTTCGACCATTGCGTCCCGCGTCCCGAAATAATATGCACACACATCAAAATGTCCCGATTTCATGGCATATTGAACATTAAATTTACAGCTGAGTTTTCTTCCTATCAGATTGTTGGATTTAGCCTGGATCGCACAGTCTCGTACAGACATTCTTCCAATATGTGACGAAATGGAGAAATGACTCTAGTCCGCATGTTAAAAGCAGAAATTTAATTCTCGTTGTTGTATCAACAGAGTGACGGATGCTAAAGCAGGGAAATGCATTGTCACCTCTACTTTTTAATTTTGCTCTAGAATATGCCATTAGGAAAGTTCAGGATCACACAGAGGGTTTGGAATTGAATGGGTTACATCAGCTTCTTGTCTATCCGGATGACGTGAATATGTTAGCAGAAAATCCACAAACGATTAGTGAAAACACTGAAATTCTACTTGAAGCAAGTAAAGCGATAGGGTTGGAAGTAAATCCCGAAAAGACTAAGTATATGATTATATCTCGTGACCAGAATATTGTACGAAATGAAACTATAAAAATTGGGGATTTATCCTTCGCAGAGGTGGAAAAATTCAAATATCTTGGAGCAACGGTAACAAATATAAATGATACTCGGGAAGAAATTAAACGCAGAATAAATATGGGAAATACCTGTCATTATTCGGTTGAGAAGCTTTTGTCATCCAGTCTGCTGTCAAAAAATCTGAAAGTTAGAATTGATAAAAACAGTTATATTACCGGTTGTTCTGTATGGCTGTGAAACTTGGACTCTCACTTTGAAAGAGGTACAGAAATTAAGGGTGTTTGAGCATAAGGTTCTTAGGAAAATATTTGGGGCTAAGAGGGATGAAGTTACAGGAGAATGGAGAAAGTTACACAACGCAGAGCTGTACGCACTGTATTCTTCACCACATAATTAGGAACATTAAATCCAGACGTTTGAGATGGGCAGGGCATGTAGCACGTATGGGCGAATCCAGAAATGCATATAGAGTGTTAGTTGGGAGGCCGGCGGGCAAAAGACCTTTGGGGAGGCCGAGACGTAGATGGAAAGATAATATTAAAATGGATTTGAGGGAGGTTGGATATGATGGTAGAGACTGGATTAATCTTGCTCTGGATAGGGATCAATGGCGGCCTTATGTGAGGGCGGCAATGAACCTCCGCGTTCATTAAAAGCCAGTAAGTAAGTAAGTAAGTAAGTAAGTACGCAAGTAGGGCAGGTTTTATCACGGGATACTTACTGAATTACCTATCCTCTGTGCTTATATTATGCACTTGACTTTAATATAAGGCCATTCAGTATTATGCTCTCTTTGTTCCACTTAATGCGTCATTCATTGGTTTCGGCGGAAAAGTGAAAAAGAAATACAAATTTATAACGACCACTTCTACGTTACATATAGATATCAACGAGAACAACAACAACAAAGACTTGTAAAATACCGTAGCCTCTCAAGTGTGACAAGATCTGATAGCAATCACGTAAACGTGCATATGTTTTCCGACAAGAGTGGCTGAAATATTTTGTGTAGGTAAGTTAGGTTAGTTCAGGTTTCGTTAAGTTAGGTTAGTTTATATTAGGTTAGTAATTACATCAATATGATGGGTTCCTAGTTTCCAACTAGTTAACATTTCTTTTTTAAGGAATTTATACAGTTTTTCAACTTTTGTGTATATAATAAAAAGTACTACTGTTGAATATGTGGATTGATGGGTGCAAATGATTAGTGCAATAAAATTGTCAGTAACGTTTGTGTCCCTAATTTTTACTTACGAAAATTGGCAAACCTATAGTCCCGTCGCTCTAATTTCCGGCAGCCAATCGCGTTGCAGGTCGGCTACATTTAAACGTGTGCGTCTTGTGATTCGCTTATGAAGACGTTATTCATTTCTTAAGGCTCGATAAATACTTAATATAATCGTCCGCCATTTTGGCTTTTTCGTTGGCGTTTGCAGAAAGCACACGAAGACGTTATTTGCCGCTCAATTACAGTGCGTTTGATTTATTATCATAGGAGCTACGACATGATAATGTTTAACGGTTTGGCAAATAGGTTCCTCGTATGGTAGCTCGGGAACGAAAGAACAAAAATGGCGAACGATATTACCTCCTAGACTTTATAGAGCCTTCACTTCCTAAGATGTAAGCAAAGAGGCGGAGTCACGCCGGAAATAACAGCGTCGCGACAATAGATGTGAAATACTCTGTATTAGAAACCTACCAACATATTGCCAATTAAATAGTGTTCTCGATTGTTTTAACGAAACTTTATTCCCTCTGCTGAAATAATAGCAAAATTCACAACGGCTCTTACACCTGATTGTTGTTAGCCCTAATATGCTAATATCACAGTCTAGTATATACAGTCACGAAGCTTGAGTTGTGAGGGTGCTAGGAACAATAAACTGTGCCGGTACTATTTCGCACTCTTTGTAATGAGGCGATAGTAGCGATCCTAGTGGTTAGCAACTATCTATGGATGCATATTTACTACGTATTGAGCTTCGTGACTGTATATACTGGACTGTGCTAATATCTTAGTGTTCACGAAGTACAGATTGGTGACCATGTTGTATAGGATATCCTGTTTTAATGCTGTGTCAATGTAGACAATATCAACAAACGAATCTGTAAATATTACCTATACTGTTGTTATAAACACTTAGTTCTTTGTGGATGAGCCAACTTTGCACAAATTTATTTACATAACCTAGAAAAGAAACAGTCTATTCTAAGCAATAACATCATAGTATGGCTTTCTGTAATTTAAGGTAATCAGATTTACGTCTTGATGTCTTTCCAGAGACCTTTCTGAATATCGGATTGCATGAAATTGTACCATTTCCAATAACACTAGAAATTCCATGCATTCTCCGCAGTTCTTGCAAGTCATCCAATGCATGTTTCAATGTATGCTTTAGTCGAAAGAAGATTCTGTTAGGCCTACTCGTAAATTATTATTATTATTATTATTATTATTATTATTATTATTATTATTATTATTATTATTATTATTATTATAATTATTATTATTATTATTATTATTATTATGAAGCCTCGGTTAAGAGAGAAGTTTTATTTAATATTCTTATTGAATTTGGTATTCCCAAGAAACTAGTTCGATTAATTAAAATGTATCTTAGTGAAACTTACAGCAGAGTCCGTATAGGCCAGTTTCTAACTGATGCTTTTTCCAATTCACTGCGGGCTAAAGCAGGGAGATGCACTATCACCTTTACTTTTTAACTTCGCTCTAGAATATGCCATTAGGAAAGTTCAGGATAACACAGAGGGTTTGGAATTGAACGGGTTTTCGTCAGCTTCTTGTCTATCCGGATGACGTGAATATGTTAGCAGAAAATCCACAAACGATTAGTGAAAACACTGAAATTCTACTTGAAGCAAGTAAAGCGATAGGGTTGGAAGTAAATCCCGAAAAAACTAAGTATATGATTATGTCTCGTGACCAGAATATTGTACGAAATGGAACTATAAAAATTGGAGATTTATCCTTCGAAGAGGTGGAAAAATTCAAATACCGGTATCATGGAGCAACAGTAACAAATATAAATGACACTCGGGAAGAAATTAAACGCAGACTAAATATGGGAAATGCCTGTTATTATTCGGTTGAGAAACTTTTGTCATCTAGTCTTCTGTCAAAAAGTCTGAAAGTTAGAATTTATAAAACAGTTATATTACCGGTTGTTCTTTATGGTTGTGAAACTTGGACTCTCACTTTGAGAGAGGAACATAGGTTAAGGGTATTTGAGAATAAGGTGCTTAGGAAAATATTTGGGGCTAAAAGGGATGAAGTTACAGGAGAATGGAGAAAGTTACACAACAAAGAACTGCACGCATTGTATTCTTCACCTGACATAATTAGGAACATTAAATCCAGACGTTTGAGATGGGCAGGGCATGTAGCACGTATGGGCGAATCCAGAAATGCATATAGAGTGTTAGTTGGGAGACCGGAGGGAAAAAGACCTTTAGGGAGGCCGAGACGTAGATGGGAAGATAATATTAAAATGGATTTGAGGGAGGTGGGATATGATGATAGAGACTGGATTAATCTTGCTCAGGATAGGGACCAATGGCGGGCTTATGTGAGTGCGGCAATGAACCTCCGGGTTCCTTAAAAGCTAGTAAGTCAGTCATTATTATTATTATTATTATTATTATTATTATTATTATTATTATTATTATTATTATTATTATGAAGCCTTCTACAGCTTCCTATCAAACCAAACTCAGGTAAAGTGTCGCGCTCCACAGTTTTAAAACTACTGCCGTTGAGAGACGGAGACGGAGAGTGCACTTGTGACAACGTCGCGCTCACATGTTCCTGGCGCTCGTCAAATGTCAGGAGGTTTGAGCGCGACTGTATTTCAGCGAATGTAAATAATGTGATGTGCGAAAACACGCAGTGAATTGCTGCAAGTATCAGATTGACTGACACAGAAAAATATTTAACAGTGACCTTGATCTGTGTGTCAATAAGTAGCCAGAAATTATCGGCAGTGATTCGGAACCTTAAAATGCTTGATTCTCGGGACGGAGATAAGGAGTTGCAGCACGTTGGCAATTAGCGGTTCGGTCCGAATGTCCACATTGTTGCGTAATTCCGTGTGTGCTGAGTAACGATGACTGGAGGGATCAGAGCAGCGACCGACCCTGTTCGCGGGTCGCCGGAGTTCGCGATAACCGCAACATGGGGCCTCTCCGTGCTATGTTTATGTCGGCTTCATGAGGGGCAATCAAGTCTTGACCGATGTGTCGTCATCACTTGTAATTCAATCACAGTCCATCCACCACCAATGACAATTCACCTCCACGAATAAATTATAATTCACCCACCACAACAGTGTTGCCAGATTGTGGGAAATTTCCCACAGACAAGGGAAAAATAAAAGTTTTTTTGACTTGTGGGGAAAAAGGGAAAAAAAGGAAACATGTAAAGAAACGTGGGAAATTTGGACTGGAATAAAATAATGCTGGAATAGATAAATTGAGTAAAATTCCAGAATAGGTGACGACTTACTTTTAAAGCTAAAGGGTTGCACTGCTGTTCATTCAAGATCACAACACCCAGGGACGTCGCTAGGGGGGTGCGAAAAGGTGCGCAAGCACCCCATAAAAATCGAGCACTCCTTTCTGCACCCCAAAGGGTAATTTATTAACAAAATACTGGGCATAAATTATTTTGAAGAACAAAAACAAACAATTTCTTGGATGTGAAAAAACTACGTCCCTTAGTGTATCGTAATGGATGTGATGAGCAATAATAATAATAATAATAATAATAATAATATATAGTAATATTACAAAACAGATGTATAGTATGAGCGCAAGTGCATGAGAGAACATTTTGGATTTTTTATGTACCACATTTTTACAGCTCGCACCCCATTTTTAAATCTCGACCCCATCCGCACCCCCCTTGCTCTGATCTTGGCGACGTCACTGACAACACCCATGTGAGGCTTCACGGTTCAGATGTTTTGTGTTAGATTTGGTGAGTTATAATATTTTTATTTACTTAATTATAGGCCTGTTACGTGTTATTACAGGAAGGATTGCGACAGGAAGAACTTGGCTATGTGATCAAATCGCGCATGCTCGAACTTCTCATGCAGTGCCAGCTGGATTTATTTCCGCGTGCACATTCCAGATCAAATCAAGGAGTTCCCTTCATACACCGGTTATACTGGTGACAGACTACAGCCCCTAATCGCGATCAGCATTATCGCGATTAGCTCCGATCGCGATTACCGAAAATGTGGTGACACACTAGGTCACGCTTGGTCCCGTCTGCTCAACAGCTGAATTACCATAGAGGAAACAATTTTCTCTATGTACATACGTATATGTTTGTTTCTCTTCTGGACAACACCTAAAGTTCATACTTTCTTTTGACGTTTGTTCATTGTTCCCTCCCCCCCTTTTTTGTTTCTTGCAGCGTGATATGGGAATTTATTTGTTAAAATTGTTCTATGATTTACAATGTAAACTGATACAATTTATATCATTACTATTTATATTACTTTGAAAAGGGATTTTATAACCTATAAAATTTATATCATCATGCCAAAAATTTATATTATTTTGTAATAAAACACACACACACACACACACACACACACACACACACATATATATATATATATATATATATATATATATATATGTATATATATGAATAATTCGTCTGTCATTTGTTAATATATTTCTTTTTACTTTTCTCACATCTGCATTAAATTTCTCCACTACGTCTAACAGGAGCCAAATTAATTTTGTAGCCGTTCATGTTCGTTTCTATTTCATATAATACAATGGAAGGGGTAACAAAATTCAACAGCAGAAGCTATCACGACTTCCTAATTAATATAAATCAAGGTGATTCGAAACCAAAGATTACTAAAATGTTACTTTCGTCCACTGGGCCGTGCCTCAGCGCGATTATCTTGTTCTGGAAACAGGATTTAGCTCCTGATCGCGATCGGGACGGTGACACACTACAAACCCGATCGCGATTAGTGACTGTAGTCTGTTACCAGTATTTACACATCTTGTATATACAAAGGTTAGGTTTCATTATTTATAGTAGTTTAGATTTCTATTAACTAAGTTCACGCATGCGCAGATTGATCTTACAGCCAAGTTCTTCCTGTCATGAGCCACACGAGTAATTACAGTTTTTTTATATTAGTATGTGTTTATTTAGGTCGTGGGAATAATCTCATTTGTGTGGGAAATTTTATGCTTCTTTGTGGAAAAATCAAGGTGAAGTTTCTGGTATCACTACATCACAATCTAAAGTTCTAAAGTTTAGTAGGCTTCGTATTCCAGCTACCTAAAGACTGAAATTAAAGATACATTGGGTATATAGTACTCCGAACACAGGTACTAATGCAACGGATAAAGATACAAACAAACATGTCGTAGCGTCGTGTTCGTGGAGTACAGTCAACTCCCAATATAGAGGAGTAGGTCTACTGCAGTGGCGGCTAATCGACTGAGGCAAGTGAGGCCGGGCCTCAGTCACTTGGCTTAACTCAAATCAAATTTTGTGTTTTTATATAATGTATTAGTTATTTGAATGAAGCATATATCGCTGTAGAAGCATTTGAAAACCTTGTGATGTATATAGACCTGTTTTGCAGTAAAATTTGTTCCTGAGGCCAGGATCGCTCGTGCCGGGTCTGGCTTGTGATGTGTATAGACCTGTTTTGCAGTAAAATTTGTTCCTGAGGCCAGAATCGCTCGTGCCGGGTCTGGCTTCTGAATTTCCTGTATTTTCGCGGGCTTTGAGCTTGCGCTTAAAACGTCGTAGCTGAGGCACAATTCGTCTGGCCTCGTGGCCTGGTCAGGTTTCCCTCCTCCCATTCATGGGCCGGCCTCAAGGGTAGTGTGGGGTGGGAATAGCAATGGTGACTTGTATTCCTAAATAGGCCATAAATAACAAAAATTCCAGCTCTTTGGCAGGCAGGGACCCACACTATTTTCTCCCCTTATGTCTTAGTTTATGACTTAAGCTAGGGTGTTGCACTATTGTACTTCGTAGCACAGTAGTGAATCTGGGCCAATGTTATGTATTTCGAGAAAATATAAACAGAAACAAATGCGAGAAATAATGCTGGTGTGGTTAATTCATTGTTAGAGTGTCCTTTTTCGAGAAGAAATAATATTGAAAGAAAGAAAGTCTTAAATAAAGAGAAAGTCTACCGAGATAACTACGACATCGCTGACAATTTTTCTGACAGATAATCTTAAAACGCGAGTTTCTATTGTATCCTGGTATGGGCAACATAAATGGTGCAAAATAAACTCTGTTGGCCTTGTTCGTTGCTGTCAAGGGAAAAAATGAAAAGAAAAGAAAGAAAGGGGAATTTCAACACATAACATGAGTTGCTTCATCACACTGAAACAATCACTGAAACTCACAGCATAACAGCTTATTTGGTGAGTGAAATTATTATTATTTTTCATTAAAAGTAGGCTAATAATAATAGACTAATAATAATAATAATAATAATAATAATAATAATACAGTAATAATGATATTAATAATATAATAACAATGCCGTATTAATTAATATAAATAAACATTTCCTATAGGAAGCACTTAAACTAGTTGCATCTGGCCTCACCGAGGATTTCGATCACCGGCCGCTACTGGTCTACTGTTGAACAAATTCTGACCAACAACTGAAATGAGGTGTGACAATATGAAGCTATATAATAAATATAAACGCATCCTTGAGTCGTGATCGTTGCAGTGAATAATAATGTGCCTTCATAAATTACGGAACTTGAACATTATGCGTATGTCACTTAAAATGGCTTCATATCGCAAGAAACTTCTTTCAGTATCACATGACGTTATTGGTGCATGAGAATAATATTATATCTACAAGATATTTCTATTATCTGGTCGCTCATCACTGAGAACCTAATATGTTTCTATACTTTTCTAGAAATCGGTAAGAATCGAACAAATGCAATAAATTTCATTGTTACAATTAATTATACAAGATGGATGTGTTTTGTGACTAGCAAAATTTGAATCTGTGACTCTGAAATCAGCTACAAGGGTCGGTCCGTTTCCCCCCCCCCACTACTGTAATTGTGATGGGGCAAGGATTTGAATGTAAGCAAGCAGTTTCTTTGCAGCATAGTGAATTATAGACCTCTGCAAACATTAATTTCTCCCTAAAGTTAAAAAAAAAAAAAATGAAAGTTTATAAGTGCTAGGTTAGCATAAAGTAGTTCTGTGACATCGATGGCGAAATGAGTTTCAGGATGTTGCTACATACGCGCTTAATGTAAGACTTTACTGTCTTTGCATTACACAAGTGTCGCATGCGAACGAGTTTTCGAATGCGTTTCTAAGACAAAAATAAAAAACTAGCTTGCAATAGAATCAATCTATTAACATCCCAGTGTGCCAGGCTAAGTGACGGTAGCGAAACTTATCTTGTAATCCGAAAATGTTGAGTTACATTAACAGATAAAAATATTTATCCCTTGTCATGTTCAATAGATGATGATGACCATGATGATGTACTCTAATGTAAACCAATGTTGTGTGTTGTTTAGCCAACTGTCCGAAGACAGGTCTGAACCTCACAAGTGATATCAACAGGAGCTAATGGGGTACGATGGCCAGTTCCTTCCCTCTCCATTGCATACACGCCGATTAGCTACATATTACACTAATTAGACTTCAGATGTATACAAACAATATTGTTTTTCCTCTGACACATACCGTCAAGTGAGATGTAGTGTGTAATTAATAGGGAGGGGATTTTATGTGCTAAAAATTTTAAATATGTTTATTTTTTATGTGCTAAAAAGTACAAAAATATTTGCTAAAAATAAAAAAAAATATATATATATATTTTTTTTTTTAATATGACAAAAATACCTTACTTAGCTTGGAAAAAAAAAATGTTACTAGGTAGTCACCAATCACACTTGAGTGCTAGTAGTTGGCCGAGAATTGCAGTGAACAACAAAGGTCGTCTCCAAATTCTCCATCACAAATGCATGCCGATTATCTCTGAGCAACGACTTACACTGTGAAAACGATCTTTCCACATCACAGGACGTCAGACGTGCATATTTAAAGAGAGAAATGTCACAAACACAAACACCGTCAATTTCACCTACAGGCACACCCTCCAATACTTGAGCAACTTTACACATTTTTTTATATCCACTGTTTTTACCAAACACAATCTGGAATTTGTCCCTTAGTACTTGTACTTCTGAACCTGGTAGCGAGTCTAGTTTAATTTTCACGGCACGCACCTCCCACAACAGGTTTTTGGATGTTTCGAGTTTTTTTATGGAGTCACACAAAAAGCTTAGATTTGCTAATAGGAAAGCCAAATCGTTTTTTAAACAACCATCTTTCAGTATATCTTGAAGGATATCGATTGACGAAGCCCGATAACAGGGAATCACAACGAGATATATTGCCTTACTTGATGGACATGAGGGAGAGGCGAGAGATTTGTTTAAATTAAATAATGTTCATACCCGAGCTCTTATCTGTTGTGTTTCACAAACAAAGCGTGGAATGAAATCATCTTCAGCAACAATAAACACTCCTAATTATGTGTTGCAAAATCTCTCCTCCTTGTCCATGTTAATTTATTCTCTAATAATAACACTGATATGCTGCCTAGCAGTTCTCAGAACTTTAGGCGATGCTATTATATACAAAAATGGATCACGGATACACCACATAACGCTTAGAAACACAAAGCAACCAAGAATTCTTAAAAAGATAACGTGCTTCTGAGTGACATAATTGATTTAGTTTTAAAATATTTAAAAGTTCTTGTAAAAAATTATTTAATTAAAAAAACTCCAAGATTTATGTGTTTATAATACATTTCCTGAAAATATGTATTTACATAATTTTTTTGTGAAAATATGTGTTTTTATGTGAAATAAAATTAGGGTTTTAAACTTGAAACTTCATGTTCGGAATTTTTAACTTTGTTAATTGTGTTTTATCACACGCAAAAAAAAAATTAATTACACAGGAATCAGCTCCGTAGTAATTAAAGTGACCTTTATTTTCTCATACACTAGTGAGTGGAGTAAAATAATGGAACCAAATCATTAGGCGCAACAAATTTGAGCATTGAAAAGTGACTACTTTAAACATTTCAATGTCCCATTAAATAATTAGTGTGAATTTTCAATGTTTTTTATATAATTTTTCTGTCCCGAAGAGTTATTTTAGTTTTAATAATTGTTATAAGTTGAAGTCGTGATAGGAAGCTATAATTTCAGCGTCATGTTACCATAATTTCACTCAGAACACCTGGGAACCTTGGACGAGACATTTGCACATCGTCGTAGCTCAGTATGAGCAGCAAACACTACAGCTATATATTTTACTTGACTTTGAACATGTCGAAATCGAAGTATTCAGAAGTTACTTATTATTATTACTACCGAAGTATACTGGAACAAAATAATTTTGTGGAATCCCAAGTATCAAACCAGGTTATTAAAAATAATGTAAGAAAACATAACTTGGGCTTTTCGGAAATTAGGCAATAATAAAATGTGCAATTTTTAGTTTCTGTTCAATAAATGTACTACATTATTACATGCTTGGGCTTTTAAGATGCGAAAGAAAGAGTTGTGTGCGGAAAGCAACCGCGTTAAATTTATCTTTCCCAAGAAAAACTGCAAATGTAGTGGCATGATGAATCTTTCCACGGTAAAACATGGATCATAGACCTATGCGGAGACTAAGAGCCTAGATCACATATGTAACAGATAACTCATCGCTATATTAAAATCGGCAGCACTTTGAAGAGAACAACGCCACCCGTCCGCCGTAAACGAACACGAGATGGCAGTACAGTCGCTAATGCAATTCAAATGGGAATTACGACGTGACTCCTTATGTAACAACTAGATGGCAGTGTAGAAAACCTGACGAAAGTTGTTAACGTCAAAGCCTATAAGGCCGACCTATCTGTTACATATGTGATCTAGGCTAAGAGGAAGGCAGAAAATAGAAAAGATTGAACAACGCTGGGTTTGCAGTGAAATACCTGTCCTTGGATAGAAAACTATAGGCTAAATGAACATGCTTGGTAAGCTATCGGAAAAATGTTCAGCTGCAATGTAGACTTGCGTTACTATTATTATTATTATTATTATTATTATTATTATTATTATTATTATTATTATTATTATTATTATATACGTAAATAGTCAAAGATTTTCAAAAGTAGCCCATATATATTTATTTATTTACTTATTTATTTATTCCAATGAATACATAGGTATGTGTTGTTTACTGTAGGGGAATTACGTAAAAAAATTAATGTGATTTATTATTGACATCTTTCCGAAGTGAAAAACAAAAATCGACGAAGAAAATGGGAAGATGAAGTGATGAAGAATACGAATCAGCATACTTGGCGTACAAACTTAACAACTATTTCTGCTGAATAAATTAACTACAGTCCACACCTGTGGAGTAACGGTTAGCGCGTCTGACCGTGAAACTAGGTGGCCCGGGTTCGAATCCCGGTCGGGAAAAGTTACCTGGTTGAGGTTTTTTTTCCGGGGATTTCCTTCAACTCAATATGAGCAAATGCTGGGTAATATCGGTGCTGGGCCCCGGACTCATTTCACCGGCATTATCACCTTCATTTCATTAAGACGCTAAATTACCTGAGATGTCGTAAAATAACCTACTAAAAAAATTAAGTACAAGAAAAACAATTGAAACAGTCCTTGAAATCAGCTGTTTCGACATTTTGAATAAATACATCAAACTTGCGCACGAATGCCCAGTTGCCAGAAATCGAAGCAGTTGCTAATCTTTCTTGAATAAATATTACTTTTCGAAATGTTGTCCCACTTGCAAATTGTTGGCCCTATTTTTCATACTAATATTCCGAAATCTCTTGCTGATATTCGACAAAAGATCTGAAACTGTCCCGATTCAATTCGGTGTAAATCATTAAGAAAGTCGCTGCATTATGTACCGATAACGACTCTGGAATACCTAATGGATATCTCCCCCTCTGAGTGATTTATGAATTTGAAGTCAGGCGCACCAAACAATTCACAAATTCAGAGCTGGTTTGGACACGTAATCTTCCGCTTTCATATTATATTCCTATTGTCTTAAATCTGTCGCAATATTGTGGTATTTTAAGTTCAGAGAAAATATGTGATTCCGTCAACATGGAAATGCAGATAATACAATGCGTCACGCGTAGCCTATTGCGGTTATCTCTTAAGTCAACAAACGACATACAAGTGAAGTATTTCAGTTACCTTTTCCTCTGGAAAGTATTAAGTAAGGATTTCCTGAGCATTTGAGGAATTTAGTTCTGCAACACGGTTCACATTCCTGCAACTCTCGCTTTGAAACAATTCACAGTAACTTTTTTTTATGAAACTACAAAGCTAATAATGTTTATTATGAATTGATGATGCCCTGTTTCCACAAAAGGTAAGTTACACGGCGCGTGTTGTGGAATCAGGGAACTGCAGAACAATTCGCCAAGTCTCGCCTTTTGGCGAACCAGGAGTGACAACACAATGCGAGATTCTTTCGGATTTGTGACGCATTTAGTTTGTGGAAACAGTGTGGAACTTTCTGCCATTACTGAATCACTACCAGATACTTTTGATTTTGAGGAAAATGGAGAACTTTTTTCAGGATCAAAGCGTCGTAATCAAGATGAAATGACATCACGAAAGGCGAGTCTTACTGCGGTAGCAGTTAGGAAAGAATTTCTTGAATATTTACAGTTGAACAATGGAAAATTGCCATGGTAACATTATGATAATCTATACAAATAATAAAACTGTAACCCAAATTTTTCTGGTAATTTTCGCTTTTGCAAAAATAATTGGTGTTAACATCTATAATGAACTATCTTGAGACCAAACATAACAGTTTTGAATTATTGCTCTCTGCTGTCCGTCTGTCTGTATTTTTTTTTTCACTCGATATTGGCTGAAGGGATTTCTATGAAAATTGGTATGCAAATAAGTTGGGTCCCACTTAGATCTTAGGCAATATGACATTCAAAATACTTCCTTTAAAATGAGGATTGTAAGGGGGCCTGAAATGAATAAATCAAAATCTCTCTTATAATTGTTTTTTTTTTTTTCAGAAGAATGTTACATAACAGAAGTTCCTTTAAAAATGTTTCCGACAAATTTTATCCTATGCGAAATTTTTATAGAACTGATAATAAAACGAGAAATATGAGTTTTAAAATAACAATGCGTTGTCAATGCCACCTCAATCAGAATAATCTGTACTAGTAATGAAACTGTAACTTAAATTTTTCTGATATATATATATATATATATATATATATATATATATATATATATATATATATATATATATATATATATATATATATATATTAATAATTGAAGTTAGCATATTATAATGAACATGTTGAGACTAAAAATCGCATTTTTGAAAGTAATTGTTTGTATGTTTTCACTCGGTAACGGCTGAATAGATTTTTATGAAATTTGGTATGCAAAATAAGTTGAGTCCCACTAAATACAACTTTGAAAACAATTTAGTAGCAAACGACTTATAACTTATAATAAGCTAATTATTCAGATAATAACAGTGCTGTAGGCTATTTAAAAATATAATAGGTTTAAGTCAATAACAAGTGAAACGAAACGCATGGGTATGGCTAGTAAGCCACAAGACAGTATATTTAATATTAATAAAGTTATGTTTTTTTAATAAAATACAGTATATATTAATATGAGTAAATACCACTGAATTTGTTTTCCCTAGAACGTAAACTGAACGTAAAAATCTGTCTACCAGCTCATCGAAAGATCACATCGATATAAAAATATTATCTGTTCCACTCAGAGATTTCTTGGCATATGCCACTTTTCTTGCATATTTTCTGTAGACAGCGAAGATTCCATCTTTTTTCTTCTTTAATTGATGTGGAAAATTACGTTTGCTATGGGGTCCATGAATCATGCACAACATTTCTAGTAATAATGACATAATAATCAATAAAACAGGTGTTGCAGAATCCAATACACAAACTGGCAGGTATAATTCAGGAGGCCAAAACAAATAATTTTTGTTAAGCAACATGGGGTCGGCAACGCGTTATTATCCTGCTACGCGACGACTAAGTTGTCACTGCAGTGTCTGAACGTGGCAGTCACCAGTCAGCTTGTAAGCTTATGCATGAATGAACGGTTGGTTCCATCTTCCTGTCATGGCGTGTAAACGATAACATTTACCCCTACATTCTCCAGAAAATACTTTCTCCCTTCTTGATAATGTCTTGGATTGTGAGACGACGCATGTAGTATCAGCACGATGGTTTTCCAACACATTGATCCATTAACATTCGTCATTTTCTGAATACCAACTTCCCTAACCGATGGATTGGTCGTGCTGGACAGTTTGCTTGGCCACGAAGATCACCAGATCTTATCTGCTTGGACTACTTCTTGTTGGGGCCACATGAGCAATTTGGTATTCACCATGGCAATAAACGACGGCGAGGATCTGTTACAAAATCATGGCAGCGTCACAATTAGGTGTGTTGAAAAAAGTGCGACAACCAATGGTGCGTCCCTGTGAGCTTTGTTTGGAGATAAACGGAGGACAATGTGAATGACTGTTGTAATTCGTGAAACAATGAAATTTTAATGTTTTTCTTATGAGTTTTTATTTATCATAGCATAGCGGAATCAGTCACCGACCCAGTCTGACAAAAAAATGTTTTCCTTACTCATCCCAACTACCCCTTCCAGTTATTGAATTTTGAAACATTTTGTATAAACAGGTCGGAGGTAGTTAACAAATACGAACAAGTCACAAGAGCTCAAGATATTTCATGCTGTCGTGATATTTATTGTCGTTTCAATAACAGCAATAATCTTTTAATCTACTATAGAACATCTGGACATCCTACTAGCACGTCAGTAGCTAGACAACATGGGACACTTGTGATATTGTACGATCAGTCTGATAGAAGCTTGTTCGACTTTGATTGATATACCCATCTAAAGAACATTACATTAGATTTCCTATAATTGTGTTCCAATAATGTAATTCACTTACTGGATTGGATCCTTTGACCCTTGTCGTCCTGACTCTTGCGATTCCGCCAGTTCTTTCGTCTGTTGTCTCTCCACTTGGAATTTCTCCCTCTCCCCTATATACTGTATCTTCACATCAAATCTTCGCGCACCTCGATAAACTCCACTTCGTTTTTCCGACTTATGTTTTCAACATAAAAAACATTTAATTAACGACTATGAAAACATGTTTAAAGAATTTAAGTCGTATGTGGACGATTTCTCTTTGTTCAGTAAGAAAATAGTAATATCCAAATGGAAGTTCTCTTATTGAAATTCAGTGTAACTCTGACCCTATTGAAAAGAAATATAATGAAGCTCGGACCCCTCAATTTTATTATTTGCTGAGCCAGTGTTGTGAAATATACCAGTTTCCAACAAGGATACTAGCAATGTTTGCGAACTGTAATATTTTCACTTACGAAGGCAAACAAAACTGCAACATTAAGAAGCTTATTTTTATGTGGGATTGTTAGATTTTCTGACAGTTACCTTTCAATTTTATAAGAACAACATCTAATTTACTTCTCATTTTGAAGTGCGACCCTATGCAAAGGTTGAACTTGACATATAAATGTAAAATGTTTCATTTTCCGTAGAATTTAATTTATTCTTGCTTTCTCATTGTAATGAAATATAAAGAAAGAATAGTGTGATACTTCAATGAAATGCTCGAATCAAAAGTACACGCTTTGAATATCCCCGATACAAAGAGTAATTTACTTTCATGTCGTATACACATATTTTCCCTAAACTATATAACGCATATTGTTCACATTTTAAGTCGATTTATCTGGTGATTATGATCACAGTCTAGTATATACAGTCACGAAGCTTGAGTTGTGAGGGTGCTAGGAACAATAAACTGTGCTCGTACTATTTCGCATTGTCTGTAATGAGGCGATATTAGCGATCCTAGTGGTTAGCAACTATCTATGGATGCATATTTACTACGTATTGAGCTTTGTGACTGTATATACTAGACTGTGATTATGATGTTGAAATAATATAATAAATATATTATCTACTACCTAAAAAAACAATATACTTAAGCTTATCTATCTAAAAAAAATCGACAGAAGATATCGACTTATTCTAGGAAAAGTCAATCGATTGAGTATTGTTTTTACCGTTGTTTTTACATACACGAAAGACAAAGTGACAAATTAAACAAAACAATATAATCACAATATATAAACAATTAAATATTAATATTGTAATAGCGTTTGTCAGAGGAATGTACGGAATTACGCCTCCAACGAAAATATCTTCAGTCAACAATTCTAAGGTTTACAGGTATTTATAGGAATTGACTTTCATTATTGAAGTTATCCTAGTCATTACAAAAATAGGTTAGAAAGAGATTTCATTTTTCAAGAATCTTATGAATTATTCCTCGAACTGAAAATTTCTCCAAATATAAACTTCAGGTCTGAAAGATGTATTCTGAATAGTTTCTCGTCATAAATATTTAAAAAATTTACATAGGATCACGCGGGATGTTTTGTAACGATTAGTCCTTTTTATGTAGGCTATCGCTCATTGTCAACTATAACATTTTTAAGTTGGAATTTATTATAGCTACTGTAGTCGAGTGATAACAATTATAATATTCTGCTTTCAAAATATTGCTGGTTAAAACAATATATTATTTCTCTCGTATCTACGTATCCATCCACATCTACATCCATGAATTAAAAAAAAAAGTCTTCTATGTGGGAGAAGATGAGATACTTTATACTGGTGGTTCATTGTGAATATTTTGTAAAAAAAAAATACACGAAGAAAAACTAAATTCATTGATGGGTTAGCATTTAAAACGGTGTTCACAAATCTCTTTTAAATGCTGTCAAAGACAATCATAATACGTTGTCTAGATCGTGTGATTGTGTCGCCATCTAACGCTACATTTCTTAACTACTTCCCCGATCGAGTGATAGTATCGATTGAATATCATCATACTGTATCAATGCTTCCAATATGGCTGACTGGAGACGGAGTTCTCAGTTGAGCATGCACACACAAAAAAGGTATATTTGATGTAATTTGAAAACGTTTCCTGTTGTGATAATTCCTATGTTAAACTAAATTGCGTTGTGAATGACTTTCTATTTTATTATGAGTTGTATGTGGTTCCTTAACTTGCCACTTTTACTAGCGCTAATCAATACCAAGCCTGCAATATGTGTTTATATACAAAGAGCACTTGTTGGGGAGGATTTGTTATTGGTTTTCAAAACAAACTACCATTACTTATATTAACGCTTTTGGGAACACATACAACAATTAAAATATTATAATAAAATCTATTATGATTAGTTTATATTTGCTGAATAGTAAAACGAAAACTGTAATAAAGAAATTCAAATGTCTGTACAGTTTTTGCTTTGTGGAGAATAAAGTATATAAATTGGAGCAAAACTGCGGCAGATTCTTTCGGTTAATTATTTCAACGTTGTTCTAATTTTCAATTTGTAAACATGTTAAATCATAACGCTTATTAATGCAAATAATGTTTGTTCAATTTTTAGTTCCACTGACGATACTAGAGCTCGGGTTGGTGAGTCACGTGACAGACCAGAGGTGATAAATACCACTGCAGAGGCTTGTTCAGACCTCTTTTCCACAGTAGCATCCGACGCAGTAACAGAGTTAGGACATAGGTTCAGAATGCCCGAGACTTCATCACCGTATATAAACGGATTTCAACAGAACGGACACATGGAACCGGAACTACTAGAAGATACATTTCTGTTTACATCAGAATCAGTAGGTGAAGGTCATCCGGGTAAGTTCATAATTATTTTACTATTCAATTTATGTACTGTAAATGGTATATAAGCGTGGAGTGGCGCGCAACCATGTGCGCAACATGTTAGTTTCTAATATCAAATGGCCTTCTGCCAATGAAGTGACTTAAAATGTGATACTAATGGTTTCGACGAAAATTAGTGTGTATTGATTGTGATCATATAACAATGTTCACGTTATAAGTCGATACAAATATTTCTTGTATGCCGCCATTTTCATGTCTGGCAACACGAGGCGGGATGATGTAATAACGGTCTTAATTTGTAAACAAAGGTTTTCATTCAGTAAAGTGTGATGTTATTATCGTGTTATCTTGAGACAAACTAATTTTTATGACAGCGGGAAGTTCAAACAGCAATCACATGTTTGGTGTAAATGACCTCGTATACGTCAGGTTTTGTGCTGTGACCTAGTGTTGTGAAAACATTGATGAAAATGATTTTAATTATGTGCAATTTTGTTTTCAGATAAAATGTGTGATCAAATTAGTGATGCCATTCTTGATGCGCACCTCAGACAAGATCCCGATGCGAAAGTTGCTTGTGGTAAGTGTTACTGTATTACCTCGTGTGTTCATTCGGTTGTGAGACATGCCAGTTCCTAGAAATTGTATGTCGTGAACTTGATTGTTAGGCTTGTGAAACTTTTTAACGTACTGCGCAATTTTATACATAATTTTTATTTAGTAAAATAATGTAGCTTAGAATAGATATAGCTAATTTTTCAGTGTTATCGTGTCACTTTCTACTTAATCATTACTGACTAGCACACATTTATCTCTAGTCTAAACTGTTTTATAGTTTTTTATTTTATCTAACCTACAGATATTGTGACTTTACAACACACATTGTGCATGTTATAATTCTTCTACAAAGTAGATACGGTATATAATGAACGTGTGCAGTGACACACAACATGAAGTTCTTAGGCCTAATATACAATTAGTAGTGAGACAGCTGCCTTAATTGTATTGAGTATCCTGCATTTGAAAGCAAGTACGGAAATGACACTTGCATGACAGAAATATGCGTGCTGTTAAGTATTCCTACGCGGCTGACTTTATATTTAGTATAAATAAGCTTGTTTTAAATTAATTTTTAGTTAACATATCAATTTGTTTTTGAATGTGTTGAAAGCACTACCATTAATATTAGGGAGATAATGTAATTTTTGTTACGTACCTAACCTCAATATTGTGGGCTCAGCATTATGCTAGATAGGCCTATGTAGTACATACTGTATTTTAGCATGTACGTTGTGATATTTACATTATAGTAGTAACTTCCTGAAATAGGCTATATGTAATCTTAACAAAAGTATTTCAAAATTAGTGTTGTGCTGTTAACGCGAAGTCAATCGCCCCGACCCTGTGTATAAAGTTGAGTTTAATTTTTTTTCTCAATTTCAAACCTTAACCTCAACGAGTGCTAGACTTGCATATCCGTTTATATAGAGACCATACTCGACTTCATGTGTCCAGTAGTTCGTATTAAGTCTACTGCTATTTATAGAGATAGTATGACATCAGCTGAGTAAGTTGCCTACCGATTGCACATGAGATAGTATGACGTCAGCTTAGTTGCCTACCGATTGCACATGAGATATTATGACGTCAGCTGAGTTTGTTGCCTACTGACTGCACATGTACGTCATGAGAGCCCAATCGCTTATCGTTAGTCGTCTTTTGCAACCTATAAAACAACGCAATGGTTCTCTATAATGAACATATAATTGACAATTTAGGTAGTATGGTTTATGACATTGAGTTATTCACATATATTTGGCATTTCTTTACAATTTCGCTACCGAAGGAAGACTGATCTATCCATACACACCTACCGACCAAAATGAGTATACCCAAGGCCTCCATAAGTCTCGACTAATCACATCTAAGATGTCACGGATTCTACTTGGTCATACGAAAGTTGCATGCAAGGCATGCCACCACTTTCACGGCGACTTTCCACCCTTATTCGGTGCGAAATTTGCGTCACCGCTCAGTTTTTTCGTTTACGGTAATGTATGCATGACACGACTAGGAGCCAAGTACGCAAGTACATTCGTACCTTAGCATGATAACAGAGTGATACAGAAATACATACCAAATTCTTTTCTTCTCCTGCGTTTCACGGTTTTCATTGAACTTAGAATTCTACTTAAGAGAACCTTTCAGAATAATCAGGTCGAAGTTTATACTCTTCTATCATTGCAAAGGCTCGTGATCCCTTGCCAGAGGTATTGCAGTAATTTGATGGTGTAATGGCTGATAAGACTTACGAGAGACAACTGCAAACTGCTCTGTTAAATCATATTTGCCAGCCCAGCGGCTGAGCTAATTCAATTTAGCAAGAGAAAGAAAACATTACAACGCTGTGTAACAAGCGCACAGTCATCTTGCCGCAATGTTTTTATTTACGTAGGAGACCGCATTAAATGGCTCTGAATTTTAAATACGACGTTGTCACAACTCATCTATAATATTACTGTCCGATATGCAGTAAGTTATTGTTGACGTAATGCCTGATAAAACGCTTGCGACAGACTATACTACTCTGTTAAAAAAAAAAAACGTGACAACGTTGCGTACTGCTACGAACTGATGAGTTGGCCTGAGTCAGGAATACTATTTTTTTTTTGTCAGTGACCTGTAAGTTGATGTGAGTGGGCAGAGAGGAACGATAACCTTTTCAGCAAGGCTTTTACGTATAGTTCGGTCAAGAACTAGGGTAGGTACTATCCCAGAAAGCCAATACACACATTTTCAGGCAATTTTGCCGCGCCTATAATTTCTAAACTAAAAGATCTGCTGATGATATGGCGTTGTTAGCAGAAGAGGGGACGATTCTAAGGGTTATACTACTGGAGCTAAGTGACATCTGTGAGCAGTATGGGATGAAGATAAATGCAAACAAGACGACAGTTGTCATAAGAAAAATAGAGAAGGTAAACTTGCTAATTCTAAATGAGGCAGTAGAGCAAGTGAACAGCTTCAGATACTTGGGATGTACTGTGAACAGTATCATGAACTGCTGCCAGGAAGGCAAAAGGAGTATACCAATGGCAAAGGAAGCTTTTAATAGAACAAGGAACATCATCTGCGGACCTCTGGAAAAAGAAGTAAGGAAGAGACTAGTGAAGTGCTTCCTGTGGAGTGTAATGGAACAATCATGGACATTACGACGAAATGAAGAGAAACGAATATGGATATGGATATGGAGGAGAATGGAGTGTGTGAAGTGGACAGACAGAATAAGAAATGAAGTTGTGTTGGAAAGAGTGGATGAAGAAAGAATGATGCTGAAACTGATCGGGAAGAGAAAAAGGAATTGGTTGGGTCACTGGCTGAGAAGAAACTGCCTACTGAAGGATACACTGGAAGGAAAGGTGAATGGGAGAAGAGTTCGGAGCAGGAGAAGATATCAGATGATAGACGACATTAAGATATATATGGATCACATGTGGAGACTAAGAGGAAGGCAGAAAATAGGAAAGATTGGAAAAAGCTGAATTTGTAGTGAAAGACCTGCCCATGGGCAGAACACGTATGTACTGTATGATATATTCCAATGAACTAAACGGGGATCTACGGACGAAGGATGAATGTATCCAACATGGCCTTGATTTGAAGCAGGTGACATCATCTAGCGATATGCAAGAGGAAGAAAGGTGAGGCAGTGTAACCAGAGATTGCGAAGCGATAGAACGTTCGCATTGGTGTCAAAAGATTGGAACGAACCAGGCTGCAATCTCAATTGAGCAACAATCAGCAGTCAACAGGTTCGATTGAAAAAATTCGCAAGTGAAATTGAGTGAAGCGAGAAAATTCACAATGTCGAGGCATATGCACCAGTCATATAAGCAACTGGTAGCAAACTATAGAACACGATAGTCACTATAGCAACCGACATGTTTACTATCAATTCATACAAGATGGCTGTTGAGAAGAGTCCCATAACAGCAAAGGTAACACTGGATTTTCAGGGTACGGGATCTGGAAAGAAAAGAGATAGATTGTCACTGCTAAGTTTATCTTAACATGAATTCTATCACAGACTTATTCACGCTCTCTCTCCAATATAGCCTACCCCGATTTTTTTTCAGGAGCCACTACATTTTACCCACACATGCAATGAGAAAACCATTCGACCTAAGATACATTTGGTACAATATACTGTATTTTCTACTGCCGAGTTAGCCTTTCGGCTAGAATGTTTAGAGACGAGTTGGCAGAGCTTGTTATCTTCACCTTTCCTAATTGTCTGCGTCTGTAGACCAAATATAAACATTCTCTTCTACCCTCTTATCATGCTTCGTTTGTATCGATACTTAACTGTAATTGGTTACAAGCGCTCTAAGACAGCATATCACAAAGTTACAATATTATCACTATAGTGGCAATCGGTTATTTCAGTGAAAAGGTTGGATTGATATATGCAGCGTAAATTAAGCAAAGATAGCCTGGTACAAGCAGTGTTAAAAAAAAATCCTACAGGTATTTATTTACATGGAAGACTCTCCTTATCTCAACCGAATCTGAAATACAGACACATCATAGCAACAAGGACAATACATAGTGAAACATCTTTTAGACTACTAGTAGACACATATGTAACCATATCATACGTGTTATGGCCTATAAGTTTACTAATCTGCTTTTACTGTAGTGTCAATGTTATGAGTGTTATGACGCATCTGATATGGTCTCGCTAAAAGTGGAAAGATTATGCAGGTTTTACCAGAACGAAGAATTTTGATTAAACTTATCTTATAGCTTGATTGGCAGCTACATTTCTGTATGGCACTTTCGTTGTCCACTATTTACCCAGTTTAAATTTTCGACAGCCTATTTGGGTGTGACATTAAATGTACCCTTGATAGCAGCGTTTGAATTGATTGACAAAAATGAGGAGAAGGAGACTGGAGAAATTTCTTATTTGACATACTAATATCCTTTTTGTTTAACATTTATATTAAAATATATACGTTTTTTATAGTTTATTATAAGTAGGGTTCGGATAAAGGAGCTGTATCAGGATAGGTATCCTTGGTCCCTGCGTTTTGTTTACAAACGTTAACTGTTTGGAAGAGTGCTCCCCACCCGCTGACTAAACATCAGTGAAGGGACAATACAGCCCTAGTTAATGTTTGTAAACAAAACGCACGGACCAAGGATGCCTATCCTGATACAGCTACTTTATCCGAACCGTAGTTACAAGATTATATATTATTCTTGTTAACGTCTATTTTCGTTGACTTCATTGTCAAACTCCTGGCATTAGAAAACAACAACATATCTGGTACCATGATAACTCTTTCTAATGTACCTTAAAACTTAATAGGTACTAGATAATTCACAAATCAATTACAAAATCGTATTAGGAACATAATAAGCATAATTATAATAATAATAATTGTGGTATGGTTCTAAAAACAAAGACAGTCTAAAATGTTTTAATATATTATTTTTATATTTTTTTAAATGTTGAAATCCAGGTTATATTTACAAACGACTTTCGGAATAAGTTCACCATGGCAAATTCACACTAGAGGAGAAAATAAAAATAAGTTTTCAGAAATACAATTTCAGGGATATATATTGCTTTTTTAAATGTTGAAATCCAGGTTATATTTACAAACGACATTCAGAATAAGTTCACCATGGCAAATTCACACTAGAGGAGAAAATAAAAATAAGTTTTCAGAAATGCAATTTCAGGGATATATATTGCTATTCAGGCCAGAGAGGTACTAATAATATTAAAAAATATAGGCTATATATTTAGAGAAGAGCATTTCCTTTTCCCAGGTTGGCAGTGAATACAGGAATGCAGAAGTTGGAGAAAAATTCCGGAAGGGGAGAAATTTTTGCGCTTCTTCCCCTTCAATCCCAAAATTGGTTTGCTTGTAATCAAACGTGACTGGTCTTGAATTCTTTTTGCGTGTATTTAGATTTATATTGTTTCGGAAATTTAAAAAGGAATAGATTTTTATACAAAATCTTCATTTCGTGCTAGGTATTGAAATTATTTTATTAATAATTTTACGGACTTAAATGTGGTGTATCGTATAACATGATTACTATGTTATGTTTTGAAGAATGTAACATTCAGGGTCAGGGACAACATTTTTTAGTCAGGTTAACAAGAAACTACTCTTGGAAAATTGACATTAGTTATGCTGCAGTGTAGCAGAAAATGATTCAGTTTTGGATGTAGCCTTTTCATTTGTTTATTATGCAATTTTTATATTGTTCCCTATTTCAAAGCTGGTACCAACAAACTATTTTGAGTGACATTAGAATTATAAGATAAGAGTTGTGTAGAACATTACGTTGCATTAAGAGTATTGATTATTCAGTCTGTGTTGAATGAGAAGCTTCCGCATATTATGCACGAAACTGCCATGAAACACAGACCTTGGTGGCAGAGGGACTGTTTTACAGTAAAGAACAAGTGACTTCGATCTGGAGTTGCGCTCGGGTGTGGGTTCGATTCCTGCTTGGACTGATTATCTGGTTGAGTTTTTTTTCCGAGGTTTCCCTCAACTTAAGGCGAATGTCAGGTAATCTATGACGAATCCTCGACTTTATCTAGTCAAATACCATCTCGTTATCACCAATCCCATCGACGCTAAATAACATACAGCATCGTTAAATAACAAAGTAAAAAAAAAATTACTTCCTAATTGCATCTTGCTGTTCGTCATAGACATGACTCATGTTTGTGACGTTGCATATAAGCAGTACATAACCATGCACACTTCTTGGAAGTAACCGACTTGCGATATACTAGACAGTATCATGTTGAGTCATACTGGTTTGGGCCAATAAAACTATTCCTTGACATTATATTATATTATATTAGTGACAATAAATGTGAAATTGCATGTCTGGAAATGCAGCTGGACTAAGGTAACAACACCTGCAAGCTAGTTTCATGTATTAGTTGTTTTGTAAGGAATATGAAATTATATTGCTCCTTAAACATTGTTGTGACATACGGGTACATGAAATGCATGTACGCATGTATTTATTTACACTGCAAGTGGGCAAGCACCCAGTGGCAGTGGTATATACAATATTAACAATACACAGTAAACAAATGCATTCAAGTTTTTATACTTGTTAGTAGTGGAAAGGTTAGTCTACACATTGACAAGTGCAGGACATTTTATTAGGATATGCTAAGCCTACCTGAAGTATCTACACATTCTGCACATTATTCCTACGCCATATACCTTGAAGTACTTAATTTACAGTTACGTCGATAATAATAATGATGATGATGATGATGGACGGGATTGCCGGAGTTTTATCTCTAAAAGGAGTCATAATTTTGCAGTTTTTTTTAATTTCTAAAACATTGAACATTTTTAGATATTTATATTTTGTTCTTTGTTCTCCTTCAGTTGGATTGTACCGTATGTCTCTAAGGGCCATATTCATAGATATCCTTAGCGCATGCTTGTGGATGATCTGATGGTATTCATAAACCAGTGTTAGCGATATGATATGAATCCTGTACAAGTAATCAGTCTATAGCCGGGGCTAGTTTAGCATGCTCGTAGCACGGGCTAGAGAAATGTCTATGCATAGCACCCTAAATGTCTTTATTTTATTAGCCCAGAGGAGAAAGCGGTTGGCCATCTCAAAAGTTAGTCAACAGTCTTATTTGTTCAAAATTTTCCCGTATATGGCAACTATGTTAAGCTATCTGTAGTTTAAACAAAGAATTAGTATCTCTGACACAGCTTCGTTTCTAGTGAATTTCAGAAGGATTGGAATTTATGATATGAGGGAAACATTACTCTGACAGATTTGTAAGAAAATAATTTTGGGGATTCACCTTGTAAAGTAAACAAAAACTAAAATTTATTGCTCATGTCTGTAGCAAGACTTAGCCATAAAGTGATTGAAAATAGAGGCATTATAAAGCACAATCTCTGCTTTAATCAGAATCTCAATTTGCATACATCTATATATTTTCAAGAATTATTATTATTATTTTATGATGCTAGATTACCCCATCCTTTGTGTCAATTTATTAGGAACAGTGTGTCGGCCTTGAATAGTGGTGTATAGGAAAATTCTCTTCGATCCCCCCCTCCCCCAAGTCATCCTTGGGCCTCCTTATGACTTAACAAGTAGATAGACCAAAGTCTTATGTTATGCATGTAATAGCAGTTTGATGATATAAGAAAATTGGAAATTTAAAATTAATAACAACTTGAAGTAAAGTTAAAAGTTATCCCTATTACAAGTCATGAAAACGACAGAGTAGTGGATGATTGTGGCTCTCACTTTCACATACAATCGGTACTAGTATCAGCAAAGATGTCAGCAGTTTTGTTACAAGCGTTAATTTGCTATAGGACCATAATGCAGTTGGAAGAATTAGGTCAGTTGAAAAAGTCCACTGAGAATTGAATGTTTTATTAGAGAGTGTCCTACTGAAAATTTAGGACTTCGTTTAATAACGACGTCTCCCCCCCCCCTCCGCTTTGCTGGGGTCATCATGACGCCATTAATTGGGAACACTATTCTGGAATAAAAACTTTTTGCAAGAATGATTTTTAATTTTTTTCTTCTAATGGCGGGCACTTAACTGTTCGTCATTGACCCACATGAAGCCAGTTGTATACACCAATTCACTGATAGTCGTTTCCCAAGGTGTGCAATAGGAGATTGGTCTGCAATACACCGTGATGAGAGATGATGGAGATTTATCGGAATGCCACAAGGGAACAGATGCTCCTGGCAGAAATCCCTGTGTTACCTGGACCACAGACTTTCTTATCAAAAGTTATAAATTGAGGGCACACCAGGGATCGAATCCGGGTCCACAGGGTTATGAGTCTAGCACTCAAGCCACCGATTCACATGGCGACATTTCTTATTGTAGGGCCTATTTTGAATTGTTTACACAAATTCCAATTTGTATTGATAGGAATGTTGGGTTAACACTTAAACAACTATGCATAGATAATATTGATTTCTTGTTTTGCAACAATTGCAATGTGATGTCGAAACAATTTATAGCATTTAAAGGAGTATATAATCGGATTGAAAAAATTAAACGTCCTGACAAAAGTTGCATCCTGGTTGAATCGAGGGCCATTGATCTTTCACTTCAGTGTGGAGATAGGCTATAATGTGCATAATTATGTTAACTAAGCCTATATAGAAGAAAGGGGTTGCATTAAACAAGGATCGCATCTGCTTTCATATTCGCGAAATTAATCGAAATATTGCTCGACATACATTGAAATTCTAATGAGAGCTAATTTCCACATTTTCTCTCTTTGTCAACTATGATAGTTTCAATAAATGCTCAATTTTTCACAAAGTTAAAAACCGGCCTTTTGTGTGTGGATATTTTGATGATTATGCAATAAATTTCGCATTCCTCATCCAAACTAAATTTTTCAATACGTACGAATTTAATGTGCAGATTACATCAAGAACATGCATATAACATTCACTAATATGGTATTTACAGAAGATTTCTTCTCTAATTTCTTTACATAATCTAGTGCAGGATGTGTGTTAGTTATGTTAATGTGATGAGGACGTGAATGTGCACGATTGTTTAAGATGCGGTATATTTTGTGTAAGGGTTATGTTAAAGGTAGAGATTATGTAAAGACTGTATCATAATTCATTGTTTCAGAGACTGTTACAAAGACTGGAATGATTCTTCTATGTGGAGAAATAACCTCAAAGGCTAATGTTGATTACCAAAAAGTTGTACGTGAGACTGTGAAACATATTGGCTATGACGATTCTTCAAAAGGTAAGATCCATTTTCAGCAAAGATTTGCTACCTATTCATTTTATTCTTGTTCAGTAAGACACTATTTCCACATCCTAGGGTAGCTATATTATTTTTTTTAAATTTGTATTACATCCTCAACTCTAGTAGTATAATGTGCGTATGCTAGGAGAATTCGCGTGTTTCCAACTACTACAGAAGCTCTACTTTATATGCAATTTAAAGTTAACATAATGAGAAAGGTGCGCCTTGAGCAGAATGGCCAGAGCATTGGCTTTTCATGCTGGTGACCCAAGTTCCAATCCTGGCGGGGGTCCACTGGAATTTGTGGTGAACAAAGCTCGTGCTTTGTAGGTTTTCTCGGGCACTCCCATTTCACATTTTTATTGATTTGCCGAGTGGATATTTTGCCTATTTGAATATGACTCCTTTCTTTTAGTATTTTATTTTAAGTCCATTCTCCTGTAATACCACCATGAATATAATTGTAGATGAAATTTTTTTATGATCTGGTTAGGAGGCTCAACTTCTAGCATAAAATTAAGTTTACATTTCACATACTTAGCAACAGTTTCTATGCTTGGGTAATATCTTTCAAGGATACTGATAGTTTAAATTAAAAATCCGAAGAGGGAGAAAGGGTGTTGTTTAGTGTCTTTAACATGTCTTACACAGTTTTATTTTTAAGCTTTGCAACAAACTTGTAATCTAAGCTTGCTCAGATTGCTAAACATGAGGCATAGCTTTCGATAGAAAAGCAGACAATGTTGATTTGTATTAATACATAAACACTACCTTTCCATTTCATAACGGTTAACTGTTCGTGTTGTGTGCCATCATGTAGGCTAACTGGCAGGAAATAGTGCCTAATATGCAGTGGCGTACGCACAGAATTTTGTCAAAGACGGTGTCATTATTAAAATTATACAAAGATGACGTATGATGACGCAGAATATCTGCATGGAAATATCATATGTACTTCGGTACATTATAGTAATTATTAAAATTGTTTACAATTTACATTGTCAGTATTTTAAATCTTGTATATTATAATCATCATCGGAGGATGTGAAATTAGTTCTGGGAATAATGTTCACAACAACATCGTCATGCTGCAGTTGCGAAGAAATATTTACCAATGTGAAATTTTCACTAACCTCTCGAGAATCATTATGCGACCTTTTGCTAAAAGAATTGTAAAATTGAGCTTTACAATCGCTTTGACATAAAGAACCCAGAATGATAATGTGAACTTTATATTAAAAATATAAACAAATCAACGTTTCACAATAAAGTCAGAACTCAAAATAATGAACAGGTGAATTAGTGAATACTGTCCTTAAAATTAGTTTAAATTGACAATGAACAATATTTAACATCTTCACTGCAGAACTGTCAAAACAAACTTTTCAGTGTTTCACAACAAGTTAAATTTTCATATTGTGTCAGCTTAATAATTTTTATTGCAAGATCGGTACCAGGTGGTAGGTTTCAAATAGAGAGAGCATTGTTATAATTCGAATGTGCCAAAGCACATGGATTATGTTGAAAGAGGGGTAGGAGGACTATGTCTTGTGTGGGTGTAGATTTTGTTACTCTGACATTGAAAAATTAGAGAAGGAAAAACTATTATGGATAAAAAAAAATACTCTGATCTAAATATGTCATTTATTTTATTTATTTATTTTTCTTTTTTCAAAATGTTCTAAGGGGGTCCCCCACATCTCCCTTGCGTACGCTCCTGCTAACATTTGTATTATATCTTTTCATTATTACACTCAGCTGATAGCAGTATACCCAGAAATCTTAAGAAGTATGATGTAGACTTACTATCGAAAGATGTGTCGAATGTTTCAGAAATGGTGGTTACTATGTAAAGATACACTGCATGTTTTCTCAAGTGGAGCAAATGTGTCCACCACTGTACCACTAGTTGAAGGTATTGCAAAGCATAAAAAGTGACATTGAACTGTTGTAGTTACTTGAAAAATAATCTTGTTATAAAAGAAACAGGACTTCAGAAATCTCTCAAGATGGCTCATGCTAGAAAGTTTGATTTTAATGCAATTTTATCAGTAATTAGTCAGTTTTAGGTGAAGAAATCTTAATTCATTTTTCAGTACTAGTAACTTATTCTAACAATGTTACAAGTAAGTTCCCAATGGCTTTTATTTTCTCCATCTAAATTTTCTGTCACAGTTGGCTTCTTTGCCATATAACATCCAATGGTGTCCTTCTGCATTTGAATGTACAGGGCTCTCCATATATAAACACTTTCCTCACACTGTAAGCACATACTATTATTCGCCTCGCACAGTTACTGAAAAATTGGTAGCAGATTTTATGGTAGTTATTTACAGTAGTGACTTTTAGTTGTAAAATCTGTTAGGGGGGAAAATGATTATAAACAATTTAGAAATAAATACAAGTGCACCTTATCTGTATTGCAAGATACATTTTAATTGAACTTCTGTTTTAATACACTCGAATTTGAAATAGACGGTTAATTGCAGAATGTTCGAAATTGCTTTTAGATATCTTCTTACACTTTTTGCATAACTCGCAAAACTACAAACTACAAAACTCATTGCAATATGCTACACACCATTTTCAAACATGATTACAAAAGATAAAATAGCTTCCACTACACTATACACGAATGAGTAATCCCTTCATTGTTACAAACAATTATAAAAGCATAATACATTACGCACGAATGAGTAATCCCATCAGTAGCTCATGATAGACTGAGGTTAACTGCATGCATGCAACATTGTACAAACACCCTTGGACTTTGGCGTGTACAACAGGTGCACTGTAAAAGGCAATGTTTCTGCACATCCCGTGACATCATGTATGGAGGACTCTGTACATAGTAAGTCTGGTGTGAGTTAAGATTATTAGTACATCATTGGTAGTAATGAGTACCCCATCATCGGAATGGTAGATACCAGAAAGGTTTTATCTGGAGAAATAGAAAATCCAGATGTTGAATTTCAAAATACCTACTGTAGATAAGCGTCAGATTTAATACAGACGAGAATTAGTAACACATTGTTGTAGCTACACCATTTTGGTGTAATAGTTTAGAAAAATATTACAATCTAAAGAGTAATTACATACATTTATCAAAATAATAAGTATGTATTGAAGGTAGCTAAAGTTTCCTGTGACCCTTAGCTGCATAATGAATTAATATTAGAGGTTTTAAGTGAAGTACATAGTATGTAAAACATTTTGGAATTTTTCCGAAAGTGATATTCGATAGATATTATGCCATGGCCGAAAATTTCAAATGCATTTTATTGTATATGCAAGTGTAGATATTAATTTTGATAATGCTTGAAGTGCTTGTTTCTTTTCTTTTTTTCCCCTACCTCTTTAAATGTCACGTTTATTCACAAAATAACATTTTGTCCTTTGGCAATTGTCTGCTAAAAGGAAAAATTACTCCAGTACTGTACTTTGTTCCATAATGTATATCAGGAGACGTAAACATTGCCGGTAGAGGAGAGAAGTATAAATTGCTATTCACCCAGTGGCAGAGGTCTCATTCCATCTTGTCTTGAAGTTGTGCGTGGTTAGAATGCTTCAGACCACCCAACTTCAAGATAAGTGTGGAATCAGACGTCTGCCTTTGGTTCAATAGTAATTATCCTTCTCTCTGCCAGCAGACGTTATGGAACGAAGTATAGATGTTGTGTGGTATTATAAGTATTATAGTAGCCTACATTGTAGTAAGTTTATTTAGTTTTTATACATATTTTAAAATTTGTTTTTGTGTATATATATATATTATCCAAGCTGTAGTTCAAACGGGAAATTTCGTTACACCAATTACAGTAAATCGAATTTCAGTTAAGATACAGTACTCTTTTCTTCTTCCCCTAATTATGATATTGTTCTGAAGATAAGAGTGTCAGCGTCATACATTTGAAACAGCTAAGACTTGATTTAAATCATTGCAGCCCAGCTAGCTAAATGAAGTATCATGAAGTTGGGTCATGAATTTGTCTTGGTAGCTTGGTCGCTTGACCCAGGTTAAGGCTAGCTTTGTGTTGCCACCTTTAGGCTTCGATTACCACACTTGCAATCTGCTGTTGGCCATGGATGAGCAGTCTCCCAACATCGCCAGCGGTGTTCACAAAAACAAAGAAGAGAAGGATATTGGTGCGGGGGACCAGGTACTGCAGTCTTCTTGTAATGGGTCTGGGAGGTATTCCGAAATTTGCAGGTTGTCTGAATTGTTGAATAAATGTTGATATGCAAGAAATGGGGTTGAGACTTAACATGCTTCTAACTGCAGGGAATGTGGCTTCACTGAATTGTTCAAATTCTGTTCACACTTTGCCAAAGTGTTGTAAAACAACTTCAATTGTGAAATTTTGATCTGACATTGCTTGGAGAAGTCGAAAGTAAACATTCTATGTGCTTGTTGGATTGTTATGGTTAAATGGAAGTCAGAAGAACTGTTAGTAAATGAATTATGTATAAATGTGGTGCATGGGAGTGTTAAATTCTATTGTCCTTGATGCTTGTATGGTAAGATTGGTCTGCATGGTGGGGAAATTGCAGGTTGTGTTCTTCGGTTTTATATAAAAAAAACGCCAAGTATATAGGAATATCAGATTTTAGTTCTTAACAGCTGTCATCATCTGCACACTACGAAGAAGATGCTTTAAACTGATGGGCAGGTAGTTTCGAACTATTTATATTCTTTAATTTGTTTAATGTGTTACAGTTATGTACATTCCTAAATCAATATTTGTTGAATTGATTTTCAGATGAATGGACTCCGTACAGTTTGTCATTTCTTTCAGGATGTATGAAGGAGTAAATGTTTGTGCTACAAAAATTATGAAGTAATTTGTTGTTACCTTACTATTTAGTCAGCTCATTTGCCAAAGGATGTTTTCTGACGTAATTTGTATGATAAAAGATAATTTTATTAATGTGATGTGAAACAGTGGTTTGGCTGAGTGTGTCCGAAGGGTATGCATGTATTTACTGCAGACAGTCTGTAATAACATTTTGCAAGTTCAGCAAGTAAACATTGGAACACTGTTTAGTATGTCATCAGCATTTAAATTCGTCTTTCTGTGTTACAAATAACTGAGAAAATTGCTCTCCCTATGTGTGATGACTGAACAGATGTAGTTCCTCAGCAGACCTTACTGGATTGAATATTAAGTCAAGTCTTAACTACCTCTGTTTTAAAATTGGAACCATCTTCAATTTATAATTGTATGATACAAATTACTAATATGCAGCAGTGAAATATCCTACAAGCAGTACTTTTTGTTCCGAAATAAGTGTATAAAAGGATGAAAATTGGGATGCAGAGGAGAATTGATGCGAAAGTTTAATATAAATATTTATTTTATAAAGAAAAAATTATAATTATATCTAGGTATGTTCGCAAGTACACAAATGTTCTAAGTAGAAAGCTGAGTACCACCTCTGAAGACTGAAATTGAACCATGTCACCTATTAATACTCGTGAAGTATGCCACTGGCTGGCTATAGATTGTCACCCATCAACTAGGCTATACACTTAACTGCAGAACACGTGTGCACATTGAAATACACATGAAAATAGACATTTAGAGCTTTTCAGTATAAAATTACGAAAGCTTCAATTTACCTCCTCTATAAATCGTCAAAACTGTTTAAGCTTCGCTGCTAAATGTGGAGATATTCACCATAAAATTCTTAACAGGGCTGTTCTTGAATTAAAAAAAGGCATGCTGCTCGAGTATTTGCAATTTAATCTTTTTTCTTTTTTATACTTTGCATGAAATGTTTGTACTCCTGACATTCGAGAAATCTGGTAACTTATACGATGTCATTCAGTAGGAGTGGCTGAAATTGTGTGTTCAAAACAACTTAAAGGAAAAACGAATGTGACATATGAATTCATTACTTGTACACAAATGGGGGAGATTAAAAATGCGGGGAGTATAAATACAAAAGTAGTTAATTCACCAGCGGGCGTGACTGTCTCACGTATGCTCCCCCTCCCCAATCACACCACCGACACTATGCGCATGCGCACGCATTTTCTTCTTGTGCTGAACTGAACACGTGTTATTGCTACAGAGTCCAGGGAGTCACATAGCATTTTATATTAAATATTAATTTAATTTAATTTAAATATGAGGACAGTTGAAGGGTTGATAGGAAAAAAAAAACCCATGTCAGTTTTAGCCGAAAATGAGATATTGGTACTAATGGAAAGCTAAAATCATGTGGCGTCTGTGTATGCTTAAAATACAAGCAATATATTGATAAAGCATTGGGGTATTTATACCTAAACTTTAAGTTTCTTATCCTTTTACATAACGAGATATAATGTTTCTTCGCTCCCCTGAAAAAAGTGTTTTTTTTTTTTACATGGGTTGTTTTTCCTATCAACCCTTCAGTTCCAGTGAAGATAGATATCGATTGTGACTTAGAAAGAGACGATGTTGACATCTTGTAAAGTTATATTCACTTAATTTGTTATTGTTACAGCTGCTCTTTGAGTGCACATGTCCGCAACCGTAGCCGTTATAGCTATACCAGTAGCCGCTTGTTAAAGAACGCGCCTACTGCAGGGGGGGGGGGTAAGAGGGGTATAGCATGCGCGGCGCGAGGAGTCTGAGCTGAGTTGCTTGTAGGATACCTATACCAACATATTACTCGCGACTTGTTTAAAAACTGCAGTGTCATTCTTCATGTGTGCACTACCACGCCTCGCACTAGTGCCTAGCCGTTCCTCCGCCCGATAATAGGCTCCTACCTCGGATATTGATAAATTCTTCCCTTTTTACCGTTAACAAGTGTTAACTCGTCATTGGACTTCTCTTAAACTTTAATAAGAAGACTGTTAATAGAATCGGTTTCTTTCTCTGCTTAGGAAAGAGAATGTTCGAATAGGTTTCTCGTTTAACAGATGATCTAGAATGACTTGCCAGTTTGCCACATTCTGTAGACATAATATAATCATTGATACATATGGCAGAATGGTAAATGTATTCTACTTCAGCTTCTCTCGGGCGTTCTTACATATTCGGTTTGATTTTTTATAACTGTATTTTTCAGTCTTTCTGTCATAGTCTCTACTGCCGTTTTCATCATTCACATTTGTCTAAATTCACTGACATTTTATGGGTATTGTATATACATTATAGTGCGTTTGAATTAACAAGAGTACATAGATATAACAAATCAAGTAATGCTTTCCGTTCTGCACGTTTAGCTCACAGTATCAAGCCTTCAACTGACGTTTTCAATGTCGACCATTGTTGCCAACACATCGCCCTACATTGTCGCCAACTTTTCATAAAAAAGTAGCTAAATCTCCCCAAAGTTTATTAAAAAATCCCCATAAATGTCGCTAAAAATTAATAAATATCAGTAAATAAAAATAAGAAAAACATACCTATGCAAGGAAAAACATCTTTCCTCGTCGTCATCTTCTTTTGTGTTGTCTGGTTGTGTTGTTAACGGCTGTGATGTAGAGGTGGAAGGTGTGGGAACAGCTGATTGTGAATACACTGCACTTGATACAATCATTGCCGCTACACTTTCTGGCAAATTGTGTGGCAATTTTCACGTAAGCGTTTAAGAGAATTCCTAATGTATACTATAGATGTCACAGTTTCCGTATTAATCTCATTTCTTAATTTAGATTTTACAGTGCTAAGCTGGCTAAAAAGTCTTTCCACCTGCATGGAAGTGAAAGGACCTTCATTGCAAAACCGCTGCGGTGCGCGAGCTTACTTTTGAAAATTATATTTTACTTTATTTGGCGAACAAAAAGGGACGGCTCTAACTTGGTGCTTTTTTTTGTCTCGGAATGTTTTTTAAGATCATTGAGTTTGGCATACAGTTCACCTTTGCAATAAACAGTATACTTTTGTGTTATCTGAATCTACGGGCCGTATATTGCTGCTCCCACTCTTTACGGTAGTGTTGTTGGTTCTTGGGCTTTTCCATATTGAAATGTTTCAATACACTTGCACTAACACTTTTTTAATATTTATATTAAAAGATATTAAAACCAGAAAACTACAAAACTACAATCTCACTGCTGAACATATATGCTTCACTACAACGAACTGTCGGCACAGAATTCCAAAACTCCTCTGCCACGTGTCGGTTCTAAGTGGGAAAATCTCCGCCTTGCGGGGAAGAACGAAGATTACACCAGCTGCAGCTCGTGATTCGTCACGTGTCAACGTTCCCACCGCCCTCAGTAGCAATGATAGATAGAGAGAGCGAGGGAGAGAGAGAGAGAGACCTCAAGTCTCAGTTCTGACATATTCAAGTTATTTTGTTTTCAAGTAGGATAAAATGGCGTCGGTGGATGTTGTGCAATTAGGGATTTCTGTAGTACCAAACCTCCGTGCCAGGGAAATGATAAATATATTGAAGAAATGAAAGACGCGTTGTTCAGTATGGGTTAGGGATTAGCTTAGTTAGAGAAATACACGACCATTGACCATTACAAATAGAATAAGTTAAATCTTCATTCAGATTTGATAATTCTTATCGCAAATGTAATGAAACATAAGCGAGTCTGATTTACCATAATTGAAAATGATTATCTTGAAGCTGTTAGAGTTCCCAAAAAAAAAAAAAAATCTATCAACCACACTGAACCATGCCAGTTTCGGCGATAAACTTCATCCCTTCAAGCAACGCTCTTCTTTTCTTAATCTTTCTTATCTTCCTCACTTCTTTTCTGTCTACAGTTTAATGGTTTTTATTATTGCCTTTCATAGGCTATTTTGTGTGTCCACGTTAAAATCTCTGCTGTTCAGTTCTACAATGAACTCTTCTTCCTTGGCGGCTTCCTTTGCATTTTTATTACGAAACTTTGCAGTTTCTATGGGTATAATCCGCAGGCCTTCCTGAATTTTATACAACTTCAGAAACTCAAATACTTGGTCATTATTTCACTTACTACTGTTTCCTGTTATTTTTACATTCCCGGTAGAACAGAAAAACAATTAGCTGTTAATTTAATGCTCATAAAACAGTTGTTAATTTGAATTCCCGCGCTTTTCTCCTTGAATTCAAGTTATCAAGTGACGTTCACACTTTTCAAGTGTCCTTTCAAGTCAAGTAAAAAGTAGAAAGGGATCCAACTTCACTTGAAACTTGAATTCAAGCCGTTAATTGAGTTCAAGTCAACTTGAAACATAGTTCACACTTTTCAAGTGACTTGAATTCAAGTTGAATTTTTTTAAACTTGAAGGAAAGAAAAAAAGTGAAAAATCTAAATATCGGTAGAAAAGTCGCTAATTGCATTTTACAAAATTTGTTGCCGAGACTGGTTTAAAATTCCCTAGACTTAGCGACTTATCGCTACATATGGCAACACTGATGTCAGCTGATAACTAGAGGAATAATTTAACCACACATCAACGCTACGACATCTTCTCATTGCATAATCGCGTCACGAGGTACGCATAATTTACTATTGCGTCATATTTAGTGTTGTGGTCGAGATGGGGGGGGGATTGCTGCAGAGTCTGGCGGGCAGATATGAGAGATGTGTGATACTGTCGGGACCAATGTTGTCAGACGCGACACTAAGAATTTTCCAACAAAACTAAGAAAACTTACCTACCTTGCAATTATTTCAGGAATCCTTTGTAAACTTCAAATCATTTGTGTTTACAATAAAGGGAGAAAATTTCCTCGTGCCGCTCGTAATGCTGAATCGCTAGATGCAGAACCAAATTGGAACGAAAACCTAGTTTTAGTGCAGAACCACGCTAAAGTAATCGAACTGTAAAACTACTTTTAAAATTAGTCTTTAATGAGTAATTAATTAGGGACTGACTTGAAATTTTGTGAATTATACTTTTAAAATGGCGCTCTTTGCTAAGTTTTCCCCTAATCCTCTTTATGGAACTTCCCTCTGCCCCTGAAAATTTCCACTCGTCTGACAACGCTGATCGGGACATTTTAGCATCTCAACAACTTCAAGATTGGTGGTAATCCCGTGCAGCATTGCCAGCCATAACTCTTACAGGATATTGCGACAATTTTCCTTAATTGTATCATTATTCAGAATTCATTCTACTTCGTTTTGCGTATGAAGAAATTATCGTCTTAATGGAAAACGTTTGAATTTATTCCATTATTTTGGTACTCTCTGAATAAACGTTTGAAATATGTTGCTCTTCCCGTAAAGATATTCAGAGGAGAGTCCGGGTACTTCTCTAGTCAGTAGTAAGCTTGCGTCTTAGTTTCCTAATTAATCACAATAGTCTGTTCGTAGCTGCTGTTGATACTTTTTCTTTGTGATAAGTGATTAAACGTTTATTATTGTGTGAAGTTTTGATAGTATGATATTATTAATATTGTATGTTTGCGATGATTTTTGGAAAATCCGATAATTTTTAGATCATATTTTCATGATTCTGTGTTCGAAGGTTGGCAACGCTGATGCCACGTACACTCCGATTAAAAGACACTGGCAAAAAGACGATGGGAGATTCCGCTGATTTTTCTTTCTTTCTTCGCCTTGATAGCTATACACCGAAATTTTCAGCATTTATATTCTGTTGAGTGACTACCACTGAAAGCAGAGTCTTCTCTTTGAAAGGCATATCATTAGCCCAGACGAGACTCTTGCTTCCCCTCTCGACTTCAAAGCTGTAATGATACTAACTAAACTAAAGAAAGTAAAGGTACAGGAAAAAAAATTTTCTCGTAAGCGGTGGCAAGATTTGTAAAGTGTGTAGGGAAAAATCTCAGTTCAGCGGACTTAATCAGCATGTGGAGACAGCAGTGGAATATATTTTTAGTGGTAAAATCAACATGGTTGCTGTGAGAGTCGTGAAAATTTTTCATGAGATGACTAATTGAAGAGACACTTTGTTCTCCGTTTTATTTTGTATACATTGTTTCCTGAATAGCCCATCTAAATCATTCTTAGTTCAGTATGAAGTGGAATGGTTTAGATTCTAATATTAACTTACATTCTTTCATCTTGGATTGCTGTTCTGAATGCTAGTGTAGGTAAGGTATTTGGAGAGGGTGAATGAGTACTTTGTGGTGGGATGGGAATTCGGGTATTGCACACGGAAATTTGAAGCTACCAGACAAATTCGTGCCGTTAGATTTTCTTATCAGTAATAAGTAGAGGAAGTTAATTTGGTAGATATTGATTCGAAACTGTCCACTTCATTAGATAAAATGTTCTTCGAACTTGCTATGGAGAAAAGTAGGCCCAAATAATGTAAAGAAGTTATAAATAGAGCATTCTTTTAATACACTGCATTTGTTTTGAAGTAAAAAGTTTTCAATTCAAATTAAGTGAAGGTAGTTTGAGACAGGTACAAGAAAGTTTCTCATATTTGATCAATTCTATCACTTACACCAGATAAAGAGAAAGTATTGTGATCCTAAAAGAAATAGTTCCAATGTTTGAAGCTTTCAGATCTTGGGCAATGTTACTCTGATTGAATTTGCAAATAGTTTCGAGACATCGGAAAGACAGAATTTCACCACGTAGTCATAAAATTCTTAAGGATACAATTACCCTGTAAACCCTGAAATAAAGTTACGGTACTCAGAATAAAAATATATATAGTAATATATTTTGTATAGTACAAGTTTGCCTTAATAGATTTCCGATTAAAAATAGAATTATCTGTGCTTGTACTGTATATCCTGGTATTCATCTAAGAAACCACAAGTTTTATTTCATCATCATTAAAAATACTTCTGGAATTTTGTTTTCCTTGTTACATGCTATCATATAAACTTGCAACAGAAACAGAGAATTTATCAGATACTTTCCATTGTTGTGACGTTAGAAGAGTTTTATTTTTTATTATGCACGGACATAATTATGTGAAAGAGAAGTATTCACGCGTCTAATTGTGACCTGCTTTCCATTACTGTGATAAGCTTCTGTTTTTGATTATGCACGGACATAGTTGTGGATGGAATATCCGTGCGTCTTTGCCCAAGTATCATAAAGTTGCGTTGAATATTATGCTCATGTTTATATAAAATAATGTAACACATTCCTGGAAATCGAAGTTGATTGGTACTGAAGTGTTGTACTTCGAAACTTGTCTCGCAGACAACAGCAGTGTCTGAAAATAATAAAGCTAAGAATGAACGTGTTAAAGAGGACGCTATATCAAAATAGAACATTATTTCTGTTGCCCTTGTTAATGGTGTCAAGACTAGAGGCAGAGGAGACGTGGATTTGGATTATAGTTGAACTGTCTCATTACATGAAGTACCTATAAATAAAAGCAATGTACTTAATGATGCAAAAATTATTATTTAAGAGTTTTTCACCTAAAATACTTCACCACGTTTCGAGTATGTCTTGGATAACAGGAGTTATTGGCTCTCGTCATTTCGTTTGTGTATATTCTTTTTCTTCTAAAGAACTGAAAACATTTTGTTCGTAGTTTTTAACGTCAAAATTGTGTTGTAATGTTTCTGATCTTCTATACAGCAATTAATGACAAATGGAAACCATGTAGACTATTATGTCGTAACAATGTTTGCTTCAAACATGGTTTGGTACATTTAAAGCGTCTCATTCTGTTTAAAAGATTTTAATTTCTCAGTTCTTAGGAATTGCGTTTAATAATTTCCTGCATTAGGCCTTCACAAATCCAGATAGCTGCAATGATAGATACCAAATGTGAAATTCCGAAGAAGTGACTTTCTTGGTTAATAATTTCACCTCTGAATTGGGAGTTAGAGCAGATAGAAAACCCTTGCAGTAGAAATTTTATAATTTCAAATGGCACCATGGATAATTTGACAAATCTTAACTAAATATGTTAGTTTAATGTCTCTATAATACATATAATGAGGAAGTGTGTTTAACATTAATGAAAATATATCCATTTTTGTAAATAAAATGAAACCTTTATTTTACATGGTCATGAAATTTAATTTTTATGTGTTGAGAGTTTTTATCAGTGTTCGTAGCCAGTATTAATATTTCTTTTTATTTAAATCAGCATTTAACTTCATAGTCAATCGGCAGTGTAATTGCTTATACATAGAATTCCAGAAAATGAGTCAGTTTATATAGGATGTATAAGAAATTTGTCTTTGTGAAAGGTTCACTACGTTATTTGGTGGAAATACATCTACAGTGACCTTACTACATATATGGTGGCGCACAAAATGTTGAACCATTTATATTTCAATTTATTTGAATACTATGACACATAACATAACGAACTACATAGACTTAGAATCACAGACTTGTGGAGAATTGATGTTGGAATGGAATTTAAATGAGGGGGGGCATCGACGGCCCAGCACTGCGACCTATTGAGATATATTGCGTTAACCCTCGATATGGAATGAGTTGCAAGCCACAGATCCCCTACGCGCACTGCTCTAACCACATGATTCCCTTAACGATCGGTCCCTACAACCGACAGAATCCATATACCATTCCTGCTTCGGCAAATTCCCCCAAGGCCCCTCTGTTGGTCAGAGGCAAAACTCCTCCCCCGAGTAGGTCTGCCTCAGGTACCATTGCAGAAACCATCCAATATCACTGAACTACATTCCACAGAGGCTGGTCGAGAGAGTCAGCAGCTTCGAGAGGCCGCCAGTGGAGTGATCTGAAAAACTAGAAACGGGATGATGAGGGAGAGGAAAGGAAGTGGTGAAGATGAGTGGGGTTCCAATCGCCTGATAAAGTTACCTGATATTCATCCATAGGAGTGAGGGGGGAAAACCACCGAAAAAACCTCACCCAGACAACTTGTCCTGTCCGGGAATCGAACCGGGACTGCTGGTTCGGAGTTAGACTCCCCAACCCCTCAGCCACAACGGAGGACGAGAATTGATGTTAATGAAGAACTTGTTCAATGTGGTCACTGTTTTGCCGCACTAGCTCTTCGACAAGAACATTCACTATTCTGTAATACTCGCCGACATATCTTCATCGATTGTGTTGCACGTTTCCACAATATGGGATCCGAGTTCCACCAGATCTTGAAGATGCTGATAGAAGACGTGTTCTTTTAAGATCCCCAAAGAAAATAATCGCAGGGATTGATGCTGGTGGTGCAAGGTGACCAAATTTGACCATATTGATGATGCTGAGGAAAGCAGTGGGACAACACTATTTCACCAAACATTTGATGCAAAAATTGGAGAACAATTGTGTGTGGTTGGACTACATCCTGCATAAACCACTGCGTGTGCATTGGAAATCGAGTGGCATAAAGTGCAGGAAGGAATTCGTTTCGCAACCTGGTCATGTGCTGTTCCGAGAGAGACGTCGCCGCATTTGTTCGGACATTGTTCAGTTATTTTCGAATTGCTGCGACAATCTGTAGATAGTGTTTTTAGCTGGAGGACACCTTATGTTGAAATGTCTCTGTGTAATAATCACACTCTTTGTTTCTGAATATAAAAGCACTAACTTCGCTCTCTGTTGAGTAAGCCGTCCTCTGTCCCCCATCTTAATCAACTGATTTGTGCTGAGCCCTTGTGGACTCTCCAGGGACCACTGCATTTATGAGCGGAGTTTGAAATGTATCTCTTTAATAGTATAGCCACAAAATCAAATGGTTCAACATTTCGTGTGCCACTCTGTAGATCAACGGAGCAACTTTTGTGCGTTAAAAAAATTCACGCTAAAATCTGTTCATGAAATCCCAGGCTCTCTAGTTATAGTTACTGTTGATGTTTTTCACACTTAATTTGAAGATAAATTTAGGATTGGAAAGTGTTTATTTAGTTATAAATGATTCCTGATGTTTTATTTTGAATTTTATTTAATTATATGACTTGAAATTTTTGTCCGCAAATATCCCCACAAATTTTAGACTCATAGTTAAGTAACTTCAGACTTTTATACATAAAAATGAAATTAGGTGTAAATTAGGCAGTGGGTTTACCTGTTACTGAACTAATGAGCCTTTGTTTATCTTGTAATCTGAAAATCGATATACTCTGTGTTCATGATATTGTTAGTGTGTAAGTACATGTTGTGCACGTCTGTTCTTCTCTCTCAGGTTTTGATTACAAGATCTGCAACGTATTATTGGCTCTTGACCAGCAGTCTCCTAATATTGCTGCAGGTGTACATCTCAACCGTAATGATGATGATGTTGGTGCTGGTGACCAGGTGAATTAATTGTCCATTCATTTACTGTCGTATAAGCCTGATGTTTTTCTTTTAGGTTGTGGTGCATCTGCGATCTTTTAACAGCTGCATTTGTAAATACCATTCATGCTTGCTTCTCATTCCTTTTTGAAAGTTTAGAATTGTTTTTAAATATTTTAGTGATTTCACAAACTGAAAATATTACTTGCATGTTTTTATTTTTTCACCCGCTCTTTTTTTATACATTTTCTTTTGATGTATGCATGTAATTTATTTTGTTTTCATATTGTATAAAATTAGAGTTTATTTTTCTCTGTATTGCAGATGGATAATTTGTGTTAAAGTTGTATTAGGTAGCAGTTTTAATTTGTGAAATATAATTAGCGTTAATTTTGGGAGGGGATGTTATGGGAAGGTGAAGTCCTTTGCAGAGAAAACACCTCCTCCATAAATATCCATAATTATCTTTTGTCCAGTAAGTCCAGCATCACTCTGAAATAAACATCCTTTGTTAATTTCCGCTATATTGGAGAATTACCACTGCAGCTTTGAACCGTGCTGTTACGTTTACCGCCAAATTTAACTACATACACAATGTTGCCAACATAAGAACATGATTTTGGTCTGTGGTATCGTTAGAAGGAGAAATTTGTTTCTATTTCTCTCTACCTCCTTCGTTCTGAAGAATACTAAGAGATAGCACCACTGTTACTCTCATCTATTGCAATGATTTTTCCCTGGACCACCGATTTGCTCGGACAACATTTCTACACATAAGAGTAAGACAGATCTTACAAGCGATCTCCAGTTACTAAAGTATGGTCATCAAAATTGTGTATCCATTTTATCTCGAACTAAAATCTCTCTCGCATTTTCTTTTATTTCATCACGGCCAAATGGATTTATCTCTTCGGTATCGATGTTTCTAGTCGGTCATGGCCTTCATTACAGTTTTTGTTTCGTAATATTGATGGGTGGTAATATAATTAAAGTGGTGAATAATTTCATGGCCCCTAAAAGTTTTTTTTTTTTTTTTTTTTTTCCCCCGTAAAAGGCAGGTATTTTGTCTAGGCCACAAATAAAACCGCAACGCGGTCATAATTATGTACTTAATGCTTTGGTGACACATTAACCGGAAATTTACTTTCCGTTATTTAAATGATATTCCGTGAACCACACCTTTTTCCTTTTTATTTTGTTGTCATAGCCTACTTTAAGATCTTACTACATAAGCATTTTCTATTAGTGCATTCAAAATATTGTCGTTGTACTGCATAAATCTTGCACTTGACTAACAGAGTGATTTATTTAAGAATATAGTCGCGAATTTTACTACCACAATTTCAATTGTCTTTGTTTAACATGGCTCGGTACGGCCCGGTGACTAGTGGCCAGCGAGTAACGTCGACTATCGACATTGCTCTGCCGTGGGTATTATCCAGTTGTTCCTTAATTTCTTGTTTTATCTAATTTCTTCCTGCATTTAAATAATATGTAGCCAGACCTCTCAGCAAATAATATCATGCAAACTTAAGAGTAGTAAATACTGTACAAATAAACGTCACTGATAAGGCTTATCCGCAAGTAGAGAATTCAGGTTTTATCAGAAAAACTACGATATCTAATCTGAAACCTCTCAACCAGGGATCTCTCAACTTTTTTGCTTGGAGTGCTTGATTTATGAATTCAAAGGATTTTATGTGCAATACATTCATAATTGATTAATGTCACCTTATGATGTTTAATCCAAGTCGCAGCAAGACAGGTTCTACTTTCATCGCCATTCTTTCTATATACACCTCACTTTTATTTTTTTTAAGCAATCAGACTTTTTTAATTCTGAAACCATAACAGCCTAATTGTTGTATTCTATACGAAAATATTTCCCAATAAAATATGAAATTCAAAGCGAATGTAAATTATATGCAGCTCTGAAGTTTGATGTGTTATAGTAAAACAATCTTAAGGCAACGAAAATGACTTTGTGCAGAAGAAAATATGTTTACAAGGGTAAAAAGAAGCCTGAAGGAAAGAAAGCGAATCATAGCCAAGATAGAGAAGTTGATTATGTGTATTTACAAAGAGAAGGAATATGGGTTTCCGATAGCTTTGAATCTGACTAACAGTTTGAACTATTTATTTGTAGGTTGAGGTAAATTCAGTGGGTGACAACAGACTGAGGACCTTGTTAGCTTGTACTGGAAATCTAGAGAGAAAATGACGATCGTCAATTCTCACCATTGGAAAATAATTAAATAATACATTTGAGAAGTACAGTTTAGAGGTCCTTGTAAACTTACTATTCATTCCACATCTTTCGTTTATCACATCATGTTCTTGAACTGTTACAGTGAAAATGTGTAAGGGTCGACATTTTATCTCTGACTCCGAAGTCTGTAAAGCTGTTGCATGCTATTACTTGCATCTGACTTCTGTCTCTGTGTATATATATTGTGTATGTTGTCTCCTCGTCTTTGTCTAAATATTAGAAGTGTTATGCTGTGTGTAGACCAAAGTCAACTCTGTCATGTGCTAACCAAAACCATTGTGTGCGAGCATGAATTTGTTTCGTTTGAATGATTCTTATACTTGTGTAACTTCTGAAGTAGTTGCACACTTTGCAAGTATTAGAAACTAACATTATTTGGCAAACTACTATGGGAGCCTGCTTGCTACTGTGTTGCTATTGGTTTGCCTTGGCATGTCTTACGAAAAAATATAATCATTGAAATGTTTTCAGCAGTAATTTTATAGTAATAGCTTACATTGTTATGCAGTCAGGAAGTAAGGTTTCCAATAGGAGAGACCATATATTTCATTATATTTATTTGCTAAGGTTACATACTGCCAAATAGGCTGCTATTCTTTACATATTCAGTGACCAGGTTTAGACACCATAGTTCAAGAAATTGTAACTCTTGTCAATTTATAGCTATCTCGTGCATTAGGGTGGTCCAAATTTTTTATGAAGCACTGGGCACCCCTCTATTTTGTTACATGTCATGAGAGTGGCACACTGGAAAAAATTCAAGTTCCAAGTGCAAATGGAAAGCAGTGCTCAATGACACACTTTTTAAAATTAATTATTCTTTTTCGGAATAATTGTATTTTGTTTTCTTTGATACATGCTAGATTGTGAAGAAAATTCATGTGACTATGTGAAAGCAAGAAGAAGAAATTCCAATGCCAGACAGGCACTTTGTTTTTACTGAGTGTCAGGGATTAAGAATTGCACAAGAGAATGAGCCAGCTACTGACTGAAACAAGTTCTTCTAAGATTTCACACGTATTACATGGCCTTAAATCAGTTCGTAATGCTAGTCATGGAACTATTGAAGAATTACTTATGTGGAGGGAAAAGTATCTATACCAATAAGACTTTCAAAACATTGTGTTGACAAATTAGGAAATTATAATTGTGAATAGTTAAATGTTAAAAAAAAAATAAAGGACGATCATCTGAATCCCAAGTGAAACGAGAAGGTTTTGTGCTGAACAACTTTATAAACTATTTGATATCTCTCATGCAGATGAATTGAATATGTGTAAAATTGAAGAAGATAAAAAAAATTTATTGGATCAGTGAAGTGAGAGAAAGATAATAGACTTCTGAAGATATAAATATACAAGAAACGTCTCTGAAAAGAAAAATTAAAGAGGAAATTAGATGTCAAAAACCTGAATATCATATGAACCATCTGATATGAAGAGATTACTTAATAAAAGACTTTTCGGATTCCAGTTTTACTGTGGAAGACTCAGATGCTGATGATCATGATGATTAGTACAGACCTGCTTTCGAAAGAAATAGAGCTACAGGCAGGGGCGGCTTTCAAAGGGGGGCTGCGGAGCTGCAGCACCCCCAGACATTTGTGGCTCTTGTCTCGTTTTATGTTGTGAAATACATTTATTATACAGTCTCTATTTAGTGGATCGAATTTTTTATAAAATTTCGCTCATTGACATGCACGCAATCGTCAGTGAAGTCACTTCCTCCCCTGGTGCTGCCAGAGCGAAACCAGAGAAAGGACTATGGGTGAAGCCACTTCCTCCCCTGGAGCTGCCAATCTCGTCACGGATGCTTTGCACGTTTTACCCCTCCCCCTACTGCCCCTTGCCGCTAATCCAGAGTTTCCAGGCGCTGCAAAATTTGCAGCAGTTTGTCAGTAGCGCGCAGTTTTAAATAAATTTTCTTTAATGTTGTGAGTATAACAAGTGCAACAATGTTTAATTCTGTACAATATTTACAGTCTATTCAGTTCAGTACCTTAACAATTCAGGAGAAATGTGAAATTAAGTGCCCATCAGTTGAATCTCATAATGGAAAGAGCCGCTAAACAAAATACAAATGCTCGCATATTTTTTGCTAATTTATCCAGTATCCCTGCTTTCTTCACTCGATCTCCACACAGTCTGTATTAGATTAATGTGTTTCAAAGACAATTCCATCAGCTGGGGCAACAAGATGGAGTTTTAAAATAAGAACAGTAAATGTTGTTCATGAGAAGAAGGAGCCATTGCTAGAATGTTTTCAATCCATAATGGAATCTGAAACATCTAACAACATCACGATAAATGAGGCAAGCACGGGACAATGCACAGTTGAGCAGCGAGATCTGTGAAAATGATAACCCTAAAAAGCGTCGTAAGGTCGCAGGGATTCAGACAAGGGTTGCGGCAGCCAAGGAAGTGTGTAACCTCATTATCACACAACCTAACGTCTGATATTATCTTCTCTTCTGTGTCAAGAAAAATTTGAATGCTACAAAAGCTAAACCTAAATGTATGTGTGAAGCTTTTTCCTATTTTCGATAAAGACAAACTAAAAACGGAACTCACTGTGTTGTATCAGAGACAAGAATTCAGAAATATCAGTGACGCAGTCAAGCTCTTGCAGTTTCTTCTATCTGAGAACTTGCAGGCCTCATTTTCAGAAGTAGTGAAACTAGAACTTCCGAACCAGAATGTTGCTTTTCGTGTTTGAAGAGAGTAAAATCCTGTCTTAGAAATACGATGAGAGAAGAGACCGCATTAGCTATGTTTTCCATTGTAAAAATTATGTTAAACGACATATCGGATTTTAACAAGAAGATGATTCAAAAGTTTGCAACCTACAAGACAAGGCGCATGGAACTAATCTTTAAATAAAATAAGTTGCTTGGTTTATTTTTGTATGCAGCCCCCCTTAATTCAATACCCACGAGCCGCCACTGGCTACAGGATGTGATAAACAGCAACATCTAGAGCCCGAATCAGAAAAAAGCCTTTCACTCTGCACATCACTAGTGCTCTAGAGAGAAAGAAGGTATCTGACAAGAGGCAGTTAGAATAATGGTTCCAATAGCTGTAGCACTTGGACACAATCTAGGGCCAATTCATCATGCAAGAACACATTCCATGAAAATGTTTCCTTTTCGTAACCAGGATGCTTTTAGTTTTACCTTAATGCACGCATTGTATTCTTCACCTGACATAATTAGGAACATTAAATCCAGACGTTTGAGATGGGCAGGGCATGTAGCACGTATGGGCGAATCCAGAAATGCATATAGAGTGTTAGTTGGGAGACCGGAGGGAAAAAGACCTTTGGGGAGGCCGAGACGTAGATGGGAGGATAATATTAAAATGGATTTGAGGGAGGTGGGATATGATGATAGAGCTGGATTAATCTTGCACAGGATAGGGACCGATGGTGGGCTTATGTGAGGGCGGCAATGAACCTTCGGGTTCCTTAAAAGCCATTTGCAAGTAAGTATACTAAATAACGAGGGAAAGTATTCAGATAGCAGCAGGCGCGCAAATTACCCACTCCCGGCACAGGGAGGTAGTGACGAAAAATTACGATACGGGACTCATCCGAGGCCCCGTAATCGGAATGAGCACACTGTAAAATTCTTCTTAAATAATTCTCCTTAAAATTTATGACTGGTTTACAACCAATAAACTAGCATTAAACTTTAATAAAACTAACATAATTAAATTTAAAGCCATTTCAAATTTAATCTCTGAAACATTGGACACAACTATCAACAATATACCTCCACTAGAAACATCAACAACCAAATTTCATGGTTTGCATATTAATAATACACAATACATTGGAAAATTCATATCAAAGAAATAACTCCCAAACTTAGGTCAGCATGCTTCGCAATTAGGTCATTAAACAGAGTCAAACATAGTATAAATATCCGCAGAAGGAATGATTTTCATACGCCATCATCAAATTTATCATGCTGTCAAAGGGGAGTACATTACATGGCGATAAAAATGTTCAATAGTCTTCCTGAAGACATTAAGAATCATAGCCAAAACCCTCCATTATTTAAGGTAAAACTAAAAAATTACTTAATATCTCACACTTTCTATTGTGTAGATGAATTCTTGACATTTCACAGTGCTGTGTAAATATTATACTATTAAATGGTAAACATATTACATTGTATAAAATATTATTGTTATTAAGGTATTAATTCTGTACATATTTCATATTTGCATTTTATATGTATTGCATTTTATTGTTAAACGTAAAAATTGGACATGTTCTTTATTCTATGCTATAGAGCAAATGTAAGAATATTATGGAACGAATAAATCTATCTACCTATCTATAGAAAGGGTTGTAAAGTTTGCCATACTCATATATTCTAAAAATCGGATTGAAGCTCCTCTAGCTACAAACTCACCTGTTTGGCAAGACATGGGAAAGTACTAACTGATAGACTTTGAAATAGTCAAATGGTAAAGAAGAATTTGGAATACCATTCTGGTACATAGACTTTGAAATCGTCAGATGGTAAAGAAGAATTTGGGATACCATCTCTGGTACGATTCTCACAAACTTGTTGGTTCGAGTCTATTTTCAGATGCAGTTGATCATATAATGGCAAAAATAATGTATAGTTGTCCAATTTTTACACTTTGAAATGACATGCGCACTGATTATTTGTGGTTTATAGAATCTTTAAAATAATGATTTTCGTATTACATTGCACCCGAATTTACGAGTAAAATAATATTTATGACTAAATAATTTTGTCCATGTGAAAAAAAAATACTGAAGGGTTATTTAATTTAATCTAGGGAATATATAAAAAAATTGGAGCAAATACTAAGTTGTCATATTTGGTAGGTGTGGTTTGGCACGAAATGACTATCCTGGTTTCTCCACTTTGTTGTGTTGGCACTAGAAAGAGATAATCATAATGGCAAATCATCTTAGAAATTAAACTAGTTCCGTCTCAAAAATACATTACTTCCTGGATGTGTATTATAACATAAGCTACAGTTTCATATTTCCTAGTATGTTTTGTTTTCATTCTCAAATCTTTCCAGAGTCTTCATTTTAGTGTGTGAAGAGTTGGGAATTGCATACTATATTATTGTATTTTATTAATGGAGACATGGCCTTGGTGTATGATAAAGAAAGAAATTCCATAATAAATCTGCTATTGTGTAATAATGGGTCAGTTTTGGAAATATGCAGTAGTAGTTCACCCAACCTAACTAGTTTTTAGTATTGACTTTTTTTTTTCTGTAGGGTTTAATGTTCGGGTATGCCACAGATGAAACAGAAGAGTGTATGCCACTGACTGTTGTGCTTGCCCACAAGCTGAATCAGCGTATAGCAGAGCTCAGGCGAAGTGGAGAGTTCTGGTGGGCACGCCCTGATTCAAAGACACAGGTAATAAAATGTATTTATTGTATATATGCAAAGTAAATGACAATTGCCTCAATGATGATTGGTTGTATTTGCTACTCTTGATTGTGTAATGATGTGAATGCCATATACCACCAGATGTGATGATCTGAGAGAGCAGTTGTCCATTTGCTTAAACATAAGTGAAGCGTTGAGAATGATAAGCTTAAGTCACAAACTGTGAGCACATCTATGACAATTCAAGTAAATAGGTATAGTAATTTATATTCAACTTGTCCAGTAATTTTTTTAAGTTTAAAATTGTCATCCTGTCGCTTAAAGTATATATCATTCTTAGGTCAGATTTTTTGTTTTCCAAGAGGATACTTTTTGCTACAAATTAAATCCAGTAAATACTTTTATTTTACTTAGTTGGATGTTTCATTTGTTGCTTCTATTACAGAATGACTCAATTCTAGATTAAATGGAGAAGGTGGATGCGTAAATGAGCTAAAATTAATCTTTATAGCAAGGAGTATAGTTCCACCAAATTACAAATCATCTCTGAAAAATGACTGCAATATAAGATACAGTTGATAATACTGTACAGACTAAATACTGCATTTGCAATAATATTATCTTGCCATTGTTAAGTTGGTCTTAAATACGGTTGTTCAGTCCTTCTCTAAGTATTATTTTCATTGTAAGAAAGACAGAATATGAGCAAGAGGTGTGGGTGACTAAAATTATTACCTACCTCGAACTGAAACAAAAATGTGAAGTTTGTGCATTTAAGACTGTATTAAAACGGTAGAAAATAGAATTAAGTAATGAAAATGGCAATATGTAAGTATTTTCAAATTGCATTGCTGCAAAAAGGGTGTGGCATAAATAGAAAAGTGATTTAAAATATTCCAGTTTTCTATTCAAGATAGTTAAAGTTCGCATTACCAGTAAAGATTATAACTTTATAACGAAACTTTGTTTCTCGAAACCATCCATTGCCCTCTCACGACCTTCTTACATCCACCTCCTCGATTGTAGATAATTAGTGACATGTTAAATTGATGACTAATGCAGGAAATATATACGAGGCATCTTTAGAAAATTTGACCATGGTAGTCTAGTGATTGTGTTTTTTTTCTGGACCAAAGTACTGCTGGTTCAAATCTTAGGGCATTGAATTTTTCAGAAAACAGTTTATATAAGTACTGAGATGGAAGAAATCTGTAGAAAACTAATTTGGATGTTAATTTGGAGAACAGAATGTGAAGTTAACTTCTCATTCTTGCTTTCCTAAGTTCTGAAATATTCGTGACATTTTATAGCTCGTGTTTTTTCTGCATATTAAACGAATTTCTATGTAAAATAGTTCACTTGGAAACCAATTTTTGTTCAGAACTATAATTATTTACAAAAGTTTAGGTCTCATGACAAGAATTAGGAGAAAAGAAAGTGGAATATTCAAAGTAAGTTATTTTAGCAATTCTGTGCACAAGGAGAAGTTTCCAGTTACTCAAGATGTTTATTCACCAAAACTCTCACAGTGGAGCTTAAACAGTCATTGTTTTTACCATCTACTGCTGTTATATTTCAAAATGTTGTTATTATAGAAATTCTACTAATAGTCAATATTGTTGGATTATGTATGATACCAGGAGGACATTTCTCCATTTGCAGAATCTATCATACATTTAGTCGCATGTCAATTGTCTGTCTTCTCTGTTAATTTTAATAGAATCTATAAACATGATTAGTATTTACTGGATTTAATAATTGTCTTAAATTAAATCATAGCATTGATGTATATTTATTATAATAAATGTTTAGTTCAAAAGTTACAACCTAGAAGAAAAATGTAATAATTTGATTTATCTGTATATAAATGCGAAATTATTTCAAACGCAGAAAGGATGTGTATGTATTCTACTATATTTCAGTAAAGCAAAGAAGAAAGAGTAAGTAGAGAAAAAAAATTCTAACTTTATAGACTTCACTTCCGCTTCTGTGGGATGGTTGTGAGGAAAGGGCGTCATGGGTTCCTACTTCATCTTGTGTTGCGTTGTGTCCATTTTAATGAAAGATACACATTTCATGATTCCTTCTATGTATTTCACGAGCTGTGGTGCAGACTTTTGACTTTGTGAGTAACATTTTTCTGGGAGGGTGTCTGTCTGTAAGGAAAACAATTCAACCTGACTTCACGTGTAATAGTTGCTGGCTGATAGTCATTCATAGAAAAATGTTCGTTTTATTGGACTTACAAATCTAAGTGGAACATATTGATTTGATTATGCAATGTTGGTGGCTCTCGACTTGTTGTAAGTGAATAATTAATGTGGTGTTACGCCTGTAATTGGATCAATATACAAGTACCTTTTGCAGTTTTACCCTTTGATGCAAGACCTATACATGGTGAAGTCAGCGTGACTTTAGAACTCGATCTAACAGAATATATGCATTTACTGGAGAAAATTAATTGATGAACACATTTCTACGTTCAATACCAAGACTGGTTTACATCCAACATTATGGTTGTGAACCCGTAACATTAATTGGGTCAATTATTCGAAATTTTAAACGTGTTTAAATCTCGGTCGAAAGTATCGCTTGACAGTAGTACAACAAATGATCACTTATCCCAAGTTAAAATGTAATAAAGCATGATTATAAAGTTATGACTAATACGATACATACATAAATCTGTATATTGGTCTAGCTAGTGTTCTCTAAAAACTGTTTCTCTGAATGACCCTTTTGGCTTCAGGAAATTGCCAGAAATGGAGCTATGATCGTGTTTAGTCAAATTAAAACCATAACTGCAGTGCCGTTCGCCTATAAAAAGTAAAGATTTTGTAAAGTCAAAGATGTAAATTCAGAAATGGAACAACCTAAAATGCAAAACATTTTAACTAAATCTTCAACAGTGAGCTTTCTGGGAGGCAGAAAACAAAATGGAATTAAATGTGCCAATATTTGACAAACCACAAAACAAACTGAAGTTCGTGCTCTCGCAAGTGAATTAACCTTCATTTGCACTTAATTTATTATAATTCTTTCGTACACTTTAATAAAAGTGAATCTCTTCCGTGAACATTCTCCATAAAAACTGTTCTGACACGAAACCTTAGAGATAGGTGCATAGGTAGAATGATGGAGAATTAAAAACTAGTAAGGAGAAGTTATTACGTGAAGCTCTTGCAACCAAAGAACTGACTTCTGACATATTAATCAGTTGAAGCTTGTATCTGTTGTAGCAGAGAGACTTACTAGATGAGTTAGGAGTCCATCCTTCAAACCTTGTAACTTAGGATTAGCTTTGTTAAAATGTGTGATTTTCAGTTCGCGACCTCCACTTGTAAGTTCTTTCTAGTGTAGTATGTTTCTGATAATAGGGCTGAATTATTCTTTGCCCCAGTGGGATGTAAGGAGAGATAAAATTTGAGTTGGGTGGGCATTATCTGATAAATGTATGTTGGAGCCCTTTATTCAGAGAGTAGGTATTTTATTTGTTGTAAGTCTGTGATGAGGGATTCCCAATTTTAATTCCCGTTTATAAAGAGGTCATGTTAACGACTTCTTATAATATCCACATGCCACATGAATAAATTTAAGAATGCAGTTATATTGTCAGACTCCAAAGCAGCTATTCTATCAATCGTCTCTAAACACACACCTTCATCTCAAACAGCAGAAATAACTAAAATGCTCTCTCAATTAATATCACTCAATAAAAGAATTGTATTCCAATGGATACCATCCCACTGTGGAATCCTGGGAAACGAGAATGCGGATGCTTTAGCAAAGAAGGGCAGCACTGCTACTTACAGACCTGTTACTAAATCTACGTATTACTCTGTGAAGAGATTTATTAAATCTACATATTTAGACTTAACAAACAAAATTTGATAACTCAATCTCAAGGGAAAGAATGAAACTCTCTGCATCATAATCCACAGTTAATTCCCGATTTATCACGAAAATCGTCTGTAGCTGCATTTAGATTGGCAACAGGCCATGATTGTTTGGCCAAGCATCTGCATAGAATTGGAATATATCAGTCCCCTAACTGCCCATTGTGCAACTCAAACCGAGAAATGGATTCGGAACACCTCAAAATCTGTGCTTCAGTGGCTGGCCATGATAATATCTTTGAAAAATATTGGAGTGCAAGAGGTCAAATGACTTTATTGTCAAACGCCTGGCATTAGAAAACAACAACATAATATCCATGAAAAAATTATCCTTCGTCAGATTCGTACCTACAAATCTCGAATCTATTGGCATGCAACCATCACTTTCTACCAGGAAAGTATCTGATGCTAGGAAAATCCTAGTAAGAAAGCTGATTGCATTACGAGATGCATTTACTGAAGAAAAATTTCTATGTATAAATATAGTGTACACAATTAGAACTGCATACCTCTCATTGAATGAAAGAGTGTAGAATGAAATAGCATGACCTTGTAAGAGCAATTGTATGTACAGGTTATTTTTATTAGAACATGCTACTCGGATATGGCAAGTGTGGTGAATAGTGCATCAGAGAACCAGTATTTATTCAACCAGTAATGCCACATTTCCCTAGATCTCTATAAGGTTTTTATTTAATAATCCTAGAGTCCTGTTAAACCAGCAACCATGGATGAATATATAATAGGATGCGAAGCTTACTGAGTTTCCTGTAACACATACTAGAGGCGCTGTTGTAGAAATTGATCTTGCTGCCACCTGTTGGGAGGAGGGGCGTTATTACATCTAGCAGTACACAAAGTAGCGAAAAGAGTAACTAATTACTCCATGCATTTAGCAGCGCACCTGGTGACGAAAATGTTAAACTGTGCAGAAAGTATTTGCTCCCACCCCTCATCGATATTCAAAACTAACCCAATTTAAAATGAAACATTTACATTTTTATTCCTCACCGCATCTTCTACTGAAAATTCTTACCGGAGCCAACAGGAAGATAAAAGAGACGATCTATTTTACACAATGCAATTAAAATATAACCAGACAGAGACAAAAAAATAAAGCAAGAGGTTAGATAATTGGGAGTGTGTTCTTTGGGTATTTATTGTACAGCGCAATGGAAAAGTCTGCAAGAACTACTTAGATAGTTTAATTTATTATATTACTATTTACAATACATTCAACAACACTATTTTCACAATGTCCATAAACATCACTGTTAAGATACACTGCTTATACACACGTAGTATCACTTTATGTTCACTTTTATTAGCAAGTTTCTGTCTGCCATCTTGTCTCTTCGAGCAATATCTCGAATGGATAAATAGAGAACTCTGGGTAATGTACCCAACACATAGTTCTAATGTTCACCACCTACGACGTTGGGCACTGATCATCATCATTTTCTAATGCCGCTGCCAGATGGTGCTGACCGAAGTTTCGCATCCTATTATATATTTATCCATGCAGCAACAGTATAGGCCCTGAGTGTTGCTAGATCCTTCCCGTGCACTCTGGGATGATGATCCATTTCCTCAAAGGAGCTTTTCTTGTGCCTGGCATACGGTACTGTTGTGGCAATTAATAGAATGAACTGAATACAAAAAATCAGGATGTAAAGGGTTTCTGAATATTCCAAATACTGATTGATACAGTTACTCCTTAATTTCTTGATAATGTTATTGTGACAGTCCTTTATAGAATAACGGCATTTCTTATGTTAAATGTTTCAGGTCACTTGTGAGTACTACATGTCCCACGGAGCCTGCGTTCCTCTCCGTGTACACACTGTAGTAGTATCTGTTCAGCATTCTGAGAAAATCAGCCTTGATGATCTCCGTGCAGATGTAATGGCAAAGGTGATCAGAGTTGTGATACCCGAGAAGTATTTGGATAGTAGAACAACATTCCACATTAACCCATGTGGGCTTTTTGTCGTTGGAGGACCACAGGTACGCCATGGGTTCTTATTTCATTGTACAGTATAAACCCAATTATCCGTGTTAACTGAGGTACTTGTTTCGTCAACGTAATTAATTAAATTAATGGTAAAATTTGTAACAATGTGCTCCAAACTTCATTGTAACTGAAGGCAGTACACAACAGCAACATAGCTGCGAGCAGGAGAGATAACAAGCTCAGACAACAAACAATATTTGTATGAATGTGAGTGTGCCGGGTTAATATTAATTAACCAATCATCAAAAATATAAAAAAATACATCAGGACTGTCGCTGGGCAGTAATCTGAAAAAAAAATACAGGACTTTTTTGCAAAGAAAGTTTAACTGAATTTAAAAGAGTTATTAGAGACTACTCTATTAAGTGATGTAGTCTACATACAATTCCCATTTTTATAGACAAGTTGAATTAATTAAGTATTTGCATTACAGCAGTAGTAACCATTTCATCATTTCTAACCTAAAACCACGATTTCCTACATGTTTTGTCTTTTCCGAGTTTTATGCTATCCAAGGTACCCACAGTCCCAATTACCTTTGATAAACAGGATTATACTGTACAAAATAATGAGTATTACTTACTGTAAGTCACTTGGAAAATATTTTAATAAAATAATCAGTGTTGCTGATTCGGAAATTAAATTACGAATTTAGATTGTTTTAGATTTCACGATTAACCATAAATTTGTCCCCTTTTCCTGTATATGAAAGTTTTCAAACAGTTTTATTCAAAACACCTCAATGATTTTGTTTTTTGTGACCGTTACAAAATTGAATAAGCCATACGATTTCATATTCTGGAAAAAAATAATTCCACATCATAGCTTAAAGACATATTTCGAGATTTCGAAAAAAACTTCAGAGAGAGGTTTGATGTTAGTGGTGTGTTGACTCTTAATATTTCATAAGTCTTTGGAAGTGTCTCGAGGAGAGGTTAGGCAGAAAGGTGACCACAGTTGGAGTGAACCAGAGGAAGTTCTGCTGCTTCGATGAAAATTAAAACAGCTACAGGAGTTCGGCATAAATGATGCAGTGTAGTGATTGATGCACCAGTTATAAAGATCTGTATAACCTGTTTCCTAAAATTATAGAGCCTTACCGTGTTTTTGCACAAGTGTAAGGTCCAGAGATAGTTTGAGAATAAGGTTCTTAGGAAAATATTTGGGGCTAAGAGGGATGAAGTTACAAGAGAATGGAGAAAGTTATACAACACAGAACTGCACACATTGTATTCTTCACCTGACATAATTAGGAACATTAAATCCAGACGTTTGAGATGGGCAGTGCATATAGCACGTATGGGCGAATCCAGAAATACATATAGAGTGTTAGTTGGGAGGCCAGAGGGAATAAGACCTTTGGGGAGGCAGAGACGTAGATGGGAGGATAATATTAAAATGGATTTGAGGGAGGTGGGATATGATGGTAGGGACTGGATTAATCTTGCTCAGGATACGGACCAATGGTGGACTTATGTGAGGGCGGCAATGAACCTCAGGGTTCCTTAAAAGCCATAAGTAAGTAAGGTCCAGAGATATTGTCACCCATTGAATTTACTTCACTCTATAAATGAATAGTTCAAACGGTTAGTCAGATTCAAAGCTATCGGAAACCAATATTCCTTCTTTGTAAATACACATAATCAACTTCTTCATCTTGGCTATGAATCACTTCCTTTCCTCCAGACTTCTTTTTTACTCTTGTAAACATATTTTCTGTCATTTTCGTTACTCTAAGATTGTTTTACTATAACAGATCAAACTTCAGAGCTTCATATCATTTCCATTCGCTCTGTATTTCATATTTTATTGGGAAATATTTTCGTATAGAACACAACAATTAGGCTGTTATGGTTTCAGAATTAAGAGAGTCTGATTGCTTAAAAAAATAAAACTGAGGTGTATATAGAAAGAATGTTGATGAAAGTAGAACAACCTGTCTTGCTGCAACTTGGATTAAACATGATAAGGTGACATTAATCGATTATGAATGTATTACACATAAAATCCTTTGAATTTATAAGTCAACCACTCCAAGCAAAAAGTAGGGAGTCTCTGATTCAGAAATTTTAGATTAGATATCGTAGTTTCTCTAATTAAAACTTGAATTATCTACTTGCGGAAAAGCCTTGTCAGTGATGTTTATTTGTATTTGCTACTCTTGAGTTCGCATGATGACATTATTTGCTGAGATATCAGGCTACATATTATTGAATGCAGGAAGAAATAGGATAAAATAGAAACTAACAAAGGATGTTTATTTCAGAGTGATGCTGGACTTACTGGACGCAAGATAATTGTGGATACTTATGGAGGTTGGGGTGCGCATGGTGGAGGTGCTTTCTCTGGAAAGGACTTCACCAAAGTCGACCGTTCAGCTGCCTATGCTGCACGCTGGGTTGCCAAGTCTTTAGTGAAGGCTGGCCTCTGCAGGCGCTGCCTTGTACAGGTAAGTACAATAAACGACGTCTGCAGTACAGTCATCAATGCTAAGGTTGGCGAACTTTCTTGGATTTGCTATTATCTTGAAAATAGCTCTTACATGATCAATTACACGAGTTGGAAGAACAGTTCAACTTTGTTGTGTTGCTTTTGTAGAAATTTGAAAGAAGTACTGTAAGTACATTTGTTAATTTGTTAGTAAGTGAGCGAATTTGAAAGAGAAAAGTCGCTGTTAATTGGGATCCGAAGTTCGTGATTATTCTTCACATTGTGCATACTTAACATTATGGAAGGTATACTCTATTTGCAGACCTATAAGATGCTCTTCTAGCCCTCTAAAAACTTGTCTCAGAATTGGTGTACACTACCTGAAATTTCTGGTGCAGTTTTAGTTGGGAAAAATATCCTAGTTTATATGTTCAAATGCTCCAGAATTATTATTTCTTCAAAAATACATAGAAAAGAGGTACGTCCTTTATGCCTAAATGTCTACAAATTGGTGGACATTGTTTTTCAAATAACAATTAATTTTATTGATATTAGATTCAGAATTACAAATTCTGGAAGCAAACTTTTAACAGTGTAATAGAATTGCACAAGCTTTAATAATAATAATAATAATAATAATAATAGTTTTATTTTCCGTGGCAGGGTTAAGGCCAACAGGCCTTCTCTTCCACTCAACCGGGATCAAATCACATACAGAAAAAATACATACCGGTATACAAATATGAACTTAAATCAGCACAGCACATGTTACATTTGAGACAATGACAATTACCTAGATATTAGTGTTAATGGAAAAAGAAAGTAATGCCTGTGTAAAATAATAATAATAATAATAAATAAAAATTATACCTAAAAACTAGTTCTGTGCATTTAAAATATTTCTAAACAACCTAATTTTAAACAACTGAGGACTAAGACTACCCCTGATTTCGAGCGGCAGCAAATTCCATGAGCGGGCCATGGCTATTGAGAAAGAACTTGAGTACAGAGATGTCTGATGACGTGTTATTGATAGCAACAGATTGTGCTGTGAAGGTGTATTTCGATTATGATGTGAAGCTAGGAGAGTAAACTGAGAGGCAAGGTAGTGGGTGTGGAATCATGTATAATTCGATATAGCAGGCAAAGAGAATGTCTAATCGTCGATCTTGCAAGCGGAGCCAGGAGAGTCGTAGAAAATATTCCGATATATGATCATGTCGGCGGATATTGAAAATAAATCGGACGTAAATTTCAAAAGCAATATGTGCTAGATTAAACACCATTGCTCGTTAGTGTTTGATGTATGTATGTATGTTGATAGTACCATTTTTTGTGTTTGTAGGTTTCTTATGCCATTGGAGTAGCAGAACCTCTGTCGATTACACTGTTCGATTATGGTACTTCTAAGAAGACTCAGAAAGAACTGCTGTCTATTGTGAAAAAGAACTTCGATCTGAGACCAGGGAAAATTGTCAAGTAAGTAAAAAATGCCATCAACATATCGACGGTGTTTAGGTAATGGGGCTTAACCTTCATTCTTTTAAATTTGGCTTTTTTGCTGTAATTAATTATTTGAAATGCGAAGATGTGGTTTTGACAATATTATGTTTACATTCGTTCATATTAGGTAACAAATAATGTGTTAAAATTTAATTTTTGTTGTTTGTGGAAAATCTTCTTTTGTGGGATAAGCCCATTTACCTAAACACCATTGTTCAGAAGAGATTTGAATTTGATTTGATTGCTGATAAGAAGGAAAATAATTATAAAATAAATTCAGTATTTAGGAAGTTGGATCTATCTTGGTTATAAATCAGTGTAAAAGCAAGGAGGTATTTAATCATCAACGCCTGAAGATGTAGGTAGACCCAACTTTCGAAATGTTTTGAACTTAGCTGTTTTTACTTTCTGCAACAAAGGGAAGTTAGTCTGAACCTCTTCTAAGTAATAATAATAATAATAATAATAATCCCGTTTTACCATGATTGAATGTTGGGATTTTTTCATGATACCTTAAAGTGAAATTAGATCCCACTTCATGTAGCTCACTATTTTAATTCATTTTGTATCATAGTCTGTTGGTCTATTTTAGGACCTGTTTTACCAACAAGTGTTAAAAATACACTAACACTTGGTTTGTTAATACCAGTTCAAAATTTTAACAATTGTTTTAGCGTTATTTCATGCATTTTGGTTCCATCGACGATTTCCGGATGGATGTTGGTTAATATTTTTGTCAATAAGAGTAATCTTTCAGTGGTTACCCTTAACAACACGCTAATCCCTTATTCATCTGTCGTAAAAAATCTTGACTTCTTTTTCGATAATAATCTAAATTGGAATATTCAAGTTAAAGAAACGATAAAAAAATCTGTTCCTCCATTCACCGTTTGAGTCGCTTAAGAAACTTCTTGCCCCAGCAACTAAAACTTACCCTAGTACAAACCGTAGTGATGCCGCATTTCGATTATTGTGACTTTTGTTAAGTGACCAAAGTTCTGAACTGTCAGTCAAGTTACAGCGAGTTCAGAATATGTGCGTCAGATACATATGCAACATCCGACGATACAATCACATATCACCGTCCTTCATGACTCCGACTTAAAGAACGTAGAAATTTACATTCCTTGTCATTGCTCTTTCGAATTCTGCACACTTCAACACCAAATTACCTTTCGTCTTGTTTCTCTTATCTATACTCTAACCACGACGTAAATACCAGATCACTTATCTGTGGCGCGTTAAGTATACCTCTTCATTGAACATCTCGTTATTCATCATCTTTTACAGTATCCACCTCGCGACAATGGAATTCCCTGTCACAAAGTATTAGGGGCTGCAAGACAATAAACACTTTTAAAAACGGCTTAAAAGATAACCTTCTTAGCATTTCACTCCAATCATACTGACTTAAACTATCACTGTCTACATTGTTACTCCTTCCTTTAGACATGCATCCTGATAGTCCTGTATTTTCAAAATTGCCTCATAATAATCTCTTTCTATTATCTAACATTATTTGAAATATATTAACAGTCTATGTATTTTAGCTTAATTCTGCTACATAGTTTGTATTTCAGTGTTTAATTAATAGTTGATAGTATTTTGTTGTTTAATTCGTAAATAACTCTTGTATACATGTAGCTCTCATCTAAATCAAATTGTTGAATTCTTTGTAAGTTGATACATATGTATGTATACTTTTTGCTGGTTGAGTGGAAGAGAAGGCCTTACGGCCTTAACTCTGCCAGCTAAAATATATTATTATTATTATTATTATTATTATTATTATTATTATTATTATATCTTGAGGTATATATCTAGCGTCAACTGCCATTGTACTAGGAGTGCACTTAGTTGAGTGACTTATTTGGCCGGGATTTCGCAGTTATGATGCAGAGATTATTCTGTAGGACAAATTAATAAAATCCATAATATTCTCATAGCTAGCAGTGCTACATAACTGCGGAATCCCGGCCAAATAAGTCACTCAACTAAGTGCGCTCCTAGTACAATGGCAGTTGACGCTAGAAATATACGTCAACATATAAGCCTAACTTGGAGTCAGGCCACAAAGGGAAACACTGAAGGAGGAAGATTCGATCCAGTGCTGTGGATTGAATTCGGCATAGCTCAGTGGTCAGAGTGCTTGGTACGTAGAACCAAGGACCTGGGTTCGATCCCCGGTGCTGGATCGAATTTTTCTCCTCAAATATTAATATGTAGTCTAGGTTAATGGTGTACAGAGAATGTTGCAGTGTGTTCCCTAGGTACTCTACCAATGCTCTCAACTTTCCCCTCAATTTATCTTATCTGCAGTAGTTACAATACATGTATTTTCTGTTTCAGGGAACTGAACCTTCGAAATCCCATCTATCAACAAACTAGTACATATGGTCACTTTGGTAGAGACATCTTTCCATGGGAGCAGCCCAAGAAACTGATCGATTGATGAAAGGGGAAGGGATTGTCTTGTAAGGCTTACTTAGCAGTTTGATTCCCACCAGATCTTCCTCATGACATTCTTGTCCCACTTAACTCCTTGCATACCTCTCAGAACTTTCTAATTACAGTATATTTGTTTTAGTGTTGAATTGTGTACATATTGGCAGTATAGAAATATATGTTGTAATTGAAACAATGTTGCATCAAGCGCTGCTGTAGGAAAAATCACTATGCCAAGCAAGACTCGAGATGATGAAGTCTCCTGGAGTTGTATAGGTATTCTGAACCTTAGCTTAACGTTTTAAGGTTTTACCACGCCGTGCAGGAGGGACCTGCCACCACGCCAAATAGAATGTTCACCTCCTGTGTGCTTCCCTCTTTCCATATCCTGTTCGACCGAGAAGGCGGTTACACGGACTGCTGTGAAAAGCAGCCAGTTTGATTTTTTATACAGACATCTTAAACATATTTTATAAATAATTTATGTACCTTATGTATTAATTCTGGATGTGTGTGGTGTTGTTGTGATTTTTTAGAAGTAGTTGCAACACGTAGTGACGTGGGGCCTAGTCCCTTGATTTCTACGGCGTGGTATGTACTTTGAGATGATGAACTTTACCCCGGCCAGAAGAATATGGTGGTGGGCAGTCGGGCGACAGGGGAAGACAAAGCCCGGCTCTAGACAGATCACAGTCGAAGGCTTCATGACAGCCTTTACTGCAAATGTGTGTGGCCCCAGAAAGCGCCTTTCCCACTAGAGTTTTTTCTCTGAGTGGTAAAACTCCACACATTTTGTGTTGTGTTTACGAAAAAGAATCTATTGGAAAAGAGCATTTCCGAAAACACTCCGATCTGTCCAGACTCCTGGAAAGCGTAGCAGTTGTCACTTTTTTATTACATTTCTCACGTCTCACGCATTTATTGAGTAGAACTTTAGGCACAAAGAAAATATTGTGTGATATGTTGTAGACGTATTTAGTGTGACAATCTATTGAAGCTTCTAATATAGAAGTTAATGTTTTCTGTTTTGAGTTTTAAGATTATAAGAGCTCTGCTACGTCTTTGGTCTTCCCCTTATCAAATGTGAACATTTGTTCTAATATGCTATGTTTCATACAAATGCATGTGGAATGAAGAAAGATTGAGAAATAAAGTAACTGCCATTTTGTGTATGGCATTTCAAATCAGTTTATTGTATTTGCTTCATTTTATATATGCAGATCTCCAGCTGTCTACAAATTTCCTACCAAAACCTAAAGTGCACTTATTACCAAGCTCTTTTCCCAAACCACTCCTACATCATAGCAATTTACTAAACTAAGAAAATTCATGGAACCTCCATTAGCAGAGGTGGTCCAATAGGAGAGCTATTATGACATATTGTTGTTGAATATTTTGATGATAGATTTAAACACTACTCCCATTTCAGTTTGGTTGAGAGGCTTTCCCCTCTACTCACACACTCTACCGTCAGTGAAGGGGAAGGTGCTACAGTCCGTCGTAAAAACGTTCGACTAATTGACTTACAACACAAATGGCGAAGTGTATCAACATCGGTTAAAAGCGCAGTAATCATAGATTATGAAATGACGGTTAAACAATAACAGTGGTTAAAATGTAATTTGTGTGCACCATTCATAATCACAGATTACTTAAACATGGCTAGCTGACACCTCATTTAACCAGAGTAAAGTCTATGCTGGTGTACTGTTTCTACAAAATGACTAAAGGAAAGCATCCATACCGCTGTAAAGATAATAGTCAACATCTAAAAATGACTGCGCTCACTCCATTCTACATCGAAATGAACGTGTCCTACATTTTCGCTTTGCATTTGTTTGCCTTTGGACGCTGTTATATTTGCGAGTTGCATTTCTTTGCTGTTAGGTTAAAATCGTACAAAATAGAAAATTGAATGCAAAAATGATTATATCCCAATGTGTGGTTGAAGTGTTACTAGAATTTAAATATATTATATAAAAAGATGGAATATCTATAAAGGAAAAGGATGCAGAAGATTAATAGGAATGTGTATATGATCAAGCACCTCATTTACACGAGGGAACTGTTCATTATCCTAAGATCCATAAATAACCTCTCTTTGTTCAGCCAGTGACATAGAGAAAGAGACATTCAAGTATTCCCTCTTAAAATACAGAAAATATCAGTTACATAGAATCGTAATACAAGCAGCCGAACCATAGGAGAAATATGCCTTTTTGTGTTATTTCAAGTGATCCATTTGTAGATTTTGATAAACGAAATCCCTCCTGAAATTTTCTGTCACCTAATTCCTAGTAAGAATTCTCTCTTTCCACTATAGAAACTTCACGCTCACGCTCTATCCAAGTAATTCAAGTACTGTATAATAATAATAATCATCATCTTCGAAATAAACATCTGTGGCTCTGGCCGCCATTTTGCTTTACTTGCTCTACTAATCACTGGTTATCTCTTTAACCGCTCGAATATGGCCAGTTAGAGATTACTGTGGTTAACCTCCTATTTAAGTCGTAACCGAGGTCGATCCACTGTAAAAATGCTTAACCAGAGGTTAGGTGACAATTTTAACCGGTGGTTACACTAACTGACGTTGATGCACGTGGGCAAAAGTGTCAAAATCTATATCTCGAAAATCTATACCAAGAAATCAATTCTATTTTTATTACTGTCTATATCAATAATTTGCATATTAAAAATATTTAATGAGTTCATTATACGACAGTTACTTGTAACGTAAGAAGAAATAAATACTAAAACAGGCGTACAACTGACATATTAAATTTAAGTATTTCGATCTTAATAAGCATAGGTCTATTGAACCAGTAGTAATGTGTTTCTACGTTCAGCTACACAAATTATAGTATTATGCAGTGAATTTAAGTGGAATTATGAATAATAACATAATACAAAGCCTGTATTATGACATGCATTATAATAAAATTAGAACTAGAAATATTTTAATTGACTTTCATAATCTGTTTTGTGCAGAAATCAAGAATTAATTCAAATTAACATACCTCGAGAATTTTGGTAGGTTATCACTATTATCTTCATCACCGTTCACCGCAGCTAATATTTTGTCTAAAGTTGGCAGTTCTTGACGAAAAAAGAATTGGTGAACTTTAGATCTTATTGCTGATTTTGTGAATTCGTCGTATTTTTCTAATAGTGGAACAGTTTTGCGAAATTTCACCGAACTCTTTAATTTGTCATTCATCTTCGCCTCTCTTCTGATGTGATAAACACTTGCTTTTCCCACTCCCGTCAGTTTCCCCGTCATCTCAGCCACCTTTTCTAAACTGTAAGTTGGATTTTCAGCACATAACGTTTGAAATAAATTCAACATACATCACTTCTGACCACTTCGCATTGGTTTACCTTTTTTATGTTTTATAACACTGCTGGAAGCCATAATGTTCGTTAAATAATTTACAAACTACGATAAAATACGGTCCTAAGCCTAAATAAAAAAAAAACTATGTAATTATATAAGAAATTAACACTACACTATGTACACTATTTCCTATACCGATATTCACAAAACACTACGAAGTAAACTGTAAGGACGAAACAAATCTCAAACCACTCAGGGCAAAAGATAAATGTTTTCTCCATCACTAGTTGCTACACTGCGACATACACACTGGGACAATCTGCACTGTGTCGCTCCCCAACATTCGTTAATTTTATTAGTAGCCAGTTGAAAATATTATAACAATGACACTAAAATATACTGAAACAAGTCATTGTCAAACATCTGTATGGCTGCATTTTATATCCCCTAGTGTACTTTATTATTTTATTTTGTTCTGTGTACAGCGTAGGGGGTGCAGGTATAAGAAGTAACGGCTACTGCTTGGTCACTAACGGTATCTGGGGAATAGGGAGGGGGAAAAGAATGTCTTCGCGCCCTCTCAACTTGCAAGAAATGCTGTTTACACAATATAAATCAGTTGAGAAGGCAGGTCTTTAATTGCAGATCACGGGATATTTCTGAATGTTTTTTGCATGAGATGCGTTAAAATGAACAGGACAGTATATCCCCAGATATTTGGTTTGGCGAAAATTAGCTTTTTTTTTTCCCAGAGCACAAGAAAATGAGGTAATTCGTATGTGAAGTCAGATTTTGCATATGTCTGTATTTGATGTGTCTATAGAACACTGATCCACAAGCGACTTTTCATAACTCGATACAGCACATGTGCATAATCTGTTCATGCAATGCTTTCAGGCTTTCCTTGAATTAATGCAAAGGACAAAATAGTATGATGGGTTAATGGATCACATAACCATTGCAGGATATATCAAATTACTTTTCTTCAGTAATGCAGTGCGAAACATCCTTAATCATACTTCAGAAGGTGGTGTTCATTGTTGACTGCATTACTATGTATTTTGCACTTACATGTGTGTGAGTGGAAAGTATTAATTTTTTCTATCTTAATTATTTCTCTACGTCTACGTATTACGGAAGTCTGGAAATCATAAGTTAGTCATGGATGAAAATGGGGAGTTCGATTCTTCAGTGACTAAGTCTGGGGGTAGCAGAAAAGTTCTTACTAAAGCTAAACTAATCTAATAAAGAATCTTCTATATTTCAAAATTGGAGTTAAATGGCAAGTTGTAGCCGATTTAAGTGAACACCATATTTTAACGTTTTGGTGGCTACTTCATTCACACACAACCCCCAGACTGTCTGGAGGACCACACCTGCTGTTGGTCGACGGGTCCATTGGACCTAGCTGGGAGATCTAGTTGATCACCAGCTTTCCCTCCTTAAGCCACTGGAGGACGATTTTAGTGCCATAGCAGGTCAGCACTAGGAACAGAAAAGTAGAAAGAGGAGGAAGGAAAGGGAAATGAACCCCTAGGCCTCGAATGCTCTAATGCCATTGGGGTTGAAGAAAGTAAGAGTTCAGTCAGAGGACTGGATAGGAAAGGGTAAAGCGGGAATTAGGTATTGGATAGAGGAAAATTATACCAAATTCAGTCATTAACTCATCAAGCTGACCAGTGCTAATTGATGAGTAGCCCCACACTTTAGTTCAGCTCGTAAAATTATGCTTACTAACAGCTGCCACATCAATAAATTTAGGAATGCAGTTATATTGTCAGACTCCAAAGCAGCTATTCTATCAATCATCTCTAAACACACACCTTCATCTCAAACAGCAGAAATAACTAAAATGCTCTCTCAATTATTATCACTCAATAAAAGAATTGTATTCCAATGGATACCATCCCATTGTGGAATCCTGGGAAACGAAAATGTGGATGCTTTAGCAAAGAAGGGCAGCACTGCTACTTACAGACCTGTTACTAAATCTACGTATTACTCTGTGAAGAGATTTATTAAATCTACATACTTAGATTTCAACAAACAAAATTTGATAACTCAATCCCAAGGGAAAAAATGGAACTCTCTGCATCAAAATCCACAGTTAATTCCCGATTTACCACGAAAATCGTCTGTAGCTGCATTTAGATTGGCAACAGGCCATGATTGTTTGGCCAAACACCTGCATAGAATTGGAATATATCAGTCCCCTAACTGCCCATTGTGCAACTGAAACCAAGAAATGGATTCGGAACACCTCAAAATCTGTGCTTCAGTGGCTAGTCATGATAATATCTTTGAAAAATATTGGAGTGCAAGAGGTCAAATGACTTTATTGTCAAATGCCTGGCATTAGAAAACAACAACAACATATTTCAAAATTGTTCATCTACCTAAAGGGGGGGGGGGGGGAGAGAGAAACTAAAGAATGTAGTGTCTAAGGAAAAGAAAATAGTAATTTGTAGTATAGAAAAATAAAATTAGATTTTATATGCGAGTGAAAAGTGTAGCATCCATTATGAAGCCAAGAGTGGTAATGTCCATGAGCACATGAAAGAAATATGTTTACTGTCGTGCTATACAATATTTTATTCATTACTGGTATCTAAATTTAATTTTAAATTAAACACCTTTGTAATGTGCTGTTCGTGAAGAAATTACAAATAAATGAGTATGTATGAATTTTATTGTTGCTAATGTGTTGGTTAGCATGGAAAGAGTGATTTAGAAAATTTTAATTGCAGTGAAAGAAAAACCAGTTAAGATACCAGTCATGGATAAAAGATACTAGAAATTCGTGCAATTCTTTAAAATGCCAGAAGAAGCTGAAAGCTTTAATGAAAATTGCCTTAGTGAGGCTATTTGTTTATCACGACCAAGAATTGTTTAAAAATAACGTTCCGCCACTGGAACATAAAATACTGTTATCACAGTCTACTATATACAGTTGCGAAGCTCAATATGTAGTAAAAATGCAAACATGGGTAGTTGCCCACCACTAGGATTGCTACTATCGCCTCATCATCGCAGATCTCTCTCCTAGCAGCCGACAAAATATGTTACACTTTCGTTGTCGTGTTCTTTTGGAAAAATTAACACCTTCCTTCCATTACTGAAATATTAAATGCATAAAGTTAATTTTATTATTTTAATGAAGTATATTAAATTCCACCATAAACTCGAAGATACCTGCAAGAAATAAGTTAATATAATTTTTGTTTGTGCAAAACGAACTGAAATTTACTATAATAGCTTCACTCATTCAAGATTATAGTGATAATTAACTATGAAACCAATAAATATTAATTTGCATTTCTCTTTACAACAATAATAATGGAAATATGAATTAATGGAGTAACTTACGTGTACCGGTACTTGTAGTGTAGGCTTACGTAGTTAACAAAGTGGGATGAGGTTAAGCAATAATAATCACACCAGAATTGGAAATAAAACGTGATCAATAAATTTTATTGTAACAGACTTTTTCTACGCCTCTAGTAAAGCAACAAATAAAATAACAACAAAATTAACAGCTATAATTAAAAACATATCCTTTGAAGAAAAAGTAGGCCTAAGCAATAATCCCACCGGAATTGAAAATAAAACGTGATCAATAAATTTCATTAAACCAAACTTAAATTTTTCTACGTCTTTAGTGAAATAACACATAAAAATAATAACAAAATTAATAGCTACAATTAAAAATATATCCTCTGAAAAAAAAGTAGACCTAACCTTTATTTCTCTGGAAATTTAGCAGCCTAAGTGACATAACTTTAATCGGTATTTAATGTCCTTTCGGTTAGATTGAAACATTTCATTGTGAAATTTAAGGATATGTATTCTAATAGTCACAAAGAACTTCAAATTAACAGTTTTGTTTCTGCACAGCATTCTTGTGGAAACACAGGAACCTTTCTGAATCTTTCGGAAATCGGAAAAAGGATAAATGTGGCCTCTTTCTCTTACTATTGCTACAATTTATAGCACTACAAACTCTCCTCCTTGTCCCATATTATTATTCCAATTATTATATTTTAGCCATTAACATTTTCATTATAACCAATAACGAACATTTCACAAGCATCAATGTGAAATACGCAACGAGCTAGCACTCGATAGAAATACGACACAGTCCAAAGTCGACCATGGACAGTCTATTGTTTCTAGTTGCTAACCGCTTGGAGCGCTTTATCATGAGATTTGCAAAAAAACACCTCAAGCTTCGCGACTGTATATAGTAGACTGTGCTGTTATGCTCAAGGTCGAATGTGTGACAGACAGTAGTCACTGCTGGCGAAAGTGAGTGGAGGTGCGAGATGTTGTGACCAGGCCAGTAGTCGTTCATGCCTTCAGTTCAGTAAAATTGAATAACCACCCCCTCGGAATAAGGATCTACGTACATAGGGAAACAATGTACCATATACCCTTATTCCAGGGGGGTATTCATTTGTTGGAGTGGTTGCTATTTACGAGTGTTTAAATACTTTTTTTTTTAGGTCTAAACCAATCATTTTTCTGCGGACTAATTCATTAGTCAGATAATATTGACTTCAGTGTATCAGATGTACTAGGTAGTATATGTAATTCAATAACACCACAGTAAATTTTATTTTAAGATATTCACTTTATGATGCCAGCATCCCTCTCCTTCCTCTTCAACTATGAATCACACAACTTGACCCTTCTTACTCGCCTACTCCCCCGTTACATGGAAGCTGATCTCTGAAAGTTGATGCAACCAATTGTTACCATTTTAATTTGTCCTTCACATAATGGTTGGTCACACCATATATATTTTCACTCGGAGCGGGGGAGGGGGGAATGCATTAAAATGCGACAATTATGCGGTGAAATACAGTAATTAATGCAGTAGTATCAGCAGCAGCAAAAGTTTACCTTATAGTCTGTTCTCTATCAACTTCTGAAGAAACCTGCAGTTTTCAACTGAGCAATAGTATGAAAAATATTCCCCCGAATAGGATAATTCAATGATGCCTGAAATTGTCCCAGGATAAACTCTTATATTGTTAAAAATATAGTTTGTGTAATAAATGTCTATACATTAGAATTTTAAAAAATATTTATTTTCCAATGACTGGTACTGAGATTTACATCTTTGACCCAAACAAAGAAAGACATGACTGCAAAAGGAGAAGAAAATTTCCTTCATTGTCTCATTAAGTTCCTCGCCTCCCAGTATTGGTCACACTCTTTCTCTTTGGTTAAGATTGGACAGTGAAGTAGGCAGTCCTGTTCATCTCTTCTTGTAGATCACATTAGGTACATTTTGGGTCTGGTAGTAATGTTACATATGTGATCAGGGCTTATATGTACAATTTTTTCTACTTCTCGTTGATCATTAGAGATCCCAGGTGAATAACCTCATTGTTACAGGATTAACATTGCTTGTTATACAGTATTAGCAATTAGTTTTGTGTTCAGTCAATAAAGCAAAAGTTAATCTTATTGGATTGCATTCATAGTTTTATTTAATACAGTGTGTCTCAGGGAAACGTACAGCAGAGTCCGTATAGGCCAGTTTCTGTCTGATGCTTTTCCTATTCACTGCGGGCTAAAGCAAGGAGATGCACCATCATTACTTTTTAACTTTGCTCTAGAATATGCCATTAGTAAACTCCAGATAAACCAAGAGGGTTTGGAATTCAATGAGTTACATCAGCTGCTTGTCAATGCGGATGAACTTGAATATATTAGAAAAACCACAAACTGTTAGGGGAAACACGGGAATTTTATGTAAAGTAAGCAAGAAGATAAGGTTTGAAAGTAAACTCCGAAAAAACAAAATATATGATTATGTCTCGTTACCAGAACATAGTACGAAATGGAAATATAAAAATTGGAATTTTATCCTTTGAAAAGATAAAAAATCCATGTACCTTAAAGCAACAGTAACAAATATAAATGACACTCGAGAGGAAATTAAATGCAGAATAAATAAGGGAAATGCCTGTTATTATTCAGCTGAGAAGTTTTTGTCATCCAGTCTACTCTCGAAAAAACTGAAAAAATTTGTAAAACAGTTATATTATCGGTCGTTCTGTATGGTTGTGAAATTTGGACTCTTACTTTGAGAAAGAAACTGAGGTTAAGGCTGTTCAAGAATAAGGTGCTAGGAAAATATTTGGGGCTAAGAGGGACGAAGTTACAGGAGAATGGAGAAAGTTACACAATGCAGAACTGCATACACATTGTATTCTTCACCTAACATAATTAGGAACATTAAATCCAGACATCGAGATGGGCAGAGCATGTAGATGTATGGGTGAATCCAGGAGTGCATATAGAGTGTTAGTTGGAAGATCTGAGCGGGAAAAGATCTTAGAGGAGGCCAAGACATAGATGGGAGGATAATATTAAAATGGATTTGAGGGAGATGGGATATGATGGTAAAGACTGGATTAATCTCTTCAGGCTAGGGATCAATGGTGAGCTTATTGTGGGGGCGGCAATGAACCTCCAGGTTCTCTAAAAGCCATTTGTAAGTAAGTAAGATACACATTTTATCTCCATCTACCCTCTGTTAGTCTCAGCTGTTATGTAAAGAATGTATTAGCCTGCAATGCACTAATTATCTAAACATTTTAAAGGGTCAAGAAAAAAACTTATAACAAAATTTATTCAATTTTTATTATTTTCTACTCAACTGATGAACTGTTCATGCTTGCAATTTAAATTATTCTACTTAGTAGCCAATAATTATGTACCATATTTTTGTATAATTCTTTACTTGTTTCATATCTCACAGCTGACGTGGTAGTGTAAGATCTGTGGAATCTAATACTAATAATACATCTGTAACAAAATTTTTCTGGTAATTTTCGCTTTTTCAAAAATAATTGGTGTCAACATATATAATTAACTATCCTGAGACCAAAAATAACATTTTTGAAATTTTTGTATGTCTATCTGTCTGTATGTCTGGAAGCTCGTTACCTTTTCACGTGATAATGACTGAACTGATTTATATGAAAATTGTAATATAAATTAAGTTTGTTCTAACTCAGATTTTAGGCTACATGGCATTCAAAACACTTCATTTAGGAGGGAGGTTATAAGGGGGGTCTGAATTAAATCGAAATATCTCGCTTATTATTGATTTTTGTGAAAAATATTACATAACAAAAGTTTCTTTAAAAACGATTTCTGATAAATTTTATTCTATGCAAAACATTGATACGACTTCTAACACATGAATACAGGCTCTTACAAAAAAAAAAAAAAAAAAAAAGTACAGTGCTTCCATTCCTCAAACGAGGTATAGGAATTCTTTCTTATACATTCAGAAATTTAAAATAAATATTATAGTCTACACAAATGAGCTGAAGACGTTAATTCATCATTTTAAGCACAGAAACTTAATCATAAAAGCAAAAAAAGATCTTTTGAATTCAGTATCTTCTAACGTTAATAGAAAAAAAAAAGTTGAGAAGTTTGGGGGGGGGGTCAGTATAACTCCGCCTATGAAAGCTATTAATGTAGCTAATCTCATTAATGCATTAACAATTTTATTCATGATAATCATCTACTTCGTGGATTTAGCCTATCGGTCTACATCAAGACCGAAAAATTACTTTTCCAATATTTAAAAGGGGGCTTTAATAATATCAATTACCCAAAGTTTTCATATACCTACTGTAAGTGTAAATAGTTTAATGTATTTTCTTGAAATTGTGATGTGTATTAAAGTGTGCGAAGAAAAATAATATTGTATTAATTTTATTCTTTTGTACATAAGTGGTTAATTTTCAAGTAAAAGATTACAGTGATCAAATTACATGAAGGAATATTACTGATTACCAATGCCAATTTCAGTATATTGGAACCCCTGATCAGGGATGGAACGTAGTGGGGGAAAGTGGGTTGGAAAAAAGTCTTATTAATGCTTTACTAATTATAACGAGTTTCTTGTGCATTGTTCGTTTTAACATAGTTTTATAGGCAACTATTGATTCAAAATCGGACTTCCTAATTCAAAAATTATAAGTAACGAAAAATGCTTCAGTAGTAGCCGAGTATTTCCGGTCGTACCAAAATGGCAGCGGTCGAGACTGAAAGTAGAGTTTGTGAAACTCCTGGTTGTAATTCTGCTGCAAAGTTACAATGTCCAACGTGTATAAAGTTGGGAATTCAGGGTTCTTACTTCTGCTCTCAGGTAATATGCGTAAATTGAAATATGTTGACGTGGTGTATAACATTTTATAAACGCTTTAAAAATGTCTGAGATGTAATTGAATAGGGTTATGAGTGCGATACAGATTGTTTACTGTACGTGTGGACCATGTCGTATGAAATAACATGTAATGCATTGTTTATCATTTAAATAACAGAAAATTTCCATATCGCGGTTTTACTGTCTTGTATTGTGATAGGTTTTATTTTGCACCTACCAAATTATGTCTTAAAATACTAAAAAGAGCAGATTTGTCTGCGTTTGTCGAATGCGCATCATTATATTTACGAAAAGGCACTTTTCAGTGCCAATAATTTATTTTGTGTGCACAAGGTTGGAATTTTGAAGTAAGAGGGAAAGGGTGCAGTCCGTGCTCTGGAGTTTATCCTTTTATTTTTCTAATGTATGTGGTACTGATTTTCAGGACTGCTTTAAAGGAAACTGGAAGTCACATAAAGTTTTACACAAAATAGCAAGTAAGTAATAAGCCAGCCCTTATATGTTGTATTGTCAAATAAAGTGTTTAATCATTCTGACGATTTGTTAATTAGACAGCATTCCATAGAAAAACAGTAGCGTATGGACTATTTCTGGCGTAACACAGTTATATTGACTTGTATTCACATTTTATTTAGCTTTATATTTATTACACATCTTTTTCAGCATAACTTCATTGGAAGAGCACATTATATTCAGTATTAATGTGTATAGGTTTATATAGTATCTGAATGTTGCACGTAAGCCTCGTGTTATTTCACAATGTACCTATTACTGTGAGTGTAATTCTAAAACTAATTCATGTACGACATATGTTTCTAAATATTTATTCAGCCGTGGCTAAGTGAAATTATTAAACATAACAGTAACAATATTAGAAGGGTTTTGTAGGAAATTATTTCAAGAAAAGGAAATTGTTCGGAAATGTAGTAAATTACGTGTGAAATGAGAGGTGCGTGGTAATGGAAGTGCAAACGTTATGGTTTCTATTGAAGGAAAGAAACGTAGGGCTATGAAACACGATACGATGTAATGTGAAGAATGCAAAACTTGTATTAATTCAATAACCATTGGAATACAGAGAAGCACAACAAATAATAATGAAATACATAAACTTTCTATATTGTAACTTCGTTTTATGCTAGCCAGTACTGACATCACTAAACTAAAATGCCAGGCTTTGAAAGTCCTGCAGAGATTCGTATATACAAAACGTAACAAAAGCCTAAACTAACCTAATCTGTCACAATATGTCAGGCATAGTATGAGTGTACACTAGCGTGAAACTTTCGTAATGTCACCAAAATTATGTTGGTGAGGTAAGACACTTGAAGGTGCATAAGCGAATTGGGAAGGGAACTACCTCAGCTCTCGTTTAACCCTCATTTGAATTACTCGTCAGTCATATTCTGTAATCTTATGCCCTTTGGACTTTGTTCTTTAATTTACTATGTGATTTTACTTATTAAATTAGTCTCATAGATAATAAATGTAAAGTTCTTCTTGGTATGTTAATAGTTTAGATCTAATGATGATTGAAATCTCACATTTCAGCAGAGTTTGAGTGTAATGTTTTCAGCATTGACGGTTCTATAGGAAAATTTGTTTTGCAGACTCGGCTCAAACTTAACATTGACTTGCACTCTGACTACTTAAATAAGTTAGGAGAAATTTCGGTATCCCCCCCACACTACACAATTCCTCTGCCTCATATCACTTAAATAATCCCCTCAACTAACCCACTAACCTTGTGTTGTGTGAAGCGATATTGAAAATTGGCCAATGTGTTAAAACAGAATAATTTTAATAACATGTTAGGCCCATAATAAGGTATAAAAATTCAATGGTGCTTAGCTTTCGTTTCCATTTGCTTCTTTTAAGAAAATTTTTATGTTTAAGAATGGAAAGAAAACTTATATTTTATCTTTTAAGTTGGATTCGGGTTTACTTGACCCATCAGCTAAAACTCCACTGAGTTTCAGGAGCAATCAAAATTAAATTCTAGACGTAGTTTAGAATTTTCATATTTGTTGTATGCAGAGATGAAGAGGAAGGTGGAATAGAGGGAAGATTGGATAATATTGAATTTGCAATGAAGGACCTACCCTCCAGCAAAATATTATGAATAAATGATGATAGAGATAAGATCGTTATGTATTTCTCTATCGCTAATGTTTGAGTTTTTTCTTTACTTTGTAAAGGAATTATACTGTTCCATTCAGTGAGAAAATTATTAAAAAAAAGTATCAAGTTGTTCTTTCATTGATTGTTTCAGTGTTAGATGAGAAGACATGGTAATGTGACTGAAGATTTAACATTTGCAACAAAGTTTAAATTAGCCTATTACATGCTTGTAATTTTAGCAATAAGTTAAATGGACTACACTAGGTATTTCTTCTTTTGACCACCACGTTTGCATTGAGTTTATCAATTATCATGAACTCAGTTATGTAGAAATGAAAGTTGCTTCTTTGCTCAGTGAAGTGACAATACGAATTAAATCACTATAATTCATAAACTGTGAATAAAACAACTGAATAGACTTCTGTGGACTATAGTGGACTTTATGTTGTCAGCAAACAGCTGGATACATTAAGAAGATTGATTGATAAACTGTGAATTGTGCTCAATGGCTGATCAAATAATTAATTCACTGTTGCATCTTGCATTGCGAGCATAATTTGTTATTTTTCAATAATGATGACTAATGTTTAGGTATTTTAAAATTAAATATGTCCTTTTTTTTTTTTTTTTTTTTTTAAATTATGCGTTTATTTTATAGAAGGTGAAGGCGTTGATGGAAAAGATGAGAAAGACGATTATGATCCCTGGCCACACTATAGATTCACAGGTTAGTATGATATTGTTTAATGGTACTACGGCAAAAATAATGTACCTGTAGTAGTATCCAGTTATGCAGTCGGTATTTTAATCTTGGGGGTGGGGGAGGGAGACGCTAGAGTAAGATGTCATGTTTAGTAAAAGTTAAAGAAATAATTTAATTTAATATATTATCTTCATGTTGGATGGAATTAAACCATGGCATGTTTTTTTGTTTGTTTTGTTTGTGTTTCTGGGGTTTCTTTAAAAGATCACTCATATAAAGTTGTTGTTATTGTTATTATTATTGGTATTGTTGTTATTATTATTATTATTATTATTATTATTATTAGTAATAAGGGAATTGTATATGTTACGATACTGGTTTAAGAAACACATTACATAGCCATGATGACGTCACATGACGATAATATAACAAGATGGTGATATCACCAATAAGATACATTAGGTACCTCCCCACACAACACAGGAGACAGAAAACGTACTCGAATCATTGATATCTTTTTACATTCCTCGGCCTCATGTCATTGAATGTGGAATAATAGAATCTGCACACACATTACCATAAGTATCTCCATCATCAGCCATTGCCTGTGATTAAGCATCTCTTAATATACACTATTGTAAAAATGTTAAGCAAAGTCAACATGTAGATTTGGTTTATTTTTATTAAATACTGTGACTGAAATAGATTATGTCTGCTTTTGAAGAAATTTGACACACATCACAAAATCTCTGTTCATTTTATGCAATTACATATTTCATAAGCTACATTAAACATTTTCGTTACTGATATAATGAGCTCGACAAGGTGAATGCTGAATAACATTATTGATAATATGTGTAACTAATACCTACCCACTTCACTTGCATGATTCGGTGTTTGTGTAAGTGTAGTGTAGGGAATAGGTGAGGATGATGATGGTGAGGAAGGGAGAAGGGGAAACCCAGTGCTGGCACATAGCCTACTCCTGTCAAATAGCACCAACGGGGCTGCCAAGCTTAACGTCCCCATCCGATGAACGAATCACTATCAACAGTGACATATGTCTTCCCTTCATATGCATTGTGGAGAGATTTGAGATTTAACCCAGTCATATTGGTGCACAATTTAGTGATTAGAAATTCTGCACTGCCATCTCTGCTAGTCCTGAGGTAGAAATTTTACAAGAAAATTTCTAACCCCGCCAGGAATCGAACCCAGGCTGGCTAGTCTGGAGGCAGACACGCTACCACAGAGCTAACTCGGCGGACTTTTATTGATAATATAAAGCGTTATTTCATTTAAAGAATTGTATTATTTAAAAATTATGTTTCCTTGTTTAAATGTTCAAATATTTCCTAATTTTTGTACTATCTGAAATAAAAACAAAATGGTAACCTTCTTACATAGACTGTTTTGGGTATCAGGCATTAAAAGGTGATGTAATTGTAGTGCAAGAACCTTGAGTAAACATTCCAACTGACGGTTATAAATTCTCGACTGCTTGCGGTCGAGCATATCATCTGCTGACTCCCTTCTTCACATCAAAGAAATGATCGGCGAGTTTGGTCAGTCGTTTTCAAGAGACTGCAGAGATCTACTGGCCAACTTAACCCATTACCTCCTAGCTAGTTACCTCATAAGTGGTGCCTTGTTGGTATCACTTGTGAGGTTGAAACCTGTCTTCGGACAGTTGACTAAACAAACAAACAATAATATATATGTAGTGTCTATGTTTCTTTTTTCTTTTTCTGAAATGTAAGTGCCTCTCTTTTTTGAAATGGAGACGAGCATCTACTTGGTTTTCTGACTGCATGCTGAGTTTGGTTTCTACAGCGGTACAACTGTTGCTTCTCTTCTTGTAGGCAAATTACGGCCGTACCCACAAGGTCCCCGAAGAGTTGTACCTCCACATATACCTCGACCAGACTATGCAGATCACCCAGAAGGCATTCCTGTGTCAGAGCAGGCAGTGCGGGGTAGCGCACAGATTAAAGCTTTATCTGAAGAAGAGGAGGAGGGCATGAGAGTAGCATGTAAGGTATGTATTGCTTCTGTTACTTAGGTACGGTCACACGTCGCTACTTTTGCAGTGATGCAGTACAAAAAATTGCGCAACTCTCGTACTGCAACTGTGAACAACGGTGCAACCCAAAAAGTAGCGGCTGCCGAACCTGCTGCCCGCTACTTTTCCATGTTGCGCGCAGCTTAAAAGTAGCGACGTGTGAACAGGGTTCTCAGGGTTGCAGCCGCAGCATTTTTGATATCGGTTTTGTTGAAACTTTTCCTGCGGTTGCGACCAGTGTTGCCACCCAAATGTGCCAATGATACTTTTATTGTTAGGATGTATTTTAATGTTAGATGTGATGAAAATAAATTATTTGTAACAGTTATTAAACGCACAACACAGTCTGAGCATATTTGCTGACGATATAATTGACTTTTTTGATTTTCTGTAGCATAGTTTCAAACAGGAGGGTTGCCAGCATTGATTACGTGAATATGCTGTTGGTTATCATTTAAGTATATAGGCGTTTTTAAAAGCTTTATAGTAAAAATAATGCCAATTTCTGAATACTAGTTAGGACAGAAAAGCAAATAATAGATAAGTAAGCTTTCGCATGAGTTTATTAATAATGCGAACATAACCACAAAATGTATATTGAGAAGTCAACACGGAGATGGAAACCTGCAGCATGACTGCAGCTGCAAAAGTAGCGCCTTGTGTGTGAACAGACTCACAACCTCCAGTTGCAACTTTTGCTCCACTCGGGTTGCGCAGCACAAAAAGTAGCGTGCAGCGAGCTACTTTTGGCTTACGTGTGAACACGACATGCAACTTTTGCAGCTGCAGTACAAAAGTTGCGCAGCAAAAGTAGCGACGTGTGACTGTACCTTTAGTCTTCCTGGAAGATATACAATTTCTTGACAAATCTATTTGTGTAATTGTATGTAGATACTTTATAAAGAGTCAGTCTGTCTAATAGTTCTGAAAAAAATAGCTGTAGGCCAAGAGATGGTTTGTTGAAAACTGTTTAGTCGATATCAGGGATGATGAAAACATATGTTTTCTTGATAATCTCATCTTTTTTATAGTAAAAATGATAAAAAAAATACGTACATATTTTATTTAATTTTAATGAGACTGTCTCAAAGAACACAGAACTCGTGGTTTGAAGCTGTACTCAGGCATTGGACCATATCTGCTTGGGCTGATTATCTGATTGTCTGTCCTAGGGTTTCCCAAACAACAAGACGAATGTTAGTAAGCCTATGGTGAATTTTTAAAGTAACATGATAAAAACTGGACCAGACAGATAAGAATATAATAAATAATACATGAAATAACACAATACACTATCAGAATATACTGTGCTCGAGGTTTCGGGTTCGATCCCAGCCCAGGTCGATGACATTTAAGTGTGCTTAAATGCGACAGGCTCATGTCAGTAGATTTACTGGCATGTAAAGTAACTCCTACGAGACACCGGGATGCTGATATAACCTCTGCAGTTGCGAGCGTCGTTAAACAAACTATATCTCGTAAATGGTTAATTTGCGGATCCATGTTTACTGGAACTTTTTAATTCTCTTTGTTTGTACTTTTCATCCCTAAATTTTTGACCATAACTTCTGAAACACACTGGCCCGGTTTCTTTGACCTTTGTTAAAATGCACCTAACATAGCATTAATTAACTGTAAGTTAAAAGTATGAATTGCTGTTAAAAATATTCCGTTTCTTCAACTTTACATTTCACATTTTAACATACTGTTTGTTAACTCTCTGTTAGGACCAGAGATTCTAGAGTTTAACCGTAACCTATAACCAAATATTTTTTTCTGTTTCCTGAACTCTGACAATTGCGATTCTCGCTTGTTTCCGTTGTTTGATTCAGAGAGTATAGAAGTCTTTCTGTTCTCTCAGGTTTCATTTCTGCTTCTTTCCGTCGTCTGTATCACAGTAGTGTGGAGCAGCGTATTGGTATTGCTGTTGTGAAATTCGAAAACACTGGAACAAAAAGAAATCGTGGGACAAATTTCTCTTCTTTCGAGAGAAGCCTTCTGCTGGAAATTATTTCGCAGTATAAACCAATTAATGAGAATAAACAAACAAACGGATCTAAGTTGAAAGCGAAAAGTGAGGCTTGGCAGAAAATAGCCTATACCTTTGTATGGACTTCTGTTCTGTCAAATCACGGAAATCATCCTCTCTGTTTATGTATTTTGATGGATATTATTTTCTAAATAATCAAGATATAAAAGTTCAGCATCTAACGCACCAGCCATATTGGATACTTCTATGCTAACAGAGAGTTAAATGATTTAACTGCATGAAATTGGGCAGTTAAATTAACATAGGTTTTAACAGTCTGTTAGTACTAACAGTAGTTGAAGAAATGCTTCAGTTGTTAAGTTTACAGTTAAAATGGAATAACATACTGTTATAATTTAACAAAGGTTGAAGAAACCGAGCCACTGTTTAGTTAAATTTAGTAATGTGATGTATTTTTGATTACAGTGTTGGAGGCTTTTTCCTGTGTACCTTTTTGCATTCTGATGCAGTATGTTTGTTTGCTTGCAGCTGGGACGTGAAGTTCTAGATGAGGCTGCTCGTGTAATGGCAGTAGGAGTAACAGCAGATGAGATTGATCGTGTTGTCCATGAGGCATGTGTTGACAGAGAGTGCTACCCGTCACCTCTCAACTACTATGAATTCCCACGGTCATGTTGCACATCTGTCAATGAGGTTATCTGTCATGGAATACCTGATCTCCGTCCACTAAAAGATGGAGATATATGTAATGGTATGACACTGAATTTATGCTTATTTTATTTCTGTTACTGTTCCTCACCAGTTCTCAGACTCTGAGTGCTCTAGAGCAGTGTTCTGCAACCTTTTTCTACCCATGGCACATCCTAGATGGGCCTAGACTCAACACGGCTCACCAAAATTTTAATCACCTCAAAACCATATGATGTGATTATTTTAATATAATTACGTAATGTAATCAAATTTATTATTATTATTATTATTATTATTATTATTATTATTATTATTATTATCATTATTATAAAACAAATCGACTCTTGCATTTATTAACAATTTATGAACTTTAATTCACTGTACAAAATACACGATTCTGTTACTAATATTGAAGTAAATAATTCTGCTCATATCTTCAGTGTAATACTTGAGCCTGCTTAGCTGCACACAGAAGGCTGATCCGTAGCAGAATCGTTAACAGTGCAAGCCTCATTTCATCGATGGATTTGAGTCTCTCCCTCTTTGATGTTTTAATTTCAGTTAACGTCGAGAAGCCCAGTTCACACATAAGTAGTTGAAATTGGCAATAACATATTAAACGCCATTTCGGAGATAGCCTGGTATTCACTCCTTATTGACAACCAAAATATTTCCAAAGGCACTTTGAGAAGTTTTAATTTCAGTGTTTTATCTGCTTTTAAATGTCGTTTCAATTTATTGGGAATCAAAGCAGTATTACCGAGTTTTTCACTATACACAACACATTTGGGGATTGGACATGTTTTGTCACCACATCATTTTAATTTTAATTAATTTTCGCGTCATACCTTTCACCTTGTAAGGCATACCAGTGTGCCACAGCACACCGGTTGCGGAAAACTGCTCTAGAGGTAGAAGATAATTGCACTTGAATGTTAGCCCTTAGTAGTGGTTGACTTTGAATCTATAGTTCAGTGTAAAAAAAAAAAAAAAAAAAAAGTCATCTTTTGCATTCAGTAGATAGTGTGAGCATTAAGTTGAGTTATGTTTATTGAATACGCAGTTGTGGATAGTGAAATTGCTGTTTTCAAACAAATATAATGCTTTCTTTGTCAATTTAGAAGACTGTTACCATTTTTCAAGCAGGTATATTTCTTAAATAGGGCCAGGATTTTTATGTAAAATCAAAATGTAAAATATGTCCATATTTATGTCACAAAAATCTGCAGAAAGTGTATTGAAATATATAATATTAGGAAAATGTGTAATATTGATTGCAAATGAGATTTGTTTAAGGATTTCAATATTATTATATTATATTATTATTGGGTGTCAAACGTAGATAAGTATGAATTAACGCTCTTCATAAAACACTACACTCTTAAGACGTACTGTAGGTTGTTTTTTGTAGACTTGTGTGAGGTAGAAACAAATAGCTTACTACTACAATAGTGGAAAGTGACGATAAAAATTGGCGACATACTCCATGACTGCTACCTAGCGGTTCGATAAAATAACTAACAGCAGTGTCCATGGCGGTTGATATGCTTTGGTAAAAACAATGTTTTTCTCTTTGTTTCTTATGTCCTGTAATTTAAGGAAATGGCTGAAGAGGTGTTATTTGTGCCATATACGACTGTTTTAATTACCAGATTGAAATGAACGGAAATAATTGTCAGGTTTCCCAAAAACAAGAAATTGTAAGGACCATATAATGAGGTTATGATTGATTTGAGTATTGTAGCTAATGATGGGAGGAATAGATAAACTCTCTCATTCATTAAAGCTATTGTTGACATTCAGTATAACATGGCCCATGTAAGTTGCACTGAATTTTACAAATTTACTGTATGTGCAGTGAAAAGGAATCTTGAACAAGTAAAGTGAAAAATGGAAATAAATTGTGCTGAGATGCCAGAAATATTTGAAAATGATTTTCACAAATTTTTGTGAGAAAGTCTTCATGGACTTAGAAATAAGATAACTAATTGGTTTCTAAAACACATTGTAAATGTGAAAGTTCTTAGTAATGTTTGTATGAGACTATTTCAGTGTCCTTAAAAACGCACATGTAAAAAAAGCAAACAATTCATTTGTGACTTTCAAAGGCTACAAAAATATAAAATGAAAGAAGGTAGAACACAGTTAATATATTAAACAAATCGTTTCTTTAAATGACTAGATAATCATTATTTATTTTTCTAGTAATTTTCCTTCCTCCCTTTTCCTTATTAAAATCCAGATTTTATTTTACAATTCATATAGATGACAAGGCTACAAAAACAAAACGAAAGAGCTTTGGATTTTTTTTAGTTATTACGTTTCTTAAATACCAAACTAACATTTTTCTCTTTAAGTTTAAATATAGCCTATGTATTTGTTCTCATAGTGAGTCGCTAGATGGCATTGGCGACGCTGTCGCTAACCACATGCATATTATTAATCATTACTTTCCACTATTGTAGTAGTAAGCTATTTAGTAGAAAGGTACTGTCAACATAGTCATAGGTATGTTGAGATGATTGCACAATTTCACTCACTCAGGGTTAATTGTGTGAAGCTTCTAGAAGGAATTTAGCAACAAGGTTAACTATATACCTAACATTACAGTAGCTTCGAGTCTGAAGAATAATGTAGTGAGAACATCCTCACTTTTCACATCTTCGTTCCACTATGGTACAAACTGTTACTTTCAGGTAGGAAGATAGGGAAGGAAAGAATAGAAGGAAGGGGGGAGGAGGAAGTAATATATGAATTTCACGTTAGAATTTTTTATTACTGTTAACAATTTTCATTGGTATTAAATTAGCGTACTTCCATGTTTTGTTAAGAATTGTAGAATAGTAAGAGATCTTCAGTGAAATGTAAAATACTGGTGTTTGTTTTAATGCAGAATACTTTCTTACAAACATTATTGAGAAATTTGAATATGGTATTGCTTCACTCTAGTTGAAATCTTTGTTTTGTAAAATTTGATGACTAATTTTTACTTGCAGTCGATGTAACTGTTTATTACCGAGGCTTTCACGGTGACTTGAATGAGACATTTCTTCTTGGAAGTGTGAGCCCAGAAGCAAAGAAGCTAGTCCAGGTTACTTCAGAGTGTCTCACCAAAGCCATTAATATAGGTAAGAACTAGTTTCCCAGCTTACTGATCTTTTTCACAAGTGCCAGTTTTGGTGTTCAGTGTTCAGTGCTTTAGATAAAGTTATAAAGAAATAATGTAAAACTTACAATTCGACCAAAATTTTTTTAGACGTTTAATCGTTAATATGGGATAATACTGGTGTTGGCTATTGTATTATTATTATTATTATTATTATTATTATTATTATTATTATTATTATTATTATTATTATTGGGTGTAATGTGTTATAGTGTGTGATTTAGTTGCATGTGGCAGCACTAGTACAGTTAAGGCTGGTTCACAATAAACGGGAAATGAGAATCGGAACGAAAACGAAAACAGTAAAATTGTTAAAATGTGTAGCCTACATTTAAATGTGAGCATTCACAATTAACGAAAAGCTTTCCGGAGCCCGAGATCGGGAACGGAGAGTTGGCCAAGTTTCAACTTTGGTGTTCACATTTCCGATCACAGCCCACTAGATTCATTCTATTGCCATCTAAAAGCTATTTTGTCATCATATATTTTATAGCAAGAAGACCATGACATAACCTATGCGTTATTTTGTTCTGTGCTGTGCATCATGGAGCAAGTTTTATTTGATGAGATTCTAATATTGAGTGTTGAGGAAAATCCTCACTTTTACGATAAGCGGTGTGCCTTGTATAAAGATGAGAAAATGAAGGAGAATAAGTGGCTTTCAATAGCTGTATCTTTGAACACCGATCGGAAGGGAATCATTTTATTACTGTATTGGTTGTATTACACTCTACATACTCACGCTTCAATTCAATAACTACTGTTGTGTTCATTTTTGTTCTATTAAAAATATTTCTTCTCTAATTATTTTACGTTATGGTAGACTCAAAATAGGTTGTGATAATAAAGATGCAAGGGCATATTTATAGTATACCATACCTAATGAAATGTTTCAGTTGAAATTTCGAAGTTGTTTAACCTGTGTTTATGTTGGCTGCCTTGTACTCATGAGAGAACGCCATTGGTCAATTATACACAAATAACGTCAGAATGCGTAATATCGACTTTAGATATCGTTATTGACATGCATATCGATATGCATAGTCGTCTACGTTCTCGGTTTATTGTGAATCAAAAATGTTCATATTAACGTCCTCTGCTTCTCATTTTCATTCTGGTTCTCGTTCCCGGTTTATTGTGAACCAGCCTTTAGTTTATATATTTGCTGCTACCGGATATAGTATTGTCACAAACTCTGTGATCCTTCTCTAACATTCTGGACGGTTGAAACAGGAAGTGACGTCAATTTAGATGACGTCAGTTAAACATGATACGCAACGAACTATGGCTGTGGATGGGTGGACAGAATGTTGCTCTTGACATCACATACTAAATTGTATGGTTATACAGTCTATTGCTTGTATATTTTGGCAATAAATCTTCTAAATTCAGGCAGCCTTGGCTCCACAATTATTCATTCATTCATAATGTTCTGCCCAAGGGCAGGTCTTTCACTGCAAATCCAGCTTTCTCCAATCTTTTCTATTTTCTGTCTTCCTCTGTCTCTTCATATGATCCATATATCTTAATGTCTATCATCTAATATCTTCTTCTGCCCCAAACTCTTCTCCCGTTTACCATTCCTTCCAGTGCATTCTTTAGTAGGCAGTTTCTTCTCAGCCAGTGACCCAACCAATTTCTTTTACTCTTCCTGATCTGTTTCAGCATCATTCTTTCTTCACCCACTCTTTCCAACACAGTTTCATTTCTTATTCTGTTTGTCTGCTTTACACATTCCATTCTTCTTCATATCCACATTTCAAATACTTCTGTTCACTTTTTTTACTATTATTATTATTATTATTATTATTATTATTATTATTATTATTATTATTATTATTATTATTATTATTATTATTATTATTGTTATTATTATTATTATTGTTATTATTATTATTATTATTATTATTATTATTATTATTATTATTATTATTATTATTATTATTATTATTACTATTACTCCTACTCCTGCTGCTGCCGCCGCCACCGCCACGACCACCATCATGACCACCGTTCTTCCTTTGAGATCCTCTAGCCCATTTGGAATCTGGCATCCCAGTAAAAGTGTGAGATCATGTTCTTTTCTTGCTTGGAGTCGACTGTATTTTGACCATATGTGGAGGGTTTGAAAGAAACCAATGGACCAACAATGTGTCATGATATTCTGCAATTACATCATATTTACCTAGAAAATATGTCATAATCTCACAACTGTTGCTGTAGATCTTTTGGCTGGATCATAATGAAAATTTTGTTTTCCAAATAATGATGTACATAGACGTACAACTTCTGTGTTTGTATAATCTTGGTAATGTCGTTTATTGTTTGTAAAGATTTTTATCTTTAAATGAATATTTCCAATTCTTGTTTATTATTGCTTGCAGTGCGCCCAGGAGAGAAGTACAGAGAGATTGGGAATGTAATCCAGAAACATGCACAGAACCATGGGTTTTCTGTTGTGCGCAGTTACTGTGGACACGGAATCCATCGTCTTTTCCACACAGCACCTAGCATTCCTCACTATGCCAGTAGGTGCATCGGATTTTGAGAGTACAGGGAAGAAAGTAACAATTCTCCCTTTTGTGTCAGTGTTGTGAATTACTTGGTTCAAGGGATGTCTGCCTCTTTTATTTAACCATATGCAGGGAGTTTCACAAGGAGTAGAAATTGTATTTTTTTTAATTGGTTCTTTTATGACGCGTTATCAACTGCTATAATTATGTAGCATCTGAATGAGATGAAGGTGGTAATGCCAGCGAAATGAGTCCAGGTCCAGCGCCGAAAGTTACCCAGTATTTGTTCTTAATGGGTTGAGGGAAAACTTTAGAAGAAACCTCAACCAGGTAACTTGTCCCAACCCAGGCCCTTATATTGTTCAAATATGTCAGATTAAGGCTGAAAGGTCCTGTGATTCTTTTCTGGATCGGCTTTATTTTAGAGTCAAAATACAAAGAAATGGTAACTATCAATTCAAACTGAAAGTTACTTCTCTTCATCAAGTTATAATAATAAATAAAACAATGTTTAAAATGTCTGCGAACTTCAGACAAATATATGTTTTTTTCTCAGTTCATCTCATTTCAAGTAGTTCGTCATGGAATTTGCAATTGGTGTTCTGTTCAGTATGTCATTGGTATACACTACTGATAACCTCTATGGTTGCTGCATGGTCTAGTCCATCAGCCTGTTATGGATCGAGGATTCGAGTCCCAGTTAGGCCTGGGATTTTTAATTTGACTATTACATTTTTACTACGTCATACTACTTTTGACCAATAAAACAGTACGAAAGGACGTGTTTCATCCAATCATGGCTGTTAATCACTACAATTTTATCACTTCTCTAGCATTTGTTTTTATCACTTCCCTAGCATTTGTTTCTTTGTTCGCCAAGATTTCAAACTGCAATTTCTTTATGGTACTGTAAAACATGCTTTGCGATCGTCATTTGTTTCCCGCATAGACAATCAACTGAAAATGGTGACTCCGTTCAAACGTTTTGGTGAAGCTGACATTAGTGAAATAGAATTTTAGTAAGTTAATTAATATTTTATTGTATTAGAGTACTTTATTTATTCTAATCTTTATATAATTTATTCTAATAGTCAAATTCCACTTGAGTTCTGATTTTCTCTAGAGATTACTGTTGAAAAATTCATTAGACATTTGTGATGTACAAGGTCGCAGTTAGAGTTCCCCCCCCCCCCCCCCGGAATTCTCCCATTTCTCCATTTATAAGCATTAACGTCATTCTGATGTTCGTGCTGGCCTTCTATGCCCAAGGTTGCGGGTTCGATCCTGGGCCAGGTCAATGGCATTTAAGTGTGCTTAAATGCGACAGGCTCATGTCAGTAGATTTACTGGCATGTAAAAGAACTCCTGCGGGACAAAATTCCGGCACATCCGGCGACGCTGATATAACCTCTGCAGTTGTGAGCGTTGTTAAATAAAACATAACATTTCTGATGTTCATTGCATTCTCATCTTCATAACAATTCCCAGTGATCGTCATTGGTTGAAAGCTGGATATTCAGTCAACCTTAGCACATTTGATGTAAGTAAGAACATGCCTAATGATCTAAAACTGGAAGAAGACAATGTTGTGTTGTAAAGATGCCCACAAGAACGTTTTTATCCACAAATGACATGTGATTTCAGTACAATTTGAATTCATTGTGCAGTGTGGAAAGCCAGTGCTTGAATGATTTGCCAGTGGTGAACCAAGTTTCATTATTAACCTTATAGAGCTCATGATGTGTGATTGGTTAACTTCCTTAATGTTACTTAGTGTGAATGAAATTCTGGTTCATAAGTTACTTTTATGAGTATACTAAAATATGTATGTAAAGAACTCGAGTTTACAATAACAAACAACATGCAGCTCTCAGTAAAAACAGCTTTTCGTAAGATGGCGAAGTTCTCATTTTCAAGGAGAGCAAGAAAGGTGCAGACTATTATGTTTTAAAAGCAAATGTTACCATTTTACTATTGCTGTACTTAATATATATATATTTTTCCCAATTCCCTTCTTGTTTAAGTTAAGATTTCTGCAAGGGGCTAATCTACTCTTGTTCATATCAATAGCTACACAGTAATGATGTATTAATATAAATCTGATTGTAAGGGATTCTTTATTCGTAGCACAGAGAAAATATTTTCATTCTAAAGAAACTATAATTCCTATGTCACGAAACTTAATCACATTATTTTTGTTCCAGAAAACAAGGCAGTGGGAGTTATGAAACCAGGTCATTGCTTCACTATAGAGCCCATGATTTCTCAAGGTGAGCATATTGTAGGTATTTTACAGATGCAAAGAGCAATGGTAGCCATTCTTTGTAAGCGATATAGCACAATGATTGTTTTGCTGAATCAATTTTTTTTTTTTTTCGCTGATGCGAGATATAACTTTCTTTAGTCAACCAAATATTGGTGATGATCTTTACTGCTGTGACATTTATTCATTTACTGGTGCGGTAAAATGAAGTAGCACTAGTACATTAGTCACGAAAAAATGGTTTATAAGTGCTTGAGTTGTTAGTGATGTAGCATTGCTGGTTATCATTGTGTAGATTAGATAACTATTATTAGTAATTAGTACATTGTAGTTCTGTAATTTTCTTCTACTTACGGTACCTGTGTTTATCTTGTTTGTTCTACTGATATGAATTAAGTAAGAAATTTACTGAACTTCTAGAAGTTTGAGGTGTCCTTGGTGGTCTCATGGTCACCATGCTGGTCACTGGATCCAAACTTCACGGGTTCAAACCTGGTTCAAGGCAGTAGATCTTAATGGGTGATAAAATCTTTAGCATGGCTTCCTCTGAGAAAAACAAAGCTGTGTTGTATATTTATGGCACGTAAAAGAACCCTGTCTTTGATAAAGAGATCAGGCAAAATTTGTTGGATATCATTCAAATGTTTCTAGAGGGTGTTTGTTGGAAAAAATATTTTGCCAGGAGGGAGATGCGTTATTAAGAATTCAGTATATGCTGGAAACAGAGAAATGACGTAATGTACAGTGAACGTATTGTTCATTCCTTCGTACGCATCCATGAAAGTAATTGGATGGAAGGTATTATATTGTCAAATTTACGAGTATTGCAGATGAATTGTTGTTGTTTTCTAATGCCAGGCATTTGACAATAAAGTCATTTGACCTCTTGCACTCCAATATTTTTCGAAGATATTGTCATGGTTAGCCACTGATGCACAGATTTTGAGAGTGAAAATGGCAAGTTGAATTGTATGCACACATTATGAACATGTTGTAGTCTCTCAGCTAGAAGTGAACTTACATTAGTTAGCAAGGAATCACAATAATTAAAATGGGGTATTACAAGCGTCTGAATAAGATTATTTTTTAAACTGAGTGGTAGAAAATCTTTCATATGAAAAGAGGAGTGCAGTAAAGAAAATATTTTTTTGAAAGTGTGTGTTACCTGAGTGTTCCAATTTAGATCGCTATCCATAAAAATGACAAGATGTTTAACCGTTTCACTGTATTCAACAATAATCCCATTTAATTTGATATGTGGTAATAATAATATTGAACTGCCCCCCATTGAGGGTAGCCCTTATGGACTCAGTATATTCTCAAAAAAAGTAATATACATATGTAAACGTAGATATTAAATTTAAAAAAATGGAAACAAAGAAAAGGGCGTGAAAAATTACAATTGCTATTAATGTGGCACATGTGATTAATTAGGATTTGGCAGGATTTTTTTAACACAATTATCACAATGTCATCCCTCAGAGATGTTGGCAGAGCAAACTGCCGTCGAAATTCTTTGAAAAAAAGCTGGTATAGTCCCTCGAGCACCTATGAGCAAGCCGAATACCTCAACGTGAATTAATGAATTACTACCATCAAGAGTGCTAAATAGACGATTATGTTCCATTACGATTGCTTGCAATATTTTTGAATTTAATCTTAATCTAAATTTGTGTGCCCATAGTGAAATCGAATTTAAGTCTTTGTTTATTTTATTAAACTATGTTATTAATCTGGCCAGGATGAAAATGCAAATAAATTTCCTACTGTGCATGCATTTCCTCCTCATCCTCCTCCTCCTCCTCCTCCTCATCATCATCATCATCCTCATCATTAACTGTTTTGGATCCAGTTGGTATATATAAAAATGGAAAAGTGTGTGCCATATACATGACACAGTTTATTTTCTACTGTGCAGGTAGTTGGCGAGATGAGATGTGGCCAGACAAATGGACAGCTGTGACAGTAGATGGCATGCTGTCAGCACAGTTCGAACACACGTTGTTAGTGACTGAAAATGGCTGTGATATCCTGACATCTCGCCGTGAAAAGAATGGACAGTTCCATTTTTTGGACAAGTTGTAATGAAGAGCAGATGAATAGTGGTACAGCTAGTGTAAAGTGTTTTTCACTAGTGCAGGCCTGAGGTGTCGATGCCTTTCACAGTAGACATACGAAAATTCCATACAGGTAATGACTGCAGTCATTACCCTACATGGTGGTGCCAATTTCTGTGATTGTTCCACTGTTTTTAAAACTCCTGTAGTTTGCGCAAAACGAGATTGACATTGCAAAATTGTTTTCCTTTGCTCCCAGAAACATTTTCTACATTACGAGCAACAATCTCCTTGAATGTTTAATATATGTGCAATATATATAGGAAATGAAAATGTTCTTAAATACAGGCTTGTATAAAATCTACAAAACACAGTATCATGCTGAAAAAAAAATTACAATTCTTCGAGCTGTTTGTAATCTGTGGGGTACGAAGTAATCAGCCTTAATAATTACGAAAATAATTTCTCGTTATGATAATAAAAAGATGTCTTACTGTTAAAACTATTTTTTTACATCTTGCAGTAAATAAAGAAAGCCATCATAATATTGTTTACATCGTAAATTTTCGAGGGACATAGGACTCTTCAAAAGAATATCACACAGAGAGTAGAGTTGATATTGTGGCAGAGGAGCCTATTAGAGCACATGAAATCGAGCTATATCTTACAAAGTACACTTCGTTTCCTTACACCGCAATTAAGGAAGCCAATATCCAAGCATGGAGTGAATGTAGAGGTTACCTGGATTGTCTAGAGGGAGATCTTCCTCCTACGAACGTGTCTGACATACCTGCCCATCCTAAATTCTGCACTTTCTTTTATAGAAGAATTATTAGCAAACTAGGAAGAGCATCCATTGAAAGTGATGTGATTGACTGTGTGAGACATATTTCTACTACAGTGGTCTCTAGCAGAAGTCGTAGAAGTAATGTTGCCAACATTTGAAAAGTTACAAGCATTGTTGATGGAGGAAAATATCTCCTCCTGTCACTTAACAATCCCGTCATTTAATTTACTCTTACCTTGTCACAGTTGGCCTTTTGGTCCAGGTAAAATGCTCGTCTTAATTTATATAAACCTTCATTGTGATTTTGGTCCAAGGAAAAACTCGTCTTTGTTTACTGTAGACTATGAAAAGATATCCATGGTAAATATTGCCAGCACTGCAATTGGATACGACTTTTTCATACATCATAGCATTCATGGTCGTATGTATGTATGTATGTATGTATCCATCCATCCATCCATCCATCCATCTAATGCCTACCCACTTCACTTTACATGATTCGGATTCTGCATATAGCAGATAGATGGCAAGACTGCGACCCATTTTCTAGGTGCACACCACTTTGACGGACCTTGCTATACATGATGTGTATCTGAATAATTTCGAGGGAAAAATTGTTCCGGGGCTGGGTATCGAACCTGGTACCTTTGGTTAAACATACCAACGCTCTGCCAACTGAGCTACCCGGGAACTCTACCAGACACCGATCAAATTTTTCCCTCTATATCCACAGACCTCAAAGTGGGCTGACAACCGTCAAGCAACCAACATTGAGTGCACACTAACTCTGTGTGACTTAAATTGTGGTTTTCTGTTAACGTAGTGACGTGTATTATGCAAATCAAGCTTTCAGGTATAACTCCCTGTAAACGTCCCGGGTTCGATACCTGGCCCCGGAACAATTTTTCCCTCTAAATTATTCAAATCAACTTTACAGGGAGTTATATCTGAAAGCTTGATTTGCATAATACACGTCACTGTTCGTTAACAGAAAATCACAATTTAAGTCACACAGAGTAGTGTGCACTCAATGTTGGTTGCTTGACGGTTGTCAGCCCACTTTGTGGTCTGTGGATATAGAGGGAAAAATTGGATCGGTGTCCGGTAGAGTTCCCGGGTAGCTCAGTTGGCAGAGCATTGGTATGTTTAACCAAAGGTCCCGGGTTCGATACCCGGCCCCGGAACAATTTTTCCCTCGAAATTATTCAAATCAACTGTACAGGGAGTTATACCTGAAAGCTTGATTTGAATGATGTGTATCTGTTGGGAGTTATATCGTGTTACTAGGATGAGTGTATGTGTAAGTGTTCGTGTAAGTGTAGTATATGGAATGAGTGATGATGATGAAGGAAGAAGGGGAAACCCGATGTGATGCTGGCACATAGCTTGCTCCTGTTGAATAACACCAAGGGGGGCCCCGTCTGACAGACGAATCACTGTCAACAGTGACATAAGCCTTCTCTTCATGTGCATTGCGGAGAGATTTGGGATTTAACCCAGGCATATTGTTTGCACAATTTAATGATTAGAAGTTGTGCGCCGCCATCTCTTATAGTTCCGAGATAGAAAATTTCTGACCCCGCCGGAGATTGAACCTGGGCCGGCTAGTCTGGAGGCAGACATGCTATCACAGGGCTAACTCAGCGGATGCATTTATGGTCAGTGTAGGAAAACTAGGAATGATGCTTACATTGTAATTCCCTCCAAAAAAAAAAAAATTACCGTATAATCTCACTGGAATGTTCTCTATAAGAAAAACGCACATTGAGATATTGTCTTACACAAACTTGTTATAGAAGTTTCAGTATAAAGAAACGCTTCTAAGTAGGTAGGAATTGTTTACATATTACCGGGTATTCTGTATAGTTGTGAAACTTGGACTCTCACTTTGAGAGAGGAACAGAAGTTAAGGGTGTTTGAGAATGAGGTGCTTAGGAAAATATTTAGGACTAAGAGGGATGAAGTTTCAGGAGAATGGAGAAAGCTACACAACACAGAACTGCACGCATTGTATTCTTCACCTGACATAATTAGGAACATCAAAGCCAGACATTTGAGATGGGCAGGGCATGTAGCATGCATAGACAAATCCAGAAATGCAAATAAAATGTTAGTTGGGAGGCCGGAGAGAAAAAGACCTTTGGGGAGGCCGAGACTTAGATGGGAGGATAATATTAAAATGGATTTGAGGGAGGTAGGATATGATTGTAGAGACTGGATTAATCTTGTTCAGGATAGGGACCGATGGTGGGCTTATGTGAGGGCGGCAATGAACCTCTAAAGTCATAAGTAAGTAAGGAATTATTTACACCAACTTAACTTCAAACTGTATAGTTGTAACCAAAGGAATTTATTTATTACAGAAAATCTTTCTTGAAGCAGATCTTAAACATAGACAACTGTAGTTGGAACTTTCTTCATTGCTAGTGAAATATGCAAAAACTCATGTGTTTCTACAATCTCCTCTGTCTTCAGTTGAATAAGAAAAAGGTGAGAAGGGTATTTTACCTCTTGGGGTCAGAAATGGCAAACTCCTTCTGACTGCCTCATTTAGCTGTTTTTAATACCTCACACGTTTTGTTCACCTGTAGAGAAAGTAGATTCAGCCTTTGAAAAGTGAATTTTTGAACATCTCAACTGGCAATGAAAGAAGATCAAGCTGCACCTTTTATAAATAATCTGTCATTGCTGTCTCCATTTTTAGGATAGACAACATTACTAAGGTAACATCTGTAACTAGTCTTCACATTTCTGCTCCATCACATGTGCTGGGGATTTTACTTCTAAACATTGCCACCATGTTATGTCACTTGAGCTAATATAGACTGGCAGAAAGTTCAGTCCATGTGAAGTGATGCAATGCTAAATTAACTTGAACTATTTCATTCTATTCTTATTTTCTACACTCATTTCTTACTATAAGAGAGAATCTCAAAATTAATATAACAGAACTTCATTTCATCTAATGTTTTTATTTATGGTTGTATGAAAATAGAAAAAGTTGGGAAATTTTAGCAAACACTATACATAAACTTATGATTTTTTGTAATGGATTTTGTCCCCCCCCCCCCCGCTTACCTCGGAAACAACATGTTTGTGAGAATAATTTTGAATAAACGTTCCTTTGTTTGAAGGGGAGAAATAATGGTATTATTTTTATTTAATGGAAGTTATCGAAGTTATTTTAAGATCAACTTAGTTTTTTTAAAAATGGAAACTAGTTTTTCTTAAATGGAAACCTAAATTTTTTTCGTCAGATTCTGATTTTATGCAAACATATCTTTTGTCTGAAACCTTTTTTTTATAAAAACTTTATTTTTATTAAATACTTATAAAAATTAAAAAAACTGTAATGCTCTGGAAGATTGTATCTTGGTCAGATTTCTTTTGTGAATGTTCAATATAAACATGAATATAGTGTAAACACAAAGTCAGTTTCCTTAAATAGATACATTCTTATCGTGTATTAATATTTTTCAATTTTTTAAAATATTTTATAAACTTGGGTTCCCATTTGAAAAACCAAGTTTACCTTAAAATTATCTTGACAATCTCCACTAAATCAAAATTAATTAAAATCTTTCTTTTTTCCTTTGAAACAAAGGAATGTTTATTCAAAATTGTATTCCTGCAAATGTGTGTTTTTGAGATAAGCAGCTGGAAAGTTAAAAAAACAAAAAAAAAAAAACTATACAATATAGAGAGGTGGGCATAAGTAGGTGTAATACAGTATTGAGACAAAGAAAAATTTAATTAAATTCCCTTATAATATAGTTTTATGAAGAAACACGTAACACTGAATATTACTATCTTGAATGTTCAAATTATTGGCCTTTGGCATTTACACACTCTTGTAGTTTAGATTTGACACTCAAGCACACTTTACAACACAGTTATTTATTTTCATCAATTTCGTGGCATGCATCTCTTATGAACAGAATCATGTCTTCAACAGTACGTGGTCTTCTTACAAATACCGTATATTTAACAACACCCCAGAAAAATAAGTTCATAAGAGTAAGATTTGAAGATCTTTGAAATTACAAATCTGACTTTAGAATTGGAAATTTTTCGTCTAGAAAGTCTCGCACAATTCGTGCATAGTGAGCAGGAGCCCCATCTTGTTGGAAATAGCAGTTATAATCGTGTTGAAGTCGTATTTGTGGTACTGCAATCCTCAACATGTTGTTGAGATACACGTGTTGGTCTACATTTGTTGTTCATAATGATAGGTCCAATGACTCCATTACACAACAGGACAGCTCAAACTGTAATGCCGGGTTGATTCATATTTCTTGAACCCGTTTGCAGTTTTATGTCTTCCAGTAATGTTTCAAATTCCATATTCGTTGGTCTTAGTTAAATTCCCAGCCATCACGACACAAGAAACTGAAAATAATTAAATATTAACAATTAGTAAACAAAAGACAAACTGAAAAAAAAGCTGGGATACTTAATAAAGAGAAATTATCGTGTAACCACAAACATGTGGTCAAAATACTCATCTTAATCCACTTAATACAGTGAAACCTCTTCTTACGGACACCCCCAAGATACGGGCATTCCTCATATATGGATAGATTTTTACGTCCCAACTGAAATAATATAGAAATAATGATAAATTTAACTCTCGTTCACAGACACTCTCAGACACGGACACAGACAGGTGTTTCACAGTCCTAAAGCTTGCTTTACCTCGTGACTGTGGACAGAACTTGGATTTCAAGACCTAATGTGTTACAAAAATGGAAAATTTAATGCAGAAATTCCTTAACATGAAAGAAGACAATAAGGGTCTTGTACGCTATCACTAGCCCAGCCGGCTAACCCTTGTTAGCTTGAAGTGGATGGATAAACAAAGTTATAAAATTATTAACCTGTCTAATGTGTCCAAGGTTTCTGCGATCGTGAATTCAACACATGATAGGGTTAGTAGGATTATTCTCTTCACTTCGATGAGTTCTGTTTCGAGAGACATGGCACCTGAACGTAAAGGTTAATTCGAAAACTGTAAAGGCCCATTCACAATGAAAATTAAACATAAACATAACGTAAGCATAAAACCTTGTGTCCATGTTATTTAATGAAAGCATTCACAATGAATTACATAAGCATAAACTTAATCTTAATCATAAGACGTTAACATGAAAGTCTGCGAACTCCAAACTTTCATGCTTATGTTTATACGATCTGGAAACAGTACACAAGCGGAAAGCGTGTTTTCACTTTTTGTTTAACATCTCATGGGCTTTGCCTACAGGCAATATTTTGATCTATTGGCCGTGATGATAGCTAGTCGCGCAACATGGAATCATATGACGAAAAGTTGATTATTTTATATCTCCGTTTCTTTGATTTCAAGTATTGAAAGCCATATACTGATGCCATTGTAGTTATTAGAAACATAAATTGAATAGCTACATCGTCAGTCATTGTGCAATTCTCCATTTTTATGTAATAGATTCTGTAGTTTTGTTGATTTGGTATGTTTGTTTCCACACACGTGTTATGTTTACGTTATGTTTAATTTTCATTGTGAATGGGCCTTGGCTACTTAAGTTTGTGGCATATGTTTATGTGCTTATGTTAATGTTTACGTTATGTTTAATTTTCATTGTGAATGAGCCTTTAGATTGGAGAGCCTCCCTTCCAATAAAGGACACCTCACAGATTCGGACAGATAGTTACATCCCTTCAATGTCCTTAAATGAGAGTTTTCACTGTATACCTGTTATACAACTGTATACCTACTTATGCCCACCCCTGTATATTTGACCTGATGATAAAATCTGTGTGTAGTTCTGAAATGTTGATGATTAGTTCCAGGACATAGTGGAATACCCAGAAATCTACATCGAACACAAATTTAATCTTCTCATGCTAAAATATTTCATGGGGAACAGAAAAAATATTCAGGCTTTGGTAGGGTTTCATGTAATATTTTTTATGTAACTAGATTTGAGGAATTTAAAAGTCAGAGTTTACGAACTCATAATTTTGAAAACTTATTAAAACGATATAGTCAACTCTCGATAACACAGATGGTGGATAACTCAGACAAAATTTTCCGGAAATAAAATTTTATTCAGTAACATGCCAGCAACCTGCTCACAGGCTAAAACTATTGTTTGTTTGCTGCAAAGCTGTGTTGATGTGTGTTATGTGTTGTTTATTCTTGTCACATTAAAGTATAATAATGTAGTAGCACTGTAGATAAAATGTCAGTTTTCATTGCTTAGGCACAACTTCATTTCCCCTCCTTATTAGGGATTTCTCGTAACTTGGACAGATTCCCACCACATTTAGTACAAGTTATCGAGAATTGACTGTAAAATGAAATGTATTTATTCCTTGATGTGCCAACATTGTAACAAATTTCGAGCTGTGGTCTTAATAGAATCTTACATTTTTATTAATGTAAGTAAATTTCAATAATAAAAAATGTTTCCATAATTTCGTCTATAATGCCCTTAATGCCCATTGCTTAGGGAACTGTTCATTTATACACTTTTTAAGACTGGAAAAATCAGTTTTGAAGATCAGAAGTATTGCACTGAAGTACCTTACACCATAATTTAACAAATAGTTAGGAATAAAATGTTGAAATGATTTGTTTAGTTAAAAATAATAGACTGCTGTAATTTGAATCTATTATATTGCTTAGCTTCTTAGTCACTTGAAAGTTAAATAATTGATTAAATGGCGATCTTACTCGTGTTAATTATGTAAGCATGTGCGGCTTACACTTGAAAGTTACTTTATTCTGTAGATATACTTATTATTCCACAGACAGAAGAATGAATCTGCAATCTGAGGTAAGATGGAAGCTGTTTGTCTTTCCTGCTCTGTGTTATCACCATGTTATCGAATCTTCCTGAGCAAGCTATGTTTTACCATACAATTACAAACAGTTAAAAGTGTCACATGGTGTCTTGAGAAGCAATATGCCATTCAAGGCTACAGAAGCATTTTGAAGTCAGTGGTCCGTTATGAATTCTAACGAGTTTGTTCTTTTCCCTGATGATCAATATTTGTAGGCTAATCTTTCTTTCTTTCTGCTCTTTCTTTTTTCTTTTTTTTTTTTTTTTTTGAAATCTTGGTCGTAGCAAAAAAAAAAAAATGCATGATTTAGTAAGCAATTTTTAGAGTCAGCTCTTATTAGCTCTTGATCTACTGATGCTTCCACAATATCCTGTTTATTTCGGTACTACACAGTTGAATGAGCTGGACAACAATTTGAAGAAAACAGTTTCTACTTTTTCATATTGAATTTTGCTTACAGAGACCATAAGCTAATCATCACCACTAATCACCTTCACGTGTTACAAGTGCAGTCATGTCATTTGTTGGAGATCTTGACCATCATCATATTTGTTACTACTCTTATTCAGCATAACTATCAGTGACAGACAGTGGGTTTGAAAGTTAAGGAAGCAAAGACGTGATTTATGAGAGGTGGCTTTGTATATATTAAAAAAATACAGACAGGGTGGAATTTAGGTATAGTGCCGCCCCTAGGCAGTGCTAAAATTTGCTGCCCCCCCTCCCCAACTCTTACAAACAGTTTGGGCATCTATTATACAGGTCGTGTTTAGTTTAAATTAGTTTTAAATTAAATATTTTAATTCAGAAAACAAATTACTGGACTCAAAATATATGCCTTTTTTTACTTTGTACAGAGGAGGGACTGAAGACTTGCACTGCAGCCTAAGGCTTATTGTGCTTACCACTCCAATTCTGTGAAGCATCCTACTTGTGGATTATAAAGATTTCCTTCGCACTTTCTTCACAGAGAAAGCATTGATGTCATCAAAATCAATCTGACGAAGCATCAGACTCGATGCAAAGAAACATTTTCGAACTTATTCATTGTTGAAACAAAACTGATTTATGAAAGGCAGGCTGTGGTTTATTTTTAAGCATTGGTTTTGTTGGTGGTATAATTATTACGAGTATTTCTTACTTCGATAGGAAGTATAAAGTAAATTGAAAAATAAACTAACTCTTTGCGGAATAAACCTTTCTTATCGAATTACTGTATATAGTGCACATTGCAGAGGTTGGAACGTGATTAAATAGTATTGTTGACGATATATATTTCCTCAGGTTGCAGATCGAGGAGACGGCATCCAGATATGGAGGGTAGCTGTGAATATATTGAATAAGCAGTCGCGGACAGCCGATGAGGAGTGGTCCTCCAGCTTGGGGGTTGGGCAAAGGGCTAACAACCCATCACCGTAAAAAACAGCTTGTTACGAATCCTTCAAATAAGTTTATAAAACAGTTATATTACCGGTTGTTCTGTATGGCTGTGAAACTTGGACTCTCACTTTGAGAGAGGAACATAGGTGAAGGGTCTTTGAGAATAAGGTGCTTAGGAAGATATTTGGGGCTAAGAGGGATGAAGTTACAGGAGAATGGAGAAAGTTACACAACACAGAACTGCACGCATTGTATTCTTCACCTGACATAATTAGGAACATTAAATCCAGACGTTTGAGATGGGCAGGGCATGTAGCACGTATGGGCGAATCCAGAAATGCATATAGAGTGTTAGTTGGGAGGCCGGAGGGAAAAAGCCCTTTAGGGAGGCCGAGACGTAGATGGGAAGATAATATTAAAATGGATTTGAGGGAGGTGGGATATGATGATAGAGAATGGATTAATCTTGCTCAGGATAGGGACCAATGGCGGGCTTATGTGAGGGCGGCAATGAACCTCCGGGTTCCTTAAAAGCCAGTAAGTAAGTAAGTTGACGATATATATTATGTTAGAAATGTAACTGAGAATTCTGGTTGGTTGTTATTCATAGCGATAAATAATAAACACATCCAATTTGATTTTCAACAATGCTTTCTTGTTTATACAAGCAGTTAAATTTAAACAGTTTCATAGTATTGTGACTTTTATTCTCTTTACTTTAACCACCACGCATCCGATAACAATGTGACTTTTATTTCTAATAATTCACCCTACAACAATGGGTATTCCACTCAACACAGCAACACGAAAGTCGTTATTGCACTCCAAACGACATGTATTATAGAGAACAACAATGTACTCCTAATTTCAATTAAGGTTCACAATGAATTATGTGCAGAACAAAACTGTCAGTTCTCAGTTCACGGTTCGCTTGCCTTGGCTAGTTCTTCTAGCTCACTGTTCAAGTTCACTGCACGTCGAACTCAGGCTTCTGGCTACTGACCACTGCATGTCGAACTCCAGTCTTCCCAGTTGTGATCCACCGCCCATCAAACTCAGGTCACCGTCGCTCACTGCTGTCCAAGACAGGACTTGAAGACTCATGACTGATTGACTCCCAAAGACTGACTGACTCTCTGTGGACCGCTCACGGTATTACTTATTACACCACATGTTCTGGAATCTTCGATTCGCGTGGCTTTTAGACTCTTCGAGAGAAATACGCTTCTAGATATTTCCCTTGCTCTCTCTGCTCCGTACTGTCACCATAGTTCTCCTCCCCTCACTCCATACCACGCTACAGCTCCTACTGAAGCTCTAGTTTCCGTTTCCCCGCGTCATCCTTCTTGCTAGATGTGCGCGCAACTCCCTGACGCGACCAGAATATTCCAGCATGGCGCCACAGTATAATAACGTGAGACTGGCATTACAGTGTAACTGTGCAGCTGCACACTTTCCTTTTACTCTCGCCACGACCGCGACAATGTGGTAACAAAACAATATAAAACTTCCACAAGGTGACTAAGAACAAACTTCAGAAAAGATTTACCAACAAGTGTTTTAAAAACAGATTTCACACTATAATGAAAATGAGAAAAAAAAAAAAAAAAAAGGAGAAAATAAAAAAGGAAGAGAAAAAGAGAGATAAAATATAGCCCCCCTGGAAATTGCCGCCCTAGGCAACTGCCTAGGTTGCCTAGGCCTAAATCCGGCACTGAATACAGGATCTACACATACATTATTACGTACTTGTACAGCAAATTCACTCAACGATCCTCCTCCTTCACAAACTGATCAATTAGGTCACAACATGCTCTCAAAAACTACTAGAAGAAACTAGAGAAAAATTTGTACTTCTAAACTATCAATATATTTATTATACTACAATAAATTAATCTTACAATCATCATCATCATCATCATCCTTCACGAATTAGGCCTCTGTAGACCTGTTTCGGCCCCATCTAGCAGTCTTCTTAACGGTCTTCCTGGTCGACGATGTCCTCTAGGTTTATATTGCATCATAATTTTTGGGATTCTTGAATTTTCCATTCTTCTTACATGATCTAGCCAATTGAATTTGTATCTGGTGATTTTTTCTTCTACTGACTCTACTTCTAATTGTTCTAAAATTTCTTCATTCCTTTTTCGGTCTAAAAGAGTATATCCTGCTGTTCTCCTGAAAAATTTCATTTCCGTTGCTTTGATTCTGTTCATGTCTTTTTTCTTTAATGTCCAAATCTCGCTTCCGTATAGAAGGGTGGGTAATGCTAGTGTATTATATATTTTTATTCTTGTAGATTTTTGTACTAATTTAGCTTTTAATGTATTGTTTATTATTCCTAGAATTTGTGTAAATTTGGTAATTTTCTTGTTCACATCTTTTTCATTTTGATAAGATATTTCACAACCCAGATAATTGAAATTTTGCACTTGATCGAGGCATTGGTTATTGTGTATTATCTTACTTCTCACTGGGTCTTGTCCTAAAAATGCCATTACTTTTGATTTTTGTGCTGAAATTTCCATCCCAAAATCTTTTAATATTTCATTTAATGTATACAATCCTCTTTGTAAATTATCCTCTGAATTGGAAATTATAACTTGATCATCGGCATAGAGTAAGGTATTTAATGTTAGAGCACTGGTTATTTTGATTCCTGATGTGTAGATTTGGTTCCATTTTAAAATAATTTCATTTATATAAATATTAAATAAAGTTGGTGATAGTGGACAACCTTGTCGAACTCCATTATTAACTAATTTTCTTTCGGATATACAGTTATTTATTTTGACACTTATTTTGCTGTCCGTGTAGATTTCTATTATATTTTGGAAAACTAGGGAAAACTACATTACTTTCAAGCCTCAAACAAGCAGTATAAGGATAAATTAATCTTACAATACACAAGAAAAAATGGTACACCATTGTCCTGCAAAAATTTAGTGAAATTAATTTTTTTATATCTCAGCTACTGTAAAAGCTAAATGAACATACATTACACTTTATAAAACACTATTCAGAATATTAAAATAGATAATAATTACCTGTAAAAATAATATCAAATTTGCATATTTTTTTACAACCATAAAGCAATTACATAATAAAATATACAATTAATTAAATATCTGCATGATTCTTTTAATGGAATGTTTTAAAGACCTAAATCAACAACATAGTCTAAGATCTCTTACCTGTTCCTCTAGAAATATTTTTTTTCTTAATCGTTACCTTCAATATTAAATTTTCTAAAATTTTTTATTAAGAAAAAAATATTTCCTGAAGGGATAGGGAAAAGGTCCTAGACAGTGTTGTTGATGTAGGTCTTCAGGATATTTCTGTTAAAGAATCTTGCATATATTTAATTAATTGTGCGTATATTTAGTATGATTTTAAGGTCGATCTATGGGCCAGTCAATGTAGATAACGAATGGAGAGCCCGGTATAATCATGAATTATATGAACTCTTCAGTGAACCCAATATAACATCTTTTATAAAAATGGGACGCCTGAGGTGGGCTGGTCATATAATGAGATTAGAGGACTCGAGACCAGCCATCAGAGTCCTCCGATATGAACCAGGGGGAAGTAGACCAAAGGTCAGATGGGAGGATGGCATCAGGGAGGATGCCAGAACTATTGGAGTTAAAAACTGGATGAGTGTTGCTACAAATGGGGATGAATGGCGGAAACTCCTATGGACAGCCAGGACCCATGATGGGTTGTCGACCTAAGGATGATGATATTTAGTATGTAAATACTTTACATTTGTAAAAAAAATTACGCAACTTTGATATTATTTTACAGGTAATTATTAGCTATTTCAATATTTGAATAGTGTTTTATAAAGTGTAATGTATGTATATTAAACATGAAGAGTTTTAAGTAATTGATTAACTAGCGGACTTACTCGTGTTAATTATGTAAGTCTGTGCGGCTTACAGCTGTTTCGGTGCTTCATCACACAATCCTCAGAGCCTACTAGATCTCGGCGTCATCTCGAACTTCTCTGCCTGTTCTGTGGGTGCGTTTTATTGTTGAAAAGTGGAGTCAAATACTTATATACTTATATTCAAGTGTTAAAAGTAGTGTACGCAAGATTCAAAATGGATGAAGAGTTTTGTTCATTTAGCTTACATAGTAGCTGAGATATAAAAAAAAATGATTTTCACAAAATTTTTGCAGGACAGTAGTGTACTTCCCTCCCTTAAGAAATTTCCATGAGTATTATATGAAAAATTAGACGATGTTATTTCCTGTAAAATATGTATTATTATTATTATTATTATTATTATTATTATTATTATTATTATTATTATTATTATTAAATATCCGCGGAAAAGAACCCTAATTAAAACCCTAATTCACCAAGCGGTATGCTAGGGTTTTAGTTTTTGTTTTATGGTATACTACTTATCTAAACGGCTGACATACTCGCAGTGTTTTGTAAAAACCAAACTCCATTGTTTGCCTTACTCTGTAATGTTTTTTTTTATACCTAAAATATACGTAATATGTATAATGCTTTGAAGTTTGGAGTGACTGTTGAATGACCTGATACTTCATTCTCACGCGTGTTAATTTTGATAATACCCTTTCACATGTGCAGCTTGTAACAGGACCAACTACAAAAAACTTAATTGCCTTGTGCACAGGCTGACAAAAAGAGGACTGATTCTACTTCTTACGTCAATTCAGCCATTATCTGGTGGTGTTAGCGGAAGCATGCTTAGAAAGTGATCCATCATACTCTAGAAGCAGTCTTACTTCAGCTTGTAACTAATCAATAGAGATTACAAACTTCTTAGCAATTGTTATATCTTCCTTTCATGAAAGCTTTCCAAAAGCTGCCACAATTTTAACTATGTGCTGCCAGAAAATAGCATTGACAATGATACTTATTATTTTACGAATTTGTTATAATGTGCTAAATCATAAACTTCGATAAATATAGTGAAAATGATAGTATTTTGTAAATATCACGTACAGCAGTACAGTAGTTAACAGAACTTTGCCTCGTTTTCGGGATATCTCAGGATTAAATCCAAGAGCAGTGGCGGCTCGTGCCTTTCTTGGATGGGTGTTCACAAAAACAAATGAATAATGGACACACTAATATATTCTCGTATAGCTGAGTCACACGTCAGAGATAGATTAGTTCTAATATGCATGTGCCAAATCTACGCATATAAACCAAAATTAAAAACCATTAAAGAAGAGTAGAGTAAAATTAATTCGCAGGACTCACCTTGACTGCTGTTGTAGATAGTGTTGAAGATCTAGATTTATTTGTACAGAAACACCATGCGCCTAGTTTTGAGAGATGCAAACTTATCAATAACTTTATTAATAAGTCTCTAATGTTGTTAGCAAGTTTTTTTTTTCCATTGCCAACATAGCCAATGTAGGCCCTACTTAATCGGTCTTCTGTCATGGTGTTACGGAGGAATGTTTTAATCATCTTTTAATTTAACACACAATTTCACACACACGTCCGCTAAAGTGTTACTGTTTCTACTTTCAATACGCACCAATGCAGCTTGTATTTTCCTTACTTTGCTGAATAAAAGACAACAGAATCAACCCCCGCGCGTAACGGTATTTTGAAAAGAATGCTTAAAGAGAGAAAACTAGGAAAGAGGGAGAAAGGAACAGGATGCCAGACCAAAGCGAGATGGAGCATCACTCTTTCTCTCTCATTAGCACGTTCAGACCTGTGCGAGCCAGAACTATTGTAACCATTGTAACAAACCAGAAAATATTCTCGCCTCAGGCTATTTCACCCTGCTACAGAAAAATTGTGCGAGCTGCTGTCAACCTGTCCAATAGAGATTTAAAGACACACGACACACAAACGGGACATTCTCTCGAGACGAAAAATGTAGGAACGTCATTGCACATTGGAAAGTAAGAGATGTAATAATATTAATACAGTAATATGTATTATTATTGTTAGTTTTTAAGGTGTTCACGTGCTCCTGTGCTCATATAGAGGAACCGCCGCTGTCCAAGAGTATGGACTTGGATAAGCTATCCCTAGCCAATCACAAGTGGTCACTGAAATATATATTCTTTTCACCATAAATTTAATCACTGAAGATTTTCGTAAATTACGGGTATCACTAAATTTAGTGAATAGTAGTTGTTGTTTAGTCAACTTTCCGAAGACAGGTCTGAACCTTACAAGTGCTACCAACAAGGCACCACTTATGAGGCAACTAGGGCAGGAGTTAATGGGGTAGGGTGGGCAGTTCTTTTCCCCCTCCATTGCATGTAGAAGTTATACAGTACGACAATACGAACAGTAGACCATACTGTGTAAGGAAAAAGGCTAGTAACAGCACTTTCTAGGAAAGTTAAGGTTACGGAATGCTGACAGCTTATACAACTCTCATTTATGGGGATTAAATAATAAGTAGGGACCATATAACTTGGTGAATGGATTTTTGACGCGATTTTTTAAGGCAGAAAAATTGGTCCTTTGACATACCGGTATGTAGTAAGTTGATGTAAATTTATTTTATATTCGCGAAAATAACTTTTTTTCTGCGAAATTTTAAGCTTATCGTACTAAGTTTTACGCGAAATAAGATATTTTTCGAGATTTTGTAACAATACTTCGCTCGAAATATAATTTCCTAAGATTTTATTATGATTTGTAACTCATGGAGTGGCGTCATGAAGTCAGTTTAGCCAGTCGCCATATTGGATTATAATTTACAATATATGTGCACGGATCTACATACCGGTAATTGTTAATTTTAAGATTATGTTAGAATTATTAAGTTAGAGCTTGGAGTGGTTGTGTTAAATGCAAATTTATAGTGTGATAACACTAAGATACACAGTAATTTTTGCTAGTAGATGTTAGGTAATATATTATTGTCTGTTGTGTCGACATATTGTAAATTTGCAGCATTTATTTAAAGATCTTTTTTAACGCTATGACAAAAATATTATGCATTTTAACCTGTTATGACAAACATTTTTACACCTCTTTTCCATGACTATATTCATCACTCTTCAGGAATCCTAATCAGGGGCGGCTTTCGAAGGGGGGCTGCGGAGCTGCAGCACCCCCAGACATTTGTGGCTCATGTCTCGTTTTATTTTGTGAAATACATTTATTATAAAGTCTCTATTTAGCGGCTCGATTTTTTTTTTAATTTCGCTCTCATTGACATGCACGCAATCGTTAGTGAAGTCACTTCCTCCCCTGGTGATGCCAGAGCGAAACGAGACACAAGGACGGATTGGTAAAGCCACTTCCTCCCCTGGAGCTGCCAGTCTCATCTCGGATGCTTTGCGGGTTAGTTTTACCCCTCCCTCTGCTTCCCCTCGCCATGAATCCAGAGTTACCAGGCGCTGCAAAATTTGCAGCAGTTTGTCAGTAGCGCGCAGTTTTAAATACATTTTCTTTAATGTTGTGAGTATAACAAGTGCAACAATGTTTAATTCTGTACAATATTTACATTCTTTTCAGTTCAGTACATTAACAATTCAGGAGAAATGTGCGATAAAGACAAACTAAAAACGGAACTCATTGTGTTGTATCAGAGACAAGAATTCAGAAATATCAGTGACGCAGTCAAGCTCTTGCAGTTTCTTCTATCTGAGAACTTTCAGGCTTCATTTTCAGAAGTGTGGAATTACTACGCATAGCTATCACCATACTAATGACAACTTCCGAACCAGAATGTTGCTTTTCGTGTTTGAAGAGAGTAAAATCCTATCTCAGAAATACGATGAGAGAAGAGGGACTGACGGCATTAGCTATGTTTTCCATTGTAAAGACTATTTTAAACGACATATCGGATTTTAATAAGATGATGATTAAAAAGTTTGCAACCTACAAGACAAGGTGCATGGAACTAATCTTTAAATAAGGTAATTTGCTTGGTTTATTTTTGTATGCAGCCCCCCTGAATTCAATACCCACGAGCCGCCACTGATCCTAATAATAAATTATTATTATTATTATTATTATTATTATTATTATTATTGATAATACTTTTATTATTCTTTCCTCAATAACAGGGTCTTTAACTTGCCGTTACTCGCTCCGAATCTACAAGCGTGCTCATAGATGTCGCTAAATTATGGTGCCGAATAACGTTTCTAGATGTCTCTGTCGAACAGCTGCAACGACGGATCTTGGTCCATTGATAAAATATAACGTTGTTTTAAGAATGTTTTTGTTACTAGGAAAATGAACATACAAGTTCCCATTGTAGTATATAGGGCCTACGATCTTCCGTGTTTTCAAAATGTTGACGCAACTTGTTTTAGGCCTATGGCGGTTTCCGATTGTGTGTACTGATCGAAGATTCTTAACGTGAGAATGCAAAAAGAAGCAGAAGATGTCTGAAAATGAAATTTTCTATGTTTATGTTCGGATGTTTGCAAGCCTCTTCCGCGTCGGAAACAAACCCCACCCTTCCCTATGCTGTGCAATGGTTCAATCAACCTGAAAGGGTCTTGGGGAAGGGTGAAATGAACGGAAGAAGTATTTTAGATGGCAAAGGACTGTAAACAAATATACTCTCGCGTAATTTTGATTATTAAAAAAGTTATGAGACCCATAAAGCTTTTTAATAAGGTTTTCGCGTTTTAATTGCCTTCGCCGGAGCGGAACTGCGCTCGTCTTACCCTTTAATTTCATTAGTTCGCTTGCTGAGCGACAGGTGTCCGGCTGAAGCCGATGCTTTCAGAGTCAGTGCATATTGGATACTTCAATGCTTGCGTTCAGCAAGATCTTCGGAGCAAGTATTCCAGTTTGTGTTAACTTCTACTGCGTGGTGTGCGCCCTTGGGGTTATCGAATATCAGGTGTTCTGAACAGATCATTGCCGATTAAGCAAACATGAGGTAATTTGTTTTATTATGTAAACATATCAGCATACTAATTAGATATTGGCTATGAATAAATTAAGTAGAGTTAATATTTGATTACTACGCCTATAAATTAACACGAATGTAATCTATCTAAAGTGAGTCACACTAACATTACAACTCCCAATCCTCTAATAATAATAATAATAATAATAATAATAATAATAATAATAATAATAATAATAATAATAATAATAATAATAATAGGAACAGGAACAATAATATTAGCCTAATATTAGCATTAACATTAGCAATGAAATAATAATAATAATAATAATAATAATAATAATAATAATAATAATGATAGTAATAATAATACTTTATTTATTTATTATTAATATTTGTGTGCTGAACAACAGCCAATAATGAAATAATAATAATAATAATAATAATAATAATAATAATAATAATAATAATAATAATAGGAATAGGAACAATAATATTAGACTAATATTAGCATTAACATTAGCAATGAAATAATAATAATAATAATGATAATAATAATGATAATAATAATAATAATGATAATAATAATAATAATAATAATAATAATAGCAATAATAACAATAACAATGCATTAAAATAGAATGAGCTATTAAGAGAATAAGTAAAGAACTGTTTTTCAGCCACAGAACATAGCAATACAGTAGAACCCCGATTATCCATCACTCTATTAACCGATTGGTGGATTATCCGTCTGTTTTCCCATCGCTTTTTTCTACAGAAATATATGAAGTTCTATACATTGTATTTTTTTTTTTTTTTTTTTTTTTTTTTTTTTTTTTTTGTAGAAAGTGCTATTACTAGCCTTTTTCCTTACACATTATGGTCTACAGTTCGTATTGTCGTACTGTATAACTTCTACGTGCAATGGAGGGGGAAAGGAACTGGCTACCCTACCCCATTATCTCCTGGCCTAGGTGCCTCTTAAGTGGTGCATTCTTGTTATCGCTTGTGAGGTTCAGACCTGTCTTCGGACAGTTGACTAAACAACAACTATTATTCACTAAATTTACGGAAATCTTTTACGGTACGGATTATCAGATTTTTTCGGCCCACCTTTCATTACCACGGATAATAAGGTTCTACTGTATATATAAACATAGTGAGACTACCCGTCGATATTCTTATTGTTGATCTGCCCTGTAGCTTCGTGGTCTAAGCTAAAGCATCATTCCTAGGATCTCAGTTGCGGAATACGCATTGGTTCGAGTCCTCACGGGAAAGATTTTCTCACGAAATTTCGGCCATGTATGGGACCGGTGCCCATCCGGCATCATGATGCATTTTAGGAACTATGATAGGTAGCGAAATACTGTTAAGAAAACCAGCTGAGAGCCACCGGCGTAGCTCACAGGCAAATGTTCTGAAGAGGGCAGATAAAAAAGTTATTTTTTTTTCTTTCATCATGTTAATAAAAAGAAGTGCTTATACAAATTTTGGCCACTCGACCGCAATTACAAGGGCCGTAAAAAAATAAGTTCGCCTGCTAACAGAAAAAAAAAGACACAATTTCATTGGACAAATTTATTGGAACGGACACAGTAATTGTTGAGCTATTTTTAAATATATTTTCCATTGGAATTGAAACGTATCTCATATCATGGGATCGACAGAGAGAGGTGCAGTCGCAGTCCAACGCTGGTTCATATCTGAGGTGGCTGACTTCTACGACACAAAAATTGATCATATGGTATGACAAATGTCTCAATTCCAGTGGGGGAATATGTTGGCAAATAGCGCAACAATTGCTGTATCTCTTTCTAGCTGGTTAAATAAATAAAATAAATAAAAAATAAATATTTCCATGCAATTGTGCTTTTTTCTAGAAACGGCCCCAGGGAAAATTACTTTCTGGACGGCCTCGTAATTGCGGTCGATCGACCAAAATTTGTATAAGCACTTCTTTTGACATTATTAACATGGTGGAAGAAAAAATTGAACTTTTTTATCTGCCCCCATTAGAACGTTTGCTTGTCAGTCGGCTGAGGCGTTTGCCTGCCGTTCCCGAGTTGCGCTTGGGCGCTGGTTCGATTCCCACTTGGGTTGATTATCTGATTGGGTTTTCCAAACAGTAAGGCGAATGTCAGGTAGTCTCTGGCGAATCCTCGGCCTCATCTCTCCAAATACCATCTCGCTATTACCAATAGGCCTACAATCGACGCTAAATATAGTTGATACAGCGTCATTAAATAACCAAGTAAAAGACAGCTGGGGGGATCAACGCGCTAACTACATGATACCTCCGTTACGTTCACCTCTGCTGAGGCGTGTGGATTAGAAATGCGAGAAATGGAAAAATGAATAGGTCTATTTATTCCGATATTTTTCTTCGAAGGCAGGAATGTTTATTTTTTTTCGGAAACTTTCGGAACAATTCCTATGCAATTAGCTACGCAGAAGTATTCATCCAGGCGGACTAACTTACGAGCTCTCATTATGTGTAAATTATAACATTGTAAATACAGAACACATAGACACAGAGGAATTCCTCTGTTCTATCTGACTAGGACAGCCGTGTCGAAAATGTGACTCACGAGCACATTGTGGCTCGCAATGATAGCTATGCGCTTTCTACCTCCCACAACCCCCACCCTCTCACTCAGTGGAGTCAAACTCCGTTCCATTTGTATTTGTCTCTGACCTGCGAGTGGCGTATCGTCGCAATGTCTCCCTCGAAACCATGAGCCTCTACAAAAACGAAAGTTTTAAGTAGGATGGGAGGACGCATTTTTTTGCTGCCAATATGAGCAGAATATTAAATGTATGATTTGTTCACAAGTATTACGAGGAAAACGTTGTATAACATAAAACGGCATAATACTACATGTTACTCATGAAACATTAAAAGGTTAAATATTATCATCATCATCATCATCATCATCATCATCTCTGTACGTCGATCCTTTTTCAGCAGATATGCGTATAATGCGGTTAGATCTTCAATTTAAACTCGCAGATTTGATTTGATGTTAAATGAAAGCTAGATGTAAGGACTTGACAAATGTTGAACTTTTCAAATCTTTGCCAAAAAATAAATATCCAAAGCTTCGTTCTTTCGCTTAATCTTTTGAAGCCATGTTCGCTACAACTTACGTTTGTGAAAAATTATTTTCAAGAATGAAAATAGTAAAAACCAAATTTTGATCACGACTGACAGACAAATACCTTCGTGATCAACTATGACTAGCAGTCAGTGACATAATTCCTGATTTTGAAACTCTGTCGCAGAGACATTCTGAAGACAGTTAATTTTAGGTTGTGATATTGTTCATTTATTGTTTATTTCTTTCTTCGTTACACGTATTAAACATTAGTTTGTAGCCTTGTACTGAATAAAATTTTATTTAAGTGCTTGACGTAAGGAAAATGAAGATCCGTTAATAAGTGAGACAGTTGCTTCACTTCCCCTTCGGTTGTCCGCCCCCCTCCATAGGTGCTATGCACGTTGCAGGTTACACAGTGGCTCGGCGCAAGATCGGATTTTCGCCACGGCTGAACTAGGATATTATAATGGCCAGTCATGACTGTGGAGGGTTAGACACCGGGGGATACTAGTGCTTGCCTTCACTAGCGTACACAGTCTTTGTTCAAGTTCATGACTAGTCAATTGAATGGGTCACCCCAACAACGTTGCAACACCCATTAAGTTAGAATGTTCAGAATGTTGAATAAAGTATTTTTAAATCATCCACACACGAATTTAATTATAATTCACAACTAAACCTCCTAGGACAGCGGCAGGCAACAGCCTCTTTCAGAGAGCTTAGCGTCCCCCGCTACCTCAGTTGCTGTTGTATGTAGCGACTCATGCTGACTGCTCTGTTTATAAAGGGTGCGTCAGAAAGAACGGATGGATTTCAAACTATCGATACGCAACGAGGAGAGAGATATAGTGAGGGGGACCACGACTGTTGGGTCAGCCAGAGAATGCAGTTTCAGTTGAGAACATGGTGTTGGTCTGGTGTACAACGTGCTTTCATCGTAGAGACATTTTTGAAAAATGAAGAGTCTGTGATCGCCACTCAGGACTCATTTCGACATCGGATGTCACGCTAGGATTCCAACTCGGAATACAATTTTGCGGTGGGAGGCTTCATTTCGTATCACAGGTTCAACATTAAAGAAGAAATCACCTGGACGAAATTCTATTGCACTGAGATTGTCCGAGGCTACGGTAAGATCTCGCGCCCTGCGACTTCTTTCTTTGGGACCATTTGAAGGCGTAAGTTTGTAAACATCGATCACATACACTGGACGAACTGAAGACAGCGATTCGTGAAGAAATCGTGGCAATTGCACCAGCTATGACTGTGAAAGTGATGGCGAACATCAGAAAACGCCTCGATGCCTGTATTGAAAGCCAAGGACATCATATGGATAATGTTGTTTTACATAAATAAACTGCATGTATTGGTGAATATGTTGATAACAATAAATTTTTGATTTGATGAATCTTTACAATTTTCTTGCCATGTGAAATCCATCCGTTCTTTCTGACGCACCCTGTAATAAGAGTTCCCCGTCCCTCTTATAGGATGACGGAGACGATACGTAATTCAGAAAAGTTGGACTCTTCTACATCTATGACATCGTTTAAAACCCAAAAGTCTTGTAGTATACCGTGCACAGTAAAGATCTTACAAACAAACATTCTGATGGGGGCAGATAAAAAATTAAAAAATGTTTTCTTCCACTATGTTAGGCTAATAATGTCAAAACAAGTGCTTATACAAATTTTGGCCACTCGGCTGCAATTACGAGGGCGTCCAGAAAGTGATTTTCCCTGGAGCCGTTTACAGAAAAATAGCACAATCGCATGGAAAGATTTATTGAAACGGATACAGCAGTTGTTCTGCTATTTGTCAAGATATCCCCCACTGGAACTGAGACATTAATCATCCCATGGCATGGGATCAATTTGTGTCGTAGAAGTCAGCCGCCTGGGATCGGAAACAGCGTTTGACATCCGTCTACACCTCTCTGTCGATTCCATGATATGACAAATGTCTCAATTTCAGTGGGGATTATGTTTAAAAATAGCTCAACAATTGCTGTGTCTATTCCAATAAATTTTTCCACTGAAATTGTGTTTTCTTTCTGTTAAACGGCTCCTGGCGAACTTATTTTTTACGGCCCTCGTAATTGCGGTCGAGTGGCCAAAATTTGTGTAAGCACTTCTTTTGACATTATTAACATGGTGGAAGAAAAAATTTAACTTTTTTATCTGCCCCCATTAGAATGTTTGCTTGTTAGACCAGGCATGCAGAAGTTGAATTCCTTGCGCGACTATGATATGTCTTTTTTTCTAACCCTCCTAACCTGTATTATTATTATTATTATTATTATTATTATTATTATTATTATTATTATTATTATTATACAGTTTTTATTGTATACATCCAGTGACGTATTCCGTACACTGTCATCCTGTGATTTAATTTGTACATTTTTAACTTTGACAGTTATAATAGAAAACGAATATAACAATATGATCAGTTATATAACTTTTCTGAAATTGATGTAATTATAAAAGTAAAAATATTAATTTCACTATTATTATTATTATTATTATTATTATTATTATTATTATTATTATTATTATTATTATTATTGTTATTATTATTGTTTAGTGAACTGTCCGAAGACAGGTCTGAACCTCACAAGTGATACCAACAAGAAACCAATTATAAGGCAGCTAAGCCAGGAGATAATGGGGTAAGGTGGCTAGTTTATTTCTCCCTCCATTGCATACGTCACTAACTAGCTACATATTTCACTAACCAGACTTCAGATGTATACAAACAATATTTCTTCCTCTGACACACATTGTCAAGTGAGATGTACTGTCTGATAATAGATGTACATATCAGTCAGAACCTCATTATTATTATTATTATTATTATTATTATTATTATTATTATTATTATTATTATTAGGTGGAAAAATTCAATTATCTTGGAGCAACAGTAACAGATATAAATGCCATTCGGGAGGAAATTAAACGCAGAATAAATATGGGAAATGCGTGTTATTATTCTGTTGAGAAGCTTTTGTCATCTAGTCTGCTGTCAAAAAATCTGAAAGTTAGAATTTATGTAACAGTTATATTACCGGTTGTTCTGTATGGTTGTGAAACTTGGACTCTCACTTTGAGAGAGGAACAGAGGTTAAAGGTGTTTGAGAAAAAGGTTCTTAGAAAAAATATTTGGGGCTACGAGGGATGAAGTTACAGGAGAATGGAGAAAGTTACACAACGCAGAACTGCACGCATTGTATTCTTCACCTGACGTAATTAGAAACATTAAATCCAGACGTTTGAGATGGGCAGGGCATGTAGCACGCATGGACGAATCCAGAAATGCATATAGAGTGGTAGTTGAGAGGCTGGAGGGAAAAAGACCTTTGGGGAGGCCGAGACGTAGATGGGAGATTAATATTAAATTGGATAAAAAATGAAATAAATTAAATTTGAGGGAGGTGGGATGTGATGATAGAGACTGGATTAATCTTGCACAGGATAGGGACCGATGGCGGGCTTATGTGAGGGCGGCCATAAACCTGCGAGTTTCTTAAAAGCCAATTTTTGTAAGTTGTATGTATGTATGTATGTATGTATGTATGTATGTATGTATGTATGTATGTATGTATGTATGTATGTATGTATGTATGTATGTATGTATGTATGTATGTATGTATGTATGTATGTATGTACGTACGTACAGGGACATCACTTTATTTTTACCAACATTTTTAACATTAACCTGGCTATACTCGGAAACACTGTTGCCCCCTTCCATTACAGGAGTTTGATGTTACTAGTGCAATATGTAAACAAATCATTTTACTAGCTATAGGAGGAGAGAAAAGTAGTGTATCTATTTATGTTGTAGGGAAATACGATATTACGATTTTCAGTTTGATTATCACTTTTACGGAATTTATGTAGAGTAGTAACATTTTTTTTCTAAAAACTGAACTTTTCAGGCGGCTATGTTCGTTATGTAATGTCTACTTTATTTAGCATATTAATTATTGATGTTAACATACAATATAGAGAGTGCATTTAAATTGAGGGGTCATAAGTAAAGGGCTGTAGGTCTAAGTGCACTTAAGTTACTTTCGAGAAAATGGGGATTAAATATTTAAGCTTTCGTAAAGCCGGTGAAATTTTTATTTAAATTTTAATGTGTGATGCGATTAAAATATCCCTTTGCCACTAAAATTTTAGATACTTTAGCTTACACTGGATGCACTTAACTCATGTTATTACAAATGTCACTAGCATTCCTTTGCTTCTAGCCACCTCAATTCAAAATAAGCTAATATGAATTTTTAAACAAGTTGCTGAAAATGGTTGCCGTTCATTACAATGCAGGCTTCAATTCTTTACGCATATTATTAAAAACATTTTGAATCATATCCTCTGAAATTGAATTTATCGTTTCTTCAATATAATTTTTTAAGTACGATATTATTAATATAGGTTCTTTCTTCTATAGAAAACGCAACCATATTTCTGAAATACACTATACACTGCAGTGTTTACTTCACTGCTTGAAGACTTCGAACGCAACAGCGGCCGTAAGTTTGTGTGTCTGACGGGAGCAAGGGCATTAGTGAAGGGGTGAGAGTGAAGTACATTCAGAAATGCAGGTACAATAAAAATGCAAGTAAAAATAAAATGATGTCCCTGTATGTATGTATGATTATTATTATTATTATTATTATTATTATTATTATTATTATTATTATTATTATTATCATTATTATTACTACATAGAAATTTACTTAGAATTATTTCATATTTAAGTATGTCAATATCACGTTTTTATAATACAGTTCGTTAAATTATAAAAGAAACCAAGCACTACTCAGTTAAAAACATAATGAAAATAGGAGCTGATTGCTTCAGTCTTTGTTTTGCTACAAACTGCTATCTGTACTGCAGCATTTATTTCTGGTCAAATGCAGGCTTCTTCTTCGAACAACTGACACGCAATAAAGGAACCAGAAGATAATTTTGACTTTATAAATTGCTTTACTAATATGTTTTAATTTCAATAATAATGCATTTATAATAAATTTAGTAGGCATTATAATAGTAATGAATTGATAATGAGTACATGAGCCACAATTATGAAACTAAATTGAGGTTGATTATGTAAGCAACTTGGCAAGTTTGTGTTTAAGCTGGTATGTGATAGTCTTCATTGAAGTTACGCAAACGTTTCTGCTGACAAGGAAATATTGTAAGAAATAAAGATTAACCTACATATAGAATGTATCGAGTCAGCTAATTCAGGTTCATGACTTACGTTATGTCGACATCTGATCACATTTTTTTGGAATAATAAGTTATTATGTAAAGTAAGACCTAAATAATTACAATTAAATGGTGAAAAGGAGCAGATAAATAAGGTTTAATGTCTTAATGATTATCATGATTGGTTTAAACATGCACTAAAACCAGACGTAAGTGCAAGTTTGAACCAATAAATTATTGAGATTTGCGATAAAATAATGAGTCTAGGAAATTGTATATTTAGTATGTAGAACTACATTTGTTTATAGATCTTTCGTTATATTATTAAGTTTTGTACTTGTGAACTATATCAATAAATCAATCAATCAATGAATCAATAAAGGAACCAAATGTTTATCAGTAATAATTATACTTCACACATTGTTTTTCTGATATTTTAACATGCTGAGGAACAATTCGTAAGTGTAGTAGAACCAAAATGTCTAAATGTGTAACAATGCGTCTATCGAAACGGCGAAGGATTCGGTATTTGCTTTCTGGCAGTGCGAGATACAGCTCCAGCCCCGTCATTCCTGATGCATGCAAAGATGTTTTATTTTGGAAAAGGAACTGACCGCCCTATCCCATTATCTCCTGGCTTAGTTGCCTCGAGTGATGCCTTACTGATTTAACTTCGGGACACTCATACATACATACATACACATACATACATACATACATACATACATACATACATACATACATACATACATACATACATACATACAGTGAAACCTCTCATTTACGGACATCAAAGGGACGTAACAATCTGTCCGCAACTGGGAGGTGTCCTTTATTGGGAGGGAGGCTCCCCAATCTAACAGTAAATTTATAATATGCATCATGTATCCCTTCACGCTTTAAATGAAATGTATTACTGTAGTTTAATTCTAAATACAGTATACAGTACTACAGTAAATTCTTTGCAACTTTGAACTACAGTAGATAAGACCGAAAAAGGAAAATACAGTACTGTGCCATGCAATTTTACTCTAGGTCTACAGTTATGCAGTACTGTAATTTACAGTTTTCAACTTAACCTTTACGTTCAGGTGCCGTGTCTCTCGAAACAGAACAACTGATTGAAGTGAAGAGAATAATCCTACTAACCCTATCATGTGTCGAATACAATTTCACGATCGCGGAAACCTTGGACCCATCAGACAGGTTAAATTTAATGACTTTGTTTGTCCACCCGCTTCCAGCTAACAAGGGGTAGCCAGCTGGGCTAGTGGTAACCTACGAGACCCTTATTGTCTTCTTTCATGTTAAGGAATTTCTGTACAGTTCTCAAAACTAAATTTTCCATTTTTGTAACACATTAGGTCTTGAAATCCAAGTTCTGTCCGCAGTCAGGAGGTAAAGCAAGCTTTAGGACTGTGAAACAGCTGTCCGTGTCTGAGTGTGTCCGTAAACGAGAGTTAAATTTATCATTATTTCTATATTATTTCAGTTGGGACATAAAAATCTGTCCGTATATGAGGAGTGTCCGTATCTTGGGGGTGTCCGTAAGGAGAGGTTTCACTGTACATACATACATACATACATACGTATGTGTACGCAGAATTTTGCCAAAGGAGAAGTCATTATTAAATTTGTTTACAATTTACGTTATCGGTAACTTATTTTACATTTTGTTTACTACTATAATTATTATTATTATTATTACTATTATTATTGTATATTTATTAATATAATACTATGATCTAATGCAGGACTGTACACGATCTGTACTCACTGAACAGACTCGCGACTCGCGAGCGGAACAGATTGCTGAGAACGCTCGGCCGCTGTACGGAAAAGGAGCGAGAAGGGATAAGAGGTAAGAGAGGGGTTGGGAGTTTACAGGCGACTGAAAATGCACGGTATACACATACATAGAAGAAAGAGCTTTTTCATATGGAGTTAGAATTAATTGATTTTCTTTATATTTATTTTCAGAACCTGTTGGTCAGTGTCCTATATATTGAAAGAAATGAAAAGAAATAAAGTTTTCTAACTATGCAATTTTGAATTTAAGTTTATTAACTTTATTGTCACTCCAGATGGAAAAATATTTTTTTTTCAATGTATTTTACGTTTTATTGCGATCCCGTTTCATTATTACTATTATTATTGTTAGTAGTAGCAGCAGGAGTAGTAGTAGTTGTTTCATTATTATTACTAGTATTGTTTAGTGTTGTCTGTTTCTGACTATTGCATTTCTGATTTGACTCATTTTTATGAACTGCAGAAACATATTGCACAGAAATTAATAAATATTACAGTATTTTAAAATTGTAATATAGAGTTACTAAATGAAATGAATTCTGTGCTTTTAATTTTGTAGCATCTATAATAATAATAATAAATCTGTAGCCGAAATTTTTCTGGTAATTTTCGATTTTCCAAAAATAATTGGTCCTAACATATATAATTAACCACCCTGAAACCGAAAATCGCTTTTTTGAAATTTTTTTTGTATGTCTGTCTGTCTGTCTGTCTGTCTGTCTGTCTGTATGTATGTTTGTTACCCTTTCACGCGATAATGGATGAATGGATTTCGATGAAAATTGGAATATAAATTATGTTCGTTGTAACTTAGATTTTAGGCTATATGGCATTCAAAATACATTATTTAAAAGGGGGGTTATAAGGGGGCCTGAATTAAATAAATCGAAATATCTCGCTTATTATTGATTTTTGTGAAAAATGTTACATAACAAACGTTTCTTCAAAAATAATTTTCGATAAGTTTTATTCCTTGAAAAATTTTGATAGGACTGATATTTAATGAGATAAATGAGTTTTAAAATTAAAATAACTGCCATCTAAGGCCGTATAATGAAATAAAAAACAAATGACATCACGTATGAGGGGCCTTGGACAGCCAAAATCAAAAGCTATGAAAGATAGCCTACAGAGAATGTTTCTGTGTTTGTATGAAGTAATATCGGAAGCTAAATTAACCGATTTGTATAATTAATTATTATTTCACCATTGGAAAGTTTAGTTTCTCTAGATGGACATAATGCTATAATGTTATTACAATAACTTCTGATATAATGTAATACAATGTAATATAATATAATATAATATAATATAATATAATATAATATAATATAATATAATATAATATAATATAATATAATATAATATAATATAATATAATATAATATAATATAATATAATATAATATAATATAATATATGTAATGTAATATTATATAATATAATTTAAGTTATTTGAAGGGTTCAGAACCATACTGGGCCAAACGCCATTTACTGAATACGTAGAAAACAAGGGTTAAAATTAAGTTATTACCATAATTCAATGGAAACCTATAACAAGTAAAATAAAGTATACACATTAAATCTAAATGATGTCAATCTTCATTAAACTATGGTTGCATGTAATAAAAATTAGAAACATGTTAAAGGAATTGTCATTGCACCAAATGAATGTCTCTGGACCAAAATGATCGCATTTTAATTATTTGGATGCAATTTAAATTAAGTTACATATTACACGATTTATCCTTCTATCAAACACGAATGTTCCCTGAATCAAATGTCCTATTTTAATTATGTAATTACTTTATATTTATTTCTAACGGGTGCAGCGGAGCGCACGGGTACGGCTAGTTTTATAAATAAAACTGAAATGTATATTTTAAGTGCTTTAAACCACTCAACATGTGGTGATACATTTGTAATTTACCTCAGGGTACAGAGATAGTTTTAACTCGTCAACTTTTCTCTTGCGATCTTCGCCAACAAAATCATCATACAGAGCTTTATGTACGGTGTCGTAGTGGCGCATTATATTAAGTTTTCGTCTTCCTTTTATAATTTTCTGACATAAGGCATTGAGAATGTTCTCCAGCTGCTACAAAAAAAAATAATAACAGCTTTTCAATAACATATGAAGAGAACATGGTTGGTGAGAACGTTTCTTTCGTTTACCTCGTCCATTATGCATTACTGATAATTACAACTCAAGAGACAAGAGAATATTGAAGAATTCTGAACAGTTATCTAGAGCACCGCACTCCTTTTCCTCCACCGCAACGATACCACCCCTACCTGCGATCGCGAGTTATTTCTTCGACTCTCCTCCTTCAGCTGAGTGCTCGCCTTCAATGAGCACCGTATGGACAGGGTTGGTCTAATAGAACATATTCATGAATATCCTTGTAAAATCTTTGAAACGTAATTTTTCACAGCCATCCAATTTTTAACAAATTTTAACTCCTATTTAATTTTGTATAATAAAAAATGCTTGTCATTATTATACTTACGGTCTTACTAATAAAAACTCTATATACAGACGTTTAACTGTCTTATACTTATACAATGAGTAGCTCGTTTATAAGTCGTGTGTAAATTCCTTACTAATAATCACTACATACGTCGCGTATAACAGTACAACTGTTGCACAGCTACGCCATAGTTTCGTCACTACTTCGTTACGAAAGGTAATAGAATATCTGAGGTTCTCTATTGCATCCGGTAGAGCGCTCTAATGTGCTGTGTTAAAGTATCGATAGTACAACTGGCTCTGATTGATTACACACTATATTTTGGTCAAAGAGTACAAGCTAAAGCAATATTATTCTACTTATTCTGTGCTCTTTGGTGTGTTCCTCTATGGTTACAAGGCATCCATCATCATAAAATGACAGTCGATACGAACAGCTGTTAGAGGGGCGGCCATTTTTTCTCTATATACAACGCTTAAACAAGGGGTTTCATGTATATAACTACTGCAAAGCAATTCCCATTGTATAGTTACAGCCTGTTTATACGTCCATAGCTTATTCACGGTTTATTAGTAACATTTTCTGTCTCAACGCTGCATAAGTCTCGTATAAAAACTATACACGGTTTATTAGTAAGACCGTTACACAATAATTGTATTTTATTTACACTTACCTGACTTTAGTTTTGAATTGTAACCACAATGCAACACATAAAATAACTATTATATATTAATATTAATACTGATTCTTCACCTGACATAATTAGGAACATTAAATCCAGACGTTTGAGATGGGCAGGGGATGTAGCATGTATGGGCGAATCCAGAAATGCATAAAGAGTGTTAGTTGGGTGGTCTGAGGGAAAAAGACCTTTGGGGAGGCCGAGACGTAGATGGGAAGATAATAAAATGGATTTGAGGGAGGTGGGATATGATGATAGAGACTGGATTAATCTTGCTCAGGATAGGGACCAATGGCGGGCTTATGTGAGGGCGGCAATGAACCTCCGAGTTCCTTAAAAGCCAGTAAGTAAGTAAATATTAATTAATTATTAGTATGTTCAAATTTCACTAGCTTCTAGTAACCGGCTCAGAAATCTAGTACAATTTTAATTTCATGGAACTCCAGTCTGTCTCAGCTGCCAACATTAATAGTTACAAAATCACTACCATTTGTAATACTCGTATATGTCAATATCGAAATTAGAAACGAAGTTGGCAAAAGAAAATTCAACATGCAAACTAGAAAATCACCACAATCCACTAGCATATGTAGTAATGGGGGGGAAAATTGTTAGGTTTCACCCTTAGGGTAGGGTATGAAGTAAGCTGACCCGGACTATAAGTGTCGATACTAACCCCTTGTGTTGTACTATTATATTGTAGAACTCTTCTGTATATATTTCAACTAGTCCAGGGACCGTCAAGTGACTACACTCTCGTGCGTACGTACAAACCCTCAAGCCCTGACGTACGGCTGCGGGCAAGGGTAGCTGCTTCCACAGTGGCGGAGCTAAGAACTTGTATGTGAACCAAATTTGTGATAAGAATGTAAATTAATTTCAGCTTTTAATTGAAGCACGCTTTCACTGTTAATTGCACTATACTGAAAAACAGTAATTACTCTATACAATTTTGTACAGTTAACTATATACGAAACAAATTGTTGCATGTTTGCACAATAATGAAACAAAACAAAATATACACTTTTATACAGATTAATATACTGTTTGTCTTCTTCTCATTGCTATACAATTCAATTAACAAAATAAAACAACAGTACAAACGTTGTCATTCAAATACAATTCTCTAATAATAGTACTTTTTCTTAAACATCAGAGATCCGCTGCGATTTTTGCAGTTTTCTGTTAGTAAGCAGCTATTTAATTCTCGGAGCTATTGTTTTAGTACCAGCCAATCGCAAACATGCTTTCAATTGTTCATCACTTAGTTGTTTCTGTGACGTGACTTTGTAAACTTCATTAAACAAAACAGTGTTTCGCATACGTAGGTTGTCCCGAACATTTACAACGTTCTTGCAGCAAGATTGTACTGTTTAGGAAACCTTTCTCGTGGAAAACAAGTATAGAAATGGTTAATACTTTTTGTTTTGATACTTATCCTTTAGCTCAATATCGCTTTGTAAATCAAGTATTTCTAATTGTAGTTCAGCAGGAATATCCAGGACACTCACTGAAAAAGATATTGCAAATATCTTAAATTGTTGTTCAAGATCTCTAATATCCTCAAATCTACGTTCGAAACTTCGCACAATTGTTGCATTATTCTTATATATTCTTTCATGTCCAAGGCTTCTTACAGGTTTCCCATGTACATCCATAAATAAGGCAGTTTCATTTCTAAGTGCGAGAAAACGTTCCAGAATTTTTCGACTTCACCACCTTACCTCGGTATGGTAGAGTAAATCCCCATACTGTTAATACCATCAAGCAGTGCCCTGAAGTCCCTGTGATTGAGTCCTTTAGACCTTATGAAATTAATTGTTCGCATAACAACATCCATTACATTGCTAAGGTTCATGTTTTAGCACATGAATATTCCTGGTGCAAAATGCAGTGCACCGGTGCCCCCAAGCGACCTCGATAGGCTCCACCGCTGATAGACTGCAGTGTACAAGTGTACTGCCCGCAGTGGAAGCCGTAAGTAGGCCTGTACGCCCTCTCGCGATCTTGACTCGACTTGGCGGAGCCTGAACTAGTCCATGACTATAATTAAGACTTTGTAGTATTGGATATTAAGATTTTTTTGACATGTTCCATATTCTAGCTGTGAATTGATGTATGAATACCATGGAATGTAAATAAATACAATGCAATACAATTGGGACTAAACGACAAAGTTTCTGCTGTTGTCACAGACAATGCCCCAAATACGGTTACTGCCGTCAAAAAAATTAAACCTGCGCCATCTAGTGTTTGTTGCGTACACATTAAACCCTATCAAAGTTTACAGCGTGCGACTTTATTATTACCTTCAACCAGTGCGTTGGCTCTGCGATTTCGGTAGTACCGATAGTAATAAAAATTGTCATAGTCATAATTTACGCAGACCTGTAACAGACGAAAATACATGGGTTCGAATCTAGACATAGAATTGTTGGTTCTGCGGAGTAAACCTCACTATGAAATTGTTTAAATATCAGTGGCGTAGCATGAAATTTTGAGCAGGGGAAGCTAACTCAAGTTGTCTTTCATGCAATATGAGAAAACGTATTACAAAAATACAGTCTTAAAATAAATAGTAGTCAATTTCAAGTCAGCAATCGAAGATTTGCTTGGAACCTCGTAAGAAACACCAATAAGGCATGGCCTCAAATGAGACGTAATAAAATACGATTTCACGGTTTACACATATCTCTCAACAAATAGACACGTATACGTGTAACATTAGCTCACTCCCTGTCATACTTAGAGAAATCACAATATTAGTATCATTACGTAAGTATGCGTCTGTCTTTTGGTTGTGTCCTTCATTCACAGCAAGGGAGTCGGTCATTTGTTTTTTAAATCACACTTTTGTTCGTAAGTCAGTCTTGATAATACAATTGTCCTAAAAAATTCAAGTAAATTAGTGTCAGGAACTGTTATTTCGCTCATTATTTATTATATCAGCCACAATGCACACTAACACTTCAACTGAACACAACTGACGAATAGGGATAACTCGGAAACTACATTTTAAATGTTAAAGCTAGCTTCTTTTCGAGCCTTGCGACTAGGGTAGTTTAAAAGGGATGGAAAATCTGCGGGGTGGATTACACAGAAGAAACCGGTCTGCTTGGAAGCTGGTGTGTGCAGGCTTCTTGTTTACTGCTGCATCACAAATAATCCTGAGCTGCCGCATCACAATATTTAACGCGTAAATATAAATTCTATTAAAATTAATAAATAATTTTCTCCATAAACTGCAGGTTTATTATGAAATTATTATTAACTGGGGAAGCTGAGCTTTTTAGCTTACATTGACGCTACGCCACTGTTAAATATAAATAAAATATGACTTTTTATAAATGCAAAATTTGACGATAGTAATGCAATATGTCTTAATAATATATAATTTAAAGATGGTCCTGTTGTACTTAATAAATGTCCAGCAATTATATTGGCTGTATATTAAAATCATTGAAGTGCCCTGGTGCTGCCCGGCCTCGAAAAATAGTACCCTGGGCCCACCAGACCGAAAATACACCCCTGCCTCTGACTAAATAAAAGTATTTCCAAGTGTTGGATACCCATTTTAGTGCCATTTTATCCCACTCACAACTACCGCCGGTCGGTAGTTCGGTCACAGTCTAGTAGATACAGTCACGAAGCTCAATACGTTGTAAATATGCATCCATAGATAGTTGCTAACTACTAGGATCGCTAATATTGCCTCATTACAGACAATGCGAAATAGTACCGGCATAGTCAATTGTTTCTAGCACCCTCAAAACTCAAGCTTCGTGACTGAATATACTAGACTGTGGTTCGGTCGTCATTGTTATCTACGTTCTCCAATTGGTGTTTTCCTCCGTGTCTTCGCATACCCCCTCTACTATCTGCGGTAGTACTGGAGATCAGCGCTGGAGAGCTAACTCGTAACCTCCGATTCTTGCGTGTAGTTCCTTCACATCGCTTGGCTGAGCAACACTACTGGCGCCCATCTGTTCGCTATCAGGTACGTACCGGTACTTCATTTTGTAGTTACTGTTGTACACATCGCTAGTGCACGATCTTTCGTTTGCTGTTTTTAACCCCAGATGTAGTGTGTTGTGTAGTCAACACTGCACGGAATATTTTAAGTCAACTCTGAGATTAATGGCCAGTTTCTCCAAGAAATGTTTAGTTTGGCTTAATTAGTCTTAAATTAACAGCTTGTTTATTTTTAACGTTTTGTTAATGTATTTTCCATTTCTTCAACATAATTTTGTTTAGAACAACCAACACTTAACTGTAACAGTCGTTAACACTATTTTAACCACTCAATAGCAGTTGGTAATGATTTTGCACGTGTAAGGAAATTTTTATTGACTGATATTATTCTTTAAATCCCAATTGTAAAGTAAGTCATGAAACATGTATAAAGTCATGACCTGGTACAGTAGGCCATGATCGATAAAAAAAGACGAATGAAAGTTGTAGGTGACTACTATTGAATAATATTATTACAAAGTAAGGTTATAGTATACTAATGCTAATACTGTATATGACTTCTCAAAGAAGCGGTTATTGTTGAAATCTTTTTAATATAATACTCACTGTGTATTTTGAAACACTATATACATTGGCTATAATTAATTGAAAAGAGCCAGTAACATAGAATCAAGAGTAAATAGTAGATGCTGAATTGAAGTTGTCTATTTCTGTTTGTAGGATATTCATGTCTGGTTTAAATTTCTTGTAAAATTTTGCGGCCTACTCGTTTTGAAAATCTGTATTGTCACAAATTGAATATCATGCATGGTATGTAAACCATCATTCCTAGTTACTTTACCATTTTGAGATCCCACATTTTCTAAATATTCATTATAATTGCATAGTATCAAAATAAGCAGCCAGTATGATAATCAGTATACTTTTGAAGATTATCTTCCCTACATTAGTTTTTCAAAGTGTCTTTTAAATGTTACCAGTCATTCACGAAACACTCCTTAAAGAGACATAAATAATTATTACTTTCACAGCTTCTGTTTGAACAGCTGTGGTGTCATCTGCCATATTTAACTATCTGTCAAATGATTTAACTGCCTAAAATCCTATATTTTAAGGTAACAAACACTTAACAATCTGTTAAGCCAAACTAGTGTTGAAGACCTGAAAAAACTATATTTAACAAACTGTTTAGAGTTTAAGAATCGTTAAATGTTCTAACAGTACTTGGGGAAATCGGCCATTAATCTTCTAAATCAGCGTAAGTTCCAGTGTTTAGTTGAAATATGTTGAAACTAATCAAGTTGTGTAGTGAAGAAAGACTGGACTGCCTGGAATCAACTTTTACCGCTATACTGGAGAATTAGCACGGTCACTTTGAACCGTGCCGTTACGTTTACCACCAAATTTAAGTAAATACACAATGTCACCAACATAAGAACATGACGTTGGTGTGTGGCGTAGTTGGCGGGAGAAATTTTTTCTCTCTGTCTACCTCCTTCGTTCTGAACATTATTGAGAGATAGCACCACTGTTAGCGACAATGTGTATTTGCGTAAATATTGCGAGTAAATTATGACGAGTGCCTTAGATGAGAGGCTCGGGACAGAAACAGTTTTGCTGTAGCGCATGCGCGGACCTCTCATGCAGTGGGAGCGTGATCCTTACTTGAATTTATTTTTGCGTGTACTTGCAGATTAAATGATTGAGATCCCTTCTTGCTCCGGTTACAGGCCTTGCATTTACGAAGGTTATGTTATGTTAGGTTAGCTTAGGTTAGGTTAGCTTAGGTTAGGTTAGATTAGCTTTGGTTAGGTTAGCTTAGTTTTGGTTAGGTTAGCTTAGCTTTGGTTAGGTTAGGTTAGCTTTGGTTAGGTTAGCTTGATTTGATTCGTCCATGTAGTAGTTAAAATTATATAATATGACAGTTTTTGATTCGTAATATTGTTAAAAAATAATAGGCCTATAATGAAAGCGGTGAATAATTTCATGGTCCTTAAATTTTTTTTTCGTAAAAGGCTAGGTATTTTTCTATAGGCCAGAAATAAAACAGCAACGCCTTCATAATTACGTACTTTACGCTTTGGCGAACATTAACTGGAAATTTACTTTCCGTCATTTTAATTGTATTCCGTGAAACACACCTTTTTTCCTGTTAATTTCCTTGTGATAACCTAGTTTATTATCTTATTACATCTTCATTTTCTTTTAATGCATTCAAAAAACCGCCGTTGTACTACATAAAACCTTGAACTTGACTAATGGAGTGAATTATTTAAGAATATAGTCGCAAATTTGACTACCACCATTTCGATTATATTTTGTTTGATACGGCTCGGTACGGCCCGGTGACTAGTGGCCAGCGAGTAGAGTCGACTATCGATATTGGTCTGCCGTGCGTATTATCCAGTTGTTCCACTTTTACAATATTATAGGTTAAAAAAAATCAAATAATGTTGCAAACAGAGTTTCACTGGCTTAATGATTTCGATAAATCGAGACTCGTCTGTCGGTATTTAATTGAAATAATTAATCCATTTTGAAGACTTTTATCATCTAGTCCTTTACACTTACCATAACGTCATTAGTAGCCAATATACAAGATCATGTCCACACCTGTGGAGTAACGGTTAGCTCGTCTGGCCGCGAAACCAGGTGGCCTGGGTTCGATTCCCGGTCGGGGCAAGTTACCTGGTTAAGGTTTTCTCCGGGGTTTTTCCTCAACCCAATAAGAGCAAATGCTGGGTAACTTTCGGTGCTGGACCCCGGACTCATTTCACCGTCAGTATCACCATCTCATACAGACGCTAAATAACCTAAGATGTTGATAAAGCGTCGTAAAATAACCTACTAAAATATAAAAAAATACATGATCACGAAATTGGAAATAGTAAACAAATTAATATTTCATACTGTAACTGGATTAATTTTGCTGAGTATTAGGGACAGATATTGGGCATGTGAGATGGAGCAATGAACCTCCGGGTTCCTTGAAAGCCATTTGTAACTGACAAGTACTGTAGACTAAAGCTATTGTTACGGACATGAAATTATATAATAAACTTCCTAGTTAATATTGTAAGTTCCCAATCAAAACTTTTTAAAAAGTATGTTCTAATTGGCTATTAAAAATTCTTTTTCTCTGTTGGTGAGTCCTACATAAATTCGTTTGAAATCGTTGTTGGTCAACTGTTCCAAGACAGGTTTGTACCTCATAAGTGACACCAATAAGGCGTCAGTCATAAGGCAACAAATCCAGTAGATATTGGGGTAGGGTGGCCAGTTCCTTTCTCCCTTCATTGCATACATCGCTGACTAGTTGCATAGTACGCTAATCAGACTTCAGATGTATACAAACAATTGTTCTTCCTCTGACAAATGAGGGGCTCACAACTAGAGTGGACCAAGCCCACCAGTGATCAGTTTGTGGATTAATACAATCTCAGATAAAGAAAACAGATTTATTCATTGGCATAACAAACAAAGTCCATAACTCATTTGTTACTCCACAGAGGGCAGCGTTTCCTATGGAAGGTGAAGGTTGCTAATTGTGAGCCAGGAACTTTACGACTCAATATCTCAGAAATATTCCGGATGAACTTAGTCCACTCTGGTTGTGAACCCCTCAAATATCAAGTAAGATATGCTGCCTGGTAATAGATGTACACATCAGCCAGCCAGAATCTGAGGTAACGCATGGAATTGTTCTTTAATAAATAAATTCGTTCACATTTTGTTGTTAGAATTGTTTTAATTAATTTTTCTAGTTTCAATATATTTCGTGTTTCATATGACGAACACGAATTGTTTCAATAAATGAATGTATTTACATTTAGTTACTGTTAATATATCGCGTGTGAACAGATTAAATTAATTTTGTTTCAATTATATTTATATTCGTGTTTTTCAAATCTATGTGACAAAGCCTATTACTTGCACGTCTAATGGTATAATAAAGGGATTTGAATATTAACCTTCTCCTGTGAGACGTTTATGCTGTCAGGACCCGAAAAAGTATCGCATTTATTTCTACATAATAAAATAATAGTAAATACTAATATTATTATTATTATTATTATTATTACTATTATTTTATTTATCTAATTAACGCATTGTAGTAATTTGATCGATGCAATTATATCTCCCAGCAAATATTCTAATGTTTTAGACTAAGTTTGTACCTTCAGCATTGGTTCTTAAAGACCAGCAAAATTTGCTCTGATTTTATTCCTGCCACTTGTCTCTACATATTCTAAAAAAATAGCCACTTCACGCAAAACGGCCGATCTGGTAAGGTAGGAATGACACGTTGAACCATATTAGGAAAAAACAGAAATAATGCATACAGAAAATAGGAAGAAAAACAGGTTAAAGGATTTTTAGCAAAGATAATAATGACTAGAAGACATGTGTTTGAACCCAGATAGCTGAGGCATGTTAGGATCAAACATGATGAATTGACATATAGTGAGAAACAATATCATGCGAAATAGTAAGTTCAGGTTAAGGAGACAGGTCGGGGACAAGGAAAATTGCTGACAGTGCACGTTAGGAAAAACATGCTGGCTTGGCATATAGTGAGAAACAATATCATGTGAAGTAGTAAATTCAGGTTATGGAGATAGGTCGGGGACAAGGAAACTTGCTGAGAGTGCACGTTAGGAAAAACATGCTGGCTTGGCATATAGTGAGAAACAATATCATGTGAAGTAGTAAATTCAGGTTATGGAGATAGGTCGGGGACAAGGAAACTTGCTGAGAGTGCACGTTAGGAAAAACATGTTAACTTGGAATATAGTGAGAAACAATATCATGTGAAGTACTAAATTCAGGTTATGGAGATAGGTCGGGGACAAGGAAACTTGCTGAGAGTGCACGTTAGGAAAAACATGTTAACTTGGCATATATTGAGAAACAATATCATGTGAAGTACTAAATTCAGGTTATGGAGATAGGTCGGGGACAAGGAAACTTGCTGAGAGTGCACGTTAGGAAAAACATGTTAACTTGGCATATGGTGAGAAACAATATCATGTGAAGTACTAAATTCAGGTTATGGAGATAGGTCGGGGACAAGGAAACTTGCTGAGAGTGCACGTTAGGAAAAACATGCTGGCTTGGCATATAGTGAGAAACAATATCATGTGAAGTAGTAAATTCAGGTTAAGGAGATAGGTCGGGGGACAAGGAAACTTGCTGAGAGTGCACGTTAGGAAAAACATGCTGGCTTGGCATATAGTGAGAAACAATATCATGTGAAGTACTAAATTCAGGTTAAGGAGATAGGTCGGGGGACAAGGAAACTTGCTGAGAGTGCACGTTAGGAAAAACATGCTGGCTTGGCATATAGTGAGAAACAATATCATGTGAAGTACTAAATTCAGGTTATGGGGATAGGTCGGGGAAAAGGAAACTTGCTGAGTGGGCATGTTAGGAAAAACATGTTAACTTGGCATATAGTGAGAAACAATATCATGTGAAGTACTAAATTCAGGTTATGGAGATAGATCGGGGACAAGGAAACTTGCTGAGAGTGCACGTTAGGAAAAACATGTTAACTTGGCATATAGTGAGAAACAATATCATGTGAAGTACTAAATTCAGGTTATGGAGATAGGTCGGGGACAAGGAAACTTGCTGAGAGTGCACGTTAGGAAAAACATGTTAACTTAGCATATACTGAGAAACAATATCATGTGAAGTACAAAATTCAGGTTAAGGAGACAGGTCGGGGGACAAGGAAACTTGCTGAGAGTGCACATTAGGAAAAACATGTTAACTTGGCATATAGTGAGAAACAATATCATGTGAAGTACTAAATTCAGGTTAAGGAGATAGGTCGGGGGACAAGGAAACTTGCTGAGAGTGCACGTTAGGAAAAACATGTTAACTTGGCATATAGTGAGAAACAATATCATGTGAAGTACTAAATTCAGGTTAAGGAGATAGGTCGGGAGACAAGGAAACTTGCTGAGAGTGCACGTTAGGAAAAACATGTTAACTTGGCATACAGTGAGAAACAATATCATGTGAAGTACTAAATTCAGGTTATGGAGACAGGTCGGGGGACAAGGAAACTTGCTGAGAGTGCACGTTAGGAAAAACACGTTAACTTGGCATATAGTGAGAAACAATATCATGTTAAGTACTAAATTCAGGTTATGGAGATAGGTCGGGGACAAGGAAACTTGCTGAGAGTGCACGTTAGGAAAAACATGTTGACTTGACATATAGTGAGAAACAATATCATGTGAAGTAGTGTATTCAGATTAAGAAGATGGGTCGGGGGACAAGGAAACTTGCTGAGTGGGCACGTTTGGAAGAACATTTTGACTTCGCATATAGTGAGAAACAATATCATGTGAGGTAGTAATTTCATGTTAAGGAGACAGGTCGGGGGACAAGGAAACTTGCTGAGTGGACACGTTTGGAAAAACATTTTGACTTCGCATATAGTGAGAGACAATATCATGTGAAGTAGTAAATTCAGGTTAAGGAGATATGTTGGGGACAAGGAAACTTGCTGAGTGGGCACGTTAGGAAAAACATGTTGACTTGGCATATAGTGAGAGACAATATCTTATGAAGTAGTAAATTCAGGTTAAGGAGATAGGTCGGGGGACAAGGAAACTTGCTGAGTGGGCACGTTTGGAAAAACATGTTGACTTGGCTTATAGTGAGAAACAATATCATGTGAAGTAATAAATTCAGATTAAGGAGATAGGTCCGGGGACAAGGAAACTTGCTGAGTGGGCATGTTAGGAAAAACATGTTGACTTGGCATATAGTGAGAGAGACAATATCATGTGAAGTAGTGTATTCAGATGAAGGAGATAGGTCGGGGGACAAGAAACTTGGTAAGTGCGCACGTTAGGAAAAACATGCTGACTTGGCATATAGTGAGAAACAATATCATGTGAAGTAGTGTACTCAGGTTATGGAGATAGGTCGGGGGACATTGAAACTTGCTGAGTGGGTACGTTAGGAAAAGCATGCTGGCTTGGCATCTAGTGAGAAACAATATCATGTGAAGTAGTGTACTTAGGTTATGGAGATAGGTCGGGGGACAAGGAAACTTGCTAATTTGGCACGTTGGGAAAAACATGTTGACTTGGCATATAGTGAGAAACAATATCATGTGAAGTAGTAAATTCAGGTTAAGGAGATAGGTCGGGGGACAAGAAACTTGGTGAGTGGGCACGTTAGGAAAAACATGCTGGCTTGGCATATAGTGAGAAACAATATCATGTGTAGTAGTGTATTCATGTTATGGAGATAGGTCGGGGTACATGGAAACTTGCTGACTGGGCACGAGAGGAAAAACATGCTGGCTTTACATATAGTGAGAAACAATATCATGTGAAGTAGTAAATTCAGGTTAAGGAGATGGGTCGGGACGAGGAAACTTGCTGAGTGGGCACGTTAGGAAAAAACATGCTGGCTTGGTATATAGTGAGAAACAATATAATGTGAAGTAGTAAAGTCAGGTTAAGGAGATGGGTCGGGGGACAATGAAACTTGCTGAATGGGCACGTTAGGAAAAACATGCTGACTTGGCATATAGCGAGAGACAATATCATGTGAAGTAGTAAATTCAGGTTAAGGAAATGGGTCGGGGACGAGGAAACTTGCTGAGTGGGCACGTTAGGAAAAACATGCTGGCTTTGCATATAGTGAGAAACAATATCATGAGAAGTAGTAAATTCAGGTTAAGGAGATGGGTCGGGAGACAAGGAAACTTGCTGAGCGGGCATGTTAGGAAAAACATGTTGACTTGGCATATAGTGAGAGACAATATCATATGAAGTAGTAAATTCAGGTTAAGGAGATATGTCGGGGGACAAGGAAGCTTGCTGATTGGTCACGTTAGGAAGAACATGTTGACTTGGCATATAGTGAGAAACAATATCATGTGAAGTAGTAAATTCAGTTTAAGGAGATATGTCGGGGGACAAGGAAATTTGCTGAGTCGGCACGTTAGGAAAAACATGCTGACTTGGCATATATTGACAGACAATATCATGTGAAGTAGTAAATTCAGGTTAAGGAGATAGGTCGGGGAACAAGGAAACTTGCTGAGTGGGCACGTTAGGAAAAACATGCTGACTTGGCATATAGTGAGAGACAATATCATGTGAAGTAGTATATTCAGATTAAGGATATATGTCGGGGGACGAGGAAACTTGCTGAGTGGGCACGATATGAAAAACATACTGACTTGGCATATACTGTAGTGAGAAACAATATCATGTGAAGTAGTAAATTCAGGTTAAGGAGATAGGTCGGGGGACAAGGAAACTTGCTGAGTGGGCACGTTGTGAGTAACAATATCATGTGAAGTAGTAAATTCACGTTAAGGAGATTGGTCGGGGGCAAGGAAACTTGCTGAGTGGGCACGTTAGGAAAAACATGTTGACTTGGCATATAGTGAGACACAATATGTGTAGTTGTAAATTCAGGTTAAGGAGATATGTCGGGCGACAAGGAAACTTCAGTGGGCACTTTGCTAGAAACAGGCTGACTTGGCATATAGGAGAATCTGTGTTACCTTTCGACACAACTCTTGTACTTCACGACTTCAGTTATACATACTTGGAACAAGAAATTAGTGGAACTTCAACACTTGAATGGTTAAGAGACAATAATCTCAAATAAAATGCAAATAAATCAACATTTATGAATTTCAATTAACTGAGACATGATTCTACATAAGTTTTACTTAACAGCACCATAGTATAAGAAGTTTAAAAGACAATATTTCTAGGTATGTTGGTTTATTCGGTCCTGACATGTTAAGGCCACTTTCAGTTCGTAACTGGAAATTTATCAATTATGGTGTAGTATGCATTTCGAGTCTTCTTGAAAAATACTATCACCCGTTGATCTAGTTATGACGGTTTTTTTTGTCTATGTACATTCAGTTATATCTTATTGAATGATATTCTGGAGATCATCAAAATCTTCATATACTTAAACTACAAAAGTGGAATCAAAGTTATGAAACTATTATCCATACGTACAGAAAGTAAAGGACTTTCCAAAGAACTTAAAATTTTATCGGTACCCTCGGTTTACATTCTATAAACAGTATGCTTTACTTACAAATGGCTTTTATGGAACCCGGAAGTTCATTGCCGCCCTCGCATAAGCCCGTCGTCGGTTACTATCCTGAGGAAGATTAATCCAGTCGCTACCATGTTATTCCTTCTCCCTCAAATTCATATTAATATTGTCCTTCCATCTATGTCTCGGCCTCCCGAAAGGTATTTTCTCTTCCTATTATCCAACTAACACTTTATATGCATTTCTGGATTCACCCGCACGTCCTACATGCCCTGCCCTTCTCAAACGCCTAGATTTAATGTTCCTTAATTGTTAGGTGACGAATACAATGCGTGCAGTTCTGCGTTGTGTAAGTTTCTTCATTCTCCTGTAGCGTCCGGCCGCTAAACCAGGTGGCCCGGGTTCGAATCCCGGTCGGGGCAAGTTACCTGGTTGACGTTTTTTCCGGGGGTTTCCCTCAACCCAATAGGAGCAAATGCTGGGTAACTTTCGGTGCTGGACCCCGGACTTATTTCACCGTCATTATCACCTTCATTTCATTCAGACGCTAAATAACCTAGATGTTGATAGAGTCGTAAAATAACAAAATAAAATAAATAAATAAATAAATAAATAAATTCTCCTTTAACTTCATGTCTTAGCCCCAAATATTTTCCTAAGCATGTTATTCTCTAACACCATTAACCTCTGTTCCTCTCTCAAAGTGAGGGTCCAAGTTGCACAACTATACAGAACAACCCTTAATATAATTGTTTTTATAAATTCTAACTTTCAACTTTTTGACAGCATGCTGGATGACAAAAGCTTCTCAACCGGATAAGTTGTGTTATTTTACGACGCTGTATCAACATCTAGGTTATTTAGCGTCTGAATGAAATGAAGGTGATAATGCCTTTGAAATGAGTCCGGGGTCCAGCACCGAAAGTTACCCAGCATTTGCTCGTATTGGTTTGAGGGAAAACTCCGGAAAAAACCTCAACCAGGTAACTTGCCCCGACCGGGATTCGAACCCGGGCCACCTAGTTTCGCGGCCAGACGCGCTGACCGTTACTCCACAGGTGTGGACTCAACCGGATAATAACGGGCATTTTCCATATTTATTATGCGTTTAGTTCCCTCTCTATTGTCATTGATATTTGTTATGTTACTCCAAGGTACTTGAAGTTTTCCACTTTTTCGAAGGATAAATTTCCAATTTTTATATTTCCATTTCATACTAACAAACAGTGTGATTTATTCATAAAAATAGTAATTCCTTTAAAACACTCGGAATATCACGAACACTACAATAGGACATCTAATAGGCCTATACATTTGAATTATCACAGACTTATTAAGTCTTAATAATTCTATACATACAGGCAGTCATTTAGTCGTATATAATAAACTTCCCTCCACATGTTAAGGCTCATCACATGATATGTTTAAGAGATCTTTAAAAAATGTATTACATGTCAATGTGCACAAATTGTTATTTAAATATACAATTTAATAATTTATTCTTGTGTGTACTGCCCTTTTGTTCTCTTGTTTCATGTACCTGGAGACCCTACTGGAAGAGGAGTGTCATCGAGCCTCAGAAGAAGGAAAACTAATTGCCTGCTGGTATGTGATTGCTGAATAATTAGTACATCTCTTAAAAGAAGCTACTCGTCTATCTACAAGCAACTATTTTAGTGTTGTGCATTTCTGACTGTGTAAATAATACTTTATTTGCTGAGTAACTTGTACATTATATTCTAAGTCATTAGTGTTCTATTTAATAAGCAAGTGACGTGTTACGGTAGTTTAAAATGATTCTAAATCATTGTATCATTGTTAGATCAATCTGCACAGACGATGCCATGAATAATTGTATTCCAACGGCTAATAAAATAATATCTAAACTAATTTTTGGTTGTTATATTTTCTACCTTGTGCAAATTCTTTGGTCGGCAGGAAAAGGCACACAAGTGAAAAAAATTAATTTTTCAAGAGACTTTCTTTTTAACTTATTCTTAACTGAATATAAGTACTCTATAATAATGAAATTCCAGTACTTACTTACTTACTGCCTTTTAAGGAACCCGGAGGTTCATTGCTGCCCTCACATAAGCCCGCCATTGCTCCCTATCCTGAGCAAGATTAATCCAGTCTCTACCATCATATCCCACCTCCCTCAAATCCATTTTTATATTATCTTCCCATCTACGTCTCGGCCTCCCCAAAGGTATTTTCCCCTCTGGCCTCCCAACTAAGAATCTATATGCATTTCTGGATTCTCCCATACGTGCTACATGCCCTGCCCATCTCAAACGTCTGGATTTAATGTTCGTAATTATGTCAGGTGAAGGATACAATGCGTGCAGCTCTGCATTGTGTAACTTTCTCCATTCTCCTGTAACTTCATCCCTCTTAGCCCCAAATATTTTCCTAAGAACCTTATACTCAAACTCCCTTAATCTCTGTTCCTCTCTCAAAGTGAGAGTCCAAGTTTCACAGCCATGCAGAACAACCGGTAATATAACTGTTTTATAAATTCTAACTTTCAAATTTTTTGACAGCAGACTAGATGGCAAAAGCTTCTCAACTGAATAATAACAGGCATTTCCCATATTTATTCTGCGTTTAATTTCCTCCCGAGTGTCATTTATATTTGTTACTGTTGCTCCAAGATATTTGAATTTTTCCACCTCTTCGAAGGATAAATCTCCAACTTTTATAGTTCCATTTCGTACAATATTCTGATCACGAGACATAATCATATGCTTAGTCTTTTCGGGATTTACTTCCAACCCTATCCCTTTACTTGCTTCAAGTAGAATTTCCGCGTTTTCCCTAATCGTTTGTGGATTTTCTCCTAACATATTCACGTCAATGAAATTCATGTATGTTGGTTAAAGTAAGACCCTTTTCAATTAAGAATACCAGAAATTTTATTATTTCAAAGTTAGAAAAAAAATGCTAGACTTACGTGATTAGGTACTACATCAGAAAAAGTGACTTTTTTGATTTGTGTGCCTTTTCCCGCCGACCAAAGAATTATTCCATAACTTATTAGGCTATAATGGAGTGCATAACATTTTCTTTCGTATCTAGGTTTAATTATTACCACACAGCTGGGCTGCCTTGCAACTAGAACTACAGGTGGAGTTCAAGTCTTCTGACGTTTCGCGAGAGCCAATAACGTGTAAAGCTGCGGTTTGTTTACGGCGGTCATCGCCGGACGCACATCGCTGGCGATTGTCGCCTGGAGTTGCTAGTAAAAATGAATGCGCACGGTTTCTTAACAGGGAAGATCGCCAACGTAGATCGTTGGACGCGACGCAGATCGCTGGAGGTTGCTTTTGAAGCAAATTCAAGACACACATCGCCGCATACATGTTCAATAATCAATATTTGAGCTATTCCGTCCCAAATCGACCGAAATATAGAGAAAATTGACCTTACAATTTCTAAATACAATAAAACTTTTTTTGTACGTAGAGAACTGTGATACAATGCTTTGTGCAAAGTTTCAGGCATCAGAACTTCATAGTGTTTAAACTAAAAATATTTAAATTTATCGTATTTTAATAAAATTTGCAAATTTAAACTGTTGTAGCTCCGAAACTCTTTCACCCAATGGTCAAAATCATGGTTTATTTTGATGCTCAGAAATTAAAGTTTATATTGACATATAAACAGATTTTCTTACTTTTTATGGAAATGGAGAAATTTAGATTTTTCCTCATTAATACGCCTTTGCCAAGGAAAAAATATTTAAAAAATATAGGCCTATAGTTAGACTTCGCATTGAAAGTACAAATAAACACATGTTTTTTTACTGATGGCACGTTGATAAGAAAGTATTGAAAATATAAAATAAAGAAAATAGATAGTACACGCGTGAACTAACCAGCTGACTGAGGCGGGAGCTAGCCGAGGTAAGAAAGGCCAGGAGACATAAACACGTGATGTTTCGTCTAGTAGCGCATAGCTGGGCTAGCTTTATCACAGGTTTTCATAAACATAGGAGTAAAATGACGCTCGCTTATCTTCAGCTCTCGGCCAGTGCTTGCGGTACTGCCATGTTCAAGTCTAGGCGTGTGAAAATAATCTATTTAATACCCTCGAAACTTATTGCCGTACCACTAACCAAAGAATTTCGAATCCCTCTTAATAATGCAAGGTTTTTTCTCAATATTTTTTTACATTTTTACAAATTGGCAAAGTAAAATCAGATTATCTGTATCTCTGTATACAATAAAAATGATTACTTCTTATCATAACCTACCAAATGTCAGCTTCAAAATGAGCTCTCGTTCAATGTTCTGCAGTAAATGGTTCAAGAGTTCTGAGCGCTGAAAGAGGCTTGTTTTTATAAAAATACGCTAAATTTGTCGCTCAATAATACGAAAATCGTTTGACTTTCGATAGCATATTTTTGAAAATGCACTCTCCGCAGCACCTTGAATAAACAGGGAAAAAAGTAGAGTATAAAAAATGCGAGGTTTTTTACTGATCGACTTCATATGGAATAGCCCATTTAGAGAAGGCCATGTAGAAATATTGAATCGAGTTATGGCGGTAAAACAAATGAGAATGACAGCGATGTATGCTGATAAACACTTCCTGACGATCATCGCCAGAGTTTATAATCGCCGGCGATGATCGCCGTAAACAAACCGTAGCTTAAGTGCAACATTGTCAAACCTTCAGAGCGGGTGATGCGTGCTCCACCTAACTTGTCTGGCGCTAGGGATGGGTGGCCGGTGAAAACAGAATCCGTTCTCAATAACAAAAGAATGTAATGCAGTACCGTTGAAGAGGGTAAAGTCGATCAAAATTTTGCAATTTTTTTTTATGATATTGAGGTTATGCAATGGAGCGAAGTTCCTCAGAAAATAGCATTTTATCGTCATATCCTTCACTTATGAAGGCACGTTACAAGAATTGAATTACAATCTATCAAAAACTGATTTTTTAAACTTGTGATCGAAGTTACCTGCTTAAATATGGTAAAGTCGATCACCATTGAATTTTTAGTTTAAGATCGATTTTAAAATATTGCGGAGTAATGTCGATCACTGTTTATGTTTTTAAAAAACAAATTAAGTGTATTACATATATTTTATTTGTTATAAGGGGTGTAAAAACAATAATAATCTATAATATATATTCCTATAGCATTATATAGCGTATCTTTTTTACTGTGACTTTTACACTCTTACTACGTCATACTAATTTTGACCAATAAAACGGTACGAAAGGACGTATTTCAACCAATCATAGCTGCTTATCGCACAATTTTATCGCGTCCCTAGCATTTGTTTAATTTTATCGCGTCCCTAGCATTTGTTTAATTTTATCACGTCCCTAGCATTTGTTTCTTTGTTTGCCAACATTTGAAACTGCGCTGGTCTGGACGTCAAAAATATATATAAAATTACAAACCACTCCAGTCGATGCACAGCAGTTTCAAATACGACTCGCATTGGCATTCAAGAACAAGAATTAATAAAAATCACTGATCATACCTATGCATCTTCTGAAATCCTATTTACAAATAAATGAAGAGCACCATTCGGAAATCCTGAATAAGTTGAATACACCATGTAGGCCTAAATCAACGAGTTCCACTTCTATTACGCACACGTCCAATATAACATCAATTGAACCACCAACCACATTCAAATTTGAAAATTGTACATTCAATAATTATTCCTTTTAAAATTATTCATGTTTATTTTTTATGTCATCGTCGTTAATTAAAACTTTTCTAACACTTGTGTATATTAGTTAGGTTATGTTATAGGTTTTGCTCTGAGAGGATAAAAAGAACTTCTGCTATATGATATTATGGATAGTCACGTATCAGAGATTGTTTAATATTAAGATTTATTGAATAGTAATCATTGCAGTGTCTGTATAAAGACACTACTGCCATCTAGCATGCATCTAGCGTAATATTTGTAATGTTGAGATGGTACAATAATACATTTGAAGACAGTTGTATTTTCGTAAGTCAATTAATATTTTATTGTATTGGAGTACTTCGTTACTTCTAATCTTTATATACTTTGTTCTAATCGTGTAATAGTCAATTAAATCCCACTCGAGTTTTGATTTTCTCTAGATAAATCAAAACGTCTAGTGAGATTACTGTTGATCATACTATTCGATACAATTAGGCCTACAGGTCTCCACTGTACAAACGTGACTATGATTGGAAACTTATAAAACATAAAAACACATTTTAATACTTTACATGCCAACAAACAAAGATTTAAGAATTCAAAATTTACATTGACATACACACTTCAATTATAATCTAAAATGCAATTCAACATTGCTTAGATGTTATTTGAAATCTTCCCCTCCTCATGTCACTTTAGAAATTACGTTGTTCCCATAGTCAGGTAAAGAAGGGTGTACAAAATATGTTCTTTTGGCAATGCTTCTCTTACGCAAGAAATTCACCATAATTTCGTCTTCCTCTTTCCCCACTATCCCATCAATATAAGCTATACTATGACACTTTTCTGTTTATAAATGTTAGTTGGAGTTATTTCCTGCTGGTCCTATCTGCTTCGAGTAAGTCGATGGCATGATCGACTTAACCCTACAAAGGTACAAGTTCTTTTAAAATAATAAGTTTCAGTACTAACATTTACGAACTGCAAAACTATTATTTCAGGATACAATCTCAACGAAAAGTACTTACGTATACTTCCTGTCTCCTTTCACTGCTGACGATAATTTAGAGTTTGTAAGAATTTGTTTTCATTTAAGAGAAAAGGTTGAAAATAACAATTTTCACGTCAACGGTAATTACACAGTCTTCCCAATGTTGGCACGTGCAGGCTTTTTGTTGTCCCTCTCGCTTACATTTGCAATATCAGGCAATGAAGAATTTTAACAAGTACCTGAGAAAATATATAATTTTCAATAAAAATCGCAAATGATCGATTATACAGTACACCCACTGATTGACTTTACCCACTTCTACGGTAATAAATGATTTATTCATACAATAATAAATAATGCATTAAGAAATCATGCCTTTAAATTGATGCTTGCAGTTCCAATGGTGTGTTTTCAAAGTAATTTAAATTCGTCACTCTTTTAGGTATATTACAGTTTTCTAGGCGAGACAAACCATTTCTTAGCACCCTGTTTTTCCGCTTTTTGCACTTCTCTGCATACACGTGACAGGGTTGTTACATTTATTGAACACACATCGGCAGTTAGTTCTTGACACTTAGAAAAGTTAAGATTTTCACGGTTTTCTTCGGACGAATATTTTCTGAAGAAATTGGAGATATTAAATATATAATTTTCCGAATTTTGCTACTATATCTTTTGAAGAGGTGGAGAAGTTCAAATATCTGGGCGCAACAGTAACAAATATAAATGATACTCGGGAGGAAATTAAACACAGAATAAATATGGGAAATGCCTGTTATTATTCGGTTGAGAAACTTTTATCATCCAGTCAGCTGTCGAAAAATCTGAAAGTTAGAATTTATAAAACAGTTATATTACCAGTTGTTCTGTATGGTTGTGAAACTTGGTCTCTCACTTTGAGAGAGGAACAGAGAATAAGGGTGTTTGAGAATAAGGTGCTTAGGAAAATATTTGGGGCTAAGAGGGATGAAGTTACAGGAGAATGGAGAAAGTTACACAACACAGAACTGCACGCATTGTATTCTTCACCTGACATAATTAGGAGCATTAAATCCAGACGTTTGAGATGGGCAGGGCATGTAGCACGTATGGGCGAATCCAGAAATGCATATAGAGTGTTAGTTGGGAGGCCAGAGGGAAAAATATCTTTTGGGAGGCCTAGACGTAGATGGGAAGATAATATTAAAATGGATTTGAGGGAGGTGGGATATGATGATAGAGAATGGATTAATCTTGCTCAGGATAGGGACCAATGGCGGGTCTATGTTAGGGCGGCAATGAACCTTCGGGTTCCTTAAAAGCCAGTAAGTAAGTAAGTAATCCACTGGACCGATTACTTTCACAACCGGTAGTACTGGCCTTCAGAGTGCCCAACTCCAGAAACACGGAATCCGCTACGGAGCTGCCAAAATTCCGATACTACTAAAAAAAAAATATAGTTTAAAATGTTTCAATGCACTGTTTTTATATTAAAGGATATATATTTTTTAATTTGTTTAAATGTTGAAATCCAGGTGATATTTATAAAATACATTCGTAATTAACTTACTGTAGCAAATTCATTTTAGAGGAGGAAATGTTTTGACCGTCGCACAGAAAATAAAAGTAAGTTTTCGGAAATGCAGTGCTAGGAAAAAATCGCTATTGAAGCCGGTGTGGAACTAATCATATTAAAACATACAGAAAGAGAGGACAGAGAGAGAGAGAGAGAGAGAGAGAGAGAGAGAGAGAGAGAGAGACGTACGCATACACACAGAGTGTTTGTCTATTGTTAAAACTACCACCTTAAAGATCTCACACATTATTACAGATGTCCACGGGCTGCTTTTGCTTGATTTAAGGGGAGAGGATGGTATTTTTTTAAACTTTTTTCCTATTTGGTGTAAAATACTAATTTTTTGTATGTAGAGACCTCATAGGTGTAGCAACTCAACTAAAAATAAATATTTTGAAAAAAAAAATATTTGGGGCCCAGATTTGAAAAAAAATATACCCAATGCAGTATTTTACTAAAACCGATATATCTAAACCATTTTTTATGGTAGATTAATCCCGTTTTTTTTGCAATATACTTGCAAAAGCATGCTCTATAAACTGTAACAGAATTTTGATATTAGTCCCTACGTTTGTAAAATAAACAATTAAAATTTAATAACACTTTTCTGATTTCCTTTCTTGCAAACAAACGGACGTAGTTTTAAAATGAAATGAATTAACAAAATTCTGTTACAGAGAAAAGTTTCCTAATACTCTAAAGAATGTGTGTTCTAAATTTCATGCATGTATCTTTAATAGTTCAGAAATTATATCCATTTTTGTCTGGCAATGTAGCAAAAAAATGAAGTTAACATAAACCGATAAAAGGGGGCGAGTAATTTAAAAATTCATAGCGCAGGAAGTTTAAAAATGGCGTCTCATCATCCGATAAGTGCACAAATACCCACGAAATGTTATGCAATGCATTCCACACATATCAAAGAGTATTTTAAAGAATTTTATTTTTTGAAAATTCAATTTACCGGAAACGACAATAAAAGGGGGCGAGTGATTTAAAAATCCATAACGCAGGAAGTTTAAAAATGGCGTCTCAACAACTGATAAGGGCACAAATACCCACAAAATATTATGCTATGCATTCGACACATATCAAAGAGTATTTTAAAGATTTTTTTTTTGAAAATTTACTCATTTTTCACCAAAAAATACCATCCTCTCCCCTTAAGGACTCACGTGTACTCACAATTCTAGCTTATAGAGAATGAGTATTAATAAGAAAAACTATTATTTTTAGAACAAAGCCTTATTTACCGCATGTTTTTAATGAAAATATATAACGAAATATCGATATTAAACTTTTATCCTTCAGATGAAATGCCTGTGCGATACAAGAAAAAACAATAGCAGAAAGTGGTGATGTTTTTGTTACTGCAATAGCCTAACAATAGAAATTGAAGGTGATGTTATTTATTTTGTTACTTCGTTTAATTCAGATATAGGCTAGGTAATTAACTCCAGGCAACCTTCCCTAACATTGTCTTCGTGCACCATAATTTAGACTTGGATTTTAACCCGTGTCACCAACAAGTAAAGCCAAGGGCCAAGCTGTTCGCCTAACTGTGGTCTTCTGTGATATATAGGGACCGGATTTTTATTTAATATCATGGTGTGAAATATGTACATATTTATGTAAGAAAAATAAGCTGAATATGTACCAAAATATGTAAAATCATGAAAATATTTAATATCAATATCTGGCAGGTATAGGATAAGCAAGACTCTCCAGTTGTGATTTCATAGAGCACCAGACTTTTTTAGCGCACACTTGACACATTACTATTTTTCCATCTGTAGTGAAAGCTTCGTCCATCGCAATCCATAATTTTATTTTTGTCGTTAGGTTTGAAGATACAGGGGTCATTTTAGTTAGTTAAAAGCAGTAGGTCCCGCGCCGTGGCGTCGTGGTCTAAGGCATCCTGCCTAGGACTCGCGTAACGGAATGCGCGCTGGTTCGAATCCTCATGGGGGAAGAAATTTTCTCATGAAATGTCGGCCAGTGTATGGGACCGGTGCTCACCCAGCATCGTGATGCACTTGGGGAGCTACGATAGGTAGCGAAATCCGGTTGCGAATACCAGCTATAACGGCTGGGGGGATCATCGTGCTAACCAAACGATACCTCCATTATGGTTGGATGATCGTCCACCTCTGCTTCGGCATGTGGGCGTGAGGCCAGCAGCCGGCTGGTCGGTCTAGGCCCTTCACGGGCTGTAACGCCACGGATTATTATTAAAAGCAGTAGATAAACTCACTTGCACTGTATACTGTAAGTACTAAAACTAGAGAACTGAGTGAAATGAATGACACAACAGTACTGGAAGCACTGTTTCGTTTTACTGGATTAGAAGAAAATAAGAGGAGATATGGGACACATGCATTTTAGCTGCTCTCTGTAAGAAACAAAGTACCTACTGAAACCTCAAACTATAGCCATTTACAAACTTTTGTTTGAAAAGTGTCATTCCAGTCTCATTCCGAAGGGTAGGATTATTCCAGCCGAGAACTTTACTTTCCAATTGCTCGGAAAATCCCATTTCCGTATAGGTCTACTAAATTTAAAGTAAAGAGGTCAAGCAATAATCTGAAAAGCTGTTTATTTTATTCTTTCAACATCTTTCCAGTTTCATCCTTCACTCCAGCTTCTTTTCAAAAGTCGGCTACTATATTGCGGCTCATGCCAGACTTGACACGGGTTTTCCCTGGAAGGATTAGGAAGAGGATGGGTAAGGTTGCAAATTGCATGGGACGGCTTGTTAAGACGTGTGCAGAACAATTATAGTTCGAGACATCATGTCGTCCTCGTCCCTCTCCACCGCATGAAAGCAACGCTACTTTCTGAGTGATTTTTACACTACAAGTTGTATGAGAAAGGTTGCTTTTTGTTCATTCATATTTACAGTGGGTGGATTGCGATGAGTACCTCTATTACTTTCTGGAACTAAGGACGTTATGTTTCGTCCCGAAATATATCCTTTCTTGGGTAGGTAAAAAATGCTTTTTAAATCTATGTATTTCTAATTGTAAGCTTCCCCAGCAGAAGTTTTTTTTCCCCCTTTTAGAGAAGTAAAAATGAATAAAACTTCTAGGTATGTAGATTTATGTAATACCAAGCCATAATATGTAATGTGGTGGTAAATATGTAACAATATATAGTATCAAATTTTAATATATTAATGGTAATTGCAAGATTCGCAAAGATTTATTATTTATGTACGATTAGGTTGAAAGGAATATAATATGTAATTACATAAAAATCCGGTCCTTAGTCATATATATTGCTCGGATTATTCTAAAATATAAATAGCCTACCCTTATATGGTCGCCTGTTATTTTGGTGGCTTGTTATGACGTCATAAAACGACTGTAATCCTGCTGTCATATAAAGTGTGATCAGTGACTTGCTTGGTAATTACTTTCAGCTTCAGTGTCTCTAACCAATTTTTTTCAGTACAGGATTCTTAAATCTATAACACGAGATTGTCACTTTTATTGTTTTTCCGAAGAAATACGTGTTACGAATTATAACGCTCCAAATTCTCCAGCTTTGAAGTACAAAATACGAAGAGAGTGTACGAGAGTTATATTATATATCGTGCCAGGTTAACTGCACAGCGTTTCTCTATTTAATAATACAAAAGAAAGATTGCAATAGAGATGAAAGACGCAGAATTAAAGCCGCTAATATGAAATTGATACGAATCCTAGATAGTTATACGTTCAGAAGCTACTTAAGCGCACAGTATTACCTAACGTTTATACAGAATGATTCGTAATTATGCACTATGTAGTAGTGAAGAGTATTCTATACTAAAAATTAAATATATTTTGTCATACAACCTTATGGTCGTTTCCGTTTCGTTATGAATGTATTGATTGGAACACTTTGAAAAAGACAACAGGTACTTTTCTGAGTGTGCTTTTATTGACTTGGTTATTTACATTGCAAGTTCACAGAAGATGTCGAAATGTCCACAATTCACTTCGCAACATAATTCATGTCAAAATTTCACTCATATAAATGATGATATTAGATAAGATAAGGTAAACTTTATTGTCAGAGGCGAATATGCGTAGACATTGTCAATAAAATACGTCAATGCATTAAAATTACAATAAATAAAAAATAATAGTACGTTATGCAACGAGCCTATAATGATAGTAATTAAGACGCGAGGATATTTATGAAACGAGCGCAAGAGAGTTTCATAATTTTCATACGAGCGTCTTAATTACCATTATAGGCAAGTTTCATACGACTTTTTATGCTCGACCATATTTCTAACTTGAAATTATTCATAAGTATTCATTTTATTCTTATGTGAGTGGGGAGCGAACTGACCTTGTGCAATCTTGTAAATTGTGAGATGTGCGCAGACGCGAAAGTATTGATTTTTTCCGGGCAACGAATATCGACGACCTTGGTATAACCTAGAGAGTAAACTTGATATAACCTTGAAACTGAATTCGACATTGAAAAACGAGATGACAAATTTAATTTAGTTGAATATTATTTACAATTAACGCTAATTATTATAGTAACATAACATAACCTTCTGCGACAGTATTGGATTTCCAGCCTCCGTGATTTTTCCCTCGTTGTCTTTCGAATGCATATCCGAGAATAATCGAAAACCTGAACTTTAATGAATAGGTGTACTTCAATGGCATGCATTAAAGGACTGCTACCAGGTGTATAATTACTACATTTCGGCATGGTCGAGCATAAAATGCATTGTGCAAGAGTTCAAAAGCCCCTACGTGTATCCTCAAGATTGTAAGGACACAAATGTATTAATTTATTTTTTATATATTTTCTGTATTTAAGAATATTGTTTGTTTATTTAATTTGTAAGGTGCTGTACCGGAATACTTAAACTATTTTTATTACGAGTATCATAAGAATGAAAGTCACTATTTTGTTGAAAGAAAGATTTGAATAAATTAATTGCTTACTTACTTACTGGCTTTTAAGGAACCCGGAGGTTCATTGCCGCCCTCACATAAGCCCGCCATTGGTCCCTATCCCGAGCAAGATTAATCCATTCTCTATCATCACATCCCACCTCCCTCAAATCCATTTGAATATTGTCTTCCCATCTACGTCTCGGCCTCCCTAAAGGTCTTTTTCCCTCCGGCCTCCCAACTAACACATTATATGAATTTCTGGATTCGCCCATACGTGCTACATGTCCTGCCCATCTCAAACGTCTGGATTTAATGTTCCTAATTATGTCACGTGAAGAATACAATGCGTGCAGTTCTGTGTTGTGTAACTTTCTCCATTCTCCTGTAACTTCATCCCTCTTAGCCCCAAATATTTTCATAAACACCTTATTCTCAAACACCCTTAACCTATGTTCCTCCCTCAAAGTGAGAGTCCAAGTTTCACAACCATAAAGAACAACCGGTAATATAACTGTTTTATAAATTCTAACTTTCAGACTTTTTGACAGCAGACTGGATGATAAAAGCTTCTCAACCGAATAATAACAGGCATTTCCCATATTTATTCTGTGTTTAATTTTCTCCCGAGTATCATTTATATTTGTTGTTGTTGCTAGAAGATATTTGAACTTCTCCACCTCTTCGAAAGATAAATTTCCAATTTTTATATTTCCATTTCGTAGAATATTCTCGTCACGAGACATAATCATATACTTTGTCTTTTCGGGATTTACTTCCAAACCTATCTCTTTACTTGCTTCCAGTAAAATTTCCGTGCTTTCCCCAACCGTTTGTGGATTTTCTCCTAACATATTCACGTCATCCGCATAGACAAGCAGCTGATGTAACCCGTTCAATTCTAAACCCTCTCTGTTATCCTGGACTTTCCTAATGGCATACTCTAAAGCAAAGTTAAAAAGTTAAGGTGATAGTGTATCTTCTTGTTTTAGCCCACAGTGAATTGGAAACGCATCTGACAGAAATTGCAAATTAACTGCTATACATTGAAAATATATATGCCATAAACAGTGAGAATATTATACTGTAAAAAAATATTCCATACAGGAGGTTTTACTATCAACACCCGCTATGCACCTGACCATACGCCTCTGAACCATAAAAATGTCATTCAACATTGTTCCAGATCCCCAAAAACAAATGCCATATGAAAGCCTTGATTCAACTTGTGCAAAATAAAGAGACATTAATACATCGTGATTAACTATAGTCCTCAAAATTCTGATTTGATAACAAATACTGTTAAGTTTAGAAATTAAACTGATACAGTGGGGTCTCCAAGACAAACAATCATTAAATGTAACAGCCAAAAATTTAGTTGTTCCCTATTTACGTAAGTATTGATCTATTGATGACAGATAGCGTTATTAATATTAGGAATTATTTAATTGTATATTTTAGAAAATAAGTCAAAGGCCACTTGAAGTTGAAAGGCTGGCAATGTATGTAGGCTTTTAATACACTTTTGTACTGATTAATTCAGTCAAACCGCTTTTGCAGGTGTGGCTTTCAAATGTGCTACATTCATTCTTCAAAAGACTTTTGTTTCTGTTTCCTGTATTAAAATTAATCCCCCATAGTTTTTTTATTCACTCCACATGAAATTAATTTTTTATTGAAATATTCCAGGCTTTGTTGAAAATGTAATTTCATAACACCAAAACCACTGGAATATTTTAACGAGTAGAAACGAGTTGCAATGTTTTTTTTAAATATCTGATTAAATATTCACTAAAAGAGAAAAAAAACTGATTAAAATCGTACACTCTAATTTAAAGTCTTGTATAAATGGAGTTCTATAATGGCTGGTAGACCATAACTCGTGTAGATCTATTTAGAATGTGGAATGTCCATTCAGGAGGCATAAGTTTCATGTAATAATATAATAAATTTAGTTTCCCTTATGAAAAGGTTGCCAGATTTGACAAAGCGTATTACATATAATTAGGAAACACACCTAAAAGGTAAAATGATATACATTTGAAACGGTTAGGGAATCGAATATACAGAATGTCAGAAAAATTTACACCTAAGTAGTGTTTGTGCTCATTTACAGTTAAAAAAGAGGGGGAAAATATCATCAGATATACCGCGAGAAAAATAATAGTACGGATTTATTGGGATTGATATCTAAACCAATTAACAGCCATCGGTTAAGATAACTTGAAATTTGCATTATCACTCCCATACAAATGATTTCTCAATATCTGAACCGATCCTTTGAGGGCACTAATGGCTATTTCCTTCACAATGCTGTGTGTTAGCCCCAGGTTTTTGCATTTGTTGGCAAAGAAGGAGGGTATGGTACCACGTGCTCCCACCATCAGACCTATTACAACAATGTGGGACAGGCTATATTTATCTTTATAGAACGGGATTGTTGGTTCATAGATCCGTTTCTTTTCACTGTCCACCTCATGCGGTTGATCTGCATGTGTCTCAAATCTGATGGTGGGATCGAGAATGTATGCCGAGTTGTTCTTAATGGCAATGACATCAATTCGCCGAACACTTCCTTGTGTGGCTAGTCCCTGCACCTCTTGATGGACTGTAAACCCTACTTCCTTCAGTGCCTCGGCGAGCATAGAACGGACAGCATGGTGACGGATGTTGCGAAGGGCCTCACTATAGGGGCAGAAGCCAAGGATATGGGGAAGAGTTTCAATCTCGCTGAGACAGCGCCTACAGCGGGTACCATCCCGACTTCTACCCGGTACAGCTCGGACCGGAGCGACATAGCCTACCATTTTAAGGGCGTCTATCCATTCCGAGAGGGTTAGACATTTGTGATTTCTTATCCAGCTGTTTGCTGGGGGGAACTCTTTAAGAATCACTCCTTGACCCTTTTGTTGCAATGTACACCAATTTTCAAATTCTTTTTCTCTTAAAGCGTCTCTAACTTTTCGAGAGTCCACAAAATTTTCACGATTATTTAAAAAAGAATTAGCAAGAGTTAATTTAAGGCTCTTTAAACATGTTTTACTCTCCCCAATAAGATCCCTAGTGGAAGTAAGTTCAATGCATTGTTTATTCATAATTCTAGACGTCTTATCGGCATAGTCTGTTTCCCTGTCATTTCGTAGATTCCTAATAATCGAATGGCAGTGTTATCCTCATTTCTCTGTCGTTATTCCTTGTTTTGTTCACAATTCAATTAATGAAAACTCATTCTGGTATTACAGTGATATTTCTGTAATTACATATCTATTAAGGGTTTAATTTTTAATATTACTATATTATCTCTTTGATAATCTTGTGTGAATCCAGAATGCCATCTTTAGAGGCGCATTTGGGTGTTAGCCTAGAGCACATATTAATGGATTGATCAGCCATATGGGCTTTGAAGGCAAGAACTTCTATCAATTTCATATGGTGCCATCTAGCGACTGCAGAAGAACTCACGTTATAACATTAGAATGAACAACAAAGTTTGTCAGAATGACAATTGAGTGTTGATTTAAAGGGCTGCATCTCCACGCACACACTAGGTTTCTGTAAATTCGTTCTAAGGGACTTTAAATTGTCATAGGACCAAAATAAGCACAGATTTAGAAAACTGAAACATTATTTCGAATTGCGGCACGTCGTGATTAGACTGGCAATCCACGGCTTCCACCACCTAATCTGCACCAACAAGACGTACCACGACCCAACCCAAGCATGCGTGTGTGAATTGTGTAGTAGTCTGTGAACGCTACCACATAGAACTATGCACAAAAAGACTGAGGTCAATACGCGACTACGCAAATGCAGACTAACTAAGGTTGAAACAATGCACATTTGTGCGCTTTTCAGTTTATTATTATATTTTATTTTTTAGAGTTAAAAACAAAATTTCCATTAAATTTTTTTTTGTTATTTTCACCGATCCACAGCCTTAAGATTTAAAATAACATCAGTGAGTAATCATGTTACTGAAATGTTCAATATAAATATTGTTTTTAACATAAAAACCTGAAGATGCCGGAACAGGCGAAAACATTTGGCTCATTTTATGTATTAAATTTTAATGTATGAATGAGTCCTGTGGAGTAACGGTCAGCGCGTCTGGCCGCGAAACCAGGTGGCCCGGGTTCGAATCCCGGTCGGGGCAAGTTACCTGGTTGAGGTTTTTTCCGGGGTTTTCCCTCAACCCAATACGAGCAAATGCTGGGTAACTTTCGGTGCTGGACCCCGGACTCATTTCACAGGCATTATCACCTTCATATCATTCAGACGCTAAATAACCTAGATGTTGATACAGCGTCGTAAAATAACCCAATAAAATAAAAAATGTATGAATGATTTGAACATACAGAGTGATTAACGAGGATTTACCGTCACTTACGGAGCTTATTTCCAAAGACATTCTGAGCAAAAAAGTCATATAAACATTTGTCCCAATCTCAATATTTTCAGAGTTACACTAATTTGAAGTTGTTAGTAAAATACCTTTTTTCTTTAGTTTCAAGGGTAAAAAAATATATTACAAATAGAGAAGGAACTATTCAGAAGTATAATTTATTTAATTGCCCAGTGTTATGAAGCTAAATATGCGTTGTTAATTACTTTGTACAGATTTTGTTTTTAAATTTTTAACTAAAAATTGCATCATTCTTACGCACTTATCACAAAAATTGATATAAATCATATGACTTTAGGATCTTGGTTCTTTCCAGTTTAATTATGTATCCTAATGTACAGTCTTAAAGAATTTACAGGAGTGGCGTGATTTGTAAAAATTGTTGTGATAATTGCGTAAAAAATGTAATTTTGTAGTTAAAAGTCGAAAAAAATTCTGTACAAAGCAACTATGGAATTCACAATATACTTTTCGCTTCACAATACTAGCTAATTAAAGAAATGATACTCCTGAATAGTTAATTATTTATCTGCAATATTCTTTTACCCTCGAAACTAAAGAATAACGGTATTTTACAAACAATTTCTAATTAGTGTAATTCTGAAAATATTGAGATTAGGTCAAATGTTTATATGACATTTTTTGCTCAGAATGTCTTAGGAAATAAACTCCGTAAGTGACGGTAAATTCTCGTGAATCACCCTTTATATTGTTCACAAACATAATAGTACATTATACAACGAGCCTATAATGGTAGTAATTAAGACGCGAGTATGTTTATGAAACGAGCGCAAGCGAGTTTCATAATTTCCATACGAGCGTCTTAATTACCATTATAGGCAAGTTTCATACGACTTTTTATGCTCGACCATATTTCTAACTTGAAATTATTCATAAATATTCATGTTATTCTTATCTGACTGGGGAGCGGAACTGGCCTTGTGCAATATCTCGTAAATTGTGAGATATGCCCAGACGCGAAAGTATTGATTTTTTCCGAGAAACAAATGTCATTGACCTTGATATAATCTAGAGAGTGAAATAAAGATTAATCTTGATATAACCTTGAAATTGATTTAGACATTGAAAAACGAGATGACAAATTGAATTTATTTGAATATTATTTACAATTAACGCTAATTATTATAGTAACAGAACATAACCTTCTGCGACAGTATTGGATTTCCAGCCTCCGTGACGTTTCGCTAGTTGTCTTTCGATTGCATATCCGAGAATAATCGATATTAGCGCTTTAATATTGCTACAATGGTGTTTTCTGATTCGTGGAACACCTGAACTTTAATGAGTAGGTGTACTTTAATGAGGTCCATTAAAGGGCTGCTACCAGATGTATAATTACTACATTTCGGCATGATCGAGCATAGAAATAAGCGTAAGATTAAAAAAAAAAACTCAATAAATATTCTAGTACTCATCTGACTTATTGGAATTACAATCTCAATTAAAACTGAAAGATAGGCTCTAACTTCGAAATAGGCACTTTTAGGCACTATAAAACTTCTTTACAGTATTTAGCTGTACATATCCATGAAAAACCTTAATGTTAAAACATAAGTCTATATGCATCAACGAAAAAAAAAGTTTTCGTCTGAATTACGCTTTCTACCGATTAGTGGCGATTGCAAATTAAAATATTTCTGTCAATAACTGCATGTTTACACAAGTTGATTCGTGTTCACAAGGGAACAAAATTCTCACTTACATTTGAAATTCCCTCATATATTACATTTTGCAGGCGCGAGTTCTACTCCGAGATTGACATATGTCGTAACTTTAAATTTTAATCTTAACTTGTGTTGATTGATTCTTCTTGGCGTTTACTATCTGTGGTGACTTGAGAATGTTGGTAAAACTGCAATCTCACGCTCTCGCCTGTCACGTCGTTGGCAATATTGATGCCAATGTGTCTGTATTGGATGAAGCCAGGGGGATTACAGCGGCACGAAAGAGAAATCTGCTTATAAAACACGTTAGCGCGAGCTCCATCGTGTGTGATACACCTGCCTTAGATAAAATAGCATTATTATTCCGCGCGAGGTGCACCTCGCACATTATTACGGCCACAATATAGCGAGCAACCTAAGATTAAGCCAGTTGTGTCTCCATAAGAAGGGCTGCTATCTCAACGTTGCCAGGTCAAAATTGAAAAGAAAATCTCTGAGGTCTATTTAATTAAATAAAGTCGCACAATAAAAAAATGAAATTTATAGCGAAAATAAGAGGTTTTATTACTCATAGATATCAGCTTTCACATCCTGTCTATAATATTTTCGCTGTTAGGATAATCCTACAGTAAACAATAACACGTGACTGAAATGAGACTTGATTGGCCGCAGCTTGGCGCGACCGATTCTCAGTAGATAGATAGATAGATAGATAGATAGATAGATAGATAGATAGATAGATAGATAGATAGATAGATAGATAGATAGATAGATAGATAGATAGATAGATAGATAGGTAGATAGATGAATGGATAGATTTATTGAGTAATAATATACATACAGATTTTATATATCATAATTTTCTCTAAAATCCAATGCTTTGTACCTAAAACAAGTCCTACTTTGTACGTTTCACCCCCCCCCCCCGTCACCTATGATTATATCCAACCACTCTCTAAAAGAACACACATATTAAAATGAAAATGACACAACAAAACACATATTATAATATATATCCTAATCCAAAACAGACATAAAGTGTATAATTGGGTGGATACCATTATCCCTTCGTCAGGTCGTGTCGCAAACTTCAACAGCTGAAGTTCTAATCAGTCTCGCCTTCAAGAGGAACAATCCAGTCTTTTGTTCGTATTCTCATCGAGGGTGGTAGATATTTTCTTCGTACATGTTCCAATTCGACACACTGTAATAAAATATGTTTATAGGAGTCCCTTTCTTTGCACAGTGGACAAAGGCGCTCTCCTTCTTCGCTGACAATTTTATTACCCGTGATCCCACCCACTGCTGTAGATTCTGTTTCATGTTAAACATCTCCCATTACTTGTCAAAGTAGGCCTAACCTCACTATTATGCATTCGTTTGCTTAGGAAACAATGGTACTTTCTAATTAATTAAATTATTTTAAACTTTCGTGTAAGGTCGGACTAACGTGTTATTCCTCTCTTGTGTTTAACCATTATCACTCACTGAGAATGCAGATGTCATAATATCGCGTACTTGCGGACAGCAAGCTCACGATGAAGTGATGCCAGCTTATTAAAAGAACAGACTACCTTGGCATTCTATGTAAAGATTAATTTTTTGATCCTACAGAATTATCTGTGATGACTGTTGACTTAATATAATTAGATCTATGGGTTTATTATTTGTCATACTCTATTGAATACACCTCTATAGTGTTACGTATTTGCTCATATCCATTTTGGGTTCTCTTAAAACGCTAACATCAGACGGTTACCAATTGTGTTTATTGTTTTTACATCGGAGATATTTACGCGTATGAGAAAAAAAAGTAAGCTTTTCTAGAGTATGGGTTCTATAGGTTCCATGTCTTCCCGGGATAGCCCTGCTTTTTGGTAAAATGTCCCAGTATTCCGAATTTATCCAAATTGTCCCGATTTTTAAGTGTCCCTCCTGAAAAATGACTGCGGATTGCAGATTTTATTCCGATTTTAAATATAACCTTGTAGCTAGCACTTCTGGTAGCTAATCCATGAAACATAATTGATTAATAAATTTCTATTGCAATGTTGGCAGTATTTTTGGTTATGCTGTTTTTTTTTTGTCCATGCTTCTGTTGGCATATTTTAAAGGCACATTTTTAAAATAATCCCCATTTCAGTTTTGTTGTTAGGCTTTCCCCTCTACTCACACTCTTTACATTCCGGGAAGGGGAAGATACTACTGTCTATCTTACTAACGTTCGACTAATTAATTTTGAACATAGTGAAAATTCTTATTATTGAAAATGTTTACCGGTAATCTACATTTCGAAAATCTATACTAAGCGTTTATATTTCATTTTATTGTTTACTAGCCGTACCCGTTCGCTCCGCTGCACCTGTTAGAAATAAATGTAATGTAATTACATAATTAAAATAGGACGTTTGATCCAGGGAACAACTTTTATAACAGCGCAAGATAATCTGCTTCGCTCATTACCCAATTTTTCTTGCATTGCATTTATTGCATATATATTTTATGTATTTTAACACGATTCAATTGAGCATAGTTAAAATTTGAATTATAAAATAATGCATTGCTAAGCTAACGTACTATTACTGCATACTAAATCAATACACTCTCGTTGTTCGTTAATTCTCTGAGATTAAAATGAGTGTACATAAATATTATTTTAAGAAATACAGAAAACGAATGTACAAAATAGCCTATCAAATTTTCTGTGCATAAGAAGCTATTTTAATCTTACCTGTCCTCGATTTACTCAGACGTTACTGTAATAACATTATAGCATTATGTCTATCTAGAGAAACTACACTTTCCAATGGTGAAATAATAATTAATTATACAAATCGGTTAATTTAGCTTCTGATATTACTTCATACAAACACAGAAACATTCTCTGTAGGCTATGTTTAAAAGCTTTCGATTGTTGATGCCCAAGGCCCCGGTTTCGATTGTTGTTTACCAAGGCCCCTTATAGACGAAGCCATTTGTTCTTAATTCATTGCACCGTCTTAGATGGCGTTATTTTAATTTTAAAACTCATTTACCTCATTAAATATCAGTCCTATCAAAATTGTGTAAAGAATAAAACTTTTCGGAAATCATTTTTAAATCAATAATAAGCAAGATATTTCGATTTATTTAATTCAGGCCCCTTTATAACCCCCCTTTTAAATAAAGTATTTTGAATGCCATATAGCCTAAAATCTAAGTTACAACGAACTTAATTTATATTCCAATTTTCATATAAATCGGTTCAGCCATTATCGCGTGAAAAGGTAACAAACATACAGACAGACAGACATACAAACAAAAATTTCAAAAATGAGATTTTCGGTTTCAGGTTGGTTAATTATATATGTTAGGACCAATTATTTTTGGAAAATCGAAAATTACCAGAAAAATTTCGGCTACAGATTTATTATTAGTATAGATGTCAGCTAGCACATTAAAAAGCTACTGAGAGCAGAAGATAAATGTTTTTTTCACCGCTAGTTGCTACTCTAAGCATACACAACGGGACAATCTGCACTGTGTCACTCCCCTCTGACTTCATAATACAAACTAACATTCCTTAGTTTAATTATTTATTAGTAGAAAATATTGTAAGAACGACACTAAAATATACTGAAACATGTAATTGTCAAACATCTGTGTCACTGTATTTTATATCCACTTATGTACTTTATTTAATATTTTATTTTCTTGTGTGTACAGCTTGGGGGGTGCAGATATAAGAGGTAACAGCTACCGGTCTGTTACTGACGGACTCAGGGCAAATGGAAGGGGGAAGAAATGCCTTCGCATCCTCTCAACTTGTATGAAATGTCGCTTAATATGTGTGTTTGTAATTTATACTCTTCTTCTCCTTCTTCTTATGACTTTTCGTTTTAGACGCTTTTGTCTGTTTCCGTTCACCGTTCTAACCATCTTGTTTGTGGTCTTCCCTGATCTCTTGTCCTATTGGTCTGTACGATAGAGCTGCCTTTGAATAACGGGAATTTTACATTGTAATTTATACTGTACTAGCCGTACCCGTGCGCTCCGCTGCACCCGTTAGAAATAAATATAAAGTAATTACATAATTAAAATAGGACATTTGATCCAGGGAACACTCGTGTTTGATAGAAGGATAAATCGTTTAATATGTTACTTAATTTAAATTGCATCCAAATAATTAAAATGCGATCATTTTGGCCCAGAGACACTCATTTGGTGCAATGACAATTCCTTTAACATGTTTCTTAATTTTTATTACATGCAACCATAGTTTAATGAAGATTGACATCATTTAGATTTAATGTGTATATTTTATTTTACTTGTTATAGGTTTCCATTGAATTATGGTAATAACTTAATTTTAACCCTTGATTTCTACGTATTCAGTAAATGGCGCTTGGCCCACTATGGTTCTGAACCCTTCAAATAAATTATATTATATAATATTACATATTATATTATACAAACACAGAAACATTCTCTGTAGGCTATCTTTCATAGCTTTCGATTGTTGCTGTCCAAGGCCCCTTATAGACGAAGTCATTTGTTTTTTAATTCATTACACGGCCTTAGATGGCAGTTATTTTAATTTTAAAACTCAATTATCTCATTAAATATCAGTCCTATCAAAATTTTGCAAGGAATAAAACTTATCGCAAATGATTTTTAAAGAAACTTTTGTTATGTAACATTTTTCACAAAAATCAATAATAAGCGAGATATTTCGATTTATTTAATTCAGGCCCCCTTATAACCCCCCCCCCTTTTAAATAATGTATTTTGAATGCCATATAGCCTAGAATCTAAGTTACAACGAACTTAATTTATATTCCAATTTTCATCGAAATCCGTTCAGCAATTATCGCGTGAAAAGGTAACAAACATACAGACAGACATACAAACAAAAATTTCAAAAAAGCGATTTTCGGCTTCAGGGTGGTTAATTATATATGTTAGGACCAATTGTTTTTGGAAAATCTAAAATTACCAGAAAATTTCGGCTACAGATTTATTATTAGTATAGATATATTTTTAAAGGAGAATTTATGTTAATAATATTGTAAATTTTATTAGTAACAACAATGTAATTTATTCGCCACAACAATAATTCCTTTCTACAATTCGCCTTAAACGCTCTCGTCAACAATTGGATTTTCACTTAACACAGTATTCGTTATAGCATTCCACCGATGACAATGACAATTTACTTGGACTAGTACGAACAACAATGAACTGTTAATCTTAACTAATATTTACAAAGCACTATTTACAAATCAGAACTATCAGTTATCAGTTCATAGTTCTTCTAGCTCAGTCACTCGAGTTCACAGTATCTCGAACCACAGACCTCCAGAGACAGTTCACTGTACTCGAACTCAGGTCCCTCCAACTGCGGTCCACTGCACTCGAACTCAGGTCCCTCCAACTGCGGTCCACTGCACTCGAACTCAGGCCTTCGGATGCTGACGCAGATGCGGACGCACACTCGAGTCGAACTTCGGTACACAAGACTGGCTTGCTTGCTCTGGCTTTCTCACTGACTGGCTGACTAATCAACTGAAAACTGCTCTCGTTCCTTCGCGTCCGTAATTTATAACCACAACGACGTAGCCTCGAAAGTTCGAATTCGCGAGTCTTCCATTTCGACGGATTTCTCGGCCTCTCTAGGCAAGCAGAAGATGCGCGCGCAAACTCTCTCCACTCTCTCGCCGCGTTGCCCTTTCCCCTCTGCGCCGCGCGCCATCCCAAAGTGCTCCGCGCGATCTTTTCTCTTGCGGGACGCTGGTCGTGAGTTCGAATCTCACGTCGCTGTCACATTGCTCCCTCCTTAGGGCTGCTCGTCCCGGGCAGTCCCTTGGTAGGCTGCTAATCGGTCCAACGTTTGGGGTTCTCCGGCTGCTCCCTCCTTATGGTGGCGCCACCCCATCCTTGGCTTGGCTGGGCAGCAATACTCGTACTGCGTGGGCGCCATCTTGCTTTTCCACTTGGCCCTCCAAAGAGAGCTCGCTGGCCACGGGTTGGTCCTCGGCGTCCATCAGGAACACTTCATCCCGACCAAGACGGAGTATACGGCGCCGGACGTCCACCGTCGCATCGAGTAACCGCATGGCGTCGAGTCCCAGGACGACGTCCTCGGTGATGTTGGCGACGAACACCCACATCTCCAGTTTCCTCTTCCCCAAGGTCAGGTCCAGGAAGACCTCTCTCTGGATGGGCAAGCTCTCGCCTGAAGCAGTCCGTAGCTCATATAGGCGCAGCGGCGTCCTCCCAGGTAGGCGCCGCACGACGTCCGGTCTGGCGATAGTGAGCATCGCCCCGGTGTCCACCAGTACTCTGCATGGACGGCCTCTTATCCGTCCTTCAGCAATCAGCCCATCGTCGCATCTTCTGTCGACCGGTTTCAGGACGAGCCGAGGGGACGGTGATGATGGCGCCGACGTGCTCTTCCTAGCATCGGCCCCCTCTCTCTCCTGACTGTTGCCAGGTCGGTCGCAACTCCTCCGCAGGTGCCCAGGTTCACCGCAGGACCAGCAGGTGGGCACCCGTCGTCTCCGTTGCTCAGGCGACTGTTGGTTTCTCACGGTGTCAGCCACCTCTCTCTCCGGCCGGTGGCCAGAGCGGTCGCAGTCCCTCCTTAGGTGTCCCGGTCTCCCGCAGGACCAGCAGGTGGGCGCCCGTCGTCTCCGCCGCTCCGTTGACTGTTGGCGCTCCTCGACGTCGGCCACCTCTCTCTCCTGCTTGTGGCCAGATCGGTCACAGTCCCTTCTCAGATGTCCCGGTCTGCCGCAGGACCAGCAGGTGGGCGCCCGTCGTCTCCGCCGCTCCGTTGACTGCTGGCGCTCCTCGGCGTCGGCCACCTCTCTCTCCTGCCTGTGGCCGGATTGGTCACAGTCCCTTCTCAAGTGTCCCGGTTTGCCACAGGACCAGCAGGTGGGCGCCCGTCGTCTCCGCCGCTCCGTTGACTGCCGCTCGGGTGGCTTCGGTTGGCGCCCCCCAGCATCCGTCGCCGTGACGCTCCTGATCCAGTGCGGTGTGGAGACTCCCGCCGCCAACTTGGCTGCCTCCATCCTGAGGGCCGCCGCCAGAGCTGCGTTGATGGTACGATGCTCTGCCAGGAGTAGTTGTTGTCTTATTTCCGGGTCTCGAACTCCGCTGCCGAAGGTGTAGGCCGCCTCTCCAGCGATGAAGTCATTAGGTAGGCCCCTGAGCGCCTTATGGGCCAGTTGTTCCACCGCCATCGCGAATTCTTGCAGGGACTCGCCTGACTGTTGGACCCTCGTTTTCAGTTGGGTCCTGAATGCTGCAGCAAGTTGATGGTCACCATAACGTCCCTCCAAGGCCGCCATTATCTCAGCGGCTGTCCCATCTTCTGGAACGCTGTGAAGAATCTCCGACGCCTGTCCCTGAAGCGCGGCCAGCAGCTGAGTAGTTTTCTCTGCTGGCGTCCACCCATTGTGCTCTGCGATGGCCTCGAACTGGCGACGGAATATCGCCCAAGACGTCGTACCGTCGAACTTCGGCGTCTTGACGTTGTGATGTCTGGCTGAAGCCGATGGTTCCGCAGGGGCACTATATGGAGTCCTCAACTCTGTGACCGCTTCTTGCATGGCACGTCGAACCTCCTCGGCAACTATCTGTTTATGTTCTCTAGCCTGGCGATCCACCAACGCGAGAATGTGCTTGTTTTCCTCAGCGTGTTTATCCATCATCTCACTCGTCTTGTCCAGCAACTCGGTCGTCTGCTCTTGACGACGCTCGAGATCACGGATTTTGCCATCGAAATGGTCTACCTCCTGTCTCAATTCGGTTACTGTCTCGTTTATAGTTGTAAAATTCTTGTTTAGGTTGTCAAGATCGGCTTTGAGTTCGTCTTTCGCGATGGCGACAATTCCATCTACGTGGGCCGAAACGCTTTCAATTTGCGAAGTGACGACATCTTTCACTCCGCTTATGTCGCCTTTCACTCCGCTTATGTCGCCTTTCACTCCGCTTATGTCGCCTTTCACTCCGCTTATGTCGCCTTTCACTTCACTTATGTCACTTTTCATCTCCGTTTTCACTTCACTTATATCGTTCTTGACCTCACTGATGTGCTTGTTCATGTCGTTCATGTCGTCTTTCATTTCTGCTTTCACTGCACTTAAGTCGTTTTTCCGTTCTGCGATGGCTTGCAGGATCAGCTGTAGGTTCTCCATTGTCGATAATATCCCGATTCTGACACCAATGTAAATTTAATTAGTAACAACAATGTAATTTATTCGCCACAACAATAATTCCTTTCTACAATTCGCCTTAAACGCTCTTGTCAACAATTGGATTTTCACTTAACACAGAATTCGTTATAGCACTCCACCGACGACAATAACAATTTACTTGGACTAGTACGAACAACAATGAACTGTTAATCTTAACTAATATTTACAAAGCACTATTTACAAATCAGAACTATCAGTTATCAGTTCACAGTTCTTCTAGCTCAGTCACTCGAGTTCACAGTATCTCGAACCACAGACCTCCAGAGACAGTTCACTGTACTCGAACTCAGGTCCCTCCAACTGCGGTCCACTGCACTCGAACTCAGGTCCCTCCAACTGCGGTCCACTGCACTCGAACTCAGGCCTTCGGATGCTGACGCAGATGCGGACGCACACTCGAGTCGAACTTCGGTACACAAGACTGGCTTGCTTGCTCTGGCTTTCTCACTGACTGGCTGACTAATCAACTGAAAACTGCTCTCGTTCCTTCGCGTCCGTAATTTATAACCACAGCGACGTAGCCTCGAAAGTTCGAATTCGCGAGTCTTCCATTTCGACGGATTTCTCGGCCTCTCTAGGCAAGCAGAAGATGCGCGCGCAAACTCTCTCCACTCTCTCGCCGCGTTGCCCTTTCCCCTCTGCGCCGCGCGCCATCCCAAAGTGCTCCGCGCGATCTTTTCTCTTGCGGGACGCTGGTCGTGAGTTCGAATCTCACGTCGCTGTCACAATATATATGCATTTTTTATACCGGTATCAATACTGTCTTGTTTAAAATGAAATATAGTCTACGTGTGAAAATTGATTTTCGTTTTTATTGCTTTTTCAGAGATTCTATCCCGATTTTTTTACAAAATATCCCAGGTTTTTTTAAGCAAAAATTTGGAAATGTCCCGGAGTTTTAAAATCCGTCATAGGAACCCTGTTCTAGATCCATGTTTATGTGACATTTTTAAATGTTTCGGCGATAGAAATACGCCCCTAGAATATTAGTAGCAATTTAAATACACCCTGTAGAGTTAATTTGCATGACTGCGGGCACAATAAAATAACGGCGTGAAGTGTCTCTTGGAAAGATAGTAGGATAGGCTGTGGAGGAAAGAAGAGAATAATTTTTATCAACAGTAATCTCACTAAAGGTTTTGATTTATCTAGAGAAAATCAAGACTCGAGTGGGATTTAATTGACTATTATACGATTAGAAGAATGTATATAAAGATTAGAATTAACGAAGTACTCCAATACAATAAAATATTAATTGACTTACGAAAATACAACTGTCTTCAAATGTATTATTGTACCATCTCAACATTACAAATATTAAGCTAGATGCATGCTAGATGGCAGTAGTGTGTTATGATTAGCTGTCTTCGAACATAAAATATACTTTAATGCTCGAAGTTAGCTGTTATCTTGCTATCAGTTGTGCCAACTATGGAATCTTCATTGAACTCTGTAGACGATTACTAGCAATGCCTTCTCGATCTAGATCACGATGGCAGTGTTACTAGTCAAGAAGGCTTTGTTGATCCAGTTTCATTTTTATTAAACCAGTTGCATTCCACTTCAATTATCCGAATCCCAGTAATCAACGTCACTTGACAAATGATTTTCAATAAATCTTAATATTAAACAATCTCTGATACGTGACTATCCATAATATCATATAGCAGAAGCTATAACATAACCTAAACATAAAAAACGTGAATAATTTTAAAAGGAATAAATAATTAATGAATGTACAATTTTCAAATTTGAATGTTTTAGTGCTTGGTAGTTCAGTTGATGCTATATTGGACGTGTGCGTAAAAGAAGTGGAACTCGTTGATGTAGGCCTACATGGTGTATTCAACTTATTCAGGATTTCCGAATGGTGCTATTCATTTATTTGTAAATAGGATTTCAGGGAAGATGCATAGGTATGACCCGTGATCTTTATTAATTCTTGTTCTTGAATGCCAATGCGAGTCATATTTGAAACTGCTGTGCATCGACTGGAGTGGTTTGTAATTTTATGTTTTTATTTTTTATTTTTTGACGTCCAGACCAGCGCAGTTTGAAATGTTGGCAAACAAAGAAACAAATGCTAGGGACGCGATAAAATTAAACAAATGCTAGGGACGCGATAAAATTAAACAAATGCTAGGGACGCGATAAAATTAAACAAATGCTAGGGACGCGATAAAATTAAACAAATGCTAGGGACACGAAAAATTGTGCGATAAGCAGCCATGATCGGTTGAAATACGTCCTTTCGTACCGTTTTATTGGTCAAAAGTAGTATGACGTAGTAAAAGTGTAATAGTCTGTAGAAAATCCGTCATGGTCAGATTTTGAACTAAATAATCTCTCTATATTGATGAACATGCGGACTGTGGGCCATCGTGCGCTCTGCTTTCTGGCTAGGCTCCAGGTCATGTGTGTGAACTTGGTCTGTTGCACTTTTTCTACAAGAGTTAGGCAACGTGCAGAGCACAAGTTGGGGTGACACAAAGCTCCTGTCATAGACGTGAGTGACGCAGGATGTGCTGCTGTTTGTATCACGTCACACCACGCTGCTATCTTGACAGACGCCATTCCACCGGCTGTCACATGTTTTTATGAGGACTGATTTTGCGAGTGGAAAGATAGAATTTATGAAATCTCAATACTATTATTCCAAAACATTATTTTTAAATACCGACATTATTTTTATGATGACTAGATACTTGACATTCATTCATTCATTCATTCATAGTGTTCTGTCCAATGGCAGATCTTTCACTGCAAACCTAGCATTCTCCAGTCTTGTCACCCTACACTCGTGGTACCGTGGAAAAAGAAATGTAAGTGGCATTCCACGTGGTCAGTCTCGCTCTACAAAGTACTGTATTCGCAGTACTCACAATTCTCTATTTAATAGGTTTCGAGGTTTTCTACTCAACAGTCGTGAAAGTATTAGGTATATGGGTTATTTATATATGTATTTATTTACACTGCAAGTGGGCAAGCACACGGTGGCAGTGGTATATACAATATAAACAATACACAATAAAATGATAAGCAATACACAATAAAATTTACAATACACAATACAATTTTACAACACATATACAGGGACATCATTTTATTTTTACTAACATTTTTAATATTAACTTGCCTATACCTCTGGATCAACGCCGTATGCTATCCCTTTCCACGACTGGAGTTCGATGATACTAGCGTAATGTACAAACAAATCACTTTACTAGGTACAGGAGGGAAGAAAAGTAGTTTATCCATTTACGTAAACTAGGAAATATTGCGTTTTTGAGTTTGATAATTTTCATTAGGTTTTTGTTTAATCAAAACACAGTACAGTATTAACAATGAGTGTTTTTACTCACGAACTGAGCTGTCTATGTGGATGTATTCATTATGCAGTGTATATTATACTGTCTACAGCACATTAGCGTACAATATAGAGAATGAAGTTAAATTGAAAAATAATCATAATATGGATATTTAAACACATTTTTTAAAATGGTGGCCGTTCATTTCGATACAGGCTTCAGTTCTAATGTACATATAGACTATTGTACCTAATCTCAATTACCAGTTTCGTCCTTCGTACTAGTAACTCATGTTGAAATAATTCTGTACCTACTCTATAAAAGAGTACCTTACGTACTGTAAATTCAATCTTCACTTCTGCCCGATCCGAAAAGATAAAATTACTTAGACATACTATTTACTGTCCGTCCAAGTGGTTATGTCGTAGGGTCGTAGAAAGGGAGGAAATCGCGTGACAGTTAATTACTTAACGAGACCCTTTTATTTAAGTTATTGTAAACAGTTGTATAATATTACGTAAAGGTCCAATTCCTAACAGAAATTAATGTTCTCAGAAAAGAGCTAAGACAGCCCAGCCACTAGATGGCGAATAAAAGCTGGTGGGGGAAACCGGGATACGACGTAGGCAAATGGACTACAGTACCTGTGCAAAAATGATTCAATATTGAAAGCTCTTTCGTCACTGGAAAACGCGAACATATTTTTGGAACGTACTGTTCACTTGACTGTATATGCGGTCTTGGATCTGTGTAGGACAGTTGAACTTCATTAGCAGAAGGGGTGGGAGTGAAGTACATTCAAAACTCAAGTACAATAAAAATTGAAATAAAAATAAAATGATGTCCCTGTACAATTTTATACACAATACAATAAGAATACACAATACAATTTAACACAATAATAATAAAACATAAATAAAATACTTAATTTTACAATATAACCTACATAATTATGTATAGGTCCTACATAAGTTTCAATAGTCTTTCGCTTTACTCTCATCTCATTCCCTGTAGTGGCACTATGACGCATTTCACGGACACTTTAGCACAAATTTCACTGATACTCTGTAACACATTTTCACTGACACTATAGAACACATTTCATTGACGCTATAAATTATCACTGATCGGAACTGTTCACTGCACTTTAAAACCGTAACTTCACTGACTCACCTCGCTTCACTGATACAACAGTTCAAATAAGTCAAATAATTACATCGTTATGCATACTTATAAACAGAACTACATTTAAACTAAACATTTCTAGTCTAAGGCCCTATTACACGCTATTTTTAAATAATTTACAATTCAAACCAAGGAAGTAAATTCGTCAGGCTAGATAAATACATGTCACCTTAAAAAATTAAATGTTGAATGTCGCCTTAATTTTAATTTGCACTTTATACACAACTTTTTAAGTTATTCTTGAATCTCCTTAAGGAAGGACAGCCCTCAAAGACCGCTGCAGGTAGGTCATTCCAATCATTTATAGTTCTATATAGCCTACATGGATATAAAAATTCTCTACAGCAGCTCTGGGCATAAAGGGGAAGGGAAAAGGAAAGGAGAAACTCACGTCCATGTCTTTTTCACTTACACCGCTTTATAAACAACTGCACAGTAAAGCACTGAGGAATGTTTATTTTTCTGCTTACTCAAATCGGCCCGAAACATAACTGTCTCAGCCGGGAAAGGTGGAGTAGGGAGTTAAGGGGTAGTGACTCGATTGAGATATTAGCGCCCATGCCTGCTGTACAGTTAACGTGTTATAGAAAGTACGTTTGTATTTTATTACATAAAGTCCAGTATAAATATTTATCGCAATCATTGGAATTTCCTTAAATATCCTGCCCCTTTCTTATTTCATACAAAAGTCCAGTAATTTGTAGCTATGTGTTTATATTTCATGTGCGTCATTTCCTGTTGAATTGATATGTACAGGGACATCATTTTATTTTTACTAACATTTCTAATATTAACCTTGCTATACCTTTGGATTAACGGTTGAGAACCGGAAACACCGTTTGCTACTCCCTTCCAGGACTGAAGTTCGATGATACTGGAGTAAAATACAAACGAATCACTTTGCTAGGTATAGGAGGGCAGAAATATAGTTCATCCATTTACGTAAACTAGGAAATATCGCGATTTTGAGTTTGATAATTTTCATTAGGTTTTTGTTTAATCAAAATACAGTACTGTATTAACAGTAAGTATTTTTACTCACGAATTGAGCTATTCATTCGGACGTATTAATTATGCAGTGTATATTTCTACTGTCTACAACACATTAGCGTACAATATAGAGAATGAAGTTAAGTTGAAAAATAATCATAATATGTATACTTAAACACATTTTTGAAAATGGTGGCCGTTAATTTCGATACAGACTTCAGTTCTTTTGTGCATGTTATCGTACTATAGACTAATGTACCTAATTCCAATTACCAGTTTCGGCCTTCGTACTAGTAACTTATGTTGAGGGTCGTATAAAAGGGGGAAATCACGTGACAGTTAATTACTTAACGAGGCCCTTTTATTTAAGTTATTTTAAACAGTTGTATAGTATTACGTAGACGTCCATTTCCTTACGTAGACGTCCATTTCCTAACAGAAATTAATGTTTTCAGAAAAGAGCTAAGATAGCCCAGCCTCTAGCCTTTACAGAGATGCGAGCAGAAGCGGGTGGGAGAAACCGGGATGCGACGTAGGCAAACGGACGACAGTACTTGTGCGAAAATATGATTCAATATTGAAAGCTCTTTCGTTACTGGAAAACGCGAACATATTTCTGGAACGTACTATACTCACTAACTCAGTACTGTTTAGTATGACCGTAAGGTGACTTTGACTGCATATGCGGCCTTGGTTCTGTGTGGAGAACGGTTGGAAGTTTACTAGTAGAGGAGGTGGGGCTGAAGTACATTAAAAAATTCAGGTACAATGAAAATTGAAGTAAAAATAAAATGATGTCCCTGTATATACTTAATACTCGTATGAACAAAATCCGTCTACCAGTTTAGAAGCAAGAGTTATATAATAGACAAACGTACATATAGGCAGAGGACATGCCGAAAACTAATTTTGCTGTATTAAGAGCTGTTTTTAAAACATTGTAGGAGTGATAGTAAGAGGAAGAAGAATAAAGTGCATAAAATTTGCTGACGATAATGGCATTGTTAGCAGAAGAGATTATGATACCAAGGGATATATTACTGGGGATAAATGACAGCTGTGTGCAGTATGAGATGAAGTTAAACGAAAACACAAGAAGACAAATAAAGAAGGTAAATGTGCGAATTCTAGAAAGAGTGGACAGGTTCATACACTACTGGAAGTAGTAACATGAGCTGTATAAAATATATAAAATAGAGAGCAATAAACCACCGAGGAGAGCTGGAAACATTTTGGTCGCTGAACGTATTTAGAATTTTTAGAAGTCAGTTAACCACAATGGAGACGAGAAGTGAATCAGGATGCATGATCATATTGATATAAATGATCCAAACTTACTGGCGAGGTAATCCGTTTACGCGGAGTCTTAGCCGGCTCTGCTGACGTAACGTCTCGTAATTAAAACAAAACAGCAGAGCCCACGCGCCAACAGAGGGCTTAGCGCCCATCCAAAGCTCCAGTTGTGATAACAGGTTGCATGGAGCCTGACAACGAGAACTGTCAAATCTTTCACTAGTCTGTGCTGAGAAGTTTGATTCCAGTACGGTTCAAACACAATATTAACATTATGTATATATACGTAAATGGAGTTTCTTAGTTTTCTTCATACTAATACACTATGATGTTTAGTTAGTGGAGGACATTTTTTGTAACTTTCCACTTATGACCAAATATAATATATATTTTTTTCTTTCGTGAAAATAATGTGCATAATATGACAATTCTATGATGCAATGCCTGTTTTTAAGAACTTCACAATCTTAACGAGGACCTTGAATCTATATCTGCATGGACCAGAAAGTGTGGTTTCACTCTCAATGCACGAAAATCACAAGCAATCCTAGTGGGACATCAACGTTTATTATGCAATATTACTCCTGCTCTTCCAGTCAAGTTAAACAACACAATAATCCCTTTTGCTTCCTGTGTTAAAAACCTTGGAGTTTACTTTGATACGCATTTAAACTGGAATAACCAAGTAACCCATATTACCAAAAAAGTGCTTTCCATACTACATTCCTTAAACTGCATTCGAAAATTCCTTCCGCTATCACTCAAGAAAATGCTAGTGGAAACACTATTAATGCCCCACTTCGATTATTGTGATTTTCTACTGACTGACATCAATGTCAACCAGTCGCAAAAATTACAACGTGTTCATAATTCTTGTGTTCGCTTCGTCTGCGATGTCCGTCGCGCTAACCACATTACATCCTTCCAAGCTCTAAACTGGCTACGGCTTAACGAACGTAGAAATTTTCATTCTCTTGGTCTCCTTTTCCAAGTCCTTCACACTTCTACACCTACCTACCTTGCCTCCCGTTTCAGTTACCTGTCATCATATCATAATCTCTTCACACGCACACAAAATAGCCGCATACTAGTCATAACAACACATAAGACATCATCGTATTCATCATCATACACAATCTCGCTCTCGCGCTTGTGGAATACCCTACTCAGTGACTTCAGAGACTGTCGGAATTTAGTAGCGTTCAAAAGCAAGCTTATTAAGCATTTTCTTATTGCGTAGAGTAGGTTTAATTTGTACTTAATCAATAAAAGGAATGCTTCTCTCTTCTTAACTTTTACAATAAACTGTCTAGATTTTATTAATCGGTTAATCTTTTAGTACCTTGATTTTTATTGTATCTGTAAATTTAATATTAATTGTAATTGTATTCTTAATATTGTAGTTGTAATCCCCTGGTAGAGGGGAGGAGAAGGCCTGATGGCCTTATTTCTACCAGGTTAAATAAATAAATAAATGAATGAATAAATAAGTAAAATAAATAAATAAATAAATAAATAAATAAATAAATAAATAAATAAATAAATAAATAAATAAATAAATAAATAAATAAATAAATAAATAAATAAATAAATAAATAAATAAATAAATAAATAAATAAATAAATAAATAAATAAATAAATAAATAAATAAATAAATAAATAAATAAATAAAATAAGTAAGTAAGTAAATAAATAAATAAATAGGCTTCCACATTTTGCTAATTTTTTCAGTACATCACGTGGGTCCTAATGTTGTGTCCATCGGGTCGGGTCGCTAGAGAATGGATGAATTCTTGAAGTGAGACGACCGTCGACAGATTGCAGCAACCGTGCCTCTAGTGTGAAAGAGACCTAAATGAAGATAATGTTAGGACATTGAAGGTAAGACTTTTGGAAAAATGTCCAATTTCTTTCTTTATTATTTCTTTATCATGACTGAATTCCCTTGAACTTAACACTAGTCCTGGAGGGTGGACTCGTTTGTGATGTAGACTATGTTGTGTACTGTTCACTCAACCGAAAAACATAAGTATTATTGACAGTGGTAGGAACGATGTCAGTATTCGCTTAGGCCTATGACTTTTTCCGGTGAGAATATATGTAAATAATCCTGAAAGTGATTATGTATAATTATTAGAACATGACGGATGATTAACACTATTATGTCTGCAGAAATGTATTGAGTTCTTTGTCGAGATTTATTAATACTTTCTGTTTTCACAAAACAATACGATTACGTAATTAATCAAGAGTTTATTGGTGTAATAGCTGACCATAATATAGTAATTACTGAGTTTGGTAAATTTATTATGCAGGTTGTTCGGTCAAATGCCCAAAATATACTTATTTTTTCGATTTGATATTTTAGTATTAATTATTTTCGGTTCAAAAGAAATGTGGGATAAATTAATAGGTAGGAAAAAGCAGACAAATGCATTAAATTAAAATTTATAGCAGATTGGACTGTATAGATTAGATAGATTACATTGTATACATTAGAATATATTAGATTAGATAGTCTAGACTAGATTAAATTGTATAAATTAGTCTAGATTACATTGTATAGGTCAGACTAGATCAGATTGGCTTGGTTAGAGTATATTAGATTGAATAGATTGGACTAGATCAGATTATATAAATCAGATTGCGTATATCAGATGACATACATTAGATTGTATAGTAGATTAAAAATTACATAGGTTAGATTGCATAAATGATATTATATACATTGGATTGCATAGATCAGATTGGGTAGTTCAGAGTGTATAAATCATATTACATCATATTGCATAGATTAGCTTCGAAAGATTATATTCCATAGATTAGATTGCATATCTCAGATAGCATAGATCAGATTGGACAGTTCAGAGTGTTTAGATCATATTGCATATATCATACTGCTTAGATTAGTTTCCACAGATTAGATTCTATAGATTAGATGTCATAGATCATATGACGTACAGCTGTCAAAAGAAAAAGTGGCCGCTCTCCTGGAACAAAGTTCCCTTCGGGTATCTTCGCTATAATTCGGAGACAGGCGATGTTACATGTTGTTGGACCACGTTGCCTGATATCTACAGTTATAATTGAAGTATTCATTCTGTGATTCGATAGGGTAATGGTAGCGTTCAGGCCTCTTATTCATGAGGTCCTGCGTTCGACTACCACCTCGTGCTTTTTATGTTCTTTTTTGTTATGTTTTTGAGAGAGACAAACTATACATAATGGCTCCTTTCTCTTTTACGATTATTTTAGTAATTAACATCAGGTTCATTAATATATTATGCCATGACTTTATCATTATGATATTGTGGCTGCAAATGGAAAGAAAAAATATTTTATTCTCAATAAAAATATCTTTCGTGGCATAAACAAAACAAATTTACTGGCGTCGGCCTTAAAACATTCAAACAATTAAGCGTTCAAAAAACAAAACAAAAAGCCACAATTCAATATTTAGTCTATCTTCCTCTTATCTCGATCATCTTGCAGTCGAGTGGGCATGGAATCGACTAGTCTTTGCAAATAGCGACTGTTCTTAGACACGATATTCCAGGCATTCTGAACATACCCACATACATAAGTGTTCTGTCCATGGGCAGGTCTTTCATTGCAAACCCAGCAATCTCCAATCTTTCCTATTTTCTGCCTTCCTCCTAGTCTCCGCATATGATCCACATATCCTAATGTCTTCTATTATTCTTTTCAACCAGAGACCCAACCAATTCCTTTTTCTCTTTCTAATCAGTTTCAGCATTATTCTTTCTTCACTCACTTTTTCAAACACAATTTTATTTCTTATTCTGTCTGTCCACTTCACACGCACCGTTCTTCACCACATCCACATTTCAAATGCTTCAATTCGTTTCTCTTCATTTCGTCGTAATGTCCATGTTCCTTCCCCATACAATGCCACACTCCACACAAAGCACTTCACTAGTCTCTTCCTTAGTTATTTTTCCAGAGGTCCGCAGAATATCCTTCTTCTTCTATTAAAAGCTTCCTTTGTTTATGTTTGCAGTTTTTCTTGGGAAGGATAGGCCTAAATGCGGTAACATCCCGTTGCTTTCCGCACACCACTATCTTTTTCGCATCTTATTAAATTCCAGGGGACCCAAGCATGGAGATGAGGAGAGTGGATTTGACTAATTGGGCCCTCCGGACTTCACCGAAAGTCACGGCAAGGGTTAAATATTAATTCTATCAGGATGTTTGACCCGATCAGAGACCGGGAAATCTCAATTAGCCTTTGCCCCCGCATCCTGGACTAGCTTCTACGAATCATCAGAAAATCCTAGAGTGTGATTGGGCCATTTTTTCCGAAAATGTTTCCACACTTTTGCCCTCGTAGCTCAGCGGACGAACGTCGAAATTTAGATGTCAACGTCTCAGGTTCAATTCCTCGTTACTCCTTTTCATTTTATTGTGGTTCAAGATAGTATAATGTAATAATACAAAAAGAAAAACTAATACCAGTATTATGCAACTGGATTTTTCGAAACCTAATATTAAATTTATGTTATTTATATCGCTAAAAACGATTACAATATAAATAACTAGAATATTATTTATACAGTATCACTAAAGAACGATAACAGAATATAAATGATAAATATCGGTTTGTTTAATTAATATGAGATATTATATAATACTTATTTAATTATCTAAATAAAATAACCTATTTTACAAAGAAGGATGGTTATTTGTGTTATAATAATTACTTACATAAAATACAGATTATTTATATTGCGAAAGAACAATAACAATATAAATAACTTGAATATTATTTTATAATGCTAATGAAGGAAAACAGAATATAAATGATAACTTGAATATTATCGATATCGCTAAAGAACGATAACAATATAAAAAATGTGAATATTATTCATATCGGAATTTCACAGATTTATTACAGATATATTTAAGAAATTGTAGAAGAATAGTAATTAGTAACAGTGTCCTATTTATTCTTCTTGGAGCCAAATTTGTAACTTTTAAAAGTATGGTTACTATGTTGAAGTGTATGTGTTGTAACGGATGCTTGATTTGTTATGTATGTGAGTCAGTTATGTGATGCTTGATGTCGTCGCAATGTCGTAATTATAGTTTGATTGTGTTTGTATGACTATTGTGTATTAATTTGTGATGTATGGTACGGAAAGCTGCGTATTTGTGTTATAGAAGTGTTACGTATGTGTGTTGTTAATGTTTTTGTATGTTTCAAATTGATACCTGATATTTATTTTGCAATCGCAATGTCTAATTTACGGTTTGTTTATGTTTTGTTTACATCGCGTAAGCTAATTTAATTTTCTTTTCTATTTTTCTTTATGCTTATCTTTTTTGTGTATGAAACTATAGCCCTAACATACATATGTAAAATAGGGCTAACCACCATTGGAGATACAATAATAAAAATTGTTATTCATATCGTTATAAAACGATAACAGAATACAAATGATGACTTGAATTTTATTCATATCTCTAAAGAACGATAACAAAATATAAATAACGTGATATCCATAAAGAACGATAACTGAATATAAATGATAATTTGAATAGCATTTACATCGCTAAAGAACGATTAAAAAATAAAATGAAAAGTTGAAGAAGGCCCGAACCCACAACCTTTGAATCACTAAACAAGCACTCTACCGCTGGCCTACGAGGCGCAGACATGGAACACTTTCATAGTTCGGGAACTGCTTGTACAAGCACATGCATCGTGTAACATCGCCGCGACCCGAAGTGGACTTTGAAAATATTCGCTGTTCACGAGTGCGGCCACTTTTTTTTTTTTTGACAGCTGTACATCAGACTGGACAGATCAGAATGTATATATCATATTGGATATATCATAGAGCATAGATTAGTTTTCACAGATTAGATTTCATAGATTACATGTCATAGATCAGATGACATACATCAGATTGTACAGAGTGTATAGATCATTTTGCATAGATTTGCTTCCAAAGATTAGATTTCATAGATTACAGTAGATTTCATGGATTATATTCCATAGATTAGATTACATAGATTATACTGCATGGGTTAGACTGAATTATTTGTACTTACGAATAGAACAGCATAATTCTAATCTGGACAATGATGTAAACAAATCACATTCTGTAGAAACCATTTCGAGATCATTACATGTCATCAACACCTTTCAGTTCCAAAATAAAGAATTTTTTGTTTGGTGGCGATTTCCGGCGTAAAAGGGAGATAATGAAAATGTACCTACTCTCTTGAAACCTCTGAGAGTTCGACTTTTCACTATTACCGATTGTTCGTGGATGCTTTATTCTTTCCCTCGTATTATATCTCAGAAAGTGTATTAACCACTTAAGGACACGGGATATATTTATGTAAAAGTTTACTATGTGAAACTATATACATAGTTTTACTTTAATAATTATTAGATCTTATACAGATTCTTAATGTTAAAGTAACAAGTTTCTGGTTTGTTACAAGTTAAATCATAATTAAGTGTTTCAGTTTCTGTGTGATGCTTACAATGGCGAATCCTGACTGCATCATTTCGAAAGAAAAGTTCTGCGACGCGATCACGTCAGAAAGGTATTTACTGATTTTAGTTTACATTCTTAAAGAAAAATATTCATGACTTATGATTTTGACTTTCACTTAACATACCGTTACATAAAATACGGCTGATAAGTGACAATAATTTACTTCATTGTGGCTATTATTATAGAGCCAACTATACTCATGGAGAGAGATCTAAACCGAGCTCATCAGGTTGATCAGGAAAAAGAGGACCATTTATGAACCTTGCATTCCCTACTTTAGTGCCAAGTATAACAACTCTCTCTTCAATTGGTCAGTGACAGGTTTATTTTTTGGTGCTCGGAGTTCTTTACCAAAATTTACATATCATTTTTTAAAACAATTATCAATATCATCTTTTGAAAATAAAAAAATCATCTCGCAAATTCTTAAAGATTCCCTGCAGATTATACAGTTTCATTTATACCACTCAGAAGGCCTTAATTAAGGATATGCTAATTTTAAATAAAATCTTTTATTTATAAGCATAATTTAATAGTCATCTTCTAAGATTTTATTTTATAATTGATAACAATGGTGCTTAATTACATTTTATTTTTTATAACAATATTCATATTCAATTGATTATATTTGTTTGCTATTAATTTCCGGATCCTCGTGGTCATCCTTAATTAAGGCCGGACGAGTTATTTCTCTCTCTCTCTCCATAAATTTTTGAAAATAGACTGATTAAAGGATTTTGCTTTCTCAATGGACGTTATATGTTTATGTATCTGGGCTTCAGAATCTGACCCATATTATATTGTTTCATGGGCGCCCTTCGTCCAGACAAAACCTATTAGCATACCTATGATAGAGCTATTTTGTTTCTCCTGTGTTCGTGTCTAGAACAAAATTTTACGTGTATGCTTTAACTGAATCCAATAAAATTTTATGGCACTAACAAAGTGAACAGAAAATTCTCTAGTCACCAATCTTGGGATGGTGACGCTCTGAATCTGTAATAACTATTGTATTTATAAGCGAAGAGAAGTTTTATAAATTCATTCGTTATACTTTTTGCTGCAATGAAAGAGTTTGAAATTAGATTTAGAAGAATTTTGACAAAACTTGAGTTTCTTTTGTAAGTGTCTCTGACTTTTCGTAAGTTTTATTTTGAGTTCAAACATCCATTCTGTCCAATATTGATCTTAGCAGGAACAACCATAAAGACAACCCACAACTACAGTTGCGAACTTCGAAGCTGGTGTGGAGGAAGAATCAGACTTTTTTTAGTAGAACGTAAATGAGAAAGGTGAACACAGAGTTCATAACGTTAATCTTCTGTATCGTAGCGTACGAGATCATATAGGGCCGGGAAATAAATAAGACAAGATTTTATGAGTTTCTAAGAATAGACTCCAAGTTAATCATTGTTCAGATGTAGTCACTCAAGGGGACTTCACACTTGAACATATGGAAAAATCATTATAAATTTGCTAATACTGCTGGTGCAAAAATTTTGCAGCCATGATTTTTCTTTTTTTTTTACTTTTGACAGTACTATAATCTATCATTTAAGAATATTTTAAAGGACGAGATGTAAGTTTCAAGTGCGCAGTTTTTTTCTTTACTCACTATTACATACTATGTGAAAGAATAGTAGGCTACATTATGCAACGAGCCTATAATGATAGTAATTAAGAAGCGAGTATGGATGTTTATGAAACGAGCGCAAGCGAGTTTCATAATTTTCATAGGAGCTTCTTAATTACCATTATAGGCGAGTTTCATATGACTTTTTATGCTCGACCATATTTCTAACTTGAAATTATTCAGATGTATACATTTTATTTGTATCTGATAAGATCGGAAGTGACCTTGTTCTAGGTCGTGAATTGTGAGATGTGCGCAGACGCGAAAGTATTGATTTTTTTCCGAGGAACAGTAATGTCATTGACCTTGATGTAATCCCGTTAAACTTGATATAACCTTGATTATTGAATTCGACATTGAAAAACGAGATGACAAATTAAATTTATTTTAATATTATTTACAATTAACGCTAATTATTATAGTAACAGAACATAACCTTCTGCGACAGTATTAGATTTCCAGCCTCCGTGACTTTTCGCTAATTCTCTTTCGATTGCATATCCGAGAATAATCGATACTTGCGGTTTTATATCGGTACAAAGCTGAGTTGTCATTGGCTGAACACCTGTACTTTAATGAGTATGTGTACTTTAATGACATGCATTAAAGGACTGCTACCAGGTGTATAATTACTACATTTCGGCATGGTCGAGCATAAAATATTTTTGAATTTGTATACTTGAGTGCAGACATCTCAAATAGTTATTAATAGTATAAGAGAGTAAAATTAGATTATTATCCTCGAGTGAAAAAGTTTAAAAGAGCGCATAAAATCTATTTTCTCTCGTGTGGTATACAATATGTTATCCACTATCGGTATCTAAATTTGATTTTAAATTGTAGGCCTTTTCTTTGTAATATGTTGTTTGCAAAGAAATTATAAATGAATGAATGTGTAGATATCACTGTTGCTAATACGTTGGTTGTCATGGAGAGATGATCTAAAAAAATTAATTTACAAGTGATTTAAAATATTTTATATTTGGGGCTAAGAGGGATGAAGTTACAGGAGAATGGAGAAAGTTACACAACACAGAACTGCACGCATTGTATTCATCACCTGACATAATTAGGAACATTAAATCCAGACGTTTGAGATGGGCAGGCATTTAGCACGTGTGGGCGAATCCAGAAATGTATATAGAGTGTTAGTTGGGAGGCCGGAGGGAAAAAGACCTTTGGGGAGGCCGAGACGTAGATGGGAAGATAATATTAAAATGGATTTGAGGTAGGTGGGATATGATGATAGAGAATGGATTAATCTTGCTCAGGATAGGGATTAATGCCGGGCTTATGTGAGGGCGGCAATGAACCTCCGGGTTCCTTAAAAGCCAGTAAGTAAGTAAGTATTAAAATATTTTAATTCACGGCTGTGAATAAAGCTATTGTTTAGGTTCTTAATGAAAGTTACATTTGTTCGGATCAAATTTCTGCACATTTAGAGGCCAAAACTAAAATTTTCATTCATTTACTATCGTAATATACTGCTCTTTTGAACTGAATTAGCATATTGTGAATCAAATCAATGGTTTTCTCAAAATACGCCAGGAAATGTTCAGTATAAAACAATTTTTATCTCGTAAACGAAGCAAAAAACAAACAAAACTGTATTAACCCTTAAATTCACGATGTATCCTATAGGATACAACAGGTTAATATGCTATCTATATATATAATTTGAACTGGTAATGGAAATTACGGGAAAACGGCTGAACGGATTTTAATAAATGGCCCCTCATTTTCATGCCTGGCATCCAAAGTTTTTCGGAAAAGTAGTAGTTTTCAGTGAAATGTCAATTTTCCTACATAATTTTCGTATTTTCCAAAACCCATCTGTTGTCAGTTTTGAGAACAATTTTATTGAATCACGGCCGACTTGATTGAATTTCAGAACAAAACACACACTACAATAAGCAATAGGCTATTACACGAAGGCCATGACCTGCAGGATTGCCGACATATTTAGAGCTCAATTCAATTTGTTATTAAAAACTGATTCTGAAGTGTATAATTTTCTGAGTACAGCTGTGTACTGGATATTCAAATCTACGAAACTTGAGTTGGTTTGATGACAATATTACCATTAGAAATTAAATATTATTATAGTTAATATCATGATGTGACTATTTTTCATTAATTATATATATATATATTAATGCTATATTGATGATATGAAAGTGAAACGTTTTGAGGTTATGTAAGTAAATGTAGAGAATATCTTAATTCAGATCTTCATTTCTATAATTTACTGAGTGGCTGCTATATATAACTACAAAACTTAAGTAAGATAATAATATTGTTATTAAAAATCAAATATTTTTGTACTTATTAAACCAGTGGGGTTGGGTCTTTTTCATATACTTAATGGCGGTGTAGTGTAGATATTGATATGTGTCATTGTCTTCAGTATTGGCTCGAGAAAGCGCAAAAATTACAGTTCCTAAGGAAAGATCAAAAGGTATTACTTACTGGTAAAATAAGAGGCCTAGAAAATTTTGTAGTCTCCAGATCATTTCAGCAAGATCTCTTAGTAGGATAAAATGATTTTACGCTCTACATTTCAAGTTCTACATGCAGCAGCTTGTCGTACGCCGGACTCTTGGTCGTTTCGCTCTCCGACGTGTTGTCGAGGTGGGGAGGGGAAACGGGAGTGACGTGACAAGTTGGCTGCAGCTGGTGGGTGGGGTGATGATAAGAAACTGTGGTGAAGTTTAAAGGAAAGGCTGTTTTTTAAAATAACATTTGTTTATTACAGAAATAGGCTAACAAAGAAAGTATAACTGTGGTTCCCTCCTAGTTCTATGGTAGGGGTAAAGGGGGTAGTCGTGATAGAAATTGATAGTTTAGAAATTCGTCCTGAGGCTTCGATGCGAGGAGAGTTATGAGGGGTGATAGTAAAGTACGACTTGAATGAGAGGGAGGTAGGGGTAACGGGAGTGCCTGGGGAAAATCGGCTTGCTCTCAGGTGTGTTGTGGGGGGGGTAGGATAACGAGAGAGATGGAATGAGGTAGAAGGTTAGTTCTCTAGTTCGAAGGATCAACACAGCGTGCTGTGCGACTTACCGACTTCGAGAACAAGCTCCTGACATCGGAGGATCAACACAGCGTGCTGTGCGACTTACCGACTTCAGGAGCGGGGAAGGGTGACCTCTATCATCGACGGATCAACAGAGCGCACTCGCGACTTACCGACTCTAGAGGGGGGGGCTGAGGAGATGGTTGTGTTTATTCGAACAAGCCGGGATAAGAGCTGGGAGTCGAAGTCAGGATGGTGAGAGATAAGGGTGATCAGGGGAGAGAAGTGTGCGGGTTGGAGGTGGTGATGAGGCTTGTAGTGAGACTAGAATAAAATAAGTTTAGAATACTTAAGAAGTGAGGCTAGCGTAGGAAAGAGTACAGGAGACAGGCGCGCAGCTTGGCTCCCTGTTCCCGGAGTGGTGGCCGTGTGCAGACACGTCCGAACAAAAGACAACCATAGCGTAGGCCTGGTTGGGAGACTGCTGTCAGTGACGGAGGTCGCGCTAGAGCTACCTCTTTTCCATCTGACGAACGAGTGACTGAAGTCGCGGAGATGCGTTATATTTATACCCCTCGGAACAATGGTGGTTGAGGACGCCATTGACGTCACAGTGCCTGGGGGTATTTCTATTGCCAACGTGACTCGTCGCCGCGCGATCTTTGCTTTCTCCCTCACAAGAGGGAAAAAAAAAGCGAGCCAACCTGCTTTCTGAGAGAGAGAAAGCAGCGACTCTCATTTGCGCGGGTAGGTTTGAACCGTTTAAAGTAGGACGCACGGGCATCGAGAATTGATATACACAACAATCGCCCCTCCTGTTTTTGCCCGTGCGGTACTACTAGTAAGTTATGTAATATAACCCTTACAACAAGACAATTAAATACAATGAACAGAAGTGGAGTATCACAAAACAAAAGAATACACTGAACATGAGAAAATACAATGAATGAATACAATAAATTGAAAGGCTAAGGTTGCCTAGTCCGAGAGTCCGTGTCTCTTAAGCTATGGAGGTCTCGGCCCCAATCTGTGCTTATCATATTTGGTCTGTATGTTTGGATCATGGTTTGTGAACGCCGATCGCGTGTCAACAATCTTGTTTCGTTTGCCTTGCGGCACCACTACACTCGCATCAATAGCTCGTTCGGTTTGATCACACATCGCGAGCGCGCACACGGCGATCTGATCAGGTTGGCCACTGCGTTTTCTTCTTTGTGGAGGCAACACCGGCAATGGCGCTGCAGCGTCGCTCCTAGCAGCCTCCGGCGTCGTCTGGGATGGTGTTGGTGTGTCCGCAGGTCGGTCTGGATTAGGCGGGGAAGGTTTCGCCTCCTTGCAGCTGGTCACAGCGCGCCAACATCCTGGACCGCTGAGCTCGTTGGTCGTCCCTGTGGTCTCGGGAGACCGGATGTACCGAGGGATGTCGGTGTTGCTTGTGACCACGGAATATGGGCCATCTGATGTCGGGTTGCCGCCTCGGAGTGGATCCGGCATCCCTTCTGTAGCAGTAGGAGGAGTAACTTTGTGCCTGGTGTCCGCGACGTCTTGGGCAACTGTCTGGGACCCGCCAGGGTCTCCCTTTTCAAGTGGGTCCTCCACCTGTGGTACCTCCTCAGAGCAACAGATCCCCTCAGCTGCAGTGGGTGCGTGGCTGTCGCTCGTGACTCCTATCTCCAACATGTGGAGCTCTAGTGGCCTAGACGCTAAAGGATCCTCCTTGCGTCCGCTCTGTGAGAGAGGGCCACTGACATGGCCGGAGAGATGCTGGTACCGTTCCTCCTTAGCGGGATCTCCGGGTACAGGCTTGACAGGTGGCGGTGGCTGTTGCCTTCCGCCAGGAGCGGCGTACCTTTGTGGTTCTGGCTTGGTACCCTCTCCGGTTCTGGGATTGTTGATCAACGGTACTACTGCACCGTTTCCCAACCTCAGCTGTCCTTGTCGATAGTCTAGTTGCGCTGACATGTCTCGCAACCATGTATTCCCTAAAATCGCATCAGCACGCAGCTCTGGTGCGACGAGGAAGTTGATGGGCTTCGTTGTTCCCGCAAGTGTGACGGGTATCTCTGCTTCGCCCTGGGTTGCCATTGTCTGCTCGCGTTGGGCAAGATGAATGACATCCTGTCGGGCTCGTATGGTGCTGCCATTTGGAATTTTCGCAGCATTGATGATGTTTCTGGAGGCGGCACTGTCGACGACCGCTGTGGCTGCGAGAGTTCCCATTCGGATGTCAATCCTCGGGACCGTTTCCTCTTCATCGGGAGCTAGAGCCATCTGCGCGACGGGGCTGGAGATCGGGATGTGGCGAGCAGGATCGGTGCGTCTCTGCTGTCGGACCGGACAGTCCCGATTGTAGTGGTACCCCGGGCAGTAGTGGCACCGTGGAGCGTTTGATGATGAAGTGGAATGATGCTTGGCAGCGGTGTGCTTGATGTCGCCCTCCAGAGGAACAGCACGATGTATCAGTTCCATTGTAGTTGTCATAACAAGATGTCTGAGAAACGGCCGAAGTTGTGGCCGCAGAAGTTCGATTATCACTGGAATGATCGTGTTGGGATCGGCATTAGGAAAAAGTCGCCGATAAAGGAAAATTTTTCCCGTGATGAACTGATCGGCTGCCTCGTTTTCTCGTTGTTGCTTCCCGTAGAGAGAAGCTTGGAGAGTAGCCCTTACAGCCGGGCTGTCGAAGCGGTGAGTCAGTCCTTGTTGCAGTTCCTCCCAGGAGAAAGGAATGCCACTAAAGAGCAGTAGCCAGTCCCTGGCTGGTCCCTTCAGCTGCTGTTGAACGAGGCGTGACCACTGGGAGGGGTCTATGTGCGCCTCGGTAAGTAGGTCGCGGCATCTGGAGATGAAGCCGGCCGGATCCTCGTGCTCCAATCCATGGAACTCGGGGAGCACAAGTGGTTGTGGAACCTCGGCGGGGCGAAGACTGCGCATGAGTCTCCGCAGCATCTCGAGTTCCATCTTATCTTCATCCTTCTTCTTGCGACACCAGTCGCAAATGAACGGGTTGCTTTCTCGGAGCTGGGGCTCGTCCTCGAGCCCGAGGCACACTGCGTGGTAGAAGGTGGGGCAGGTGCCGCAGTCGACATAGTATTGCCCGCGTCCGGGGCAACCCCGTTGGCAGCACTGGTCTCTGGTGCGTGTAAACATGGTTGGGCGCCACCGAGAAAATTACTCCTCTCGGAAGAGTGAAGAGCTATGGGGTGTATGTGGATTCGTCTCAGTACCAACTGAGAAAATGGCCCCACGTTGGGCGCCAATTGTCGTACGCCGGACTCTTGGTCGTTTCGCTCTCCGACGTGTTGTCGAGGTGGGGAGGGGAAACGGGAGTGACGTGACAAGATGGCTGCAGCTGGTGGGTGGGGTGATGATAAGAAACTGTGGTGAAGTTTAAAGGAAAGGCTGTTTTTTTAAAATAACATTTGTTTATTACAGAAATAGGCTAACAAAGAAAGTATAACTGTGGTTCCCTCCTAGTTCTATGGTAGGGGTAACGGGGGGAGTCGTGATAGAAATTGATAGTTTAGAAATTCGTCCTGAGGCTTCGATGCGAGGAGAGTTATGAGGGGTGATAGTAAAGTACGACTTGAATGAGAGGGAGGTAGGGGTAACGGGAGTGCCTGGGGAAAATCGGCTTGCTCTCAGGTGTGTTGTGGGGGGGGGTAGGATAACGAGAGAGATGGAATGAGGTAGAAGGTTAGTTCTCTAGTTCGAAGGATCAACACAGCGTGCTGTGCGACTTACCGACTTCGAGAACAAGCTCCTGACATCGGAGGATCAACACAGCGTGCTGTGCGACTTACCGACTTCGAGAACAAGCTCCTGACATCGGAGGATCAACACAGCGTGCTGTGCGACTTACCGACTTCGAGAACAAGCTCCTGGCATCGGAGGATCAACACAGCGTGCTGTGCGACTTACCGACTTCGAGAACAAGCTCCTGACATCGGAGGATCAACACAGCGTGCTGTGCGACTTACCGACTTCGAGAACAAGCTCCTGACATCGGAGGATCAACACAGCGTGCTGTGCGACTTACCGACTTCGAGAACAAGCTCCTGACATCGGAGGATCAACACAGCGTGCTGTGCGACTTACCGACTTCGAGAACAAGCTCCTGACATCGGAGGATCAACACAGCGTGCTGTGCGACTTACCGACTTCGAGAACAAGCTCCTGACATCGGAGGATCAACACAGCGTGCTGTGCGACTTACCGACTTCGAGAACAAGCTCCTGACATCGGAGGATCAACACAGCGTGCTGTGCGACTTACCGACTTCGAGAACAAGCTCCTGACATCGGAGGATCAACACAGCGTGCTGTGCGACTTACCGACTTCGAGAACAAGCTCCTGACATCGGAGGATCAACACAGCGTGCTGTGCGACTTACCGACTTCGAGAACAAGCTCCTGACATCGGAGGATCAACACAGCGTGCTGTGCGACTTACCGACTTCGAGAACAAGCTCCTGACATCGGAGGATCAACACAGCGTGCTGTGCGACTTACCGACTTCGAGAACAAGCTCCTGACATCGGAGGATCAACACAGCGTGCTGTGCGACTTACCGACTTCGAGAACAAGCTCCTGACATCGGAGGATCAACACAGCGTGCTGTGCGACTTACCGACTTCGAGAACAAGCTCCTGACATCGGAGGATCAACACAGCGTGCTGTGCGACTTACCGACTTCGAGAACAAGCTCCTGGCATCGGAGGATCAACACAGCGTGCTGTGCGACTTACCGACTTCAGGAGCGGGGAAGGGTGACCTCTATCATCGACGGATCAACAGAGCGCACTCGCGACTTACCGACTCTAGAGGGGGGGGGGCTGAGGAGATGGTTGTGTTTAATCGAACAAGCCGGGATAAGAGCTGGGAGTCGAAGTCAGGATGGTGAGAGATAAGGGTGATCAGGGGAGAGAAGTGTGCGGGTTGGAGGTGGTGATGAGGCTTGTAGTGAGACTAGAATAAAATAAGTTTAGAATACTTAAGAAGTGAGGCTAGCGTAGGAAAGAGTACAGGAGACAGGCGCGCAGCTTGGCTCCCTGTTCCCGGAGTGGTGGCCGTGTGCAGACACGTCCGAACAAAAGACAACCATAGCGTAGGCCTGGTTGGGAGACTGCTGTCAGTGACGGAGGTCGCGCTAGAGCTACCTCTTTTCCATCTGACGAACGAGTGACTGAAGTCGCGGAGATGCGTTATATTTATACCCCTCGGAACAATGGTGGTTGAGGACGCCATTGACGTCACAGTGCCTGGGGGTATTTCTATTGCCAACGTGACTCGTCGCCGCGCGATCTTTGCTTTCTCCCTCACAAGAGGGAAATAAAAGCGAGCCAACCTGCTTTCTGAGAGAGAGAAAGCAGCGACTCTCATTTGCGCGGGTAGGTTTGAACCGTTTAAAGTAGGACGCACGGGCATCGAGAATTGATATACACAACAAGCTATACGAAAATGCTATTGTTCGAAAGCTTAGCAAACCTGATATTTTTTTAACTTTTGCCTACAATCCACAATGACCTGAAATAGCTACTGCTATCGTCCTGACATTGATACTTGTGTTTTCGCTTTGAAACTCAAAAACTTAAGTCGGATAGGTTCAAGAAAAAGTATTTGGCCTAAAAAAATCCATTCAGAGGGAGTATATTTCACTATTATGGAGGCAAATTACTATCAAAAAGACAAGTGTTCTTCATTGAAAATAAATCTGAAAAATGTTTATTTGAACGTCTAACGAACTTAGTGTGCAGCAGCATTTGCTGCACAAGCCACTAGTATGCTATAATTTTATTAGAACAATAGAAAAAAAATTGGTAGGAAAATTAAAATTTCACAATAATATAATACTAGTGGCTTGTGCAGCAAATGCTGCTGCAAACTAAGTTCATTAGACGTTCAAATAAAAATTTTTCAGATTTATTTTCAATGAAGAATTCTTGTCTTTTTGATAGTTATTTGCTTCCATAATAATGAAACATACTCCCTCTGAATGGATTTTTTTAGGCCAAATACTTTCTCTTGAACCTATCCAACTTCAGTTTTTGAGTTTCAACGCGAAAACTCAAGTATCAATGTCAGGACGATAGCAGTAGCTATTTCAGGTCATTGTGGATTGTAGGCAAAAGTTAAAAAAATGTCAGGTTTGCTAAGCTTTCGAACAATAGCATTTTCGTATAGCTGCTGCATGTAGAACTTGAAATGTAGAGCGTAAAATCATTTTATCCTACTAAGAGATCTTGCTGAAATGATCTGGAGACTACAAAATTTTCTAGGCCTCTTATTTTATCAGTAAGTAATACCTTTTGATCTTTCCTTAGGAACTGTAATTTTTGCGCTCTCTCGAGCCAATACTGAAGACTGACACATACCAATATCTACACTACACCGCCAGTAAGTAATGGAAAAAGATCCAACCCCACTGGATTAATAAGTATAAAAATATTTGATTTTTAATAACAATATTATTATCTTACTTAAGTTTTGTAGTTATATATAGCCGCCACTCAGTAAATTATAGAAATGAAGATCTAAATTAAGATATTCTCTACATTTACTTACATAACCTCAAAACGTATCACTTTCATGTCATCAATATAGCATCAATATTATTTAGAATTAATGAAAAATAGACGCATCATGATATTAACTATAATAATATTTAATTTCTAATGGTAACAATGTCATCAAACCAACTCAAGTTTCGTAGATTTGAATATCCAATACACAGCTGTACTCAGAAAATTATACACTGCAGAATCAGTTTTTAATAACAAATTGAATTGAGCTCTAAATATGTCGGCAATCCTGCAGGTCATGGCCTTCGTGTAATAGCCTATTGTTTATTGTAGTGTGTGTTTTGTTCTGAAATTCAATCAAGTCGGCCGTGATTCAATAAAATTGTTCTCAAAACTGACAACAGATGGATTTTGGAAAATAGGAAAATTCTGTACGAAAATTGACATTTCACTGAAAACTACTACTTTTCCGAAAAGCTTTGAGTTCCAAGCTTCAAAATGAGGGGCCATTTATTAAAATCCGTTCAGCCGTTTTCGCGTAATTTCTATTACCAGTTCAAATTATATATATATATATATATATATATATATATATATATAGATTGTACAACATACAAAAATATGGACATTGCGATAATTGTTTTCTTTACGGTCCGACAAGGTTTAATAAACTAGTGTGAGAAATGAAGCTTTGCCAAGTTAAGGGTTAACATTTGTTTCTTACAATATATCGAAGATTCACCACCTGAAATTAATGACATAATTTACGATTCACCTTGTATATCTGGCAACAACAAAAGGCTATTATCATAGATCCAACTATACGCATGGAGAGAGATCTAAACCAAACTCATCAGGTTGATCAGGAAAAGAGGGTCATTTATGAATCTTGTATTCCCTACCTTAGTGCCAAGTATAATATCCCTCTCTTCAATTGGTCAGTGACAGGTTTATTTTTTTGGTGCTCGGAGTTCTTTACCAAAATTTACATATAATTTTTTAAAGCAATTATCAATATCACCTTTTGAAATTCAAAAAATCATCTCGCAAATTCTCAAAGATTCCCTGCAGATTATTCAGTTTCATTTATACCACTCAGAAGGCCTTAATTAAGGATATGCTAATTTTAAATAAAATCTTTTATTTATAAGTATAATTTTATAGTCATCTTCTAAGATTTTATTTTACAATTGATAATCAATGGTGCTTACTTATTACATTTTATTTTTATAACAATATTCATACTTAATTAATTATATTTATTTGCTATTAATTTCCGGATCCTCGTGGTCATCCTTAATTAAGGCCGGACGAGTTACAGTATTTCTCTCTCTCTGTCTGGAAGGTAGCAGAGCAATAAACGATATTAAAATCATGAGCGTATGGTGACGGACCATCGTCAGCAGCACAACAACCCTCTTTGAGCCGCAGTCTTCTTTTGAAGTTCCTGCCAGACTTCCCTATTCAGTATCAACTCCCGTCAATTCGTTTTTCCACCATGTTAGTGTATTTAATTACCCCCATCTTTCCATTTAAGTTAGATCTTCCGTCGTTTGGAACTATTTTGGTGACAGAGAAATAAGGTGACCGATTATTCTACGCCATATTTCCCAACCTGTATCGAAGATTACTGAATTTATTGTTCTTTCATACATATTTACAGCAATTGATGCGGTCCAAAGATCCTTGCAATGTTGTCTAATTTCATACATAGTTTAGTTCATGATGTGTGTGCTGAATGTTATTACATACCAGGCATGCAGAATTAATTCGTTCATTTCACATTCCTGCGATTGATATTGCTTACTGCAAATTGAGGGCGAGCATGCGTGCAGATTGCAGGAATCTGAACTTGCGGAATACTGCAACGTCTATTGTTAGTACCATTATCACATTCGCACATAGTAGGGACCATCATCACCCATTTAGTAATAAATCATCACCGTCAGCGCCTATAGACACCGTGCAAGCTACGCCAGCACCGCGATCCTGGAACTAAACATAGGAGAGGCATCGCGCCGACAGTGCCTCTAGCATTGTGCTCAAGACAGTTCCTACAAAAAGCACAAAAATAATGTAGTATTTTATACATTTCATACAAAAAGTACAGATATAATGTAGTATTTTATATATTTCATACAAAAAGTACAGATATAATGTAGTATTTTATACATTTCATACAAAAATACAGATATAATGTAGTATTTTATACATTTCATACAAAAAGTACAGATATAATGTAGTATTTTATACATTTCATACAAAAAGTACAGATATAATGTAGTATTTTATACATTTCATACAAAAATACAGATATAATGTAGTATTTTATACATTTCATACAAAAAGTACAGATATAATGTAGTATTTTATACATTTCATACAAAAAGTACAGATATAATGTAGTATTTTATGCATTTCCTACAAAAAGCACAAAAATAATGTAGTATTTTATACATTTCATACAAAAAGCACAGAAATAATATAGTATTTTATGCATTTCCTACAAAAAGCACAGAAATAATGTAGTATTTTATGCATTTCCCACAAATAGCACAGAAATAATGTAGGCCTAGTATTTTATACATTTCATACAAAAAGCACAGAAATAATGTAGTATTTTATACATTTCTTAAAAAAGCACAGAAATAATGTAGTATTTTATACATTTCATACAAAAAAGCACAGAAATAATGTAGTATTTTATAAATTTCTTAAAAAAAGCATAGAAATAATGTAGTATTTTATACATTTAATACAAAAAGCACAGAAATAATGTAGTATTTTATACATTTCTTTAAAAAAACACAGAAATAACCTAGTATTTTATACATTTCATACAAAAAGCACAGAAATAATGTAGTATTTTATACATTTCTTACCAAAAGCACAGAAATAATGTAGTACCGTAAAATGGGGTGAATAGGATCAGTGGGGGTGAATAGGATCAAAACTTTATTCTTGGTTATAAAGTTTGTTATAAACTGTACTTGAGCGGGATCACAGTCATTGGTTACTATTATTGTTCTAGTAAGCAATGACTGTCTTCCCGCTCAATTGCAGTTTATAACAAACTTTATAACCAAGAATAAAGTTTTGATCCTATTCACCCCCACTGATCCTATTCACCACATTTTACGGTACTTTATACATTTCGTAAAAAGCACAGAAATAATGTAGTATTTTATACATTTTCTACTAAAAGCACAGAAATAATATAGTATTTTATACATGTATATGTTCTGTGTTAATAAACTTTCAGCCTTCAATAATACAATGAAATAAGTATGTTGTAAAGCGTTAGTAATAATATATCAGCTACCATAATACGCTTTGCGTATAAATATTCTTCAATGTTATGTGCAATATTAACAGTGGAAATGACTTATTTGTGGAAATGTCAATATTTATGTCTAGCAACATTCCGAAAAATAATAAGTATAAGTTCCGTGCAATGAGTGTACAATCATAAATGCTGGTTCTTCCAATTTCTGTAGGAAACTGACATATTATTACGTATTTAAGATGTCATGTTGTGGAATTCGGAATATTTCGAGGTTTTCAAATTTCTGTCATAATTTGTTTAATTGCATTGTTTACTTCAATAACAGTACTATCACTGCAATGAAGATGATAATAATACTTATAATAATAATAATAATAATAATAATAATAATAATAATAATAATAATAATAAAAGTAATGATTATAATATTATTACTACCTATGATTATTATTTTATGCTTCCATCTAATTTTACTTTATAAGGCAAAGTTGTAAGGTAAGATAGGTTTGGAAGTAAATCCCGAAAAGACATAGTATATGATTATGTCTCGTGACCAGAACATAGTACGAAATGGAAATAAAAAAAAAAATTATCCTTTGAAAAGGTGGAAAAGTTCAAATATCTTGGAACAATAGTAAGAAATATAAATTACACTCGGGAGGAAATTAAACGCAGAATAAATATGGAAAATGCCTGTTATTATTCGGTTGAGAAGCTTTTGTCATCTAGTCTGCTGTGAAAAAAGCTGAAAGTCAGAATTTATAAAACAGTTATATTATCATTTGGTTTTGAAACTTGGACTCTCACTTTGAGAGAGGAACAGAGGTTAAGTATGTTTGAGAATACGGTTCTTAGGAAAATATTTGGGGCTAAGAGGGATGAAGTTACAGGAGAATGAAGAAAGTTACACAACGCAGAACTGCACGCATTGTTTTCTTCACCTGATACAATTAGGAATATTAAATCCAGACGTTTGAGATGGGCAGGGCATGTAGTACGTATGGGAAAATCCAGAAATTCGTATAGAGTGTTAGTTAGGAGGCAGGAGGGAAACAGATCTTCGGGGAGGCCGAGATGTAGATGGAAGGATAATATAGAAATGGATTTGAAGGAGATGGGATATGATGGTAGAGACTGGATTAATCTTACACAGGATAGGGACCGATGACGGGCTTATGTGAGGGCGGCAATGAATCTCCGGGTTCCTTAAAAGCCGTAAGTAAGTAGGAGAGACTGTTGTACCTTTAGCATAGTGTACCTTTGAACATTTTTTGTTTTTTGTTTTTTTTTTGTTAGTACCTAGAGGACTCAAACTGAAGTAGATTGTAGAGAAAGCTGCTAAGTAGCCCTGGTCGTAGTTTCGTTTTGATTTATTGAGAAGTGTGAGTTCTGTGAACAAAACAATCTTTTTTAGTACCAAAAGTAAACATTTCGTTCATTGATATATGTTTTCTAACACAAAACCAGATTGCATTTGTTAATATCTTTGTAGTACAGTGTGTTCCCTATCATCTGGTGAGTAATAACATATTTTAATTTCCATGATTTATTCGAATCTCTTGTTTTGGGAGCCATATTTGTTTAAACGTGCACCCTCTTGTACCTTTGAATACAGAACATCTTGTACCATGGAACATGTTCCAAAGTGCATGATACTATCGGTTTTTGTCTTTCTTTTATTTAAGATCATGTCACGAAGTAAGTCTGGAGTTAAGAGGCCCCCAATTGATCCGGAGTTCTGGAAGAAAGCTATTGAAGCATTTCTTGCTCCTTCAGGATATATAATCTAAATCAGAGAAGCCTGCTCTGGTTTATGATGGCAAATATATTTCACATTTGATTGTCAGTTGTTACAACTGTATTCCCACCTATATTCCATGTGTTCCAACTTACAAGAGGGTATGTTCTGAGGTACATGAACCTGTTGTACCTTTGAACATAATACATTTTACTTTTTCCAGCCTGAATAGATGTGTAGAACAGGAAAATACATACATGAAGCTGTAAAAGAATCTTCAATAATAATTATTTAAAGCATTTTTTAATTTAAAAAATAGTCTCCCCTAAGTATAAAATATATGATTCTGTTTCTCTGAAATTAGAAGAACATAAATGTAAATGCCATATTTAATTTAAAAAAAAAAGAACTGATTTATCGTCTATAAACGAAAATAACTTTGAAATCGTTGTTAAAGGGACAGATATGATATACTTCTGAACATTGACACTTCTAGATAGGAGAGGACTAGAATCGGAAATGTCCAATAAACTAATTAGATTGATGCTATATCCAGCCACTTGCCAGCCAGCGGCCGTGGAAAAGCTCGCTGAGGTGGGCGTAATCAGCATGAATAATTGCAAAGATCGACCAGCTTTAACGGCCCTTCTTTTCCTGCGCCGCAATCACACGGGAAAAGAGGCTGTGGTTCTAAGTGCACTAGCACAAATGTTTCCTTTTCAAATTAAATTGGAATGAACCGATCGAGTATCACAGACACATGCTATTCACTTGGATCAAGTGTGCTATTCACTTGGAACAAGTGAAATACTGCTCTCGTTGTCTATGTTGTGAATATTCTTTGTCAGTATTGGCTAAAGCTAATAAGTACTCCACTCATATCACATAGATAGGAAACAGAAAATCAATACAACTATGAAATCTGCATCGACATGGGGAACTATTAATAATGGAATTCCTCAAGGATCAATATTAGGTCCCCTACTTTTTCTAGTGTTTATAAATGATCTTGCCCCCCAAATAAAAGATGTAGGTCATCCCATATTATTTGCAGATGACACAAGCATAGTAATTACAGCCAATAACTCCAACACATTCCAATCTTCAACAGAGGAAATTCTCTTCAAAATATGTGACTGGTTCTCAGTCAATAAATTAGTATTAAATTGTAACAAAACTAACATAATTCAATTTAAATCCTGTCCAAATTCAACGTCGCAAATTTATAGAGCAATAATTAATAATAGATCCCTATTAGAAACAACAATAACCAAATTTCTTGGCTTAAAAATCGATAATGTGTTAAATTGGAAAAATCATATTAAAGAAATTACCCCCAAACTAAATTCAGCTTGGTTTGCTATTAGATCTATGCAAAAGATAGTAAACATCAATACCTTAAAAACAATATACTTTGCATACTTCCACTCGGTATTGAGTTTTGGAATAATATTCTGGGGAAATTCCACAGATAGTAACAATATATTTATATTACAAAAAAGAGTAATTAGAATAATAGTAGGTGCCAAATCTAGGGAATCGAGTAGGGCTATTTTCAAAAAACAACAAATAATGCCCATGGCTTGTCAGTATATCTTTTCATTAATAATCTTCCTCGTATGCAATCGTGAAAACTTTGTAACTAATTCAACAGTTCACAGCATAAATACACGTCAAAAAATGACTTTCATACTCCATCGGCAAGTCTATCATGCTATCAAAAAGGAGTGCGTTATACGGCAGTAAAATTTTTTAATAGCCTCCCTATCGATATAAAAAATGAAACTCTAAACATAAAATTATTTAGGGCCAAATTAAAGAAGTGCCTAATTTCTCACGCCTTCTATTCTGTAGGTGAATTCATGACATTCAATAATACTTCATGAAATTGATACTAAAACTTTGTGTTGTACTAGTAGACTATAATATTGTAAATCTCGTCTATATATATTTCATCTAGACTGTGACTATAAATTAAGATTTTATAATAGTATTAAGTTTTTTGACTTGTTCTATATTCTAGCTGTAAGCATGTATGAATACCATGGAATGTTAATAAATACAATACAATACGGTACACTATTTCAGGTATTATAATGGGTTTGTCCAGGGGAAAATGTACAAAATATTTACACATAACCTAAAAATGCTTCTGTAATGAAATCTATATATATATATATATATATATATATATATATATATATATATATAATTTGAACTTGTAATGGAACTTACGGGAAAATGGCTGAACGGATTTTAATAAATGACCCATCATTTTGGAGGTTGGAACCCAAAGTTTTTCAGAAAAATAGTAGTTTTCAGTGAAGCGTTAGTTTCCTACATAATTTTCCTATTTTTCAAAATCCATCTTTCGTCAGTTTTGAGAGCTAATTGCATTACAGGATAAAACAAAACACACACTACAATAAACAATAGGGTATTACACGAAGGCCATGACCTGCAGGATTGCTGACATATTCAGAGCTCAAATTCAATTGGTTATTAAAAATTCAACTCTTACTAAAAGTAATTTACAGGTCTGATTCTGTGGTGTGTAATTTTCTGAGTACAACTGTGCATTGGATATTAAAATCTACAAAATTTGAGGTGGTTTGATGGCATTATTACCATTAGAAATGAAATATTTTTATAGTTAATGCCATGATGTGACTATTTTTAATTAATTATACATATTAATGCTATGTTCATGATATGAAAGTGGGATTATGTAAGTAGATGTAGAGAATATCTTAAATTAGATCTTCATTCCTATAATTTACTGAACAGTATATAACTACAAAATTTACGTAAGATAATAATATTGTTATTAAAAATCAAATATTTTTATAGTTATTAATCAAGTAGGCTTGGGTCTTTTTCATATAGTTAATGGCGGTGTGGTGTAGATATTTATATGCGTCATTCTCTTCAGTATTGGTTTGAGAGAGCGCCAAAATTACAGTTCCTAAGGAAAGACAAAAATATATTATTTACTGATAAAATAAGAGGCCTACAAAATGTTGTAGTCTCCCTATCTCTTAGCAGGATAAAATGATTTTACCCTCTACATTTCAAGCCCTACATGCAGCAGCTATACCAAGATGCTATGTCTATTGTTCGAAAGCATAGCAAACCTGATATTTTTTTAACTTTCACCTACAATCCATAATGACCTGAAATAGCTATTGCTTTACTCCCACATAAAAATCCCACTGATCGTCCTGACATTGTTATTTGCGTTTTCGCGTTGAAACTAAAAAACTGAAGGTGTATAGGTTTAAGAAAAAGTATTTGGCATAAAAAACATTTAGAGGGAGTATGTTTCATTATTATGGAAGCAAATAAGTTTCAAAATGTCTGGTATTCTTCACTGAAAAAAAAAATGTGAAAAATTTTTATTTGAACGTCTAATGAACTTAGTTTGCAGCATTTGCTGCACAAGACACTAGTTTAATTTAATTTGAATAATATAGACTAATACTTGTGGTGGTACGTATTCATTAACTACAAATGAATTTTCAAGGATTTTACATTTATTTATAACGTTTGTAAACATAATGTGAAAAAACCAGCAAAGTTACACCATTGACAACACAGCACTGACACTTTTGGTGGGTAATTCTGTTCGAATTCTTGTATATTTTCAAATAATAATTATTCAGTGAGGTAGAAGAAATAGTAACATTTCATTTCATATTAATGTAGTTTACTATTATCTTTTAGTTTAAGAGAATAATAAAATAGAAACATGTTATATGTTTAAGGGGGGAAGTACACCATTGGCCTGCAAAAATTTAGTGAAATTCATTTATTTTATATCTCAGATACTACAAAAGCTAAACAAACAAAACTTTTGTTGCTTAATATACATAATTACACTTTATAAAACACTATTTAGAATATTAAAGTAGCTAATAATTACCTGTAAAAATAATAACAAATTTGCATAATTTTTAGAACCGTAAAGCGTACATAATAAAATATAGAATTAATTAAATATCTGTATGATTCTTTTACAGAAATATTCTAAAGACGTACATGAACAACATAGCCTAGGATCTTATATCTATTGCTTCAGGAAATTTTGTTTTCTTAATACAATTTTTTTAGAAAATTTAATATTGAAAGTAACGATTAAGAAAAAAAAATATTGAAGAATAGGTAAAAAATTCTAGACTATGTTGTTGATGTACATCTTTAAAACATTCTAATAAAATAATCATGCAGATATTTAATTAATTGTATATTTTATTATGTAAATGCTTGACGTTTGTAAAAAATGCAATTTTGATATTATTTAAGTTATTTACTGTATTTAGTAAACTGTCTTTGTAAATTTTATTTTATATTATTGGCTAAGACCACACTGTGCACGAGCCTGGCTCTTACGGTAGTGGCTAGAAACATTTTTGTTTTATAATTTTAATTTATACTGGCTAGCTAGCTAGTTAAATAAATAAATAAATAAATAGATAAATAGTTGAATAGATAAATAGATCAATAGATAAATAAATAAATAGATAGATAGATAAATCAATGGATAAATAGATAAATAAATAAATAGATCAATAGATCAATAGATAAATAAATAGATAAATAGATCAATAGATAAATAGATAAATAAATAAATAAATTAGTAAATAAATAAATAGATGAATAGATAAATAGATAAATAAATAAATAAATAGCTCAATAGATCAATAGATAAATAGATAAATAAATAAATAGATAAAAATATAATAGATAAATAAATAAATAGATCAATAGATGAATAGATAAATAAATAAATAATTAAATAAATATATATAAGTAAATAAATAAATAAATAAATACATAAATAAATAAATAAATAAATAAATAAATAAATAAATAAATAAATAAATAAATAAATAAATAAATAAATAAATAAATAAATAAATAAATAAATAAATTTTTACACGTAATTATTAGCTATTTAATATTCTGAATAGTGTTTTATAAAGTGTAATGTGTGTATATTAAGCATGAAAGGTTTTTTTCATTTAGCTTTTATAATAGCCGAGTTATAAAAAAAATGAATTTCACTAAATTTTTGCAGGCCAATGGTATACCTCCCCCCTTAAATGTTTCAGATTTTGTCATAACACTGACCTGTATACAAACTCATATTTAATTCATTATATAACACTGTGTAGGGCATGAATATTATGTTCAATACAGCATAATGGTTACTACAGTAATTTCTGAATGAACTGGCCCTCCTCATAATTAGAGAGTCAGTAAAACTTTTACGGAACCACGTATATGGACTCTAATTCAGTGTATGGAAAAAATTGACGCACCATTATCATTCTTCTTTTTCCTTCTTAGCTTTCATTGATTCTTTACTTGAATTTTTTTTTCTTCTGTGAACTGCCATTGTTTGTTTGTGTATTTATTTGTCTTTTTTCTTACTCTTTTAGCTCTCAACTTCTATTTGTTCTTGTATTGTTTTTGTATGCTTTGTCTAATGGCAGCCTCTAATTTGAGGAAGCTCTGATAAATAAAAATAAATAATAGTATGAAACCACGATAGATCCGTAAATGTAGGCTACAAATAATCTTCAAATTTACTTTCCGTTAGAAGGAAGTAGTTAGGAACTTTATTGCTGGAACACAGTTTTCGAGGTATGTGTTATCCAACCCGTTTCGTCAACCTTGAAGGTCCGATCAATGTCGTGCGGATGTTTACATTATGATACCACAGTCTACTACATACAGTCGCGAAGCTTGAGGTGTCTTTTTGCAAATCTCGCGATAAAGCGCTCCAAGCGGTTAGCAACTAGAAACAATAGACTGTCCATGGTCGACTTTGGACTGTGTCGTATTTCTATCGAGTGATAGCTCGTTGCGTATTTCACATTGATGCTTGTGAAATGTTTGTTATTGGTTGTAATGAAAATGTTAATGGCTAAAATATAATAATTTGAATAATAATATGGGACAAGGAGGAGACGTTTGTAGTGCTATAAACTGTAGCAACAGTAAGAGAAAGACGCCAGAGTTATCCTTTTTCCGATTTCCGAAAAATTCAGAAAGGTTCCTGGGTTTTCACAAGTTTGCTGTGCAGAAACAAAACTCTTAATTTTGAAGTTCTTTGTGACTGTTAGATACATTATATCCTTAAATTTCACAATGAAATGTTTCAGTCTAACCGAAAGGACATTAGATACCGGTTAAAGTTCTGTCACTTAGGCTGCTAAATTTCCAGAGAAATAAAGGTTAGGTCTACTTTTTTTTTCAGAGGATATATTTTTAATTGTAGCTATTAATTTTGTTATTATTTTTATGTGTTATTTTACTAAAGACGTAGAAAAATTAAGTTTGTTTTAATGAAATTTATTGATTACGTTTTATTTTCAATTCTGGTGGGATTATTATTGCTTAGGCCTACTTTTTTTTTTCAAAGGATATGTTTTTAATAAAATTATAGCTGTTAATTTTGTTGTTATTTTTATTTGTTCTTTACTAGAGACGTAGAAAAAGTCTGTTACAATAAAATTTATTGATCACGTTTTATTTCCAATTCTGGTGTGATTATTATTGCTTAACCTCATCCCACTTTGTTAAATACGTAAGCCTACACTACAAGTACCGGTACACGTAAGTTACTCCATTAATTCATATTTCCATTATTATTATTGTTGTAAAGGAAAATGTAAATTAATATTTATTGGTTTCATAGTTAATTATCGCTATAATCTTGAATGAGTGAAGCCATTATAGTAAATTTCAGTTCGTTTTGCACAAACAAAAATTATATTCACTTATTTCTTGCAGGTATCTTCGAGTTTATGGTGGAATTTAATATACTTCATTAAAATAATAAATTAACTTTATGCATTTAATATTTCAATAATGGAAGGAAGGTGTTAATTTTTCCAAAAGAACACAACGAAAGTGTAACATATTTTGTCGCCTACTAGGAGAGAGATCTGCGATGATGAGGCGATAGTAGCGATCCTAGTGGTGGGCAACTACCCATGTTTGCATTTTTACTACATATTGAGCTTCGCGACTGTATATAGTAGGCTGTGATGATACTTCTTTGTCTACACGGTGGTATACTTTTCGTTTCTCTATGTTTATTTGTTCAGAAGTTGTAAATGATTCTATTGAAACACTTTTTTATATCGTTACGAAGAGATTGGCGAACTATACTATGCCGAATAGAAAGACGTAGTTCTACTTTAGAAACCAGCCGTCACCTAAGAATCAACTGAATATTGACATTTGTTAACCAATCTTTGTTAACTTTGTGTAATATAACGGAATTGAAAGTATGTTCACGATTTTTGAAACTTGTACGACTAGAACTAAGCGATAGGTTTGGAAGTAAATCCCGAAAAGACAAAGTATATGATTATGTCTCGTGACCAGAATATTGTACAAAATGGAAATATAAAAATTGGAGATTTATCTTTCGAAGCAACAGTATCAAATATAAATGATACTCGGGAGGAAATTATACACATAATAAATATGGGAAATGCGTGTTATTATTCGGTTGAGAAGCTTTTGTCATCTAGTCTGCTGTCAAAAAATCTGAAAGAATTTATAAAACAGTTATATTACCGGTTGTTCTGTACGGTTGTGAAACGTGGATTCTTACTTTGAGAGAGGAACAGAGATTAAGGGTGTTTGAGAATAAAGTTCTTAGGAAAATATTTGGGGCTAAGAGGGATGAAGTTACAGGAGAATGGAGAAAGTTACACAAAGCAGAACTTCACGCATTGTATTCTTCATCTGACATACTCGTAATTATGAACATTAAATCCAGACGATTGAGATGGTCAGGGCATGTAGCACGTATGGGCGAATCCAGAAATGCTTATAGAGTGTTAGTTGGGAGGCCGAGACGTAAATGGGAGGATAAAATTAAAATGCATTTGAGGGAGATGGGATATGATGATAGAGAGTGGATTAATCTTGCAGAACTTCACGCATTGTATTCTTCACCTGACATACTCGTAATTAGGAACATTAAATCCAGACGTTTGAGATGGGCAGGGCATGTAGCACGTATGGGCGAATCCAGAAATGCATATAGAGTGTTAGTTGGGAGGCCGGAGGGAAAAAGACCTTTGGGAGGCCGAGACGTAGATGGGAGGATAACATTAAAATGGATTTGAGGGAGATGGGATATGATGATAGAGAGTGGATTAATCTTGCACAGGATAGGGACCAATGGCGAGCTTATGTGAGGGCGGCAATGAACCTCCGGGTTCCTTAAAAGCCATTTGTAAATAAGTACGACTACAACTTCTAAGCAAATAATGATTTCACAATCCAATTCGTAGTAAATTAGGAACAACTTGAGAAAATAAATAAACATTAGTTAAAACACTAAGCTATGTTATATGTACTTATTTTGAAGGTCGTAAACTGCCCTGTAAAGTATGGCCTGTAATAATGGGACATTCTGTAATATCTTACTGAAACATATGAGGCAACAATAACAAATGTAGTTCAGTTGATGACTTGGATGTGGCGCTGCTAGCCCAGACGTAGTAAATCCTGCCCTGAAACTTTTAATCACCGCGTCTAGTTCCGTTTAGAGCTCAATTTAATGGTCCCTTCAACTGCAGACTTCACCCAGCATAATGACGAATATGGAATAAAAATGAAATGCACTGAGAATGGCAAAAAGCATTCTGACAAAATATTGTCTACAAATATCACAGGATTTCCCGAAATCAAATTTACAAACTCAACGATCAGAGAGTTTCTCCTACTGGAATAGGTCACGAGTGAGTCTACTCATGCGTGAGGTAAAGAATCTTGTACAGGGACATCATTTTCATTTTTACTAACATTTATAATATTAACCTGGCTATACCTTTCAATCAACAGTTGAAACACCGTTTGCTACCCCCTTCTACGACTGGGTACAAATCACTTTACTAGGTATAGGAGGGAAGAAATGTAGTTCATCCATTTACGTAAAGTAGGAAATATCGCGATTTTGAGTCTGATAACTTTCATTAAGTTTTTGTTTAATCAAAATACAGTACAGTATTAATAATAAATGTTTTTACTCACGAACTGAGCTGTCCATGGGGATGTAGTCATTATGCAGTGTATATTATACTGTCTACAGCACATTAGCGTACAATATAGAGCAATATAGAGAATGAAGTTAAATTGAAAAATAATCATAATATGGATATTTAAACACATTTTTGAAAATGGTGGCTGTTCGTTTCGATACAGGCTTCAGTTCTAATGTGCATATTATCGCACTATAGACTATTGTACGTAATTCCAATTACCAGTTTCGTCCTTCGTACTAGTAACTCATGTTGAAATAATTCTGTACCTACTCTATAAAATAGTACCTTACGCACTGTAAATTCAATCTTCACTTCTGCCCGATCCGAAAAGATAAAATTACTCAGACATGCTATCTACTGTCCGTCCAAGTGGTTATGTCGCAGGATCGTAAAAAGGGGGAAAATCACGTGACAGTTAATTACTTAACGAGGCCCTTTTATTTAAATTATTTTAAACAGTTGAATAATATTACGTAGACGTCCAATTCCTAACAGAAATTAATGATTTCAGAAAAGAGCTAAGACCGCCCAGCCACTAGTCATTACAGAGAGGCGAATAGAAGCAGGTGGGGAAACCGGGATGCTACGTAGGAAAATGGACGATAGTACCTATGCGAGATGATTCACTATTGGAATCTCTTTCGTCACTGGAAAAGGCGAACATATTTTTGGAACGTACTGTTTACTATGACCGTAAGGCTACTATGACTGTATATGCGGTCTTGGATCTGTGTGGAGGACGTTGAACTTCATTAGTAGAAGGGGTGGGAGTGAAGTACATTCAAAAACTCAGGTACAATAAAAAATTGAAGTAAAAATAAAATGATGTCCCTGTACCTGATAAAGGCCTTAGACAAAATTCGGTAATTTCGCTGACCTCGTAGAAATTTGAAGATAGATTAATAGGTCTATGTCAGAGGACTAAGAGCGTCTAATCCATCCTTACCATACAACACCATACCATACAAAGCCATACCATAACATATCATACCATAACATACCATAACACCATAACGTACTATACAACTATACCATACCGCACTTTACTATACAATACAAAGCCATACCATAGAACGCCATACCATACAATACCATACCATACCATACTATATCATACCATAGAACACCATACCATACAAACCCATATCATACCGTACCATACCATTCATATCATACATACCATACCATACCAATACCAAACCATATCATGACTTACCATGTAATACAATACAATACAATACAATACAACACACTACAATACCATATCATAGAACATCATACAATATCATACCATATACCACAGAACACCATACCATATAATACCTCGTTCTCGATATGAACATAGTGATCGTTGGATCCCTAGGTTCCTTGTTTTGATGTAGGCCTACTAAGGAGGTTGATGGGTGAAATTTCTGTTTTTCAACATAAGAGGAATACCATATATAAATAAAATAAAATAAAATAGAAACTAAAAGTAAAATTATAGTCAAAAGGAAATTACACAATATAACATTAACATAGAGAAGAATAATAGGACAATTTATGAAAAAAATGTATTCCGAAATTATAGAAAACAAATATAATATAGGTTGATTAATTCATACACATAGGATGACCGGGTACTTTTGGTGGAAAACGGGGATGATGTGCAGACACTTGTCACGAAATGAAATGTAATAGAAGAATAATATGGAAATTTCAACAAAGAAAACAGAAGCAATGGCAATGATAAGAGAAGGAGCAAACAAGAACAAAAATAGCTACAGACAGAGAAATAATTGAATAAAACTAAGATAGTTGTGGCAAAATATATTACTCCAATTATTTTTGTCTTCTTCCAAGCTTACGATTTCTTATTACTTTCCTGTTAACTTTCTACCATAGTTGCTGTTTAATAATAGGGCCGTACGTTCTCGTATTTTCCATGCTCTATTTTATATTTTCCTACTTTGTATATCAAAATGAGACATGCATTTACATTTATTTTGAAAATGGTAACTCGTAAATTGCAGTAAATCATTTCATACGTTATTTATAACACGAATTATGCATTTTTTCACCGTTCTTATTGTTGGAATTTCTAATTTATAAAGGAAGTTTTAAGGAATCACATTTTTACCCGGACTGATCTTACACATTTTGAATAATTATATAAGAAAATAAACCGTAAAAGCCATCGGTGTAGCTCAGTCGGTTAAGGGACTTGCCTGCCGATGAGAAGTTGCGCTCGGGCGCGAGTTCGATTCCCGCTTGGACTGATTATCTAGTTGGGTTTTTTCCGAGGTTTTCCCCAATCATAAAGCAAATGTCAGGTAATCTATGGCGAATCCTCGGCCTCATCTCGCTATCACCAATTTCATCGACGCTAAATAATCTCGTAGTTGATACAGCGTCGTTAAGGGGAGAGGATGGTATTTTTTGGTGAAAAATGAGTGAATTAAAAAAAAAACTCTTTAAAATACTCTGTGATATGTGTGGAATGCATAGCATAACATTTTCTGGGTATTTGTGCCCTTATCGGATGTTGAGTCGCCATTTTTAAACTTCCTGCGTTATGGATTTTTAAATCTCTCGCCCACTTTTATTGTTGTTTCCAGTAAATTAAATTAAAAAAAATTCTTTAAAATACCCTTTGATATGTATGGAATTCATTGCATAACATTTTGTGGGTATTTGTGCTTTTATCGGATGTTGAGGCGTCATTTTTAAACTTCCTGCGCCATGGATTTTTAAATCACACGCCCGCTTTTTATCGGTTTCCAGTAACTTCATTTTTTTTGCTACATTGCCAGACAAAAATTGATATAATTTCTGAACTATTAAAGATACATGCATGAAATTTAGAACATACATTCTTTAGACTATTAGGAAACTTTTCTCTGTAACAGAATTTTGTTAATTGATTTCATTTAAAAAATACGTCCGTTTGTTTGCAAGAAAGGAAATCAGAAAATTGTTATTAAATTTTAATTCTTTCTTTTACAAACGTAAGGACTAATATCAAAATTCTGTTATAGACAGTTTGTATAACATGCTTTTGCAACTACATTGCAAAAAACTGTTTGAATCTATCTTTAAAAACGGTTTAGATATATTGGTTTTAGTACAATCCTGCATTGGGTATTTTTTTTTTTAATTTTGGACCCCCAAATAATTTTTTTTTTCAAAATATTTTTATTTGGTTGAGTTGCCACAGCTATGAGCTCTCTATATACAAAAAATTAATATCTTACACCAAATAGGAAAAAAGTTAAAAAAAATACCATCCTCTCCCCTTAAATAACCGAGTAAAAAAATAAAATAAACCGTAAACAGAGATGTTATTCGCAGCTTGATAATGAAACTGAGTTGTTGAGAAGTTAGATTTTCTCTCCATGACACAGTTTTTATTTTTTTTTGTAATGTTAGTTTTAAAAATAAGGCGATTAAAAAGAACACGAGAAGTTACTTCGTTATAGTGCGCAAAACACACTCTGAATGTTACGTAGAATCCAACGTCTCCAGATAGCTATTTGTGACAGAATGATTATGATTCCAAGACAAAGGAAATCTGTTCATTTCTACAAGCAATATTACATGCAATATCTCATTCAATAACTGCAATGTTCATCTCGTACTCCCAAGTTGCACAATTCCTTTCGAGACTGAGAATTGCTGGATTTGTGAACATTTCTGTCGTTGGTTCAGAGACTTCAAAAGGGGACAGCACGAAACAGAAACACCAACTTGTGATGTTGAAATTGAGGTAGACGGTGTTTAGTTACGGACCACTGGTTCGGACAGCGGCACAGAGTTGCAGTAAACATTGTATTCTGTGAAGCGTTTGCATTGCTGTGACAGTTCAAATACTACGAACTTCTCGAAGCATTTGGAAGAAAATTAGACCAGACTTTGCTTGCTCTTGTAGTATATTGTACAAAGAATCATCTTGGTGTATCATACATGAAAAATAGAGTACTGACATCAATTTCAGGGATAGTATCAGATAGATTTTAAATCGGTTAATTACCTATATTGGATTCCAGTGGCGGCTCGTGATAAAATATTATGTGTGTTCACAATAATTTTGATTAATTTCAAGGGAAAAATTGTTCCGGGGCCGGGTATCCATCCCGGGACCTCTGGTTGAACGTACCAGCGCTCTGCCAACTGAGCTACCCGGGAAATTATTCAAATCTGCTTTACAGGGAGCTTCACTTGAAAGACTAGATTTGCATAATATATACGTCACTGTGTACGTTAACAGAAAACCACATTCTAAGTCGCACAGAGATTGTGTGCACTCGATGTGGGTATTTGGCGTTTCGTCAGCCCACGCGAGTTGTGCGGATATAAAGGGAAAAGTTGAGACGGTGTCGGTTGGAGTTCCCAGGTAGCTCAGTTGGCAGAGCGCTGGTACGTTCAACCAGAGGTCCCGGGATCGATACCCTGCCCCGGAACAATTTTTCCCTTGAAATTATTCAAATCTGCTTTACAGGGAGCTTCACCCGAAAGACTAGATTTGCATCACAATAATTTTATTTTCCAAAATCGAAGAGAATTTGAAATCGTACGTTTTTAGCCTAATATGAAAGGTCATGATTTCAATGTTTCACTGTCGAAAAGACCGTATATTAATTCAAAACAACATATAATAATAATAATAATAATAATAATAATAATAATAATAATAATAATAATAATGATGATGAAACCTAGTCTTCTTATTTCCAATTTTTCCTGGAAAGCCAGTTTACCCAGTTCTATACTCTTCAAAATTACTTGAACAGAGTTCACTGTTTACGTCTGTTAAAAATTAATACATAAAACAATTTACAAAAGCGCGTGTTCAGTAATATATTTTGATTCACAACACACTGATACACTATAGTCTATACCAGTACTGTAATCCCATTCGCTTAGATTGATTACTATGAATACATGCCAGTAAATATTATTCTTAAATATTATACACCACCATACAGATATTTAAATTCATACCACCATCACATTCAGCCAGCACGTCTTTGAAAGCCAAACTATGCTATATGCCGACGCTGAAGTATAGTAATTCATAAACTAAACTATCGTAGCAGCATTGTACAGACATCCACATAAAGTAAACGTTCCGACAGTGAGATGCTGACACCTGCAGGCTAAAATACAGACTTATTAGATTTTCTCCTCGAGATATAGCACGTAAACGATAGGCATCGATGCACCTGACATCTGTAGGATAGATTCACTGTTCACTTAATGCTTTGTGCTCTTGACGAGTCATAAGCGGCCAGCGAAAGACAATTTTCTCCCTCGCATGCGTGAAATTTCTGTACCCTTCTTGAAAAGAGCACGGCTTGTATGTGAACGGATGTTGCCAAGTTTACATAAGAAGTTTATGCAAGATGCGGGAAGTTTAAAATACTCAATCCTGATATTATACATCCCCACTACGCCAATACGGTATTAAATAATAAAACTAATCGTGTATTAATGGAAACAAGGTGTTCACGTGCTCTTGTGCTCTTATTGACGCACCGCCACTGTTGGATTCATCGATTTAGAAAAACTTTCGATAATGTTGATACGAAAAATTGTTCAGATTAATACAAAATATACTTAAGGATTGGAAAGACAGAAGGATAATAATTTTTAATTTACACAAAAATCAAAATATCCTTTCAAAAATTAATGATAGTAGTCTACCGCTGTGGAATAACGGTTAGCATACCTGACCGTGAAACAAGCTGGCCCAGGTTCAAATACTAGTTGGGACAAGTTACCTGGTTGAGGTTTATTCCAGGGCTTTCCCTCAACCCATTAAGGGTTCACTTCATTCTCTTTGTTTCTTTTTAATGAGATAAAATCCTCACTTGTTAGGTTCATTGTTGACTATTTCCTTTTCGGATTATTTTTCTGCTACATCACTTCAACTAGCCATACGGTCTCCCTAAGGTTAACTTCAGTTCAGCTTCCCCTATCTATTGTCATAGGTATAGCTCGCGCAAGAAACGATTACCAAAACCAATGCTGGCGTTGCTGTCTGTTTTGATGTATGTATGTAGGCACGCCGAGGGAGGAGAGGTACGGGCCGAAGGAAGTACTGTCTATTCCAAGAAGATGAACAAATGAGGACATAGCTGTGGAAATAAAGAACGTAGCAAGAGAAAAATTCGAAGCTAATTAAACGCGCAACATATGTTTACGAATGAAATAATAATACCGTGCGATACAAGACACGTATTCACATGCAATGGAACAAACTAAAGTCGTAATGTAACTATCACAACGCAAGACTGATTCTATCGATGTAATTTCTCTTCCGACTGTACTCTTGAATATCATTCAAGTTATCTCGTGACCTTTCCTCTCGCCCGCTCTTCCTTATCGCAGTGTTTGATTCGCATTCCTTCCGTCGGTAATCCGTACTTGCGAGGCCTATAACACACTTTTCAAAATCTCTGCAGCAACAAACACACAAATTAAATCAGTGTCTTCAGCGTCTTAATTTCAGGTATGAATTAGATCGAATTTGCGTGAGAATGCAAACATAAAACAATGCGTTATTGAGAATAGCGCAACATATGAATAAGATTTGCTAAATATCTTCATTAACAACTGAAAGATATTTTGAAAAAAAAAAGTATTCCAAAAATGCAAATTTGAGATATTAAGCATATGGTGAGTGTGTTGTAGGGCTATCTACTGAATTAGTTGTTAGGGGGAAAAATACCATAGGCATATGTAATAGAAGTAGAAATTTTCAGTGATTTTCATAAAACAACCATAGTTCAAATATTTTTTTTTTGTGAACACAGCCATTGTCCAGTACAAATATCCCATGCATATAATCTTGAAACATTTATAAGTACAATTTTAAACTGTAGTAGATTGGCAGTACTGCTTCTTACGTACGCGGCAAAAGCCACCTCAGAGAAAAATACTTTAGCGCGTAAATTGTTGTATTAGTTAAGGAGTCATCTTTAGGTGCAGAAGTAACCCCATGAAAAAAAAAAACGTGACAACAAAAGGAGAAGACACAGGATATAATAGAGAAAAAGAAGTTTGAAGGAGAGGTACACTTTGGACACAACCGAGAATCTTTTCTTAAAACAATCACTGTCCACAGTTATTGTTGATGTATAGGCCTAATTGTTTTTAAACCGGCTTACGTCTTTATTACTTTATTTGCAAGTAGTGCATTTCTTCTGTTATCAATCATCTGCCAGTCAGATTTGGTCACTTGTAACAAGCCCAACGAATATGACACAAAATATACTGGATAAAGAAAATATAAATAAAAACATAATAAAAACATTAATGATTGAATTATTCATTAAGAATTATTTAATAACCATAAATATAACTTATATAGGATGTAAGGGGTATAAGTGCCGTCCTTTTAACAATCGTCGGGGACGGTCTACAGGATCAAAAATGTCCATACAACATAGAATCAAAACTCGATAGTTTTCTCAGAAAAAAAAATATTTCTTTTCTTCTTTTATTTGCGTTATACTGCTTAAATCGTTACTAAAATTACGAAAACAATTACATCGGTAGATACATCTAGCAAAGAGTTAATATTAGTTTAAATAAATATTTGTGTGTTCTATTACGTTTTCGTGAAATTAAATAAAAATGCATGCTTAAATTTGTTAATATTCTGGCATGAGAGACGTGGCAACGTGTTCAGCAGGCAGTACTCTACACTAGAGTTGGGCAACACGATTCTTTTTCAGAAGTCGATTCCAACGATTCAATCACACATTACGAATCGATTCTAACGATTCGTTCACGATTCTTCCCAGTCTGCGATTCCAACTATTCTTTTGAATCGTCGCAAGACACTTTCCTTTGCAAACCACGCGTAGAACAAAAACGTTCTACATCTCTCGCATAGATGGCATAAGAGGCGAGACATTGGATTGTCTCTTTCTCATTGGCTGGAACCATTCAGTATGAAGTCCATTAGTCTACAAAATTACCCAAGATAATGTCTCTAAATTATAATTTATCAACTGAACCTTATTATGAAGTACATTTTTTGCATTACATCTCTATTTAACTATGCAAATTTCAGGTTTGTGTTCATTATTTTCCGTACTTAACAAATGCAGTACATATTTTGATTTCACTCTCGCTCGGGAGCATTCGACACGGTTCGGAAATGTCCGTTGACAGGTTACATCAAACAACGAATAGAATCGTGGGTTACGATACCATGCCGATTCCTTCATATTCTTTTGAATGACGATTCGTTTGAACGACGATTCGTTACGATTCTTTTGAACGACGATTCGTTGATACCACGAATCGATTCTTACGATTCTTTATTATTAGTCGTTCGAATGAACGATTCGTTCACGAATCGACCCAACTCTACTCTACACGGACGAATCAGCTGAGTACAAGCTCCCTGTCCGTAGCTCTACTGCCGAGCGGATGGCAGTTCAGTACAGGGTATTCAATAAACAACTTACAATGTCATTCACAGTTTAGGGATATCATATGTTATTAATTTATGGAGAAAGGCGTCGTAATTCAAGTGAGGCAAGAAAGATGTACCGTCAACGTTTTCCTCAATGAAGGTTAGCTAATCGGCGAACTTTTGTAACAGTTTTTAAACGATTATTAGAAACTGGGAGTCTTGAACGTGTCCGCAACAACTGAACTAGAAGATGTGATGCCTGTCTTCAGAACGACGGTGGACACGTGGTAAATCTGATATAAATCGGTATCTACAATTTTCAAATGTAATTTAACGAGTTCATATTGATACGAAAATAAACTGTACTTAGACAACCAATTATGAATGGTTTATCTGTAAGAAGTGATTTTTCGTCAAGTGTCATGTCCTCAAATATGACAAACTGCAAACTATTAATTTCTTTAAAATTTTACTACTTTACGGAAGCGGGAGAGATCAAAATTTTGCACTAGAAAAAAAACTTTCCTGTGATTTTGTGCAGTAAACGATTATTGTTCATTTTTTAGACATACAATAAGAAATGGAGCAATATTGATGCAAAAAATGGAAATTTACCATAATGTTCTGTTAATGAGATTGAAAGTTTGTATTTGCTGCGCGTTTTATGTAAACAACAGTTGGGGTGGTCCGGCCATGCATTAGAACAGAGCATCTGTTTTGTACCGGTATGTCTGTCTCCGCTTCAGCTGTACCGTGTAGCCTACCTGTAAACCCCCTCCTCCCATCCAGCAACGTTGTCAAACGTTGCATATTGTGAACTTTAATAATTCGTTAAATGTTGCAATTAGAAAACAATTGTGAAGACAATTTTTCTTCCTTATGACATGAATAATCATCAGTTAAAATAATGGGACTTATACCCCATACACTCTGTATAAAAAAATCAAATATATTACAAGTTTTTACATCGCAATATATCTTTCGTTTTTCCTACCTTGAAGGTGCTGTGAATTTTGGTATATTTCACAAACAATGGAACCATCGACAGTAACCTTTTGTGCATATTATCACAGAGTACCATTCGCCCATTAATACTACTACATAAAAGAATTATTAAAATATGTTTAAGAAGAAAACTAGATCATCCAACTCATCTCATATATAAAGAATTTAATGTTTTAAATATCAAGCAAAATTATATGCATACTATTTTGAATCACTACCGTAAATATCAAGCTAAATTTATATCATCTGATCATGGCCACAACACAAGAAGATACAATATTTCACGCCCCCTCATTGAACCGAAATGTAAGACTGAAGCTGGTCTAAGGCACAGTTCTAATTACGGTCCAAGATTATATCATGATTTTATAAAGATGAATCCTAAACTAAAATTATTAAACAATGCATTATTCAAAAAACAGATGCTTGAACTGTTTCTAAAATTATAATCATGTAAATTCTTATGCTTTCTTTCTTTCTTTTTTTTTTCTGTCACCTTAACAATGTTGTATTCTTAACTTAGTATGTTTATGTATACTGTAGGCTATGGTACCGTTTGTTTGTTTGTTTGTTTGTTTGTGTTTTTATTCTTATTATTTTTAGACTTTGTGTAGTTACATTTAACAGTTTAATCACAGTTGTAATTATTATTATTATTATTATTATTATTATTATTATTATTATTATTATTATTATTATTATTATTACTAGCCTATTATTTCATTTGTTTTTTTTTTCTTCTGTCCAGTTTTCATTATTGGTCACACCCGACCTCAAGCATCTTGCTTTTTCGTGTGTGATCCAGTGACCTTGTATTTATACAATAAATTGTAATATGGGCTATTTTACTATGAGATTGTTAATCAATTTCGAATTTTGAAAAATATTCATATACGAGTATTACAATAATATTGTAAAATATTTGTTACTGTATGTAATTTTTGCTTGCAATAAAATCTTCGTAAAATCTAATATATATATATATATATATATATATTACCTGAGTTGAAATAGTACATTATGCAACGAGCCTATAATGGTAGTTAATTAAGACGCAAGTAGTTTGTTTACGAAACGAGCGCAAGCAGACGCGAAAGTATTGATTTTTTCCGAGGCCGAATGTCATTGATCTTGATAGAGAATAAGATGAACATTAGTCTTATATAACCTGGAAATTGATTTAGAATTGAAAAACGAGATGACAAATTGAATTTATTTGAATATTATTTACAATTAACGCTAATTATTGTAGTAACAGAACAAAACCTTCTGCGACAGTATTGGATTTCCAGCTTCCGTGACTTTTCGCTAAGTGTCTTTCGATTGCATATCCGAGAATAATCGATACTTGCGGTTTTATAACGGTACAAAGGTGACTTGTCATTGGCTTAACACCTGAACTTTAATGAATAGGTGTACTTTAACGTGGTGCATTAAAGGGCTACTGCCAGGTGTATAATTACTACATTTCAGCATGGTCGAGCATAAATATCGTTATGCACCGTTGCACACACATCTTCATATTATTAATTACGTTTATTAGTCCTTGACCTACAGGACTTGATAAGAACGTAACTGTCAATGAGGGGAGATAAACCAAACACATGTATTGAAATACATTATATCTTATCACAGGAAATAGTGACAGGCGGAAATATTGCATATGCACCTTGCTCCTCTATAGCTAGTCCCAATTTACTCCTCTTGGCCGAAAAGAATCGTGCAGGGAGCGATACAAGTTTACATTTTCTGTGCTTCGAGTTCTGGACCTTCGGTATTTCCGACGCCACTCTCAGAAGGAAATTGGACCGTCAATAAGACAGTCATAAATAGAGAGACTCTCTGGTCATGTGAGAATCGCAAGGCAAAAGAAACATAGTCACTATGCATGGAGGAAAATGTCTCAATTTCCTGTTAGAAACCGAACACGGATCTTCTGAATTTGTTGCTAGAGCTTAAGAGATGTCCAATTTATTTATCACAAGCCCTTCTGTGTTAGGTTATAGACTTTTTGCCTCAAATTCAAGCTCATCGTTGTTAACTGGTGGACAAGCAAATACATTAACAGTCTTACTAATAAACCGTGTATAGTTTTTATACGAGATTTATACAGAGTTAGGACAGAAAACGTTATTAATAAACCATGCATAAGCGATGAATGTACAGGGACATCATTTTATTTTTACTTCAATTTTTATTGTACCTGAATTTTTGAATGTACTTCACTCCCACACCCTCTATTAGTAAACTTCCAACCGTTCTCCACACAGAACCAAGGCCGGGTATGCGGTCATAGTAAGCAGTACTGAGTTAATGAGTGTAGTAGGTTCCAGAAATATGTTCGCGTTTTCCAGTGGGAAGGAGCTTTCAATATTGAATCATATTTTCGCACAGGTACTGTCGTCCGTTTGCCTACGTTGCATCCCGTTTCCCCCACTCGCTTCTGTTCGCCCCTCTGTAAAGACTAGTGGCTGGGCTGTCTTAGCTCTTTTCTGAAAATATTAATTTCTGTTAAGAATTGGACGTCTACGTAATATTATACAACTGTTTAAAATAACTTAAATAAAAGGGCCTCGTTAAGTGATTAACTGTCACGTGATTTCACCCCTTTCTAGGACCTTGCTACATAACCACTTGGCCGGACAGTAGATAGCATATCTGAGTAATTTTATCTTTTCGGATTGGGCAGAAGTGAAGATTGAATTTGCAGTACGTAAGGTACTCTTTTATAAAGTAGGTACAGAATTATTTCAACATGAGTTACTAGTACGAAGGACGAAACTGGTAATTGGAATTACGTACAATAGTCTATAGTGCGATAATATGCACAAAAGAATTGAAGCCTGTATCGAAATGAACGGCCACCATTTTCAAAAATATGTTTAAATATCCATATTATGATTATTTTCAATTTAACTTCATTCTCTATAGTGTACGCTAATGTGCTGTAGATAGAATAATATACACTGCATAATGAATACGTCCGAATGGATAGCTCAATTCGTGAGTAAAACATTTATTGTTAATACAGTATTGTATTTTGATTAAACAAAAACCTAATAAAAATTATCAAACTGAAAATCGCGATATTTCCTAGTTTACGTAAATGGATGAACTACTTTTCTTCCCTCCCATACCTAAAGTGATTTGTTTGTATTTTACGCCAGTATCATCGAACTCCAGTCATGGAAGGGGGTGGCAAACGTCATTTCCGGTTCTCAATCTTTTATCCAAAGGTATAGACAGGTTAATATTAGAAATGTTAGTAAATGTCCCTGTATAAACAGCCTGTAACGATATATGGGAATTGCTTTGCAGTAGTTATATACACGAAACCCCTTGTTTAAGCGTTAAGAGAAAAAAATGGCCGCCTCTCTAACAACAGCTGTTCGTATCGATTGTCATTTTATGATGATCGTTGCCTTGTAACCAAGAAAAACAAACGAGTGATCAAGTGGCCGGGAATGCACCTCTGCACATAGTGTGTTGGACATTGTGCCACTGTCACACATCTGTGACACAGTGCGTGAGGGTTGGCCACTAAAGGGAAACTAAAAGGTGGAACTGAAACTGAGAAGATTCAATCCGGCATCGGGGCTGGAATCCGGTGTGGCTTAGTGGATAAAGCGTCAGCACGTAGAGCTGAAAACCCGGGTTCGAGTCCCGGTGCCGGAGATAATTTTTCTCCGCTACACCCATCTTTCAACATGTTTAATAGTAGAGGATGAACACTTCGATCGTTTGATGTAATTGTGAGTAACATTTGATTATTAGAATTTATCGGACATTTTTCAGAATTTCAGCGCTGAACAAACTTCGAAGTTGAAAACACTTAAATAAATGCTACTACTATTACTAATACTGCAACTACACAACCACTCAGTTCATACAGCGTCGTTAAATAAGCGATTAAAATTATCGCGAAGATGATATAGGAGCACAGCCGCTTAACTGAAGATGCAATGAATTTAGGCTATATAAAAATGAATAGGATCTGCACCTAAATATGAATTCGAAAGCTTCAAAATCTTAATGTTAAGTGAGGACTAGAAAGAAAATATGAAGTTATGCTATGTTAATGAAAGACATGGATATAGGCTATACCAGTGATTCCAGATCCATATTTAAGCGAGAATTTTGTTTGTGATAATCCATTACCGTACTGGTACTTAACTCCATTCGAAAAATACGAATTCCTCTATAATAGGAAAGAACGATAATTTTACTCAACACCAGTTCTGTTGATATCGCCGGACTAAAGTAAAAATAATGTTTTATTTAACGACGCCCACAACTGCCGAGGTTATATCAGTGTTGCCGGTGTATCGGAATTTTGTCTCGTATGAGTTCTTTGATATCTATTTACATGAGCCAATCGCAATTAAGCACGCTTAAATGCTATCGACCTGAGCCGGGATCGAAGCCTCAACCGGGCACAGAAAGCCAGCACTGTACCGACTGCGCCACCCAGTTCGACGACTTCTATGTACCGGTATATGCAAGGCGAAAAATCGGGATGTGTAAATCTATTTTCCAATTCTCTTTTGTTTCTTAGACTAGCATTCCTTGCTGATATATTTTTCGAACAAACAAACAAATTGAATAGCGATTTGCAAGGCCAAGATATTAACATAATAAGCAGAGATAAAATAGACGGGTTTATAATGAAACTTGATTTCTTGTCGACATAACTTGGCAAAAAAAAATTGATTAATTCTAGTGTTTTAGAAAACTCATGGAGAATTTAACTACATATCGGTGCCGTAAGCTACAATAAATACTATTTGTTTCTGGCAATTAAGTTTGAACAATTTTAAAGAACAGATTTTTAAGTATTTTCCGAAAGAAACTGGAAACAATTATGAGAATAATAGAAGGCTACTGAATCCGTTTTTAGGCAGTTGCGTTTAACTGGCCGAAATTCCAAAGAATATTTAGGAAAGACTTAGTGAAATGAATCGGGGATTGCAGAAACAGCACATGTCATGAAAGCTAATTTTTTCAGTAGACACAAAAAACGGTACTACTGGTGGTAGACCACATCATTGGTTATAGTACTGGCTTCTTCAGACAGAAGCCTAATAGATGTGTCGTTTTATACCAAATTTATTGGAAACGAATTGTTAATGAAAAAAATCAATATATATTAGCTTGACATGTGCTGTTTCTGCAAGGAATCAAAATTGTAGTATAATAATTTCACTTCAACTAAAGTTCATTTGTCAAACTAGGGATATAATATATGCATAGGCCTACTGTGTACTTAATATATAAGTTCAGCATATAAATGAACTTATTTTTCCGCAGTAGGCCACTGAAGAATATTATTGTAAAATTCTTAATATTCATGTGGTATGTAACGCATCAGTTTGCTTATATCGTCGAATTTCTCTCTTTGAATTGGCACGATTTTGTCTGGATATGCCAATGAAGAATGTAAATATGGTATTCTCCTTTGTACTTAAAAACAAACATTCTCATGGGGTCAGATAAGAAAATTAATCTTTTTTCTTTCATCATCTTAATAATGTCAAAAGAAGTGCTTACACAAATTTTGGCCACTCGAGCGCAACTACGAGGGCCGTAAAAAATAAGTTTCTCTGGGGCCGTTTACAGAAAAAAAACAAAATTTCATGGAAAGTTTTACAGGAACAGACATAGCAAATGTTGAGTTATTTTTCAACGTATTCACCACCAGAATTGAGACATTTATCATTCAGTGGGATCAGTTTTTGTATCCTTGTGTCGTAGATGTCTGCCGTCTGGAATCGGAACCAATGTGTCGGCACATGTCTTTGATATGAGTTGTTTCTGCGCGCTTCCAGGATTTCACAGGTCTCCAAATGTGAGACGGCTATACTGACATGTGGTTTCTGTATGGAATGATAGCCCTATATCAACAGTCCATGAAACTCGAGTAAACTCATTTCACCGCAAATAGTGACATGTGCTGTTTTTGCAATCCCTGATTCAAATACTGTAAGTATCTACTGATGAAATGTCGAAACGATACTTTTTTTCGCAGAGCAGAAACCAGTTTTGTAACTAAAGAATGCAAGACTACTTCGAGATTGGAAAATAAGCTCTTAATTTTTTTATACCACTTACAATCTCGTATTTATGAAAAATTAGTTTCTCGTCTATGAGTACCATCAAAAACAAAAGCATGAAATTGAAAATCTCAGAGAGGGAGAGAGAAAGAGAGAGAAAGTTGTGTGTTTTTTTTAATAGCGTTCAGATTTGAGAAGCTACTTTCTGGAAAACAGGCACATCTATCGTATTATTTATTACTTTATAACTTCTGATATTTTTTTGCTATTATATTCAACGTTGTTTATGTTTATCCTTCTAAATACAACATAAATATATGTTAATAAAACGTATCTGTTGTTTTTCTAAATCAACTCGCGATTCCCCTCAATTCTTTACACGACCCTCCAGGGGTTCGCGACCCCCACTTTGGGAACTATATATAATGCATTATCCGTGGGACGTTCATGAAGTATTACGAGCTTTAAACATTCAAAGAATTCTGAAGTTCTGCAAGCAAAAATTGATTTCACAGGCTTCAGAGAAACATTGAGAACGATTACAAGGTCTTTAAAATTTACATTTAGGAAATGAGACAACAGACATATTCTTATTGATGGTTCTGAAATACAAGCGGAGAGAGCAATTGTCCTGTGAATTCAGAGGAAGGATAAAATCGGAGATAGCACGCTGCTGATTCATATTGATGATGCACGAATCCGCACTCAGTACGAGAGCGTCGGAAATGCTGGCAGAGCGACTGTGTTCCAGGAGTGTACGTCCAGTAGTACGTCAATAGTAGAGCAGGTCAGCAATTCATGCGAGTGTTAGCTGAGAGTAAAATGGGGTTTATGATGCGAGAGCAAAGTATTGTATTATTAGACTATTATCATACTTAATCGCTCAGATTCTTGTTCTGTTCCGTGCTTAAGGCTGGTTCACAATAAACCGGGAAGGAGAACCAGAATGAAAACGAGAAGCAGAGGACGTGAATATGAAAATTTTTGATTCACAATAAACCGAGAACGTTGACGACTATGCATATCGATATACATGTCAATAACGATATGTAAAGTCGATATTACGCATTCTGATGTTGAATGATTTCCAGGGAAAAATTGTTCCGGGGCCGGGTATCGATCCCGGGACCTCTGGTTGAACGTACCAGCGCTCTGCCAACTGAGCTACCCGGGAACTCCACCCGACACCGTCTCAACTTTTCCCTTTATATCCACACAACTCGCGTGGGCTGACGAAATGCCAGAGACCCACATCGAGTGCACACAATCTCTGTGTGACTTGGAATTGTGGTTTTCTGTTAAAGTACACAGTGACGTATATATTATGCAAATCTAGTCTTTCAGATAAAGCTCCGTTGGCAGAGCGTTGGCACGTTCAACCAGAGGTCCCGGGATCGATACCCGGCCCCGGAACAATTTTTCCCTGGAAATTATTCAAATCTGCTTAACAGGGAGCTTTATCTGAAAGACTAGATTTGCATTCTGATGTTATTTGTGTATAATTGACCAATGGCGCTCTCTCATGAGTACAAGGCAGCCGACATAAACACAGGTTAACCAACTTCGAAATTTCAACTGAAACATTTCATTATGCACGGTAGGCCTACTATAAATATGCCCATGCATCTTTATTATCACAACCTATTTTAAGTCTACCATAACGTAAAATAATTAGAGAAGAAACATTTGTAATACAACAAAAATGAGCACAACAGTAGTTACTGAATTGAAGCATGAATATGTAGTGTGTAATACAACCAATATAGTAATAAAATATGATTCACTTACGATCGGTGTTCAAAGATGCAGCTATTGAAAGCCACGTATTCTCCTTCATTTTCTCATCTTTATACGAGGCTTATCGTAAACGTGAGAATTTTCCTCAACACTCAATATTAGAATCTCACCAAATAAAAGTTGCTCCATGATGCACAGCACAGAACAAAATAATGCATAGGTTATGTCACGGTCTTCTTGCTACAAAATATACGACGACAAAATAGCTTTTAGATGGCAATAGAATGAATCTAGTGGGCTGTGATCGGAAACGTGAACGCCAAAGTTGAAACTTGGCCAACTCTCCGTTCCCGATCCCGGGCTCCGACAAGCTTTTCGTTAATTGTGAATACTCACATTTAAATGTACACATTTTAACAATCTTACCGTTTTCGTTTTCGTTCCGATTCTCGTTTCCGGTTTATTGTGAACCAGCCTTTACTCTTTCTTCCAACGTCGCTTTCGTATTAGAAATCAGTTTATAATCTTTTTGTCTTCACTTTTCTTGACAGCTTGATCCGGGTCTTCTACCGTCTCCTTTCATGCTAAGAATAGAGCCTTGACCTGTTTCGTCTCCTCGTTTCTTGACATTTTGACCTTGTCTTCCAACGTCTCTCTGTCAACAATATATTTATGACCTGTTCTGTCCTCATGTCCTTGACATCTTAGTCTAGCTCTTATAATGTTTCCTTCTCCTAGTTTTTTTATATTTCACGATATATTGAAGATTCCAGCTTTCATCCATCTTCTTAGTGTTGTATCCATTTTTTCTTATAATGTTTTGCTATGCATTGATTGCATTTTCAGAAGCTTTTTCTTATACTTTCATTCCGATTCCTCTTTTACAGCGCAATGGTTTACTCTTCTTAAAAATTTTACTTCTAATTCTAGTATATTTCTTTGCTGCTGTTTCATTATTAATGTATGTTACCTGACATTTATCCAGGGAAATTAAGTATTATCTGGCATTTACCTATAGTCATTAAATATTACTGGTACCTGCGTATGAGAGTTGACTATTTTCTGATATTTGCCTAAGGGAATTGGAGAGTCTCTGACATTTCACTGTAACAATTAAGAATTAGTCAACATTAACAATACAGGAATTAGACATTATTTGACATTTCCCTAATGAATTAGGAATTATCTGTCATTCGCCAGGAATTTGACATTTGACATTTCCCTAATGAATTAGAAATGACCTGTCAATTGCAGTGAATGTGACATTTTCTTATGAAATTAGGATTTATCTTATATTTGCTGTTATAAATTAGGAATACCTGATATTTCGCTGGCTAAATGTTACAAGGGTGTATGTAGTAATACTGGGTGTTCATTTCAAAGTGTGTCATGACGTCACTGTTGTTGGGTCACCGATTTGAAGCGAGTTTCAACTTCTATGTTAGAGAAGTTGCCTATTATTTAAGGCGTTCTTCAATCTGAACTTGAGAACGTGTACGGTATAACTTGAACGTCGTAGCAACAGATGGCGGTCTGTACAGTCTGTGCTACCATAACCTCTTTCGAACTGTGTTTTGCGCCGGCAAGTCGTACGCAGGGTATTTGTTATCATCGGTTGCGTACGGTAACATTCCACAACACAAATCAAATGCTCCGTGTCCATGTTGACCGTCGAAGTTAATGTCAACAAATACGTAAGTAATCGTCTTAACCCTCTCCCCATATCCCGACAGTACGTATTTCCAAACAGTTCACATTCCTGCCACTACCGGCGTTACCGTACGTATCGGTACGTACTCTTCAGAATGAACGCCGTACTTGCTAGCCAACTTCTCTGCCTCTTAGATTATACACCTGAGCTGCGGAAGTGTAGGAAGATTGAATTCTCTGGGCTCATCAGCTAGCCACATGACGGCATACAGCGAGCAAGACACATTTTGAACTGGACACCCAGTATTTCTGATATAGACATAGAACCTTGTAATATTGAGCCAGCGATTTGTCTATGAAAATGAGGCATTGCTATAAATTTGCTAATATAAATTAGGAATTACCTATAATTTACCAGAAATTAGACATTATCTGATATTTTCCTATGGAAATTTTGAAATATCTGACATTTGATCGTATAAGTTAGAAATTACCCGACATTTGCCAGAATTTAAACCCTAATTGTCATTTGTCTATGGGAATTAGGAAACATCTGACATTTGCTCGTATAAATTAGGAGATACCTGATATTTTCCAGAAATTAAACATTTGCCAATTCCCTATTAGAATTAGTAATTATCTGAAATTTGCCAGAAATTAGGCATTATTTGACATTTGCTTACGGGAATCAGGACTTAACTAACATTTGGTCACAGAAATTAAGAGTTCCCTGAAATTAACACATGGAAATGAGGAATTACCTGATGTCTGCCCATGGCAATTTTATCGGACATTCACATATCGTGATTATAAGCAAATTTTAGGTAATTCCTAAAGATTACACATTACCTGACAATTGTGTGTGGTGATTAGAGATTATCTGACAATTTCCTATGGGAAGTACGGTTTGCTTGACAATTTTCTATAGGGCTATAAAGTTGCCTCAAGTTTGCCTATGGAGGTTAGAAATTGCCTGACATTTTCATATACGGATTACATAATATTTATCATCATCATCGTCCTTGCAGGTATTAGGCCTAGTGGCCTGTTACGGTCTCCGTCCATCTTTTCAGGGGGCGTCCCAAAGGTCGTCTTCCATGTGGTGTATAGCGGAGAATTTGTCTTGGGAGTCTGGAACGGTCCATTCTATTGACATGGTTAAGCCATTTTTGTCTACAGTATAGTGGTTGAGATGTTCATAAATAGATGTAATTTTCAATTCTTTTGTAATTTGTGGTCAAGCAAGCTGTAGCCGGCAGTCCTCCTTAGAAATCTCATTTCCGCAGTTGTTAGGCGTTGAACATCTGAGTTTCGGACAGTCCAGGCCTCACTACCATACATGAGGACAGGTCTTGCTAGAACTTTATATGCTTTTAACCTGGTATGTTTTTGGGTTTTTGTGGTTGTGAAAACCTGGTTGATGGTTCTTAAGGCTCCATTAAAATGTTGAATATTTTCAGATATAGGTCTATCAGTAACAGGTAAACATGTCACATTATAACCTAAATATTTAAATAAGTTTACCTGTTCTAACGTATGAGTTCCAATGCAAATTTTACTCCTAACTGGCTGTTTACCTTGGAACGCTATAATTTTTCTTTTGTTCGGGGAAATTTTCATATTGAAATTTTGTGCTATTATATTCAGGTGATGTATTGTGTATTGCAGCTCGTCTTCATTTGTAGCAAAAAGAACCTGATCGTCTGCATATAATAATGTATCTAGAGTACAATTTCGGAAGAGCGGGATGTTTAATATTTATCTTACAGCTAAAGTAAACATCGGAAAAAAAAACACGAGTCTGATTGTCATCCCCTATCGCAGCCGTGGCGAAAATGTGACTCACGAGCACATTGTGGCTCGCAATGATAGCTATGCATTTCTCTTGCTTCCTATCATCTCCAACCCCCACCCTCTCACTCATTGGAGTCAAACTCCGTTCCATTTGTATTTGTCTCTGACCTGCGAGTGGCGTATCGTCGCAATGTCTCTCTGGAAACCATGTACCTCTAAAAAACGAAAGTTTCAAAGTAGGATGGAAGGACGCATTTTTTTGCTGCCAATATGATGAGAATATTAAATGTATGATTTATTCACAATATTACGAGGAAAACGGTTGTTTAACATAAAACGGCATTATACTACATGTTACTCATGAAACATTAAAAGGTTGTGTTATTATTATTATTATTATTATTATTATTATTATTATTATTATTATTATTATTACCTTTGTACGTCGATCCTTTTTCAGCAGATGTACGAATAATACGGTTGGATCTTCAATTTAAACTCACAGATTTACAACGTGATGTGACATGAAAGTTATATGTAAGGAATTGAAAAATTTTAAACTTTCCAAATCTTTGCCAAAAAAAAAAAAAAAAAAAAAAATAATAAAATAAATAAATATCCCAAACTTCGTTCATTCGTTTGCTCTGTTGAAGCCATGTTCGCATTAACTTACGTTTGTGAAAAATTATTTTCAACAATGAAAATAGTAAAAAGCAAATTTAGATCACGACTGACAGACAAATACCTTCGTGATCAACTACGATTGGCAGTAAGTGACATAATTCCTGATTTTGAAATTCTGTCGCAGAGATATTCTGAAGACGGTTAATTTTAGGTTGTGATGATGTGTCCTATGTTTTCTTATTCATTTATTTCTTCGTTACACGTACTAAACATCAGTTTGTAGCCTTGTACTGTATAAAATTATATTTGAGTGCTTGACTAATGAAAATGAAAATCCGTTAATAAGTCAGACAGTTGCTTCACTTCCCCTTCGGGTGTCCGCCTCCCTCCATAGGTGCTATGCACGTTGCAAGTTACACAGTGGCTCGGCGCACGATCACATTTTCGCCACGGCTTCCCTATCGGGATTCGAACCCATAGTTGAAGCATGAGTATCACTAGTTACTTCTGCATTCAGGCAGGGACTGTTATCTGTTATGATGATGAATTAATGATGAGTATTTTGAGCTGTGAACAGTATCTTGTTTCTGATCAACAACAGAACTGCAAGATGAGTTAAAGGAATCATGTCTGCGAGCGTCCGTAGTTTTGCAAGCTGATGGCCGGGAATCGCCAGTTTTGGTTGGGCCATGTCGCCGTCCCTCGTGCACATGCGCATATGGTACACGTTGAGTCTGGTCGCGGTGCGTGCAGTCGGAGGCAGTTTGGGGGAGGACGTCGCCGCGACGTCAGAGAACGGTGCGCGCCGCGCGTGGTTTCTCTCCGAAAGTACGATACTCGCGTCAATCCGACGATCCGGAGTCGGAAAAACTTGATTATTAAAAAAATAAGTGATTATGCCGCCAGCTAGCAAGCAAACTTTCAGCGTTCCCTGATAGGTGAATCACGTATAATCACGTGAAGTGTCAGAGTGCTCGTAACCATCCAGAGTCCACCATCCACGACTGCCAACTTACTCGAAATGAAATAAAGTTAAGAAGTTTCAGAAGGTAAATGCCAACATGTTTTGCTTATCGTAAGATGCTTCGTGTATGTCCTGACATCTCAATTACCTTCCTGAACCTTTCTGAGTAATAGAACTTAAAAGAAAATATTAGTCTAAACTTAACACAAAAATAATTAAAGTTATACAATTTAAAGGGAATTGAAAGAAGACGTAAGACATGTTATTACTTCGTCATTCTTTTGTTTGATTTTTATAATTTCGGCTCATCTTCTGTATAATTTTGTAGAAATGCAACCAGACGAGTGATTGTCGTATAAATTATTACACAGTTTATATTGCATTAGTTTTTGTGAAATAAATTTTAGTTATAAATTAAACATTTAAAGGAAATTGCAGAAATTTAGTCCGACAAGTGATTGTTGTTGAAAATATGAAGTAAATTAAAATTTGTATTAGGTATTCCTGTGGTAAATTTTATATAGAAACCAAACTTTTAGAGAAATATGTGTCTTTATAATTGTGTTATATACAGACAAATTTTAGGAGAAACTACAGAGATTCAGTCCGACAAGTGATTGTTGCGGAAAACATTATGTAAGTTAAACATTTATCAATTATTTCAATGACAGATTTTATTTAGAAACCAAATTTTAGCTTGTAATTGTGTTATAAGCAGAAATATTTTAAAGAAAAAAAATTCAGTCCGACAAGTGATTGTTGTAGAAAATGTCATAAAAATAAAAAAATTATCAATTATTTCTGTGGCAAATTTTATTTAGAAACCAAACTTTTAGAGAGTTGTGTTCGTATAATAAAATTGTGTTTTACAACGATATATTTTAAAAGAAACTAGGTACAGAAATTCAATCCGACAAGTGATTGATGTGGAAAATATTACAGAAGTTAAACATTTATAATTTATTCCTGTGACAAAGTTTACTTGGAAATCAAACTTTTAGAGAGATGTGTTCTTATAATAAAATTGTGTTTTACATACGATATATTTTAAAAGAAACTACAGGAATTCAGTTCGACAAGTAATTGTTGTGGAAATTAAAAATTTAGAATTTATTCCTGTGACAAAGTTTATTTGGAAACCAAACTTTTAGAGAAATGCGTTGTTATAATATATTGTGTTCTACATAGGGTGTATTTTATTCCTGTGACAAAGTTTATTTGAAAACCAAACTTTTAGAGAAATGTGTTCTTATAATATATTGCGTTTCAGATAGGATTTAAAAGAAACTACAGAAATTCAGTCCAACAAGTGATTGTTGTAGAAAATATCACATAAAATAAAAATTGATAAGTTATTCTTGTGACAAATTTTATTTAGTAACCAAACTTTTAGAGAGATGTGTTCTTATAATAAAATTATGTTTTACATACAATAAATTTTAAAAGAAACTACAGAAATTCAGTCCGACAAGTGATTGTTGTGGAAAAATTACACAAGTTAAAAGTTTATCAATTGTTCCTATGAAAAAATTTATTTAGAAACCGAAGTTTTAGATAAATGTGTTCTTATAATTGTGTTTTACATACATACAATGGGTATACATTTTAAAAGAAATTACAGAAATTCACTCCAACAAGTGATTGTTGTGGAAAATATTACATAAATTAAAAATGTGTTAACTATTCCTGTGAAAAATTTTATTCAAGAACCAATCTTTCAGACAAATATGTGTTCTTATAATTGTTGTGTTACATTTTTTTTTTTTTTTTTTTTTTTTTTTTTTACACTTCCATTCATCCCAAATTTATTTATTTATTTAAATTCAAATATACAGAATAAAGAAATATAATTACAAAAACAAACAAAGATAAATACAAATAAAATAATACAAGCAATATAAAAAGAAGATACAGTAGTATTAACAAAATTTGAGACCGAATGAGCAGCGCTCGTGCTCGGTCGCAGTTCAGATATAATATTAAAATAAAAAAAAATAATATAAATAAATAAATAAGTAAAATAAAATAGGAACTAAAATATAATTACAGCGGCAATGGAATTAAGTATATACTATAATATTAACACTAGAGAAGAATAATATCGCACGTGAAAAGTAGGATTAATATATATTTCAAAATTATAGAATACAAATATAATATAGATTGATTAATTCATACACATAGGCTATAAATTTATTTAATCAAATTTAAGATATTAACACGTTTCTAATTTTCTTGTTATATGTTAGTGGGTTACATGTTAGAAGTTCTGGGTGTAATTTAGTTAAAGCATTGTACAACCGAGGGCCAAAATTTATGCTATGCTTTAGACCAGCAGATGTGAGACATTTAGGTTCTACTAATGTTGAATTAATATTTCGTCTTGTGTCATAATTGTGTGTCTATACTACAAACTTATTACGATTTTTATGATAAAATTTTAACAGCGTATACTTATAAATTTGTTCAATATTAAATACATTAAATTCAGAATAAATTAATTTAGTTGGATAATCGAAACGTTTCTTCAAACAAATTTTAATTATTCGTTTTTGTAGTAAATTTAACGGACTAAGATTAATTTTTGTACTTCCACCCCAAACAATTATACCATATTGAATGATAGACTGAATAATGGCCAAATAAACATTTCGTAAAACTCTAATAGGTAAGTAGCAGCGAAGATTAACGAATTTATAAATTGTTTTACGAAGCCTCTTACAAAGATAAGTAATGTGATGAGGCCATTTTAATGTAGGAATATTTTAAAGGAAACTGCAGAAATTCAGTTCTACAAGTGATTGTTGTGGAGAATAGGCGTGTTAGATAAATGAAAAAGTATTAGTTGTTCATATGATATACTTTATTTAGAAATAATAAGTTTAGAGGAATGAGCGTTCTTATAAATATGTTGAATACAGAGATCGTAGCTGCTGATAAGTGAGTGGTTAAAATGGAAACTTCACCATTTATAAGAAGAAGTTTATTTGATAAACGTTTAAATACTTGTAGAAAAGTGTGTTGGTTTTAATTCGGGATGTGTTAGCTGCATAGCGTCGTTAATTTTTATGAAAACTCCTACTTGACAGTACAGAAAATAATTTTTCAGGAGGAAGAAAAAGTTAATTAAAAATCAATAGGCATGCAGGGACCCTCGATGATGTCATTTATGTGCATCATATTCACTAATGTTTTCTACCGAATTATTTCATGTTCTTATGTAGATCAATTGATTTTTTATTAATTTTTTCTTATGTTGTGTACTGTCACTTAGGAGGTTTCATAAAATCAACGACGATATATACTTGCTACGACGAATATAAATGTTTACTCTTCAACATGTTCAGTAAATTGAGTTTTTCTACGCTTATTTCAAAGAAAGATATTTAACTTCTAAATATTTATCAACGAATATTCCTTCATACTTTGTGTTCTGTTATCTGCAGAAATGTAATGTATGACGAGTGAAGATAGTGAGAATTACTGCACATATTTCAACGTGGTTAAGTGTTTCTTAGAAGAGTTAAATTTAGAATTAAGCTTTTGAACACTTAAGTGTAAAAGGCGTTACTATAATTTCTGTTGCATTATTAGCCAAGTTCCGAGACTGCTACAAGCGCTTGTTGTGGGAAATGTCATACAATAATAAACTCAATTATTTTCTTTTAAAGTGGTCATAGTTGGGAAATATTTTTTTGAACAGTTATCGAATAGTATTTTTTTCATAATTTGTTTACGTTATCTGCAGAGATACAATTGATGAAGAGTGAAGACTGGAATATTACATGAATGTGAACGTGATTAGGTTTTTCTTTGGAAGAATTTAATTGAGAGTTGACATTTAAATGTTTAACGGACAGCATATTACTCTGATCGGAATCACACCTTATGACACTTTCGTTTAATTCATTTCCGATATGATACTATATACGCAATAAGAAACAAGCAAAGAGCTCGCATTAGAAGATATGCTGTTCTTACAATACCAATTTCGAGTTCCTTCGTACAACATTTAATTTTAGGACTTCTGTTATTAGACCTTTTTCTTCTATGGATGAATATTACTATTTCTCAGAAAAAAATATGCATTTAAACGAATGGCGAATACTTGACTTTCCGTCATTCACTCATATGAAACCAGTTGTGCAGACAAATTTACCGATAAAGTCGTTACCCAAGGTGCGTCGTAGGAGGCTGGTCTACGCTACATCCGCTATGAGATAGTAATAGAGATTTGTTGGAATGACATAGGGGAACCGGAGCTCCCGGATAAAATCCCTGTGTTACCTAGATCACGGGCTTGCTCAACACTAGTTATAAATCGGGGGTACGCCGGGTATCGACCCGGGTCTACAGGATAAGTCCAGCGCTCTAGCCACTAGTTCACCGTGGCTGCTACTTCTCAAAATATTGTTTTTTTTTTTTTAACAGAATCACATTGAGGATCTTCTATCATGTTGTATGTATGTATTTATTTACACTGCAAGTGGGTAAGCACCCAGTGGCAGTGGTATAAACACACTATAAACAATATACAATAAAATTACATTACACAATACAAAATTATACAATACACAATACAATTAGATACACAATACATACATATACACAGTACAATTTGAATACACAATAATTTAAACACAATAATTACAATTAACAATAATACATAAAATAACCTAATTAATAAGTGAACCTAATTTTACATTACAACCTACATATGTATAGGCCCTACACAGGTTTCACACTGGTACTCATAATAATCTTTCACTTTACTCTCATCTCACTCTACTGGCACTATGACACATTTCACTGACACTATAGAACACATTTCATTGACACTATAAATTAATGAACAAGTACTCATAATTTGGAAGATATCAATTTTAGGATCCATGTTTATTAGACTTTTTTCTTGTTTTGACGGCTACAACCATTTATCAGAATATTATATGCTCTTTTTTTTAATGAAAATCATTTGAGGATTTCCTATGATGTCAATGAACAAGTACTCATATCTTGGAAGATATTAATTTTAGGATTCATGTTTATTAGACTTTTTTCTTGTTTTGACGACTACTACCATTTATCAGAATATTAAATGCTCTTCTTTTTTTTTTAATGAAAATCACATGAGGATTTCCTATGATGTTTATGAACAAGTACTCTTATCTTGGAAGATATTAATTTTAGGATTCATGTTTATTAGGCTTTTTTTTCTTGTTTTGACGATTACTACAATCTATCAGAATATTGAATGCTTTTTTTTAATGAAAATCATTTGAGGATTTCCTATGATGTCAATGAACAAGTACTCATATCTTGGAAGATATTAATTTTAGGATTCATGTTTATTAGACTTTTTTCTTGTTTTGACGACTACAACCATTTATCAGAATATTAAATGCTCTTTTTTTAATGAAAATCATATGAGAATTTCCTATGATGTCAATGAACAAATACTCATATCTTGGAAGATATTAATTTTAGGACTCATATTTATCAGACTTTTTATCTTGTTTTGATGATTACCACCTCTCAAAATATTGAATGCTTTTCTTAAACACTCTATATATTTTTATTTTGAAAATTAAGTTCATAGATTATTATTGGAAAATGTGTCACTATTTAAATTTCGATTACCCGCAAATGCGTACTGTTCGAAGCGTGAAGATTTACTATGCGTGTCCATTTACGTTTCTTATGGAAGAATGTAATTGGGAATTAAAGTTTAAACATTTTAAGGGACAAAGAATTGGTATAATTTGTGTTATATTGTTTACAAATAACCGAGGCGATTACAAGTACTTGTGAGAAATATTAAACTATCGTTAAAAAAAAACTTACTTGGAAACTACTGTAAGTTTTTAAACATTTTTTTTGGAAAATATTAGATTATATACAGATCCATAAAAAAATTTGAGCCATCTGAATTTTTCAAATAGCCCAAATTTTGTTTCTTAATCTGTATATTATTCGCGAGAAAACAATCTATGAGGAGTGATGGTTGTGAGTGTTACTATTATCGACAAGTACTTGTTGTGAGAAATATTAAACAAACTATTATTTTAAAAAACTTTCACGAAAAATAACCTTTTAAACATTTTTTGGGGAAGTCTTAGATTATATATAGATCCAGAAACAAAATTTGGGCCACCTGAATTTTCCAAGTTACAGTTACCTTACAATGTACTGCTTACTGCTGGAACTCGGAAAATTCAGGTGGCCCAAATTTTGGTTCTGGGTCTGTACATTATTCGCGAGAAAACAATCTATGAGGAGTGAAGGTTGTGAGTATTACTATTATCGACAAGTACTTGTTGTGAGAAATATTAAACAAACTATTATTTTTAAAAACTTTCACGAAAAATAACCTTTTAAACATTTTTTGGGGAAGTCTTAGATTATATATAGATCCAGAAACAAAATTTGGGCCACCTGAATTTTCCAAGTTATAGTTACCTTACAATGTACTGCTTACTGCTGGAACTCGGAAAATTCAGGTGGCCCAAATTTTGGTTCTGGGTCTGTACATTATTCGCGAGAAAACAATCTATGAGGAGTGAAGGTTGTGAGTATTACTATTATCGACAAGTACTTGTTGTGAGAAATATTAAACAAACTATTATTTTTAAAAACTTTCACGAAAAATAACCTTTTAAACATTTTTTGGGGAAGTCTTAGATTATATATAGATCCAGAAACAAAATTTGGGCCACCTGAATTTTCCAAGTTATAGTTACCTTACAATGTACTGCTTACTGCTGGAACTCGGAAAATTCAGGTGGCCCAAATTTTGGTTCTGGGTCTGTACATTATTCGCGAGAAAACAATCTATGAGGAGTGAAGGTTGTGAGTATTACTATTATCGACAAGTACTTGTTGTGAGAAATATTAAACAAACTATTATTTTTAAAAACTTTCACGAAAAATAACCTTTTAAACATTTTTTGGGGAAGTCTTAGATTATATATAGATCCAGAAACAAAATTTGGGCCACCTGAATTTTCCAAGTTACAGTTACCTTACAATGTACTGCTTACTGCTGGAACTCGGAAAATTCAGGTGGCCCAAATTTTGGTTCTGGGTCTGTACATTATTCGCGAGAAAACAATCTATGAGGAGTGAAGGTTGTGAGTATTACTATTATCGACAAGTACTTGTTGTGAGAAATATTAAACAAACTATTATTTTAAAAAACTTTCACGAAAAATAACCTTTTAAACATTTTTGGGGGAAGTCTTAGATTATATATAGATCCAGAAACAAAATTTGGGCCACCTGAATTTTCCAAGTTACAGTTACCTTACAATGTACTGCTTACTGCTGGAACTCGGAAAATTCAGGTGGCCCAAATTTTGGTTCTGGGTCTGTACATTATTCGCGAGAAAACAATCTATGAGGAGTGAAGGTTGTGAGTATTACTATTATCGACAAGTACTTGTTGTGAGAAATATTAAACAAACTATTATTTTTAAAAACTTTCACGAAAAATAACCTTTTAAACATTTTTTGGGGAAGTCTTAGATTATATATAGATCCAGAAACAAAATTTGGGCCACCTGAATTTTCCAAGTTACAGTTACCTTACAATGTACTGCTTACTGCTGGAACTCGGAAAATTCAGGTGGCCCAAATTTTGGTTCTGGGTCTGTACATTATTCGCGAGAAAACAATCTATGAGGAGTGAAGGTTGTGAGTATTACTATTATCGACAAGTACTTGTTGTGAGAAATATTAAACAAACTATTATTTTAAAAAACTTTCATGAAAAATAACCTTTTAAACATTTTTTGGGGAAGTCTTAGATTATATATAGATCCAGAAACAAAATTTGGGCCACCTGAATTTTCCAAGTTACAGTTACCTTACAATGTACTGCTTACTGCTGGAACTCGGAAAATTCAGGTGGCCCAAATTTTGGTTCTGGGTCTGTACATTATTCGCAAGAAAGCAGTCTATGACGATTGATGGTTGCGAGTACTACTATTATGGAATAGGTTAGATTTTCCTCTGAAAGAATTTTATTCGAATTTATACTTTTAAACGTTTAACTGGCAGAGGATTGCTGCAATGGGTGTTGCGTTACGTTTACATCCGAGAGGATTGCAAGTGCTTGTTGTGGGAAATGTTACAAAAACTGTGAGTTTAATTAAAAAAATCGTAGTTAGAAAGTAAACCATTAAACATTCAGTGAAAATTATGTTGCCGTACCTTGTGTTCCATTACGTACAAAGAAGCAGTTTATGACGGTTGATGAATATAAATTTAAACTCATTTTAGTTTCTTTCTGTAAAAAAGTAGTTGGAAATAAATCTTTGATTCATTTTGCGGACAGTATATTGTTATAATTCATGTTGCATTTTCAACAGAATGTATGATTACAAGAGAGCAATAGTAAAAGTAGTACATAAACTTTTATTTGATAAATATTTAGATTAATAATTAATAACATTTATTAAAAGTTCATTACTGTCATATTCATGCGCTGTTACGCGTGTAGATCTGAGGTGACAAATGGTTGTTGATAGTGCTATAGGCCTCTATTATAAATATCATTGATTCTTACACGAAAGATTAAAAACTATATATTTAAAACTTAATGGAAATTGTATTAATATAAGTTAATTGAAGTTGTGTTATTTTCAGTTATCATAAACGGTGGTTATGGCTGATTCTGACAAATGTGAAATATTGATTGAAAAGAGGACTTTATGCCCGTCATTTGCTGCAACTGAACATTATTTTCCTGTTTGTCTAAATTGTATTTTCTTACTAAACCTCTATTGAAGGAAAAACCAAATTACCTGGTAGTTTATGGGGCTATGGTATTTTCCAGAACAAACATTTGTTACCTCGAATATCTGCAATATTTTTACTTTAAAATATATTATTTTTTTTAATTTAATAATTTTTAGTTCAACACATAATTAGAGCTTGAGCAAACTAAATGGCAATTATGTTTTATCATGTCATAAGCTGTCTTGAGAAAAAAATTATTAAGCAATTTGTGAAATTATAGCACAAGATAGAATTTATATACCTAGATATCAAAATCTATACTACCTAATAAATCTGTACCCGAAATTTTTCTGGTAATTTTCGATTTTCCAAAAATAATTGGTCCTAAAATATATAATTAACCACCCTGAAACCGAAAATCGCTTTTTTGAAATTTTTGTTTGTATGTCTGTCTGTCTGTCTGTCTGTCTGTATGTTTGTTACCTTTTCACGCGATAATGGCTGAATAGATTTATATGAAAATTGGAATATAAATTAAGTTCGTTGTAACTTAGATTTTAGGCTATATGGCATTCAAAATACATTATTTAAAAGGGGGGTTATAAGGGGGCCTGAATTAAATAAATCGAAATATCTCGCTTATTATTGATTTTTGTGACAAATGTTACATAACAAAAGTTTCTTTAACAATAATTTCCGATAAGTTTTATTCCTTGAAAAATTTTGATAGGACTGATATTTAATGAGATAAATGAGTTTTAAAATTAAAATAACTGCCATCTAAGGCCGTGTAATGAATTAAAAAACAAATGACTTAGTCTATAAGGGGCCTTGAACAGTAACAATCGAAAGCTATGAAGATAGCCTTCAGAGAATGTTTCTGTGTTTGTATGAAGTAATATCGGAAGCTAAATTAACCGATTTGTATAATTAATTATTTCACCATTGAAAAGTGTAGTTTCTCTAGATGGACATAATGCTATAATGTTATTACAGTAACTTCTGAGTGAATTGAGCACAGGTAAGATTAAAATAGCTTCTTATGCACAGAAAACTTGATAGGCTATTCTGTACATTAGTTTCCTGTATTTTTTAAAGTAATGTTTATGTACACATTCATTTTAATCTCATAGAATTAAGAAACAACGAGAGTGTATTGATTTAGTATGCAGTAATAGTATGTTAGCTTAGCATTCCATTATTTTATAATCCAAATTTTAACTATGCTGAATTGAATCGTGTTAAAATACATAAAATACATATGCATTAAATTCAATGCAAAAAAATTGGGTAATGAGTCAAGCAGATTATGTTGCGCTGTTGTAAAATTTGTTCCTCCTGAGATTCAAGAGCCCCCATAACAAATTAAAACCTTACTTATCGGAGTACATCCGTTATCAACACAACGTTATCAATGTTCATTAAACTATGGTTGCATGTAATAAAAATTAAGAAACATGTTAAAGGAATTGTCATTGCACCAAATGAGTGCTCTCTGGACCAAAATGATCGCATTTTAATTATTTAAATACAATTTAAATTAAGTAACATATTGAACGATTTATCCTTCTATCAAACACGAATGTTCCCTGGATCAAATGTCCTATTTTAATTATGTAATTACTTTATATTTATTTCTAATGGGTGCAGCGGAGCGCACGGGTACGGCTAGTATTAACATAAAATTAATATATATATATATATATATATATATATATATATATATAATTAATAATGTTGATATTAGTTACACTACAGCTATGAAATTTTGCATGTATGTACCAAGTAATGCCCAGAACTAGTATGCAAAAAATGATTGATGTTTATTTTATTGTTTAGAAATTACCAAAATTCAGTTCAGCCCCTCCCCCCTTAAGTTCCGCATATAGAATAGTCTGTTAGTATGTATCAATTAGACAAAAATATGTTACAGTAGAACCCCGATTATCCGTCACTCTATTAACCGAATGCTGGATTATCCGACTGTCTTTCTCTTCCTTTTTTTTTTTTGCTATAGACACATATATAGTCTGTCTTCTTCATATGTATGAAGTACTACTATACGTTATATTAGTACCACTACGTATTTTTTCTAGAGTATGTTATTACAAACCTTGACACTTACACAGTATGATCTGCTGTTAGAGTTGCAGTACTGTAGAATTTCTATATAAAATATATTCCATGAGTATCAAAAGAAAACGTGTTGTGCTAAGTGCCGAGAAAAAAAAAAAACGCAAATCATTGAGTGGTTCGGGGAAAGAGAAACTGTGGCTCATCTCGCATAAGAGTACGAGATTGGTGTTACAACTATGCGCGATTTAATAAAAATCAACAATAAATTGTATAAAGTATATATATCTACAACACGAGACCTGTATTATCCTTATGTTTCCGCTGACAGCCATTACAAGGAATTTCCTTGCCCCTTAAAAACCCGTCGTTGACAACCAGATTTGAATGATGAACTTTTGATTCACTATCTAGCGTGTTAAACACAAGAACACGGAGGAAATTAAGAAATGCAATTATTATTCACTTAATTTACGAAAAAATTTTACAGTACGGATTATCCGATTTTTTCGCTTAACCGTTCAGTCCACCCCCTTTATTACCACGGATAATAGATATATATTTTGATGTACCGAAGTACATATGATATTTCCATGCAGATATTCTGCGTCATCATATGATGAAAGAGTGATGGAACGGAGAAAAATTCTCTCCGGCGCCGGGATTTGAACCCGGGTTTTCAGCTCTACGTGCTGATGCTTTATCCACTAAGCCACGCCGGATACAACCCCGACGCCGGTTAGAATCGTCTCAGATTAGTATCCGGCGTGGCTTAGTGGATAAAGCATCAGCACGTAAAGCTGAAAACCCGGGTTCAAATCCCGGCGCCGAAGAGAATTTTTCTCCGTTCCATCACTCTTTCATCACGGATAATAGAGGTTCTACTGTACACCTCTTTTATTAGTTATACTGTCATTGGACTCATTAGACATTCTGTCATTGGACATAATTTCTTTAGACCACTGACTGTTGACCCGTGTCACATTTAAGAACTAATAAACTCGTTTTAGATTATAGATAATACGAAATCCGTTACTGACGATTATGTTTGGAGGAAGACTTGAGCTGTCGTGCGCGGCACCGAAGGGGTTAATGAGCCGCAGCGCTTTTTGGAAGCCGCCTCGAGCGCCTGGCAAACTTCACGCTTCATAGGGCAATTCGCTATGAATTTTAAAATTTATTCCAGCCTCGTAGAGTCAAATTAGCCGTCATAGTTTGATGGGAGGTAGGCTAGTGGTTCCGTAGCCAGGAATGAGCTCTCTTAAAAGCCCTGCCTGCATTATAACTCTGGTTCGTATGCGGTTTTAAAAAGTGCGCGCATGAGGCATGAGATAGAGGCCGCTTTTATAGCCCAACTTAATACTAGGCCCAGGAGTTTCGATTAACTTTTACAAAAGACTTCTTTAACAGGTTATAGCTTACCACAGAATTTTGTCCATGGCTTTTGATTCACACTTGCCTTAAGTTCGTATCCTAAATTATTACCAAAGTTTCCCAGTGCTGGTTCGAGATTCTCGAGGTTTCGCACCATGTCATAAATGTAGAGCCGTTAGAAATTACGAAACCACGTAATTGCTTCTATAATTAACTTCTGCTGCCCCGAATTTTTCTTCCGTTCACCATTCTTTCCATGCAGCCGTCAATAGGCAATTTCTTCTTAGCTAATGACCAGGCTTCGAGACTTCGGACCCAATAGAGCAGTTCAGTGGGAAATCCGCATAACGGCGTACTGAGTATAGTGGTAAAGCGTATATTGGGTGGGGGTACTGTAGAATGAATGCCAACAAATACGCAAAGGAAAACGCTCTGGATTTGAAAGTTCTGACAAATAATTTGGTTTTCATACAAACTGTGTCTGAAAATATTACACGGTTAGAAAAGTCAGAGCAAGAGATGCCGGAAGCCCTCAAATTAATTTAGAAAATGATGCAGAGAATTAATGAGACATCAAGTACCCCGGTTGCTGAACGTGTAAAACAGAAGTGGAAATCAATTTTATGTAAAAATAACGGATATGGAACATTGTGTAACATAAACAGCAAATTAGTGGACATAGGGTCACCCGAGAATAAAGGACTGTCTCTTAGAGACTGCAATGATGTTAGGTTTTTTCTTTTTGCTCCTATCACATCATGCGACGTAGAGCGCAGCTTTCTACAGTACAAACTGTGTTTGGCAGATAACCGAAAAAGATTTACGTTTGAGACACTGGAAAATGTATCTTGTAGTAGTACATTGCAATTCGGTACTGTAACTGCACTTCCTAAAGACGACCAATAGGATAAATGAAAAAATTAAAATTGCTACATGTTTATTTCCACCATTAACACTGTGTATAATTAAACACAAATGCTTATAAAAGACAGGAGAATTAATGCTTTTCACATTATCATTGTGTAATGTATATTTACTTTCAGAATGTACATATCTGTGTTTCCTCATACTATCGTATTCTACTCTAAATAGCAACGTTGTTACCTCAATACATCTCTATCTACCTGCAGCGAGTCAACAACCTATAGTGCATGCACAGTAAACTTATTGTATCGGGTCCAAAGTCTCGAAACATGCTAATGACCAACCGATTTCTTTTTCTCTTCCCAGTTTCAGCATCATTCTTTCTTCACTCACTCTTTCTAGCACAACTTCATTTCTTATTCTGTCCATTTCACACGCTCCATTCTTCTCCATTCCACATTTCAAATGCTTCTATGGTCCATCCCAAGAATCTGTGGAGGAACTTCGAGCATATGGGGGCGGAGTCTATCTGTGACGTACTGTATTGCGGGCAGTATGAGCTCGAGGCCGCGAAGGGGTAAGATACTCGTGGCCGAAAGGTTGGATAGACTATAGAGTTCAGATAGAAATTATCCCTTCTTGTAAGCTAGCCGTGGCGAGAACGTGACTCGCGAGACATTGTGGCTCGCAGTGATAGCTGTGCATTTCGCTTGCTTCTAACCTCGCCAACCCCCACCCTGTCACTCACTGGAGTCAAACTCCGTTCCATTTCTATTTGTCTCTGACCTGCGAGTGGCATATGTCTGTCTCGAAACCATGTACGAAAGTTCGAAGTAGGATGGGAGGACGCATTTTTTTGCTGTCAATATGATGGGAATATTAAATGTATGATTTGTTCACAAATATTACGAGGAAAACGGTTGTATAACATAAGACGGCATTATACATGTTAATGATGAAACATTAAAAGGTTAAGTGTTATTGTTGTTATCATCATCATCATCATCATCATCATTTCTGTACGTCGATCCTTTTTCAGCAGATGTACGAATAATGCGGTTAGCTCTTCAATTTGAACTCACAGATTTACTATGTGATGTCAAATGAAAGCTAGATGTAAGGACTTGACATATATTGAACTTTTCAAATCTTTGCCAAAAAATAAATATGCGAAGCTTCGTTCTTTCGCTTGCTCTGTAGATACCATGTTCGCTACAACTTACGTTTGTGAAAAATTATTTTCAACAATGAAAATAGTAAAAACCAAATTTAGATCACGACTGACAGACAAATACCTTCGTGATCAACTACGACTGGCAGTAAGTGACATAATTCCTGATTTTGAAACTTTGTCGCTGAAGACAGTTAATTTTAGGTTGTGATATTGTTCATTTATTGTCCAGTTCTTTCTTCGTTACACGTACTAAGCATTAGTTTGTAGCCTTGTACTGTATAAAATTATATTTAAGTGCTTGACGTAAGGAAAATGAAAATCCGTTAATAAGTCAGACAGTTGCTTCACTTCCCCTTCGGGTGTCCGCCTCCCTCCATAGGTGCTATGCACGTTGCAGGTTACACAGTGGCTCTGCGCACGATTACATTTTCGCCACCGCTGCTGTAAGCTATTACTCGCTTCGTTCAAGCAATGCCTCCCCCCAGAGCAGTCATTGGCGCTAGCCCTCCCACATACCACTTGCGCAGAGGTCTTGTTTCGTCTTTCTACTCCACAGATCTCTGGGACGGACCATAATGGTTTTTCTTCACTTAGTCATAATGTCCATGTTTCTGACCCATACAATGCCAGGGATATTAATTCTCAACTTACGGTTGGAAAACTCGACTCTTATTAGATACTGCAAAATATACTGTGGTAAACAAATCGTGTTGAAATAAATGATCTGTCGAGATGAAAGATTGCTGAACTGTTGATGTCAATTGCTTCATATCCAGTAAGTTCCCTTGTGTGCTTGCGTGGTGAGAGCATCTCGAATTATTCTTGTTGTTGAGATTACATGTATTTTATGACGCCTGTTATATTCATCATCATCATCATCATCATCATCATCATCATCATCATCATCATCATCATCATCATCATCATCATCATCATCATCTCCTCTACACTAGATTCAATTTTAACACTTCACATTAGCGAGGTGAAAACTTGAATATGCATAAATGTAATCTGCAATTCTGTTACAACTGATTCGAATAAATTAGAGAGTATCTAGTGCGAATTCATATCGTTATGTTCATATGCATTTTATCAAAGATTATAAAATAGTTAAGAAAAAAAAATGTGAATTAAAGAAGTATTACAGTTTATATTCCCAATGCAAAGATCTTGAGGCCTTGTTTCTGTTCAAGCTCCTTACATGTAATATAGGCTAATATGTGAATCTTTGATAAACTTCTTACGAAAGTTATGAGAACTACCATCTTTTCTGCAGCAAAAATTGTATATTTCTTTCCCAAGTCTCGAGATGCATTAACCCTTTCTAACCCAAATTAAATTTACAAGCAATCCATGTTGAAACAAATAGCTGTATTAGGACCAATTCAGTGACCAAGTTACAGGAGTGGCAACATTTGAAACAAAACTATATTCATGAAAATGTATTGAAATAGAAGTTATCCAGCAAAATTTACCTTCATATGTAACACACAAGTATATAAATGCTATAAAGTTAATTATTGCCATATGGTATCTATAGATAAGAAAGGGTTAAGAACTCTGAAATACGTAGGTCTACAGCAATAAATGAACTTTTTCAGGATACATTTAGAAATTATATGACAGTAAAATAGTTATTATTATTATTATTATTATTATTACTATTATTATTACTATTATTATTACTATTATTACTAGACCCTACTCCTTTACTTCTATTTAAGAAGTAACACAATATATCATTTGAGGCAGTACAATAGATAATTCAGTATCTACAGAATAGCCCAAAAAGTATATATACTGTGCATTCATCAGTAACTTTGGGACAAATTCAGATAAAATTATCGTTTTTTTGGGGAAATTGTAACTTGATGTAGCTGTTCAAAGGGCCACCATTAGGATCCAAACACTGTCGATGCCGCCGAACTGCTCCACGAGTTAAGTTCTATAACATGCCCAGTGTGATAGCTGCACATGACTTTAAATTTCGATTTGTTCTCGTATCTCATCCAGTGTAGCTGGCGTTTCCCGATAAACAGCATCCTTATCCATCGTCCGGGTAGAGTTTCATTCAGATACGCTCTGATATCTCGATGGTAGTGGGCTGGGACTCCATCGTGTTGCAGATAAAATCTCTCGTCTCCATACAGTTTTCGGATGTTGTCTGAGGCACCGGTAACTGTGCCTTCAGGGAAGAACGGCCGAGTCAAACCCGGAGGACAAACCACACCACACCACACATTAAGTCTCGGTAAATTGACGGCTTTGTCTATTCTCCTGTAACTGCATCCCTCTTAGCCCCAAATATTTTCCTAAGAGCCTTATTCTCAAACACCCTTAATCTCTGTTCCTCTCTCAAAGTGACAGTTCAAGTTTCACAACCATACAGAACAACTGGTAATATGACTTTTACAAATTCTAACTTTCAGACTTTTTCACAGTAGACTAGATGACAAAAAATTATCAACCAAATAATAACAGGCATTTCCCATATTTATTCTGCGTTTGCCTCCCAAATGTCATTTATATTTGTTACTATTGCTCCAAGATATTTGAATTTTTACACTTCTTCGAAGGATAAATCTCCAATTTCTATGGTTCCATTTCGTACAATATTCTGGTAACGAGATATAATCATATATTTCGTCTTTTCGGGATTTACTTCCAAACCTATCGCTTTACTTGCTTCAAATAGAATTTCCGTGTTTTCTCTAATCGTTTGTCAACTAACAACACTAAGCTAAAATTTCCCCGAAAATGAGAATTTTATCTCAATTTATCCCAAAGTTATTGATGAACAAACAGTGTATATATTTTTTTGGGCTACTGTGTATAATGCGTTAAGAAATCTTGTTATAGCCATAGTATGACATTTCTCAAAGTTGACGTATTTCTGAATTACTATTATTAATTCATTAATTTTTTGCTGTTTAAAACAGTTGGCTGATTAAAATATATATAAAAATATTGTTGTTTATTTTTATTTTCTTTTATTGGGTTATTTTACGACTCTGTATCAACATCTAGGTTATTTAGCGTCTGAATGATATGAAGGTGATAATGCCGGTGAAATGAGTCCGGGGTCCAGCACCTAAAGTTACCCAGCATTTGCTCGTATTGGGTTGAGAGAAAACCCCGGAAAAACCTCAACCAGGTAACTTGTCCCGACCGGGAATCGAACCCGGACCATCTGGCAGCCAGACGCGCTGACCGTTACTCCACAGGTGTGAACTATTATTGTTGCTGGAATTATAAATTGCCTTGTTGGTTACCGAGTCAACTTTAAAAATGGCAGTGATGACATTATTAATGTTTGTCATCATGAAGACGATTTCAAGATACTCGATCTAATGCTTACGGAGAAGCTTGGAGAGATGTTGTATACGTGGCCTCAAGCGACAAGGAGTGGGTAACTCGGCGGGTAGGCTTCCTAATGTTTAAGATAATAAAAGTTGAGTTGAACGTGTCTACTGTGTCGGTATAAAGAGCATCCACAGGAAATGCCCCTGACTTCTGTAAGTGAAAGTTCTGTCTGTATTGCTATGGAATAAGATCTAACGAAACCTAGGCGGTGACTAACCGCTAATGTGTTCTGCTACAAATCTAGTGAACTTGAGTTTATTTCTGGCGGGCAAGAGGAGGTGTATCTCCTTCCATACCGGCTATTTTTTTCTAGATTGTCTTAAGAACTGATCTTATGTTTTGTTGCCATTTTCCGACATAATCTCGATATTATGTGAGTGCCAATGTGTATTGAGTATAAACATGGCTAGGATTTATATGTAATAAAAATTGCTAAATATGTACTGTACGTACATGACTTTGTTGTACCGGATCATCATTTTGTTTTTACCAACATTTTTAATATTAACCTCGCTATACTTTTGGATTAACGGTTGAGAACCGCAAACACGACCGGAGTTTAATGATACTAGTGTAAAATAGAAACATAGTACTCTACCAGGTATAGGAGGGAAGAAAAGTAGTGCATCCATTTACGTAAACTAGAAACTATCATGATTTTCAGTATGACAATTTTCGTTAGGTTTTTATTTACTCAAAATACAGTACAGTATTAACAGTAAGTGTTTTTACTCACTAACTGAACTGTCCAGGCGGACATATTCATTTTGCAATGTATAATATACTGTCTACAGCACATTAGCGTACAATATGGAGAGTGTATTTAAATTTAAAAATAATCAAAATCTGGATATTTAAACAAATTGTTGAAAATGATGGCCGTTCATTTCTATACTGGCTTTAGTACTTTTGTGTGCATATTATCGAAACGTTTATAAGCATATTTTCTGAAATTGAATGCATGTTTATGGAATGTAATTTTTTAGTTGTAGGATGTTTAACAAACACAACTGTTTTACAGTAATACCAAAAGAAATAATGCAAAGCATCAGTTGAGATGGGGCGCCATAATCCTCTGCTTCTTGAAATAATAATTCTGTACCTACTGTATAACAGAGTACCTTACTTACGTATTGTAATAACTTCACTTCTGCCCGATTTGCACAGATAAATTTACTCAGACTGCGTCTACTGCCCGTCCAAGTAGTTAAGTCATAGGGTCGTCGAAAGGGGGAAATCATGCGTCAGTTACTTAACGAGGCCTTTTTATTTAAATTATTTTAAACAGTTGTACAGGGACATCATTTTATTTTTACTTGCATTTTTATTGTACCTGCATTTCTGAATGTACTTCACTCTCACCCCTTCACTAATGCCCTTGCTCCCGTCAGACACACAAACTTACGGCCGCTGTTGCATTCGAAGTCTTCAAGCAGTGAAGTAAACACTGGAGTGTATAGTGTGTTTCATAAATATGATTGCGTTTTCTATAGAAGAAAGAACCTATATTAATAATATCGTACTAAAAATTATATTCAAGAAACGATAAATTCAATTTCAGAGAATATGCTTCAAAATATTTTTAATAATATGCGTACTGAATTGAAGCCTGCATTGTAATGAACGGCAACCATTTTCAGCAACTTGTTTAAAAATTCAGATTAGCTTTTTTTGAATTGAGATGGCTAGAAGTAAAGGAATGCTAGTGACATTTGTAATAACATGAGTTAAGTGCATCCAGTGTAAGAAAAAGTATCTAAAATTTTAGTGGCAAAGGAATATTTTAATCGCATCACATATTAAAATTTAAATAAAAAATTTCACCGGTTTTACGAAAGCTTAAATATTTAAACCCCATTTTGTCAAAAGTAACTTAAGTGCACTTACAGCCCTTTACTTATGACCCCCTCAATTTAAATGCTCTCTCTATATTGTATGATAACATCAATAATTAATATGCTAAATAAAGTAGACATTACATAACGAACATAGCCGCCTGAAAAGTTGAGTTTTTGAAAAAAAAAAATGTTACTACTCTACTGTATTTTGATAAATTCCGTAAAAGTGATGATCAAACTGAAAATCCTAATATCGTATTTCCCTACAACATAAATGGATACACTACTTTTCTCTCCTCCTATACCTAGTAAAATGATTTGTTTACATATTGCACTAGTAACATCAAACTCCTGTAATGGAAGGGGGCAACAGTGTTTCCGAGTATAGCCAGGTTAATGTTAAAAATGTTGGTAAAAATAAAGTGATGTCCCTGTATAATATTACGTAGACGTCCAATTCCTGACAGCAAATGTTTTCAGAAAAGAGCTGACAGCCTAGCCACTAGCCTTCACAGAGGGGCCAGTAGAAACGGATGTTGGAATCAGGGAAGCGACGTAACCAAACGGATACAGTACCTGTGCGAAAATATGATTCAATAATGAATGCACTTTATTCACTGCAAAATACGACCATATTTCTGGAACGTACTATACTCACTCAATACTGTAACAGGACAGCTTTGACTGCATATGTGGCCTTGGGTGGAAGTTCACTATTAGAAGGGGTGGAAGTGAAGTATATTAAAAAACTCAGGTACAATAAAAATTGAAGTAAAAATAAAATGATGTCCCTGTATTTTTACTTGTTTGTAAGTTCTTTGTTAAATGTCATGTTTTATTTAACGACGTTCGCAACTGCCGAGGTTATATCAGCGTCGCCGGATGTGCCGGAATTTTGTCCCGCAGGAGTTCTTTTACATGCCAGTAAATCTACTGACATGAGCCTGTCGCATTTAAGCACACTTAAATGCCATCTACCTGGCCCGGTATCGAACCCGCAATCTCGGGCATAGAAGGCCAGTTCTTTGTTAACAATCCATTTGACTAGTTTTGTCGTTCATTATATTAATAATTACAGTTAGCCTATATCAATGCCGTTATTATTATTATTATTATTATTATTATTATTATTATTATTATTATTATTATTATTATTATTATTTTGTTTCTGGAATATTTCCAATTATTCGTGTATGGTAAAAGAAAATGATGATTACTTTTCAATCTTCAGCCGAGGACAGAAAAATTCTGAAAATCTTTGTTTGATGCAACTTAGAAGGATCAAGATTTTGAAATATGAAGTACTGAAAAATGAAATTTCGAATATTTTTAATTATTTTAAAAACAGGAGTAACATCAGAATCGCTTAAAACACGACTAGCAGGCCTACAAATATTCCCAAAAAAGAATATCTTCATTTTGATCACAGACTTTAATCTTTTGTGTCACTAACGATTGTTAAATTTATTAAGTAAACAATTTTTTAAAATTTACCTTATTAATGTTGAAACTATTACGGATTTTACCTTAATGACAGTTCGGCTTGTTTTCGGCGGAAACAAGCCGATACTATTAATTAAAGATGAAACACTGTAGTAGTTTAAATATTAACAAAGGAAAATTAAAAAGTTGTGTATTTAACAAATGTAACAATTCACTGAGAAATACTGTGTCTCATCTGAAATTCAGAAAACAGTAATATTTGAAAATTTTCATATTGAAAACATCAGTCTTCATTGAAAACATGTACAGCTTAGCATAGGTAACCTATGAAAAATGGAAATAATAGTAATAGTAATAATAATAATAATAATAATAATAATAATAATAATAATAATAATGATGATTTGGTTATTTACGTTACTTTGTCATCCAAGTTCTCGTAGTAACAAGAGAGGAATACAGCGTTGGACAACTTTATATAATTACGCATGTCTGTTTCGCGTCCTTGTCAGAGCACAACTGAATAGCATTATTTTTTAAATATATTGCAAACCCCTCTCCCCATGGATTATAATACTTTCTTCCAAGAGTAGTTATGTAGGCCTATATATACGAACTCCCCATGTTGATGGGTATGAACTCGCTCACATTGGGATTTTATCACAGTCCGCTTCGAGACTTCGGACTTCGGACCCAATAGAGCAGTACAGTGGTAAATCCGCATAACTGCGTACTGAGTATAGTGGTAAAGCGTACAGTGGGTGGGGGTATAGAATGAATGACAACAAATATGTAAAGAAAAACTCTCTGGATTTTAAGGATCTGACGAATAATTTGGTTTTCATTCAAACCTATTTTCAAACTGTGTCTGAAACTATTACACGGTTAGAAAAGTCAGAGCAAGAGATTGCCGGAAGCTCTCAAATTAGTTGAGGAAATGACACAGAGAATTAATGAGATACCAAGTACACCGGTTACTGAACATGTAAAACAGAAGTGGAAATCAGTTTTATGTCAAAATAATGGATATGGAACATTATGTAACATAAACAGCAAATTAGTGGACATAGAGTCACCCGAGAATAAAGGACTATCCCTTAGAGACTGCAATGATGTTAGGTTTTTTCGTTTTGCTCCCATCACGTCATGCGACGTAAAGCGCAGCTTTTCACAGTTCAAACTGTGTTTGGAAGATAAGCGAAAAAGATTTACGTGTGAGAAACTGAAAATGTATCTTGTAGTACATTGCAATTCGGTAGACTACTGTAACTTCACTTCCTAAAGACGACCAGTAGGGTAAATGAAGAAATTAAAATTGTTACGTGTTTATTTCCACCATTAACATTGTGTATAATTAAACACAAATGCTTATAAGAGACAGGAGAATAAATGTTTTTCACATTCTTTTGACATTGTCATTGTGTAATGTATATTTATTTTCAGAATGTACATGTGTGTATGTTTCCCCATACTACCGTACTCTACTCTAAATAGCAACATTGTTACCTCAACACATCTCTACCTTTCACTACCTGCAGCGAGTCAACAACCTATAGTACATGCACAGTAAACTTATTGTATCGGGTCCCAAGTCTCGAAGGCTGCTTATGTATAACGAGTTATTAATTTATCGTACGTGACATAGACCGAAATATTTCGATGGCAACCCGAATTTCGTTCCACGAAATCCTTCAATTTCTCTATTTAGCGTAGGTCGAATATAGACGTTACATGTTAAAGTTGCAAACTTATTAAATGCCAGCCCATACTTCCCCATTATATGGTAGCTATTAGATCGAAGGCCCAGTTCAAAAGGAAAACAACTCAAAATTTAAATTTTCGAGAAACCTGCATTTTAAAGTTTTATGTTGCAGTAATTAAAGAAAGAAGAATACAGTGGCTGGGCCATTTATATAGAACAGAGGAACAATACCCTGCTAGAATGTTGACCTTCAATACTATTTATGGCAGCCGAAGAGTTGGGAGACCTCCAGTGAGGTGGTTGCAGTCTGTAGAAGATGACCTGTTGAGGAGTGGTGTGGGGATATGGAGGAGAGCAGCAAGTGATAGGATGAGATGGAGGACAATTGTTGGGGCGGCCAAGGCTGGGAAACGGCTGTAGTACCACGAGAAGAAGAGAAGAAAAATCAAAGGATCGTTCAAATTACTCCAAATTCTGTTAATGCTGTTATCAGTTTCAAATTAGATTGCGTTAATTGGATTTTTTTTACAGCAACATGAATCTTTAAAATTCATGTTTCTCAAAACTTTAAATCTTGAGTTGTTTCCCTTTTGAACTGGGTGATCGACGTTACGTCCATTTTCGGTCTTTCCCCTTCAATTTCTTTTTTATTTCCTTGAACGAAGCAGTGAAAATTGTAGTTAGGAAAATGGCCAATAGGCTTGGAGCTCATATAGATTTTCTCACAGCTCCTAGTTCCCTCATAACGCAAGATCGCACACCTTTCAATTGCTTTTCGTCTCATTTTTACCTTTTTTTCGTGTTCATTGTCAATGTTCTGTCATAGGCCAAATTTATGATTTGTACTACATTAATATTAGTACAGATATTCTTTTATGCAATTTCAGAATCATCGATTTAAATCTTGTTCAGTTGGTGTTGTATTTAAGGCATACTTACATGTAGTAAGGAAGGCAAAGTGGGAGGTTTACGAAGAAGTGCACTGCTTGGCTGAGAATGGGTCAACGAGAAGATCAGACATTATAGCCATCGATCGCTGGAATCAAAGAAGCTTCATTCTTGACCCCACTGTCCGTTTTGAGAAGGATGATCAACAAGCCAATAGCGTTAACGATGAAAAGAAGTCTATTTACAACCCATGTATTCCTCACTTCGGTGAGAGATACAAAATGAATATTAATACATGGGAAGTGAAAGGACTTCTTTTTGGCGCTAGGGGAACTTCATTTAAGTTAACCAAAACCATTCTCCTTTCTCTTAAATTTTCTAATGAGAACATTAACAAAATTTGTCTAATGGTATTGAGAGATTCATTATCCATTTTACACAATCACTTGTACAGGGACATCATTTTATTTTTACTAACATTTCTGATATTAACTTGGCTATACCTTTGAATCAACGGTTGCTATCCACTTCCACGACTGGAGTTCGATGGCGTAATATACAAACAAATCGCTTTACTAGGTATAGGAGGGAACAAAAGTAATTCATCCATTTACGTAAACTATGAAATATCACGCTTTTGAGTTTGATAATTTTCATTAGGTTTTTGTTTAATCAGAATACAGTACAGTATTAACAATGAGTGCTTTTACTCACGAACTGAGCTGTCCATGTGGACGTATTTATTATGCAGTGTATATTATAGTGTCTATAGCACTTAGCGTACACTATAGAGAATGAAGTTAAATTGAAAAATAATCATAATATGGATATTTAAACACATTTTTCAAAATGGTGGCGGTTCATTTCGATACAGGCTTCAGTTCTAATGTATGTAATTCCAATTACTACTTTCGTCCTTCGTACTAGTAACTCATGTTGAAATAATTCTGTACCTACTATGTAAAAGAGTACCTTACGTACTGTAAATTCAATCTTCACTTCTGCTCGATCCGAAAAGATAAAATTACTCAGACATGCTATCTACTGTCCGTCCAAGTGGTTATGCCGCAGGGTCGTAGAAAGGATGGAAATCACGTGACAGTTAATTACTTAACGAGGCCCTTTTATTTAAGTTATTTTAAACAGTTGTATGGGTATACTATTATGTAAATGTCCAATACCTAACAGAAATTAATGTTCTCAGAAAAGAGCTAAGACAGCCCAGCCACTAGCCTTTACAGAGAGAGAAAACCGGAATGCGACGTAGGCAAATGGACGACAGTACCTGTGCGAAAATGATGCAATATTGAAAGCTCTTTCGTCATTGGAAAACGCGAACATATTTTTGGAACGTACTGTGACGGTAAGGCTAGTATGACTGTATATGCGGTCTTGGATCTGTGTGGAAGACGGTTGAACTTCATTAGTAGAAGGGGTGGGAGTGAAGTACATTCAAAAACTCAGGTACAATAAAAATTGAAGTAAAAATAAAATGATGTCCCTGTATAATACTATGTAATTTTTTTTTCACTTCATATCATTACTTTTCTTCAATGTATTTTTATCTCATGTTTCTCCGAAATCAAATTGTACTTTATTTTTAAATTTATCATTGTTCCGTATTCTCTCCGCAATCATATTTTATTTTTCATTTAACCTCTGCTTTGTATTCTGGATCCTAGTGGTCAGCCGTAGATTTCGGTCAGATGTCCCAAATTGTGGAATTTGTTGTTGTTAATCCTTCTGAATTCCTTTTCTTTCTCCTATACCAGCCGTGGCGAAAATGTAATCGTGCGCCGAGCCACTGTGTAACCTGCAACGCGCATAGCACCTGTAGAGGGAGGCGGACACCCGAAGGGGAAGTGAAGCAACTGTCTGACTTATTAACGGATTTTCATTTTCCTTACGTCAAGCACTTAAATATAATTTTATACAGTTCAAGGCCACAAACTGATGTTTAGTACGTGTAACGAAGAAAGAAATGAATAAGAAAACATAGGACACATTATCACAACCTAAAATTAACTGTTTTCAGAATGTCTCTGCGACAGAGTTTCAAAATCAGGAATTATGTCACTTACTGCCAGTCGTAGTTGATCACGAAGGTATTTGTCTGTCAGTCGTTATCTAAATTTGGTTTTTAATATTTTCATTGTTGAAAATAATTTTTCACAAACGTAAGTTATAGCGAACATGGTTTCAACAGAGCAACGAATGAACGAAGCTTCGGATATTTTTTTTTTGACAAAGATTTGAAAAGTTTAACGTTTTTCAAATCCTTACATATAACTTTCATGTAACATCACGTTGTAAATCTGTGAGTTTAAATTGAAGATCTAACCGTATCATTCGTACATCTGCTGAAAAAGGATCGAAGTACAGAGGTAATAATAATAATAATAATAATAATAATAATAATAATAATAATAATAATAATATAATGTAAGGTAATATAATAATAATATAATGTAAGCTAATATAATAATAATAATATTAATAATAATAATAATAATAATAATAATAATAATAATAATAATAATAATAATAATAACACAACCTTTTAATGTTTCATGAGTAACATGTAGTATAATGCCATTTTATGTTACACAACCGTTTTCCTCGCAATACTTGTGAATAAATCACTCATTTAATATTCTCATCATATGGGTAGCAAAAAAATGCGTCCTCCCATCCTACTTTGAAACTTTCGTTTTTGTAGAGGTACATGGTTTCGAGAGAGACATTGCGACGATACGCCACTCGCAGGTCAGAGACAAATACAAATGGAACGGAGTTTGACTCCAGTGAGTGAGAGGGTGGGGGTTGGAGAAGATAGGAAGCAAGAGAAATGCATAGCTATCATTGCGAGCCACAATGTGCTCGTGAGTCACATTTTCGCCACGGCTGTTCTATACAGATCTGAATATTTTTGCACAAAATGGAACCAATATAAATCGAGGTGTTTTACAGTAACTGCATTTCTGAATTCACTCTTCTAGTGTTCCTGTACGAGGTCGGACTCGCTCCATTTATTCAGAAAGATTCACTTGTTGAAATAGACTGCGTAGAAAGCAATATCTATCAGGGACTGCAACTTCATTTTCTAGACTTATGAACTGTGAAACGCGGCGTCCCCGGCGAAGTTGTCTTCAAGAATATATCCGAAGAAGACAAGACGTATTCATCCATTTGACGTCTTTTGTCAGGAAAAAAAATCTATATTCAAGGAATATAAGATTACGCAATGTCGCAACTTCGAGATTTCGACTTACGGATTCCTAAATCTGTTGTCTGTCCTCTTCTAGTTTTCGTTGTCAATGTATACTTTCTCATTATGTTACATGCGCGTTAGGACTCGCATAATGTGATGTAAGCACGGCGAATAGCTGTCACATAAGATAATACAAGAGACGCTCAGACATAGGGAAATATCTGAAATGTGTTGAGATAGAAACTTCTAGTTTGAAAACCTGTCATTCAACGAACATGGTTATTTAAAGTGTCATAATCTGCGACGTGATGCTTCTCATTTTAATTGCCGTCTGTAAAATATCTTCCTTGGTAGTCACGGGTTCAAATCTGGCAGAAGGGTATACATTTCAAAAGGCGATAAAAATCTTTACAAGAGACTACATTCAAGATATCCGGCTGAAATCTTTTTATAAAAGTCGTGTACAAGAAAAATAAATGAAAAGAAATTAGCTGCCAATCCGATATGAGAGGCACAACAACAGCTTACAAAAATAGTTCATAGCCTTCATATGAGTTATCTTTTGACGCGCGAGGTTGCGGGTTCGATTCCGGCCCAGGTCGATGACATTTAAGTGTGTTTAAATGCGACAGGCTCATGTCAATATATTTACTGGCATGTAAAGGAACTCCTGCGGGACAAAAAATTCCGGCACACCGACGACGCTGATATAACCTCTGCAGTTTCGAGCTTAGTTACATAAAAACCATAATTTAAATTTTCTTTTGACACGGAACGAACTCTTTCTTCTTACTAGGTATGTGGGGTAACTGGGGAATTGACTGTCAGATAAAAATGAAACCTCCATTGTTGTCCTTACATTCCCCTGCTTTCCTTCTTGTCATCCCTCTTTTCTCCTTCCTTGTATTCCCCCTGTTCTCCTTTTCTTGCCCCTGTTCTCCTTCTTGTCTCTTCCCCGTTCTCTATCTTAGCTTCTTCTTCCGCGTGCTGTTCGTCTGTAACTCCTTTCTTTCTTTCTTTCTTTCTTTCTTTTTTCTCTTTCTTTCTTTCTTTCTTTATTTCTCTTTCTTTCTTTCTTCCTTTCTTTCTCTCTCTTGCTCTCTCTCTCTTTCTTTCTTTCTTTCTTTCTTTCTTTCTTTCTTTCACTCTTTCTCTCTTTCTTTCTTTTTTCTCTCTTTCTTTCTCTCTTTCTTTTTTCTTTCTTTCTTTCTTTCTTTCTTTCTTTTTCTTTCTTTCTTTCTTTCTCTCTTTGTTTCTTTCTTTCTCTCTCTTTCTCTCTTCCTTTCCTTCTTTCTTCCTTCCTTTCTTTCTCTCTCTTTCTCTCTTTCTTTCTCTCTGTCTCTTTCTTTCTCTCTTTCTTTCTTTCTTTCTTTCTCTCTTTCTTTCTTTCTTTTTTCTTTCTTTATTTCTCTCTTTCTTTCTCTCTCTTTTTTCTTTCTCTCTTTCTTTCTTCCTTCCTTTCTCTCTCTCTTTCTTTCTTTCCTTCTTTCTTTCTTTCTCTCTTTCACTCTTTCTCTCTTTCTTTCTTACTTTTTTCTCTCTCTTTCTTTCTCTCTCTCTTTCTTTCTTACTTTTTTCTCTCTCTCTTTCTTTCTTTCTCTCTTTCTTTTTTCATTCTTTCTTTCTCTCTTTCTTTTTCTTTCTTTCTTTCATTCTTTCTTTCTTTGTTTCTCTCTTTCTTTGTTTGTTTCTTTCTTTCTCTCTCTCTTTCTCTCTTTCTTTCTTCCTTTCTTCCTTCCTTACTTTCTCTCTGTCTCTTTCTTTCTTTCTCTCTTTCTTTCTTTCTTTCCTTCTTTTTTCTTTCTTTATTTCTCTCTCTTTTTTCTTTCTCTCTCTTTTTTCTTTCTTTCTTTCTTTCTTTCTTTCTTTCTTTCTTTCTTTCTTTCTTCATATTACGAACAATCATTTTAAGTGAACGTTAGTCTTTGGGTGCTTTCGGATGTGTCAGCGTGTGTTAGTCTGTCGAACGAGGTAACTGAAATAGAATGCAAAATAAAATATAACACACATAGTAACGTAACTGATAATATGAGAAACTAAATTGTTCCGAAATGTTAAAAAATGTACGATAAACATGTAGTCCTAATCACCTTCGAGACAAATTTTTTTTGGGTAGGTCTGCAATGTAAAGAGCTACTGAAATGTAAAATGTTGCTGAAATTATAAGTAATATATGTGTGTATGTGTGTGCGTATGTGAAAATATTTTTGTTGACTAAAAACAGCGAACGTATGTGCTAGAAAAGACAGAAATATCTGTTGGTAACTTTCACGTGTACAATTATGCTTCTGTGCAAGCCAGTGGTGGGAGAAGAGAGAGAGAGAGAGAGAGAGAGAGAGAGAGAGAGAGAGAGAGAGAGAGAGAGAGAGAAGGGAGGGGGGAAAGCGTATGTACGAATGATACCAGATGACAGAACTCATTGAGGCGTTCCCTGGAATAAGGCATTAACGTACGTTAAGTAGTTTTTTCAGTTTATAGCATATATTGAATCTTTAATAACACATATTTCTTCTAACAAAATATTGTTTTCCTCTAACAAACATAGCGCACTCTAGAAACATTTGAATGTCGTTCTGCGCAATGCTGTTATACATGATGTAAAATGTTTTATGCTCCATATCACAAATTCAATATCTTGCAGTTACGTTCTTGTTCGATAGAAAGCCTCATTGTAAAACATGATGTATGAATGTATATAATTATGAAACATTAAAATATAAAACTTTTTGACATAAATTAACGTATCTGATACAAATTTTAAGATATTGGCTTGTGAAATTAAGTTAAAATAGTTATGATATGCATCATAAAAATGTGTTACAAAGGATTGGCTCTGTGTAATTAAATGCCCTCCCTATCGATTTTTTTTACATTGGGGAATTTAATTGAAGTGAATTTATTATGGCAGGCAGAGTAACTACCTCATGCTCCCATGTTTTTATATTGCTACCAATGCACTTCATTAGAACCAGGTACCCAGCCTCGAAGCCGTTAGCCCTGTGAACTTACAGTATATTTATTTTACCCTATTATCATATTATGGGATTATCTAAGAAATTAGCAATTTCTTTGTTATAGTAGAAGAAAAAGAGTGGGGGAAGGGAGGTGGTCCGTGACCCATTTCTTTTAGAGCTCATCCCGACATTTATCTTATTACTCAATGGAAACCACGGAAAAACCTCCATCAGGATGAGGTGTCGTGCTCACGACAAGCCAATTGGCTTCAGTGAGGTCAGTGTATATTGAGGAGGAAGGATGTCTTTTAATCATGATTTTAAGTACAAATTTTAAATACAAATACAATACATTAAGAAGCCATAAATAATTATTTACAATAGAACATGTTCAATACATCTATGCAGCCAATAACGTGATGACCCTGAAACAGAGAAATAACATTATTAGTGCATTAGTAGACTTACGTCTGTCTGTCGAGTCCAGTTGTTGTTTAGTGATCAATTTGATTTGCGTCTTGTACCTTGTCGTTCCAAGCTAGAGGGTGGAGTACGCTCTTAGGTATTTTGTGTTTATCTAAAGCAGGGTTGTAGTTACCCAGGGAAGAAATTAGTGGGTTATTGCTGCTGTACGACTTGGTGTACGTGCAGAAGGCTTGATTTGAAATATATTCTTGAATTGTCAAAATTTCGAGTTCTTTATGAATCAATCTAATAGGTGTTACTCTAGGAAGTCCTGTAATGAATCTTAAATGTTTGTTTTGGAAAACCTTTAACTTATTAAGAACTGTAGTAGGTGCATGTCCACAAGCAGGGCAAGCATATAATATTATTAACCTAATTAATGTTTTATACAAAGTCAAGGCTGTATGTGTGTTTAAATTTCTGCTTTTATTTAAAATTGGGTACAGCTCCACCATTCTAGAATTGGCAAATCTGAGTTTCTGTAGTACGTGTTCGGAAAAAGTGAGCCGTCTGTCTAGTGTTACTCCGAGATACTTAACTGATGTTTTCCACTCGATTTGTGATCCATTTATAGTTAATTTTGTGTGATTTATTCCCGGTCCATTGAATTTATTTCTTATGCTAAATAAAATGGCTTGTGTTTTCGATATATTTAATTTAATTCTCCATCTGAGGAGCCATGGTTCAATTTCACGTAGGTGATCTTCAAGTCTGTTAATGGCAACAGTTGGCTTCCATGATGCTGTGAGAAAATGCCGAATCGTCAGCATATAGCGCTAAAATACTATTATTGAAATTTGGAATAAAGGGTAGGTAATTAATATAGATTTGAAACAGTATCGGTCCCAGAATGCTGCCCTGAGGCACCCCTCCCTATCGATAGAAACTTAGGCCTACTTACTTACTGGCTTTTAAGGAACCCGGAGGTTCATTGCCGCCCTCACATAAGCCCGCCATTGGTCCCTATCCTGAGCAAAATGAATCCATTCTCTACCATCATACCCCACCTCCCTCAAATCCATTATAATATTATCTTCCCATCTACGTCTCGGCCTCCCTAAATGTCTTTTTCCCTCCGGCCTCCCAACTAACACTTTATATGCATTTCTGGATTCGCCCATACGTGCTACATACCCTGCCCATCTCAAACGTCTGGATTTAATGTTCCTAATTATGCCAGGTGAAGAATACAATGCGTGTAGATCTGTGTTGTGTAAATTTCTCCATTCTCCTGTAACTTCAATCCTCTTAGCCCCAAATATTTTCCTAAGCACCTTATTCTCAAACACCCTTAACCTATGTTCCTCTCTCAAAGTGAGAGTCCAAGTTTCACAACCATAAAGAACTACCGGTAATATAACTGTTTTACAAATTCTAACTTTCAGATTTTTTGACAGCAGACTGGATGATAAAAGCTTCTCAACCGAATAATAACAGGCATTTCCCATATTTATTCTGTTTTTAATTTCCTCCCGAATATTATTTATATTTGTTACTGTTGCTCCAAGATATTTGAACTTCTCCACCTCTTCCAAAGATAAATTTCCAATTTTTATATTTCCATTTCGTACAATATTCTCGTCACGAGACATAATCATATACTTTGTCTTTTCGGGATTTACTACCAAACCTATCTCTTTACTTGCTTCCAGTAAAATTCCCGTGTTTTCCGTAATTGTTTGTGCATTTTCTCCTAACATATTCACGTCATCCGCATAGACAAGCAGCTGATGTAAACCGTTCAATTCCAAGCCCTCTCTGTTAGGAATTAATAGCATAAAGAAATTAACTCTTATAAAACATAAAATGAGAAAACATATGTCATACACGTGGTACCGTTTATTCCTGTATTGAATTTACTCTTCGTAAATTTGTGTTTGTACGTGTAATTAAAGGCAAGGAAATTTAATTTACATAGATAGAAATTAATTTTGTGGCGTTAGATGTATCTTGTGCACATGCATGTTTTCTGTGAGGAATATTTATGACACATATTTTTCCTTTCACATGTGCTGCTTGGTGAATCAAAATCAATCTCGACGTATTTGAATGTGGCTTTAGGGATAAAGCTGCGTGCTTGTAGCGACTGTCCCTGGCGCGACATGCCGATATCGGAAGCTGTGCCCGAATCGTGCCGTACAAGTGAGCAATCAGTGAGCAGATACAGACATCCTCTGTTTTTTCCGCCGAGCTGTGACATTTATTGCGTTCACTGGCGACATCAGATTTACATAATTCCAAGAATGTCTGCAACGTTCGGTAGCGAGCTCTTACTTCCTAAAATACGAGCAAATAGAACTGTCGTCGCACAGTGACCATCGATTTTACTGTCGAATTAGGAGACTTGCCATTTCGAGGCTCAACACCAGAGTGTCATGGATTTGAATGTAGGTTTCTTGACAAGGAACAGGGGAATCTGATTTTGTACCGATTTCTTGTTCTCCATTTAAGTAAGACAAGTATCAAAGACGGACATAAGCCATTTTTATCGAAATTTAGTTAAGGATCGATTCTTATAGTATTTTTCGCGCTCTTTCAAAATCTCTGGTCCGTTTATTTCAGAAAATGGTATTTATATGCTTTTGTGAACGTTAAAACATGTTGTTACTTTCATAATCGGACACCTCCATGCATAGTTTGTTTCAAATGCGGACATGACCATTTCAGCCAATCATATTACTGGAACTGGCTTAAAACTGCCATGGCGACCAGTTATATTTTGACAAGTTTGGATATTTTAAAGATTATGTTCCCTTTTATGTCGAAATGTTATTAAAATATAAGGATTTTGAGGCAGTTTGAATTCAATATGGAGTGTAATACGTTGGAGAATACATCTTAACTGATTAGAAAACGTAAGTTTAATCCTGAGCAATAGAAATGTTCTAAAGAAAAACTATTGTAAATGCATTCTTCACCAATTAAAATATGGGTCAAAGTGAACCCAGAGAAACTTGCGGATATTGAGAAATTATTAACTAACACTTCGGAAGTGAGTGGAAGGAAAACCACTGTCTTCTTTGGTATAGTACTTTAATCCAGAGTTCTGATAAAAATGTACACACTCATAATGAATGTGAGTGTTTCGAAGACCCTTTAAAAGAACCACAAGTTAACTGTGCAGAATTGCAGTAAAATAAGAAGTAAGGAATTGAATAGAAACAACAATCTGAGTTTAATTTTCTAAGTTCTCTACTAGAATATTTTTTAGAATAAAATTATAACTTGCATAGAATTTCCCGATTCCGGATTGTGAGTTTCAAAAATGGACACTTACATCTTCGTCTGTTTATAAGAAAACGGACAAAAAGGCAATCTTAGTTTCACAAGTGGAAAATGTCATTTTTATGTACGTTTTAAAATTCTTTAAACTAATATTTTTAAGGGAAGACCTTAATTATTTTGTAAGTAAAATACCAATATGACATACAAACATTTTCATAACTTATACTAGAAGGTTCACATAATGACACAAACTATGGCTTTTACTTACTTACGGCTTTCAAGGAACCCGCAGGTTCATTGCCGCCCTCACATAAACCCGCCATCGGTCCCTATTCTGAGCAAGATTAATCCAGTCTATACCATCATATCCCACCTCACTCAAATCCATTTTAATATCTTCCCATCTACGTCTCGGCCTCCTCAAAGGTCTTTTTTTCCTCCGGCCTTCCAACTAACCCTCTATAAGCATTTCTGGATTCGCCCATACGTGCTACATGCCCTGCCCATCTCAAACGTCTGGATTTAATGTTTTTAATTATGTCAGGTGAAGAATATAACGCGTGCAGTTCTGCGTTGTGTAACTTTCTCCATTATCCTGTAACTTCATACCTCTTAGTCCCAAAAATTTCCCAAGAAACTTATTCTCAAACACCCTTAATCTCTGTTCCTCTTTCAAAGTGTGAGTCGAAGTTTCACAAACACAAACACAGACACAGACACACAGATACACACAGACACACACAGACACACACACAGACACAGATACACACAGACACACACAGACACAGACACACACACAGATACACACAGACACAGATACACACACAGACAAACACAGACACAGATACACACACAGACACAGACACACACACAGATACAGACACGCAGATACACACACAGACACAGACACACAGATACACACAGACACACACAGACACAGACACACACACAGACACACAGATACACACAGACACACACAGACACAGACACACACACAGACACACAGATACACACAGACACACACAGACACAGACACACACAGACACAGACACACACAGACACAGACACACACACAGATACACACAGAGACACACACAGACATAGACACAGACACACAGATACACACAGACACAGACACAGACACACAGAGACACAGACACACAGAGACACACACACACAGATACACACACAGACATAGACACAGACACACAGATACACACAGACACAGACACACAGAGACACAGACACACAGAGACACACACACACAGATACACACACAGACATAGACACAGACACACAGATACACACAGAAACAGACACACAGATACACACAGACACACATAGACACAGACACAGACACACAGATACACACAGACACAGACACACAGAGACACAGACACACAGAGACACAGACACACAGAGACACACACACACAGATACACAGACACACACAGATACACACACAGACACACACAGACACACACAGACACAGACACAGACACACAAAGACACAAACAGACACACACACAGAGACACATACAGACACAGACACAGACACAGACACACAGATACACACAGACACAGACACACAGATACACACACAGACACACAGATACACACACAGACACACAGATACACACAGACACAGACACAGACACACAGATACACACACAGACACAGACACACAGATACACACAGACACAACACAGACACACAGATACACACAGAGACACACACAGACATAGACACAGACACACAGATACACACAGACACAGACACAGACACACAGAGACACAGACACACAGAGACACAGACACACAGAGACACACACACACAGATACACACACAGACATAGACACAGACACACAGATACACACAGACACAGACACACAGAGACACAGACACACAGAGACACACACACACAGATACACACACAGACATAGACACAGACACACAGATACACACAGAAACAGACACACAGATACACACAGACACACATAGACACAGACACAGACACACAGATACACACAGACACAGACACACAGAGACACAGACACACAGAGACACAGACACACAGAGACACACACACACAGATACACAGACACACACAGATACACACAAAGACACACACAGACACACACAGACACAGACACAGACACACAAAGACACAAACAGACACACACACAGAGACACATACAGACACAGACACAGACACAGACACACAGATACACACAGACACAGACACACAGATACACACACAGACACACAGATACACACAGACACAGACACAGACACACAGATACACACACAGACACAGACACACAGATACACACAGACACAGACACAGACACACAGACACACACACACGCAGACGCACACACACACACAAAATTTAAAGAAACAAATTCATGATAAAAATATAGGAGCAATATTTCACTAACCTCAAGCAGAAAAGTTTTTGTAAACTACATTTCTCGTGAAAAGTCTGCTGTCTTTTCCACACAGCTGCGAAACATTTTATATCTAAGCCCTTAAAATTTATATACATCGTGGGACCTGGCCAACAACCTTCCAAATATGGTAAAAGACGTTTCAAACAAATCCAAAGTGTCAAATCCACGACAATGGTGGGCATTTGCAACAGGGAAGCTGTCATGCTTTGTGGTGTCGGAGATATTACACTTTACAGACGCGTGTAAAGTTAGGCTGTACTGTCCACTCGGATAATCGCAACATGTGCAATTTACAGGCTTTATAGATCCTGCTGGTAGCATTTCGGACATAACACAGTAATTTCACGCGCTATAAGTGGATGCTACTGTCGTGTCTAGTTACACGCTTCATAGCGCTTGCGAGTAGCACTTCAAAATACGACTGTGGTACAACTAATCATATATATATATATATATATATATATATATATATATATATATACATATATATATATATAAACAGAACACAGTGAACTGAATGCATATATAGTATTAACAAAGAAAATATTTATGTTTATTTACTGTAGTGGCAATATTATAAAGGAATAGTACAAGAAGAGTCGTGATATATTCTATGGAAATATCCTGGCATTGAACAACCGTCTGATTCAAGAATCCAGAATGCAATGAATAAAGTAGTAGAAAATGGTTCATTTTTAAATAAAAAAGAAGAATTATAAATCGTATTCTTGCTTTCTTACTTACTTAACGCTTTTAAGGAACCCGGAGGTTCATTGCCGCCCTCCCCTCACATAAGTCCGCCAATGGTCCCTATCCTGAGCAAGATTAGTCCAGTCTCTACCATCATATCCCAACTCCCTCAAATCTATTTTAATGTTATCTTCCCATCTACGTCTCGGCCTCCCCAAAGGCTTTTTCTCTCCAGCCTCCCAACTAACACTCTATATACATTTCTCGAACGCCCGTACGTGCTACATGCCCTACCCATCTCAAACGTCTGGATTTAATTTGCCTAATTATGTCAGGTGAATATGTTAGGAGAAAATCCACAAACGATTAGGGAAAACACGGGAATTTTACTTGAAACAAGTAAAGAGATAGGGTTGGAAGTAAATCCCGAAAAGACAAAGTATATGATTATGTCTCGTGACGAGAATATTGTACGAAATGGAAATATAAAAATTGGGAATTTATTCTTTTGATAAGGTGGACAAATTCAAATACCTGGGAGCAACAGTAACAAATATAAATGATACTCGGGAGCAAATTAAACACAGAATAAATGTGGGAAATGCCTGTTATTATTCGGTTGAGAAGATTTTATCATCCAGTCTACTGTCAAAAAATCTGAAAGTTAGAATTTATAAAACAGTTATATTACCGGTTGTTCTTTATGGTTGTGAAACTTGGACTCTCACTTTGAGAGAGGAACATAGGTTAAGGGTATTTGAGAATAAGGTTCTTAGGAAAATATTTGGGGCTAAGAGGGATGAAGTTACAGGAGAATGGAGAAAGTTACACAACACAGAACTGCACGCATTATATTCTTCACCTGACATAATTAGGAACATTAAATCCAGACGTTACAGATGGGCAGGACATGTAGCACGTATGGGCGAATCCAGAAATGCACATAGAGTGTTAGTTGGGAGGCTGGAGGGAAAAAGACCTTTGGGGAGGCCGAGACGTAGATGGGAATATAATATTAAAATGGATTTGAGGGAGGTGGGATATGATGATAGAGACTGGATTGGTCTTGCTCAGGATAGGGACCAATGGCGGGCTTATGTGAGGGCGGCAATGAACCTCCGGGTTCCTTAAAAGCCAGAGAGTAAGTAAGTAAGTAATTATGTAATGTGAAGAATACAATGTGTGCAGTTCTGGGTTGTGTAACTTTCTCCATTCTCCTGTAACTTCATACCTCTTAGCAACATATATTTTCCTAAGCACTTTATTCTCAAACACCTTTAACCTCTGTTCCTCTCTCAAAGTGAGAGTCGAAGTCTTACAACCATACAGAACTTTCAGCTTTTTTGAGAGCAGACTCACCCGAATAATAACACGCATTTCCTATATTTATTTTGCGTTTAATTACATCCCGAGTGACATTTATATTTTTTAGTGTTTCTCCAAGATATTGAATATTTCCACCTCTTCAAAGGGTAAATTTCCAATTTTTATATTTCCATTGCGTGCAATATTCTGGTCACGAGACATAATCATATGCTAAAAACGTATTGTAATTGAAGAAGAACTATAATGCGAGCTATACTATAGCCTAAGACAGTCTTCAACGAAATAATTAAGAAAGTGAGTCCAACAGGCAGATGTATCTAAAAAACCTTGTAAAGTGACTGAATTGTTCAAACTGATGCCTTATTACAAGACAACAGTCGTTTATAAATTTAATGAAACGGACCATGTGCCTAGAGTTGAATTCTAAGGATGCAGACGAAAACCAGCGTGTAATCCAGAAGCATTTTTAAATTATGGTATATGTGCATTAGAGAAAATGGTCGAGAGTTTCAGCACTTATTTGATAGAGACTTTAAAACGTACCAAAACTTAGTTTGAAAATGTTTAAAACTGCGGTTATGGAAGTACATTTTATTCTTTTTTAAGGAGTAATATTAAACAAAGATTAAAAAAAGCCATTATCAGCCTCATAAATGTATTAAAAGAAAAAACAGTTTTGTTTCTTGAAGAAACTTTTATGTGATGCTCGGTTACTTTTGTTATTTCTCATGAATGAATAAAGATGGAATAATTTTTAAATTTTCCTTTTACTCAGAAAAGTGTCAGCTTCATTTTTCTCTAAAGAAAAGCTGTGAATGCTGAGCAGACTAGCAGTAATTAGTGTGTGAATTGGAAGGGCTATTATGATACACTAGAGGGGCTATTATGGTATTATGTTTACAATGAAAGAAATTGACCAATTTGATCAATTTTTTAACTTAAAGTAATTCATTAGCTCTTGAGAGATGTTTGAATTGACATGTTGGCATGGCACCTACGATGCAGTAGGCTATAAGTTAAAAAAATTACACATATAGACTTTTACTTAGTTACCTAACAATTTTAGCTTAATAGTCTTTCTTCTAACTGCTAAAATTTAAAACAACTTTGAAAAATACATTCATTACTATTAAAAAACCTATTTTAATTTATCAATACAAATTTTATCATAATTTTCTCAATCTAGTTCCTTACACAAAAAATATCTTGATATACAGGAGTTTTCTAGCATCGATAGTAAGCGATGGATATGGATATTTATTAATAATGGTTCACAAAAAGTATATAAACTTAATAAATTACAATTAACATACCTATAGGTACACGAATAGTAAATATATTCAATAAATATACATTTAATACCTCATTTTACATCATATATCTATTTCAATTTATGTTGGCTTTAACTTGCACTTACATCTAATTTTTAGTGCAAGTTTCAACCAAGCTCGTTTATTAAAAAAAAGACCTTAAAGCTTATTTACATATTATTTTTTTTAATTAACTCTACAATAAACAAGTGTACATCAATCTTTCCTGTTGCTCTATTTATCCAATATTTATATTTAATTTTTTGGTCTTCTTTTACATAATAACTTATTATTTCAAATAGGTGAGCAGATGTCGACATATTGTAAAGTACGAGTAATCAACCTGAAATAGCTGAATCGGTACATTCAATACTAGCATCGATAGTAAGCTGTTAAAGTTTCAGTAAATTGTATAAACTTTGATGGAAAAAAGAGGACATTACAAAAGTTGCTAAATATTAGTCAATCTTAATGTGTTTTCAGCGAAACTTTACAGATAATAAATCAAGAATCTGTGTGTATCACAATAGCCTTACTTCATTTATGTTTATAATATGGCCAGATTTATAGCACTGCATCAGAATAGCCCTAAAAAGGTGTATCACAGTAGTCCACACAAGACTATTGTGATACGCTGGTTTTGTTTTAATTTTATCCGTTATTACATAAGTATAAAAATTAATTTAACTCCAGATCCTTCGTATATGTCTAAAGTAGCACATGACTTATTTTTTTCGAATTTGTATGTTCTTTGATAGAAAAATAACAGCAAAAGATTGATGTTTTGCATCATAATAACCCTACTTGATCAAATATCTGTAATCTATAGGCCTAATTGGCGAGATTTTATTGCCGAAAGCTGACGAGCTGAATTACCGCTAAGCGGGCTGTTACTTGCCCAGTCACTTTTCGAACGGCACCGCACTAAGCAAAACCTGTTTCCAGGCGTACACCTGTTATTATGTCGTTTCACTAATACTTCAAGATATTAAATGATTAATACTAATATTATTAGCAGCATGACAATTTAATTATTTTTTATGAAACTTGTAATACGTATATTGAAGAAATGTCTCAAATTTATAACATTCATTATATTTCAATAAATCAATCGAAGGAACGCAGGTTTAATGAAGACATTACAAGCAAGTAACTGTCCTTCAAAACTGAAGACAAGGATTAGCTTCTTGGTCGCAGATAGCGATGTTCCGCTGACGTTTCAAAAGGATGGATTTCTCTTGTTCTGCATTAGCGGTTAATTAGCTCTCTCTATCTAAGGGTCGTTAGCTATCCTTTGAACATAGACTTTAATATAATGGGAACAAATGGAAGCTTTTTTTAATTCAGCTCATTTGCCCTCGTTTCAAGTTTCTGTCGAAAGAAAGAGAAAAATGTATTTTCTCTGCAGAACGCAAAATGAGAGCAATACGATTTTTCCATTATTGGAGGTAAATAAAGTTTTTTTTTGCTTAAAGAAAGGCGTCTTATTCATATCAATTTCTATACTGTACACATCGTTTCAGGTGGATTGAATTCTATAGAGAAGATGGTAAAGAAAAACTGGATGAACGGAGGAATTCAAGTTGCTTAAGAAACCAGATTCCTTATTATAAATGTAAGGGCCAACAGAGAAGACGTAGAAAAAGATGCGGAGACCAGAATTAAATAAGATAGAAGTGTAACAAGGAACACGGGAACTAGCAAAGAGGCGAGTGGGGAGAAAAAAGTGGAACCAGGAGTCGGGCAGTGATAGGAAGGGAGAAAGTAAGAGGAATAAGAGTGCGAGTATAAGTGGAAATCTAGTATATCCAAGTGGAAACGTGGGGAGGGGGGAGAAATATTAGAGGAAGAGAAGAAACCATTCAAAACAATACCAGCATAGATAACCCATTTATAGATTCAGTGAGTATTAGAGATAATGAAATTGAAAGAAAAGAAGAAATAAATAGGAAGAAAGGCAGAGACAGAAATAAGTCTGAGATGAACACTGAAGAAAGTACGACAACTAAGAATTTGGAAATTAAAATTTTAATAGTTACAGTGAGTGAGAGTAATGAGGAAGAAATTGGGGTAAGTGGATTATTGTGAAAGTGAAAGTGAGTGAAAATAGAAAGAGTAAATATAATAGAGAAAATGTGTTAAGAGAATTGAATAAGTGATAATAAGAAAATAGTACAAATGAAGGGTTCAGAGCCATACTGGGCCAAGCACCATTTATTAAAAACGTATGTGGCGCTTGGTCCACTATGGCTTTGAACTCTTCAAATATTGGAACAGTAAATTAATATAAGAGAAAGATAGGAGAAAAGTTCTATGAAAAAAGTAAAAATAGGGCAAATAATGAACAACATAATAGAACAAATAATTTCATTTACTTGGAGTGCTCAATTTTCTATGATAAAAGAGTAATGGAACGCAGAAAAATTCTCTCCGGCGCCGGGATTTGAACCCGGGTTTTCAGCTCTACGTGCTGACGCTTTAACCACTAAGCCACACCGGATTCCACCCCGGCGTCGGAAGAATCGTCTCAGTTTTAAGTTCCAACTCTTGGGTTCCCTCTAGTGGCCGCCCTCTACACTACGTCATAGATATCTATGAACCTAGGACCGAAGTCCACACATGTGCTGAGGTGCACTCGTAATGAGTGACTAGTTGGCCGGGATCCGACGGAATAAGCGCCGTCTTAAATCACGAAGTGATTTACGCATATCATATATATTATTATAATGTACCGAAGTACATATGATATTTCCATGCAGATATTCTGCGTCATCATACGATGAAAGAGTAATGGGACGGATTTAAGACGGCGCTTATTCCGTCGGATCCCGGCCAACTAGTCACTCATTACGAGTGCACCTCAGCACATGTGTGGACTTCGGTCCTAGGTTCATAGATATCTATGATGTAGTGCAGAGGGCGGCCACTAGAGAGAACCCAAGAGTTGGAACTTAAAACTGAGACGATTCTTCCGACGCCGGGGTGGAATCCGGTGTGGCTTAGTGGATAAATCGTCAGCACGTAGAGCTGAAAACCCGGGTTCAAATCCCGGCGCCGGAGAGAATTTTTCTCCGTTCCATTACTCTTTCATCGTATGATGACGCAGAATATGTGCATGGAAATATCATATATACTTCGGTACATTATAATAATATATATCAATTTTCTATGACAATGAAGTAGATATTACATAAAAGTTACGAAATTTTTCAAAATTACTGGAATAACTAATAAAGTTCTAAAAATCTCTCAAGTTAAAAAAATACACGTTTGAAGGTATGCAACACTTTAGCAGCAATACCTACACTGTTATATGGCTGTGAAACTTGGCCATCAGAAAGAAAGATGAATCCCACATTACTGAGATGAAATTCCTGAGAAGAACAGCGAAGTACACATGACAGGATCACGAGACAAATGAGGATATATTATCAGAGCTTGAGGTCAAACTGTGCTTGACAAAGTACATCAATGTTGGAAGACTGGAGAGAGATAGACTACCAAATTTAATTTTAAAATATCAACTAACAGAGAACGGAGTCAAGGACGTCCGCTTAGAAGAATTCTAGATGAACAATGACGCCGGAACAGGCCACTGAACCAAAATATTTTATTTGTTTGTTGATGATGAAGAAATGCATTAGCACTGGAGTAATAAATGAAGTGGTCACATATTCGTTCTCCAATGTTTTCAACAACTTTTCCCTCTTTACATTCCACTCATCTCGCACAGAATTTGACGTTCAATAATGAAAATAGTGCTTGGTAATGATCAAAAGAAATATTACCATTTTCTGCCTTCCCTGGTGATGGAGCTGAGAAAAGTTAGATCTATGGCACGGTCAAAGTACCCAAAAATTTTGCAGTATTAAGGTTCGTTTTTATACTTAGATGTCGGTACCCTGCTCTGGATTTGAAGCCGTGAATCTCGAGTCTAGTGGCAAGGACTGGAGTAACTCGACCACCGAGGATAACTTAGCCAATATCATGATGATGATGATGGTGGGGGTGAAAATGATGATGATAAACGAGCATCTTCCTCCCTTTCCTGAAGTTTGCAAACCTCTTGTTCTCTGTTCGTGTGCTTAGCTTTTCGAGTAGACGTCATTTCATATGATAAAAGTTATTTGTCTCACTAATATGACAGCTCTTACTGTGTGAAATATTGCTAAGAGAGCTAAAATGTTAAATAAAGGTTGGCGAGAGAGAAGAAATTGCTTATTGTCTCCTGCTAAGATAGGAACGAAGTGATGCATGACTAGAGGACCTTAGAGAGACTGTCCTGGGAGAGGTCACTAGGCCACCGGATGGGAAATTACATTACTCGAGTGCATGCAATGATGGAGGTCAGATCTCGTTTACTTCAAGGTATCTGAACTTCTGTCTCCTTAAATCAGATACAGGCCTATCAGAAACCTCCGGATTAGACAGCTAAAATTCAAAATCAAGTTTCAGGACATGTTTTATCATTACCAACTTAGTCGTACTGTAATTATTATATTATTTGCCCCCAATTACACATGGTTATTTGCACCACATTTTACTTGGTCTTTTACACATTTTTACATGGATGTTTGTGCCCCATTTTACTTGGTCTTTTACACCATATTTACGTGGATGTTTGTGCCACATTTTACTTGGTCTTTTACACCATATTTACGTGGATGTTTTTGCCACATTTTACTTGGTCTTTTACACCATATTTACGTGGATGTTTGCGCCACATTTTACTTGATCTTTTACACCATATTTACGTGGATGTTTGTGCCACATTTTACGTGGTCGTTTTCGTTACATATCACGTGACATTTGCGAAACCTTCTATCATACGTGATCGTTTGCGCCACAATTGAGGTCGTTTGCGCCACAATTCACTGGCCGTATGAGCCATATTCTACATGGTCATTTGTTCCATATTTCTCGTCGTCGGTTGCACTACATAACACATAGTCGGTTGCGTCAAATTTCACGTCGTCTGTTGCGCCACATTTCACGTCGTGTGTGAAAGATAACACCGGCTCCAAAATGAAACTGGAAATAGACCATGAGGAGAGGTTTGAAAAATCTAAAATAGCTCTTTTCTAACATTCACCGTTTTAGAAGAAATCGTTATGTTTCTATGAAATATTTGGCAACATCACGGCTACTGCAATAACTCTAGGAAGCCACCCACCTCTTTCCTTCCCCTCCCCCTTTGCTCTACTCAGTCGGAGACACGTGACAGTACGCTGCGTTGCAAGATTTATTTTAACGATTTTCGCAATTATTCAATTTAAATTCATGGCTAAACGGTTTAATTGGTAAAAAAAAAGACTCAAGACACTAACTATTCAGATTATTTTACCTATCTTCTTGTATAACAATCAGTCATTTCTCTCGGGCCATTATCGCAGTAGAGCGCTGCAAACATTGGGCAAAGACTATTGTTTTCCTGCTTAACGGTGTTTAATCGAAGGAAAATTGTAATAAAAGTTTTCTTATATTTAACGTGTAGAATCACCTCTTAAATTTTGGTGCATCCTTCTATCTTGTATAGTCTATATTATTTTGAAAGGTCAAGTTTTGTATTTTTATAAACACAACATAAAAATGGGGTTTCCATCCCAAATAAGTAGACCTACCCAGTTCCCTTAAGCAGATAGCGATGTTTTAGAAGAAATATATTATCCAAATTTGTGGAGAATATTGTTTATGGTTTTCTCGGAAGCAAAATGAATTTATTTATACAGCATTCAAAGGAACCCTGTCACTTAGTGAGAGCTCATGATAAAATTTACAGGCAATTTGTTGTTCACAGACTCTCTTTCATAAAGTGAGATATCTGCAGAATGGCAAAACAATGCGAATGTAGGCCTAAATGAATCAATAATATTAAAGTAGGACTGATGTATTGAACATGAGGATGAGCACAACAAATTAATGAACTGCAGTGCGTTTGAAGTTGGATAATAAAAAATAAATAGGCTATGCAGAGAAAGAACTGGACTTTGAACTTGCGAGTACATTTTCATCTTAAATTCAAGTGTCTGTTTGCCTCCCCGTCCTCGGATCGTTAAGTCCCACATTGTTTCGCCTGCGATGTGCTTTCAAATCTTTTAGTTTCCTCTTGATAAAACCTTTACAAGTCGGAGCTTTATAGCCTGGAGGAAGCTAAACAATGGTGAAACTTCTTACCTTTGAAATGAAACTTTTAACATACAAAAATCTTTGTAAGGAAGTTCTCAGACGGCAGACCTCGCCTGTGGATTCTTTGTTCGTATAGCTTCGGCGTCGTCATGTGAGCATGTTCACGTGCTTATCATTTATTCCATTCACGTTGCGTCTGTGGTGGGTTTCGTCCGCTTACTTCACAGACGAGATAATATTCTTTAGATTCTTGGTAGAGATATTTACAAATTCGTCTCTCCAATTTTATCTTAACTGTCATCATCTTAATCGCTACCTTCATTGTTGTAGATCACCTTCGTTACCAAAACTTGGCCGTTACCACCGTCGTCGTCTTTCTTGCTTCTGCCATCTCCACCGTATTAGTTACTTCCGCCGCCGCTGCCTTTCTTGTTACTTACGCCTCCGTCGTCTCTTTCTTATTTTCTCCTTCACCGTCGTCTCTGTTACTTCTGCCGCCGCCCTCTTTTACTTCCTACGTCGCCCTCTCTATTACTTTCGCCGCCGCCGTCCTCGTTACTTCCGCCGCCATCATCACTATTACTGTCGTCGAAGTCCTTGTTAACCTCCGTCGCCTCCGTCTCTGTTTTTTAATTGGTTATTTAATGGCGCTGTATCGACTATTAGGTTATTTAGCGTCAATGGAATTGGTGATACCGATATGGTATTTGGCGAGATGAATTCGAGGATTCACCATAGATTACCTGACAATCGCCTTACGGTTGGGGAAAAAGCCTTGGAACAAACCCAAATAGATAATGAACCCAAGCAGGAATCGACCTGCACCCTAGCGCAACTCCGGATCGTCAGAAAAGTGCCTTAGTCGGTGGCGCTTCCCTGTTACTTACGTCGTACCTATTACTTCCACCGTCTCAGTTACTTCCGACGTCCTTGTTACTTCCGCCATTATTGTTACTTCCGCCATTCCCTGTTACTTCCGTCGTTCTTGTTACTTCCGCCGTCCCTGTTATTCCGCCGTCCCTGTTATTTCGACTGTACCTGTTATTTCTGTCGTCCCTGTTACTTCCGCCGTCCTTATTACTTCCGTCGTCCTTATTACTTCCGCCGTCCTTATTACTTCCGTCGTCCTTATTACTTCCTCCGTCCTTATTACTCCCGCCGTCCTTATAACTTCCGTCGTCCTTGTTACTTCCGCCGTCCTTGTTACTTCCGCCGTCCTTGTTACTTCCGCCGTCCTTGTTACTTCCGCCGTTATTGTTACTTGCGCAGTCCCATTATTTCCGCCCTACCTGTTATTTCGGATGTTCCTGTTACTTCCGCCGTTTTTGTTACTTGCGCCGTCCCTATTATTTCCGCCCTCCCTGTTATTTCGGCCGTTCTTGTTACTTCCGCCGTCCTTGTTACTTCTGCTGTTCTTGTTACTTCCGCCGTCCTTGTTACTTCAGCGGTTCTTGTTACTTTCCCCGTCCCTGCTACTTCCGCCGTCCCTGCTACTTCCGCCATTCCTGTCACTTCCGCCATCCCTGTTACTTCCGCCATCCCTGTTGCTTCCGCCATCCTTGTTACTTCCGTCATCCTTGTTACTTCCGCAATCCCTGTTACTTCCTCCGTTCTTATTACTTCCGCCGTTCTTATTACTTCCGCCGTCCTTGTTACTTCTGCTGTTCTTGTTACTTCCGCCGTCCTTGTTACTTCCGCCGTTCTTGTTACTTCCGCCGTCCCTATTATTTCCGCCATCCCTGTTATTTCTGTCGTCCCTGTTACTTCTGCCGTTCCTGTTACTTCCGCCGTCCCTGCTACTTCCGCCGTTCCTGTTATTTCCGCCATCCCTGTTACTTCCGCCATCCCTCTTACTTTCGCCGTTCTTGTTACTTCTGCCGTTCTTGTTACTTCTGCCGTTCTTGTTACTTCCGCCGTTCCTGTTATTTCCGCCATCCCTGTTACTTCCGCCGTCCATATTACTTCCGCCGTCATTACCTCCGCCGTCCTTGTTACTTCCGCCGTTCTTGTTACTTCCGCCGTCTCTATTATTTCCGCTTCCCTGTTGTTTCGGCCGTCCCTGTTACTTCTGCCGTTCCTGTTACTTTCGCCGTCCCTGTTACTTCCGCCGTCCCTGTTACTTCCGCCGTTCCTGTTACTTCCGCAGTCCCTGTTACTTCCGCCGTTCTTGTTACTTCCGCCGTCCCTGTTGCTTCCGCTGTCTTTGTTACTTCTCCCGTTCCTATTACTTCCACAGTCCCTGTTACTTTCACCGTCCCTGTTACTTTCACCGTCCCTTTTACTTCCGCCGTCCCTGTTACTTTCGCCGTCGTCGCCGCCATCATATTATTTTGTCTCCACCTCACTCTTCAACACATTCGCTGTTTGTCATCATCACCATCGTCATTATCATTGTTATCTCCACCACCACCACCACCACCACCACCACCACCACCACCACCACTACGTTAATCACAAGTGAGATATTCGATTCTTTTTATTAATAATGACTTCTATGCTAGTTGTCCTTATCAATATATTATTGTTACCATTATAATTTCCTTTATCCTCCTCCTCCCCCTCTTAAAAATATAATAATAATAATAATAATAATAATAATAATAATAATGATAAAATAGTAAACATTTTACAAGGAAAACCCTGTTTTATGTTTATCACACAGGATTAGTACGAACGGTAATTTTTTTTTTTTAAATCTTTTGGAGCTTCATTATGCACTTCTCAGTATTAGGCTATACTGTCTTCCTGCAGACAAATGTACAATAGATATAATTGTAGTAATAGAACAGCGTCATCATTACTGTTATATTATTGTATTTCTATAATTCAGGATCTTAGAATAACCGGGAAGATTTTAAAAAGTCAGAAACGTCTTCACCTTTCCCATATTATTATTTATATGTACTGTCTTAGACAAAAAAAGTAATGATCGGCTGCCATTCGCTAAGTCCTCTTCGGAACACTTCGGTTGATTCCGTGAGAGCTTAGGTTCACACGTGAAAGAATTCCCTATGCACGACTCTGTTTTTCCTTTCTTTTGTTTGTTTGTTTGTTGCTTTTTCTGTCTGTTTATAGGTCAAGTGTTATGAATAATCTATAACGGAGATAATTATATTCAAGAAATAATTTAGATGCAAAATAAACATTCTTTCCCTAGTAGTGTGAACCAGGTTTTGCCCGAAGGGGGAGAAATTCATGCTACAGGAGATCGGTTATTTTTTGTGTCTAAGGCTGTACATGTGACAACTCGCGGGACAAACGTGGAAACTCTGTGAATGCATTATTACCGTCTCTCTCACGGAGTTCAGTTTCCTCGTTTCAATTTATAGTGGGCGCTATTAATACTGTCGTTTTTAATGCAGGTTTAAGTACTTGCGACTTGTTCTGGAGGCTAGCAGTATGCAAAAGCTTGTTCTCTTGTAAATGGAATTTGTCGGCGTTGTAGATGACATGTAACACGACATCGTCCCCGTGTCTGTCGGACGAGTGGGCTGTTATGCTGTTCAAGTTGGTAGCACTGATACTTGATACTCGATTACGCGGATGGGACTTGTGGCGGCGTCGGTATTATTTCTGTGCGTTTCATCAGACGTCGAGATCCCGCTGCGTTGTGGACTTAGCTCTGAGGATTACTTTTAAACCCCCCCGGTGATTCAGCTTCATGTATGATACAGCCGCTACACATTTTCGAAACGAACTTGTTGGCCTGTGATATGTGGAGTATTTGAAATGGTTTATTAGATCTCAATGATATAGTGTACATGGCTGAAACGTTTTCTCATCTCAGAGGTGGGTTGTCAATCCTCTTTGTTGAAACTTAATTATTCAGAAATATCTGTCAGTATGCTTGTTCCTGCTAATTGCTAAGGTAACCCATCCAAACTTAAAAGCAAAGAGAAATTGACTCTTTATACCGGGCGAACAAAAATTTGGCGGACAAACACTCCAACAGGAGTTCATTTTTTTTTCCGAAAATGAATAAAATTGTTCTATTTAAATTAGTTAACTTTCTTTAATATTTTTATTACTTGAAAATGCCAATTAAAATTTAGGTTGATTCGGAGATGCATTCGGACGTGGTTTCGAATGTTAAGGGAAGAGGATGGTATTTTTTAAAACTTTTTTTCCTATTCGGTGTAAAATATTAATTTTTTTGTATGTAGAGAGCTCATAGCTGTGGCAACTCAACCAAATAAAAATATAAAAAAAAAATATTTGGGGGCCCAAATTTGAAAAAAATATACCCAATCCAGGATTGTACTAAAACCGATATATCTAAACCGTTTTTAAAGATAGATTCAAACAGGTTTTTGCAATGTATTTGAAAAAGCACGTTCTACAAACTGTCTGTAACAGAATTTTGATATTAGTCCCTACGTTTGTGAAATAAACAATTAAAATTTAATAACAATTTTCTGATTTCCTTTCTTGCAAACAAACGGACGTATTTTTAAAATTAAATCACTTAACAAAATTCTGTTACAGAGAAAAGTTTCCTAATAGTCTAAAGAATGTGTGTTCTAAATTTCATGCATGTATCTTTAATAGTTCAGAAATTATATCCATTTTTGTCTGGCAATATAGCAAAAAAAAAAAATGAAGTTACTGGAAACCGATAAAAGCGGGCGTGTGATTTAAAAAACCATAACACAGGAAGTTTAAAAATGGCGACTCAACATCCGATAAGGGCACAAATACCCACAGAATGTTATGCTATGCATTCCACACATATCACAGAGTATTTTAAAGATTTTCTTTTTTTAATTTACTCATTTTCCACCAAAAAATACCATCCTCTCCCCTTAAGTAATCTATGGCGAATCCTCGACCTCATCTCGCTATCACCAATCCCATCGACGCTATGGGACCTATAGTTGATACAGCGTTGTTAAATAACCAACTAAGAAAAACAGAGGACATCCAGAAATATAAAAAACTAGCGATGTTATGTAGGTGAACGGTTCGAGTTATTAGCTTGTATGGAGGATCCGTAAAATAATAAAATATAAATGCATACATAATGAATAAAACAATATGGGAACATTATCATATGTCAAAATTTTAAAACAACTTATAAAATTCAATGATATTTTACATTTCACTTGTGTTTAATTTATTGCTTCCACCTGATGATGATTTCTTGTAAAATCGAAAATATTCGTGGATATAACCAAGAATTATAAAGTAATCATTGTAACAAAACTTGTTTTTGTACCAATCTGATAAGTTGTTGACTGAAATTGTAGTATAATTTTTCTTGTCATATTCTAAGGAAAGATTAGATTTTTTAATAGGAAAACAAATTCACACTAAGAGAGCGAAGTATTTCTAAATAATAAATAAATACATTTACAGACCACCCAGTCTTTACTTTGACATGCAGCAGAATCACTCTCTGTCCAAGACAAGTATTCAGGGAGCATATTATAGCTGGCAAATTAGTTTATACAATATTTTTATCTTAGACATGAGGAAACGAATCTCTAATTTGTCTTATTTTTATGTTCGGACAGACCTGGAATGTATAACAGTGCACTAAAAATATTTGCCCCTGTTGTAATTATACAGAGTTAGTTAAAAGTCCCGCACCACCTAAATAACTTTTGAAGCATAAGGTTCAGTGATATGAAACTTGGTATGTGGGGATAACCATATACTAAGAACTCAATAATGGTATTACCGAGTTTTTTCTACTTCCGGTTTAAACGGAAGTAAATCCAACTCTCTTATTTTAAATGGAACACCCAATATATTATTTTATTTTTGAATAGTACTCATTAAGAGCTTTTCAAAATTTACCCACACTTGATACTTCTATACAAATTCAGTGTTGGTAAGTCAAGAAAACAGAAAAGTGTATCGAATATTAAAATAATAAATGCACCACCTAAATAACTTTTGAAGCATACGGTTCAGTGATATGAAACTTCGTATGTGAGGATAACCATATGCTAAGAACTCAGTAATGGCATTACCGAGTTTTTTCTACTTCCGGTTTAACCGGAAGTAGCTCCAACTCTCTTATTAAACACTGAATTTGTACAGAAGTATCAAGTGTGGGTAATTTTTGAAAAGCTCTTTATGAATATTATTCAAAAATAAAATAATATATTGGGTGTTCCATTTAAAATAAGAGAGTTAGAGTTACTTCCGGTTAAACCGGATGTAGAAAAAACTCGGTAATACCATTACTGAGTTCTTAGCATATGGTTATCCCCATATACCAAGTTTCATGTCACTGAACCGAATGCTTCAAAAGTTATTTACGTGGTGCGGGACTTTTAACTAACCGTGTATAATTTTTAATGTGTCTTATATGTATCGGTAAATAATAAGTTGTAGAATACTTTTGTACGGAACCAAAATGTGTAAGATTGCACTACAAATATTTGCCTATATTATAATTTAATATTTTTATATAATATATCAATATTATCATTATCATCATCATCATCATCATCATCATCATCATCATCATCGACTTAACAGCCCAAAGCGGGCCATAGCCTCCCTAATATATCATTATACAATATTTAATTCACATTTAGATAAATGTCTTATGTATAATTAAGTAATATTAAATAAATGATCCAGTCATAAATAATATGTTCAAACATTTCTTACAAAAAGTAACATGTCCTGGTTATATCTCATTTTAAATCACCAAATATAATCTTAATTTCACTTTATACATATACAACAGATTTCTGAACAAAAAACACTACATTAGAATATAAAAATAAATAATTTTGTTTTATAGTTTGGTAATAAAATGTTTTCCGCCATTCCTAAAAAATCGTTTATTATGACCATGTTGAATTTTGAACTCCAACTTCACGTTGTAGTTGAATGAAGTATCAGCTGTCCTGTTGACCATGTACTCTAAATTTCTGTTACCGTACCATTATTATATTTGTTATCACAATGTATTACAGGCTTTGAATGTATTTGTATGTCGAAGGAGAAGTACATTCATGAGGTGATTCACTTTCAGTTCTTCTGTTTATTCTTGAACGTTTAGTTTTTCTGCAGATGTGACGTTACACATATTGTTGAAGTTTTCAGCATCTAAATTTGCGACTTTTATCTTTCCTATCTGCCGGTCTATTCAGCCCCGTATACTATTGATTGTGTGTTCCACAGCGTCTAAAAGTGTGTGCTGTCCCGAGGGTAAACTGCACATAACGCTGAGTAAGGAACTCCTTTGTGGTCTTGCCGGAAGCCTTTTGCGTTTGAGAGACGAAAGTTTGCTCCATTTAGCGGGATGGTTATGTAGCCTCCAAGAGGATTCGAGCATTCAAATTTGGTACGATAAAAGATATGCGTGTTCAATTACATCTGGTGACAAGCACGCATACGGGTGGATGAGTAAATGGATAGATAGCTATACTGTCTTACTAATAAAAACTTTATACAGACGTTTAACTGTCTTATACAGGGACATCATTTTATTTTTACTTCAATTTTTATTGTACCTGAGTTTTTGAATGTACTTCACTCCCACCCCTTCTACTAATGAAGTTCAACCGTCCTCCACACAGATCGAAGACCGCATATACAGTCATAGTAGCCTTACGGTCATAGTAAACAGTACGTTCCAAAAATATGTTCGCGTTTTCCAGTGACGAAAGAGCTTTCAATGTTGTATCATTTTCCATTTGCCTACGTCGTCGCATCCCGGTTTCCTCCACCTGCTTCTATTCGCCTCTCTGTAAATGCTAGTGGCTGGGCTGTCTTAGCTCTTTTCTGGGAACATTAATTTCTGTTAGGAATTGGACGTCTACGTAATGTTATACCCAAACAAATCTTCCCTTTCTACGACCCTGTGACGTAACCACTTGGACGGACAGTAGATAGCATGTCTGAGTAATTTTATCTTTTCGGATCGGGCAGAAGTGAAGATTGAATTTACAGTACGTAAGGTCTCTTTTATAGAGTAGGTGCAGGATTATTTCAACATGAGTTGCTGATACGAAGTACGAACCTGAAAATTAGAATTACGTACAATAGTCTATAGTGCCATAATATGCAAAAAATAACTGAAGCCTGTATCGAAATGAACGACCACCATTTTCAAAAATGTGTTTAAATATCCATATTATGATTATTTTTCAATTTAACTTCATTCTCTATATTGTACGCTAATGTGCTGTAGACAGTATAATATACACTGTATAATGAATACGTCCGCATGGAAAGCTCAGTTCGTGAGAAAAAAACACTCATTGTTAATACTGTACTGCATTTTGATTAAACAAAAACCTAATTAAAATTATCAAACTGAAAACCGCTATATTTCCCAGTTTACGTAAATGAATGAACTACTTTTCTTCTCTCCTATACCTAGTAAAGTGATTTGTTTGTATATTACACCAATATCATCGAACTCCAGTCGTGGAAGGAGGTAGCAAACGGTGTTTCCGGTTCTTAATCGTTGATCCAAAGGTATAGCCAGGTTAATATTAGAAATATTAGTAAAAATAAAATGATGTCCCTGTACTTACACAATGAATAGCTCGTTTTTAAGACGTGTGTAAATTCCTTACTAATAAAATCACTACATAGGTCGTATGTAACAGTACAACTGTTACACAGCTACGTCATAGTTTCGTCATTACTTCATTACGAAAGGTAATAGAATAACTGAGATTCTCTATTACATTCGATAGTGAGCGCTAGTGTGCTGCGCTAAATATCGATTGTATAACTGGAACCACGCTATATTTTGGTTAAAGATAACAGCTACAGCAGTATTATTCTAATTATTTTGAGATCTTTGGTTTGTTCTTCTGTGGTTACAAGATGACAATCGATAAGAACAGCTGTTAGAGGGTCGGACAATTTTTTCTTTATATACAACAGTTGAACAAGGGGTTTCGTGTATATAACTACTACAAAACAATTCCCATTGTATAGTTACAGGCTGTTTATACATCCACCGCTTATGCATGGTTTATTAGTAACGTTTTCTGTCCCAACTCTGCTTAAGTCCCGTATAAAAAGCTGTACAAGGTGCCGGAGAGAGGGGGTTAGAGCTAAAATGTTTTAATTTTACATTTTTTTTTTCCGTTGTTGGTAATTCTATAGCATCTATTAGATGCTTTATGGTTGTGCTAACAGATGGAGTTACTTGTCAACAATGTGACGCTGAAACGTGTGTTCAGGTTACTGCCCAGCGACAGTCCTGATGTATTTTTATGTTTGTGATGATTGGTTAATTAATATGAACCCGACACACTCACAATCACACTCACATTCATACAAATTTCCAGACTCTAGACACCCAGGAAATTCCTCTTCTTCAAGAAAAATTCACCGAGAGCCGAGCCCGGGAATCGAACCCGGGACCTTCTGATCTGGAAGCCAGCATGCTGACCAAGAGACCACGGAGGCAGTCAGTTTTACATTTTTAAGCAATTTTTTTCAAACTATTATCGTACAGTCATACAGTTAACATGTGCTATCATACGAGGCTTGAACTTCGTCAGTACAGTAAATAGATTTTGTTTATTAACTAATTTCTTTTTTTTTTACCGTCTCATACGAATCCTTTAGAATCATAACTCGCAATATCCAAAAAAATATTTATTCTTCAATAATTCATAATCTTATATAAAATAAATGATTTTACTTAAAATAGTCATTAATATTTAGAATTATAATAGATGGCACTTGAAATAATTACTGCCAAATGGTAATCAGTGAGATATAAGTTGTTGCTTAATGATAACTTTGATGGACAACTGTAAAACATAACGATTCACAATCCAGCTGATTCCAGAACAGTCTCTGTAATGACGAATCAGTACGAGGTACACAATTTGAAAATTAGTATTTCAGTCAGCATCAGCTAGGAAAAGTCATCTACTTAGACGTAAAGTGTTCGGCATTAAAAATCGACGAATGGACATTGTTTCGCCCACACGGAGAAACTCTCTGCTGTTATTGACTGATGTCCTCGTTAGGAGATAAGAGCTCGTCTAATCCGCGACAAATAGAGCCAGGCACCTTCTTTATCCCTGAAACTTAGTTTCTGTGTGGGAGCAATTAGTCAAGAGTGACCAAGGATGCTGCAATCAGACCGAAGATAATGTGTGAATGCGGTGGTTGATTCAAGAGTTTGGATCCGTGCCGAATTCACCCACAACTCTCTGCAAAGTCGGCAGTATTGGAGAATAGTTTTCCTTTCAGAAATGTACCTCAAAATTGATGCAATGAGCCTTAAATTACATAATTTTCTAGAAGAAGTCAAGATAATTATTTTATTCTCTACAATATTTTCAGTGCCACTTTCCTTTTTGATGATGATGTGGATGATGAAGATAGAGAAGGTTGTGGAAAAGGTCGAAAAGATAGATAGATGAAAATGAAGGTGGAAATGATGAAATTGGAAATTATGGAGATGGGAGTGATTGATATGGAGATAAAAATGTATGTATTTATTCACACTGCAAATGGGTAAATACCCGGTGGCAGTGGTAACTAATTACACTCAATAATGAATAAACATAATTAATAATAGATTACACATGGAAATGATTGAGATGGAAATAAAAATGGATATGATTCAGATGGGGATAAAATGGAAATGATTGATATGGAGAAAAGGGAAATGATTGAGATCAAGATAAAAGTTGAAATGATTGAGTTGGAGATAAAAATGAAGATGATTGAGATGGAGATAAAGTGGAAATGATTGAGATGAAGATAAAAATGGAAATGATTGAGATGGAGATAAAAATTGAAATTATTGAGATGGGATAAAAATGAAAATGATTGAGATGGGGACAAAAATTATTGAGATGGGGATAAAAGTGATTGAGAGAGAGATAAAAATGAACATGATTGAGATAGATATAAAAATGGAGATGAATAAGGTGAAGATAGAAAATATAAATGACTGAGATGAAGACAAAAATTTAAATTATTGAGATGGGGATAAAAATGAAAATGATTGAGATAGGGGTAAAAATTGAAATTATTGAGATGGGATAAAAATGAAAATGATTGAGACGGCGGTAAAAATGATTGAGATGGAGATAAAATGGAGATTATTGAGATGGGGATAAAAATGGAGATGATAGAGATGGAGATAAAATGGAGATGATTGAGACGGGAATAAAAATGGAAATGATTGAGGTGGAGATAAAATGGAGATGGTTGAGATGAAAATAAAAATGGAAATGATTGAGACCGGGATAAAAATGGAAATGATTGAGGTGGAGATAAAATGGAGATGATTGAGATGAAAATAAAAATGGAAATGATGAGATGGGGATAAAAATGGAGATAACTGAGATGGAGATGAAAATAGAAATGATTGAGATGGAGATAAAAATGGAAATGATTGAGATGGAGATAAAAATGGAAATTATTGAGATGGAGATAAAATGGAGATGATTGAGACGGGGATAAAAATGGAAATGATTGAGGTGGAGATAAAAATGGAGATGATTGAGATGAAAATAAAAGTAAATGATTGAGATGGAGATGAAAATGGAAATGAAAAGGAAATGGTAGAGGTTGACAACCAGGATTAGTTCTTATAAAGAAGATTATTAAAAAGTTTGTGAAATCCATGAAGAAGCGAGAACAAGTAATGTTATTAAAGATAATATTATGGCTCTACATGCCATAAAGGTCCAAGGTTGGCATGGAGATACAGCTCCGTGATTTAATGACATCGGTACTAAAACGATGTGGTGTGGTAGGAACAATAATCTGACCGTCCGAAAAAGATCGGGTACTCGGGAGACCCAGTGGACTCCGGGAGCTGTCTGGAAGTTTTGGCAACTAGAAAGTAGAAGGTTTTATAATGTTTGTAACATGTTCTGCGCCCAATTAATATTCTGTCGCTCTTCTCCAATCTTCTCTGATTTTCCAGTCCTTTTCCCGCGTGCTGCTTAAAATGCCACCCATCCATGTAATTTTAGGTCGTCCCATTTTTCTTCTGCCAAGTGGAACCCAATGCAGTATTTTATTCCATATTCTGTTATTCTTTTTACATGTCCATAATACTTCAATGTTTAATTCTATTATTGCATTCTTTTTGTCTAATCACATTACTACTCATCCTATCTCTTCTAGAAATTATTACAAAACGCTACAGAAAGTTACTTAATTTTGACTTTGTTATTTATATTTTAGTTTTCATGTTTCTGCTCCGTATATTATTGTGCTTCTTAAAAAATTATTAAAAACAATAGTTTTTATTTCAGAACTTATATTCCGATTCCACAAAATGTCGTTAAATGTTGATATTACAACTCTATTTATTTTGTCATCTCAATTATTTCAATATAATGACTCGCGTCTTTACTAATCCTTGTTCTAAAATATATTGTGTGTTAATTTAATTTTTTTATATTTCCATGTTCGTCTTTGATTGAGCTCCGATTACAATTTATTTAGTGTTTTCCATATTCATTTTCAAACCTCATTTCTCATACATTTCTATTGATGTTATTGTCTATACAATCTTACGTCATCAATAACTTTGTCGATTATCAGCAAATGATAACGTACAAATTGTGTCGTTTCCTATCACAATTCTCGTTGGTGAACAATTTTTCCATTTTTGTAAGGATTTCTGAAAATAAATTTTAAGTAATGTAGGTGATAAACAATATCCTTGCCATAAATTTTTGGTACTAGAAAAATCATACTTTTTTTTTACCTATTTCGGCTTTAGATTTTGATTCAACTTTTAACTATTTTATTGCATTGATGATAGTAGTAAGGAAATGAAGCTGACGTCAAGGGCTTCCGGGCTCCCATGGGCGTGGCCAAAGGAGGGGTGGGGGAAGGAGGCGTGGCGTTGCTTCGTCATTGGTTGAAACAGAAGTGGGGAACTCAATTTTGATTGGTGCATGGGGAAGGGTCTCAAATGCGATTGGTTAATGGGGTTGGAAGGGGATTGTGATTAGCGAATGAGAATGGAGACCTCATGTATGTGAGTGGTCGTAAACGGTGGTTGGGTGGGGTGATCCGCGTGTGCAATTGGATAATGGGAGAGAGATAATTTGGGGGGGGGGGAATGGGAGTGTTGAATTTCGATTAATTGTTGGTATTACAACATTTGATTGATAGTGAGGAGAGGGGAGGAGTTGTGGTTGCCCCTGCGTGATAGTAATTTACCTTGAAAGAACTAGGTCACACATGTCAAAAGGAAGGCGATGTTTCGAATACGCATGATCCTGTGGGTCTTATTTGACACTTGTATTATTTTTTTTTTCGACCACCGCCTGTTCCCTGGCCAGTTGAAAATAATTTTCTGTTGTGAAATATGTATGAGTATGTATTACGCAGTCGGTTTAGCCATCTGTGTGAGAGGTGAATCCCGCACGTGGAAGTGAAAGTGAGTCCTCGACTACATGACATTGACTGGACGCGGCTGTCTGAAGCACGCAAACAGTAATTGAAAGAGAAAGTATATCACCTTGGTGGAAGTAAAACAATGCATCAAATCGAATTCAAAAAGATGAAATAGCGGAAAGGTTAGTAGAAATTAATAAAATTACTCAAATATGTGGAGAAAACTCAATTCTCACTTCAAAAATGACCTATCATTATTAGAAGTGAATAAAATGTATAACATAATAACAATGGAGAAAACTCACTTCAACAGTCACCTGGTTGCTGTATTTAAAGAGGCATAAATACATAAAGTTAGCATGATTTATACTCTATCTATGGCTGGAAGTAAAATCTTTTACTTGATTCCAGACATTCGCGGAGAAGACTGTAATTTCTCACAGCAGTTGTTAAAAGTACAAAGGGATATACATAAAAAGACTTGGACTTTTCACGATAGATTGACGCATAACCACAGTCAGAGAAAGGTTTCAGTAAGGCAGAAAAATCTTTCACCTTACTCCTTCCGCAGAAAATTTAATAATGATAATAATAATAATAATAATAATAATAATAATAATAATAATGATCAATCTTTTTCCAAAAATAAATGGTGTTTACATTTATAATTACACATCGTAACGCATAAATCTAACGCATGAGTCTTATCAAAGTGCAAAATGCTCCATGCACCATATTGTAAAAAACTTTTAATATTTCTTTTTAATTATATGTTCGGAGAAGGTATATAAATAATTATAAGTATTAGTTTATTATGGGGATTTTTCAAATTTTGCTCAACAAATATGTTAAATTCTAAAGCAGAGTACTCACTTAAATGTATCTTTAAAATGTCTTCCATTTCATCAGTGATGCATTCTCAAATATCTTTTAATTCACTCTCATGATTTGTTAGATTTAGAGCACATTCACGGAGCAGACTGGTAATTCTCACACCAGTTGTTAAAAGTACAAAGAGATATACAGAACATGTATAATTAACCATCCTGAGACCACAAATCGTATTTTTGACATTTTTGTTTGTTTGTATGTCTGTCTATGTTACCTTTTCACATAATAATGGCCGAACCAATTCGCATCGAAACTAAAAACAAGTTTATGCACAAGCACTGTAAGTTTATTATGAGTAAATAAAAGTATATAAAATATACTATTCTTATTATTTAAAGACGCTCATGCACACATCTTCTTTTACATGGAGGTTCATAAAATCCAAGTAAATGCTCACTTGAATAATTACCTATAATTACTAGTCAATCTCCAGAATTAATAATAATAATAATAATAATAATAATAATAATAATAATAATAATAATAATAATAATAATAATAATAATGGTGTTTTATAGGTGCATCTAACATTGAAACATACGATTAGCTGTGTGTGTTTTAATGTCACAATGAATAATATTCCCTGTTTGTTGTGCAAGACCGCCTTAAATAGATGGAATCATTTTCGTAATACGCTGGATGGGTACAAACAGACATACCCCATTTCTTTATTTTACTTCCGTATTCAGACTACGAAGAGTGATACAAATGTGTTTCTTATAAGTGAAGCTAACATTGAAACATACGATTAGCTGTGTGTCTTTTAATGTTGCAATACTCTATCAGTCATCTCACGTTACAATAAGCTCAGTGATAGTATGTGAAAACTACATCACAATAATTCTCGTTATGTTTAATATAGTATTTTAGATAAATATAAAAAGAAGTGGATCAAATTCTCCCTGTTGGCTTAAAATATAAGTCTTTAAGTGGAAATTATTGATTTATAAATATATTATGATACACAACCGAGAGAGTTTGAGATTCGCTTCTGGGAGATCATGGGTTCAAAGTATCTGACTGAACTTTTTCATGATTTCCTTAGATGCATATTACTATTGGCTCACTGCAGCGGAGTTATTTTACAAAGGAGCAATTTTATCTATATGAGTCGGGTAGAAGTGAAGATTGAATTTACAGTACGTAAGGTACTCTTTTATAGGGTAGAATTATTTCAACCTGAGTTACTAGTACGAAGGACGAAACTGGTAATTGGAATTAGACGCAATATTCTATAGTGCGATAATATGCACATGATTTATAAATATATTATGATACACAACCGAGAGAGTTTGAGATTCGCTTCTGGGAGATCATGGGTTCAAAGTATCTGACTGAACTTTTTCATGGTTTCCTTAGATGCATATTACTATTGGCTCACTGGAGCGGAGTTATTTTACAAAGGAGCAATTTTATCTATATGAGTCGGGTAGAAGTGAAGACTGAGTTTACAGTACGTAAGGTACTCTTTTATAGAGTAGAATTATTTCAACCTGAGTTACTAGTACGAAGGACGAAACTGGTAATTGGAATTAGACGCAATAGACTATAGTGCGATAATATGCACAAAAGAACTGAAGACTATCGAAATGAAAGGTCACAATTTTAAAAAAATTGTTTAAATACCGTTATACATATTATGATTATTTTTCAATTTAACTTCATGTCTGTCTATCGGGATGTTTGTTACCTTTTCACATGATAATGGCGGAACCGATTTCTATGAATATTGGAATATTATTTCGTTTTTTGCACTGTCTTGTTGATCACCCCGAGTACACATATAACATATTAATGACTGCTGATTAGATGTAATGAACTTACATTAGCCTACTGCAGAATCATGTTGAAGCTCACATCCCAGCCACTCGATTGTGAAAGAGACACGTGTGAGAGTACCACATGACCCAGGACCTTCCTTTAGATTTCTCAGTATGACATTCAGTTCAAGGTCCATGTGTGCGTTAACTTTCATTTTCTAGTTGCGACACTCACCGCGCTAACCATGATTGAGAAATGGCTAGAGAAAGTAAAATAACGAACTGTTGCATTAGCGACAATTTTGAATGCTATCGTTAAATATAAAAAAGAAGTGGATCCAATGCAACAAGTTGTCGATACCAAAGAATAGTTGGTTTGATGGGGGGTGATGTATTGAAATAAAAGCAAGTTTATGCAAAAGTAGTGTAAGCTTATTATGAGTAAATAAAAAGTATATAAAATATATTATTCTTATTATTTAAAGATCTCTTGCACGCGTCTTCTTTTACATGGGGGTTCATAAAATCCATGTCGCACTCTATTAAAACCATATTGTAATACAAGGCAATCACATCTCCAACTATCACAAAGAAGAAACGTCAAATTCCAGAACTGCGATAAATTGTGGTTGTGATAGCTGCAAGTGTGACTGTAATTACTTAAAGTACTTTAATCTTAACAAAAATATCCCCACTCAGATGTGGGGGCTTTATTTTCATGAAACAATAATCAGATTAATGAAACTTGACGTCACTCAATTCATTTTCGTCAGTCACTTTTATACCAACCTCTATATACCCATAATTCTTCCTCTCCACTCCTAAGATGTTAATTCCAACATTAACGAATACAACCATCATCTGCACCTCATTACCTATGTTAAAATAAAACATGTTTGACACCGATTGTATCTAACGCTACTGAAAACACTGGGGTAGCTCCTTTATTTATTGCTCTGGTGTTTCCTTAGATGCATACGATAATATATATGTACCGAATTTCATTTTAATTTATTTTATTTACATAAACAATGATGCAGAACCGAGAGAGTATGAGACTCGCATTGAGGAGGTCATGAGTTCAAATTGTGTGGCCGAGTATAAAGACAACTGCCCTTCCGCTCCACTCCTAAGATGTTAATTCCAACATTATCGAATACGACCATCACCTGCACCTTATTACCTATGTTAAAATAAAACATGTCTGACACCGATTGTATCTAACGCTACTGAATATGCACCTAATTTCATTTTAATTTATTTTATTTACATTAACAATGATACAGAACCGAGAGAGTATGAGACTCGCATTGAGGAGGCCACAGGTTCAAATTCTGTGGTCGAGTATAAAGACAACTGCCCTTCCGCTCCACTCCTAAGATGTTAATTCCAACATTATCGAATACAACCATCATCTACACCTTATTACCTATGTTAAAATAAAACATGTTTGACACCGATTGTATCTAACGCTACTGAAAACACTGTGGTAGCTCCTTTATTTATTGCTCTGGTGTTTCCTTAGATGCATATGAGTAATTTAGCATTGAGCTCACTATTTTAAAAAGTGTCACGAAATAACGTTCCTGCGCTTATAATTTACCCACACTATTCGTTTCCCATGTTCCTTAAAATAATATATATGTACCTAATTTCATTTTAATTTATTTTATTTACATAAACAATTGTGGTTATTGCTCTGGTGTTTCCTTAGATGCATATGAGTAATTTAGCATTGAGCTCACTATTTTAAAAAGTGTCACGAAATAACGTTCCTGCGCTAATAATTTACCCAACACTATTCGTTTGCCATGTTCCTTAAATTAATATATATGTACCTCATTTCATCTTAATTTATTTTATTTACATAAACAATGATGCGGAACCGAGAGAGTATGAGACTCACATTGAGGAGGTCACGGGTTCAACTTCTGTGGCCGAGTATAAAGACAACTGCCAGATTGGAAATTTACATGTCATGATTCATCACCACCTCAATTACCAATACGGTAAACACTAATCAAAATCTATAATTAGTTATGGTTACGTCACCTTTCTCGGGGGTTGGTTGCTATACCAACATGAACATCTGGCATGGTTGCACAACCGACCTCTGGAGCGGATGCTGTCCCAATGGTGGCGCCAACATCCAGTCAAGTATGTTCCGGATCTGTGTTTGCGTTATCGGATAGAGCTTTCAAAAAATCGTTTGAAGACTTATATTGCTCTAAATCTAACAAATCATGAGAGTGAATTAAAAGATATTTAAGATTGCATCACTGATGAAATCCAGGACATTTTAAAGAGACATTTAAGTGAGTACTCTGCTTTAAAATTGAACATATTTGTTGAGCAAAATTTGAAAAACGCAATGATATTTCAATAAATGTGTTTGCACTTGACGAGAATGATTATGTATTTCCTCTCAGGATGTACGAAATGGAATTACCAAAACATAGGGCTTTGTTATACATTAGTAATGATTGACAGTTGTGGATTTGAAATACACAAGTTCATTGTATGTTTGTATGACGAATGGTATAAAACCAGAGGATATGGAAGCATGATTGAGAGTCATGAATATCACAGTTGTGTGAATGTTAATGATTAAACTGAACCTAGTCATTGTGGATTGAGGATGGGGATGTGCTTGGTAAAAGCAAATAGTATCAAAATAACATTATGTGTATATATTGATTCATAAAAAAAATAACATGTAGTGAGTATTAAAATACAGTTTCAGTTAATGAATTCCAGGGCAATCCATTTCTTCCAAATTATACACATAACTGGTGATAAATTGTTCCAAGTATTCTTCCTTTTCCACACCCTTTGTATAAATACACTGAATCAGCATCATTGTAATTAACATAACCAATACGACGGGGTGGTTTCAGCACAAAACAGCATCCTTGCTGTAAATTCCCGTGGAGACGGCAAGTTCTTTTAAAATACAGTGTTGTTTATTAAAGCTTCTTGGAAACCTTGTACGTCAGTTATCATAATGGACGTCCTGAAACAAAATAAAAGCGGTGTAGCATGATACCTATTGTAAATTGTATAATGTCACAGAAAAGAAAAAAGTAAACACATATACTTACATTTTTAAACATATGATATGAGTAAAAGCACTTTATACATAATCCAATAAGACACTTTGAACATTGTGTTCGAACAATGCTCTTACACTCTTTTTGAGCACATCTCTTCCTCCCTTTCAATGGGATATATTGAACCCAATGATTTATACAATCATATCGAGATACTCCATCATATGTAATCGGGGAAGAAGTTGGTTGCACACCCAGTTTCTCTATTCCCATCATTGCAAATGATGCGAAAATGGAATTCTTGTTACATATAGGTCACATTTTCGACTAGTTGCTGCATACATGTCAAATTTTCAACATATTGTTACATATAGATCATATATTCGACAAGTTGTTACATATAGGTCACATTTTCAACATATTGTTACATATACGTTACATTTTCGACAAGTTGTTGCATACATGTCACATTTTCAACATATTGTTACATATAGGTCACATTTTTGACAAGTTGTTGCATACATGTCACATTTTCAACATATTGTTACATATAGGTCACATTTTCGACAAGTTGTTGCATACATGTCACATTTTCAACATATTGTTACATATAGGTCACATTTTCGACAAGTTGTTGCATACATGTCACATTTGCAACATATTGTTACATATAGGTCACATTTTCGACAAATTGTTGCATACATGTCACATTTTCAACATATTGTTACATATAGGTCACATTTTCAACATATTGTTACATATAGGTCACATTTTCAACATATTGTTACATATAGGTCACATTTTCGACAAGTTGTTGCATACATGTCACATTTTCAACATATTGCTACATATAGGTCACATTTTCGACAAGTTGTTGCATACATGTCTCATTTTCAATATATTGTTACATATAGGTCACACTTTCGACAAGTTGTTGCATACATGTCACATTTTCAACATATTGTTACATATAGGTCACATTTTCGACAAGTTGTTGCATACATGTCACATTTTCAACATATTGTTACATATAGGTCACATTTTCGACACGTTACATATAGGTCACATTTTCGACAAGTTGTATATATGTAACAAGAATCCATTTTCGCATCATTTGCAATGATGGGAATAGAGAAACTGGGTGTGCAACCAACTTCTTCCCCGATTACATATGATGGAGTATCTCGATATGATTGTATAAATCATTGGGTTCAATATATCCCATTGAAAGGGAGGAAGAGATGTGCTCAAAAAGAGTGTAAGAGCATTGTTCGAACACAATGTTCAAAGTGTCTTATTGGATTATGTATAAAGTGCTTTTACTCATATCATATGTTTAAAAATGTAAGTATATGTGTTTACTTTTTTCTTTTCTGTGACATTATACAATTTACAATAGGTATCATGCTACACCGCTTTTATTTTGTTTCAGGACGTCCATTATGATAACTGACGTACAAGGTTTCCAAGAAGCTTTAATAAACAACACTGTATTTTAAAAGAACTTGCCGTCTCCACGGGAATTTACAGCAAGGATGCTGTTTTGTGCTGAAACCACCCCGTCGTATTGGTTATGTTAATTACAATGATGCTGATTCAGTGTATTTATACAAAGGGTGTGGAAAAGGAAGAATACTTGGAACAATTTATCACCAGTTATGTGTATAATTTGGAAGAAATGGATTGCCCTGGAATTCATTAACTGAAACTGTATTTTAATACTCACTACATGTTATTTTTTTTATGAATCAATATATACACATAATGTTATTTTGATACTATTTGCTTTTACCAAGCACATCCCCATCCTCAATCCACAATGACTAGGTTCAGTTTAATCATTAACATTCACACAACTGTGATATTCATGACTCTCAATCATGCTTCCATATCCTCTGGTTTTATACCATTCGTCATACAAACATACAATGAACTTGTGTATTTCAAATCCACAACTGTCAATCATTACTAATGTATAACAAAGCCCTATGTTTTGGTAATTCCATTTCGTACATCCTGAGAGGAAATACATAATCATTCTCGTCAAGTGCAAACACATTTATTGAAATATCATTGCGTTTTTCAAATTTTGCTCAACAAATATGTTCAATTTTAAAGCAGAGTACTCACTTAAATGTCTCTTTAAAATGTCCTGGATTTCATCAGTGATGCAATCTTAAATATCTTTTAATTCACTCTCATGATTTGTTAGATTTAGAGCAATATAAGTCTTCAAACGATTTTTTGAAAGCTCTATCCGATAACGCAAACACAGATCCGGAACATACTTGACTGGATGTTGGCGCCACCATTGGGACAGCATCCGCTCCAGAGGTCGGTTGTGCAACCATGCCAGATGTTCATGTTGGTATAGCAACCAACCCCCGAGAAAGGTGACGTAACCATAACTAATTATAGATTTTGATTAGTGTTTACCGTATTGGTAATTGAGGTGGTGATGAATCATGACATGTAAATTTCCAATCTGGCAGTTGTCTTTATACTCGGCCACAGAAGTTGAACCCGTGACCTCCTCAATGTGAGTCTCATACTCTCTCGGTTCCGCATCATTGTTTATGTAAATAAAATAAATTAAGATGAAATGAGGTACATATATATTAATTTAAGGAACATGGCAAACGAATAGTGTTGGGTAAATTATTAGCGCAGGAACGTTATTTCGTGACACTTTTTAAAATAGTGAGCTCAATGCTAAATTACTCATATGCATCTAAGGAAACACCAGAGCAATAACCACAATTGTTTATGTAAATAAAATAAATTAAAATGAAATTAGGTACATATATATTATTTTAAGGAACATGGGAAACGAATAGTGTGGGTAAATTATAAGCGCAGGAACGTTATTTCGTGACACTTTTTAAAATAGTGAGCTCAATGCTAAATTACTCATATGCATCTAAGGAAACACCAGAGCAATAAATAAAGGAGCTACCACAGTGTTTTCAGTAGCGTTAGATACAATCGGTGTCAAACATGTTTTATTTTAACATAGGTAATAAGGTGTAGATGATGGTTGTATTCGATAATGTTGGAATTAACATCTTAGGAGTGGAGCGGAAGGGCAGTTGTCTTTATACTCGACCACAGAATTTGAACCTGTGGCCTCCTCAATGCGAGTCTCATACTCTCTCGGTTCTGTATCATTGTTAATGTAAATAAAATAAATTAAAATGAAATTAGGTGCATATTCAGTAGCGTTAGATACAATCGGTGTCAGACATGTTTTATTTTAACATAGGTAATAAGGTGCAGGTGATGGTCGTATTCGTTAATGTTGGAATTAACATCTTAGGAGTGGAGCGGAAGGGCAGTTGTCTTTATACTCGGCCACACAATTTGAACTCATGACCTCCTCAATGCGAGTCTCATACTCTCTCGGTTCTGCATCATTGTTTATGTAAATAAAATAAATTAAAATGAAATTCGGTACATATATATTATCGTATGCATCTAAGGAAACACCAGAGCAATAAATAAAGGAGCTACCCCAGTGTTTTCAGTAGCGTTAGATACAATCGGTGTCAAACATGTTTTATTTTAACATAGGTAATGAGGTGCAGATGATGGTTGTATTCGTTAATGTTGGAATTAACATCTTAGGAGTGGAGAGGAAGAATTATGGGTATATAGAGGTTGGTATAAAAGTGACTGACGAAAATGAATTGAGTGACGTCAAGTTTCATTAATCTGATTATTGTTTCATGAAAATAAAGCCCCCACATCTGAGTGGGGATATTTTTGTTAAGATTAAAGTACTTTAAGTAATTACAGTCACACTTGCAGCTATCACAACCACAATTTATCGCAGTTCTGGAATTTGACGTTTCTTCTTTGTGATAGTTGGAGATGTGATTGCCTTGTATTACAATATGGTTTTAATAGAGTGCGACATGGATTTTATGAACCCCCATGTAAAAGAAGACGCGTGCAAGAGATCTTTAAATAATAAGAATAATATATTTTATATACTTTTTATTTACTCATAATAAGCTTACACTACTTTTGCATAAACTTGCTTTTATTTCAATACATCACCCCCCATCAAACCAACTATTCTTTGGTATCGACAACTTGTTGCATTGGATCCACTTCTTTTTTATATTTAACGATAGCATTCAAAATTGTCGCTAATGCAACAGTTCGTTATTTTACTTTCTCTAGCCATTTCTCAATCATGGTTAGCGCGGTGAGTGTCGCAACTAGAAAATGAAAGTTAACGCACACATGGACCTTGAACTGAATGTCATACTGAGAAATCTAAAGGAAGGTCCTGGGTCATGTGGTACTCTCACACGTGTCTCTTTCACAATCGAGTGGCTGGGATGTGAGCTTCAACATGATTCTGCAGTAGGCTAATGTAAGTTCATTACATCTAATCAGCAGTCATTAATATGTTATATGTGTACTCGGGGTGATCAACAAGACAGTGCAAAAAACGAAATAATATTCCAATATTCATAGAAATCGGTTCCGCCATTATCATGTGAAAAGGTAACAAACATCCCGATAGACAGACATGAAGTTAAATTGAAAAATAATCATAATATGTATAACGGTATTTAAACAATTTTTTTAAAATTGTGACCTTTCATTTCGATAGTCTTCAGTTCTTTTGTGCATATTATCGCACTATAGTCTATTGCGTCTAATTCCAATTACCAGTTTCGTCCTTCGTACTAGTAACTCAGGTTGAAATAATTCTACTCTATAAAAGAGTACCTTACGTACTGTAAACTCAGTCTTCACTTCTACCCGACTCATATAGATAAAATTGCTCCTTTGTAAAATAACTCCGCTCCAGTGAGCCAATAGTAATATGCATCTAAGGAAACCATGAAAAAGTTCAGTCAGATACTTTGAACCCATGATCTCCCAGAAGCGAATCTCAAACTCTCTCGGTTGTGTATCATAATATATTTATAAATCATGTGCATATTATCGCACTATAGAATATTGCGTCTAATTCCAATTACCAGTTTCGTCCTTCGTACTAGTAACTCAGGTTGAAATAATTCTACCCTATAAAAGAGTACCTTACGTACTGTAAATTCAATCTTCACTTCTACCCGACTCATATAGATAAAATTGCTCCTTTGTAAAATAACTCCGCTGCAGTGAGCCAATAGTAATATGCATCTAAGGAAATCATGAAAAAGTTCAGTCAGATACTTTGAACCCATGATCTCCCAGAAGCGAATCTCAAACTCTCTCGGTTGTGTATCATAATATATTTATAAATCAATAATTTCCACTTAAAGACTTATATTTTAAGCCAACAGGGAGAATTTGATCCACTTCTTTTTATATTTATCTAAAATACTATATTAAACATAACGAGAATTATTGTGATGTAGTTTTCACATACTATCACTGAGCTTATTGTAACGTGAGATGACTGATAGAGTATTGCAACATTAAAAGACACACAGCTAATCGTATGTTTCAATGTTAGCTTCACTTATAAGAAACACATTTGTATCACTCTTCGTAGTCTGAATACGGAAGTAAAATAAAGAAATGGGGTATGTCTGTTTGTACCCATCCAGCGTATTACGAAAATGATTCCATCTATTTAAGGCGGTCTTGCACAACAAACAGGGAATATTATTCATTGTGACATTAAAACACACACAGCTAATCGTATGTTTCAATGTTAGATGCACCTATAAAACACCATTATTATTATTATTATTATTATTATTATTATTATTATTATTATTATTATTATTATTATTATTATTATTATTAATTCTGGAGATTGACTAGTAATTATAGGTAATTATTCAAGTGAGCATTTACTTGGATTTTATGAACCTCCATGTAAAAGAAGATGTGTGCATGAGCGTCTTTAAATAATAAGAATAGTATATTTTATATACTTTTATTTACTCATAATAAACTTACAGTGCTTGTGCATAAACTTGTTTTTAGTTTCGATGCGAATTGGTTCGGCCATTATTATGTGAAAAGGTAACATAGACAGACATACAAACAAACAAAAATGTCAAAAATACGATTTGTGGTCTCAGGATGGTTAATTATACATGTTCTGTATATCTCTTTGTACTTTTAACAACTGGTGTGAGAATTACCAGTCTGCTCCGTGAATGTGCTCTAAATCTAACAAATCATGAGAGTGAATTAAAAGATATTTGAGAATGCATCACTGATGAAATGGAAGACATTTTAAAGATACATTTAAGTGAGTACTCTGCTTTAGAATTTAACATATTTGTTGAGCAAAATTTGAAAAATCCCCATAATAAACTAATACTTATAATTATTTATATACCTTCTCCGAACATATAATTAAAAAGAAATATTAAAAGTTTTTTACAATATGGTGCATGGAGCATTTTGCACTTTGATAAGACTCATGCGTTAGATTTATGCGTTACGATGTGTAATTATAAATGTAAACACCATTTATTTTTGGAAAAAGATTGATCATTATTATTATTATTATTATTATTATTATTATTATTATTATCATTATTAAATTTTCTGCGGAAGGAGTAAGGTGAAAGATTTTTCTGCCTTACTGAAACCTTTCTCTGACTGTGGTTATGCGTCAATCTATCGTGAAAAGTCCAAGTCTTTTTATGTATATCCCTTTGTACTTTTAACAACTGCTGTGAGAAATTACAGTCTTCTCCGCGAATGTCTGGAATCAAGTAAAAGATTTTACTTCCAGCCATAGATAGAGTATAAATCATGCTAACTTTATGTATTTATGCCTCTTTAAATACAGCAACCAGGTGACTGTTGAAGTGAGTTTTCTCCATTGTTATTATGTTATACATTTTATTCACTTCTAATAATGATAGGTCATTTTTGAAGTGAGAATTGAGTTTTCTCCACATATTTGAGTAATTTTATTAATTTCTACTAACCTTTCCGCTATTTCATCTTTTTGAATTCGATTTGATGCATTGTTTTACTTCCACCAAGGTGATATACTTTCTCTTTCAATTACTGTTTGCGTGCTTCAGACAGCCGCGTCCAGTCAATGTCATGTAGTCGAGGACTCACTTTCACTTCCACGTGCGGGATTCACCTCTCACACAGATGGCTAAACCGACTGCGTAATACATACTCATACATATTTCACAACAGAAAATTATTTTCAACTGGCCAGGGAACAGGCGGTGGTCGAAAAAAAAAATAATACAAGTGTCAAATAAGACCCACAGGATCATGCGTATTCGAAACATCGCCTTCCTTTTGACATGTGTGACCTAGTTCTTTCAAGGTAAATTACTATCACGCAGGGGCAACCACAACTCCTCCCCTCTCCTCACTATCAATCAAATGTTGTAATACCAACAATTAATCGAAATTCAACACTCCCATTCCCCCCCCCCAAATTATCTCTCTCCCATTATCCAATTGCACACGCGGATCACCCCACCCAACCACCGTTTACGACCACTCACATACATGAGGTCTCCATTCTCATTCGCTAATCACAATCCCCTTCCAACCCCATTAACCAATCGCATTTGAGACCCTTCCCCATGCACCAATCAAAATTGAGTTCCCCACTTCTGTTTCAACCAATGACGAAGCAACGCCACGCCTCCTTCCCCCACCCCTCCTTTGGCCACGCCCATGGGAGCCCGGAAGCCCTTGACGTCAGCTTCATTTCCTTACTACTGATGATATTTTTATTTATTATATTCGTTTGTAAAACTCCTGATAATTTGTTCGAAGGTACACTGGCATATGCTTTCTCTAAATCATAAAAATTTTACCTTAATGTACTACTTGTTACAAGATAAATTTCTTCTCTACTTATTGTTTTAAACTGGGAATATGAGCAATGGTGAATAGTCCATTTTTCTAAAACCTGTTCGTTATTTTGTTTCAAATTTACTATAGTTCTGACCCAAAAGGTATTTAAACTTCTCCGCCATTAGCTTTTTCAACATTTCTTGTCTACTTTGAAAACTGTTTTTCGTAAACTGAAAAAGATAGTGTTTGGAGCCGTAACAATATTATTTCTTATGAATCTATGGAAGATTAGTCGGCCTGGGTAGCGTAGTCTGTATAGCGCTGGTCTTCTGTGCTCGAGGTTGTGGGTTCGATCCCGGACTAGGTCGATGACATTTAAGTGTGCTTAAATGCGATAGGCTCGGCACACCGGCGACGCTCATATAACTTCGGCAGTTGTGAGCGTCGTTAAATAAACCATAATTATTTTTCTATGGAAAATTAATTGAATACATTTAATTAAACGGCACAATTTATAAATGAACTATATTGCTAAATGAAGAAATTATATAATTTCTTGTGTTATGTAAGTCTAGAAACTGAAGTTTAGCATATTCGAATGCACAGTAAACTATATATTTCTTCTGTGCATGACTAATGAATGGCATAAAGAAAATAAAATCAAAATCATTGTCTTCGGTTACATAATGAGGAAGACTATTACAGTTTAAGAAATACATTAAATATAGCCTATTAGAAAGTGAATGTCGTCATCATGACATTATTGATTTTTACAGTATATTGCCATCTGTACCACTTGATACTTACAATATCTTTCAAATACAGTATGCTGCAAAACAAACGTACTGAAATTATCGCTCTTCTGCTGTCCAAGTTTCCCCAGCAACCAATTTATTTTATGCTCGACCATGCCGAACTGTATTAATTATACACCTGGTAGCAGCCCTTTAATGCACCTCATGAAAGTACACCTAGTCATTAAAGTTCAGGTGTTCCACCAATCAGAAAATACCATTGTAGCAATATGAAAGCGCAAGTATCGATTATTCTCGGATATGCAATCGAAAGACTACTAGTTCTGTTACTATAATAATTAGCGTTAATTGTAAATAATATTCAAATAAATTCAATTTGTGATCTCGTTTTTCAATGTCTAATTCAATTTCAAGGTTATATCAAGATTAATGTTTATTTTACTCTCTAGATTATATCAAGGTCAATGTCGACATTTGTTTCTCGGAAAAAATCAATATTTTCACGTCTGCGCACATCTCACAATTTACGAGGTATTGCACAAGGTCAGTTCCGCTCCTCAGTCAGATAAGAATAACATGAATACTTATGAATAATTTAAAATTAGAAATATGGACGAGCATAAAAAGTCGAATGAAACTTGACTATAATGGTAATTAAGACGCTCGTATGAAAATTATGAAACTCGCTTGCGCTCGTTTCATAAACATACTCGCTTCTTAATTACTACCATTATAGGCTCGTTGCATAATTTACTATTATAAGATAGTTTGACATATTATTGTATATTCATTGTTGGGGTTAGTGCTACAATAATATGGTTCTCACGAAAGAGGAGAAGCTGTTTATCGTCGAGCATTATTTCCGGTCATACAGAATGGGGGGCGTCAGAATGGGTCGAGCTTTCGTCACATTAAAGAGCAGTACCAGGAGCGACAATACGGCACCAAATAACACAATAATGTTAGCTGTCGTCGAGAAATTCCATCGTAGGAATCATATTTTAATGACGTCTTGACTTTCAGAGTATATTTGTGATTTCGGTATTGCTTGTTTGCCGCATACTGTAGGCTATATGAGGGGCTCACAACCAGAGTGGACCAAGTCCACCAGTGATCAGTTTGTGGATTAATACAATCTCGGATGAAGAAAACTTAGATTTATTCATTGCCATAACAAAGTCCATAACTCATTTGTTACTCCATAAAGGGCAGCATTTTCTCTGGAATGTGAAGGTTGCTAAGCGTGAGCCAGGAACTTTAAGACTCAGTATCTCAGAACTATTCCAGATGGACTTGGTCCACTCTGGTTGTGAACCCCTCGTATGTATTGGATAATTTAAGATACTCGTTTTGTTTATTTTAGGCAAATTCGGATAGAAGAAGTAATATTTATTTAACATAAGACTTCAGCCGTAAAGGTAGCTTCCACCGTATACGAGTATAGTCCATACTACAGAACGTCCATATGATAAAATGTCCATATTGTCGAAATGTCCATACAGTGAAAATGTCCATGTACTAAATGTCCATACGACAGAAAGGCCATATGATAAAACGTCCGTTAGGTCAAAATGTCCATAGTGTCAAACGTCCATAATGTCCAAGTTCAAAGGAAAATTCCGCTTGAAGAGAACACAATAAATGATATTCCATAACTCGTGCAAATAAGTTATTAATCATCGGGAACCGGAGCCCCACTTTTAAGATGGTAACTAATACTTTCAAGATTTAAGAGAATTCTGGAGAATTTGTCTTTGATTCATCAAATACGTTTCATTCCCGGCTCTTTACTTTGTGTATGCCTCACTCTTGCTTGCAATATTTGTGTCCAAATTCCATTTTCTTCGCGCTTTAGACACTGTATAAATCGCCAAGTGGATGGATGTACAGCCATCACGCGTTGAAGAAGATTGTGCCAGTCTTCTGCCGCGTTGTTTGTGTGCTGCATGCCTTTCAGGCTTGGGAGGTTCATGTTCCTGTATCGCCAATATATTTTTGTCCTATCTCTATTAAGTCATAATGTTGGTACAGGTATCCACGAAGAGAAAGAAGTGGCTTATCCTATGGCACTAACTGAGGATTTCGTTCCGTCTTTAAAAAATTCAGTTCTGATTAGTTCTGCATTTGAAAATTTTTACATAGGTTACTATAACTATCATGAACAATGGATATAGTGTACATTATAGAGCTATGGACATTATGACTCTGGACATCAGAGTGAAGTGGACATTATACTATTGTGGACATTTTGACTCTGGACATCAGAGTGAAGTGGACATTATACTATTGTGGACATTTTGACTCTGGACATCAGAGTGAAGTGGACATTATACTATTGTGGACATTTTGACTCTGGACATCAGAGTGAAGTGGACATTATACTATTGTGGACATTTTGACTCTGGACATCAGAGTGAAGTGGACATTATACTATTGTGGACATTTTGACTCTGGACATCAGAGTGAAGTGGACATTATAGAATTATGGATATTTTGACTCTGGATGATTTAACATGGACATTTTCAACGTGGACATCATTCCATGGACATTTTGACGTATGGACATTATAATCCTGGACTTTATGTCTGGTAACCGTAAAGGTAACGAGTTTCTTTAAATACAATTGATTTGTATGGCTATTTAATTCCGTTTAAATCGTGTTTCATGAGTTTATACTTGTGAAGAAAGAACAATATTTCATCTCTTCAAACTCGTACTAGTCGCGCTCAATATTGCAAATATGAACGAATTTTAGTCCATATTAACTTTCACCATAATTTCCATGTTTCGAAGCAGGAGAGATCTAATTACTTTGCCTTCCTAAGAGAAGCATTTTTTGTCTTACTGAAACTTGAAGAGAACTCAGACTGCGTGTGCTAACCATTACGTACAGAGCAGGGATCGACTTGTGTGCATCTTTGGCGGACTCCCGCGGGCAGAACTGAACATGAAGTGTGCAGTTATGAGAATTGCCTAACTTCGCCAGCCAAAGGCGTGTGCTTGGCAGTATGAGTATAGCGGCACAGGTCATCAGAACTTATTAAAATGTCGACTTTACTATTCAACAGTTAATTGAAGAGTGTGATTCCAAAACGCTTTAAGTACATTTTTATGAAAGGACTGCTCTAGTTTTTATCCACTGATATGCGGATGAGCGCGTTTTCATGTTACATGCACAATAACACAAGCTTTTAGACAAGGATTGGCAGAAAACCAGTATAATACATAATGATGAAGGTCTCAAACATAATCATAATCATAAATCATAAAAATGGCCAAATAGACTGAGCGAGTTTTGGGCTCACACTGTAAAGATTCTTGTAAGAACACATGGCGGTACATAAAATAAGCTTTTAATGGGAAACCTACGTGTATAAATTTACCATTAAATACTGTACTCCAACCACGAGAAAGTCTTCGGGGACTGAGACGAAGCGGGATAATGCTGTGAATGAATGTTGATGTCATAAGGTCACACACGTGGGTACTCTTATCTCTATTGGCTAGCTCTCACAGCACACACCATAACATTGATCACACATAAGTTATTGATACTACCCTAGTTACAAAATTAGATCACTGTTAATCTCTTGGTCTTTTAATCTCTCCATACAGGAAATAACATATGCAGGAGAGCGCATAAACTGACGTTATAACGGTAATATCGTCTATCTACTTCGTTCCAATAGATGGCGCAATAGTAAGCACATTCCTTTCACGGTTGATCTCCTGGTTGGAGAACAGTACAGTATATTACGAATAAGTCGTACAAAATGTGTCGTAATATGTTTCTACGGAAATATCCTGGCGTTCAGCAAACATCTGATGCAATAATTCAGAATTTAGCGAAAAAATCGAAAGAAACCATCTCATTTTGAAATTAAAAATGAGCATAAATTGTGTTCTAACTGAAGAAAACTACACTAACAGTGTATAGGCTAGAAGAGTTATCCACGAAGTCTTAAGAAAGATAACTGAAGAGGTAGGTGTATTCCGAACTTCAACTTGGAAAGCGATGATATTGTTAAAATTGAAGATTTATGAGCCAACAGCCCGTCATAAATGTAGTGAAACGGACCATGTGCCTAGAGTTTAATTCTAACGGTAGAGATGAAATGCAATGTGTCTAGAAATCTTTTCAAAATAGGGAAATGTGCTGAAAATTTCAGCACTTACTTTTAAGGTAGGCCAATATACTAGTAAATTACATATATTCGCTGTGCTTCCAAAATTTGCCACGTGTTTTTAAAAAGATTTTGCAGGAAAAAAAAACAGTCTCACTTTTAATTCTCTTGATTTTCAAAGCCACTTTCGGTATAATTTCAACAAATACGAGGAAAATTATGAAATTATACAGAAAGTAGCTTTGAAAATTGAGGGAATTAAAAGTGACAGTGATTTTTTTTTCTTTCGCCTGCAAAAATATTAAAAAAAAAGACTCGTAGCGAATTTTACAGGCGCAGGGACGATATGTAATGTAATGGAGCCATGTCAGACTACAGTACGCGTCTGTAGACCTTGTCTGGATTCTGTAGACTAATTCCCATTTCAGTTTCGTTGATAGGCTTTCCCCTCTACTCACACTCTTTACCATCCGTGAAGGGGAAGCTGCTACTGGCTATCTTACTAACGTTCGACTAATTGACTTTGAACATAGTGAAAATTCTTATTATTGAAAATGTTTACCGGTAATCTATATTTCGAAAATTATACTAAGCGTTTATATTTGATTTTATTGTTGTTTATATCAACTGGCACATTAAAAAGCTACCGACAGCAGAAGATAAATGTTTTCTTCACCGCTAGTTGCTACTCTACAGCATAAACGACGGAACAATCTGCATTGTGTCACTCCCCTCCGACTTCATAATACAAACTAGCATCCCTTTATTTAATTAATTATTAGTTGAAAATTTTGTAAAAACGACACTAAAATATACTGAAACATGTAATTGTCAAACATCTGTGTCACTGTATTTTATATCCATTTATATACTTTATTTAATATTTTATTTTCTTGTGTGTACAACTTGGGGGGTGCAGGTATAAGAGGTAACAGCTACCGGTCTGTTATACTGACGGACTCAGGGCAAGTAGAAGGGGAAAGAAATGCCTTCGCATCCTCTCAACTTGTATGAAATGTCGTTTAGTCGGCGCATTTGGATGGAGACAGAGAGAAACGAAGGGGTGGGATTTCGCAGTGCGGTAGTGAATTGCGGGTAGTATCGGTGCGCGGCCGCTAAGGAGTAAGATGCGCGTGGTAGAAGTTACATAAACGCTCTGGAAGCAAGTCCGTTCCCAACAGAGAGGTCTTTGGCCCAGACACCTCCATTCACCACTTGCGCAGGGAATATGTTTAGTCTCCTAGGTCTACAGCTTTCAAACAAGGACTATGAGTGTCGCGTGCACTGTACCTGCCCGACGTAGGAGAGGAGAGCGTCCATTGCAAAGGAAAGGGTTGTACATAATGTAAACACCATCTGAACGCAATTGAAGGGTTCAGAGCGATAGTGGGCCAAGCGCCATTTATTAAAAACGGAGAAAGCAAGGGGATAAAGTTAAGTGAATACCATAGTTGAATGAAGATTCACGTATCATTTAGTTTTAATGTGAATACTTTATACTACTACTACTACTACTACTACTACTACTACTACTACTACTACTACTACTACTACTACTACTACTGCTGCTGCTGCTACTACTACTACTACTACTGCTGCTACTACTACTACTACTACTACTACTACCACCACCATCACCACCACTACCAATACCACCACCACCACCACTACCACTACCACTACCACTACCACTACCACTACTACTACTACTACTACTACTACTACTACTACTACTACTACTACTACTACTACTACTACTACTACTACTACTACTACTACTTATTTCAAATCATCCGTCCTCAAGGGAGTTGACCACCGGGATCCGGAATTAACAAACATAAAAGATAAAGGGAAATGAAACGAGAAAAATAATTATTCGATTTGTACATTAAAACAAAAATTTACGTGTTAACATGTAGATGATAGTGTAGAATTTGAAGAGAGGTCTTCAGAATTTCCATTACAATCTTCTGAACCTCATAAAAGGGAATTATAAAGGATTTAAGGATATTACATATAAATTTTGGTAAATAACCCCTCGCTCCAAATAGTAAGCCTGTAACATCCCAGTTGTAAAGCGAAATGCCATATTTTTCACTGAGGTATGGAAGACAAGATAGATATTTAGCTCGCTTGTCATCATTTATCTGCAGTGCTTGATTCGTGTCTCGTTCAAATAAAATCGTAGGGTCTAAGACCATCGCTTTCTGGGTTCTTCTATTGATGGCAATTATATCGACTCTTCTATGAGAATCATCTTCAGACACACAATGAATCTCCTCATGTACTTCCCATCCTCTTTTTCTTAGCAGGTTGGCAATTGCTGTACGGGCACGATGGTGTCTGTTGTTACGCAGTAGTAGTAGAACCCCAGTACGTGGCCAAGTGCTATATGTTTCCATTGAATTATGGTAATAACTTCATTTTAACACTTGTTTTTTTACAGTTTTAGTAAATGGCGTTTGGCGCAGTATGGTTCTGAACCATTCAATTATTTCAAACTAAATTCTAACAACTGTTTGAAACTATTTTCTATAATAGCTCAAATTTATTTTTGAAGTCTAATTACTTTCGTAAGGATACAGTGTCCGGATTATCATAAAACTTACTGTTACATGAGAAATTTCAATTAGCTCATACTTCTGTAAAGTCCTGTATTTCACTACAGATAACTTTGTAGATTGTTCTTCCTTATCAGCTATATCTCGACTCTCTACTGTTGCTACAGTATCCGCACACTACATGTCGCCATCTGTTCTCCGCTGTCGGTCAGTCAGACAGATTTAGAAATTTATAAGTTTCCAACGACCAGGATTACTTCTCCTCCTCTTTTGACTTGAACACAAAGGTAGGTCTAGCCTTTGATACGTCATGTGCAGTGACATCAGTTGAGGGGACAGTCCTGTGGAATTCTTTAAGATGTGGAGGAAGAGCAGGGAAAAAATCACATTTCGAGGGATTTTTTTTTCTTGAATACAGGATACAGATTATAAAGGAAAAAGGGGGAGAGGAGTGTTGCATGATCATATTTTAGAAGAAGTTGAAGAGTTTTAAGAATATTCTTAAAATATAAGTTCATTCTAGTAACGAGTAGAGTTGTGGAATTGTAGGCAGTTTTTAGATTATTACATAATAACTGGAAGGACCACTATCGGTCGGTAAAGAGAGGGTAGGGGCATAAACATGTTATATTTTGCTGTGCTATTTACAAAGATTGTAATACTGTGTCAAAATAATCAAGATTAATAATGTAAGAAAAAGCAAAGATAAATTAATTAAGAATCAAAATTGAAATAAGAATGATCAGTTTTCTTTTGTTTTCAATATATTAAAAACTTTCGAAACGAAATTTTGTTCTTTTCTGAAAAAAGAAACAAAATATAATAATGATACATACAAAACATTCATCGAAGTCCAATCATTGCGCGGTAAAGGGGGCTGAAAAAATGCTCCTGTGTCCTGCAGTTCATCAGAAATCGAGGTCTATTTAGTAATTTTGAAAACGAACTGGAATTTGTTTAGATATTCTGGGAATAGTTCACAGTTACAGTTCCATCGTTTCACAGCTCAGTCGCAAATCAGTCAGTTACAAGATGCTTCTAATAAAAAGGGAATTGGAGTTCGAATTCCGGTCAAATTATGTGAAATGTGTTATGAAAAATTGGCAATAATCCGGTCATTCTGCGACCCTAATTCTGCTTTATTATTTCCGTCTCTGAACACACGGCTCTGCCGATTTAGTAGAATGCGTTTGAATGTAAAGAAAGCAGCAAACAGTGTACGACGTGGTCTGTTGTTGTGACCAGAATCCAAGCGAACGCATACCAGCAAGGCATCATGTCACAAAACGTTCACTTCTCAGTATTTTTGACAAAGTAAATATTATTCAACGCCGAGAAAACGGCGCAAGGATTTTGTAGGAGAGTTTAAGGTAACATTTATGTATTTTAATTATTTATTTATTTCTCCCTTTATTTATTTACTTATTGTTTCTTTATTTACTTATTTATTTACTCATTTACTTAATTACTTATTTATTTTTTATTATTTACCTGTTTATTTATTCATTTATTTAGTCGTTTATTTATTTATTATTGTATTATGTATATATATATATATATATATATATATATATATATTCTAGGATATAAAATTAATTTGTATTAATGTTGTATCAGATTCACGTTTTACAATGAATTAACAACTCTTAAATACCCAGTCTCGCGTGATCGATGTTTTCCTATCCATAATATTCCTCGACTAAACATGATGCTTGCCGATTTCAGGGGACTTGCTCCGCGTGTTATATTCGTATCTAACAAACATTCTTATGGGGGCACGTAAAAAAGTTATTATTTTCTTCCACGATGTTAATGATATCAAAACAACTGCCTATACAAATTTTGGCCACTCGAGCGCAATTACGAGGGCAGTAAAAAATAAGTCTCTCTGGGGCCGTTTACAGAAAGAAAACACAATTTCATGGAAACATTTATTGGAACAGATACAGCAATTGTTGAGCTATTTTGCAACATATTCCCCAACGGAATTGAGATATATGTCATACCGTGGTATCGACAGAGAAGTGCAGACGGCTGTCACACACTGGTTCCGATCCCAGGCAACAGACTTCTACGACACAGGGATACAAAAGTTGACCCTACGGTATGATATTTAAATATTTATTTGTCATCAACATTTGTAATAGTTATGGTGTACGGGTTTCACCATAACTTTCTATTGCATATACCTACAATTAGCATGAAATCCCGACAGCCTGTTAAACTTATAACTCATCTACTCTCGCTATTAACTTAACTGCAAACAGTCAATTTCTTCTTACTGATCTTAAATGTCCACCATCTGTTCGTTCCACACTTACGTTCCTTTTAGCATTGACCGTACGGTATGACAAATATCTCATTTCCAGTGGGGAATATGTTGGAAAATAGCTCAACAATTGCTGTATCTGTCACAATAAATCTTTCCATGAAATTGTGTTTTCTTTCTGTAAACGGTCCCAGGGAAACTAATTTTTACGGCCCTCGTAATTGCGGTCGAATGGCCAAAGTTTGTGTAAACACTTGTTTTGATATTATTAACATGATGGAAGAAAAAAAAAACTTTATCTGCCCCCGTTAGAATGTTTGCTTGTAAGTAAAGCCTTGGCTTTTTCTGAACCGACGCATGCGAGGTGCGAGGCCCGCCTCACACAAATCCGGACTACACGAGAGATAGTGAGTGGTTTCTATAATTGCGAGATGCGAGGTCAGCGCACCTCGCAGCCATAGAAACCATGGGTCTCGCACCTCGCTCGTCGCATGCGTCGGTTCAGAAAAACCAAGGCCTTAGTGAACGTTGACTTTCTCCTATGTAGGCGGAATAGTGTATTGTGGTTGAAAAGAGGTATGCCTACTAAATGTAAAGTTATCAGTTATGGAATATTTATTGAGCATCCTTCCCCGAGGTGTAGGATATGAGGAATAGGTGAACTGCCCGGTGATGGACGAGTAGCACTCTAGGCCTGCAGATGTAGTTATCGATCACTGACACCGCCAAGTTCTGCCTGAGTGGTTGGCGATCGCATGTAGATATGAGATGGGGAAAAATTGTCCTCTTGTTGATTAAAACCGTAAATTATCACGAAGCAGACGCGAGAGCATGTCTGTTGTGCAGGACATATGTAGGCTAGGTTGAAAGAGATGAATTGACATTACTGTTTACTGCAACAGTTAAGAAACTTGCGTTATGGATTACATCATTATAATCATCATCAATCCTAGATAGTTAACCACATATTCATTAGTTCCACAGTTAACGGTTGTACCCTGACCAATGTTTCATGTATATACAGGGTGTTAAAAAGTATCCAATATTTTAGGTGGTGTTAGTATGCATAAAAACAAGAAAATAATGTCTAATAAACAGGCTTCGAGACTTCGGACCCGATAGAGCAGTTCAGTGGGAAATCCCAATAACGGCGTACTGAATATAGTGGTAAAGCGTACAGTGGGTGGGGGTACTATAGAATGAATGCCAACAAATACGCAAAGGAAAACGCTCTGGATTTGAAGGTTCTGACGAATAATTTGGTTTTCATTCAAACCTATTTTCAAACTGTGTCTGAAATATTACACGGTTAGAAAAGTCAGAGCAAGAGATGCCAGAAGCCCTGAAATTAGTTAAGGAAATGACACAGAGAATTAATGAGACACCAAGTACACCGGTTACTGACCGTGTAAAATAGAAGTGGAAATCAATTTTATGTAAAAATAACGGATATGGATCACTGTGCAATATAAACAGCAAATTAGTGGACATAGGGTCACCCGAGAATAAAGGACTGTCTCTTAGAGACTGCAATGATGTTAGGTTTTTTTCGTTTTGCTCCTATCACGTCATGCGACGTAGAGCACAGCTTTCCACAGTACAAACTCTGTTTGGCAGATAAGCGAAAAATATTTACGTTTGAGACACTGAGAATATATCTTGTAGTACATTGCAATTCGGTACTGCAACTGCACTTACTAAAGACGACCAATAGGATAAAATGAAGAAATTAAAATTGCTACACGTTTATTTCCACCGTTAACACTATGTATAATTAAACACAAATGCTTATAAAAGACAGGAGAATAAATGCTTTTCACATTCTTTTCACATTGTCATTGTGTAATGTATATTTACTTTCAGAATGTACATATGTATGTGTTTCCCCATACTACTCTAAATAGCAACGTTGTTACCTCAATACATCTCTAACTTTCACTACCTACAGCGAGTCAACAACCTTTAGTACATGCACAGTAAACTTATTGTATCGGGTCCCAAGTCTCGAAGCCTGCTAATAAACATGGGTCCTACAACACATACTTTCTGAGATCTGAACACTTAGGTCTATTCATAGGAGGTGCTCAATGTGAAGTCCATTCATGGCAATGCATTCCTCTGTCTTTCGGCGTAAGGAATCACGCACTCTTTCAAATTTGTTTTAATACATCAATAAGAAAGTCCTGATAACGATCCCCAATTACTCCCTACGATAGCACGTATGACCCTATTAATCTATCGCCAATAACACCTGCCCATAAGTTGATTGAGAATCGGTGCTGATGCCTTGTTTCTTCAAGTGCATGGGGATTTTCATCAGCCCACACATGCTGATTACGAAAATTCACAACACCATCTCTGCTGAACCCCGCACATATCGGCAACCAGATTTTTGTTTTCAGTATTCCATGCCAGGGGTGTCAACTATGATATGACTATCTGGTAGTCTGCTGTATTGTAGGTTAGAGGAATGCATTGCCATGAATGGACGTCACATTGAGCATCTCCTATGAACAAGTGTTCAGATATCAGAAAGTACGTGTTGTAGGACCCATGCTTATTAGACATTATTTTCTCGTTTTGGTGCATACTATCACCTCCTAAAATATTGGATACTTTTTTTTTAACACTTTGCATAATGATGGTAGAAATACGTACTTAGAAATGCAAGAGAGGCTACTATCTGGAAATAAAAGCAAAAATTCTAAAAGAACAAAAATCTATCAAGAAAAGTTAAAATAAATGTATACAAAATTATAATGAGACCTATGGCCGGTTTCACCAAGCTTCTTTAAATCAGCACCAACGACTTGTCAACAAATGGATCGTTTAATTTTAACGGACTCTTTAAAAGTTGACTGTTTCACCAAGCCTCGTATCTTTAAAATTAACAGGCGTTTACTAACGAGGGGATTTTGTACATGTATCTTGCATGTTTTGTTTTTCATACGACCATGGCTTCGAAATCGCGAATTTCATTGGTTACATATGATCATGGCTGACTTTGTTTGGCATGAGGAAACAATCATAGGCAAACGGGTAAGAGGCTGTAATTTAGGAACATCTTCCTAAATACAGTATGTTGTCATACCGCAATTAAAAAAAATAAAAGACAGCTGCTTCCAAATGTAAATAATAGGAATGTAGAGCAGTTAAATTGTAGCTGCTAAAGGAAATCTGAGAAAATTTAGCGGACTGTAAGGTCGACAGCTTGAAAATTGATGCCACAATTAATTATATACAAAGCATTCTAAGCAGTTATATTAAGCCTAAATTTAGGACGGGAAATCGCCTCTTCCATAAATTGCATACTACTTTTCCACTGTATTTCATGTAGATTTATTAGTACCCTGTAACAATTTTGCCATGCTTGTGTGGCAGGATTCAGGAGAGGTGTCATTAAATTGGATTTTAAGGGGTATCCATTGTCTCCTAAAAGAAAATCTCTTTGCACCCTTTTCATTTAAAAGGCATTCTCCTTTGGAATGTTGTGCTATCCGTGTAGACCGTAACATTATCTTAAACCGAGAAGAATCTGTAGAGAGGCGTTAATTGGGTGATTCCTATCTGTCGTATTCTAACCTATTACAATTTCAATAAACTAGCGCTGAGGTAGTTCTGAGGTAGAAGTGAAAATCGTTGAACTTATAAGGGATTTTTTTGTGGTAATGCAGTTGATCGTATATGCAAGGCATAACAAAAACCTAAACTAATCAAACTACCTGTCACAGATTAGTATGTGCAAGGTGTATAAGCAGAGTACGAAGGAAACTACCTCAGCGCTAGTTTAGCCACAATTTTTGCTATGCGGAGTGTTACATAGGCCTATGAAATTGTTTGAATATTGAAGGAAAAATAGGATCTTCTATTGCAGAATCTTTTGGCTATATTACTGCCATGATATACGATTGGAACATGTACACAATCTATGCTGTCTATGACAACATAAAATTTAGCTATAAGCTTATTAGGCCTATAGAAATAATGACTATTGTAATGTTGATAGTACGTCTGATAAATTATTCACATATCTAGACAATACTGCTTTTGATACCCCGTTCATATCATCAATTACTATTTCAAAACTTCCTGCAACGTTATTTTAAAACGAGAAGAATCTGTTGAAGAGGCGTTAAGTGGGCGATTTCTATCTGTCGTATTCTAACCTATACAATATACCGGTATTCAGTTTCTTGTAGAATCATTCTTACTACTTATTTCCTTAATGTGTAGCTTTCGTGGAATTCTTTATCACTTAAATCTCCAAAATGATTATTCCGAGTGTTATTACAACATATAAGTTCGTCGTTATGTTAAAGTTCTAAATAAAGAACTTCATCATCGAATAATTACGTCCGCTATGTTGTTGACTTCTTAACGCATCGTTACTGTTTTAACGCGACGAATAGGTCCTAATAAATTAACTATGAATTTAAAGATGCGTTAGCAATAATGATACTTGGTGAAACACAAAAACTGACTAACGTGTCATTAAATTATTTAACGAGACGTTATAATCATAACGAAGGTTGATGAAACCGGCCACTAGTGTAATGTATAGAAGCGAAACTTGAACATTTGCAAAGACAGATGAAAGACAAATAAATGGGAAGAATTTGTGGGCCAGTAAACGACAGAGGGGAGTGTAGATCAAGAACAAATAAAGAAATTTACAAACTCTGTAACGAATGGACTTAGTAACATCAATCAAGGTGCAGAGGTTAAAGTGGTTGGGACATGTATGGTCTATGTAGAATGCCTGACGAAAGAATGATGTTAAACCAAGAGGAAAAAGATTTAGAGGAAGACCGCATGCAAGATCAATAAGTTTATGGGTTGGAGAGTGATCTGGAAAGGATAGAAGTAAAGGGATGGAGAAGACAAGTAGAGGACAGAAGTACCTGAAAGGACATAACTAGGGCGGCCAAGGTACTACAAAAACTGTAGTGCCACAATGTGTGTGTGGTAGAAATACTTAGAACTGTATCTGAAGGAAATGTAACGCAGTGGTATGTGTCCTATATTTGCGGTACTTAAAAAGAACCCTCTGTTTAAATGAGAGGTCTCCAGTCAAACTTTATGAACTGTTTCTCGACAGCTTCAAAATTAAACTTTTTATTCATCATCCTTCTCCAGCGTCATTCCATATCATCTCCATAATGCAAGACATATATTAAAATGGAAAAAAGAATGGACGAGCTAACGGATGAACGGAGGGACTGACGGACAAGCGGACGGACGGATGGACAAGAGCGCAAAAGGACGGACGAGTGCGCGGAAGGACGGACTGGCGCGGCGGACGAAAGAACGATTAATGGACGGGCGAGCGGGAGAGCGAGTAATGGCTGGACGGAGGGCCAATATTCGTACGTCAGAGATTAAGAAATTTTTTTTTTTTTTTGTTATGACTTTGTCTTTTCCGAAGTGTTCAGGAAAGCCTCAATCCTCTTGGCTTAACATGGGAACTTGCTTTCAATAATCTCTTTTTCTCCTTGTAACTCTGTATTGGTTTATAATTTTTTACAAGATAGGCTAGTTACTTTCTTGTTTCAGTGTCCTTGTTTTATACATATTTCTATTTATTTTCACCATAATAAAAGTTTGAAGTAATTCATCTATTTCCATGCTTTATCTGCATAAAGTATCGGTAACATTAATCTACAGTAGTCATGATTTTATTGAGCTGTAGTCATGTGAGAAAATTTGTAAACTTTTCCTCGTTCGTCTTGAATGGATTTTTAAAGCAGTTGCTTTTCTATATGAGGTTATGTTAAAGTACTGTTACGAACGTAGTCCCCCATGTGGGAATTCATATCACACACCGTTTTTATATAGTTGATCTCCTTCGTGTGGCAGAACACAAATAATACATTACCGACAATTGTGTATGTGTGTTTCTCTTTGACGTTTGCTTTAAATTTTATGATAGCAATAAAACTTCCTTCAGAGTAGCAATAAAATAAGGATTTCGTTACACAAAACAAAAAACAGTCCCTTCTAGGTTTACACTGAGTTGATGAACAGATGCAACGAAATAGTTATTTGTTTTTGTAAGAAGTTCGCTTTAATAAATTCATTAAGTGTATTGTTCTCATTGTGTTAATATTTTATACGCAAAACACTTATTAAAATAATTATATTCTTCGTTTACTGATTTTATTTCGAAAAATATCTCATATGTTTATTATTACACCTTCATGAATATTAAAGGCTAATTTCAACATGAAAGTGACATATTATTATTATTATTATTATTATTATTATTATTATTATTATTATAAAAATGCACTTTTAGCACTTGCAAAGAGGTGTTACGCTTTTGTAATAATGCATCACCACACAGGGTGCAGAGATAGCATCACGACTTAGAGCAACAAAGTGAAAAGGGAAGTCCCTCAACTGTCAGCTATGACATAATAAAGCCAGCTCCTGCTTCTCTTACAGATGAATTAACATTGTGTTAACGTTCGAAGTTTCGTAAGCCTTTCTTAACAGAGAGGCACCGCAGCTGTAATAATACAGTGTTTAAAATTAAGGTTTCCGTAAAAACAGGGTAAAAATAATCAATTTTAATGATATTGTTTCAGGTAGAAGTTAATGATTAGTGATTGGTAGTTCATGTATTTGCATATTTTTCCATCATTGTATGAATAGGCTGATTTAATTATCTACACGAGGTATTAACTTCTTACACAATAAGGTCATTTCTATTGTGCCCATAAATCATATATATATATATATATATATATATAGTATATATTTTTTTTATAAATACGTCGTACTTTGACATTTATGGAGGTAAACTGTGAGTCATACTTTATTCATTTATTTAAATGTAATTAAACTCACAAAGTAAGATTTAAAATCACTTAATAGATTGTTAATTATAAATTAAATTATTCATTTAGGTCAGTAAATAAATAAATATATAAAGAAATAAATGAAGGAATGAATGAATGAATGAATGATTGAATGAATGAATGAAGAAATTAATGAATGAATGAAAAATGAATGAATGAAGAAATGAATTAACGAATGAATGAAAAATGAATGAATGAAGAAATGAATGAACGAATTAAGAAATTAATGAATGAATTAAGAAATGAATTAATTAAGAAATGGATGAATGAATAAATTAAGAAATAAATGACTGAATGAATGAAGAAATGAATGACTGAATGAATGAAGAAATGAATGGCTGAATGAATGAAGAAATGAATGAATGAAGACGAAATGAATGAATGAAGACGAAATGAATGAATGAATGAAGACGAAATGAATGAACGAAGAAATGGATAAATGAATGAAGAAATAGGTGAATGAAAGAAATATATGAATGACTGAATGAATTAAGACACAGATGAATGAATGAATGAAGAAATGAATGAATGAATTAAGAAATCAATGAAGAAATGAATTAATGAAAAAAATGAATGAATGAAGAAATTAATTAATTAATTAATGAAGAAATGAATGAACGAATTAAGAAATGAATGAATTACGTAATGGATAAATGAATTGAGAAATGAAAGAATGAATAAAGAAATGGATGAATGAATGAATTAAGAAATAAATGATTGAATGAATGAAGAAATGAATGAATGAATAAACAAATGAATGAATGAAGACGAAATGAATGAACGAAGAAATGGATAAATGAATGAAGAAATAGGTGAATGAAAGAAATAGATGAATGACTGAATGAATGAAGACACAGAAAAATGAATGAATGAATGAATGAAGAAATGAATGGAAGAATTAAGAAATGAATGTATGAATAAAGAAATGAATGAATTAATTAAGAAATGAATGAATGAAGATATGAATGAATAGATTAAGATATGAATGAATGAATGAAGAAATGAATGGAAGAATTAAGAAATGAATGTATGAATAAAGGAATGAATTAATTAATTAAGAAATGAATGAATGAATTAAGATATGAATGAATAGATTAAGATATGAATGAATGAGGGAAGATATGAGTGAATGAATGAATGAATTAAGAAATAAGTGAATGACTGAATGAATGAAGAATTGAATGAATGAAGAAATGAATGAAAGAATGAATGAATGAAGAAATGGTTGAATGAATAAATGTTGAATGAAGAAATGGATGAATGAAGAAATAATTGAAACAAATAAAAATGAATAAATAAAATAAATAAATAAATAAATAAAAATAAATAAATATATACATGTATATAAATAAATAAGTGGACGAGTAAGTGAGTGGATGAGTGAGAGAGAGAGGGAGAGAGAGAGTGAGTGAGTGAGTAAGTAAGTAAGTAAGTGAATAAATACCGGACAACATGTTTCGTATTGTACTAAAGACAACAAGTTAATTCATCTGGAAGGTATCCACATGTCTAGTTTTTCTTCTTCTTGTTTTTCGGTTAACGTGAAGTGGTTGGAAGCACGTAGGTCTACCTATTAATTTTGTCTGCTATGTACATAACTGCAGTAATGAAACAAACAATCCAGAAGCAAGCACGAACTTGTGGACTGTTTTAATCCCTCTCAGTCCTCGAGAACCAAAGAGCGTTTATACCTGAGTCCATATGATTCGGGACATGAAAGCAGGTGCAGGAGTAAGTCCCCACATCATACCCATCTCAAATACCTTGAGGTTATTTGAAGCCCTTCAGCACAATATTACACAAAGCAGCCGATTTATCGGAATTCGACTCTAGATTTTGTTGATTTTTTTTTATTACTCTGCAAACAGTGCCAACTGAATCATTACAGGCGTTAGGACTGTCAAAGTAATTCCAGATTTATTTACTCGCACAACTCCATGCTGGTTGGTAACAAATATCACCAGAACGTTTGAGCAATAGCGCTGAGTTGGAAATGTATCAGCTGCTGAGGGTGGCATTCTCCATTGTTTTTGTGAGTTGTACTACAATGCACCCTGAACTAGGGATTAGAGCTGGTTGAGTGTTCTTGCATTGCAGTTGTGACTGAGGAAGAAAACGTGTAAGATTTTGAACGTTAATAACTATAAGTTGACAGACTCTTAGGGCCGATTGTATAAACCATTTAATCTTAGATCAGAGGTTAAATTGATCCTCGTTCTAGCTGAACTTGGAATTTTGTGTTGTATAAAGTCTAATCTGAGATTAATTTGTCTTAAAACTAAAGTCAACTTTGACTGAAGAAATTTCTCCGATTAAGTTAGATGATCCAAGTTCAGTTATATCTTTTCTGTTTGAAATGTAATTACGAGTGGCAGGTTGTGCAAATAGAATAACCATTATTATTAATATTAATAGATATGGCAGTTACATTTATATATATATATATTTTTTTTTTCAATTTCTTGCTTTAAAAATACACAAACATTCTTATATTTTATAAGGCTTTATCGTGTTCAGCAGTATCAAATAACATAACCTATAATTAGATTATCATTGATTAAAGTTCTCGTTAACACTTTGTTAAAAACATAAAATTTACTCTGTCACACGTTAAAAGTGTTAAAATTGTTTAAAAAGCTATTTACCTTCTGTTCTTGGTGTCTTGTTATATTGTAGGTTATGTTTTAGTCCTTTTTCAAGTAATTTCGTTTCATTTTGGTTAAATGTTACGTTGGTATTGTTGAATATCTTAGGATGGAATTTGTGTGTGGTGTTGTATTTGGTTTTTTGTTTATGTGTTAATGTTGCCAGTTTGTTTCTATGTCGTTTCTTTATCTTATCACTTATTTGTGCTATTACTTTGTTCGTATGTAAAATAATTTCCTCTAATTGTATATGATGTACTATTTTTGTTAACTGCAAATATGTCTTATATGCATTTGTATTGTGTTTGTTTTTCATGTGATGCAAATATTTTTTATTGTTTTGTATGTAGATTTTCTCTGCTGTAGCTTTTGTTTTCTGTGCTGGGTATGAATTGTTTTTTATGTTTATGTGTATGTAATTGGGTATTACGTCTCGTTTGAGGCATTCTTGATTAAATCTAATGTTGTGGGATGTCTTGATCACTTTCACTCGCGTGGTTCGATATTGGTGAACTAAATGACTTATATCGTCGTTATTCATTGATTAAAGTTCTCGTTAACACTTTGTTAAAAACATAAAATTTACTCTGTCACACGTTAAAAGTGTTAAAATTGTTTAAAAAGGTATTTACCTGAGTGGTTCAAGAGGCACTGAAGACGACGACAAATAGCGTCGAAACGGGCCGTCTGTCGAAGGTAAATACCTTTTTAAACAATTTTAACACTTTTAACGTGTGACAGAGTAAATTTTATGTAATTAGATTATGTATATAACAACCATTATTTATTAATGGATATGATAGGTACATTCATAAATGTTCAAATAAATGTATTGCTAAACGAAAATTATCGTTTTATAAAGCTTTATATTATGTTTAGCAATATCAAACACCATAACATGATAACAATTTGGAGAACGATGAACCTTCTTGTTATTGTCCGCCATTATTTACAATGCACGAAACAAACCAGTGTCTCCAACAGAGTGTACGGAAAGTCGCCAAAAAGTAGCTGGAAAGCCGCTAGATTTCTCATTATCAACAAAGAAAGATTACGTTTTGTCACTATGGGGTGCTAAAACGGTCGCTAAATCCCTATTTCAGCAATATAAAAGTTAAAAGGAATTGTCGTTGAAAAAGAATTAAAGTCGCTAAATTGGCAACACTGAACAAACCTGTACAACATGGCGCGCGCATCACATATTTCACCTGTTTATGCGATGTTGCAATGTCCTTTTCACGTGAACTTAGATTGCATTTGAACCAAGATAATTCGATCGCAGAAAAGTTTTATAGAATAGAAGAAGTGTCTGACCTCAGTTCACTTTCCGACCTTCGATCAAATTGATCTTTAGGTAGGGAGTTTTATACAATTGGGCCTTATTAAAGCACCGAAGCTAGTTGGTATGCCCAGTTGGTTCTTCTGCCTGATTACACGTAGAGTGGTTCTTTCGTTTTGATGAATGTTGGAATCTAAGTCTATCTCCATGATATATTTTAGATATCAGCCGGCCCTTAAGATCTGTCACATCTGTCGTCCTAGTTGGTCTGCTGGTTCGTCGTTGGGTCCGGTTCATATCCGGTCGAGGGCGATGAATTTTGAAGAACGATAAAATCCTTACTATGCCAACTAAAGTTGGGTGGCCCGTGTCGTAGCATTAAGTTACGTAAACCTGACACTGATAGAGGGCTTCAGTCAAAATTAGTTGGCTGTTTATCGTCCACCTTCAATTTCGACGTTGAACAGTCACTGCTTTTGAAATTGTCGTTAAATAGAAATTACTACTTCTGTTACCAGGCTTAGGGTCCGGGACATTTTAGCAACCAATGTACGCACAACTTGACTATAGAGTTCCTTGAACATAGTAGATATACTGTGAATGTAAACAACGACGTGAATGTGCTTCGTTATATTCTACTGTTAATAGTAGATTCTAGTGACGGTGGAAAATGAAGTAAGATACATACCTCAAAAGTTTTCATGTCCCTCGGCGACGTTGAAGGTGTTACCGTTAAAATGAACAACCATGTACATACTTGCAACTAGTTCGAAAAAACTGTGCACTATGGATTGAAAATGCACTGTGATGGCCTGAGTTCGTGTCGTACGAGAGACGGAAGAATACTGTACCTCTGATCACAAACTGGATTTTACACTAACGCTCAGGTAACAAAACTCAACACGCCACCTCACTCCATCTGTACTCCGTTGCACTGTAACTTCATTTCATTCTTAAATTTTCTCGAATCTTAAGCCTTACTACTACTAATACTACTACTACTACTACTACTACTACTACTACTGCTACTGCTACTGCTACTGCTACTGCTACTGCTGCTGCTACTGCTGCTACTGCTGCTACTACTACTACTGCTACTGCTACTACTACTACTACTACTACTACTGCTGCTGCTGCTGCTACTACTACTACTGTTACTACTACTACTGTTACTACTACTACTACTACTACTACTGCTACTGCTACTGTTACTACTACTACTACTGCTACTGCTACTGCTGCTACTACTACTACTACTACTACTACTACTACTACTATTACTACTACTACTACTACTGTTACTACTACTACTACTACTACTACTGCTACTGTTACTACTACTACTACTACTGCTACTGCTACTGCTGCTACTACTACTATTACTACTACTACTACTACTACTACTGCTACTGCTACTACTACTGTTACTATTACTACTACTACTACTACTGCAACTGCTGCTGCTACTACTACTGTTACTACTACTACTACTGCAACTGCTGCTGCTCCTGCTACTACTACTACTATTACTGCTGCTACTACTACTACTACTACTACTACTGCTGCTACTGCTACTGCAACTGCTGCTACTGCTACTACTACTACTATTATTGCTGCTACTACTACTACTACTACTCTTACTACTACTACTGTTACTACTACTACTACTGTTACTGCTGCTACTACTACTACTACTACTACTACTACTACTACTACTGTTACTACTACTACTGTTACTACTACTGCTACTGCAACTGCTGCTGCTACTACTACTACTGCTGCTACTACTACTACTACTACTGTTACTACTACTACTACTGTTACTACTACTACTGCTACTGCAACTGCTGCTGCTGCTACTACTACTATTACTGCTACTACTGTTACTACTACTACTACTACTGTTACTACTACTACTGCTACTGCTACTACTACCATTACTACTACTGCTACTGCTGCTACTACTACTACTACTACTACTGTTACTACTACTACTGTTACTACTACTACTGTTACTACTACTGCTACTGCAACTGCTGCTGCTACTACTGCAACTGCTGCTGCTACTACTGTTACTACTACTACTACTACTACTACTGTTACTACTACTGCTACTGCTGCTACTACTACTACTACTACTGTTACTACTACTACTACTGTTACTACTACTGCTACTGCTACTACTACTATTACTACTACTGCTACTGCTGCTACTACTACTACTACTGTTACTACTACTACTACTGTTACTACTACTGCTACTGCTACTACTACTATTACTACTACTGCTACTGCTGCTACTACTACTACTACTACTGTTACTACTACTACTACTGTTACTACTACTACTGCTACTGCTACTACTACTATTACTACTACTGCTACTGCTGCTACTACTACTACTACTACTACTACTTCTACTACTACTACTACTACTGTTACTACTACTACTGCTGCTGCTCCTGCTGCTGCTGTTGCTGCTGGTGGTGGGTGATGTGCTGCTGCTACAGATTGCCTTTCACCTCGTCGCATTTTTTTTCCATTAAAGAAAAAATGAAATTGTGGTTATACTGTGTTTACGTGAGTTTAACTCTATTCCTCAAGAGCTGAATAAATAAAGTTTAATAAAAGACATTATTTTTGTTTAAGTTGGCGCACCATGTAGTTACGATAAAGTATCCATTATGATCGTAAGATGAGACGAATTTTAAAACTAAACTTAGATCTTTTCTATTAGATTAAAAAAAAAATTTCCGGAGTATAAATTCGTGCTGGTGCTATTGTCGACCTTACTGAGAAAAATGTTGATGGAATTAAAGGTGATGTCACTGTTTTCATTGGGAAACACATACAGTTTCGATTCGATCAATGAATCTGTTGTTCAAGTCCATTTAATGTGATTTGCTTAATGCCATTAGCGAAAGAGAGAGACTGTAAAAACTGGACAGAATTCGTGTTAACGTTGTTGCTAAATTTATAAAATTTGAACTATCTACATTTAGAATTATTGTAATGGTGTTGTTTCTAAAGGTTCAGAATGTGTCTATTCCAGACCCATTTCATCGAATGTTGAGCAAAATAACTGTCCATTATCTTCCATGTAAGACTTGCAGTTGTGAACAGTTTTCTGTAGACAAACACTGATCTGTAATTGTTTGCTGGACGGTCGAATATTATTTAGGCTTTCAGTAATAATAATAATAATAATAATAATAATAATAATAATAGTTATATTTTAACTGTCATGTGTCTCAGTGAAACGTACAGCAGAGTCCGTATAGGTCAGTTTCTGTCAGATGCGTTTCCAATTCACTGCGGGCTAAAGCAAGGAGATGCACTATCACCTTTACTTTTTAACTTTGCTCTAGAATATGCCATTAGGAAAGTCCAGGATAACAGAGAGGGTTTGGAATTGAACGGGTTACATCAGCTGCTTGTCTATGCGGATGACGTGAATATGTTAGGAGAAAATCCACAAACGATTAGGGAAAATACGGGAATTTTACTTGAAGCAAGTAAAGAAATAGGTTTGGAAGTAAATCCCAAAAAGACAAAGTATATGATTATGTCTCGTGACGAGGATACAATACGAAATGGAAATATAAAATTGGAAATTTATCCTTTGAAGAGGTGGAAAAATTCAAATATCTTGGAGCAACAGTAACACATATAAATGATACTGGGGAGGAAATTAAGCACAGAATAAATATGGGAAATGCATATTATTATTCGGTTGAGCAGCTTTTATCATCCAGTCCGCTGTCAAAAAATCTTAAAGTTAGAATTTATAAAACAATTATATTACGGGTTGTTATTTATGGTTGTGAAACTTGGACTCTCACTTTGAGAGAAGGACATAGGTTAAGTGTATTTGAGAATAAGGTTCTTAGGAAAATATTTGGGGCTAAGAGGGATGAAGTTACAGGAGAATGGAGAAAGTTACACAACACAGAACTGCGCGCATTGTATTCTTCACCTGAAATAATTAGGAACATTAAATCCAGACGTTTGAGATGGGCAGGGCATGTAGCACGTATGAGCGAATCCAGAAATGCATATAGAGTGTTAGTTAGGAGACCGGAGGGAAAAAGACCTTTGGGGAGGCCGAGACGTAGATGGGAAGATAATATGAAAATGGATTTGAGGGAGATGGGATATGATGATAAAGACTGGATTAATCTTGCTCAGGATAGGGGCCAATGGCGGGCTTATGTGAGGGCGGCAATGAACCTCCGGGTTCCTTAAAAGCCAGTAAGTAAGTATATTTTAACTGTCAGAATTAAGGCAAATCGCCTTCTCTTCCATTCAACAAATATAATAGAAAATTACATAATTAATTCATTAATTAAACATCTTACCCTTTTAAATGATTTATATTTTTTTGCAGTGTCTGTTCTAATGAAAATGAGAGAAGAATTCTGTGACGTCATACAACAGAGGCGAAAAATATTGTGATACAACTAATCCTCTAGCATGAGAGGAGGCGTTAGCAAAATATTTTAGATCTGGCAGTTGTGTTAGAACTCAATTTCAGATGATTTTTTTTTTATAAACGGCACCTCGGTGATCTTCAACGTTTTGTCATTTGATTCTCTTCCATTATGTACATGAATGATTGAATGAAATTCAAGGAGCCATTTTGCTGCATCAAGGATGTTGAAAATGCGTGTCTTGTTAGTGAAAATGTTAAATATATTTTCACAGTATCATAATACTCGTACTTTCTCTATAGTTCGGATAATGAGAAATTTAAAGCGAGCTTTTTTTCTGAGTCTGCTCTGATGTTCGTAGATGAAAGTTGATATTATTTTGTTTTTTATTTCTTACTAAGTACATCGCACACAACATTTGCATGTCTTCTGACGCTCCAGTCTGAATTGTTCCCCTTCACAGAGCCTTAACCAACTGAGATGAAATCGGAGTTTTACGATCTTTGCTGTGAAAGTGGCGAAACACTGTCAGGATTTTATCACCTCCAAACATTTCCGTAAAAACTCAACAGAGTTTGACTAAGGAAGTAGTTCTATATAGATAAAGAAAGGAACGATTCTGATGTCAGATCGCAGGAGAAAAATGGCTTACATATAGAGGTTGCTTCGAGTTTGATGTGATGGAATTGAACGTTGGCCATGTTAGCTAATTCAACATTAATAGGAATTATTATATGGTTTCAGTCAGCAACTTATCAAAGTATACAGGTGATTCACGAGGAAAGGTAAAAAATGTAGGATACGATATCTTAGGTCATTTTGAGTGAAAAGGTTCATATGAACATAGGTCCGTTTTCGAACGATGGCGGAGCTAGGTGCATTTTTCTTTTTGGTAAAACGTCCCGTCCCAATGTGAATCAGACGTTACCATATGCGACTGACGTGAGACGAGACGTGAGACAAGGTCAAGATCGCAATGAATGACGTAACCTTGGAATCTGCATTGTGAGAGATAAGAGAAGATAAGATAAGAGAAAGAAACCGGGTGGTGGGGCATTATAAATGTCCAATCGCCTGCCCTTGTCTGATGTAATGACACAGAACCCGCAGATAACACAAATAGCCTACACTAGCACTTATCAATTCACAGTAGTTCAGTCAGCTACCTACAGTACAGCAGTTATACAGGTACAATTATCGGAAGTGTTAAGTTGTGTTTTTCAAGATGCCTTATAAATTTTCGACTACAGAATACGCCGTATGTTTATGGTTTGTGTGATGGAAGTTCCTTGCGTGCTGTCGCTGAATATGAACGACAATTTCCGAACAGAAGGGTACCATATCGACGAGTACTTACTGTCTATGGGGTTGGATGAAAGACTTGGTATAGTAAAGGAAGAGGGAAACGAGAGAGGCGCTAATAGACCATATTTTGGATGCGGCATAGAGAACAGCTACGTACGTGCAACTCTCCCGAGCGATGAGCGCGATTCACGCCCGAGCGCAACAATGCGTTGAAGCAGAAGGAGGTACCTTTGAAAATGTGCGAAAACATCGACCCCGACGTCTAGAATATTTGGTATGTATGTATACGTGAATGTAAACTTGAAATTTGTCCGTTATTTGTCTCGCAATGCGAGTTAGTACAATGGAATCTCAGAAGTTTTTGTGAAACCAAAGAGCCATATCTCCGTAACCGTTCTAAAACGGACCTATATTCAAACGAACTTTTTGACTCAGAATGACTTCAGAATTCACATCCTAATTTTTTTACTTTTCCTCTTGAATTACCCTGTATAAGTACAGAAGACATTTTCTGTCACATCACATTAAAATATATATCTCCACGAGTATTTTCAACTTATATAAAGTCATCTCCAGGTGGTAAACACAATAAAAGCAACAAAAATTGAAAGTTATTGGATTACTGATTGGGGCTAGAGGAACCATCACAAAAAGATTCGCGCATTTTTGTAAGCAGTTCGGTCTAGGACAAACTCTTGTCACTGAAGTATCTATGTCTGCAGTGAACGGATCTATAAAAATCCTAAGAAACCATCTCTACAGTTATATAGGTTGATCTCTTTGCTATGGCGATCTGCTCACTTAAGTTGGGTCTTGCAAATAGACGACTGTGATCACCCAATAGCTAATAGATACTAGGAAATTTTATGTTTCTTCTGGAATTAATGATGTTTTGTTTAGTCTTTTCCAATTATTTCTAATTGTGCTATTTCTTATTCTTTTTCTTCTCCATTGTTTTCTTTTTTTCCATTATAACAACAATTTTATGATAAGCTTTGTCTTCTAGACAGCCTTCACTTGGAAGAAGCTGAATAAAATTTATTCGAAATAACAGTAGTGGCAAAAAAACTGGACCGATCCTTTTAGCTGATTTCAGAGCCTTGTTCACTCCAGAGCACGATAGACTGGTAACTAAGACTTTCGTTGTTCGAATCCTGCCTGGGAAGGAAACTTTTTTTTGTTTCTTATTCGAATTTATTCCCAATACTTTCCTATTGCTGATAAAATTCATGTTCTGGAATAATAAGTTAATTAAGTAGTAAAATATCGCTGCTTTACCAGAGTGTCCCGCTTTTCTGCGGGGAGATAAATTGTTCATTCAGTATTTCATTTTATGATGATAATAATAATAATAATAATAATAATAATAATAAGAATAATGCCGTTTATTAAAGTCGCTATATAAGAATGACGAATATTTTAAGAATATTATGGATGTGTATGTATTTATTCACACTACAATGGGTATATACCCGGTGGCAGTGGTAACTAATTACACTCAATAATGAAAATAATAAACTTATTAATTAAAAATACAATTAATAATAATACTAATAATTAATACTAATACTACTAATAATAATAATAATAATAATAATAATAATAATAATAACAACAACAACAGGGAATATACTAAATTAAATGAAACGATCACTTAAAATAACATTTGAAATATTCTAATTTGTATCTTAAAACTAAGAACGAAGTAAAACCCACGAGTATATGTTCATATCTGCACAAGTACTTTTCAACATTACAATCATTTCGCTGTCAACTCACTCACTGCACTGGAACTACGACACATTTCACTGATTCTATCCTGATTTCACTAACACTTCAAAAACATTTCACTGTTCAAATTCTTTGCACTGCCACTATAAACTATAAAGCTTCACTGACAGGAACACGTTTCACTTACACAGCACACTTCACCGACACGACATACTTCTTCACTGATACAACATAATTCTTCACTGATACAACACTTCAATAACAACATATCATTTACACCCTTTAACTACTGTGTATAATTACCGTCTATTAGTAAGGTCCTTAAGCCTATTTTTAAATGCATTTTTGGTTGTTGATAAAGCCTTTAGTAAGTCTGCAGGTAAAGCATTCCAGTCCCTGATAGTACGATTGTATTAATTTGTCCTACGGAATAATCTCTGTATTGTTGACAATTAATATTTGAGGAGAAAAATTAATTGTCAACAATACAGAGATTATTCTGTAGGACAAATTAATACATCCATAATATTCTCATAGCTAGCAGTGCATCATAACTGCAGAATCCCGGCCAAATAAGTCACTCAACTGAGTGCGCTCCTAGTATAATGGCAGTTGACACTAGACATATACGTCAACATATATGCCTAACTTGGAGTCAGGCCACAAAGGGAAACACTGAAGGAGGAAGATTCGATCCGGTACTGTGGATTAAATTCGGTGTAGCTCAGTGGTCAGAGCGCTTGGTACGTAGAACCAAGGACCCGGGTTCGATCCCCGGCGCCGGAGCGAATTTTTCTTCTCAAATATTAATTGTGAATATTTTAAGCATGACTGAAGTCGGCAGTAAGTTGTGTAACATTTTTGGCGTAAAAAGTAAGATACAAATAAATTAATGAGTATTTCAATTGAGACAGTTATGTTTAGCCTAGATCTATACATCGGCATAGGGAATAATATGATTGTATAACTCACATTCCTCACTCATTCGTTCTCTCCGATGTCACACCGTATCGTTTGATAGTCCAGGAAAAACCGCAATCAATGCAACAAAAAAAGAGACTAGTTGAGATAGAAAGGTGGAGAGGGCAAGGTAGCCTTTGGGCGTGGGTTGTGAAGTTCATTACAGCGACATTGATGATAGTTGGGTAAATTGCTTTTGTCTGAGTTTGTAGCATTGAGGTCGTACTGGAACTAGTTCGAACTTGAAACAGATAGTTACTATGTTATCTTGAGATGAAAATAATTACCTTGCTACACAATGTTGGATTGAAAACTTGACTGCGAAATAGCTCGATGAACTTCTGTAGTATATCCCAGAGGATAAATCCACAAATTACAAGTTTGATTGCGGTTATTGCTTGTTGCTTTGTAGGAAACGGAAAATCCGATACGCTACAGATTAATAGGATCAAGGATAGATTCAATTTGAGGTAAAATAACCAACTGTTAAACACAATAAGTAAAGTCCAGGAACTACGAGCGTTTCCTAATATAATTATCAACGAAGAAAAGGAATAAAGTAAGAATGGTCAGTTAAGAAAATATTGAACTTATGATGTAAGACTGAAACTTAATAATTGACCCAACTCGATGATGACGATCACAACGGCGATTTTATCTTACTAGCTGATTAATGGCCTTATCTCTACCAGGTTAAATAAATAAATAAATAAATAAATAAATAAATAAATAAATAAATAAATAAATAAATAAATAAATAAATAAATAAATAAATAAATAAATAAATAAGCAAACAAACAAACAATCAATCAAACAAACAAACAAACAAACAAACAAACAAACAAACAAATAAATAAATAAGTCAATAAATAAATAAATAAATAAATAAATCTATAAATAAATAAATGAATAAATCTATAAATAAATAAATGAATAAGTCAATAAATAAATAAATAAATGAATAAGTCTATAAATAAATAAATGAATAAATAAATAAATAAATGAATAAGTCAATAAATAAATAAATGAATAAGTAAATAAATAAATCAATTAATGAATAAATGAATAAATAAATAAATAAATAAATGAATGAATGAATGAATGAATAAATAAATGAATAAATAAATGAATGAATAAATAAATAAATGAATGAATAAATAAATAAATAAATAAATAAATAAATAAATAAATAAATAAATAAATAAATAAATAAATAAATAAATAAATAAATAAATAAATAAATAAATAAATAAATAAATAAATAAATAAATAAATTTTCACTAGTAGAGTCACTATGCTATCCTATTGCAATTATGGGAAGATAATAATAATTTAACCCCTTCAGACCTGAATTTATATTAAAGAAAATTGAAAAAAAAAAACTGGTAACATAATCATTCTGGGGATCCAAAATTCCCAAATTTGGGGACAATTTGACCCCTGGGGCCCCAAAATTTTAAATTTTATTTTTAATTCAGGTGCAGAAATGTTTCAAAAATAATATTCTCCATTTATATCACATTGAATTTTTCAAAATATTTAAAAGTATCGGAGATATTCCAAAAAAGAAAAAAAGAAACAATGTATACTATAATGTACATCAGGCCTGAAGGGGTTAAATTAAACAATTAAATGTTTGAGAGAGCTAACACGTTTTAAAAATTTAGACGTAAAACCTGCTATTAACATTGGTGTTAAAGTTTTTATCCGCTTTGATTATGTAATGTGAACTTTACATCACTAATAAAATGTTGTAAATACATTTATTACGCAACAAGTTAGGTAATGATACATCTATTACGCAACTACAGTAGTTAGATACTGGTACTTCTATTACGAAACTAGTTAAGCAATGATACTCACTAAAGCATGCCAGCGTTACCTTCTACATTTTTCTTGGAACACCAATCTTCAAATTTTTATATTCCTCTTCATATCTTGCGCGGGGTTTCGTTGGTACTAAACATTCAGTTGCAGAATTTTCAGGATTTTCAATGTTTAACAATGTTTGTTTATTTCTCCTAGTACTGCTACTGTAATCATTACTGTTCTTATATGTGTGTTATTCTGTGTTTTTGGCAACTCAGGATGCCTGGGCAGACTATTTCTTGAAATAAATTATATATATATATATATAAACAAAACCCCATCGTGTTCAAAAGTAATAAAACAAACATAAACGAATCGTCTCTCTCAGGAAGAAACTAATAATAGCCTAATACAATCGCCTCTCCACAAAAGGCATGTTCAAAACTAATACAAATAATACAATTACTTTTATAAAAACTTTTTTTTTATCGAAATGGATCAAACGTTGTACGATATAGGCCTACTTACCGTAACTTCCTATGACAATACTTGACTGGTTACCAAACTCTTATTGTAATACTGTATGAAATGTTACGATGCCATACTAAATGGGATACTATGGTGTTTGTAAAAACATTTTTATTATTTAGTGAGATTTTAAGGGAATGTTTAGAGTTTATCGAGAAGTATGAGTACCAAGTTTCGAGTTTCTATGAACATTTTAGAAGAATTTTTTTTTTCCAGAATTTTGTTCTTCTCCTCATCCGATTACACCAAACTGGATGGCAGATTGAACCAAACCTAAATAAACTAATCGCAGAATATTTTAAGGGCCGTAAAAGCGAAGTTTTATAAATTTACAAATTGTTTTACGAAGTCTGTTACATAAAGAATAAACATGTTTATCCCTCTTTAAATACTTCACTTGAGTAGATTCCTTCAGAATAGGACATTTGCAATCATAAATTGAACAATCAGCATTGCAGTACAATATCCTCAAATTTAGCTATTAGAGGAAAAGTTTAATTCTGAAGTATCATTTGTTTTATAACGAATTTGAAAGAAAAAAGTTAACCTCTAATGTGTAGCAAATTAACATCAATTTGGTCATGAAACGCTAATTTAATGTGATTACATATTTCTGATTAATTTATTATGAATTATACAAAACGCTTTGGGCATTAAAACAATGTGAATGTGAATATAGAGTTAATTTCCCGCGGGAAACAAATTCATACTCATAATGTTGATACGGTTTAATTTAACAGATAATATAAAGCACGCATCAGTCTCGGTGATGTAACGTTCGCCACATTTGCCGCTGGGTACGGTGCACAAACTCAGAAGCGGACGAACAAGGTAATGAATGCTGTCGGTCCATTTCTTTTTATAGGAGATTTCTTGATTCTGCAAGAAGAGTTACAGGATCTTTGTATGTTTGCTAGTCTGTTTCAATCACTTCTGCATTCCGTAATGCAGATATCATGGCTTGATTTTTCGGAGGTCCGACCCGAGACGGATCCTTCAACTTAGGCTTAAATTGGTCCATTGTGCGTTCTGTATTATTATTATTATTATTATTATTATTATTATTATTATTATTAAGGACTTTACTAATAGACGGTAGTATATTATACACACTAGTTAAAGGGTGTAATTGATATCTTGTTATTTGAAGTGTTCTATCAGTGAGAAAGTGTGTTGTGTCAGTGAAATGTGTAGTGTCAGTGAAGTCTATTGTGTAAGTGAAGTGTGTTGGTGTCAGTGAAGTGGCTGTGCAAAGTATTCGAACAGTGAAATGGTTATAAGTGTTAGTGAAATCAGGTAGAATCAGTGCAGTGAGTGAGTGGACAGCGAAATAAGTGTAGTGCCGAAAGGTACTTGTGCAGATATGAACCTGTCAGACTCGTGGGTCTTAGTTCGAGCTTAGGGTTAAGATGCAAATTAGATTTACTTTAAATGTTATTTTAAGTGACCATGCTTCATTTTAATTTAGCATGCTCCTTAATTTTATTATTATTTTATTATTATTATTATTATTATTATTATTATTATTATTATTAATTATTGTTTTTTATTAGTTGTGTTTATTATTAATTGTCATTATTGAGTGTAATTAGTTACCACTGCCACCGGGTATATACCCATTTGCGGTGCGAATAAAATACATACATACATACATACATACATACATACATACATACATACATACATTTGTTGCGTCCATCTTTTCTTTGGTCTGCCAATGTTTCTTTTGCCTGTTGGTCTGTAATCTAATAGCAGTTTTGGAATGCGGTATTCTTCCATTCTTTCCACATGTTCCCTCCACTTAGTTCTATATTGGTGTATCTTCTCTGCTAGTTTAAAGATGCCTAATTCCTTTCTTATATCATCATTTCTCCTTTTGTCTAACAAAGTGTAGCCAGCTATACTCCTTAGGAATCTCATTCCTGCGGCCTCTATTTTTCTCTCTTCACTTTTTTTTTAATGTCCAACATTCCGACCCATTATAGCAACATGGGCACTGCCATTACTTTATAAAATTTTAATTTCCGTTTCTTTCCTAATTTGCTTGAGGTTTCTTTTTATTGTTCCATATATATAGTTAAATTTATTAATCTTTTTTATTACATCGTCATTTTTTATGTATGATACACTGCAGCCTAAATAATTAAAATTGTTTATTGGCAATATGAGGCCTAGGATTCGCCATAGATTACACGACATTCACTTTACAGTTGGGAAAAACCTCGGAAAAAACCAACCAGTTAATCAGTTCAAGTGGGAATCGAACCCACATCCGAGCGCAACTTTGGATCGGCAGACAAGCGCCTCAGCCGTCTGAACCATATTATTCAGCATGGACACGTGTAGGATTGGATCATAAAGCCCTTCTGAATGATCTTCGTGATGCCAAACTTCTATGATTTATTTTTCACTTTGTTTACATAAACGAAACAACCCGCTCATCCTTAAGCCATCCTCATGTCTTATGTTATCGCTTCGACTGAGAACCGGTTCCTCGTGCATGACATATGTACGCCGTTTAAATCTCGTACAATGCAAGTACTCAGTGCAGAAATCTTCCTGTCAGTGCCATAGATAAAGCAGTGCTGCTCATCGGAGTGACTACTACCGCGGAGGATCGGAGATTACGAATAAAGCTCTCCACCGGTGATCTCCGGTACTACCGTAGGTGAAACAGGGGACATACGGAGGGATGCGGGGGTTCGGAGCGAAGCGACAGTTAGCTCAAGGACGACCGGCGCATACGGACTGACTGTAGTTGTGAGTGGAATAAAATGGCACCAAATCGGATATCTGTCGCATGGAAATTCTTTAATTTAGTTGAATGTAATAATAAAGTCGCACATTATAAACTTTGTGGGCGAATTTACTCTAAGGATGGTGGAACTTCGAATGTGTTAGACCATTTGAAGCGATCGCACAAACGCGAACTTGATAAAAACAATTACGCAAAACATTTGATACGATTTCTTTTTAAATTATTTAAGTGCTATTGTTCCCAAAGACCCACAGTAGCCTATAGGAAAAAGCCTTGAAATTTCTCTAAAACGTAACTTTCGAGGCAATAAAAAACATATGAAATATTTAAAAGACGACTTGAGTTATATTTTGCTGTTTAGACAACTTGAGTTATATTTTACTGTTTGGATTAAAATATTGAGTTTCTGAGTGAAACTAAAGAAACATGTGGTAATAATGTAATTACAATTATTCTTAAGTTGATATCCGCTTATATTTTTATTACAGAGAAAGAGTGGCGCGTTTTAGAAGAGGCAGTTCAAATACTGACACCCTTTAACACAATAATCACAATCCTGTCAGGTGAAGAATCTGAATAAATTATGTTGGACAGTAAATGTTAACCCATTGATAGCCCACGTTTCTTTTGTTCCATTCTGAAGTTCCCTCAATATATTTTACGTTAAACTAAACCGATTAGAATAATAATTGACAAACACTGTTTGCGATTAAACGAGAGTTTCTATGAGAACTACAGTATACATGTTTACATTACCTACTTAAAAGCTTTACTTCTGCGTTAGTTTTGAAGTTAGATTGAATGTTATTAAATTTATCAATGACATAAAACCAATACGCCTTTCCACATATACTATGAATTTCAAAACTAGAAAAAAAATCTGTCAGCTAACGTAGCACTTCAAGCAAAACAAGAAAAAAAAGAGCCGAAGAAAGAGAGAGAGATTAACATAAAAGACAGAATAAACAACAACAAATTACAACTTATTTTAAAAGATACGCGGACGTCAGCGGACTCAAATCACTACCTGATCCGATTAAAGGAATGCTCAGCGGAAAGTGTATGCCTGCGCCACAGCACATATACAACCTGCGCGGCATCAATCGGAGGTAATCCGGAGGTCTCCGATTGAAAGCGCGCAAACAACTGCTCCGGAGAAAACCTAACCATAAGCAGCACTAAGATAAAGTCTCGAACTTAAATTTTGAATTAGCTTATATCATCTTGAGGAACCTATCGACTACTTCCGTTATCTTCAGAAAACTAATGAGAACTACTTTTTTCCATTCTGGACATTACTTTTTAAGTCAGTGTATAGGAATTTATTTCATTTTCCGCCTGTATTCCATTCTTAGGCGGAGTTTGAAACTAAGACTGCAGTTTTCATGCATTGTTAAAGTCGCCGTGCCCTAACCGTCGTGTATAACACGGCTGTGTAATATGAACAAAAATATTCACATATCTACCGTTAACTTTTAACATAGCAAAATTCTTCCTAAATACATGTGCAGATATTTCTCAGAAGCTGCCGTTCACAAGCGATTCGCCAGCATGTCCCCCAAGAGAGGAGTTCATGTGAAGTTTGTTGATCGGTGTCAGCACTGCGTTCATCGTGGTCGTCACGAGACGATTTATTCGGGCCGGGTCCTCAGGGAGGTGTAAGTGTTGAAAGATATTGATGTGCCATGGATGGCAGTCGTATGGAAGAAAGCGGGGTTCAGAAAACTGGGAACTACGTGGGAAAGTGTAAAGTTTATTTTATATTAATTGCACCAAACTTTTATTAATTTAATTTTCTGTCCAAGGACAGGTGTTTCACTGCAAACCCAGCTTTCTCCAGTCTTTCCCATTTTCTGCCTTTCTCTTTGTTTCCTCATATGAGCCATATATCTTAATGTTGTGTACCATCTGATATTTTCTTCATTATACATCTTGATTACACAATTTTTAACGCTATATCACTTTGGAAGACGTATTATATGTATTTCACGTATTAAATTTTGTTACCTTGTTAACATGTTTCGGCCTGTTATCGGCCATCATCAGAATTGGTTGTTGCTGGTCTTGGCGTCTTTTGTTTTGTTTCCTGTGGGGGTGTGTTTATGTAATGTAATGTGGAGTCAAAGAGTGTGTGTGTTCTGAAATTGAGTTGTGTTGAGAATTTCATTTGGATGTGTTTTTGTGTGTTTGTATATTTTGTAGTGTTCTAGTGTGTTTAGTTTCTGGCTTTTTGTTTGAATGTGTAGAATTTCCATGTCTGCTTTGATGTCCCTGTATGTGTGGTTAGCATTTGTGATGTGTTCTACATATGTGGAAGTGTTTTTTTAATTTTGTTATGGCTGTGATGTGTTCTTTGTAACGTGTTTGAAATGATCTGCCTGTCTGTCCTATGTAGAAGTTTTTGCTGGTGTTACATTTGAGTTTGTATACGCCTGTGTGGTTGTATATGTTTGTTTGTGTTGTATGTGTGTTGAGATGTTTTCGTAGAGTACTATTTGTTCTGTGGGCGGCCGGGTAGCTCAGTTGGTAGAGCAGCTGGCTATGGACTGGAAGGTCCGGGGTTCGATCCCAGGTGGTGACAGGATTTTTTCTCGTTGCCAAACTTTCAGAACGGCCCCGAGGTTCACTCAGCCTCCTATAAAATTGTACCGGGTCTTTCCCGGGGGTAAAAGGCGGTCAGAGCGTGGTGCCGACCACACCACCTCATTCTAGTGCCGAGGTCATGGAAAGCATGGGACTCTACCTCCATGCCCCCCAAGTGCCTTCAAGGCATGTTACGGGGATACCTTTACCTTTTTTTACCTTTACTATTTGTTCTGTATGCGATGTTGTAATTTAATTTCTTGAATAAGGTTGCAATCTTGTATGTGTTTTTGTTTTCGTATGTTAGTGTGATGTATTTTTTGTGTTCTTGTGTTTGTGTTGTATTCTTATGTTTTTTGTGATTATGTTTTGCCTTTCGTATTATGTTGTCTATTATTTTGGGGTTGTATCCGTTTTCTTGTGCTATGTATTTGATTGTGTTTAGCTCTTCTTTGTAATCATGTCCACATTACACTACACAAACACACCCCCACAGGAAAAAAAAACAAAAGACTCCAAGACCAGCAACAACCAGCTCTGATGATGGCCAATAGCAGGCCGAAACATGTTAAGAAGGTAACATAAAATTTAACACGTGAAAAACACATAATACGTTTTCCAAAGTGATATTTTCTTCTACCCCGAATTCTTCTCCCGTTCACCATTCCTTCCAGTACATCCTTCAGAAGGCAGTTTCTTCTCAACCAGTGACCCAACCAGTTCCTTTTCCTCATCCTGATCAGTTTCAGCATCGTTCTTTCTTCACCCACTCTTTCCAACACAGCTACTGAATTTTATGTATATATTTTATAAGAAAAGCATTTAAGTTGAAGCAACATAGGAGAGAAATACCATCTTAAGAATGTGGAGTAAGGTGTCTGTTGACAATCAATGAAAAATGTGCTACAGAATCCGCGAATGAATTAACAAATGTGCAAATTAATGAATTCACTTACGAATAAATGTATCAGTCATTAACAAATGCATAATCGCATGAATTACTTATTAATAAATTCGTGTGAATAAATTAATGGGTGACAGTTAATGAATGGATGGTCGAATGAGTTTCTGGCTAAATGAGAGATAGTACGAGGTGGTCGCCTCTCGCGGCAGCCTCGCTTGTTGTTTGCCTCGCGGTTTTGTTCTTTTGGCAGCGAGGCAAGAACGTAAAGCAGCGTGAGCTTTCAGTTAGTGCGCGGTAATTGAGGCAGTTAACATCGGGTTCCGTGGTGGCATCGATACCAACGAACAGTCCATACGGAACGAGTGAATCACTGCGAGGCACCTTTGATTGCATCCAAAAGCCGACTGGAATTGACTCACGGGTGAAGCAGCCTCGTACCATTTGGAGGCCTCAGCGCACTATTGCGAGGCAAGGTATCCACTGAGCGAAGCAAGCATCGTGAGGCATATTTTGAAATTTCAACGGTAGAAATTCGGTCATCAGCCTTGCTTGTTGCTGCTGGTTCATATTTGTGTCGATTACGTCTCTAAATCAGGCATCTAGCCACGAGCGTAGCTCAATCGGCTGAGACGCTTGCCTGCCGATCCGAAGATGCCCTCGTGCGTGGGTTCGATTCCTGCTTAGGCTGATTACCTGGTTGGGGTTTTCCGAGGTTTCCCAAAACCGTAAAGCGAATGCCAAGTAATCTATGCCGAATCCTCGGCCTCATCTCGCTATCACCAATCCCATTGACGCTAAATAACCTAGTAGGTGACAGGGGCGAATGCTAGTCACGAAAGTTAGGCTTGCTCTTTTATTCATAGGGGAAGATGGGGGAATATAATAATTCATAATTAATAAAAATAATCAGACCCACATAAATAATTTATTTTATAATTATGAAGTCATTATGAGTCATGGATCATATTCGCTTATCAGATGTATAAGTTCGATATAACAAACATGGCCAACAAAACAGTTTATTTAGTTTTTTCGACCCTGCCAACCAATGTTGTATTGAGCTGCACTGAACGAGCGCACATATTCTCTATAATGTCTGTCTTCTCTTGAATAGTCCTTCGGGAAAATGGATTTAATAATGGGGTTTCAATAACACACAATTCCGAAGTCATTGTAATACTTCAAATTAGTGTTTAAGAATTAATAATACATGCAGCAGCTAACACATGCATTCCGCTCAAACAATTACATTGCACTCGCAAATCACAGCACATTCCCGCTGTCAATACTGCTCTGTGTAACGTTAAATAGTCGTTGATGTAGCTCTCGGACCAGAGCTTCATACAACACATAACAGAAGCATGTGCGCCTAGGACGGACCAAGGAGGAAGGCACTTGCGCGCGCATCATATTCTCGCTATTTCTACGTCTTTCCTGTAGTTGCGAGAAACGAGCAAGCGTTGCGATACTTGCGGTGCGCAACCTGCGGATGGTAATACGCCTATACAATGTTCCAAAAATCAAAATAAATTTTAATATAGATAACGCCATTTTGAGAAATATACATTCTACGAAAATATTGGGCTTGCGCAGCAAGCATAGCATGCCCGGAGAAATCGCCCCTTGTAGGTGATAAAAGGTCATTAAATAACCAAGTTAAAAAAAATTGGGCACTTACTTCGCTCGCGTAGCAAAGTGTTTCCCGGGGAAGAAATAACGAACTGTGCGTGGAGCGTCGCTTTGATGAGTGCAAAACAAAGATCAGAGTTTACTTCTGTAGGCTTCGAGAACCTCTCTCCTCATACATAATTCACCACTGCTAGGTGCGAAGAGTGAGGGATGTGTGGATCTGAAATCACCAACTTCACTGCGTATCCTATGGAAGATTGTGGCTGATCCAGTACAAACCCTTCAATTTGTACAGGGATATCATTTTATTTTTACTTCAATTTTTATTGCACCTGAGTTTTTGAATGTACTTCACTCCCACACCTTCTACTAATGAAGTTCAACCGTCCTCCACACAGATCCAAGACCGCATATACAGTCATAGTAGCCTTACGGTCATAGTAAACAGTACGTTCCAAAATATGTTCGCGTTCTTCAGTGACGAAAGAGCTTTCAATATTGCATCATTTTCGCACAGGTACCGTCGTCCATTTGCCTACGTCGTATCCCGGTTTCCCCCACCATCTATTATTCGCCAGCTAGTGGCTGGGCTGACTTAGCTCTTTTCTGAAAACATTAATTTCTGTTAGGAATTGGACGTCTACGTAATATTATACAACTGTTTAAAATAACCTAAATAAAAGGACCTCGTTAAGTAATTAACTGTCACGTGATTTCCCCCCTTTCTACGGCCCTGCGACTTAGCCACTTGGACGGACAGTAGATAGCATGTCTGAGTAATTTTATCTTTTCGGATGGGGCAGAAGTGAAGATTGAATTTACAGTACGTAAGGTACTCTTTTATAGAGTAGGTACAGAATTATTTCAACATGAGTTACTAGTACGCAGGACGAAACTGGTAATTGGGATTAGGTACAATAGTCTATAGTGCGATAATGTGCACATTAGAACTGAAGCCTGTATCGAAATGAACGGCCACCATTTTAAAAAATGTGTTTAAATATCCATATTATGATTAATTTTGAATTTAACTTCATTCTCTATATTGTACGCTAATGTGCTGTAGACAGTATAATATACACTACATAATGAATACGTCCACATGGACAGCTCAGTTCGTGAGTAAAAACTCTCATTGTTAATACTGTACTGTATTTTGATTAAACAAAAACCTAATGAAAATGATCAAACTCAAAAGCGCGATATTTCCTAGTTTACGTAAATGGATGAACTACTTTTCTTCCCTCCTATACCTAGTAAAGTGATTTGTCCATATATTATGCCAGTATCATCGAACTCTAGTCGTGGAAGGGGGTAGCAAACGGCGTTGATCCAGAGGTATAGCCAAGTTAATATTAAAAATATTAGTAAAAATAAAATGATGTCCCTGTACAAGTTTGATGCCATTTGAAATAAACTGATGTTGGGTTTATGGATAGAATGTTTCCAGTAACATTTACAAGAGTTTCACATTAAAGTAAGACACAGCACAGAAGAGTCCTGACCTCGGACGCTGTCGTTTTATTCATTCATTTGTTTCAGTACATTTTATCATTTCTCCTCCAGTTGGTTTGAATCAAAATTTTCCTTTTGGTTAGGAATAAACAAACCTATTTGAATGTCTGTGCACTCCAACATTCTTTTTTGCGTAATACTGTAATTTTTTTAATTAAAGGACAAAAATAAGTGCGATATTGCGTATCTAATTCTATTTTTTAATTAGGTTTTAATTCGTTCTGCTGTGTATAACGACGTACGTTTATTAAAAGTTTCACCTCTGCGGATACTCTTTGATCCTTAACTATTTTTAAATACAATAACTTCCATAGGAACAAGCTGGCATTCCCTTGCGTTTTGATGTAAAATTCATAACCGATATTTGAAAATAGCGATACTAACGCTTTTCAAATAAAAGCTTATGTACAAGTTTTAAATCTGTATGTCGGATGTCTTGCATGAGTTATTTCTACTGTGGGAAATGCAGGATTGGATATACTAACAAGCTGCTTTCGTTTGAACGGTATATAACTTTATTCGTGTGTCTGTGGGTGGAAGCACGTACTCGTATTTACGGTGTAAGCATCACATAAATCGTATAATGGTACCATCATGTTTAATTAAAAGAATGCGCCTCTTTTGATGCAATTTTCTGAATAGTGGAACCGTGTAATTTGATTAAATCAGGACGTGGAGTATAATATTGTACACATATCGATCTCCTGGAGCTTCGATAGCCGCCAAGTTCACGTTGCACACAACAAAGGCGCCGAATGTTATGTCATAGCAGCGCTGGAATCCCCAAGTTCGCGAAGTGTGAAAAAGATAAGATTCTTTGTAATGTTTCGCCCTTTATTATTCTGCGAAGAGACTCGACTCATTAAATTACTTTTAATTAAATCGTACTAGATTTGCGAGGGCATAATGAAAAGAGTCTTTCACAAAATTATCTTAATGGCTTAAATTCAACGGCCGCAGATTCCAATGGCTATGGCGAATTGAGGATTTCTCTCTTTCATGCGGACTGGATTTTGTCCCCTATTTGTGTTCTTTGCTCGTTGTTGTCTTAGAGCCTGTTACACTGGCTTGACCAAGTAACCAAGGAAATTCCAGTGCTTGCAAGAATCTTAAGTGAATATGCATTAAGATGTCCTTGGTGTCTGAAAAAAAGAAGATCCTTTACATACCATTAAGGCACTTTGGGGTGCATGGAGGTAGAGCCTCTTGCTTTCTTGACCTCGGTACCACGCACCGCTCGTGTTTACCCCTGGGAAAGACCCGGTACTCAATTTGATAGAAGGGTGAACCTTGGGACCGTTCTGGAAGTTTCGCAACGAGAAAATCCCGTCACCACAAGGGATCGAACCCTCGACCTTTCAGTCCGTAGCAAGCTTCTCTACTAACTGAGCTATTATTATTATTATTATTATTATTATTATTATTATTATTATTTTGGAAGTTTCAGAGTCTTTTATTATTACGTGAAATAGTACAATACAAGTGAGATGCACTGTCACCTTTACTTTTTAACTTTGCTCTAGAATATGCCATTAGGAAAGTCCATGATAACAGAGAGAGTTTGGAATTGAACGGGTTATATCAGTTGCTTGTCTATGCGGATGAGGTGAATATGTTAGGAGAAAATCCACAAACGATTAGGGAAAATACCGGAATTTTACTTGAAGCCAGTAAAGAGACGGGTTTGGAAGTAAATCCCGAGAAGACAAAGTATATGATTATGTCTCGTGACCAGAATATTGTACGAAATGGAAATATAAAAATTGGAAATTTATCCTTTGAAGAGGTGGAAAAATTCAAATACCTGGGAGCAACAGTAACAAATACATATAATACTCGGGAGGGAATTAAACACAGAATAAATATGGGAAATGCCTGCTATTATTGGGTTGAGAAGCTTTTATCATCCAGTCTGCTGTAAAAAAATCTGAAATTTAGAGTTTATAAAACATTTATATTACGGGTTGTGCTTTATGGTTGTGAAACTTGGACTCTCACTTTGAGAGAGGAACATAGGTTAAGGGTATTTGAGAATAAGGTTCTTAGGAAAATATTTGGGGCTAAGAGGGATGAAGTTAGAGGAGAATGGAGAAAGTTACATAACGCGCAACTACACGCATTGTATTCTTCACCTGACACAATTAGGAACACACGTTTGAGATGTGCAGGGCATGTAGTACGTATAGGCGAATCCAGAAATGCATATAGAGTGTTAGTTGGGAGGTCGGAGGGAAGAAGACTTTTGGGGAGCCCGAGACGTAGATGGGAAGATAATATTACAATGAGTTTGAGGGAGGTGGGATATGATGATAGAGACTGGATTAATCTTGCTCAGGATAGGGACCAATGGTGGGCTTATGTGAGGGCGGCATTGAACCTCCGGGTTCCTTAAAAGCAAGTAAGTACTGTAAGTACAATACAATACGATATTAAAATAACTACAATATTTTCATACTAGTGTCCTGCAATGCTCGAACATGAGAAAGGCAACCAAGATATTACAAAATTTGTCTTATTCAATGTGAAAACTAATAGTAAGGTGTTTGCTAAAATTCTTAAGGGGTTAGAATATGAAGGGGTAGGAGTGCAGAACAGCAAATATTTTTATAACGAGATGGAGAAAACACGACACGTCTCATATGACTGATCTCTTAAACGTGCAGCAACAACCTCCATCCGCTCGCTGATAGTCAACATGTTGTGTGTCTTTTCAACACCTATAACAGATAAGTCATATGTAAGCGATTTCTTGAAATGTACTGAGACTTTATGAGCACACTGTATATTCTTGTTGTAGATTAGTTATAAAACGTTATCTATAAACAGACAGAAATAAAGCAACGAACAAACTAAACGAAGGAAAAACAGAGCGAAGTCATGCTAAGAAATTCGTTCACGTGTAAACCTAAGCTCTCACCGAATCAATGAAAGTCTTCCGAAGGGGACTTAGCGTATGGAATCCGGCATTTTTTTTGTAAAAGATTGTACAGTAATGATTTATGGTTTCATAATTCTCAAATAGCATCTTACCATCACTAATTTCTTCGATGCTAGGTAACAGTGTAGTGGATACAACTTCATTGAATAACGAATTAAAAATTATAACAATTTAATAATTTTACATAATACTTACTTACTGGCTTTTAAGGAACCCGGAGGTTCATTGCCGCCCTCACATAAGCCCGCCATTGGTCCCTATCGTGAGCAAGATTAATGAATTCTTTATTATCATATCCCACCTCCCTCAAATCCATTTTAATATTATTTTCCCATCTACGTCTCGGCCTCCCTAAAGGTCTTTTTCCTTCCGGCCTCCCAACTGACACTCTATATGCATTTCTGGATTCGCCCATACGTTCTACATGTCCTGCCCATCTCAAACGTCTGGATTTCATGTTCCTAATTATGTCAGGTGAAGAATACAATGCGTGCAGTTCTGTGTTGTGTAACTTTCTCCATTCTCCTGTAACTTCATTCTTCTCAGTCCCAAATATTTTCCTAAGCACCTTATTCTCAAACACCCTTAACCTATGTTCCTCTCTCAAAGTGAGAGTCCAAGTTTCGCAACCATAAAGAACAACCGGTAATATAACTGTTTTATAAGTTCTACCTTCAGATTTTTCGACAGCAGACTGGTTGATAAAAGCTTCTCAACCGAATAATAACAGGCATTTCCCATATTTATTCTGTGTTTAATTTCCTCCCGAGTATCATTTATATTTGTTACTGTTGCTCCAAGATATTTGAACTTCTCCACCCTTCAAAAGATAAATTTCCAATTTTTATATTTCCATTTCGTACAATATTCTTGTCACGAGACATAATGATATACTTTGTCTTTTCGGGATTTACTTCCAAAGCTATCTCTTTACTTGCTTCCAGTAAAATTCCCGTGTTTTCCCTAATCGTTTGTGGATTTTCTACTAACATAATTTTACATAATACTCAATAAAATACATTTTGAGCACAACTCAATTTAACACTGTACGGGATAGTGCAATGCAATGCATATTTGTGTAATAACATGTAATAGGTAAACATAATGATATTTCTGCACTGTCAATTGAGAGGAAGTGAATGCAAACAAAGACGCTGAAATTGAAGACGAACCTGTAGTGCATTCTCAGTGGAGCTGGAGTATGGTATTGTTATGCGACCTTACAAGAAGGTTATGAATGGCTGGAAGATGGCCACTCACGCGTCTAAAGTAAACCACATACTGTACTTGATGTAACAAGTCCGTCTACAGACTGAGACTCTCTGTAATTGTCTTCATTAAGAGCCTCGAAGTTTGCTGGACGCGATGGGGAAGGTTAATGGATGAAACAAGTTCAGCCCACGCTCGAAACCTCATCCGAGTCTCGGGAAGGGAACGTGCAGGGTACTGAATCGAACTTAAAAGGTGTAACATCGCAAATTTTTATTAACCTAACACTTGTAGGAGGACTTTTTAAAAAGTTGATGACAGATAGGCTATATACATAAATTGTATTGGAATCACGTCAACAATACAACCATTGTTAACGTTCGTTTTTCATTAGTATATGCGCGAAAAATTGTAATAAACTGTTTAATACATTATGTTGGATATTTATAAACCGTTAGTGCTTCAAGTAGACTGTCCAAATATAAATAAATAAATAAATAAATAAATAAATAAATAATTAATTAAATAAGTAAATGAATAAAGGAATTAGTCAATAAGTAACTGAATAAGCAAACAAGTAAATGAATAAGTCAATAAGTAAATAAGTAAATAAGTCAATAAATAAATAAATGAATAAGTCTATAAATAAATAAATGAATAAGTCTATGAATAAGTAAATGAATAAGTCAATAAATAAATAAATAAATAAATAAATAAATAAATAAATACATAAATAAATAAATAAATAAAAACGTAAATGAATAAAGGAATAAGTCAATAAGTAAATGAATAAGTCAATAAGTAACTGAATAAGCAAATAAGTAAATGAATTATTCAATAAGTAAATAAGTCAATAAATTAATAAATGAATAAGTCTATAAATAAATAAATGAATATGTCAATAACTAAATAAGTAAATAAATTAATAAATGAATAACTCAATAAATTAATAAATGAATAAGTCTATAAATAAATAAATGAATAAGTCAATAAGTAAATGAATAAGTAAATAAGTAAATGAATAAGTCAATAAGTAAATAAGTAAATAAATTAATAAATGAATAAGTCAATAAATTAATAAATGAATAAATCTATAAATAAATAAATGAATAAGTCAATAAATAAATGAATAAGTAAATAAGTAAATGAATAAGTCAATAAGTAAATGTTTAAGTAAATAATTAAATGAATAAGTCAATAAGTAAATAAGTCAATAAATTAATAAATGAATAAGTCAATAAATTAATAAATGAATAAGTCTATAAATAAATAAATAAATGAATAAGTCAATAAGTAAATGAATAAGTAAATGAATAAGTCAATAAGTAAATAAGTAAATAAATTAATAAATGAATAGGTCAATAAATTGATAAATGAATAAGTCAATAAATAAATAAATGAATAAGTCTATAAATAAATAAATGAATAAGTATATAATAAGTAAATGAATATGTTAATAAATAAATAAATGATAAGTAAATAAATAATTAAATGAATAAATAAATAAATAAATAAATAAGTGAGTGAATGAATAAATGAACGTATAAATAAATAAATGAATGAGTAAATAAAGCAATGAATGAATGAATAAATAAATACATTAAAATAAACAAATACAATAAAGATATAAAAATGAATGGATGAGGGATTTGAATAAATGAATGATTGAATTAAATTAATGGATGAATGAATAAATAAAAAAAAAATAAAGCACATCACCATTAAATAGGTTTCCTTCGTAGAAAGAAGATAGGTTCCATAGAAACATGTTAAAGCACAAAAGAGTACGATATTGGGGAATCAGCGCCTTCGTTTCCGGATGTCAAAAAATGGACATCCCTGCTGATACATGACCGGGAGGGTATGGAAGACGACCCAATTGTTTACGTAAAATCGCTGTATGCAGACAAACGAAAAGCGGAAGGTGCGAGGGCTGTCCAGAAAGTGAATTTCCCTGATGGAGTTTACAGAAAGAAAACACAATTTCATGAAAAGATTTATTGGAACAGATACACCAGTTGTTGAGCTATTTTTCAACGTATTTCTCACCGAAATTGAGACATTTGTCATACCATGGGATCAACTGTTGTTTCCCTATGTCGTAGAAATCTGCCGGTTGGGATCGAAACCAGTGTGTGGCAGCCGCCTGCACCTTTTTGTTGATCCCACGGTATAACAAATGGCTCAATTTCGATTGGGAATATGTTGAAAAATAGCTCAACAATTGCTGTATCTGTTCAAATTAATCTTTCCATGAAAGTGTATTTTCTTACTGTAAACGCCCCAGGAGAACTTATTTTCTGGACGCGCCTCGTATATATACCTTCGCCAGACATGCTGAAAATGTGTTTTCTTGAAAATCTCTAAATCGATTTTTACAGCATCACAACAATTTCCTTGAAGTTATAATGAGAAAATAAAACACAAAGTACTTGCATCAAGAGTTTCACTTGTGTTCAGTCATTATACTATGGATAAATTATTGATACATTTTCTTGCTAGTTACATTTTTTTTCTACCTTCATGTTATATTGAAGATTTCGCGTTGTTGTCTGAATCACGCTTCCGACTACACTGTTTGCTTTCGTTTGGCCAATTCTTGAATTCTCAAGCTGGAGTTCAAGTGTATTGTAGCCTTGTAAATTTAACACTTGGCAAAAAAACGTAGTAACTTCTTGCAAGCTGAAACAAAGATTCTTTACTGTTGCTTCTCTCTTCCTTTTACTATTTACATTCCTTGTTTAATAGCATGCTCCAGATATACCCAAGTTACTTTTTCTTGTATTTCGTCTTTCTGATGGTTATCTGGTAAATAAAGCAATACACATAAATCGACCAAGTTCTAGATTGTTAGCAAGGTTGAACGTTATTGCACACTTCCCGAATGCCAACTCTGTATGTACAGTACAAACACTGCAAAATGAATTCTGGAGTAGGATGGCGACATCGTACATTCACATGGAACTATCTATCTTTTAATTCACTGCTGCTGGAACTGTTGGCTATAAAGGGTTGACTTTCCACATCTCAGAGCCGAGTTCAAGTGCTACGAAATCGAAGCACACTTTGTGCTGCAACAAACACAGTGACGAAGCAGAATTTTTAAGTGCATTTCTTTTTCCTCTTTTATCATACCTCCACATTCCCATGCTTTAGCAATCTATTATTTATCGAGCTCATGTCTTCTTTGTACTTCTACACTTCTTTCACTAATAACGACTCGCGCCTTTTATTCTTTTTACAGAAATCTATCTCATTTTCAGGAAGTTTTAATGATAATTGGAAATATAAGTTCAGGGGTGCCACAGGGCAGCGTTCTGGGTCCATTACTCTTTATAATATACGTAAATGACCTATGCCAGGATATTACATCAAATGTGAGGCTATTTGCAGACGACTGCATTATCTATAGAAAGATTAGAAATAATTCAGATGTAGATGCTATTCAAACAGACTTGAATAACATTTACAACTGGGCGTTAAAGCATAGGATGAAAATAAATGGTTCTAAAAGTAAATCTATAACATTTTGTAAAACCCGAGAGGAAACTAGTCTTAATTACGAATTCAGTGATGTTGTAATTCCGCAAGAACAATGTTGTAAATACCTAGGAGTGTATTTAAACTCCAAACTTTCTTGGGGAGAGCATGTTGATAATGTTACAGGCAAAGCATGGAGGGCACTTCACTTTATTATGAGAATCTTGAGAAAGGCTAGCCCCAAATCGAGGGAAATAGCATATCTAACATTAGTGCGACCGTTAATGGAATACGGAACTACGTGTTGGGATCCCTATAGAATATATCAGATAAATTCCTTAGAAAGAATCCAGTATAGGGCAGCTAAATTTGTTAAAGGTAAAAGAGAAGATGGGAACGATACGATAAAAGAACTTAAATGGGAAACTTTGGAAAACAGACGTAGGAAAACTAGAATAACATCATTGTATAGAGCACATCTAGGTCAGAAAGCATGGGTAGACATAACGGCTCGGTTAGAAAAGCCAACGTACTATGGTAGGAACGATCATGTTTTTAAAATCAAATGTAGGAAACAGAAAACGGATGTAGGTAAATTCTCATTTTTAAATAGAACTATAAATGATTGGAATGACCTACCTGCAGCGGTCTTTGAGGGCTGTCCTTCCTTAAGGAGATTCAAGAATAATTTAAAGAGTTGTGTATAAAGTGAAAATTAAAATTAAAGTGACATTCAACATTTAATTTTTTAAGGTGGCATGTATTTATCTAGCCTGACGAGTTTACTTCCTTGGTTTGAATTGTAAATTATTTAAAAATAGCGTGTAAGAGGGCCTTAGACTAGAAATGTTTAGTTTAAATGTAGTTCTGTTTATAAGTATGCATAAGAATGCAATTATTTGACTTATTTGAACTGTTGTATGAGTGAAGCGAGGTGAGTCAGTGAAGTTATGGTTTTACAGTGCAGTGAACAGTTCCGATCAGTGATAATTTATAGCGTCAATGAAATGTGTTCTATAGTGTCAGTGAAATGTGTTACAGAGTGTCAGTGAAATGTGTGCTAAAGTGTCAGTGAAATGCGTCATAGTGCCACTACAGGGAATGAGATGAGAGTAAAGTGAAAGACTATTGAAAATTATGTAGGACCTATACATAATTATGTAGGTTGTGTTGTAAAATTATTTTATGTTTTATTATTATTGTATTAAATTGTATTGTGTATTCTTATTGTATTGTGTATAAAATTGTATATGTGTTGTAAATTTTATTATGTATTGTAGATTTTACTGTGTATTGCTTATCATTTTAACTGTGTATTGTTAATATTGTATATACCACTGCCACCGGGTGCTTGCCCACTTGCAGTGTAAATAAATACATACATACATACGTCTTAAAAGTTGTATTATTAAAAAAGTCACTGATATTTTTTAACGTTTCACTGATTTTTTAAGTTCTAGTGGTATTTTTAAGAAGACATGTGATTTTTTTTTAAGTTTCAATGATCCACTTTAAGTTTTCAGTGATTATTTTTAGTTTTCAGTGATATATTTTAAAAGTTTCAAAAATATAATTTAAAAGTTTCAGTTGTTTTCAAAAGTTCCAGTGATACATTTGAAAAGTTCCAGTGATACGTTTGAAAAGTTCCAGTGATATACTGCAAAAGTTTCAGTGATACAATCCAAAAGTTTCAGTGATAATTGCAGAAGATCCAGTGATTCATTTCAAAAGATCCAGTGATAAATTTCAAAAGATCCAGTCATACATTTCAAAAGTTTCAGTGGCACATTTAAAAAAAATCAGTGACAAATTTCAAACGTTTCAGCGGTACATATCAAAGGTATCAGTGGCATATTTCAAAAGTTTCTGTGGCACATTTGAAACGTTTCAGTGGCACATTTCAAAAGTTTCAATGACACATTTCAAAAGTTTCAGTGACACATTTCAAAAGTTTCAGTGACACATTTCAAAACTTTCAGTGAGACATTTCAAAACTTTCGTGCCAAATCCCAAATCTTTCAGTGACACATTTCAAAAGTTCAGTGAAACACTTCAAAAGTTTCATTGACACATTTCAAAAGTTTGTGACACATTTCGAAAGTTTGTTTCATTAAAACATTTCAAAAGTTTAAGTGACATTTCAAAAGTTTGAGTAACACATTTCAAACGTTTGAGTGACATATTTAAAAAGTTTGAGTGACACATTTCAAAAGTTTCAGTGATAAAGTTTAAGGGCCTTATTCATAGACATTCTTAGCGCGGGCTTTCGGTGGATGATCAGCGAACTAACGTTTTTCGTATTCATAAATCAGTGTTAGCGATATGATATGATATGAATCCTGCTTAGCACGCTCGTAGCGCGGGCTAGCGAAATGTGTATGAATAGCACCCAAAAAGTCTGTGATATATGTTAGAAGTTTCAGCAATGTATTAAAATGTTTCAGTGGTGTATTTTAAAGGTGTCAATAATGTATTAAAAGGCTTCCGTCATAGAGTTTAAAGGTTTCAGTAATATATTTTAAACGTTTCAATCAGTTATGCGTATGTTGAAAAATATACTTATACAAATATTTAAAAAATCCAGTTATACGTATATTTAAAAAAAACACTTAAACGTATATTTAAAAAGAAGTTATTCCTATGTTTTGAAAACTTTAGTTGTACGTACATTTTAAAAACTTCAATTATACGCGTATTAAAAAAATCAGTTACAGTTTATGTTTAAAATTTTAGTTATACGTATAATTTGAAAGTTACGGTGTTATTTATTTATTTATTTATTTATTTATATTTTAAAATTAAAATCACATTGGCAGCACCTCATCGCTTATCTTATCTGATAATTTCATGCTGAACAGGAATGGAACTAAGGTTCGCACAAGATGCAATAAGATTTGTCTGTTTTTTTTTTAACACTTCTCTTTTCACTTCCATTGCGCTTCCAGAATTGTATCATAATTGCCGTGTCTTGGTCTAATCACCTCTAACAACCCTTTTGTTAAATAGAAATGACCATCGCTCCCGCTGCCCGTTTGTCTCGCGCTCTCTGCGGCGTTGGCTGTATGATGTCGGGATGATCTCTACGCCCCCAGGGTCGGAGCAGGATGGAGTTCGCCGAGCCTTGTTTCGAGACTGCATTATAAATTCCTTTTGGACTCTATTTATGTTGCAGGGAGGTTCTTTGCGCATTCGTTATGCCATATATTAGGTAATATTCGGAGGGAGATTTTTCATAAAAGCTAATGCCAGAGTCATTTTCCTGCCCGGTTTATACTGCAAACTTTTGTTATAAAATGACTTTCGTTGACATACGAAAGCACTAAGCAAAAGACATTAGTTACGTTCGTCATGTTTCATCTTTGTTGTACGATATATTATTCATTATTCAGGCGTTGTGATATTAGCTTTCAGATATTTCAATAATATTTCAGAAAAGAAATAAAAGTCACAGAAGGTAATCAGTGAGTATGTAAGTAAAAATAGTAATGTACTATGATGGTGAATGGATGGGCAGACAAATTGATAGCTGAAGGGATAGAAGAATGGAAAATGGATATATGGATAGAAAGATGAATGGGTGGATAGTGGGATGGATTGAAGTTGCATTATTTCGTGAAAGGATGAATGGATGAGAGGTTAGGTAATTGGATTGTTGATGGGAAGGTATATGGATGGATGTTAGGTAGATGGAAAGTTAATGAGACGATATAAGGATTGATATGTTGATGAATGGACGGAAGGTTGGGTAGGTACGTTATTGATTGGAAAAGTATATGGATGGGTAGGTGAATGAATGGAATGTTGGGTAGATACGTTATTGATTGGAAAAGTATATGGATGGGTAGGTGAATGAATGAAATGTTTGGTAGATGCGTTATTGATTGGAAAAGTATATGGATGGGTAGGTGAATGAATGGAATGTTGGGTAGATACGTTATTGATTGGAAAAGTATATGGATGGGTAGGTGAATGAATGGAATGTTGGGTAGGACGTTATTGATTGGAAAAGTAGATGGATGGGTAGGTGAATGAAGGAAAAGTTTGGGTAGATACGTTATTGATTGGAAAAGTATATGGATGGGTAGGTGAATGAATGGAATGTTGGGTAGATACGTTATTGATTGGAAAAGTAGATGGATGGGTAGGTGAATGAATGGAATGTTGGGTAGGACGTTATTGATTGGAAAAGTATATGGATGGGTAGGTGAATGAATGGAATATTGGGTAGGACGTTATTGATTGGAAAAGTATATGGATGGGTAGGTGAATGAATGGAATGTTGGATAGGACGTTATTGATTGGAAAAGTATAGGGGAGAGTCGGGTAGTATCGGACGTCGGGTAATATCGGACAATGAGTTTCTTTCATCTACCACACGATGATAGTACCTGATTGACATGGTTACGTTTCTGTGATGTCGCATAGAGAAACGTAACCATGTCATTCAGGTACTACCATATGGTGGTAGATGAAAGAAACGCGCTGTCCGATATTACCCGATGTCCGATACTACCCGACTCTCCCCTATGGATGGGTAGGTGAATGAATGGAATGTTGGGTAGATACGTTATTGATTGGAAAAGTATATGGATGGGTAGGTGAATGAATGGAATGTTGGATAGGACGTTATTGATTGGAAAAGTATATGGATGGGTAGGTGAATGAATGGAATGTTGGGTAGATACGTTATTGATTGGAAAAGTAGATGGATGAGTAGGTGAATGAATGGAATGCTGGATAGGTACGTTATTGATTGGAAAAGTAGCTGAGTGGGTAGGTGAATGAATGGAATTTGGGTAGGTACGTTATTGATTGGAAAAGTAGATGGATGGGTATGACAGGTAACATTTAACCCTAGATCACGAAGGACGACGCGACAGTAAGCATGGTAACTAATGAAATTATATTATATCAGTATAGTTGTGTGGATGAATGGATGAGTAAAAGATTTGATGAGTTGATTATAATAATTATTGACTAGCAGGATGCATGTTTGAGTGTATGGACTGAGTCCTCCGTATATGACGCCACGGGACGCACAGAAATGTTGCCTCCCACAGTGCGTTTGTCGTACCCGTCGAAGTTCGAGGACATTTTTGGGACGTGTATGCGCGCAATTCACTTTAGCCTTCTGTGAGCTACTGAAGGGATTACTTATTTGTGCGTAGTGTAGTGTAAGTTTTTGTGTGTACAGTATTATTGTTTGAGGGAGCTGAAAGGATTGCTTATTCGTGCGTAATGCATTGCAAGCTATTGCGTTTTTTTTATAATTATTATTGTTTGAGAACCATGAAGATACTATTCATTTCTACGTAGTTTAAAGCACGATATTGTGTTTTTTTTTCAATAAGCTTGAGGACATTGAAGGGGTTATTCATTCGTGTGGAGTGTAAGTTATTGAGTTTTTCTAGTTGTTTGAGAACAGTGAAGGAATTTCCCATTCGTGCATAGTCTAGTGCAAGCTGTTTGTGTTTTTTTAATTGTTTCACAAGAGTGAATGAATTACTCATATGCGCATGATGCAGTGGAATTTATTGCATGTTTTTTTTTGTAATTGTATGAGGGAATTACTGATTCGTACGAAGTGTATCGCCAGCTATTTTTTTCTAATCGTTTGGGAACACTGAAAGGATTACGTATTCGTGCGTAGTGCAGTACAAGCTATTATGATTTTTATAATTGTTTGAGAACACTGAAGAGATTACGTATTCGTGCGTAGTGTTGTACAAGCTATTATGGTTTTCCTAATTGTTTGACAACTATGAAGGGATTACATATTCGTGCGTAGTGTTGTACAAGCTATTATGATTTTCCTAATTGTTTGACAACTATGAAGGGATTACATATTCGTGCGTAGTGTTGTACAAGTTATTATGGTTTTCCTAATTGTTTGACAACTATGAAGGGATTACATATCCGTGCGTAGTGTTGTACAAGCTATTATGATTTTCCTAATTGTTTGACAACTATGAAGGGATTACATATTCGTGCGTAGTGTTGTACAAGTTATTATGGTTTTCCTAATTGTTTGACAACTATGAAGGGATTACATATTCGTGCGTAGTGTTGTACAAGTTATTATGATTTTCCTAATTGTTTGACAACTGTGAAGGGATTACATATTCGTGCGTAGTGTTGTACAAGCTATTATGGTTTTCCTAATTGTTTGACAACTATGAAGGGATTACATATTCGTGCGTAGTGTTGTACAAGTTATTATGATTTTCCTAATTGTTTGACAACTATGAAGGGATTACGTATTCGTGCGTAGTGTTGTACAAGCTATTATGATTTTTCTAATTGTTTGACAACTGTGAAGGGATTACATATTCGTGCGTAGTGTTGTACAAGCTATTATGGTTTTCGTAATTGTTTGACAACTATGAAGGGATTACATATTCCTGCGTAGTTTTGTACAAGCTATTATGGTTTTTATAATTGCTTGAGAACACTAAAGGGATCTACTTTTCGTGCGTAGTGTAGTACATGCTATTATGGTTTTCTTAATTGTTTGACAACTATGAAGGGATTACGTATTTGTGCGTAGTAGTACAAGCTATTATGGTTTTTCTAATTGTTTGAGAATAATGAAGGGATTACTCATTCGTGCGTAGTTTAATGCATGCTATGAAGATTTAAATTGTTTCAGTGTGTTGTATTTTATTGCATATTGCCGCGAGTTTTTCTTGATTTTAAGTTACAGTACCGTTTACAAAAGAGGGAGAAAATAGCAGACAAGTTATTTCGAACATTTCACAAGAAGAAATTTGTAGAGACCGGTACAGTATTTCAGAACAATCTTCCGAGGTGTCAAAAATGTATTGAAGAAGGAGGGCACTTCGACAGTCTTTTGTGACACATAAATTTGCACTTATATATTCATTTTTAAATTGTTTTTAAATATTGTTCCTGCTAAATAGATATTAGTAACTGAAATTACTCACTACCTTAGAAACAGCGGTCGATTTCGCGGTAACTGTGCGAGACGTACAACAGAAAATGCCAGTGAGCCACGTAAGTCAGTTTCCACAAACCTTTTTTGATAATTTATTGACAACTTACACTGGTTTATGTCGATTTGATTTTTTTCTGTATGAATTATTGTAATGGGAGAAATAATTATGTATTGTTTTTTTTCCAAGCGAGCAGATGTTCCGTAAGTTGTCAATAAATGATCAAAAAAGGTTTGTGGACACTGACTTATGCCACTTTTCCCAAGCACTGCAGATATAATATGGAGGACTGTGTTTAGCTGGATATGTGTGTTAATGTGTGCATGATAAATGAGTCGGTGTATGGGTGGATTACGATTGGTACTGTCGGTGACTCAGGAGAAGACGAGAGCGGACTGAGGAGGAAGGGATGTGAACAGATAACGTACAACACGAGCAATATTTGTACTGCAGTAAGCGGAAACATTAGGTCTCCTTCTGTTCAACTTAGCTTTAATTTCCATAAGCATTGTTACTCATGTTTCCTGTACGAGTAATAACCTGGCTACTGGGATGCTTATCTGAGCGATGTTTATAATAATCAACAGCGATAGTCAAGAAGGTCACATTCTTTTCCCTCGTCTTCTCCTGAGTAAAACCCGAGTCACACGGGGATAGTTTATAGGAGTCAAGTGCTCGAAGCCTCTAAACTAGATGCTATATTTGTGATCACACGGAGACATTAAACTTGAAACCATGCTTGAAAAAAAGCGCGCGCTGAATGTTGTATTCGCAGTGGTGTTTGTATTCTTCTATTCTGTTATAGTTAATAAAAATCAATAGTGAACTGGCATTTTTAGTTTGGTGAAACTGAAGATGCCACCAGCACATATTCAAGCATGTGTGCAGCTAATTGGCGCCTTGTTATTGTATGAATTACAAAATATTCTTGAAAAAAAGGAAAAGAGAACATGGGTTAAGAAATGGATTCGTAGAAGAATTATACACGGTGCATCTAATACCTTGTTGAAAGAATTAGCTGAAGAATACAGGAAACATCTCAGAATGAGTCCTGTTTTAAGGGTTTTTAACTTTTTCGAACCACTTCTACGTCTGTTTTAGAAACCTAGTTCCGTGAGTTCACTGACTAGTTTCTGGAATAATAATTCCCGCTTGTGTTTATTGAGGTATTCTTTGTCACGTATATTCCATATAAGTTTATACTTCTCATACACTTCCAAAAACTTTATGATATCGTTGGAATTCCACTTAGGGGCGCTCATTATTAATTTACTTCGACAATAGGCCTAAAACTACAAAATTTCTACTTGCCAAGTTGCTACAAGTTCGCATTCACACGCGGGAAGTGGTGGAGTCAAGTTGGTCACGTGACGGGAAAGTGGACACAAAAGTTGACGGGTCGTCAACTCAAATTCTGCTTGACCGCCAAGTCACAACTTGACTTTCTCGACCATATCACACGGGGAAAGTTGAACAAAAGTCGACTTGCTCCAAGCACTTGACTCCTGTAAACTATCCCCGTGTGAATTAGCCTTAACGGACAGTAGATGTGTGGGTGGATATATGGAATCCTGTAAGAAGCAACTGGCGAAGAATGAAGTCCTGGTACCATGAGGAAAGTTCGCTAGTTTTATTACTGTGGTGTTGAAATGGAATGGCTCTCACCGTGTGTGTGTGCGTCTCTTACCTCACTATTATGCATTTTCCTTGATATTAAGTGGAGGCACATCGCCCGTTACGGACAGCAACTTGCTCGATATTAAAAGCAAGTTCGTTGTGTCTTGTTAGCCGGGATTCTCTTGCTATGATCGCCAGAGCCTCGTTCGTAGCGCCATTAAAGAAGGAATGTCGCTCGCACTCTCATAAGGGCGGTTTGCGGCGTGGACAGCAGCGCCGCTGATGACTCCATCAACCGGAAAGTGTGTAATTGGAGTAGTTGGAATGTGCGGAGTGGGAATGGCTTAGAAGCAGATGGGAAACACGGCCTACACACTTCCATGTATTGTACACATAATGGTAACTCTCTTTTTAACTTAAAATTGTTAGGTCGACACGTTAAAAAGTGTTAACATTTATTAAAAAAGGTTATAGGGTAAAGTTGCCTAATTCCGTGATACTCCCAATTCCGTGATACTTTTTTTAAAATTGAATGTCAGTCAAAGCTTTGGCGTTAGACTATAGCGCCAGACATCTTTCTCGAAAGAGTGCATTTTTACCTACTTTTGAGACATCGGTGAACTTCCTAGCAAGATATCCAACTCCGTGATATTCAGTGAAAAAACGTATCACGGAATTAGGCAACTTTACCCTATACCTTGTACAGACGGCCGTTTCGACGCGATGTTGCGTTGATCTTAAATTCTGCCTTTTGAATTCGTCAGTTGTAGGGGTGGGGGTGTGTTGCTCTAATGTCTTAAATTGGATTGATGTCTGACAGTCCCTGACATTACTCGGTAGGGAATTCCAAAGCCGAGGAACAGCCACAGTGAAAGAAGATGAATATGAGGATGTTCGGTGGGAGGGAATGTATAATATTGAGGAGTGTTGTGATCGTGTGTCTAGGTTATGATGGGTGGAGAAATTTTGAAAACGAGACGCAAGATACGTAGACAGGAGTGGAGAAATGCAATATGTGAAAGAGAAGGGAAAGACAGTGGATTTTTATACGATCTTCTAGACGGAGCCAGGACAACATTTCGAGGGATGGTGTTACGTGATCAGCCCGGCGGATATTGCAGACGAAATGGATGCACATATTATGAACACGTTGTAGTCTCTGCGCCGAAGTAACGCTTAGGTCAGTAAGCAGAATATCACAGTAATCGAAGTGTGGAATCACGAATGTTTGCACTAATATTTTTTTTTCATGGAAAAAGGTAGAAAATTCTTCAATCACCTAAACGAGTGGATTAATGAGAATACTTTTTTGCAGGTTTCTGCAACTTATGTATCATGATATCGAATAATGTGTGGGCATTGAACTGTAATTGTGTATGAAGTATATGTCGTGGGTATATTATTGTATGTTTATGTATTTCGTATTGCTCTAAGGTGTTTAACTGTGAACTTTTTGGTGTGATGTATAGAATTTCCATATCTGTTTCTATATTATTGTAGTCATGATTATTGTTGATAATAGGCCTATGTTCTGCGTAATTTGATGTTATGTCTTCTTAACGTTACTTGGATTCATTATACACCGTGTCCCTAAAAAAACCTTAAAACTTATATGGATATGATTCAGTCCAAACATAGGACCTTGGGGAGCAACATGTTTCATTTCTTCAAAAGAAGTTAGGTCACGGTTCTGCCATGATTCAATAAATTTGTTTTCATCTCTATTGTAAAAATGGCTACAAAATTCATCTTGGAGCAAAGACGAAGATTACTTCATGAATGGAGGTGTTTTAGTCGCCCACAATAATTCGTAAAATATATGAAGCCTACTTCAGCAGTGATCCACCGTATAGAGTAACAATTTAATCGCATTTATTACAAGTACGTCGAAATCGGCTCAGTTACTGACAATTACAAAGCTAATAGCGGTCGATTATGTACAGGCTGAGTCCTTGAAAACGTAATTGACTCTACAAGGGACTTTCTTACGTAGTACAAAGAAATCAACAAAGGAAACAACGAAGAACCAGACCTCTCCAGTTGAACTGTATGAAAAATCTTTAATGGTGCTCCACCGCACTTTCCTAGTAATCAAACATTTCAACAAAGATGGATTGGTAGAGGAGGACCAATGCAATATCCAGTACACTCGCCCGAATCTTACTCCCTGCGATTTTTGGCTGTATGGTATGCTGAAAGAATGTATATATGCAACCACGCCACGTAAAGCTGACGATTTACGGGAGAGAATAACGAATATAATTGAATTGGTCGGAACTGAAAGGCTTTAAGTATGGAACTTTTCAGGAGAAGGAAAAAACATATCGTCAAGAAAACCGAGTAAATTTATTGAATGTTTATGTTAAGCTGTAGAATAATTCCCTAGCCTATATGTGCCACAATAGAGAGACAAAGTCAATGCCTTTTAAAAATAATTATTTAGAAAAATTGACTTAATGCTTTTTAGCTCCGTGGTTGCTACTTACACTTCATAAATGCTTTAAATATTTAAATATTACATAGTATTTTAGTTATATTTATTTGTAACATAAATACGACCTACGTTCAATGAAAAGATTGTTATAAATTACAAGGAGAAGGCTGACATAATTCTTCCTACTATAAGCACTAACATGAGCTGCAGCCAGGAAGTCAAAAGGAAGATAGCAATGGCAAAGTAACTTTTAATAGAAAAAAGGAACATCTTCTGTGGACCTCTGGAAAAAGAACTAAGGAAGAGACTAGTGAAGTGCTTTGTGTGGAGTGTGGCATTGTATGGTGGCAGAAACATGGACATTACGACGAAGTGAAGAGAAGCGAACAGAAGCATTTGAAATGTGGCTATGGAGTAGAATGGAGTCTGTGAAATGGACAGACAGAATAAGAAACGAAGCTGTGTTGGAAAGAGTGGGTGAAGAAAGAATGATACTGAAACTGATCAGAAAGAGAAAAAGGAATTGGTTAGGTCACTGGCTGAGGAGAAACTGCCTACTGAAGGTTGCACTGGAAGAAATGGTGAACGGGAGAAGAGTTCGGGGCAGAAGAAGATATTAGATAATATACGACATTAAGATATATGGATCAAACGCGGAGACTAAGAGGAAAGCAGAAAATAGGAAAGATTGGAGAATGCTGGGTTTTCAGTGAAAGACCTGCCCTTGGGCAGAACATGTATGTATATATGTATGTATGTATGTATGTATGTATGTATGTATGTATGTATGTATGTATGGAAAAAATATTTTAGGTAACGAAGATTATTAGACGATCCTTAGACATCTACGCCATAATATTGGTACAATGGATTATTCCTATAGAGAATTCAATACGAAGAAACCAGCTCAAGATAAATTAATACAATTTACTACATTTAGTGCGCTCGCTCATTAAAGCCCTTGTTGAAAACTTGAGTACGCCCCATGGGAAGCGCGGATCGATATCCAATTCTTTGCCAACTTGTCTGCCGGTTCATTGCGATGACGTGTGTGATAAAGTCAAATTGTAATATTTCAACAGCTTCTACTGTTGTATTTTTCTCAGTGTGCTGTCAACCAATAAAATACAAGATGTGATGCGATAAAATTTCGGTTACATACAGTCCTTTGCCATTAATAAATATACGACACATCTGATAATACCACACAGCAAACCCGTGAGTGAGTGAGTGAGTGAGTGAGTGAGCGAGTGAGTGAGTGAGTGAGTGAGTGAGTGAGTGAGTGAGTGGAACCGTAACTATGTATCTTCTTTTTTGCACCATCGTGTTTTTCTATTGTATTTACAGCTATTGTTGTTAGGCCTTGAAAGTTAGAATTCCCACACAGAAACTTGTTGCTAGGAAAACCATTCCTCATAACATAAAATTATAATGAAATAGACCCATTACTGTACGCCTGGTGACTGATTGCAAGCCATTTTTTTTATAGAAGTATCCGGGTAGGAAGACTTCAACAATCTGTAAACTGTATTACTTAATTACTGGCTTTTAAGGAACCCGGAGGTTCATTGCCGCCCTCACATAAGCCCGTCATTGGTCCCTATCCTGAGCAAGATTAATCCAGTCTCTATCATCATATCCCACCTCCCTCAAATCCATTTTAATATTATCTTCCCATCTACGTCTCGGCCTCCCTAAAGGTCTTTTCCCCCTCTGGCCTTCCAACTAACACTCTATATGCATTTCTGGATTCGCCCATACGTGCTACATGCTCTGCCCATGTCAAACGTCTGGATTTAATGTTCCTAATTATGTCGGGTGAAGGATATAATGCGTGCAGCTCTGCGTTGTGTAACTTTCTCCATTCTCCTGTAACTTCATCCCTTTTAGCCCCAAATATTTTCCTAAGAACTTTATTCTCAAAAACCCTCAATCTCTGTTCCTCTCTCAAAGTGAGAGTCCAAGTTTCACAGCCATACAGAACAACTGTTTTATAAATTCTAACTTTCAGATTTTTTGACAGCAGACTAGATGATAAAAGCTTCTCAACCGAATAATAACAGGCATTTCCCATATTTACTCTGCGTTTAATTTCCTCCCGAGTGTTATAAACTGTATTATGTAGGAAAATTGATCATCTAAAAATCACATGAAAATTATCTATAAAATGATCTTAAATTTCTGAAAATATGACATTAAAATAAAATAGACCAAGATTTTAATAATAATAATAATAATAATAATAATAATAATAATAATAATAATAATAATAATGAATGTAGGCCTACACTTTAATATTAAAAGGAACTGAAATTCCCATACATACCTCTAATTCAGCATTGCAGTAAAGAGCCATTGCATTCTTAGGGTATCGGGTTTATAGAATCACCGGTTGCTTTACTTTCGGCATTTTTACGTCTTCACTTGTGAGATACAATATGCAGACTGCGGGTACTGTGGCTGCAGTATTTATTCTGGCGCGTTGAATTAAGGGAAGCACATAACACACGAGATCAGGAGTCGAGGCTGATGAAATCATAAGGAAAATTCCTGTATGATGCAATCGAATTGCGCAGGCAATCTGCAGTAGGTTCCCGAATATAGATTAGGGCTACACTGTAAGAAAAAGTCCATTCAATAGTAAAAGACAGTAAAAATGCGACAAAAAGTAGAATATTTCTTAAAAAAAACAATAGATAATAAAAGACAAAAAAATGCAAAAAATATGCCAAAGAAAAGTAAGGTATAATTGGTTCATGTTGAAGTGAAACGAGTTTATACAGAGTGTTAAAAAAGTATCCAATATTTTAGGAGGTGCTAGTATGCATCAAAACAAGAAAAAAAGTCTAATAAACATGGGTCCTACAACACATACTTTCTGAGATCTGAACACTTGTTCATAGCAGGTGCTCAATGTGACGTCCATTCATGGCAATGCATTTTTCTGCCCTATAATACAACAGGCTACCCCTGTTGGCACCTCTGGCATGAAGTACTGATATGTCGCAAGGAATACTGAAAATAAAAGTTTGGTTGCGGATATGAGCGGCGTTCAGCAGAGATGATGATGTGAATTTTCGTAATCAGCATATGTGAGCTGATGAAAATTCCCATGCACTTGAAGAAACAGCACCGATTTTCAATCAAGGTATGGGTAGGCGTTCCTGGCGACAGATTAAGGGCCATACGTGCTACCACAGAGACTAACTGGGGCTCATTATCAGGATTTTGTAATTAATGTATGTATTGCCTATCTTGCTGGAGTATGTACCATGTCAGCAAAGACTACAGATGTGGTTCATGCGTGATGGCGCACCAGCACATTTTTTCCGCAATGAGCGTGAACACCTGATGCTGACATTTCAGGACCGCTAGATTGATTGGGGAGGCCCCACACCTTGGCCTGCTCGTTCCTCAAATCTAAATCCCCTAGACCTTTGGTTATCAAGAACAACCAGGTCAATTTCAAAGAGTGCGTTATTCCTTACGGTGAAGGGCAGAGGAATGCATTGCCATGGATGGACGTCACATTGAGCACCTCCTATGAACAAGTGTTCAGATATCAGGAAGTATGTGTTGTAGGACCGATGTTTATTAGACTTTTTTTCTTGTTTTGATGCATACTAGCACCTCCTAAAATATTGGATAGGGTAAACTAGGTAGTTATTGACCAGTATACGGTGATTGACCGGTTCCTTTTTTCAAGTATATTGTGAATAAACCACGATCGTGATTTCACTTTTTGCTGCATATACCTCTAGTAACAACCCCTATTTGTGGTTAGTTGTCGCTGTTCATCCCACTGAGTTAGTGTCTGTTGTCTGAGAGAACTGAAATCGATTGGAAATGCAACTGAGCCTAAACAAGTGTAAGTAACTAGAGAAATTGCTAAGAATAATGCACGCAATAATTTATTTATTCTGCAAAGAATACACAAATTCTGGTGCTCGTTTTCACACTCACAGTGTGAGAAAAGGTATAAGGTTTCCGTCCACAGAATATTATTTTGTAAAAGTTTTTATATGACATAAAAATGCCCCGTGGTCAATCACTATAAAGTGTATGTCCACAAACTACAGTGATTGGTCGTTCATAAATTATTTGTTAGAATAATGACCAATTTGCTTCAATTCTATATAATGTTATCGGTTAAACGATGGGGATTTTTACAGCACTGATACTATATTATAATGCCTAAGCCAGGTAAAGTGCATTATACAGGGGAAGGTTTACGAAACGCTACAGAACCTGTCCGCAGTGGATTTGATTTAAATGAAGCTGCCAAGAAGTTTGGTGTCCTAAAAGCAACCTTAGCATCCAGAAACAAATATCCCGTTGAAGGAAAAGTGTTCTTTGGTCCTCGTCCAGTGCTGGGTGAAGCCATTTGTAATAACATCAGAGAAATGACACACACTTGCTTCTGATAAGGCACAAAAGAGAAAAATGGAAGAAGAGGCAGGAGAAGAAAGGAAGCGAATAAGAAATGAAAGAAAAGGCAGCGAGAAGAGTTCTTTTCTTATTTTTTTTAACTTGGTTATTTAACGACACTGTATCAACTACGAGGTTATTTAGCGTCGATGGGATTGATGATAGCGAGATGGTATTTGGCGAGATGAGGCCGAGGATTCGTCATAGATTACCTGAAATTTGCCTTACGGTTGGGCAAAACCTCGGAAAAACCCAACCAGGTAATCAGCCCAAGCGGGAATTGAACCCGCGCCCGAACGAAACTTCGGATCGGCAGGCAAACACCTTTGCCGACAGAGCTACGCCGGTGGCGAATAGTTCTTAATGAAAAAGATCAGAAGAAGAGAAACGAAACAGACAAGAACAAAGTGAAAATAGTGAAAATGTGTTGTTCAATCACTAATAAATGAGTATTCAATAACTGTGTAGTAGACGGTCAATCACTAATAAGCGTGTGGTCAATAACTGTGCAGTAGACGGTCAATAACTGTAAAAGTGGACTTGTTGTGTTTATTTAATTTATCTTTGCATTAACATTTTATTTTTTCTTTTGTTTATTGATTTTGATTTGTTTCTGAATCTTCACTTGACCCAATGCCTTTAAAATTCTCTCAATAAGTTACCACTGTTTTCCGCTATTTCATTGTTTTATTATTCATTAGCTTAAGTGGTCAATCACTATACAGTTTACCCTACCTTTTTATTAACACTCTGTATTGCATTCTACATTATCTGTGATGTCTCCTGAGCCTTAGTAATATAATTCATAGTAAGGTATAACGAAAATACTGAGCTTCTGCGAGGCGCGTAAGACTTATAATGAAAAAGGATATATCGTCTTCGGGACACCAGAAGTAATTGAAGCTATTAACTAGTTTTACGGTTTTTCTTTCCTATGAATACTTTTGCTCTAATTGGATTTAGAAATTGAAAACTTTTTGCATCTCTATAAATATTCATGATAACTAAAGCGGAATTTTAACCCATGACCGGTGCATTTGAACAGCTTTAACTATTGATTTCAAGAGCAGCCATATTACAGACGTCTGGGTATAGAAATAGGTCTTTAGAGCTGTGTTTGATCCCTGAACGGTGCAGGTGAGTATGGAAAGAGAATTCATATATGTGTGCCTTGCTACCATGAATGCTGTCGGAGCAAATCAGTGAGGTGTTTTCTGTATATTCCTAGCTCGGCAGTGAACTCCTGTACGCTTCTCTGGAGACATATCGACTCTGTTTAGCATGCTACATCCTGTTAACTGTCTCTGAAGGAAAGCGTTTTATTTTATTTATTTTCATTACTTCATTACTCTGGTTTCCAGAATAACGTTCATATATCTGCAGTGCTTGGGAAAAGTGACAACTTTTTTGATAATTTATTGACAACTTACGGAACATCTGCTCGCTTGGAAAAAAATATATATAAGTATTCCTCCCATTACAATAATTCATACAGAAAAAAATCAAATCGACATAAACCAGTGTAAGTTGTCAATAAATTATCAAAAAGGTTTGTGGAAACTGACTTATGTCACTTTTCCCGAGCACTGCAGATATTATAATCTGGAATCTAGATCATCCATCGGCAAATTAGTACTCACAATGACATCACTGGACGAAAGCCGCAATATATTTATGACGTAATATCAATCGAAGAGTATAGAACATTTCGTTCGAATACCAGTGGCTGACTCTCAACATAAGCATTTGACGTAGACTACACGTTAATGATTTCTGTGGCAGGGAGGAAAAAGGTCTTAAGTCAATTTTTTGTGAAAATGAAATTTTTATATATCCTGAAAGCGGAAACAATTTCTACAATCTGGTTAAACGGTTAAAGTCAAATAAGACTCCTGATTGGATTTATAGAGCGTTACCAAATGTCCTAAGTACTTTCTGAATCGAGCACACACAGAATAAAGGACTTAAGAATATTTAATACTTTATTCCTTACAAACCATCACATGTTTACTTTCCATGCTCCCCTATTAAAAAGGTCTAACTTGTATTTTAGCTATTTGATCACTTACTGATGCACTTTCCTTTTAGAATTTAAGCACCAAGGCAAACAGTATTAAATTGTTTAAGACCCATTTTTCATTCCTAATAATTTACGTTTCTCATTTATTTCGACTTGAAAAAGGTCTTATATTTAAATACTCCCTTCTACTCTGTTTGGGTTCTAGTCTTAAAAGGGCTTAAGTAAGGCAATTTTTGAAAATAATCATGAAAATTGTTAAATGAGCAACATTACCTGTTTTAAAAGAAATAGAAACAAATAATATCCAGGAAAAACCTCTTAATTAAAAAAACCCTATAATTGACACCAATTTCAATATTTCTACTTCTCTCCTGAAAAGTATAAAATTTTTACTTAAGACCTTTTTCCTCCCGGCCACAGATTTATAGATGGATAAATTATATTTTATTTCACCTTAATTTGTACTGTGCCACAACGACCTAGGGAAAATATGTAAACATTTTCCATTCTTAATACAACTCGTAAATTTTCATCTCATAGTATCGATATTTGTTTAGATTTTACAAGTTTTCGTTCAGAAAGCAATCGTTCGGAAATATACTGAATGTAGAGCCAAACATAGCAGCTGTGTAGGGTAGTGGCAGGCGTCCTAATTAGGACTATAAATATTTTTCTATGAAGACTATCTCAAATAAATCTAAACCAGTCTGATGTGTTACACCAGCGTTTCTCAAACTTTTTTGAAGTGGGGACCACTTTTTAAGTCGGAACAGTTCCACGGACCACCTTACTCTTGTTCCCTTCGAAAGCAAATTTATCACTTTGTATCGTATTTTACTACCAGTATACTTATATTTTAAATTAATTGATTATAATACTTTTGTAATTATATTGTTTGTAGCCTATCACAAGTAACTTATAACAAATTCTATGCATTGTTGATTCATCACTTGCCTGTTAGCAGTTAGTTGTTTGAAATCCTTTTTATGTGGTACACGCTAGTAGTTGTCCATATATCTGTTAAATAGTGCCCATTATAAATAATGGAAAACTGGCTTTGAACCGGATCTTTTAAAAGAAAGGAACATGATGATGCGCTTCATTTAGGCAGTGCTAATAGTTCAGAAGCTGTGTGTGAAGAAATATATTAATTATAGTGCCATTAAAGAAATATCTAGTCCTACTAGTAGCTATTCAAAGAAAAAATACTTTCGTAAATATGACAAGAGTTATTTGGAACTTGGATTTACTTGGTGTGGCAATGAGAGTGTACCAAAACCTCGGAACGTTGTTTGTTACGAAGTGCTTTCAAACGAGTGTATGAAACCCGCGAAATTGAAACGGCACTTAAAGACGAAACACGCAAATATAAAAAGAAAACCTGTCGGATTTTAAAATACACGGAGTGTAAAATTTCTTATATCGGCATCTGGAAAAACAAGTAAAAAAATAACGCAGAAACATGTCCGAATTTCAACAAGTAAAGATGAAATTTGGCACGTTCTATTATTGGTGTACGACGTACATTACGTGCCCATTCAATGTGCATACTGGGTGTCGCAAAACTATTAAGCAAATTATCAATAAAGAAAAGATTCAGTCCTCTGTTATCAAATCGGGTTGTCCCTGGCTGGGTTACAGGCGCGGCACCAGATGTGCAGGGACACGCCACGTTCATAGTGCTTTAAGTCCCTCTTTTGTTGCTGAGAGTGGAGTGGGAGTGGGTAGACGGGTAGAGTAAGAAATTTTATGAAATATTAGTCCTGGGAGAAAAAGTGAAAGGCGATTGCCATGTGTCATTTCCAAACTCTGAGATTTTCAGCTATAGTGTGGTACGCAATTCGTTTGAATTTCACTTTTTCTTGTGTTTTTTTAAGGACCACAAGGGCAGAACTCGAGGACCACAGGTGGTCCGCGGACCATAGTTTGAGAAACGGTGTGTTACACAATGGAAACTTTTTATGTCCCCATTTACTTCCAGCTCTCTTAAATAACACGTTAGTCGACCTAGTAGACTTTTTAAGTCTATTTCGAGCCCGGACTGTTACTACAGTTACAAGTTGCTTTATATTCAGATTCTTTTCTTCTATACATTTTCTTCATGCTTGGAATAACTCCTCTCATATTGTATTTCCTTTACGTGGAATGACATCGAACAAATATTTATTATACAGAGAGAGAGAGATCGTTCGTAACTCCGCGGGTGAACATTATCAGTTCTATTGTATCAATATCTGTTTTTCATCTATACCGAGAGATTAGACCACAAATTGATGGATCTTTGATTTTATTTCTCGTTCAGTTAGAGTTCAATTTCCATTATCCTCCTTTGTATTGTCCGTATGAATTTCATACTTTCAAAAACAGCAGATTTATTGGGGACAAATAGTACAGTGGAAGCTCTTAAGTTCGACAGAAAACAAGTTCGACATTCTATAGTTCGACTGCTTATGTAGGAGAATTAAACACGCCCCTATACGGGCACTAAGAAATGGGTTTGCCATTTGAATGGGAATTGGTTCTGTGTCTTGTAGTGATACTTTTGTTAAAGGAAAACAGAATATTTTATTGATTAGGACACCCATATTTAGTCACTGATTTTAAATTAATGAACTCTTCTTTTTCTATTTGAGAATTTTGTCGTTTGTGAGACTGAACTGTCCAAACCCACTGTGGTACTAGAAGAGCATACACAAGTCTCGGGGCGGGCAGGAAATGCAAGTACAGTACTGTATTCGTTGTTGGATAACCAATAAGAATTTGTATTCATTTCCCGGGCGACTAAACCAAGTTAGATTTTTATTTAATGGGCCTGGTGTTCTCTATGGTCAATGCTCTGAAATTTGTGGAGCAAATTACAGATTTATACCTATCGTACTTGAAAGTATTTCAACAAATGGCTTTATTAACTGAATCCTAAAAGTAAATGAATCATCAGATGACTGAACGCATCTGCCACACCTACTATCCTTATTGGACTGAACTTTCAATTCTGTTCATTTGAACTTAGGAGAGTCCACTGTATTAGAAACTTTATTCAGAAAGATTGGAGAATTCTGGGTTTGAAGTGAAAGATCTGTCCTGAGTGGAACTATAAATGAATGAATGTTGTATTATTAGGCCTATGATTTAGGAGTTATGTTTTTTTTTTCCACACACTGCTAATACAATTTATTGTCATCTCTACTTCTCGAGTGATAATGGAACATGTATCAAACTTTGATTATTTTTTGCGAACGAATGATTTGAGGCATTATGATAATTAAAGTTCTTAACACAAAATTTAATAATTCCAATTTGTTTAACAACGGCTATAATGCAGTACAGTACATTGAAAAAATGAGGACTTTTTATTCATGGACATTCAGCAGTGGATATTTTCTTGACTGGACATGTTTGTCCATATACATTTTTGTTTAGACATTTTACACGGGACATTTTTGATGTGGATATCTTTCCCTGTGGACGTTTTGGACTGGAAATTTTAACCTGGAAGCCAGGAAAACATAGTACAGCCCGACGGAATTTATTACAGGGTAGTATATTAAATAATGTGCAATAAGTAACAGTGCTTCCATAAAAATATTACACTTTCAACGTCTCATTCTGTGCGATGCTTTAGTTGTATAGTCATCTTGACTTTGAGAGCGACGAGAAATGTTGTCCCCGTTTCTTCCACCTATTGCTTTTAAATCGTTCATTTGAACTTCGCTTCTGAATTAAGATGCGTAGGAAGAAATGGTGTTCCCACGTGCTGTAATCAAAACGACTCTTCGCCTTTGCTTTGTTCTCAACAGTTAACAAGCTACATTGACTTAATATAAGTACGAATGTTAAAAAAAAAAAATAAAACAATAATTGAGGCAGGAGCCGGAAAATGGGCCCATAGGTCTATAGGTCCCTTTCGGGAGAATGTTTAATTCGATTCTCCATTTTAAAATCTGCTTGATTACATAGTTTCGTTTCAATATCTTGTAAACAGAGGGCAGGGTAGGTAATTGATTGAACCCATGCACCCTTGCCTAGTTATGAAACTCGGCAAACATCAGTGATGATGAACATCACAGGGAGTGTGAGTCAATCCAGGATGTGCACTAAAGTGTAAACTACACTCTGAAAATGAACTTTGAAGTGAGTGTGAATCCATCCTAGATTAATACTAAATAACAGGAGATCCCAATCAGAGTAGGCGACACAGAATTGCAGTATGTCTCTGAATATGTGTATTTGGGTCAACTAGTTACCTTCTCACAAAGAAACCAGAAAGAGAACGATAGACGAATTTCATCGGCATGGAAGGCGTTCTGGAGCCTGAAGTTCATATGGACCGACAAGACAATTAACCGCAATCTCAAGTTCGAGGCACTAGAGGCATGTATAATCCCAGTTTTGCTATACGGCTGCCAAACTTGGACACTGACCGAGAGACAACGCTCAAGTATACAAACATGCCAGAGGAAGATGCAAAGGAAAATACTGGGCACCACGCTACGAGACAGAATGACAAACGAAACACTACAAAGACTGACGAACACTACTGACGCAGCAGAACGAGCCACGGCAACGAAGTGGACCTGGGGGGGGACATGTGGCGAGACTACATCAGACAAAATGGGCCCATGAAGTCACGATGTGGAACCCCTACGTCGGAAAGAGAGGACAGGGAAGACCACGGCTCAGATGGTCTGACATGTTTACCAGAGAGGCGGGGAAACAATGGTCAAGGACAGCAAAGAACAGAGTTTTGTGGAGAGAACTAGGGAAGGTCATTGTAAATAGGTGACGTAATCAGTGTTAAGATATTGTAAATAGTAAATTCAGTATTAGTGAAAGTGTGAGATAAGTTTTGTAAATAGTAAAGTCAGTGTTGAAAAAGTGTCAGTTAAATAGTGTAAATAGCAATCAGTGTTGTCAAAGTGCCAGTGTCAGTATAATGTGTGTAGTGCAAGGAAAAAAATGAACAAAGAACAGTGCTGAGGCTAGTTAAAGTTGAACAGGATTATTAACCATGTCACGACAAGCTCGCCTGGATTGGCTCACCATGCGAGTACACTTGAGCCACCCCTGTCGAGGGGGTTCTAACCCCATCACAGGAGGCCTGTGCCCAACATGGGACATCATGGCTAATATTCATTCATTCATTCATTCATTCATTCATTCATTCATTCATTCATTCATTCAACATGTAATCTGTATTCTGTACCCAACAGATATTCTTGGTTTTTACGTTTTTGGTACAATTTATGATGTAACTATAAGACATATGTAAAAAACATAATTTTATTAAAATGAGTTTGAACTTGTAAACCTCTGTAATGTGCGCTGTTCAATGCTGATGTTTAATTTCAGGTAAAATATAATCATATTGAAAGTATTTTGATAAAATAAACTTGTTGCCTGGAAAAAGGGCCTATAAAATGCTCCAATAATATATATATATATATATATATATATATATATATATATATATATAGAACACTATTAACACTATTAAAGTTGGAATGCATTATTTAAGAAAAACTTGTAGACAAATATCATTGTAACAGTACGCAAATTGTTATTTCGATAGAAATGCATTCAAAACGCTATTACATAAAAATAAATCTTTCAATCTTTGTTTTCTCGAAAAATGATTTTTGCTTATCTGCCCTTTCTCCAGCTACCGCCTCAATTGTGAGCTTTTTTCCAAAACTCACTATCTCCAAAAACTTGTTTTTAGAGGAAACGCAAATTTCTGCTGTCATCTTTACAAGCAGAAATCAATAGGAATTCATACTTACGTAATTTTTCATGTAATTTTTCTCCTCTTAGAGAATTTCTGTTGCGGTCCTGTGGATGTAGTGTTTTATGGAAAGAAAGTAGCTCATTTTTACTCTGGATTTAATTACTTATGGAAAAAATTACATTCTTTTCACTGGGAATTCACAGGACTGTAGTATTACTTCGAATAAAATAATGACACCAGTGTATACATAACCTCAAACATTATATGATTCCACTCTTAGTTGAAAACTTCAAATTTTTTGTATTCTGCGGCTGATGAAAATGCATTGTTTTCTGTAGTGGCTTAAATCACATGAGCCATGTTATAGTGTGTATTATCTAATTTTTTTTTTTTCGTTTGTCGGAGATTCTTAAATTTTCATTTAGTTCCTTTCAGCAGACTTCATTATAGTAGGTAGGCCTAAAATTATATGCTGCTGTAATCTTATATTGTTTATGCTCGACCATGCCGAAATGTAGTAATTATACACCTGGTAGCAGTCCTTTAATGTATGTCATTAAAGTACACCTACTCATTAAAGTTCAAGTTTTCGATTATTCTCGGATATGCAATCGAAAGACAACTAGGGAAACGTCACGGCGGCTGGAAATCCAATACTGTCGCAGAAGGTTATGTTCTGTTACTATAATAATTAGCGTTAATTGTAAATAATATTCAAATAAATTCAATTTGTCATCTCGTTTTTCAATTCTAAATCAATTTCCAGGTTATATCAAAATTAATGTTCATGTTATTCTGTAGATTATATCAAGGTCAATGACACATTCGTTCCTCGGAAAAAAATCAATACTTTCGCTTCTGCGCACATCTCACAATTTAGGTCAGTTGCGCTCCTCACTTACATAATCATAACATGAATACTTATGAATAATTTCAAGTTAGAAATATGGTCGAGCATAAAAAGTCGCATGAAACTTGCCTATAATGGTAATTAAGACGCTCGTATGAAAATTATGAAATCGCTTGCGCTCGTTTCATAAACAAACATACTCGCGTCTTAATTACTACCATTATAGGCTCGTTGCATAATGTACTATTTTTGTTAGCATTCATCTATGCATAAATGATGGCGATTATATTTTGTGTATTGTTTATATTTTCAAAAGTATGTATTTCGTGTATGTAATGAAATATTTTAGCTTCGTAGTGCTTGTCTCACTATTACTTAATAACAAGTTGTCCTTTTAAGTACACTGTTGTGAAGAATATTTTTTTCATTCTCTAGGATGTCATGGTGGTCTGCGGTTTGTGTGGACATTCTGGACTGGCTATACCGGTACTTTTGAAACGATGTAAGTAGAATCTTATCTTTCTGTGAACTGTAATTGTTATGATTCTATTTTCTTTTTATTAGTTATTTGTTTAATTAAGTTTATACTATTGTTCATAGTTTTTAGTTTTATTGTATTCCACAAAACAACTCGACCTTCACCTTGTTTACTTAAAGATCTGCGGATAAATTTGTTATTTGGGGCTCGGGATACAGCACACCGCCATGTATGTAATTATTTACACTGCAGTGGACAAACACCCTGTGGCAGTGGTAACTTAATTACACACAATAAAAATAATACACAATAATTACAGTTAATAATAATTCATCAAATAACCTAATTAATAACTGAGCCTAATTTTCCATTACAATCTACGTAGTCTCTACATAAGTTTACATTGGTACTGTCTTTCTCTTCACTCTCATCTCACTCACTGCACTGGCACTATGACACATTTCACTGACACTTTAGAACACATATTTCACTGACACTATAGAACACATTTCACTGACACTATAGAACATATTTCACTGACACTATAGAACATATTTCACTGACACTATAGAACACATTTCACTGACAATATAGAACACATTTTACTGACACTATAGAACACATTTCACTGACACTATAGAACACATTTCACTGACGCTTTAGAACACATTTCACTGACACTTTAGAACACATTTCACTGACACTTTAGAACACATTTCACTGACACTTTAGAACACATTTCACTGACACCATAGAACACATTTGACTGACACTTTAGAACACATTTCACTGACATTTTAGATCACATTTCACTGACACTATAGAACACATTTCACTGACACTTTAGAACACATTTCACTGACACTATAGAACACATTTCACTGACACTACATAACACATTTCACTGACAATATAAAACACATTTCATAGACACTATAAATTATCACTGATCGAAACTATTCACTGCTATTGTAAACCATAACTTCACTGACTCACCAAGCTTCATTGATACAACAGTTCAAATAAGACAAACAATTACACCCTTATTGTTACGTAGAATCATACTTATAAACAGAACTACATTAAACCAAAAATTTCTAGTCTAAGACCCTCTTACAAGCTATTTTAAACTAATTTACATTTCAAAGCAAGGGACTAACTGGTCAGGCTAAGTAAATACATTTCATTTTAATATATCAATATGCCTGGTAAATTATTAATAAGTATTTAATGAATTTCAATCTTAAGGCATATAAACTTGCAAATGTTTATTTGCTATTTAATAACAATATATATGAACATTAACTACGCATACTATCTTGTAACTTACGACAACTTTCAGCCATAATTACTTTAAATATTTTATTATCATCATTGTAAATTTTAAAAATAACATCATTGACAAATTTTAAACATTGCATATTAATTGTAACATGAGCTATATGTATAAAATAAAACATTCGTCCAGTCTAAGTTCAAATTCAAAGATTATCTCAATATTCATCCTGTATCATGTTATATCTACATAAAGCTCATGAATTTCATGTATCACATATATTGTTCTCTATTTTCCTTGTTATTTGCATAATATACTATTATAGGTCCGGATAACATGTTTTGTTATATCTGAAGATGCCCTAAACGGCGAAAACGTTCATATATTGTTATTAAATAGCAAATAAACATTTGCAAGTTTATATGCCTTAAGATTGAAATTCATTAAATACTTATTAATAAGTAAATACATGTCACCTTAAGTAATGTAACGTATTTTTTTAATTTACACTTCATAAACTACTTTTTTAGTTATTTTTTAATCTCCTTAAGAAAGAACAGCCCTCAAAGACCGCTGCAGGTAGGTCATTCCAAACATTTATAGTTCGATTTAAAAATTAGAATTCACCTACATCCGTTTTCTGTTTCCTACATTTGATTTTAAAATAATAATAGTTCCTAATATAGTACGTTGGCTTCTCTAACCGAGCCGTTGACCTAGATATGCCATAATTGTTAATTTGTTACTACTCGTATAACTTATATGTAAATAGAGTTACTGCTCTCTTCCTGATTTTCTCTGCGTAGTAGAGACTATTTGAAATAATTGGTAGCATATTGATCTACCGCTTTATGTAGGCTAAAACATCCCTCTAAGTGAAATTTAGATGATTTTGCGCTTACGATTTATACAAAAATTGAAAAGCTGATGAATTAAAATATAAACTACTTTACTTAAGGCCCATAGGAGACTTGTACGTCAACGCATGACCAGTTATTTATAAATTGCATAATATTTAAACTGCAGATGGACAGATATTTACAACCATAATTTTATCACAGTTTTACAGCATTACTTATCGTCAATTATTTAGGAATATTTTAAGAAGTGAGAAATAACATTTAGGTGTATAGATTTTCTTTTCTCACTATTACATACGGCACCACGTGAATTTTTTTTAAATATTGTATGTATAGAATGTGTATGAATGCACACATTAAAAGAATCCGGTATGCAAGGAGCTTAAATTTTGACTGTAGGGAAACAACTTACAAAACTCCGTTGGTCTGCGCATGCGTCAATCTTAAAGAGTGACACAATACACTATTCACCTCCTCCTTCCTAATTGTTAGCCAATAGTAGCGCGTACTGATACCAGTGATGCATCAGTAAACTTGTCAATCTGTAACGACAATGGTTCAGATTAATGGAGGGAAACTCCAGACTCCGCCTCCAGCACAGCGGTAAGGTTTAGTAACCTCCTACAGCGGAACTTTGCTAGTTGTAGGCCTGTAGTAGTTATTTATAAGATAATCTTTAAAATGCAATCCGTGAAGCGACATCCCACGAAGGGACAAAGCCGAAGAGTCGACTGCAGACCTCACATTCACAGGCTCAGCAGCGGTGAACCATCATCCAACATGTAACTTAACGATGGAAACGTGCGTTCATCACGATGCTGGGTGAGCACCGGTCCTATACACTGGCCGAAATTTAATATGAAAAATGTCTTTCCCTTGAGGACTCGAACCAGTGTTCATTCTGTAACGAGAGTCCCTTAAGTCCGGAGACTATTGCACTTGATTAATTGGTCATATGATAATAAGAAATGAAGCTGTGTTGGAAAGAGTGGGTGAAGAGAGAATGATGCTGAAACTGATCAGGAAGAGAGAAAGGAATTGGTTGGGACACTGAAGAAACTGCCTACCAAAGGATGCACTGGAAGGAATGGTGAACGGTAGAAGAGTTCGGGCAGAAGAAGATATCAGATGACAGACGACCACAAGATAGGAAAGACTGGAGAATGACGAGTTTAAAAATGAAAGACCTGCTATGTATGTAGTATGATGATGATGGAGCAGTGGTATTCAATTCAATTCAATTTATTAAGCCATTAAACATACAGTTATAGGCTTCGTCACAAAAAAAAAAAACATACATTTGAAAATACACATATAATTGAAAACAGTAAAGCTTAATTAGAATGAAAATACAAAACTTTTGAAACTCTAAAATTAATGAAAACACTTCACTCTTAATGTAATATTTGTAACTAAATGTAAATAACTTTATTTATTATAAAACAATTTCGTATGAATTTATGTTAAGGAACTCATCTACATAGTAGAAAGGATTAATTAAAATACAAAATCTAGTTTTGAAACTATTGGTTGGTAACTTATAATATTGACTGGGAAGCTTATTATATAATTTCATCCCCAAGACAGAAAAATTTGTACTAGTTTTATGTAATCTACAGTATGGAATATTCATTTGTTCAGTATTTCTAATTTACAATTAGAATTACAGAATGCAAAGCTGCACGCATTGCATCCTTCACCTGACATAATTAGGAACATTAAATCCAGACGTTTGAGATGGGCAGGGCATGTAGCACGTATGGGCGAATCCAGAAATGCATATAGAGTGTTAGTTGGGAGGCCAGAGGGGAAAAGACCTTTGGGGAGGCCGAGACGTAGATGGGAGGATAATATTAAAATGGATTTGAGGGAGGTGGGATATGATGGTAGAGACTGGATTAATCTTGCTCTGGATAGGGACCAATGGCGGGCTTATGTGAGGGCGGCAATGAACCTGCGGGTTCCTTAAAAGCCAGTAAGTAAGTATTTCTAATTTCATGATCATGTATATTGGCTATTAATGAGTAATTGTCTATATTTTGTCGAGTGTAAAGGACTAGGTCGTACAAATATATATATATATATATATATATATATATATATATATATATATATATATATACATTTATGACAGTTAATATCTGTGATTGTTTGAAAAGAGGTCGATAATGTTCAAGATAGTTTGATTGACATAGGCCCAATTGTATAAAACTCCCTGACTAAAGATCAACTTTGATCGAAGATCGAAAAGTAAACCGAGTTCAGACAGTTCTTCTATTGTATAAAACTTTTCTGCGATCGAATTACCTTGGTTCAAATGCAATCTAAGTTCACGTAAAAGGATTTGGCAACATCGCATAAACAGATGAAATACGTGATGCGCGGACCATGTTATACAGGTTTGTTCAGTGTTGCCAATCTAGCGATTTAAACTCTTTTTCAACAACAATTTCTTTTAACTTTTATATTGCTTAAATAGGGATTTAGTGACCTTTTTAGCACCCCATAGTGACAAAATTTAATTTTTCTTTGTTGATAATGAGAAATCTAGCGACTTTACAACTACTTTTTCGCGACTTTCCGTATTACACTCTGTTGGAGACACTGTTTTTTTTTTTGCAATGTAAATAATGGCGGACAATAAGAAGAAGGTTGACTATTCTCCAAGTTGTTATCATGTTATGGTGTTTGATACTGCTAAACATAATAAAGCTTTATAAAACGACAATTTTCGTTTAGTAATACATTTAATTGAACATTTATGAATGTACCTATCATATCCATTAATAATTAATGATTGTTATAAACATAATATAATTATAGGTTATGTTATTTGATACTGCTGAACACGATAGAGCCTTATAAAATATAAGAATGTTTGTGTATTAAGGCAAGAAATTGAAAGAAATATATATATAAATGTACCTAACATATCTATTAATATTAATAATAATGGATATTTTATTTGCGCAATCTGTTACTCGTGTATTTCAAACAGAAAAGAAATAACTGAACTTGGATCATCTAACTTAATCGGAGAAATTTCTTCAGTCAAAGTTGACTTTAGTTTGAGACAAATTAATCTCAGATTAGACTTTATACAACACAAAATTCCAAGTTCAGCTGAAACAAGGATCAATTTAACCTCTGATCTAAGATTAAATGGTTTATACAATCGGGCCATAGAATTCTAATGGCTTTCTTTTGCAAAATCAAGACACTCCCAATTTTGCTACCGTTTCCCCAGAAAATATAGGCATACCTAATAGAAGAATAATGAAGAGTTAGAAAACCGCGGTACATGGAGATAATTGTCTTATATTCGCTGTGCAGACTTAGATGTGGTCAGTTCGCGTGGGTTGCGATCCGTGTTTGCGATCTCGGCCATCTGGAATCGATACGACTGCGTGCTGTTAGCGGGTCGGACTGAAGACGCGAGCTGCTTTGTCGTGTCCACGCGTGAGTCGCTGCGATAAACGGGATTAAAGTTGTAGGATGACTACGAACACCGTTCACACCCTGCCTAGGAGTTGTGTCTTTGAAGTTAAAGGTTGGTGTAAATATACAGCGAGATGGAAATCATTTTCCCAATTTCCAATTGTCGACGCCGTTCTACGTACGGCCTATTCTCTGCGGCAAATCTCCTGCATATGACCTTCAGCGGCTTCACAGCTCCCGCGAATCACAGGAGTGCAGCGTTGCCTAATAAAGCATAGATGGGCATCGTGCCTCACTTGAGAAATAATGAATCACTGACCTTCACAGAGCTTATCGCTCTGAGTGACATCATCTTCATAGTCCCCGTTCCTCCCTTATGTAGCTCCTAGGCGTGGGCAGGTTCTATATCAGTTTCATAAGCAATATCAGTGGTGGCATAATGACATTATCAAAGCAGTGTGTACGCGTTAGAAAACGATTATTTCATGAGAAATGGGAGGAAGAGATTTTTTGCTGTTTAGAAACGGAGAACATACTATGTATGTTATGCTCGAAAATCCTATTAGGCATTAATATTTTAATATACAACGACATTACTCCTTATGTCATAAAGAACATGCTGAATTAGAAGGTAAGACAAATTAAATGATATTTTTCGTACTATTCCGAAGAAAATTTATGATCTTAACATTTGCATAGTATACTAAATACGACATTATACCTTAAACAAGCTGCATTAAAAGGTACGAGGAATTAAATGTTGTTTGTACGTATTATTTCCAAAAGAAATTTATAAAAAAATATATATATCAAACGTGCGTAGAAAACAAAATATGATTTTCTGAAATTATTTTAGGTCGATAACGTGCAAATCTATTAAGTAATCTTGATAAACGCCAGAATATTCAAGAAAATAAACGTAGACAACGTGATGGAATATTATTGGCTAGTTACGCAATTTCTCGCCTGTGATTTAAATCAATTCAATGATGGAGAAATAGTAAAGAGGTTTATGATTAAAGCTGCCGAATTAATTTGCCAAATTGAATAAAAGTTTTCGAGTCTCTCACGTTAACCAAGCGCTTTCCTAATAATTCGCCACTGACCGCCTTAGCGATTACGATAAGGTGACGCAGGTCACAGCAGTTTATATTTCCCATCCTACTCTGCAGTCTCCTCTCCTAGTAAACAAACTATTTTAAATCGAGTGCCTCACGTAACCGAAAATTGTGCCCATGTATTTAATAAAGGAATATCGCTATCAAAGGGGCCGTTGATGGTCCAGCATTCATTTAAATCTGAAATTCAGTGGCTTGCCAGATATAAAGAGAATGCATTTATATGTACGTCCGAAAAAAAAAACACATTCCGGAAGAATGGCGCTATTGTTTAGAACGCCTGCATCACTCAAGACACGTAGATAGGCTCTACGCTTGTACCAAGAACCATATCCTGATCGAAGACACTACAGTACTGCTCAACTGGCACTCTATACATACGTAATTTTCTCGCAAACGTCTCGTTGCGGACAGATGTTTACTGCGACTTTTTTTGCTTCTATTATCGTGTACATTCAACCGTGTAATTTTGCACCATCCTTTTTGATGCACCCTGTATATTATAATAGCTTTACGTAATATTGATCAGGAAGGATGCCTATCAAATTATTGCTTAGTAGTCCTACATCTTTCTACAAAGAATATTGGTGATAAAAAGGCTGGTTGCCATGGTGATATGAAAGTTGTGTTTTCAGTTAATTTGGCAATTATTTCTGAAAATTGAAAATTTGTCACAGTTAGAGACTTTCAGATAACGCCAGCTATGATTCCAGGCAATCTGTCACAATTCCCAGCCGACCTGGTTGGCGAGTAGGTATAGCGCTGGCCTTCTATGCCAGATCGACGGCATTTAAGTGTGCTTAAATGCGATAGGCTCATGTCAGTAGATTTACTGGCATGTAAAGGAACTCCTGCGGTACAAAATTCCGGCACGTCCGGCGACGCTGATATAACCTCTGCAGTTGCGAGCGTCGTTAAATAAAACATAACATTTTTAACATTTTTACAATTCCCAATCTAAAGAAAGACTCAAATTTGCCTCATTACCAAAATTTAGCCAAGCAGTTTCAGGAATCCGCCCCTGAGCACGAGTTCCACTCTGAGCTAAGAGCTAAAATTTTATGTGTGTGTATTATATTTTATGTTACAATTATCAGCAAAATGAATGAATGAATAAATAAATAAATAAATAAATAAATAAATAAATAAATAAATACTTAGTAAATAAATAAATACTTAAGTAAATGAATAAATACTTAAGTATGTAAATAAATAAATAAATAAATAAATAAATAAATAAATAAATAAATAAATAAATAAATAAATAAATAAATAAATTCAATCGAGTTCTACTCTTTCAGGAGTGAGCTAAAATTTTATCTGCGTATATTATATTTTGTTACAATTATTAGCAAAATGAATGAATAAATAAACAAACAAATAAATAAATAAATAAATAAATACTTACGTAAATAAGTAAATACTTAAGTAAATGAATAAATACTTAAGTGTGTAAATATATAAATAAATAAATAGATAAATAAAAATGTAAATAAATAAGTAAATAAATAAATAAAATAAATAAATAGATAAATAAAAATGTAAATAAATAAGTAAATAAATAAATAAAATAAATATATAAATTAAATAAATATATTAATTAAATAAATTAATTAAATAAATAAATAAAGAAATAAATAAAATAAATAAATACTTAAGTAAATAAGTAAATAGTTAAGTAAGTAAATGAATAAATACTTAAGTATGTAAATAAATAAATAAATAGATAAATAAAAAAGTAAATAAATAAATAAGTAAATAAGTAAATAAATACATAAATAAATAAGTAAATAAATAAATAAAATAAATATATAAATTAAATAAATTAAATTGAATGAATGAACGAATGAATGAATGAATGAATGAATGAATAAATTTAAGCACATAACATTTCCGTGTTTTACTTCAGAGAGGAAACGGTGAACTTTTGTGAGCACGAGTTCTACTCTTTCAGGAGTGAGCTAAAATTGTATCCGTGTATATTGTATTTTATATTACAATTATTAGCAAAATGAATAAATAAATAAATAAATAAATACTTAAGTATATAAATAAGTAAATAAATAAATACATAAATAAGTGAGTAAGTGAATGAATAAGTGAATACGTAAATTAATTAATTAATTAAAGCACATAACATTGCCGTGTTTTGCTTCAGAGAGGAAACAGTGAACTTTTGATGTAAGGCAGTATATTGATAGCAGGCGAAAGTGAGTACATCACGGATCATATAAATAAGATTGCATGTTTCACACACCTTTATTTCTGTTGGTGCGGATAACTATTTTCAACGGCAAGACGTGACAACTCCGCATCCAGCCACGCTAATCCGTGCATTGTGTGTAAAACAATAGGCCTATCAGTATGAAAGCCGTGTTGGTAGCGTACAATGAAACCGTCGCTGCTATAGAAAATTCCGCTTCAGAAACTAGAATGCTGTTGCATCTTAATTAAAAGTAATTATTGCTTCGGAATATGTATGATAAGACTTTCCTGTGTTAAACTTCAACGTACCTCGTTTACATGTTTCGACCCATTTATGTGTCATCCTCAGAACTGGTCGTTGTTGGTCTTGGCGCCTCTTGTTCTGTTTCCTGTGAGGGTGCGTTCGTGTGGTATAGTATAGAGTCAAAGAGTGTGTGTGTTTTGAAGTTGAGTTGCGTGTTGAGAATTTCGTTGGGGTGTGTTTTCGTGTGTCTGTATATTTCATATTGTTCTAGTGTGTTTAGTTTCTGGCTTTGTGTAATTATTGCTTCTTAGATGCTCAAAACTGTTTATTTTTATTGTGCACATTACTGCACGAATGTTGTTCGAGACGAAATTTCATTGAGTACAAGACATTCTTATCGCAAACATGACAAATCACAACCTTTCCACTTGTTTGGATTCATCGACGATCGTCTAACGTCGACTCCATAGAAGCCATAGCGAATTGACTCTATTTATCCCTCAGAAGCCTGACAGCTACCCAAGTAATATCTGTATGCTGCTCAGCGTTCAGAGAAGTGTGCGGAGGACGTAAGGGGAGGAAGATATCATTCTTGGAAGTTGGAGGATGAATATTACATTTTTATTTAATGCTCGTCTATGAACTGGTTACATACAGTTCAGACTTACATTCATTATGTGTAGAAAGAAATTAATGTGACACAGCAGTGTTTGAATCATTAGCCTACACAACGGGGTAAAAATGCGTAAAACAACCGAAAGACCGAAACAAGTGATATAGTTATGTACCTTAATAAAGACAATAGTATGCAAACATATGCAAATTAAGTAATGCAATAAGAAAGGTAATCCAGTTGCTTACAAATATTTATAATTTCGAGGTAAGGAAGTGAATGTGAATGATATCACGTAATTAAACATTCAGGAATTCAGGCAATTATCAACATCATTGCCTTCGTCACAATTATCATTAATATTGAATCAATAGTCATCACTGACTGAGGTAGATAGGTGGATAGAAATACGGAAGGGGGGATAGGTGGATGGTTAGATATATAGAAGGGTAAATAGATGGATAGAAAATAGAAGAGTAGGTAGGGGGATGGATGGATATATAGAAGGATAGATAGATTGATAGAAATATAGAAGGATAGATGGATGAATAGAAGCGTAGGTAGATGGATAGAAATATAGAGGAATAGATAGATGGATGGAAATATAGAAGGGTAGGTAGATGGATGCAAATATAGAAGGCTAGATAGATGGATGAAAATATAGAAGGGTAGATAAATTGATGAAAATACAGAAGAGTAGATAGATGGATGGAAATATAGAAGGGTAGATGGATTGATAGAAATATAGAAGGATAGATGGATGAATATAAGGGTAGATAGATGGATAGAAATATAGAGGAATAGATAGATGGATGGAAATATAGAAGGGTAGATAGATAGATAGATGGAAATATAGAAGGGTAGATAGATGGATGGATATATAGAAGGGTAGAAGATGGATGGAAATATACAAGGATGGGTAGATAGATGGATGCATGGAAATATAGAAGGGTAGATGGATGGAAATATATAAGTGTGGATAGATGGATGAAAATATAAAAGGATAGATAGATGGATAGGAATATAGAAGGGTAGATAGATGGATGAAAATATAGAAGGGTAGATAGATGGATGAAAATATAGAAGGGTACATAGATGAATGAAAATATAGAAGGCTAGATAGATAGATGGAAATATAGAAGGATAGATAGATGGATGAAAATATAGAAGGCTAGATAGATGGATGAAAATATAGAAGGATAGATGGATGAAAATATAGAAGGATAGATAGATGGATGAAAATATAGAAGGCTAGATAGATGGATGAAAATATAGAAGGATAGATAGATGGATGAAAATATAGAAGGCTAGATAGATGGATGAAAATATAGAAGGCTAGATAGATGGATAGGAATACAGAAGACTAGATAGGTGGATGAAAATATAGAAGGGTAGGTAGATGGATGAAAATATAGAAGGGTGGATAGATGGATGAAAATATAGTATGATAGATAGATGGATGAAAATATAGAAGGTTAGATAAATGGAAGAAAATACTCTAATAAGTCTTGTTATGGTACATTGTAATTTTTGTTCGCTTGTGACTTCATTTTCTTGCTAAATTTTAGAAATTTGGAGTCTGCATTTTATGATATTATTTGTGGCCGTTTACGTACGTATTCCCTTAATTTAAATTATGATAATTATTTGTATAATATGGCTATGCAGGCCCTATAATCAAGTCACCAAAATACAAATTTCATTGTATTCTACTCGTACTTTATCTCCAGATTCTACACTAAGTCAATGACGCTGTATTTCTGTAGTTTTTGTACAACTGTCGAGGATGTTTACATATTTCCATGATTAGATAGATGGATGTATATCTTCTATAAGAGTAGATAGAATATATAGAATATATAGAGGATCCTGTATGTAAGGTATAATTTAAAAGAGTGTACTGTATTTATGGAGTTGAGTACTCTATCCAGGTATCGTGATGCCATGTCACCGTCGTGACAGTCTTGACATTGGAGGACATAATGACAATGACAAAATATGTGCTGCAGGCGGGAATCCATCCGTTGACTTTGTTCCTGCTGCTTGCAGGCATTGTGACTGTGATGCAGCGACACAATTCATAATTAAAATCTGTCAGTTCAGGGTGGAATTCACGTTTTACTCCAAATATTGACCTAAAACGACGACAGGTAGACTACATTCGTCATATTATATTATATAAACACGCTGTAATCATTAGCCGGTCTAAGTTCGCGAGTTCAAAGCTGGTCTAGGACAATGGATTTTAAATAACGAAGAAAACGTGGATTCTGGGCATATAAAATAACCTTGCCCCTGATAGTAGGCTACAAGCAATATTGACCGACGTCGAATTTCCTCTCTGAATAACTATGCAGTTGAAAGCGTCGATGAAGAAACTGCTGCTGATGCTGCTGCAATGATTATTACCACCATTAAGCTACCAATTACTACTCAAGCCACCAGCATAGTTCACGCGATAGATGAATTTCTACTGATTCAAATCTCCGCTCGGCAGTGGGTTCGTTTCCCACTTGGGCTGATTACCAATTCTTGTTTTGAACGTTATAAGTTTATGCGCTTGACATTCGAGAAACCTAGTCACACTTTCTGTTAATACGGTGACGTCATACAAATGCGATCAATAGGAGAATATGCACGGTAAACGTAAAAGTTGAACAACATATTCAACTTAGTTTCAGTTTAATTAAAATTTATTATTCGTACACAAATGGGGGTGATTAACAAATGCGGTTAGTATAAAGATAGAAACAGTTAATAAGTGGATTTAATGTTGTTCCGTCAATAACTTAACATGTTGTCTATAAGGTACAAAACCTTTATATTACATACTAGCCGTACCCGTGCGCTCCGCTGCACCCGTTAGAAATAAATATAAAGTAATTACATAATTAAAATAGGACATTTGATCTAGGGAACATTCGTGTTTGATAGAGGGATAAATCGTTTAATATGTTACTTCATTTAAATTGTATTTAAAATATTAAAATGCGATCATTTTGATCCAGAGACCACTCATTTGGTGCAATGACAATTCCTTTAACATGTTTCTTAATTGTTATTACCAATTATTTTTGGAAAAGCGAAAATTAACAGAAAAATTTTGGCTACAGATTTATTATTATGTTTATATTGTATTAAATTATATTATGTAAAAAGAGTGTTGATAACGGATGTACTCGAATTAGAAAGTTTTTAATTTGTTGTGGGAGCTCTTGAATCTCAGGAGGAACAACTTTTACAACAGCGCAACATAATCTGCTTGGCTCATTACCCAATTTTTTTGCATTGCATTTATTGCATATATATTTTATGTATTTTAACACGATTCAATTGTGCATAGTTAAAATTTGAATTATAAAATAATGGATTGCTAAGCTAACGTACTACTTATTGCTGCATACTAAATCAATACACTCTCGTTGTTCGTTAATTCTCTGAGATAAAAATGAATATGTTCATAAACATTATTTTAAGAAATACAGGAAATGAATACACAGAATAACCTATCAAGTTTTCTGTGCATAAGAAGCTATTTTAATCGTACCTGTCCTCAATTCACTCAGAAGTTACTGTAATAACATTATAGCATTATGTCCATCCAGAGAAAGTACACTTTCCAATGATGAAATAATAATTAATTATACAAATCGGTTAATTTAGCTTCCGATATTACTTCATACAAACATAGAAACATTGTCTGTAGGCTATGTTTCATAGCTTTCGATTGTTGTGTCCAAGGCCCTTATAGACGAAGTCATTTGTTTTTTATTTCAATACACCGCCTTAGATGGCAGTTATTTTAATTTTAAAACTCAGTTATCTCATTAAATATCAGTCCTATCAAAATTTTTCAAAGAATAAAACTTATCAGAAATAATTTTTAAAGAAACTCTTGTTATGTAACATTTAACGCAAACGAGGCTGGTATACCTATTACTGGACACGGATTTCTTCGTAAGAGAGCTGATGACGAGCAACGGCCTTCAATCTACACCAGCATATGAGGCCCACGTTAGGGACAGAGAAGAAAAAGCAGCAGACGTGGACCAGGAATTCCTTCAGACGCCAGCCATGAACACGGAAGAATGGAAGAAGCCTAACTTCGAGCTACGTCACGTCTTCACGAGGACGGCGGCCCACGGGTTCCACCATAGGATCTGTGCCAAACGAGGATACCACTCGGCCTCAGAGCAGTGCATCTGCACCCTCTGTGGGCACAGCTGCAGTCAGTATCATATACTAACCTGCCAAGCAAGCACTGAGACACTAACGTTCTACGCAAAAGAAGGCAACTTTTCAGTAAAATGTAACAATGTACACATTGTGTTTAATAAATCTTATTATTATTTCACAAAAATCAATAATAAGCGAGATATTTCGATTTATTTAATTCAGGCCCCCTTATAACCCTCCTTTTTAATGATGTATTTTGAATGCCATATAGCATAAAATCTAAGTTACAACAAACTTAATTTATATTCCAATTTTCATCGAAATCCGTTCAGCCATTATCGCGTGAAAAGGTAACAAACATACAGACAGACATACAAACAAAAATTTCAAAAAAGGGATTTTCGGTTTCAGGGTGGTTAATTATATATGTTAGGACCAATTATTTTTGGAAAATCGAAAATTACCAGAAAAATTTCGGCTACAGATTTATTATTAGTATAGATTTAATTGTTCGTATTAATGTTTTCGTCGCTTTTACTTGAGACATCATCAGATACCATTTTTTTGCATTCATAATATAATAAACTCTGTAATTGCGTACCATTAATATCAGTAAAGTTAAAAGCTTAAAAATAAATATACAAAGTTTAATATCAAATTACAAGTCTTCATTATTTAAATCTAATTAAAACTATTCCTGTAAATAATATCAATGTTATTACATTAAAATATCAAGACTTGTTTGCAATTCATGTTTGACTATTGTGTCATATGGAATTTATTGTGTAGTATGTTGATGTATGTAAGAATAATACTATAATGACTATTTCGTTTAAGGGAAGAGGATGGTATTTTTTGGTGAAAAATGAGTAAATTTTCAAAAAAACAATTTTTTCCTTAAAATACTCTGTGATATGTGTAGAATACATTGTATAATATTTCGTGGGTATTTGTGCCCTTATCGGTTGTTGAGACGCCATTTTTAAACTTCCCGCGCTCTGGATTTTTAAATCACACCGCCCTTTGTTTGTTGTTTCCGGAACTCCATTTTTTTTCAAAACCAAATTTTTCTTTAAAATACTGTGTGATGTGTGTGGAATGCATTGTATAACATTGTGTGGGTATCTGTGCCCTTATTGGATGTTGAGACGCCATTTTTAAAGTTCCTGCGCTCTGGATTATTAAATCACACCCCCTTTGATTGCTTTTTCTGGAACTTTATTTTTTTTGCTACATAGCCAGACAAAAATCGATATAATTTTTGAACTATTAAAGATATATGAATGAAATTTAGAATACACATTCTCTAGACTACTAGAAAACTTTTCTCTGTAACAGAATTTCCCTAATTGATTTCATTTTAAAAATGTCTCTCTGTTTGCAAGAAAGAAAATAAAAAAAAATGCTATTAAATTTTAATTGTTTATTTTACAACTGTAGGAACTAATATCAAAATTCTGTTACAGACAGTTTGTAGAGCGTGCTTTTACAAATAAATTGTAACATAGTGTTTGAATTTATCTTTAAAAATGGCTTAGATATATCGAGTTTAGTAAAATCCTGCATTAGGTATATATTTTTTTTCAAATCTGGCTCCCAAATAATTTATTAAAAATATTTATATTTTGTTGAGTTGCTATAGCCATGAGCTCTCTACATACAAAAAATTAATATTTTACACCAAATAGAAAAAAAAGTTTTAAAAATTACCATCCTCACCCCTTAAATGACGCCATTCCATTGTCGACCAATGAAGTGTAATGAAATTTTGAATTCCTACCAATCACAGTCACACTTTGCGATAATTTTTGCAGCTAGATTTATCGCTATCAATTTATCGCATGGTCGTTCTTTTGTTTAGTCGTTGTCGCCAACTGTTTCCCCGTAAATTGATGATCATGAATACATTAAGATGCAACTACACGGTTAAACTTTTCTTTCAACTTTAAAACAATGAATGCAAGATTGATATTTAATATGAATTAATATATTTACGCAGTGAAGACGACGTTCAAAACGGCGTACCATGTAGACACAAAATCTTCATGCATCTTAATTGAACGTACCTTTTAAACTTGATTCTTTCAATATTCTTCCCAGATTGCACGCATACGCGATTGGAATATTGAACTGTGTAGATGCAGCTTTAGTTCCGTTACACACTACAGCCAGAATGCGTTTGTCGAGCTATAAAAAATGCTTTCGTGTAGCACTGATTGTAACGGTCGAAATAAGGCACAGCTGACATTGATCCTGCTCCCACAGGTAACGTAACCTATAAGGCTACAAAATTTGTATTTTGTGAATGAAATGAAACAATTAATAGAAAGTCAGATGTTCAAATTTATGTAACATCATCGCATATCAAACCCAAAAACCTTACATAGTAATAATGTATTTGATCAAACTGCTTTCCGTATGGCGTAATAAAATTCGTCTTTTGATTAGGCCTATCATTGTGTAGCAACATGTCTCGCTGTGAATACATAAGCATTGGTATATAGCTGTCCCCACTGTTACTGTTAAATTAAATTATGATTTCAGCAGATAATGAAAATGTATTTATGTTATAATAATAAGAGAAAAGTGCAGTACATGTAATTAACATTATTAAACCTGTATTTCGCTTTTCGCAATTGGCATTACTGAATAATAATATCGAATTTCTTTATTGCAGTAATCGATATTCATCTACGAGTATTTTAACGTCACAATGTCTGAATAGGTTAAGTATTCGTTAATATACAATTTATTAACATTTTGTGATCGAATTTTAGGGATATATTATTTACATTTTTATTTTATTCACGAAATAGTCTTAATAAATGTCACTCGAGGTCTGAGATTACCCAAATAAATCTCAGACATCTCGTGACATTACTACAGATAAATTTATATTGACTCACACACGTTAGTTTATGGTAAAGTTAATAGTTGGAACTCTGAATTACAACTATTAACTTTGTAACACTGAAATCCTAACAATGTTACTAAATGATTTTACTGTATAATTTTTTTTCATATTCTGATAAAACTGGCTTTAAAAATTATTATTAGTAACTTTTTAAATACTTTTATTAGCTAATTAAATTCTAATAAGTCTTTTTATGGTACATTGTAATTTTTCTTCGCTTGTGAGTTCATTTTCTTGCAAAATTTTAGAAATTTGGAGTTTTTCATTTTCTGATATTATTTGTGGTCGTTTACGTACGTATACCCTTAATTTAAATTGTGATAATTATTTGTATAATATACCTATGCAGGCCCTATAATCAAGTCACCAAAATACAAATTTCATTGTATTCTACTCGTACTTTATCTCTAGATTCTACACTAAGTCTATGACGCTGTATTTCTGTAGTTTTTGTACAACTGTCGAGGATGTTTACACATTTCCATGATACTCCAGAAAGCTTGCTTTTCCAACAATTTTTTTGAACAATAAATTGTGTGCTTTGTAGTCCAGAATTGGTCTTGAACTATCTATCCAGAAAATACATACTGAATGTATAGCGTCACTCATGACTGGTTAATTGACATGGCAGAATAACGACCGTATTTTGTTGACATTTACTTCGATAGAATCACTGGATATCTGAACTGCACGCTTGAACAGTTGCGTCATGCAATTAGCATTACAATTTAATCTTCAGAGCATAAAAATAGAAATCACATCAGTGATCGCCCAAGCTTGTATAAACACAGGAAGAATAATACGCGGAACGCCACATTTTGCAGTCGTGACACAAAAATTGTTGACACAGTCGGAAAATGGACCCCATTTGTTGACTGTACAGGTTATTAATTTTATAGCATATTTCACGAAAACTACAAACAGTCTCAGATTTTGAAATAGAGAGGATTGATTCCAATGAAGTCCATTGAAAGACTCTGGCTTTAACTGCGATAGTGAAGTTAGACTCAAAATGTTCATGTAATTACAAGTTATACGTCTCTCAATCTAAATATCTAGGAATTATAAATGTTTAAAATTAGCCATGTTTTATTTTGAATTATTAAATTGTCAAATTTTTTAATTTTAGTAGGTTATATCGGCACCAATTTTGATATATTAAAGTGCAACATGAACTATGAAATAGAGGCATAAAACAAGATTTTAGGCCAACGAAACGATATTCCATAGGCGTGTTACTGACTAGAAAATGTATACAGAAATTAGGGAAGAGTTTTAAATAGCCTATATGAAATAAATAAATAAATAAATAAATAAATAAATAAATAAATAAATTAGTAAACAAACAAATAAATAAATAAATAAATAAATAAATTAGTAAACAAACAAATAAATAAATAAATAAATGATTGAATCAATGAATGAATGATTGAATCAATGAATGGTTGAATAAATAAATAAATAAATAAATAAATAAATAAATAAATAAATAAACAAATTAGTAAAGAAATAAATAAATAAGTAAATAAATAAATAAACAAATTAATAAACAAATAAATAAATAAGTAAACCAATCAATAAATAAATAAGTAAATAAATAAATAAATAAATAAATGATTGAATCAAAGAATGATTGAATAAATAAATAAATAAACAAATTAGTAAACAAACAAAAAGTAAACAAATTAATAAATAAATAAGTAAACAAATAAATAAATAAGTAAACAAATTAGTAAACAAATAAATAAATAAATAAGTAAATAAATAAATAAATAAATAAACAATCAAACAACCAAATAAACAAATAAATAAATAAACAAATTAGTAAACAAACAAATAAACAAATAAATAAATAAATGTTTGAATCAATGAATGATTGAATAAATAAATAAATAAATAAATAAATAAATAAATAAATAAATAAACAAATTAGTAAACAAATAAATAAATAAGTAAACAAATAAATAAATAAGTAAACAAATAAATAAATAAGTAAACAATCAAACAACCAAATAAATAAATAAATTAGTAAACAAACAAATAAATAAATAAGTAAACAAATAAATAAATGATTGAATCAATGAATGATTGAATAAATAAATTATTAAACAAACAAATAAATAAATAAATAAGTAAATAAATAAATAAGTAAACAATCAAACAACCAAATAAATAAATAAATAAATAAACAAATTAGTAAACAAATAAATAAATAAGTAAACAAATAAATAAATACATAAATAAATGATTGAATCAATGAATGATTGAATAAATAAATAAATAAATAAAGAAAGAAATTAGTAAACAAACAAATAAATAAATAAGTAAACAAATAAATAAATAAGTAAACAATCAAACAATCAAACAACCAAATAAATAAATAAATAAATAAATAAATAAATAAATAAATAAATAAATAAATAAATAAATAAATGTGTATTTCTACAGTGAATTAAAGTTCATAAATTGTTAATAAATGCAAGAGTTGATTTCTATTTTATAATAATGATAATAATAATAATAATAATAATAATAATAATAATAATAATAATAATAATAATAAATTGATTACATTACGTAATTATATTAAGAGAGTCACATCATATGTTTTTAAGGGGATTAACATTTTGGTGTGCCATGTTGAGTCTAGGTCCGTCTAAGGTGTGCCGTGAGTAGAAAACGGTTGCGGAATACTGGACTGAACAACTATTACTGGCATTTCCAAATCTTACATTACAAGCCAGTTAATCGAATTGTCATCAAGGAACCACAGTTTTAATAAAATGTCAATGAATTGAGAGTGAATTTAGATTCCTAACTTAGAAAATTTTCTTGATTATTTCCATTTATTATTCCACGTCCTTGCCAGATAGAACGGAGAAAACGCCGAGAGCGCCGTACAAGCTATTGATCCACCCTCGCAATCCATCTTTGTATGAAAACTTTGCTGAGAAACTGTCGAGTTGCAGATGGAATGGTCGCACAGATGGTGATGGCAATCGTGATTCTTCAGCATTACTTTCTGTAGAGGCTACTCAGAACGATGAGTTGATGGTGAATAATGGCGAAGAAATCTACTCCACATCCGATTTGTCAACGATAAATCTTACAAGAACTGGTCGGGATCGAACTCCAAATTTCTGTTTGAGAAATCTGTTAGCTGACTGAGTGGAGACTGTTTTCAGGGCTCAGATTTTACACTCAATATTACAAAATGTGAATATCCTCAGTCTCCAATATTTATTGTCATTATTGAGTGTAATTAGTTGCCACTGCCACCGGGTATTTAGGCCTACCCATTTGCAGTGTGAATAAACACATACACATACACATACATCGATCATCTGCTATGAGTAAATTAAGTTCTAATATCTCGGACGATATTAAGGGGTTAGGTACAACTTACACCAGTAAAATTTTTGGAAATATATAAAATTTTTTTCCTCCATTACTGTATCTTGTACAATAATAAAAATTGGAATATGTAAAACAGTGTCCTTGTGCTATATGAAAAAAAAAAATATTTTTACGATTTAAAAAAATTGTTTACATTTTTTTTTCAAAATTAAAAATGTTGGCAGTTCACTGTGCATTGATGAAGCGTTTCCCTCATAACTCATAAATTTGTTAACTTTTTCACGTTCTCTCTCTTTTATTTTATTGCTGAAACTCATATTTACAACATCATGCTCTTTCAACTACATTCCTTAATAAATGACATATTTTTTTTATTTTGTGTTAGAAGAAAATACTGATATTTGACCATTTTTTTAAATGAATTTATTTTTCATCAGACAATATATCAAAGGCAGAGAAGTGATTTTGCATCGTATTGTTGATATGATATGCATAAATGTACACAAAAAAATTTATCACAGAATGTTGGATACTTTTTGAGTTATGAGGGAAACGCTTCATTACTGCACAGTGAATTTTGAATTTTGAAAAGAAATATAAATCACTTTTCTCAAATCGTAAAAATATTTTTATCGTATACCAGAAGGACAGTGTTTTACATGTACTAATTTTTATTATTGTACAAAATACAGTAATGGAGGAAAAAAATGTTGAATATTTAAAAAATTTTACTCCTTTAAGCTGTACCTAACCCCTTAATTTTAGGACACATGTTTATTAGACATTTTTACTTGTTTTGATGAGTTATACCATCTCTTAAAATATTAGACTCCTTTTTTTAACACTCTGTATAACTTTCTAGTCATTATTGTAATATCTAAGACTGAGAACATTTAAAAGACTTTTTGTCCTTTAATATCTGTTAGAGGAATATAGCTTACATTTGCTTTCCAAGGAGAACATTGATATGGAGTTGCGTAATATGTCTATTGACTTTAGTTGAGCAAAACTAAATTTTGAAAAGAAATATAAATCACTTTTCTCAAATCGTAAAAATATTTTTATCGTATACCAGAAGGACAGTGTTTTACACATACTAATTTTTATTAGTGTACAAAATACAGTAATGGAGGAAAAAATGTTGAATATTTCCAAAATTTTACTCCTTTAAACTGTACCTAACCCCTTAATTTAAGGACACATGTTTATTAGACATTTTTACTTGTTTTGATGAGTTATACCATCTCTTAAAATATTAGACTCCTTTTTTTAACACTCTGTATAACTTTCTAGTCATTATTGTAATATCTAAGACTGAGAACATTTAAAAGACTTTTTGTCCTTTAATATCTGTTAGAGGAATATAGCTTACATTTGCTTTCCAAGGAGAACATTGATATGGAGTTGCGTAATATGTCTATTGACTTTAGTTGAGCAAAACTAAATTTTGAAAAGAAATATAAATCACTTTTCTCAAATCGTAAAAATATTTTTATCGTATACCAGAAGGACAGTGTTTTACACATACTAATTTTTATTAGTGTACAAAATACAGTAATGGAGGAAAAAATGTTGAATATTTCCAAAATTTTACTCCTTTAAACTGTACCTAACCCCTTAATTTAAGGACACATGTTTATTAGACATTTTTACTTGTTTTGATGAGTTATACCATCTCTTAAAATATTAGACTCCTTTTTTTAACACTCTGTATAACTTTCTAGTCATTATTGTAATATCTAAGACTGAGAACATTTAAAAGACTTTTTGTCCTTTAATATCTGTTAGAGGAATATAGCTTACATTTGCTTTCCAAGGAGAACATTGATATGGAGTTGCGTAATATGTCTATTGGCTTTAGTTGAGCAAAACTTCTCATTGGTGTCGACGTTCTGCACTTCTCCAACATTAACGCCGTCCCGTCGGGCTTCAGGTGCAGTGAATACCCAGTTTTTCGCTGGCTTGTTTGCGGATCCGTTTAATTAAACTTGGTAATTTCAGAAACAAAGTTTTTCTGTGAGCGAACTTCGATTCGCTGTAACACTAATCAAGCTTCTTAAACGGAGTAAAACAAATGAAAGAAACTAAACACGTTGCGCTCCCACACTCCTCATCCGCTTTAAAGCTTACACAGTGCAATATCTGTGCAGACGGGAGGTTTCGCTGCCATACTTGTTGCGCCGACCAGCGTCTAGAGAGGCATACAGAGTCTGGCATGGAAGTTACCGGAGTTCTATACTGCTGGCAGTGAGATTTTATAATTAAAATCACGGGTAAATTAATAGTGCCCTTCAGTATTTAGTTTTGCACAGGGACATCATTTTATTTTTACTAACATTTTTAATATTAACCTGTCTATACCGGAAACACCGCTTGCTCCCCCCTCCAAGACTGGAGTTCGATGATAATGGCGTAAAACACAAATCACTCTACTAAGTATAGGATGGAAGAAAAGTAGTTCATCCATTTACGTAAACTAGGAAATATCGCGATTTTGAGTTTGATAATTTTCATTAGGTTTTTCTTTAATCAAAGTACAGTACTGTATTAAGAATAAGTGTTTTTACTCACGAAGTGAGTTATCCATGCGAACATATTCATTATGCAGTGTATACTGTCTACAGCACATTAGCGTACAATATAGAGAAAGAAGTTAAATTGAAAAATAATCATAATATGAATATTTAAACACAATTTTGAAAATGGTGGCCGTTCATTTCGATACAGGCTTCAGTTCTTTTGTACATATTATCGCACTATAGACTATTGCATCTAATTCCAATTGCCAGTTTCGTCCTTCGTACTAGTAACTCATGTTGAAATAATTCTGTACCTACTCTACATACTATGAATTCAATCTTCACTTCTGCCCGACCCGAAAATATAAAATTACTCAGACATGCTATCTACTGTCCGTCCAAGTGGTTATGCCGCAGGATTGTAGAAAGGGAGGAAATCACGTGACAGTTAATTACTTAACGAGGTCCTTTTATTTAAGTTAAATTAAACAGCTGTATAATATTACGTAAACGTCCAATTCCTAAGAGAAATTAATGTTTTCAGAAAAGAGCTAAGACAGCCCAGCTTTTGCAGAGGGGCGAGCAGAAGCAGGTGGGGGAAATCGGGATGCGACGTAGGCAAACGGACAGTACCTGTGCGAAAATATGATTCAATATTGAAAGCTCTTTCGTCACTGGAAAACGCGAACATATTTCTGGAACGTACTATACCCAGTAACTCAGTACTGCTTACTATCTGCGGTCTTGGTTCTGTGTGGAGTTGGAACTTCCTTAGTAGAAGGGGTGGGAGTGAAGTACATTCAAAAACTCAGGTACAATAAAAATTGAAGTAAAAATAAAATGATATCCCTGTACAATGTGATCCAACCAAAGTCGTGGAAACTCCAAACAGATCATTATGATTATCATCATCATGGTATGGGCCGGTCAACTCTTTCCCCTCTCGATAGGAATTTACGATAATTTACGTAAATATCATAAAACATTTATAACACACATTTAATTACAGGGAATTTGGTCGGCCCATTACAAAAATCCTTTGAAACAGAGTTGAACAACGATCGAGAAAGCAAGAGTAATAGCGCCCGCAAAGTCGAAATCCCGCACGACAGTATTGCATACGTCGTTGAAAGCATTCAAGGGGAGGCAGAGGTGAAAATTTCAAAATCCACAAAATTTATCCGATATGTTTGAAATTGATCATGGATACTAAGTATGTTATTAGTAATGGACATACCAAGTTTCAACTTTCTAAGTACAATAGTTCTGTAAATATTAATACTTTTATAAAACTTTATATCGTTTGATATAAAATGCTCCATGCACCATATTGTAAGGAATTTTCAATATTTATTTTTATTTATATGTTCAGAGAAGGTATATAAATAATAAGTATTAGTTTATTATGGGAATAATATAGTAATGCAGTTATCTTGGTTTTAATTTCATACTTTTAAGGGCACAAAATCAAAAACTAACATCGGAATATCAAAATAAAGATAATAAAAATGAAAAAAAAAAAACAAATTTTAATTTTTTCTTCAGTTTTGTTCGAAAATTTCACCTCTGTCTCCCCTTAAACGAACTTTCAAGACATCGGGAGTTGTCAACTCTCGAACGTCAAGCAGCCTTGAATCGCCACAGTTGTTTATACCAGACTGAACTTTTATCCGTTTTGGTAACCGTTATATATGTATAAACAATTAAGTAACTTATTTGAAACATTATCTCTACCTTTCAGTGTATAATAATCCGTTCCTCAATTTTTATTAAAAGGACTAGGATTTCTTTTTCGTATGTTTGAGGTAAAGTGTACAATCTCAAGTAAAAAAAAAATATATTAACGCTTTATTTAACGTTTACATTACGATTATATAATCCTGACAGTCACCGGCAATGTGCGCCAGGGTCAGGCGAGTCCATTAAGTTACGCCAAGGGATGTTCAGGTTAGTCTGTCGTCTGCAGTCAGAGCGATCGGATGTCACGCATGCGGTATAGCGTTGTGTTTCCAGTACAGTTAAGCTGTACTGCATTCCTTTACTGACCGCTCGCCCTTTTCTCTACTCCGGAACTCTCCCCAATACTATTACTTCCCCTCTTTCGCGTCGCTGAATTGTCAGGACTAAAGAATTGGTCTATAACTAGGCTACTATGTAATTTTTTTTATTTATTTACTTATTATGTGCTGCACAACAGCCATTGACCAATGAAAGTCCAGCACAGCGTTACAATTAATACAATAATAGTCCACACCTGTGGAGTAACGGTTAGCGCGTCTGGCCGCAAAACCAGGTGGCCCGAGTTCGATTCCCGGTCGGGGCAAGTTACCGATTGAGGTTTTTTACCGAGTTTTCCCTCAACCCAATATGAGCAAATGCTGGGTAACTTTGGGTGCTGGACCCCGGACTCATTTCACCGGCATTATCACCTTCATCTCATTCAGACGCTAAATAACCTAACCTGTTGATAAAGCTTCGTAAAATAACCAACTAAAATAAAAATAAATACAATAATAACTTCTAGGTAATTTTTTTAGTTGGCTATTTAAGGGGACACGCTACTGAGATTTCTAATCTCCACAATTTTGAGTGTGAGTTTTTGAAATTTTAAAATCGAATAGATGTTGATGAGTTACATGTACACAATTATTTTCAAAATTGTATGTCGAAAAATGTATTCGGAAAAAAATAAAATATAAAAAAGTGTTTATAATTTTAGTAAACAAATATCTGGGTCTCATATAAAGATAATTTGTTTCTTAAACTTTTAAAATGATGCTAAGACTACCTGCAATGAAATGATGCATGGGTTTGTTCCTAGTCAATACAGTTCATCAGTAAAAAAAAATTAACTTTTAACATTGACCAAAATTGACGAAAACTCAGTAGCGTGTCCCCTTAACGATGCTGGATCATTTATTGGGTTATTCAGCGTCGATGGAATTAGTTATAGCGAGATAGTATTCTAGAGATGAAGTCGAGATTACCTGACATTCGTCTTACGGTTGGGGAAAACCTCTGAAAACCCAACTAGCCCAAGCTGGAATCGAACTCACTCTCGGGTGCAACTCTGGATCAGAAGGCAAGAGCCTCTGTCGAATGAACTACACCAGTGGCTACTAGGTTATTTAGCGTCGAGTCGATGGAATTGCTCATAGCGGGATGGTATTTGGCGAGATGAGGTCGAGGATGCGTCATGCAATAACGTAACATTCGCCTTACAGTTGGAGAAAATCTTAGCAAAAACCCATCTATACTTTGTTCCATAATGTCTGACAGGAAAAGTAAACATTGCCGGCAGAGGAGGAGAGAAGTCTGAAGCGTTCTACCCCCGCCCAACTTCAAGACAAGCGTGGAATGAGACCTCTGTCATTGGTTGAATAGCAATTACGCTTCTCTCCTCCTCTGCCGGCAATGTTTACTTTTCCTGTCAGGCATTACGGAACGAAGTATAGGTAATCAGCTCAAGCGGGAATAGCAGTCACGTTCGAACGCAACTCCGGACCAGTAGAGAAAAGCGTTACGGCCTGAGCTATGCCGGTGGCTACGTTAGTGGTAATTTTTTATTGTAGTTAGAAAAGTCTTTGTTCGTAGCTGTGTCTACTTTAATTAACAGCGGGAACATCTGATTATGCAGTCAAATTTCTGTATCTAACGTACCCACAAGCTCTCTTTGTCTTAGTTAAAGTTGCGGTGGAGTCCAACTAACCACTCACGTTAATATAAAACCTCGTTTAAACTTACTTCCTTTCAGCTTTGTACTCCTAACTAATATTTTATGAATGCGCCATATTGCGGGTCCTCGAGAAAGCTTCAATTTTCCACCTCACAGCACATTGTGTTCATCGCAGATCGGATCCCATATCTATGTTCCCTCCAGACAGAAATAATATACAGTACAGGAGGCAAGACCTGTCCTGTGACCTTATCACGTATCATGGCTATATCACGAATGGTTATGGAGGGGGAAGATAGGTTTCAGTCTGAGATGAACTTCCTTGTCGATAGATTCGTATAATATTAACCATCATGAAAGAAACTATCTTTCTGATAATTCATTCTTTCCCCTCTCGCACAACTCACGTGCCAGGTCTCGCCTCCTCATCTATAGCCTACTGAACAAAACACCTATGATTCCGTTTTACCCAGAACTTAGATTTATTCGTCATTCTAGCATTGCTTCGATACCTACATTACCGTACTATGGACTAGATAATCGTTCTTCACTAATTACTTTAGTTAAAATATCTCCTGTGGGTACGTAAAGCACTTGGTCCGTTCCACACGATTGCTTAGAAACACTGCTTTATTCTGTTTTTCATACAGATTGAAGCTTCCTACTGAAATTTCAGACGGTCTGACTTTCCACTTTGAGGTGGAGCTGCTTTATAGGTCTCTTCAGAACAAAGTTGACAAAACAAATTCAACCAAAGGAATATATGAATGAAAAATACGTAACTACACTAAAAAAATTTCATCTAAAAATATTGTAAGTCTTCCTACTAATTCCCTAATTTTTGTTATTGTTCTTGAAAATTCGTCACGATAAGCAACAATGTCGCCACGTCCCATTAAATATTTCTTACTGTGCTCATTTCTGCTGTACTGGAATCCCGTAGCTGTTACTACTTTCCGCAATCAGGAACGTAAAATTTTAATTTGTTGTGTTGGTATTTTGCGAGCTTCGTCCAAACCAGCGATTCCCAACCTTTTGAGTGTCATGGATTCCATGAAGCTCGTATTTCATTTTTGTGGATCCCCAAAACACATTATAGACTATAATTTGGGCTGGTAGTAATTTTCTACTGTCAAATATTTGCATAATGTAATGAATTTAATATACTCAATAAGATGACAGCATTATTAAATCCCAGATTTTTTAAAATATAATCTGAAAAAAACATAAATATGCTTACAAAATTATTTTTAGTTATATTGTGTCTTTGCTGTGAAAAAAAAAACCACTTAACATAAGGTTATTAGTGAAATGGTTTATGTCTTTCCTGTGGAAAATTAAACTAGTTTTGTAGACTTAACATAAGGTTATTAGTGAGATGATTTATGTCTTTCCTGCGGAAAGTTAAACCAGGTTTTTCTAGACTTACCAACATAACATTATCACTGAAATGGTTTACAAATTTCCTGTGGAAAATTAAATTAGTTTGTATATTTAACACAAGGTTATTAGTGAAATGGTTTATGTCTTTCCTGTGGAAAATCAAAATAGTTTTCTAAAATTAACATAAGGTTATTAGTGAGATGGTTTATGTCTTTCCTCTGGAAAGTTAAACCAGTTTTTTTTTATACTTAACATAAGATTATCAGTGAAATGGTTAATGTATTTCCTGTCAAAAATTAATTTAATTTTGTAGATTTAACATAAGATTATTAGTGAGATGGTTTATATTGTTCCCGTATAGAATTAAACTAGTTTTGTAGACTTAACATAAGATTATTAGTGAAATGGTTTATGTCTTTCCTGTGGAAAATTTAACTAACTTTGTAGACTTAACATAAGGTTATTAGTGAAATGGTTTATGTATTTCCTGTGAAAAATTAATTTAATTTTGTAGATTTAGCATAAGATTATTAGTGAGATGGTTTATATTGTTCCCGTATAGAATTAAACTAGTTTTGTAGACTTAACATAAGGTTATTAGTGAAATGGTTTATGTCTTTCCTGTGGAAAATTAAATTAGTTTTGTATATTTAACACAAGGTTATTAGTGAGATGGTTTATGTCTTTCCTCTGGAAAGTTGAACCAGTTTTTTTATACTTAACATAAGATTATCAGTGAAATGGTTTATGTGTTTCCTGTGAAATATTAATTTAATTTCGTAGATTTAACATAAGATTATTAGTGAGATGGTTTATATTGTTCCCGTATAGAATTAAACTAGTTTTGTAGACTTAACATAAGGTTATTAGTGAAATGGTTTATGTCTTTCCTGTGGAAAATTTAACTAACTTTGTAGACTTAACATAAGGTTATTAGTGAAATGGTTTATGTATTTCCTGTGAAAAATTAATTTAATTTTGTAGATTTAGCATAAGATTATTAGTGAGATGGTTTATATTGTTCCCGTATAGAATTAAACTAGTTTTGTAGACTTAACATAAGGTTATTAGTGAAATGGTTTATGTCTTTCCTGTGGAAAATTAAATTAGTTTTGTATATTTAACACAAGGTTATTAGTGAGATGGTTTATGTCTTTCCTCTGGAAAGTTAAACCAGTTTTTTTATACTTAACATAAGATTATCAGTGAAATGGTTTATGTGTTTCCTGTGAAATATTAATTTAATTTTGTAGATTTAACATAAGATTATTAGTGAGATGGTTTATGTATTTCCTGTGAAAAATTAATTTAATTTTGTAGATTTAACATAAGATTATCAGTGAAATGGTTTATGTATTTCCTGTGAAAAATTAATTTAATTTTGTAGATTTAACACAAGATTATCAGTGAAATGGTTTATGTATTTCCTGTGAAAAATTAATTTAATTTTGTAGACTTAACATAAGATTATTAGTGAAATGGTTAATGTATTTCCTGTGAAAAATAAATTTAATTTTGTAGATTTAACATAAGATTATTAGTGAGATGGTTTATATTGTTCCCGTATAGAATTAAACTAGTTTTGTAGACTTCACATAAGGTTATTAGTGAAATGGTTTATGTCTTTCCTGTGAAAAATTAATTTAATTTTGTAGATTTAACATAAGATTATTAGTGAGATGGTTTATATTGTTCCCGTATAGAATTAAACTAGTTTTGTAGACTTAACACAAGGTTATTAGTGAAATGGTTTATGTCTTTCCTGTGGAAAATTAAATTAGTTTTGTATATTTAACACAAGGTTATTAGTGAGATGGTTTATGTCCCTCCTCTGGAAAGTTAAACCAGTTTTTTTTATACTTAACATAAGATTATCAGTGAAATGGTTTATGTATTTCCTGTGAAAAATTAATTTAATTTTGTAGATTTGACATAAGATTATTAGTGAGATGGTTTATATTGTTCCCGTATAGAATTAAACTAGTTTTGTAGACTTAACATAAGGTTATTAGTGAAATGGTTTATGTCTTTCCTGTGGAAAATTAAACTAATTTTGTAGACATAACATAAGGTTATTAGTGAAATGGTTTATGTATTTCCTGTGAAAAATTAATTTAATTTTGTAGATTTAACATAAGATTATTAGTCAGATGGTTTATATTGTTCCCGTATAGAATTAAACTAATTTTGTAGACTTAACATAAGGTTATTAGTGAAATGGTTTATGTCTTTCCTGTGGAAAATTAAATTAGTTTTGTACATTTAACACAAGGTTATTAGTGAGATGGTTTATGTCTGTCCTCTGGAAAGTTAAACCAGTTTTTTTATACTTAACATAAGATTATCAGTGAAATGGTTTGTGTATTTCCTGTGAAAAATTAATTTAATTTTGTAGATTTAACATAAGATTATTAGTGAGATGGTTTATATTGTTCCCGTATAGAATTAAACTAGTTTTGTAGACTTAACATAAGGTTATTAGTGAAATGGTTTATGTCTTTCCTGTGGAAAATTTAACTAATTTTGTAGACTTAACATAAGGTTATTAGTGAAATGGTTTATGTATTTCCTGTGAAAAATTAATTTAATTTTGTAGATTTAGCATAAGATTATTAGTGAGATGGTTTATATTGTTCCCGTATAGAATTAAACTAGTTTTGTAGACTTAACATAAGGTTATTAGTGAAATGGTTTATGTCTTTCCTGTGGAAAATTAAATTAGTTTTGTATATTTAACACAAGGTTATTAGTGAGATGGTTTATGTCTCTCCTCTGGAAAGTTAAACCAGTTTTTTTTATACTTAACATAAGATTATCAGTGAAATGGTTTATGTATTTCCCGTCAAAAATTAATTTAATTTTGTAGATTTAACATAAGATTATTAGTGAGATGGTTTATATTGTTCCCGTATAGAATTAAACTAGTTTTGTAGACTTAACTTAAGGTTATTAGTGAAATGGTTTATGTCTTTCCTGTGGAAAATTAAACTAATTTTGTAGACTTAACATAAGGTTATTAGTGAAATGGTTTATGTATTTCCTGTGAAAAATTAATTTAATTTTGTAGATTTAACATAAGATTATTAGTGAGATGGTTTATATTGTTCCCGTATAGAATTAAACTAGTTTTGTAGGCTTAACATAAGATTATTAGTGAAATGGTTTATGTCTTTCCTGTGGAAAATTAAATTAGTTTTGTATATTTAACACAAGGTTATTAGTGAAATGGTTTATGTCTCTCCTCTGGAAAGTTAAACCAGTTTTTTTTATACTTAGCATAAGATTATCAGTGAAATGGTTTATGTATTTCCTGTGAAAAATTAATTTAATTTTGTAGATTTAACATAAGATTATTATTGAGATGGTTTATATTGTTCCCGTATAGAATTAAACTAGTTTTGTAGACTTAACATAAGGTTATTAGTGACATGGTTTATGTCTTTCCTGTGGAAAATTAAACTGATTTTGTAGACTTAACATAAGGTTATTAGTGAAATGGTTTATGTATTTCCTGTGAAAAATTAATTTAGTTTTGTAGATTTAACATAAGATTATTAGTGAGATGGTTTATATTGTTCCCGTATAGAATTAAACTAGTTTTGTAGATTTAACATAAGATTATTAGTGAAATGGTTTATGTATTTCCTGTGGAAAATTAAATTAGTTTTGTATATTTAACACAAGGTTATTAGTGAGATGGTTTATGTATTTGTGTGGAAAATTAAACTAGTTTTGTAGACTTAACATAAGCTTATTAGTGAAATGGTTTATGCCTTTCCTGTGGAAAATGAAACCAGTTTTTTAGACTTACCATAAGGTTGTCAGTGGGATGGTCGATGTTGCTTTGCGACATCTGGCTCAATTGTAAATACTCTGAGCCACAATTTTACCGCAACAATAAGTTTACTTCTATATTTTGTTCTTCAAGAACAGAAATGTATTCTCACACTAATTTGCTGATGTAAATGTAATGTAAGTATTGTATTGCATATTCGGGAACAAAGTATGGGTAATGAATGCAACCGAGACTGCAACAGAGATACGTTGCAGGAAACAGCTTGAATCAGAAAATAAATCTAATTGCACCTGCTCTACTTTTACCTAAAAAATATTAATTGTCGCCAAGAAGGTTTTTTTTTTCATAAAATTGTCTTAGACTGAGGGAGGATAACAAAGAACGTTAACGTGTTGTGTCAGACAGGTAGTAAGTAGCACACGTTGTTACTGATTGCCAAGATCAGTCCTAACGTTTAAACTCAACAGCTAGAAATTTCCTTGTGTATAAAATCAGAGTATCGTGACGTCTTTCTACACCCAGAATGGGGTGTGTGTGTGTGTGCCTCGTTTTATCGTGACAACGCTTTTTAGTTCTTTTAGCACTCTGATTATTACATTATTTATGTCTTTGTTATATTAAGACTTTTAGATAAGGGCGCAAATAGCCATAGTAGCTGACGCGCCCTTCTTAAACCCTACTACTACAGAATGGTGTAAAATACATATCAGGTGTCATAACATCGCGTGGTGCTAAAATAAATTAAGAATTTTTAATTGAAAAAGCAGTGGAAGGCACTAGTGAACTCATCTTTCATTCTACGACCATTTATTAACTATACAATAATTCCATATTATACTTGATAAATATCTAAAGTATTTTTGGAGTGAAACATTTTCAGGCACGGTATTGGTCGAAAGCTGTGAAACAAAATTCTGTGACTGACGTTTAAAGAGTGCTTTGTGTGTTGTTACAGAATTTTGTATTCGAAAATGAAGTTGTTAAAGTTTATGGATTTCTTCAAATTTACACAAATTAAAACACGCTTTTGGAAAAGTGAAGCTGCCGCAGGGCACGTGCGTCTTCTGTGTAGTGCACCACTCAAAAGTGAGAAGTAAACATATGATACATAGGTAACTGCATTCTCAGATGTGGCTTTCGCTTTAAATTTAGATTTCGGTGACCGTCGGTTTCTTACCTCAAAACATTCGCATTCTTCCTCCGTACACTCCTTTGAAGTTTGTTGATGAAGTTTTGAAACATTCTGTATGTATAATTATACTACGTGAAGGAAATAGATTACAGCGATGTTCATCGGTTTATGTCTAGTTCTTCTGCAGCTAGATGATGAAGAATAACTACGCAAGTTTCATTTTAATGCAGCTGATGTTTTAATAAAACGACAAACGGACTTGACACTTAATCACGTCAGCAGCGCAGAAAAGGGCTGAAAAACTGCGAGTAATAAACCTCCGGAGCTAATTCGCGGTTCTACGCTAACAAATACGCCGGTCTCGCTGGTGTAATGTACTTTGTCACTATGCGTTATGCTCAGAAACAAAAGAATCGCTACTTTAGTACAGATGAGTCAAATGAATCTTCCGCGGCCATTTTCATACAATGTCCATAATTTTCTCAGTGTAAGGATTATATTCCATGTAGGCCTATTGAAATAGCATATAATATCTTATATTTTGTAGGAGTTCCATCTCATGTGGGACTAACTGGAAATTAAAAATATGATTACAACTTACAAATGGCTTTTAATGAATCCGCAGGTTCATTGCTGCTCTCACATAAGCCCGCCATCGGCCCCTATCCTGTGCAAGATTAATCCAGTCTTTATCATCATATCCCACCTCCCTCAAGTCCATTTTAATATTATCGTCCTATCTACGTCTCGGCCTCCCCAAAGGTCTTTTTCCCTCCGGCCTCCCAACTAACACTCTATATGCATTTCTGGATTCTCCCATACGTGCTACATGCCCTGCCTATCTCAAACGTCTGGATTTAATGTTCCTCATTATGTCAGGTGAAGAATACAATGCGTGCAGTTCTGCGTTGTGTAACTTCATTATCCTGTAACTTCATCCCTCTTAGCCCCATATATTTTCCTAAGAACCTTATTCTCAAACATCCTTAATCTCTGTTCCTCTCTCAAGATAAGAGTCCAAGTTTCACAACCATACAGAACAACCGATAATATAACTGTTTCATAAATCCTAACTTTCACTCTTTTTGACAATAGACTAGATGACAAAAGCTTCTCAACCGAATAATAACACGCATTTCCCATATTTATTCTGCGTTTAATTTCCTCCCGAGTATCATTTATATTTGTTACTGTTGCTCCAAGTTATTTGAATTTTTTCACCTCTTCGAAAGATAAATCTCCAATTCTTATATTACCATTTCGTAGAATATTCTGGTCACGAGACATAATCATATACTTCGTCTTGTCGAGGTTTACTTACAAATCTATTTCTTTACTTGCTTCAAGTAAAATTTCCGTGTTTTCCCTAATCGTTTGTCGATTTTCTCCTAACATATTCACGTCATCCGCATAGACAAGAAGCTGATGTAACCCATTTAATTCCAGACCCTGTCTGTTATCCTGAACTTTCCTAATGGCATATTATAGAGCGAAGTTAAAAAGTAAAGGTGTTAGTACATCTCTTTGCTTTAGCCCGCAGTGAATTGGAAAGGCATCAGACAGAAGCTGGCCTATACGCACTCTGTCCAAGTTCGCCATGTTTTTGGAGGTAATAATTATATCCCATTTGAATATCTAGATCCTTCAACATCTGTATTCTTGCAACATCAAGTTTCAACGTTGACACACCGACAAACACATTTTTTGAGACTCGGTACCAAACAACGTTATTGAACGATTCATTAGTATTCTGAGTTCTTCCTCTCAAACATTTTGTACTAAATCAGAATGAAGAAGATCTTGAAACACGGGATTTATGAAGCATTAATTTTACTACAAAACAAGCTAAACCATAGCCTTCTAAGACGATTAGTTCCTGAGATGATAACTGAAGGGTTCAGAACCATAGTGGGCCAAGCGCCATTTATTAAAACTGAGAAAGCAAGGGTTAAAGTTAAGTGAATGCCATAATTTAATGAAGATTGACATATAATTTAGTTTTAATGTGTATACTTTATATTACTTGCTATATTTTTCCATTGAATTATGGTAACAACTTCATTTTAAACCTTGTTTTCTACGGTTTTAGTAAATGGCGCTTGGCCCACTATGGTTCTGAACCCTTCAATTATCACCTCAGGAACTAATAGTGAAAAATATAACATGGAAATTAATATTGAAAAATCGAAAATGATGTCATTTTGTGGGAAATTCCCTGTACCAAGTAAAATCTGTTTGAATAATAAAATAATAGAAAGAGTAAATACTTTCACTTACCTTGGCTATACACTATCACCTTATGAGGAAGTAGATATTGCTGAAAAAATATGTAGATATAATAAAACAATGGGGATCATTAATACAATCATTAAACCTTCACTATTACAAAGACACACAAGAATAGGCGTGTATAAAACCTTAGCACAGCCAATATTAAGCTATGGTAGTGAAGCGTGGACTGTGAAGAATAAAGATGTCAGTAGAATAACAGCAAGTGAGATGAGGTTCATGAGAGCAACAGCTGGATATACTCGCTGGGATCATAAAAAAAATGAGGACCTAATGCAAGAACTTCAAATAGAACCCATTATGCAGTTCATCAGCAAATATCAACTTCAGTGGAAGGGTCATCTCGAACGAATGGATCGATGCAGAATTCCAAGAGCACTGTTTCATTACCACCCGCATGGCAAAAGATCTCTGGGTCGTCCGAAGAAGAGATGGACTGAAAATTCTAGTTTGAGGCCGTAACAGGCCACTCGGCCTTATACTTGTTAGGAAGACGACGACGACGATATTTAAAATAGTAAGTATTGGAATATTTTAATAAACCAAACTCCAAATTAAGCAGAATGAACCGTACTTTCATAAAGGATAAAAAATAAAAACGTTAATTTTTTTGTTATGGGTTTTGATGACTCCCCTTAAATTACCCTCGTCAGTAATGAATACATGAATACACGGTGACTGCCCCCTTAATGTCACACACACTATTGCTATCTCTTGCCTACCTTTAATCCCCCTGCATCCTCCAGCGTCACGCTACACATATCGGTTCTCTCTGAGAGCCCGCTTTACGCCCAATTCGCACTCGGATCCAGAACTCAGCTAATGCTTCAAAGGAGCCTGAATCAGTTCACATCATGATCGGAGTGCAGTCAAATTATGCAACTGTGTACGTTACCTCTTCCAAAGTGCATGTAAATGTATGTCTGATACAAGTTGAACTATCAACGAAATTAGGCCGGAATCCACGATGGCCGCGGTACCAAACGTTTTGAGCGTAAACAACGAAAATCAGATCGTTATCATGTGAGTCGGTTAGAGCCATAACTCACATGTTCCAAAATTGACAATTTTCACAAATGAGGGAAAACATATTTGTAATACTTGTAGCCTATTTACTTCACAATGAAAGTTAATAAATGAAAGAGCAATGATTAAAAACTACTATTCAGATTTGTAACCGTATTTATTTATACAGGAGTAATAGTACATTATGCAACGAGCCTATAATGATAGTAATTAAGACGCAAGTATGTTTGTTTATGAAACGAGCGCAAGCGAGTTTCATAATTTTCATACGAGCGTCTTAACTACCATTATAGGCAAGTTTCATACGACTTTTCATGCTCGATCATATTTCTAACTTGAAATTATTCAGAAATATTCATTTTATTTATATCTGACAGAAGATCGGAAGTGACCTTGTTCATAGCTCGAAATTGTGAGATGTGCGCAGACGCGAAAGTATTGATTTTTTCCGAGGAACAATAATGTCATTGGCCTTGATGTAATGCAGAGAATGTATAACCTGGAAATTGATTTAGAATTGAAAAACGAGATGACAAAATGAATTTATTTGAATATTATTTACAATTAACGCTAATTATTATAGTAACAGAACATAACCTTCTGCGACAGTATTGGATTTCCGTGACGTTTCCCTCGTTGTCTTTCGATTGCATATCCGAGAATAATCGAAAACCTGAACTTTAATGAATAGGTGTACTTTAATGAGGTCCATTAAAAGACTGCTACCAGGTGTATAATTACTACATTTCGGCATGGTCGAGCATGAAAGTTATTTAGCTTTAAATTATGGATCATATTAGTTTTGAAAATGACCTTTGGATCATGAGTGAGTCCACACCTGTGGAGTAACGGTCAGCGCGTCTGGCCGCGAAACCAGGTGGCCCGGGTTCGATTCCCGGTCGGGGCAAGTTACCTGGTTGAGGTTTTTTCCGGGGTTTTCCCTCAATCCAAGATGAGCAAATGCTGGGTAACTTTCGGTGCTGGACCCCGAACTCATTTCACCGGCATTATCACCTTCATCTCATTCAGACGCTAAATAACCTAAGCTGTTGATAAAGCGTCGTAAAATAACCTACTAAAATAAAAAAAAATCATGAGTGTTCTGAGAGTGCTCCGTTTGGAACATGTGAGTTTAGAAAGTGACCAGTTGGGATCATGCGGGATTTGATAATAACAAATTGAAATATTACACATTAACATTACCTCAAGCATATCATTAAATTCAATGTAAGAGAATAGGTGTCCAGTTACTAAATTTTTCAGTTGAGTACATTTTACAAAATAATATAGTACACTATAAATTGAGGGGTCCAGTCAGAGAGAAGGATAAGTCAGAAATCTTGGTATGGGGAAATTAAGTATCCTCAGAACAGTCTGAGAATTTATGTTGGAAATTTAAATTCCAGTGGGCTAAGCTATTGCAAGAGTTATTGCAATTATGACACAACATTCTAGAGACGAGAAAGCTAGTTAGACTAACGAGTAATTAGAATAATAGTTCGTGCCAAATCTAGGGAATCGTGTAGGACTATTTTCAAAAAACTCAGATAATGCCCATGGCTTGTCAGTATATATTTTCATTAATAATCTTCCTCGTATGTAATCGTGAACACTTTGTACCTAATTCAATAGTACATAGCGTAAATACACGTCAAAAATGACTTTCAAACTCCATCGGCAAGTCTGTCGTGCTATCAAAAAGGAGTTTGTTATATGGCAGTAAAAATTTTTAACAGCCTCCCTATCGATATAAAAAATGAAATTCAAAACATAAAATTATTTAGAGCCAAATTGAAGAAGTACCTAATTTCTCACGCCTTCTATTCTGTAGGTAAATTCATGACATTCAATAACACTTCATGAAATTGATAATAAAACTTTGTGTTGTACTAGTAGACTATATTGTAAATCTAGACTGTGACTATGAATTAAGATTTTATAATAGTATTAAGTTTTTTGACTTGTTCCATATCCTAGCTGTAAGCAAAGTATGAATACCATGGAATGTTAATAAATACAATACAATACAATACAATACAATACAATACAATACAATACAATACAATACAATACAATACAATACAATACAGTACAATACAATACAATACAATACTACATTTTCTTAGAAAAGCGATTTTTCCCCTGATTTGAGTCGACCCCTCAATTTACAACCTATAAAAGAAATACTGATTGTAAATTTTTATTGAATCTCAAATTTTTGTTACTACGTTCCTTTATATCACAAGACTAATTATCTGCTTCCATCAAGTCACACGTATGTTCAGTATTTCCAGTTGATTATTGCTTTTCTCCCAGACTGTTACTGGTGGCGAAGAATGGTACCTTATGTCTACATAAAGAATAGAAAGGAATGTCTGAGTACTGACAAAAATAACTCTCCGTGCAAAAGTTGGTGTCCATCCACGTAATCTACAATGGTGCAGCTGATGGCGTCATCTAAGCCTATTATGAATTGCTTCTGATAAAAATATAACCATAACTGCTGAGAATTATTGTCTGAAAATCAGTCGCTTTGAAGCCTCAATTCAAGAAAAACGACAAGGAAGATGAGGAGAAGCACCGTCTTGTTGCCAAATGAAGTTTTAAGGTTCGAACTCTTCAGCTGAAGGAAAAGATAATTTTTCAGCATATCCAGACTCTTTTAATACAGGGACATCATTTTATTTTTACTAACATTTTTAATATTAACCTGCTAACCTTTGGATTAACGGTTGAGAACCGGAAACACCGTTTGCTACCTTCTTCCACGACTGGAGTTCGATGATACTGGTGTAAAATACAAACAAATCATTTTACTAGGTATAGGAGGGAAGAAAATTAGTTCACCCATTTACGTAAACTAGTAAATATCGCAATTTTGAGTTTGACGATTTTAATTAGGTTTTTGTTTAATTAAAATACAGTACAGTATTAACAATAAGTGTTTTTATTCACGAACTGAGTAATCCATGCGAACGTATTCATTATGCGGTGTATAATACTGTGTAAATCACATTAGCATACAACATAGAGAATGAAGTTAAATTTAAAAATAATCATAATATGGATTTTTAAAAACATTTTTGAAAATGATGGCCGTTCATTTCGATACAGGCTTCAGTTATTTTGTCCATATTATCGCACTATAAACTTCTGCATCTAATTCCAATTAACAATTTCGTCCTTCATACTAGTAACGCATGTTGAAATAATTCTGTACCTACTCTATAAAAGAGCGCCTTACGTACTGAAAATTCAATCTTCACTTCTGCCCGACCCGAAAAGATAAAATTACTCAGACATGATATCTGCTGTCCGTCCAAGTGGTTATGTCGCAGAATCGTAGAAAGGGGGGAAAATCACGTGCCTGTTAATTACTTAACAAGGCCCTTTTATTTAAGTTATTTTAAACAGTTGTATAATATTACGTAGACGTCCAATTCCTAACAGAAATTAATGTTTTCAGAAAAGAGCTAAGACGGCTCAGCCACTAGCCTTTACAGAGGAGCGAGCGGAAGCAGGTGGGAGAAATCGGGATGCGACGTAGGCAAACGGACAATAGTACCTGTGCGAAAATATGATTCAATATTGAAAGCTCTTTCGTCAGTGGAAAACGCGAACATATTTCTGGAACGTACTATACTCACTCGGTACTGTTTATTAAAAACGCGAATATACTTCTTGAACGTACTATACTCACTAATTCAGTACTGTTTACTATATGCGGCCTTGGTTCTGTGTGGAGGATAGTTGGAAGTTCATTAGTAGAAGGGGTGGGAGCGAAGTACATTAAAAATGCAGAATAAAAATTGAAGTAAAAATAAAATGATGTCCCTGTACTTATACACCGTGTCCTTAAATGATGATCGGAGTTTTAAGTGTTTTACAAACGAAAGTGAAGCGTGTTTCTTTCGTGTAATGAAAGAAGAACTGTGAATGTTTCATATCCTGAACGCAGCGTTTTTGTTTCTCGTCTTTATTACGTCACAGCGAAAAATATTAATTCTCTAGGCAGGGTTCATGGACTTCACGAAATGTTTAAGTTGCATATCTTTCTCATTTAAGAGAGGCCGATATTTAAATCCATACGTAGATTTCAGTGTTTGATAGGCGTCGTATGTTCTCCCTTTGTGTAGTTTTTCTGTCCAGTCAAAAGTGATGTAACATCTGAACAAATGAAGCTGTCAGAGGATTGATTGCGAAGTGACATTGAAATTATTATCAAGTCGGAATAATCTTTTTATTTTTCTGTTTGATGAATAAAAGTTGCTCTCTTTCATGTATTTATTGGGAACGATAAATTGAATTGAAAACTGTACAAAACTACAGGCTTTCATTAGATTTCCGTAACGATGATTTCCATTCTCGTAGGTACGATAATAAAATGATAGGCCTACTTTATTTTTATTTTGCTTGTTTCACAGTGCTGTATTGATTGAGTGCTACTTGTGATTGTGTTTGTCACCTATGTGGATAAACGCGCACACATCAGAAAATGTACGTCCATGTAATGAATGTGAGCTGCAGTCGCGTCTGTGAAACAGCAGTAACACGTTTGTATTTTATTTAGGCAGCTCGGGTTCGATCCCAGATCTGATCGTCATGGAATTTATTGTAAACAAAGCAAACATTTCAGAATAATTTTCTCGGTGTATTCCCATTTCCATTTTTCATTCCACCAACATTCTCCACTTCTCTTTCTTTTCATCTGTCATAGACTTGGGAATACACTGCTTCGTCGGTACAGGAGAAAGTCAATGTTCACCTAATTAGATATAACACGTGGAGCAAGTCTTCTGCATTCGGCAAGCGGTAGAGCATGGAAGTCGAGAAATATTATGAACAGAAGAACATCGATCATACGGGAATGGGTATTTAGGAGTAAAGTTGTTAATTCATTATAAAAAAGTGAATCTAATAGAACATTAATACAGATTAATTTTATTTCCTAGAATATATCTATAAAATACAACAATAAAAAATAAATAAGTAAATAAATAAATGAATAAATAAATAAATACATAAATAAATAAATAAACGAATGAACAAGTGAACAAATGAACAAATAAATAAAAAATAAACACATAAGTAGATAAATACATAAATACAGAAATAAATACATAAGTAAAAAAATAAATAAAGAAATACATAAATACATATGGAACTAAGTGAATACATGAGTGATTGAGTGAATAAATAAATTAATATATAAATGAATAACTTCATCTGTCGTAGGGTCGGGGGAAGACTTGGAAATACACTGCTCCGTCGATGTAGCCAATGTTCATCTATTTAGATATAACACGCGGAGCAAGTCCTCTGCAATCGGCAAGCGGTAGAGCATGAAAGTCGAGGAAGGAAAACATCGATCTTACTGGAATGGCTATTTGAGAGTAAAGCTGTTAATTCATTATAAAAAGTGAATCCGATACAACGTTAATACAGATTAATTATTTTATTTCCTAGAATATATCTAGACTATATATAAAATAAATAAATAAATAAATAAATAAATAAATAAATAAATAAATAAATAAATAAATAAATAAATATATATATATATATATATATATAAGTCCACACCTGTGGAGTAACGGTCAGCGCGTGTGGCCGCGAAACCCGGTTGCCCGGGTTCGAATCCCGGTCGGGACAAGTTACCTGGTTGAGGTTTTTTCCGGGGTTTTCCCTCAACCGAATACGAGCAAATGTAATTTTCGGTGCTGGACCCCGGACTCATTTCACCGGCATTATCACCTTCATTTCATTCAGACGCTAAATAACCTAGGTGTTGATACAGCGTCGTAAAATAACCCAATAAAATAAAAAATATATATAAACGAATGAATGAGTGAAAAAATAAATATATATATATATATATATATATATATGAACACATAAATAAGTGGATAAACACATAAATACACAAATAAATAAATAAATAAATAAATAAATAAATAAATAAATAAATAAATAAATAAATAAATAAATAAATAAGAAACGAAGTGAATACGTGAGTGATTGAATGAATGAATGAATAAATTAATATATAATGAATAATAGATAAATAAATAATAAATAAATAAATAAATAAATATTACCTTAAACTCGCCAGCAATATCCTTAATATTTGCGGCGTTTACAAGGCGTTGAATAATATTTACGTTGTCAAAAATACTTAGACGTGAACGTTTTGTGACATGATACTTTACCGTTAAGCGGGTGCTTGTATTCTTGTCACAACAGACCACGTTGTACTGCCTAACGCTTTTGCTTTCTTTAGACTCAAATGCCTTCTACTAAATCGCGGAGTAGTGTAGGCTAGTATGAACTTCTGTTTTTGATATATGACGCTATAAGTAAAATTAACTACGACCTCGACTCAATTTTGACATGGACACGAAAATTTCGACTGAAAATAAATCCGTAAAAAATCACAAGCAATAGTTGTAGGTCATCCACGTTTGTTAAACATACCTATTATCAAACCAAATCATCCTCCTATTAAAATAAACGGCAACGAAATTCCGTTCAGTGAATCAGTGGTATTTTTATTGATAAAAGTTTAAATTGGAACACTCAAGTTACAGAAACTAGCAAGAAAGTATTCTCAGTAATCCTCTCGTTTAGGCGATTAACAAATTTTCTAACCTTTTCCCTGAAAAAGATTTTAGTGTAAACACTCGTGGTGACCCACTTCGATTACTGTGATATTATGTTTACTGACTTAAGCGTTACTTTTGGCGCAGAGACTGCAACATGTTGAATGGACTAGCTGGACGTTTAGCACAAAAGATCCACAAGATCGCAGTGCTGCGTCATAGTGTCCTTTCTCAAATAGTATCAATATCATTATCAGTAAAGATATTCTTTGAAATATTCTGTCACTTTTGTCTAATTTCACCCATATGTTATTAGATTGTTTTCTATTGATACTGTCAAGGGGTATGGTCTTATATTACTTCAACTCCAGTTTTATGAACTTACGTACTAAAGAACGAAGCTCTGTGAGTGACACGTGACGTAAATTACAAGCGTCTGTTGAGGTTTCTGGATCGATTCCTGTCTGCACTCTGTGGTCGGAAGGAACTCAAGCGTTCAGGCCGTCTAAAGTCACTGAACGCAATTAAGCCTTCTTGAAGTATACGCATCTGCTGTGTTATTAGCTCGCACAAGGAATACACACTGATGAGAGTACAGCATAAAGTGCAGTGTTACCCGCACAAAGAGACGAGGTCTGTTCTCTAGAGAAATACACATACAAGGTTGCGGTGGTGATTTCAATTTTGCCTCCTTCACGAGCAGAAAAGGTATAAATTTCCACATTTCAACGGATATAATACTCTTAAGACATTTCAAATATGTACTTTTACTCTGTAAAATATGAGAGTACTGGCCTAGATCATATATGTAACAGATAATTCATCGCTATGTTAAAATCGGCAGAACTTTGAAGAGAACAACCGCCAGGATCGCCACCCGTCCGCCGTAAACGAACACGAGATGGCAGTACAGTCGCTAATGCAATTCAAATGGGAATTATGACGTGACTCCTTATGTAACAACTAGATGGCAGCGTAGTAAACCTGACAAAAGTTGTTAACGTCAAAGCCTATAAGGCCGACCTATCTGTTACATATATGATCTAGGGTACTGGGCCTTGTTTCACGAAAATACAAATTACAAATTACGGGCGAGAAAAGTTACAAATCTACATATTTACACATTTTTGTCTTTCAAAGAGATATTGTTGTAAATTAATAAGTGAAGTAGAAAATAACGGGTTCCAGGCCATGCTATTATAAATTAAATTGTCATTTGTTTATAGTTTTACAAATTGCATGTTACAAATTTTGTAACAAATTCTTACACTACTATTGATGTGGGTAAACAGCTGAATTGAAGTTTACATATTTTACATCTAACAATTGGCTCAGGTGTGTTTTGTAAAATAAACAGGGTGTTCCAGAAATACTTTGACATACCTTGGAGCATGTTTCTCACACCAAAGCAAGAAAAAAAGTTCATACAAATATATGTCCGAAACTCCTTAGTTTTTTAAATTAATAATGAAAGAACATAATGAAACATCTGTTAGATATTGTCAGCTTGGCAGCAAGTGTTGCAACTTTAATAAATGCAGAAACTCATAACAATGAAAATGGAAGCAAGAGGAGAACATTTTGAACATTTGTTATGAGTTTCTGAGTTAATGTTCCTAATTATGTCAGATGAAGAATACAATGCGTGCAGCTCTGTAACTTTCTTCATTCTCCTGTAACTCCATCCCTTTTAGCCCCAAATATTTTTCTAAGCACCTTATTCTCAAACTTCCTTAACCTCTGTTCCTCTTTCAAAGTGAGGGTCCAAGTTTCATAACCATACACAACAACTGGTAATATAACTGTTTTATAAATTTTAATTTTCAGTTTTTTTGAGAGCAGACTGGATAACGAAAACTTCTCAGCCGAACAATAACAGGCTTTTCCTATATTTATTCTGCGTTTAATTTACTCTCGGGTGCCATTTGTGTTTGTTACTATTGCTCAAAGATATTTGAATTTTTATACCTCTTCAAAATTAAATTTCCGATGTTTATATTTCCATTTCGCTATCACTCAAGAAAATACTAGTGGAAGCACTAGTAATGCCCCACTTCGATTATTGTGATTTTCTACTGACTGACCTCTATGTCAACCAGTCGCAAAAATTACAACGTGTTCATAATTCTTGTGTTCGCTTCGTCTGCGATGTCCGTCGCGCTGACCACATTACCCCATCCTTCCAAACTTTAAACTGGCTACGGCTTAACGAACGTAAAAATTTTCATTCTCTTGTTCTCCTTTTCCAAGTCCTTCACACTTCTACACCTACCTACCTTGCCTCCCGTTTCAGTTACCTGTCATCATATCATAATCTCTTCACATGCACGCAAAATAGCCGCATACTAGCCATACCAACACATAAGACATCATCGTATTCATCATCATACACAATCTCGCTCTCGCGCTTGTGGAATACCCTATCCAGGATCATCAGAGAGTGTCGGAATTTAGTAGCGTTCAAAAGCAAGCTTATTGAGCATTTTCTTACTGCGTAAAGTAGGTTTAATTTGTACTTAATCAATGAGAGAAACGCTTCTCTCTTCTTAACTTTTACAATAAATTGTCTAGCTTTTATTAATCAGTTAATCTTTTAGTACTTTGATTTTTATTGTATCAGTAAATTTAATATTAATTGTAATTATAATTGTAATTGTATTCTTAATATTGTAGTTGTAATCCCCTGACAGAGGGGAAGAGAAGGCCTGATGGCCTTATCTCCACCAGATTAAATAAATAAATAAATAAATAAATAAATAAATAAATAAATAAATAAATAAATAAATAAATAAATAAATAAGTAAATAAATAAATAAATAAATAAATAAATAAAAATATTCTGGTCACGCGACATAATCATATACTTTGTCATTTTGGGATTTACTTCCAGACCTATCTCTTTACTTGCTTCAAGTAAAATTCCCGTGTTTTCCTTAATAGTTTGTCGATTTTCTTCTAACATATTCACGTCATCCGTATAGGCAAGTAGTTGATGTAACCCGTTCAGTTCCAAACCCTGTCTGTTATCCTGGACTTTCCTTAAGTTGTACATATAGGTAGGATAACTTGGATTTTAAATACAGAAACTGGTACACATTTAGGTTCTACTGAAATGTAACGAAAAAGATTTACTATTCCAAGGCATTTGTTTGTTACATCGCCCTCTTGAAGGAAGTGCTACTTCTGTCTCGAAGACAGATATTTTTAAGAGGTCTGTTTCTTTGCAGTTCTTGTTTTATGGTTAGAATGGTGTCTCTGCGGAAAGACAACGGCGCCCACTTGTTTTGTTATTTTGTATGAAATTGCTATGCATGAAAGGGGCTGAAGTGAAGCTCTGTAATGGCTATATCGAACCTCTGGCTCCCTGCTGTGGCTCTAAAGATAAGGTTTGTAACAGACTTGTAATATATTCACGATTATGGTTACTGAGATTAGTACCCAGCCAGAATCATTGTTATCAGAAGCAGCAACAGCTTTCTTTCAATCATGTACTTATGATTTAGTTCCAGTCTGAGAATTGGAGATTTATCTCTCAATTGTAAGAACTGAAGTGCGTCTGGGCTATTCCATATGAAATCGATCAGTAAAAAACCTCGCATTTTTTTATACTCTCATTTTTTCCCTATTTATACAAGGTGCTGAGGAGAGTGCATTTTCAAAAATATGCTATCGAAAGTCGAACGGTCTTCATATTGTTGAGCGACAAATTTAGCGTATTTTATAAAAACAAGCCTCTTTCAGCGCTCAGAACTCTGGAACCATTTACTGCAGAACATTGAACGGGAGCTCATTTTGAAGCTGACATTGGTAGGTTATGTTAAGAAGTAATCCTTATTTTTATTGTATACAGAGATACAGATACTCTGATTTTACTTAATTTTAGGCTTTTTGCCAATTTGTAAAAATGTAAAAAAATATTGAGAAAAAACCTTGCATTATTAAAAGGGATTCGGCATTGTTTGCTTAATGGTATGGCAATAAGTTTCGAGGGTATGAAACAGATTATTTTCACACGCCAGACTTGAACGGCTCAGTACCCCACGCACTGGCCGAGAGCTGAAGATAAGCGAGCTCTGGGCGTCATTTTACTCCTGTGTTTATGAAAACTTGTGATAAAGCTAGCCCAGCAATGCGCTACTAGACGAAACATCACGTGTTTGTCTCCTGGCCTTACTTGTCTCGGCTAGATCCCGTCTCACAGTCAGCTGGTTAGCTCACGCGCGTACTATTTATTTTACTTATTTGATATTTTCAATACTTTCTTATCAACATACCATCAGTAAAAAATATGTGTTTATTTGTACTTTCAATGCCGAATCTAACTATATATTTTTAAAATATGTTTTCCTTGGCAAAGGCGTCTTAATGAGGAAAAATGTAAATTTCTCCATTTCCATAAAAAGTAAGAAAATCTGTTTATATGTCAATATAAACTTTAATTTCTCAGCATCAAAATAAACCATGATTTTGATCATTGTGTGAAAGGGTTTCGGAGCTACAACAGTTTAAAGTTGCTAATTTTATGAAAATACGATAAACTTAAATATTTTTAATTTAAACACTATGAAATTCTGATGCCTCAAACTTTGTACAAAGCATTGTATCACAGTTCTCTACGTACAGAAAAAGTTTCATTGTATTTAGAAATTGTAAGGTCAATTTTCTCTATATTTCGGTCGATTTGAGATGGAATAGCTCGTCTATTGTCTCAAGTTTGTCACGCTATTTCTGTATGTCTAATGTTTGCTCATACGATCGTTATTATTCCGTGTGTAAGGATAAAGATGAAGAAATCGTTATTTATTTACAAAAACATCCCTCATTAGAGGACTGCCACTTGGACAAAGTGATATAGACAACTGAAAAATTTATAACATGGCAAGTGTCTAATTTGAAAGTAGAGTAGCGGTAATATATGAAAAGAGGTCTACAAAAAGTAAAGAAATTGAAAAGTATGATTTTGTTTTATACAAAAAAAAAAAAAATATATATATTGAAATTTATAAATACTGCCAAAGAAATGGTTTCTTAATTTGGAAATAGGCCCCTTACACGCAGTAATTACAATATCTAAGAAGTAAGACTTCTGTAGATCTTGTGAAGTCCAAAACTGCACCAAAAATTTGTGTAGACCTATAGTTCCCCGTGCCCCAATGATTAAGCCAACAAGGTTTATACTGTCTAACTTGTATTTATTTTTATGCTCGACCATGCCGAAATGTAGTAATTGTACACCTGGTAGCAGCCCTTTAATGGACCTCATTAAAGTACACCTATTCATTAAAGTTCAGGTGTTTCACCAATCAGAAAATACCATTGTAGCAATATGAAAGCGCAAGTATCGATTATTCTCGGATATGCAAACGAAAGACAACAATAAATCAATAAATCACCTATACTTGAAATAAAGTCAGTTCTGTTACTATAATAATTAGCGTTAATTGAAAATAATATTCAAATAAATTCAATTTGTCATCTCGTTTTTCAATGTCTAATTCAATTTCAAGGTCATATCAAGATTAATGTTTATTTTACTCTCTAGATTATATCAAGGTCAATGTCGACATTTGTTTCTCGGAAAAAATCAATACTTTCGCGTCTGCGCACATCTGACAATTTACGAGGTATTGCACAAGGTCAGTTCCGCTTCCCAGTCAGATAAGAATAACATGAATACTTATGAATAATTTCAAGTTAGCTTGCGCTCGTTTCATAAACATACTCGCGTCTTAATTACTACCATTATATGCTCGTTGCATAGTGTACTATTATTGTACGTGGCAGTAGGATATCTAGGAGTTAGATTTTGCAAAGTCTACATTTTTGTTTTTTGAATGAGCAGAAGAATAACAAATGTCGATTTGTTGTGCAAGTTTTCTTAAGAATTTCTTACAGCATTATAACACTTCTTCTTCATTTGATATAGCGAGAAAGTAAAAAGAAAAGCAATCTCTGAAGATACTAATTAATTTATTTCTAATACCAGAACACACTTCGTAGTACCAGTAACTTCTTAAATTTTGACTTAAAAGTTTAATTTGCGACGCATATGACTCGTCTTTGCTAGCAAGGAAAATAATTTTCTCTATTGCCAACATTTCACGCTGTAATTGAAAGCTATTGTGTCGTAGTTTGTGCTGGCAGCTACATCTTTGCGGGTAGCTCGTTCTCTGCAGTATTTACACGCGTATAACTTTGAGACAAGTTTTCCGTTTGAAGTTGCGGTTTCTTTATGCGGTAGAAATGTAAAAGAATTAATCCTCAAGGTTGACAGTTCTCATATTTGCTTTGATAGTTAACCAATTGGAAAAGACAGACTCGTTTTAATCGTACCTCTAGCTAATTACCATGGCTACAGTCTCTCATATCTACGTTACGTGGAATGTAGGTTCTATTCGTACACTACTCCGTCGATTTAGTAGAATGCGTTTGAGACTAAAGAAAGCAGCAAAACAATACAACGTCGTCTGTTGTGACTAGAACCTAAGTCTCCGCATATCGGTAAGACATCATATCATAAACACGTTCAAGTCTGAGTATTTCTGGCAAAGTAAATATTATTCAACGCCTTGAAAACGGTGCAAATATTAAGGATATTGCTGAAGAGTTTAGGGTAATATTTATTTATTTAATTTTTTTGTTTATTTCTTTTTTCATTTATACATTTCTTCATACCTCCGTATCTTCATTCATTCATTCATTCATTCATTCATTCATTCATTCATTCATTCATTCATTCATTCATTCATTCATTCATTCATTCATTCATTCATTCATTCATTCATTCACTTATTTTCTTAGTTACGGGACTTTATTAATTTCTTACTGTTTTACTCACCTCTTTACTTATTTATTTATTTATTTATTTATTTATTTATTTATTTATTTATCATTTATTTACGTGCTCATTTCTCTACTTATTTAATTATTTATTTATTGTATTTTATAGATAGGTGTTTCTATGAAATAAAATTAATTTGTATTGAAGTTGTATCAGATTAACTTTTTTTTACGAGTTAAGAACTCTTAAATGTCGACACTGTACACGAGTCTAGCTCTTACGATAGTGGCTAGAGACATTTTTTGTTGTATACTTTTGAATTTGTACTCACTTTTCTTACTAGCTAAATAAATAAATAAATAAATAAATAAATAAATAAATAAATAAATAAATAAATGAATAAATAAATAAACAAGCAAACAAATTAATAAATAAATAAATAAGTAAATAATAAATAAATGGATAAATAAATAAATAAATGGATAAATAAATAAATAAATGGATAAATAAATAAATAAATAAATGGATAAATAAATAAATAAATAAATAAATAAATAAATAAATGGATAAATAAATGGATGAATGGATGGATGGACGGATGGACGGACGGACGGACGAACGAACGAATGAATGAATGAATAAATAAATAAATAAATATCCATATGATCGATTTTTTTACTGCCAATAGCCTATTATTCTTTGACTTTTATGCTTTACCTAAACATGATGCTTGCCGATTGCAGGGACATGGTCCGCGTGTTGTAGGCCTATGTAAGTAAGTAAACATTGGCTTTGTCCTATATCAACGGATGAAAGATAAGTATATTACGTATGTAAAAAATCGTTGTTTTAACTCCACGTACTAGTCTGTAGTTTCTGCTTACGTGGCCTCTTATGCGCAACCTTACAGCACGTACTGACGTCTACTTTTTCATTCCAAGAATAGTATTAAAGTTAACTTTAAACCTTTTGAAATGTATTGAGGATATTGTCACATGCAATATTGTCCAAGACACAATAGGGCGTGTTCAATAGATTGCTGCAGAAGCTCTTGGTGGTTGCCGTGACTGTATCGAATGTGGTAGCCGCCACTTTGTGTTAAATGCTTTGATGTAACATCCCGGAGCGCGAGAATTGGTCATTGGTGACCATTGGCCATGTAACCAATTTGCTTGCTGTGGTACAGCTATGTACAGTGCGATTCTTACGGTTGTCCATGTAGTTTACACACACTGGCGCCCTGCAAGCGGTGGCGAATGGCCTTAACTCGAATGGTCTTAACTCTGCCAGTTAGTAATAATACCGGTAATGTTTTATTATTATTATTATTATTATTATTATTATTATTATTATTATTATTATTATTATTATTATAATATTTTAATGTATCCCATAAATAAAAGTCATAAGGCGTCAAATGAGGGATCGCGCTGGCCACAAACCCGCACTAATTTAAGACCTATCTTTCCAAAAGGAATAAGTGCCAATTTTTGGAGTTTAGTTTTATTGAATGTAAGGAAAGTACTACCATATGAGCATATCATACCTGTACTAAATGGAATTCAATGGAATTCCTTGTCACAAAGTATTAGCACAGTCTAGTATATACAGTCACAAAACTTGAGTTGTGAAGGTGCTAGGAACAATAGCCTGTGCAGGTACTATTTCGCATTGTCTGTACTGAGGCGATAGTAGCGCTCCCAGTGGTTAGCAACTATCTATGGATGCATAACTTTAAAATCTCGACGATTAATAAATATCAAATTTTACTCTATAAGACTGTTAATGGTATATTGAATACCTGTGATTTTCCAAAATTCCTTCAGTTCAATGTAAAAAAAAAACAGAATTACGTCTAAGGCAACCGTTTGTTATTCCCATTCCTAGAACTGTTTTCTTCAAGAACTCTCCATTGTTTGTTATGTGTAATACTTACAACTCTCTGTCTTTAAACTGTGATTCTCAATTAGATTTCAGTTTAACAGTTGAAAAATTTCATACAATATTAAAAAGAATTGTATTTCCTTAGATATTAAAATTATGAAGAAGTCTGTTATAATGTTTTTACTCTAGTTTTTAAATAATTTTGCATCATTATATTGACATTTGGCACTATATTAACTGCAATATTATATTCTGGCATCTGTTACCGTTATGTATTTTCTTTCTTTCGTTTGCGTTGTTTGTTCTGTTCTGTTTTTTTCTTATTATGTATTTTGTGTATCTGTGTAAGCCATCTGTAATTGGAAGCCTGCTTCCGTTGGTGGTGGATTTAAATAAATAAATAAATAAATAAATAAATAAATAAATAAATAAATAAATAAATAAATAAATAAATAAATAAATAAATAAATAAATAAATAAATAAATATTTACTACGTATTGACTTTCGTGACTGTATATACTAGACTGATCCGGAGCTGCGTTCGGGCTTGGTTTGGATCCCCCTTTCGACTTTGGTTTCTTCGGAGGTTTTCCCCAGCCATGGGACTGAAGCCGGATGGTCAATGGCGAGTCCTTGGCATCAACCCCTTTGATTTGATTACCCCCTTTGATTTGATTACCTGGTTGGGTTTTTCCGAGGTTTCCCCCACCGGAAAGGCAAATGCCGGGTAATATTTTGGCGAATCCTCGGACCTCATCTCATCTCACTACATCTCGCCAAAATGTAAAAAAATTGTACAAAATTGTAAAAATTGTAGAAAATTACTAAATTTTAAAACTATAAAAATTTGTAAAAATTGTAATTGTAATATTGTAAAATGTTGACATGTTCCACATCTTAAAGCTTCATTGTTCATGTAAGATCTATGGAATAAAATAAATGAATGAATGACTGTGGTATTAGGTGCTGTAAGACACTTTTAAAGTATCTCAAAGGATAACGTCTTTAGCAATTCATTCTAGTTATACTGCCTTTAACGGTCATTGACTACATTGTATAGCCCATGCATTTTGTCAAGACACTCGCGATATGCAGTACGGGAACAATGTTTCTCTGGAATGTCAGGCGCGTGTCTACCGAGTGCAAGGTAAAGAGTAACCCTTTCCCCTATAATTCGTAAATAGACTCATTCGATCTCGTGCGCAGGTCTGCAGAAAGAGCGGGGAAGTGTCTTGACAAAATGCATGAGCTATAATTTCGTTCTTTAGATATTAGTTGAGAATTAGTTCAATGTAGCTATCTCTCAGAATTGATTATGTCTTGAAAACAGTCGTCCCTATAATTTCTGTTGCACTAACTGAACATCAAACGCCAATTTTTTGGCTGTAGAGTGGCGATTTTGGCAACGGGATATCTAGGAGTTAGACTTTGCCACTCCAGTCGCTTTGTGAGGAAGTTCTACATTTTTGTTTCTTGAATGGGCAGAAGAATAACAAATGTCGACTTGTTGTGCAAGTTTTCTCAAGAATTTTTTACAGCATCTTCTTCTTCATTTTGTATAGCGAGAAAGTAAAAAGAAAAGCAATATCTTAAGATACTAATTGAAGGGTTCAGAGCCTAGTGGGCCAAGCGCTATTTATTAAAAACGGGGAAAGCAAGAGTTAAAATTAAGCGAATACCATAGTATTTGTATTGTATTTGTATTCCTGGTGTTGTGGAAGAGAAGGCTTGATGGCGTTAACTACACCAGAATAGATAAATAAATAAATAAATAAATAAATAAATAAATAAATAAATAAATAAAAATAAATAAATAAATAAAAATAAATAAATAAATAAAAATAAGTAAATAAATAAAAATGAGTAAATAAATAAATAAATAAAAATAAGTAAATAAATAAATAAAAAATAAAAAATAAATAAATAAATAAATAAATAAATAAATAAATAAATAGTTTAATGAAGATTGACATCATTAATTTTAATGTGTATAGTTTATATTACTTGCTATATGTTTCCATTGAATTATGGTAATAACTTCTTTTTAACCCTTGTTTTCTACGGTTTTAGTAAATGGCACTTGGCCCACTATGGTTCTGAACCTTTCAATTGTGGTTAATTTGCGCAGAGAGTAACTTAATATAACACCGCGAATGCTCTGAAACCTTTCACGCGTTGACACTGTAGGATTTTTTTTAACGTTTTTATCCAACACCGAACCTGTAATTTTGAATGTATTCACTACTTTATGAAACTGTCCACTGAACCTTGCCCTGGAAGGAATAGTGAACGGGAGAAGAGTTCGGGGTAGAAGAAGATATCAGATGATAGACGACATTAAGATATGTGGATCACGTGAGGAAACAGAGGAAGGCAGAAAATAGGAAATTCTGGAAAAAGCTGGGTTTGCAGTGAAAGACCCGCCTTGGGCAGAACACTAAATGAATGAATAGATCATACCTGCACAAACAGCGCTCAACGAGCGCGCGCGCTCCTTCAGAGCGGGAGAGCTGTGTTTACCGCTCGCCGAAAAGGAGAGGAAGATACGTCAGAATGACATAGACTTGCTATAGGTAGAGGAGAGGGAAACGACCACTCAGCTATCTAGTGGAGTGCAGTGTGTAGGCCTATTCTCAGTAACTGTTTTACGTTGCTTACCTACTGCTACAGTACAGTATGGAGGAATCTAAAAGACGGAACGTAACATTTAACATTTAACGATTTACAGCTCGAACTTATTGATCTTCAATGTGACCTAAGGGTTAAATATCATTTGAGTAATACTTCTAGCCTGGTTGAGTTTTACAAGACTAAATATTAGCAATAATATCCACGACTACACAGGCTGGCTGTGAAAATGATTGCTATGTTTGGCTCAACATTTATATTATTTTGTGAGCAACTGTTTTCTATAATAAACTTTAATAAAGGCAGACATCGAACATCTGTAACTGATGTTTCATTACGATCAGTAGGCTAGTGTTTCTTTCAGCTGCCAACAGTACTTAGTACTTAGAAGTACTTAAAGGTGTATGTCTTCCCTTAATAACACACTTAAGTACTTTAGCATTAGACTGTGTTAAATTAGCTACTTCTGTATTTATACTAACCGCATTTATTAATTGCCCCTATTTGTTTACGAATAAAAGTGTTTTATTAAATTAAAATTAAGTTTGATATTTCGTTAAGCTTTCATACGTTAAAAAACGATTCAAGTGAATCTTTTCCTAGTCCACGTATTTGTATTTGTATTTATTTTGCTATAAAGGCACTTAATGAAACACAATTTAAACTTCAGATTAAGAGATGGCTACAAAATAATCCCTTTTATAATATGAATGAATTTTTTTAAAATGATGTAGTATTTTAGTTAAATTTTATTATTTTTTACTCTTTTAAGACACATTGTTTTTTATATCATTACATTGACGAGGTCTCTTGTATTCTTGTACCTTCACACAAATCAGAATATGAATATGAACAGCATAAAACCCGTTTTCATGTACTGATAAATAAAAATATAACAAAATGATATTGTACATTTGAGTAGCTATAGAATTTCTATTATTTCTGTAAAATAAGAATTTCTTTATTAATTAATAATAGTCCAATATAGTTTTGCAAACACTGAACGGGAATTCATTTCATAAACACTCGTATACTGGGGACAGAACATCTAGAAGCTTGAAGGCCGTTACTTTTAAGCGGTCCGACCACCCCCTCCTCCCGCACTAGCAGGTACGGTACCATTCAGCTGTAAAACATTTTCTGAACGGAAGTTATTGTATTGTGAGAGCGCAGCTGGATCAGTGAAAGTAAGTGGTCAACGTTTTCAGTTTGTAGTGCAACGAACAATTCTGCTGTGTGTGGGTTCTTCTGTAGTGACGTCACTGAAGCCTCTAGTTGTTCTGTCCCCGGTATAATAGTACTTCCATTTGTGTATATTCTGTATGAGATCACCCCTTCTTCCAGTCCACCCTTATAACAGAGCGCAGCTATAGTAAAGGCAGAAGAAATAGGCGGGTTTTTGGTCTTGTGCGGAAACTACTCACTCCACATTTTCTCTAGCGGTTTATGACCTGAAGAAAGAGACCTTCCTGTGGCTGCGTTCGAATGCTAGTTGTTGACAAGTGCTCGTCTGTGATACTATTATGTTATACCTTGTTCGAAAATATATTATATCATAATAAAAAGTATTTTTGAATACTAATCACTCATAATTTATTTTTATTTTTATTTTATACTAATCATCCAAGTAATCGCTATCATGTCTCAGTCAAACCCTGATGTCAGAAGTCATACTAAAGGCGTTATTAATCACGTTTACTGTTTCTTAAAAGAACTTAAAGATTGTGAGGACTTTAAAAGTGCCCTATCATCAATGCAGTCACTGCCAAGGCGTGTGGTGTTTCTCTGCGATCGATTCAAAGAATTTGTGCAGAACGATTTTTAGTCACATTTATTGTGTTATTTGTTTTGTTAAGCTAAGTCATTCTTAAGTATGCTTCTAATACGTAAGTGTTTTTTATTACGAAACTCGTTCATGTTATATAACGTGTACATTTTCTACACACAGTAAAATTATATAATTTTTTGCACCTTAATTTTCTCATGATTCACAAAGTTAATAGGCTAATTGTGTAACAATTATTTAGTATTTACTATATCAATACAATATTCTGAAAACACATAAAAATAAAATACTTGTGTGTAATGCTAAATATTTAATTTCTCCTATTAGGTTTACATTACATTATAATAATTATTACATTTGTGTAATGGCTAACTTGCGAAATATTATAAATGATATCATCTAAAGCCTGATTGGTGTAATAATATGTTACTATTCAGCGATGTATGCAATGGAGGGGGAAAGAAAACTGGCACCATAACCCATTATCTCCTGGCTTAGTTACCTCATGAGTAATGCGTTATTGTTGTCATTTATGAGTTTCAGACCTGTGTTCGGATAGTTGAGTAAACAAAACAACAATATTCAGTAAATCAGGTACATATTTGTAATTACTAGAAACCACGTTATTATTTTATTCTTTTAAGTTTTTCTATAGTGCAAAACGTGTGAATGGAGGAGTGAGTTATTTGGGGCAGGACCATACACCAAGCAGGTTCTGAGGGGTATAGGAGTCGGGGTAGTGAATGAGGGGTTCGTCATACCCGCCTACTTCTCCTGCCCCTAGTATAATATCTGCATCATGAGCTGTGAGCCGGCTCGGAGAGCGCAAGCCTTGTGCAGGCCTGGGATAGATCATTCTTATACATCACTCTGGCTCCTGGGAAGCTGTAAACTGAACTTTTGACCATTGTACATTCAGTGACAGAAATTTTCATATTTCTTAACTTTGTAACTTAATTTAAAATAAATGAAATCTCATGTAATAATCCACTACTGCAAACGGTCTATTGGGGCAATGACAGGAAAGATATACATACAGGAGATAAACATCTGTTCATATATTTTTAAACAAAACAAGAAAAAATAAAGGAAAACGTGTGTTTCACCGCGCATCTCCGAGTTACACATAGAATGTCTGGTATGTGTTTTATGACCCGTTATTATTGTTGTTTGTGGAAAATAGACATGTGATATATTTCACTGCCGACTCTCACTGTTCTTCGCGAGAAAGTGGCACGCGACAAAGAAGATTTATTCTCCCACCATACCCACAAGCAATTTATAGCTTGTTCCTCCTACATTGTGCAAGGTGAGATACAGCTTTCAGTGAACATTAAATTGTGTTGCCTTAAATAATATAGTTGAACGGCTGCTAGAGCGTCGACTTCCTTATCTAAAGAAATTTTAAAGAACTTAAGCAGAATTGTGGTGGATAAAAAGGAAATGATTGAAGAGATATGAGATGTAGAATAAATATCACTAAAATGCTTATTGTGTATTATATTGATAGTTGTATAAGTTTCTCTGCGGATGACGTGAATATGTTAGGAGAAAATCCACAAACGGTTAGGGAAAACACGGGAATTTTACTGGAAGCAAGTAAAGAGATAGGTTTGGAAGTAAATCCCGAAAAGACAAAGTATATGATTATGTCTCGTGACGAGAATATTGTACGAAATGGAAATATAAAAATTGGAAATTTATCTTTTGAAGAGGTGGAGAAGTTCAAATATCTGGGAGCAACAGTAACAAATATAAATGATACTCGGGAAGAAATTAAACACAGATTAAATATGGGAAATGCCTGTTATTATTCGGTTGAGAAGCTTTTATCATCCAGTCTGCTGTCAAAAAATCTGAAAGTTAGAATTTATAAAACAGTTATATTACCGGTTGTTCTGTATGGTTGTGAAACTTGGACTCTCACTTTGAGAGAGGAACATAGGTTAAGGGTGTTTGAGAATAAGGTGCTTAGGAAAATATTTGGGGCTAAGCGGGATGAAGTTACAGGAGAATGGAGAAAGTTACACAATACAGAACTCGACGCATTGCATTCTTCACCTGACATAATTAGGAACATTAAATCCAGACGTTTGAGATGGGCAGGGCATGTAGCACGTATGGGCGAATCCAGAAATGCATATAGAGTGTTAGTTGGGAGGCCGGAGGGAAAAAGACCTTTAGAGAGGCCGAGACGTAGATGGGAAGATAATATTAAAATGGATTTGAGGGAGATGGGATATGATGATAGAGAATGGATTAATCTTGCTCAGGATAGGGACCAATGGCGGACTTATGTGAGGACGGCAATGAACCTCCGGGTTCCTTAGAGGCCAGTAAGTAAGTAAGTAAGTAAGTAAGTAAGTAAGTAAGTAAGTAAGTAAGTAAGTATATAAGTTACTATTATTTCTTATTATTCATTCAATAAAGTTCGTGTATGTTAATGAAATAATATTTTTCTATTGGTTTCAATGCCTAGGTAGGCCTACTATAATTTAAGAGGTCTCAAACTTTCTGTGCAATAATGACTTACGTTTTCCATACTTTAATTAAATTGTAACTGGTATTGGATTTGAATAATTTATACACTCTGAAATATTATACAAAACAAATGAAGCGAGTATATTTTGGCACCAGTCTGGATTGTTCTGGTTGTCTCAAGTGTGCGCGCGCATGTAGCGAGAAGGAAAGCGTGGGGAAACGGAAACTCAAGCTTCTGTAGGAGCTATAGCGCGGTACGGAGCGAGGGGAGAAGGCTACGGTGACGGCGCGGAGCGGAGAGAGCAAGGGAGACATCTAGAAGCGGAATTCTCTCGAAGATTCTGAAAGCCATGCGAATCGAAGATTCCACAACATGTGGCGTAGTAATAAAAGCGCTAGTGACCGACAGTCAGTAAGTCTTCAAGTCTTGTCTTGGACAGCAGCGCGAGCAAGGGGGACCTGAGTTCGACGTGCAGTGGATCGCAGTTGCGGAAGTCTGGGTTTGACGTGCAGTGAACTTGAGTGAATGAGTCCGTAACTGTGACAGTGTTCACCAGGCGAGTGCGACGTAGTTCAGAAGACCTGAGTTCGACGTGCAGTGAATTTGAACAGTGAACTAAGTGGGCTAGAAGAACTGGCCAATGCAAGCGAACTGTGAACTGAGAACTGACAGTTCTATTCTGTACATAGTGCATTGTGAACCTTAATTGAAATTAGGAGTACATTGTTGTTCTCTATAATACACGTCGTGTAACGCCTATTGTGTTGCTGTGTTGAGTGGAATACCCATTGTTGTAGGGTGAATTATTAAAAATAAAAGTCGCATTGTTATCGGGTGCGTGGTGGTTTAAGGAGACTAAAGGTCACAATATGTACTATTAAAATTTCTACATTGTTTTAAAACTTGGACATTGTTTTTCTCAAAACATGAGTTTTCAACTTTCAACATGGATAAGCTGTTATTACATCCAGCGCTTCAATTTTGTTTCTTTTTTTCCTTGGTCTTGTGGTCACCTTGCTTGCCACTGGCATCATAAGAGAATTAAATCCGAGGACTTATTATGTTAGATTCACGGAATACAAAATAATTCTGTCCCTTAATTAGAGGGGTGAAGACAGAAAAAAATTACGGCTTTTTCTCTCCTAAATAATAATTTGAATACGACCCACAGTGGCACCATATAAATGGTCTGAATTTCCGTGAGTTATCCTATCCCTCGCTTTCAATTTATACAGTTTCGTTTGTTCGCAAGGCGCAGTTACAAGACCCTGTTTCTCTACAATATACTTTTCAACCACTGATGTCTGTTCTGCGGGTATAATTCTATTATAACTGCGAGATCCGACCTTTCCGCTGCTCGTTGAGGCTCATTAACTGTTTCCTGCAGGTATTCTGCCTTCAGTTTCCTGTCATGTTGGCTTTCTCTGCCGTTTTATTTTTGTGTAGACTCCGTAAATTCATTTCATTCTTCAAAGACTCTGAATGCGGTGTACCTCCTTGGGGACAGTTCATTAAGACGTGATAATGATGAAGCAAATCATCTACAAAACGAAGTAATTGCATTTGGACGATAAAAAGCGTTGTTAGTAGATAGGTCTTGGTAAACAATTATACAGTAGGCCTACAATAATGTTTTGTGATACATTTCCATGGCGTATTTCAAGCTCTCTACATGGATAAATATATAATAGGATGCGAAACTGCGGTCAGCGCCATCTGGCAGTGGGGGGGCTGAAATAAGATGATCAGCGCCCAACGTCGTAGGTGGTGAACATTAGAACTACGTGTTAGGTACATTACCTAGAGTTCTCTATTTATCACTTCGAGATATTGCTCGAGAACTCGACGAGGAGACAAAATGGCAGACAGAAACTTGCTAATAAGTGAACATAAAGTGATACTACGTGTGTGTATAAGCAGTGAATGTTAAACAGTGATGTTTATGGACGTTGTAAAAATAGCTTTGTTGAATGTATTGTAAAGTAATAGTAATATAATAAATTGAACTATCTATTCTAAGCAGTTCTTGCAGACTTTTCAATTGCCCTGTACAATAAATACCAAAAGAATACAATCCCAATTATCTAACCTTTTGCTTTATTTTTTTGTCTGTGTCTGTGTCTGGTTATATTTTAATTGGGTAGTGTAAAATAGATCGTATCTTTTATCTTCCTGTTGGCTCCGGTAAGAATTTTCAGTAGAAGCTGCTGTGAGGAATAAAAATGTAAATGTTTTATTTTAAATTGGGTTAGTTTTGAATATCTATGAGGGTGGGAGGGAATACTTTCTGCACAGTTTAACGTTTTCGTCACCAGGTGCGCTGCTAAATGCATGGAGTAATTGATCTTTTCGCTACTTGATGCGCTGCTACATGTAATAACGCCCCTCCCTCTAACAGGTGGCAGCAAGATCATTTTTTACAACAGCGCCTCTAGTATGTGTTACGGGAAACTCGGTAAGTTTCGCATCCTATTATATATTCATCCATACTCTCTATATTTCACTCTTTATTATGTTTTAATTTGGTTTACAACGTTTTATCGACTGCCGTGGTTATCTAGCTTCTCAGTGAGATGAAGGTGATAGTGCCAGCGAGATGAGTCCAGTGTCCGTCGGCGAAAGTTACCCATGTTGTTCTTAACGAGTTACCTCAACAAGGTAACTTGTCGCAACCAGGATTTGAACCCAGGCCCGTGCTAACCGTTACTCCACAGCGGTGGACCCTTTGTTATTAAAATGGCTTCCCTGGTATTAAGTCTTTATTACCATAGTTAGTCAGTTCGTACCAAAACAGTAGATTTCAGTTGATTACAACGAGAAGTATACAAGGTGATTCACGAGGATTTACCGCCACTTACGCAGCTTATTTCCGAAGAAATTCTGAGCAAAAAAAAAAAAAAGTCATGTCATGTGTCTTAATCTCAATATTTTCAGAGTTACACTAATTTGAAGTTGTTAGTAAAATAACATTTTTCTTTAGTTTAAAGGGTAACAAAATATTACAAATAGAGAATGAACTATTCAGTAGTATCATATTTTCTTTAATTGGCTAGTGTTATGAAGCTAAAATGTGTTGTTAATTGCTTTGTACAGATTTTGTTTTTCAATTTTTAACTAAAAATTACATCACTCATACGCATTTATCACAAAAATTGATACAAATCATATGACTTTAGGAAATCCATTCTTTGCAGTTTAATTATGCATCCTAATGTACAGTCTTAAAGAATTTACAAGAGTGGTGTGATTTGTAACAATTGTTGTTGTGATTAATGCGTAGGCTAAGAAAATGTAATTTTGTAGTTAAAAATAGGGGGAAAAAATCTGTACGAAGCAACTATGGAATTCACAACACATTTTTAGCTTCACAATATTATTGAATAGGGATGAGCAGGGTCCGTCTATGCTATCTACTTAACTGAGAATCATAATTCTGTCTATATCTTCGTTACAAAAATTATAACGTCGTTCCAAATTGGTTCCAATATATGGGCTGATTTGAGATGTAACTCATATAGTTTATGGTTTAGGTACTGTTTTTCTTCTATAGGAACTTGATCTCATTCTCTAACCATTTAGTTTGAAATTGTTGCTTTGTCTTTTTAGCTGCAAAAGATGTATTTCTAAGTTTAATAGTGGCATATTTAGGTGTAACCTTGTTTTTTAAACATTGCTTGTTGAACCATATGTTTGCAATAGTTTTATGTACTTTCAATTTTGTATTCATATAGGCATTACATAAGTTTGCTTGACTAGCGGAAGTAAATTTAAGAGACATGATGGGGACCGATAAGCTAATACATTGAATAGGGATGAGCAGGGTCCGTCTATGCTTATCTACTTGAGAAGACGGACCCTGCTCATCCCTATTCAATGTATTAGCTTATCGATTCCCATCATGTCTCTTAAATTCAGAATAATAGCCAATTAAAGAAATTATACTCCTGAATAGTTCATTCTTTATCTGTAATATTCTTTTACCCTTAAAACTCAATAATAATGGTATTTTACAAACAACTTCAAATAAGTGTAGCTCTGAAAATATTGAGATTGGGATAAATGTTTATATAACATTTTTTGCTCAGAATGTCTTCGGAAATAAGCTCCGTAAGGGACGGTAAATCCTCATGAATCACCCTGTAGATGTCACCCGCGCCCCGCTCTGCTCCCATCGCTACAGACGATACACATAAACAACGTATAATATGATTCTGTCGTGAATAGTTTGAAGAATATTGTTTTAATTTATAATAATATTTTAATTACTGAACAAAGAGAATTATTCTGTTATTATTGCATTATTTACGTAATGTGAATATTATGCATGATTACAAAAAAAATAAAGTCACCTGTTATTAAATAATTATGAAAACAGGATTGTGTAACACGTTTATTTTTTCCCGGATTATTCTTCGTTAAATGTTGACGTCGCGTGCTGCTATGCATTCGGTTGCGTTACAGTCCAAGTTCAACATCGGAATTACGATAAGAACTTCCTAGCTGTCATTATAATAGAAATGAACAATTTTATTGAAAACAATTATGGGTTTAATATTATATGCCACATACGAGATACACTATTAGAGTCACAAAGTAGGTTTTCACCTGGTGACAGTAAAAAAAAAAAAACTGTACTTATCATATTTCAGATTTTCTCGAGTAACGCGTTGTGACGTATAACGAATATTTTCAGACTACAGATATGGTTTTTTTTCTGAACATAAAATGAGTATTTCTTTTGATGAAATGAAAATTTTTATTGTTATTTGTTATAATGAGGTTAGAAACATAATTGTGTACTTTATATGCTATTTTTATATGTAACTTATGGGTAATTTATTTTAGATTGGGAGTTACGAAGTTCATAATTACAAATTATTGTTTTTTTATATTATTCACTTATTATTTTCTTTTTCTAAGGCCGTGAAAGACTGGAGCACATGTTTGGTTACCACCGTTTGCACGTGTTTCTCTTTCTGGTTCACTGATATTGATAGTTGCGTTAATACTTTTCATTCGGTAGATATATAGTCCAAGCTCACACGACTTAACAGTTTTGGTACCAACTTTCTAGCTCTGGTTATTACAAGCTGAATTATATGAAGAGTTCGCGGGAAAAACGATGAATGTCACATTTCTGTTAAGGATTAGATAATAATCTAATTGAGTCTATAACTGCAAGATGTAGTGCTGTTTCTACACAAAGTAAAGGAAAGGATTACTGTATTCGTGGTGATAATTCTCCTTTTTACCATTTTTCATAAGGACAACATTAAATTTCATAGTGATCCATTGAATTAGATAATGACATCAACCTTAAGAAAAGTGTGACATTAATCGTTTTTCCCGCGAACTCTTCATATGTTAAAGGTGTTGTCTACGAAGACAGCGCGATACTGACAAGGGAAGCTCCATCATAGTAAATTTATTTATACATATATGTAAATAATCTACATAGTGTTTCGTAACATCCGAAATAGTCTGTACATTCAATGAGGAGTAAGACTTTCTGTTTCTGTACATTTCACCCAACCGGTTACCAGGAAAAAAATACGTAGACTACACTATATGCGTGCAATCGATTATTCTAATTATTCCAGGAAAGTAAAGTTAGCTATGTTATAAATATTGTACATTACAGCCTGAATTTCCTCGTCCGTTGATACATAATTTAGTCGAAATGACGCGACTAGTGTATTATTAAAAATTTAAAGACGAACATTTCTGTCACTAAACTAATGACAGCTTTTTTTACTGGTTCATTAGAGCTAAAGATGCTTGGTGAGCTATAAAACTGATTTAATGAACCAGTAAATAAATTAATGAATCATTAAAAACATAGTGAATGTTGGTGAAACCGGTTAAGAGACCACTTATCCTTCCTGTAGTCTTCCCGTGGCCTTCTAAGGCTTCATGAAAAACGTCGTAATAAGTCCTAAAAAATGGGCCACGGAACTATAATCTGCAGTATATATTTCGGTGTTCACATTCAAAGATGAGGAGAAAAATGGAAAAATGAAGAGAAGGCGATGAGATAGATAAACGAAGAGGAGACAATGAGGTGTAAGAAATGAAGATAAGATGAGATAGGCTATAAAATGTAAAAATACTGAGAATAAAATGAGGAGAATAGATTGAAAAAAAAATGGAAAGGAGATGAGGAAGAATATGTAAAATGAAGAGATGATCAGATGAAAAATAAATAACGATGACGAAGAAATGGAAAAATGAGAGAAGAAGATGAGGTGGAAAATTAACTGAATGAGAAGAAAAGTAGAGAAATGAAGGGAAGAAGGTGAATTGAAAAATTAACATAAGGTGAGGGGGAAAACGAAGAGAAGATGTTGTTGTGGAAAATGAAAAAAAAATGCAGGAAAATTGAGAGAAGACTAGGAGGAAAATAGGAGGAACATGAAAACACGACGATGAGGATGAAAAATGGAAAATGAAAAGAAGACGAGGAGGAAAAATGGAAAATGAAGAGAAGAAGGTGATGTGGAAAGATGAAAAGGAGAAGAGGAAAATGGAAAAATGAAGGCAAGAAGAGGAGGTAAGTGGAAAAATGGAAAGAAGGCGCGGAGGAAAATGAAAAGAACGAGGAGGAAAATGAAAAGAAGACGAGGAAAAAATGAAAAAAATGGAAAGAAGACGAGACAAAATGGAAAGAAGACGAGAAGTGAAATGGAAAAATGGAAAGAAGATGACGAATAGGGAAAATGAAAAAAAATGAAAAGAAGACAAGGAGGGAAATGGAAAAATGGAAAGAAGGCGAGGAGGAAAATGAAAAGAAGACGAGGAAAAAATGAAAAAGTGGAAAGAAGACGAGGAAAAATGAAAAAGTGAAAAGACGAGGAAAAATGGAAAGAAGACGAGAAGTGAAATGGAAAAATGGAAAGAAGATGACGAGTAGGGAAAATGAAAAAATGAAAAAAAGACGAGGAGGAAAATGGAAAAATGGAAAGAAGGCAAAGAGGAAAATGAAAAGAAGACGAGGAAAAAATGAAAAGGTGGAAAGAAGACGAGACAAAATGGAAAGAAGACGAGAATTGAAATGGAAAAATGGAAAGAAGATGACGAGTAGGAAAAATAAAAAAATTAAAAGAAGACGAGGAAGAAAATGGAAAATGGAAAGAAGGCAAGGAGGAAAATGAAAATAAGACGAGGAAAATATGAAAAGGTGGAAAGAAGACGAGGAAAAATGGAAAGAAGACGAGAATTGAAATGGAAAAATGGAAAGAAAATGACGAGTAGGGAAAATGAAAAAAATTAAAAGAAGACGAGGAAGAAAATGGAAAGAAGGCAAGGAGGAAAATGAAAAGAAGACGAGGAAAATATGAAAAGGCAGAAAGAAGACGAGAAATTAAATGGAAAATTGGAAAGAAGATGACGAGTAGGGAAAATGAAAAAATGAAAAGAAGACGAGGAGGAAAATGGAAAAATGGAAAGAAAGCAAGGAGGAAAATGAAGAGAAGACGAGGAGAAAATGAAAAGTTGGAATGAAGACGAGAAATTAAATGGAAAAATGGAAAGAAGATGACGAGTAGGGAAAATAAAAAAAAATGAAAAGAAGACGAGGAGGAAATTGGAAAAATGAAACGAAGACGGGAGGGAAAATGAAAAGATGACGAAGAGGGAAAATAGAAAAATGTAAAGAAGACGATGAGAAAAAATGGAAATATGAAGAGAAGAAATAATGTGGAAAAGTGAAGAGAAGAAGGCGAGGAAAATGGCTAGGAGGAAAATGGAAAAATGGAAAGAAGACGACGAATAGGGAAAATGAAAAAAATAAAAGAGGACGAGTAAAATGGAAAAATTAAGTAAGAGGAAATTGGAAAAAAAAATGAAAAGAAGACGTGGAGGAAAAGTGGAAAAATGAAAAGAAAACGAGGTGGATAAATGGAAAAATGAAAAAGAGACTGAGAAAGAAAGGAGTGGAAAAGGAGCGATTGCCTTTGCCTGTGTATCTAGACTTTATAGGCGCTCTGTGTTTATATAGTTCTGCCGGTAAGTTAAAAGAGGTGAAGTTGCATCGTATCTTCCCTTGTGAAACAATCAGCCACACTCCACAACACATCTACGTCTGCACAGCCTGCATCGGGGCGGAGAATAATTTCTCTCTCAAAGCAGAGAAGACGTTTTGAAAGTGACAAGGTGTGTTGTAGTAGATTGTTCAAATATTTGCGATACAGGTGAGGTGTCTGTTACACGAACACAGCTTAATTCTTTTCTTACTGCACAGTATTTCTCATAGAGAATATTAAAAGTTTATAAGCAATCAATTTGATCCAGGAAACAAATTTTTCGCTACAACTAAGATGCGATGTGAAGTACTAGTGAACGAGGCCAATGATTTTATTTTCATATGATGGTAATTGTAACTCTGTTGGGGTATATTTTTCGCCACACTCTACGATCAACATACGACCACAGTCTACTATATACAGTCACGAAGTTTGAGTTTTGAGGGTGCTAGAAACAATAGACTTTGACGGTACTATTTTGCATTGCCTGTAATGAGGCGATATTAGCGATCCTAGTGGTGAGCAACTATCTAATGTTTGCATATTTACTACGTATTGAGCTTCAAAACTGTATATATTAGACTGTGATACGACATTGAATACTACAGTGATCGTAGTCCAGTCTGCGAACTGGCAGGTATAAATGTAGTGTAGTTAAAATGAACTCCAATTCAAAACTGTTTTTTTTAGTTCAGTGTGTAAATTTGATGGCAAGTAGAAATGTGAAATCCTTTTCACGTAGTCGTTGCGAGTTATCGTTATCGTTCCAGGCTGATATTTTTTAATAAGTACAGTGAAAGCTCTTAAGTTCGACATCCTATAGTTCGACTGCTTACGTAGGAGAACTAGACAAGCCCCTATACGGGCACTAAGAATGGGAATTGGTTCTGTGTCTTGTAGTGATACTTTTGTTAAAGGCAAACAGAATATTTTATTGATTAGGACTTCCTTATTGATCACTTATTTTAAATTAATGAACTCTTCTTTTTTCTATTTGCGAATTGTGCCGTTTGTGAGACGGAACTCTCGAAACCCACTGTGGTACTAGAAGCGCATACACAAGTCTCGGGGCGGGCAGGAAATGCAAGTACAGTACTGTATTCGTTGGTGGATAACCAATAAGAATTTGTATTCATTCCACCTGCCACACCCACTACCCGTATTGGACTGAACTTTCAATTCTGTTTTGGTCGAACTTAGGAGAGTCCACTGTAAGTCCAACTTAGACTTCTTAACCTCCAGTGTCCTCTTTTTATTTTGGGCGGCTCTTGCGCACCTTAGACTTTCATCTAATTTTCTGTTTGAAGGAACTTGTTGCATTAAAATAAGTGTCCATTTTCCAGAAAATTGAATGTACAGTAAAAAATTCTGTGAAATGTTTAGCACAGAAGTCAAATGTACCTTCCAAGCACACAGACTCACTTTTAAAAATGTATTTCAAATTTATTTCACAGGAAAACACTATAATAAAATATTCATTGTCATTAATAGAGTCCTGCGTTTGGTCACTTTGAATACAAGTTAGGTGTACATCGACCATACTAGCTTCGCTTGGTACAGAGATCAAGTTGCGACTCAACAGTTCACGATGCAATTCAGCAGACTTCCCGAACGCTCCGGTACTATGTGTTTACATCTGTTTATTCGTGTACCTGTGTGTATAAATCGTTGAACAACAGGAATAGTACTCATGTACAAAACACCATTTGGATTTAATAACAATAATAACAAAGTAATTATTTATTTAAAGGCGGCTTATGTGCGTGAAATATGGTTTTTACAAAACTGAAAAAAAAAAGAAAAAAAAAAACATCATTTTCAGGAACCACCATATTTTGCCCACACATGCAATGAGAAAACCAGTCGAGTTAAGATAAAGATGCATTTATTAAAATATATTAAACAATATTAAATTTAATATCTATGCAACGCAAACTCAGACACGATTTGAAGTTATGTAGGACAATATCTCGAGATGCGCAGCAAATGCAACGAAATTAATTTAAAAGCACATTCGAATTCCTTTTCACAAGCGCTTTTGTTAACATTATGTATTAGTCGTAGTGACACAATACAAATCGAAGTCTTTCACAACCTTATCGACATATTTATATATGATTTATAAAAAAAAAAATCACGCCAGATGACGTAAAATCAACCGACATTTGCTGTTGCCAATATAAATACAAATTTCTTTAAAAAATCACGCTAGGTGTGCTGTGTAATACGTAGTCAGCGTATTCCGAATCTCAACAACAACCGGTGGACAACAATGACGTCACGCTGCAGCGAAATAGGAACAAAACTGCTGGAAGGGTCGATGGCTGTCATGGCGACTGTATAAGTTGTCTGTGCTACGCTAGCAAAATTTTGCGAAATTTCCGTATTGCCATCTCGTTCAAAGAAAAGAGAGCATAAACAATTTATTTCTTGAACCGGTAGTAATAACTGGTCCGTTGACATGTTCGCTCCTAAGCCATTAACATATTGTTTTTACGTTGTGCTCATTACAAACAATACAGCAGAACTAAAGCAGAACACACCGCCATGACACAACAGTGCACGATGTCATTCATCTGCTAATTCCCGCCCTATACAAGAACCAATCAGATTCACTGATGGCGGCTGACGAAGATGCCACCACCTCTGCAAGCTGATGGAACCGGTGCGACACCGGTGGAACATCAGTGATGCCATCGGTGAAATTCGGAACACCGTGATGCCATCAGATTGCTCAGCGCTGAGATTCGGAATACGCTCAGTGACAAAGGTTGCATTCTGTTTCCTCTTGCCAAAGAGCTCATAGTGGAAGAAGTGACGGTAAACATTTGCTCATTTCTCAGAAGATATTAATTTTAGTACCCATGTTTGTAGCACTTTTATTTCTTTTTTCATGCATACTATCTCCTCTCTAAATACTGGAACACTTTTTCAGAATATCCTGTATAACTAATAAAATTTCGCTACAAAATAACCGAAAAGTAAAAACGGTATGGAGTTAAGAACGCGTAAAACTATAGGCTATGGGATAGAAATGCTAGAAATAATTGTTTTGTATGGTTTAAGCTAGGAGTGTGAATGTTGAAAGGTTTCAGTGACAATATATAGGCCTATATTATGTGGCGAAATAGAAGATCTAAAGCCTATCTATATTGTGAAATTCTGATATTCAAAGGGGGCTGACCTAGGGACGAGAGGATTGCTTGCTCGAAACTTGGGTACGCAGCTAACCTTAGTGTAGTCAGCCGGTGTGAGTTTGGGAATACACCTAGCTTGATAGTTTGCGCAATAGATCTCTAAAGATCTCAGTGCTGGATCGTAGCGCCCCTTTGCGAAATTCCATTCCATTGAAACGTGTTATAAGACAGAATGGAGTGAACCCAGTTGTATGAAAATGAATGGCTACATGTTAGTACTGAAATTATATTAGCCAAAATATAAACAATTACTTACAAATTAACTTATTTACTTACTTACTGGCTTTTAAGGAAGCCGGAGGTTCATTGCCGCCCTCACATAAGCCAGCCATTGGTCCCTATCCTGAGCAAGATTAATCCAGTCTCTACCATCATATCCTACCTCCCTCTAATCCATTTTAATATTATCTTCCCATCTACGTCTCAGCCTCCCTAAAGGTCTTTTGCCCTCTGGCCTCCCAACTAACACTCTATATGCATTTCTGGATTCGCCCATATGTGCTACATGTCCTGCCCATCTCAAACATCTGGATTTTGTGATCCTAATTATGTCAAGTGAAGCATTCAATGCGTGCAGCTCTGTGTTGTGTAACTTTCTCCATTCTGTAACTTCATCCCTCTTAGCCCCAAATATTTTCCTAAGAACCTTATGCTCAAACACCCTTAATCTTTGTTCCTCTCTCAAAGTGAGAGTCCAAGTTTCACAACCATACAGAACAACCGGTAATATAACTGTTTTATAAATTCTAACTTTCAGATTTTTTGACAGAAGACTAGATAACAAAAGCTTCTCAACCGAATAATAACAGGCATTTCCAATATTTATTCTGCGTTTAATTTCCTCCCGAGTGACTTACAAATTAACAGATAGTAAAATTCTTAGGAGGAAACTTTTGAAAAGAACGAGACCCATACCCACTTCACATTGCCCAGATAGCCTCATTCTATTGAAAAAGTATGGTTTTAGTGTCTAATGAACATAACGTTTTAAACAGATTTTACAATACCTTCTGAATGTATGTCAGCGCATTTATCTTGTTGCTTGTGATGACGCCCGGAGTTGCAACTAGTGAACCAATTTCATTTATCGTATATATTGATTATTGGTAATGATATAATATCTCTGTTGTATGAATAGCCGTAGGGTACATATTATATTAGAATCTGCTTATTAAGATAGAAGTGAGTGAGTTTGCAATATGTAATTATTCGGATTGAGTTCAGTAATGCTAATAAATGTCAGCCATTTGCAATAAGAAATTAGGAGTATAATTAATGCAGACAGCGTGTAACATCTTCATATAATTACACTTGCCTAGAGTATTTCTGAAAGCAGTAACATGAGCTGCAGCCAGGAATGGCAAAGTAAGCTCTTAATAGAAAAAGGAGCATCTTCTGCCGACTTCTGGAAAAAGAACTAAAGAAGCGATTACTGAAATACTTTGTGTGGAGTATGGCATTGTATGGGGCAGAAACATGGACATTACGTCGAAGTGAAGAGAAACGAATAGAAGAATTTCAAATATGGATATGGAGACGAATGGAGCGTTTGAAGTGGACAGATAGAATAAGAAATGAAGCTGTGTTGGAAAGACTGGGTGAAGAAAGAATGATGCTGAAATTGATCAGAAAGAGAAAAAGAAATTGGTTGGGTCACTAGCTGAGAAGAAACTGTCTACTGAAGGTTGCACTGGAAGAAATGGTAAACGGGACAGAAGAAGATATCAGATGATAGACGACATTAAGATATGTGGATCATATGCGAAGACTAAGAGAAAGGCAGCAAATAGGAAAGATTGGAGAATGCTGGGTTTGCAGTGAAAGACCTGACACTTACGTATGTATGTAGTATTTCTGAATCTGAATGTACTGTATGTTGATACTGTATTATCTCATGACGAGTTGCCAAACTAACTTACTATTATGACAAGTGTTGTTTTGCATGTTCCCATGTATTTACAATTTTTTACGTTGTAGTGATATTTAACTTATTTTATATTTTTGTTTTCATATTTCCCGGTAATGGTATATCAATAGTGTGATAAGTTGAGCTATATATAATCATAATTTTCCTTACTGCGTGTACCTAAAAATATTGTATTCATTATATGCTTTGTACTGCACTATTTTATTACTATTATTATTATTATTATTTTATTATTATTAGCTATTATTATTATTATTATTATTATCAATAATTGTCTTATTTTTTTATACTTTGTATGTCTCATTTATTTTGACCTACTGTTCACATTTTATTATGCTTTTTCCTTTCTTTCTGTATCTTATATATTATGTCTGATTTCTACTTACTTGTTGTTTACATTTTATTATTATTGTTATTATTATTATTGTTATTATTATTATTATCTTATTCAGTTTTGTGTGTAAAATTGTAGTGCACTTTGTAAATTTGTAGTGTTTTTTGTAACGCAGTTTTACTCCTGGTTGAGTGTTAGAGAAGGCCGTATGGCCTTAACTCTGCCAGGTTAAATAGATCATTATTATTATTATTATTAATACTATTATTATTATTATTATTATTATTATTATTATTATTATTATTATTATTATTATTATACAGGTCACAAGGAAATCGTGTCGCAGCATGAGGTCGAAATCCCTCTTTAAAGTTTACACATAAATGAATATTCTACAAAAAAAAAATTGTTTCTGTAAATAGAAACCGTAAAACATAAAAAGTTTCAAATATAGCGTAAAATGTTACTATGTACTAGACTTGAATAACTTTGAAATACCTGGAAGACCAACCGTCTGTTGATAAAGGAGTCTGAGGGTAAACAAATATTTATACTGTATTTTCTATGTTATTTTCCAACATTGTAATGCTACTACGCGTTCAATATTACATCACCATTAAGCGCTGATGTCGACATTGTCGTTTTATACAAGACATTGTAGGCGATTACGGAGCGCGGGACATTGAGAGGATCAAAGCGAGGCTGTAAATTTTCCTGTTTTATTGCAATGAGATCAGTCCTCTACATGACGGTATTATGAATTTTACCCCGGCCGAAATGATGATGATGATGATGATGATGATGATGATCATCATCATCATCATCATCATCATCACCATCACCATCATCATCATCATCTTTCACGAATTAGGCCTCTGTAGACCTGTTTCGGCCCCATCTAGCAGTCTTCTAAAAGGTCTTCCTGGTCGACAATGTCCTCTAGGTTTACACTGCATCATAATTTTTGGGATTCTTGAATTTTCCATTCTTCTTACATGATCTAGCCAATTTTAATTTGTATCTGTTAAGTTTTTCTTCTACTGACTCTGCTTCTAATTGTTCTAACATTTCTGCATTCCTTTTTCGGTCTAAAAGAGTATATCCTGCTGTCCTCCTGAAAAATTTCATTTCCTTTGCTTTGATTCTGTTCATGTCTTTTTCATGTCCAAATCTCGCTTCCGTATAAAAGGGAGAGTAATGCTAGTGTATTATATATTTTCATAATGATTATAGCTTTTATTTATCAATTTTTGGAAAAATTGAACATCATTGTGAACTTGAGATGGGCAGAAAAGGAAGAATAGATTGTGTTTAATTTATCACTGGGATCCACTTTGATTACGTGAGCGATTTACAAATAATTTAAAATTACATTAAATTTCCTGTTTCGAACAAATCTGATCTACGAATTCAGTTTGATATCAGAAAACATTTGTTTTCCACGAATTTATATCACAATACATTATGATATATTGTATCACATGGCATACAGGGAATTATGTGGTCATTTAGCGTCCAAAATACCACTATTACATTGCAACAAATATCACTGTTCCATTAGATACTAGTCGTACGTACACTGACGATTTTATGATCATGTAAGCGAAGTTTTCAACCACAGGATAAGTCAAAATCAAAGATATGAAAAATTGACAAACTTTGAAAGAGTTCCGCTAGTTCTCAATAGGTGGCATCATTATTGGGAGAGAATTATTATGTAGATTAAGCATAAATTATTCTTCTAATAGACAATATCAGCGGATTCCAGCTAAATTTAGTGTTCTTTTACAATCACTAGAGGGGAATGAAAAATTGAATTCTGTAACACAGGTATATTTATCTACTATTGGCAACAGTGACTATTATATTCGCCATCTATTCATAGAAGTAAAAACTAAAGAATCCACACTTACACCAAAAAATTATCGTCACTGTCGATTATTAGGATCAGATATCTTTGAATATCAGTGTACATGTTACAAGATACCACTGTACAGCTGTGTAGTTATATTTGATACTGTTATTTCGGAACTGTTATTTGGAACCTAGTATTTCCAAGGAAATGAAACAGTTGGAACTGTTAGGAGAAGATAACAACTTTTCCCATCTCTACTACTCACTTCTGCAGTTTGTACCTATAAATATAAAACACCCTGCATAAGTAAACTATTTCCAACTAAAGATTGAAGTAGACGTAAACAAAACCGAAATGTATTACTCCGCAATCGCAAGCTAGCTACCAAAGCAACCACCAGGGCGCATTATTTTCATCAAGTGAGCACGCAGGGCAGCCATCGTCTGATATATTGCAGACATTTCAGCACATTCATTGAACTAACCCGTAAAATGCTCACAGAGGGTTAATATTTATTATTTCTCTACTGGGAATAGTGGATTTTCTTTTTCTGTAGATTCGTGATTAAATGTTATTCTTTCAAGAGTGGAAAATTTCTTTAATTCTACAGAAATTTATTTGAGGTTGGCAATACTGAATCTCGCACTGTGTTATACCAACTGTGCTGATGTGCTCTGTGAAGCTGCAAGTCACCTTGGGAGGGATTTAATGCCTATTACGCATGCGCGTTGCCATAATACACGTTACAATGATTTAACACGCAATGTCTGAAACTACTAATATAAAAATGTTTTTTAAATCGTAAGAAAGTGTTCTTATAAGCATGTTTAATTCACTCGTATTCCATGAATATTATACATTTTATTATTTTACAAGGAACTATTTTAATGTGAGGAAGAAGATGACAAGCATGAGTTTGGAGGCGTTGTGCGTCCAATAGCCAATCAGGAACCATTATGCCACGTGCATTTATTTACATTTACTTCAATCTTTAGGTGGAAAGAGTGTACATGTTTCTGCATTTTAAGTGCATACTTGTAAACGTATTTTAGGCTATTTAGTGCAAATAATTGTCCACATCAATAATGAGAAAGTGAAAGTTTGTGTTGAAAGACTGGCCAGTGATATTGCTATATGAGGGTTTAAGTTGGTAAGAAAGAGCATAGAAAAAAAGAATAATGGAAGGAAACTGAGGCTCGCTCCGAGATATAGAACTCATAAATCACAGATGGGCATCCTGCCTCACTTGAGAATTTGTGCCTCACTGACCTTCACAGAGCTTATCGCTCTGAGTGACATCATCTTCACAGTCCCCGTTCCTCCCTCACGTAGCTCTTAGGCATGGGCAGGTTCTATATCAGTTTCATAAGCAATATCAGTGGTGGCATAATGGCATTATCAAAGCAGTGTGTACGCGTTAGAAAACGATTATTTCATGAGAAATGGGAAGAAGAGTTTTTTTTACGATGTATGTTATGCTCGAAAATCCTATTAGGCATTAATACATTCAATATACAACGACATTACTCCTTATGTCATTAAGAACATGCTGAATTAGAAGATAAGACAAATTAAATGTTATTTTCCGTACTATTCCGAAGAAAATTTATAGTCTTAACATTTGCATAGTATACTAAATACGACATTATACCTTAAACACGTTGCATTAAAAGGAACGAGGAATTAAATGTTGTTTGTACGTATTATTTCCAAAATAAATTTATAAAAAAAAAATATATCAAATGTGCGTAGAAAACGAAATATGATTTTCTGAAATTATTTTAGGACGAGAACGTGCAAATCTATTAAGTAATCTTGAGAAACGCCAGAATATTCAAGAAAATAAACGTAGACAACGTGATGGAATATTATTGGCTAGTTACGCAATGTCTCGCCTGTGATTTAAATCAATTCAATGATGGAGAAATAGTAAAGAGGTTTATGATTAAAGCTGCCGAATTAATTTACCAAATTGAATAAAAGTTTTCGAGTCTCTCACGTTAACCAAGCGCTTTCCTAATAATACGCCACTGACTGCCTTAGCAATTACGATAAGGTGACGCAGGTCACAGCAGTTTATATTTCCCATCCTACTCTGCAGTCTCCTCTCCTAGTAAACAAACTATATCAAATCGAGTGCCTCACGTAACCGAAAATTGTGCCCATGTATGTCATAAATAATTAAGATATAAACTAACTGTTGCAAGTGTTTCATATTGGCATATATATTCGACAATTCTACCACTACTCTGATATGCAAACTGCAATTCACGTCTACATGAAAAAATAAGATTCCTGTTTTATGTACCAGATATTGCAATCTTCACTGCGTCACCAGCGTAATGACGTCGAGATGTGGAACCTCTCTTGTGAACGTCGTTTCCTTTGGTACAATACAGTGAAGCAATGGCCATAACGTTTGCTATTGAAGTCGTAACTCTGGATGTTTGCTTTCGGAATAAAAATGTGGAAGAATTCACCCTTTTCACCGCCTGAACAGAGTCTCTTTGCCATTGTGTGCCGGGTAGGAACCGTCTATACGTCTGACCAGTCCAGCGTGACATTACGGGCTGAAATCACGTGACTGCTTCACACTAAAGGAACCAGAGCTTGATTTGCGGCAGATCTTGAAAGATTTGTAGAAGGAATAGAGATTGTGAGACAGAATTTCTTCGATTTCTTAGAAAACCTTCATACTTCATTGTAACAATTATATTGTTAAAACTAGCCGCACCCGTGCGCTCCGCTGCACCCGTTAGAAATAAATATAAAGTAATTACATAATTAAAATAGGACATTTTATCCAGGGAACATTCGTGTTTGATAGAAGGATAAATCGTTTATTATGTTACTTAATTTAAACTGTATTAAAAAAATTAAAATGCGATCATTTTGATCCAGAGACCATTCATTTGGTCATAAAAATTATTTTAGGAAATACAGGAAACGAATGCCTATCAAGTTTTCTGTGCATAAGAAGCTATTTTAATCTCACCTGTCCTCGATTCACTCAGAAGTTACTATAATAACATTATAGCATTATGTCCATCTAGAGAATCTACACTTTCCAATGGTGAATGTTACAAATCGGTTAATTTAGCCTCCGATTTTACTTCATACAAACACAGAAACATTCTCTGTAGGCTACCGTATGTTTAATAGCTTTCGATTGTTGTCCAAGGCCCTTTATAGACGAAGTCATTTGTTTTTTATTTCATTACACCGCCTTAAATGGCGTTGTTATTGTAATTTTGAAACTCATTTATCTCATTAAATACCAGTCCTATCAAAATTTTGCATGCAATAAAACTTATCGGAAATTATTTTTAAAGAAACTTTTGTTACGGTATGTAATATTTTTCATGAAAATTAATAATAAGGTAGATATTTCGATTTATTTAATTCAAGCCCCCTTATAACCCCCCTTTTAAATAAAATATTTTGAATGCCATATAGCCGAAATTCTAAGTTACAACGAACTTAATTTATATTCCAATTTTCATATAAATCGGTTCAGCCATTATCGCGTGAAAAGTAACAAACATCCAGACAGATAGACAGACAGACATACAAAAAAAGCGATTTTCGGTTTTAGGGCGGTTAATTATATATGTTAGGACCAATTATTTTTGGAAAATCGAAAATTACCAGAAAAATTTGGGCTACATATTTATTATTATTATAGATGTGATGCTGCAAGAAATCAGTTTGAATGATTTCATGAAAATACTAGTTTACAGCATATCTGATTCAGATAATTAATTTTAGGCGTGCTTCCTTTTTGCCTGTCATTCCCGTCTTTCTCTCTGTATACAGAAATTTGCCTGAACTATTGGTCGGGTTTTGTTCATATTCATAATGTCAATTATTCATCTTGAAATATTACACATGGAATGTAATCACTAGGTTTCGTATTCCAGCTACCTATAAACTGGAATGAGGTTGCCTGATTCGAAGTATATGTGACGTCACAACGTAGGTACAGGTACGTTCGTATGCAAAATAGTTACGCATCCTCTGCCCTCTTCCTGTCTAGAAAGTGAAATCCGGGACGCAGTCATAGTGAGTAGTCTTATGGATCACTGCTCTTACTAGTCGCATTATTTAAATAACTACATCTTTGTGGCTGACTGAAGGTTCATTGCAGAGGTAAAATGTCTTAGGTAAAAGCTCAAGCGTGTAATATTGCAGAACATAGTTGAGGATATTTGAAACTACATTTTCAACTGTCAATATTAGACAACATTACATATAAATTGTACAAAATATACGTAAAAGTAACAAAAACAATGCACTGAAAGATACTACAATACCAAAGGCACAGAAAGTGTGTTGAACGTAACCGAAAAGAATCAGTTTGATCAAAACCTGAAAATGGTGAAGACATTAACTTGATGTTCAGCATGGATTTGTGTAGCCTACCATGATGTTCAGTGCCAACACCTCAATTAATAAATTAAATAATCTACATTTTAGGAGTTTCTAGAAAAGTAAATAGAAAATTAGTGTGTTTTCAGTGATGAGCGACATGCGATAGATATCAGACAATAGGAATATCTTGTACTACATCATGCACCAATAACGTCATGTGCTATTGAAATAATTTCTTGCAATATAAAATAATTTCAAGTGACATCCGCATATGTTCAAGTTCGGTAAGTTACGAATGCACGTTATTATTCACTGCAAAGATCACGACGAAAATTAACATCACGGCTGAAGCACGTGTTTACTAGTATAGCTTCAGAATGTCGGGAGTTGACTGTATTCTACGAACACGCAGCGACGACCTGTTTGTTTATATCTTTATCGGTTGCATTACCTGTGTTCGGCGTACTAGATACCCAATGAGTCTTTAACTTCAGTCTTTAGGTAGCTGGAATACGAAGCCTAGTAATCACCATTACTGAAAAAAATCGGGATTTTATTACAAAATAAATTATTCACAAATTGTATAAAATATATAGGGGGTAACGGGGGCCACTCTGTACGTTCTAGAGAAGGTAATGAAAATTATGTATAGTCTTAGAAAAAAAAAGTTTTGTCGCTTGGATACTTTACAAGTCGCAGAAAGGACGCAGTGCGCATGATCAGAGGACGAGCGACTGGTTCACAAGAGAACGACTAGTTGAGATAATAAAATTAGTTTTGTTTTGTGCACTGCCTCCTTTATGGGACTTCTGAAATATCTGTGCGACTGAACATTTTTCTAAGACTGTCCCTGTTCGATCCGATCGTGTTCAATTTATTATTAAATCGAATGTTATAATCAGAGAGAGCATTTGGTGTACGTAAACCGTTCAGTTAACTGCTACACGCACTATATCGCAATGTATTAGGAGGCAAGGAAGGGAGGGGGTGAATGTCATCGTGTCGCTACAACAACAACAACAACGACTGGAGTACAGTTCCTGCAGCAAATTATCTTTACTATTCAGTAATTTCACTTTATAATATTAAATAACTTATTGTTTATATTGTGCATTTAATTACAACATATATAGGCCTAGTTCTGTGTTATATGATATTAATCTAGCTACATAAGAACAATATATTGTATATAAATACAGTAACACAGAGAACATAGTATTTTACTTTGTACTACTTTGCTCTTCTTCATGACTGCATTTGTATTGTGCATTTAATTACAACATATATAGTTCTGTGTTTTATGATATTAATCTAGCTACATAAGAACAATATATTGTATATAAATACAGTAACATAGAGAACATAGTATTTTACTTTGTACTACTTTGCTCTTCTTCATGACTGCATTTGTATTGTGCATTTAATTACAACATATATAGTTCTGTGTTTTATGATATTAATCTAGCTACATAAGAACAATATATTGTATATAAATACAGTAACATAGAGAACATAGTATTTTACTTTGTACTACTTTGCTCTTCTTCATGACTGCATTTGTATTGTGCATTTAATTACAACATATATAGTTCTGTGTTTTATGATATTAATCTAGCTACATAAGAACAATATATTGTATATAAATACAGAAACATAGAAAACATAGTATTTTACTTTATACTACTTTGCTCTTCTTCATGACTGCATTTGTACAGTGCACGACAATATACTTAATTAAGCTTTTCTGGTTTCATTTCGACAGACCACAATAATCGCATTGATTTTTCAAACAGAACTGCAATGGTAACATGATTTACTTTCTATAGCTCTTCGAATGTCAATAGAAACTTTCTACCCACACCTTGAGTTTGAATAACATTAGCAACAGATCTGTTTGCAATATTTGTCGTTTCGTCTATAGATATCCACAATTTTTCATCTTTTAAGATTTCTCTAATTTCACGTAAGACATCTTCACAACATTTTGCTAAATAACCCGTACGCAGAGTAAATTGTTGGGGTAGTGTTCTACCTGTATATTTTTGCAACAATGATCTGACACATGGGTGTTCCAGTTTTTTAAATATAATATTTGCCCTAGCGAACATGTTGCATAAGTCTTCGTAAAAATCACATTCCACATTTGAACCTGTGGGAATAGCTACGACTTTTTTCGAATTCAACAACTTAAAGCATTCCTTGTATCTTTTAGAGTTGTAGTGTTTTTGTATATGTCTCTTGTTCACCAGTAGATCGACTTTACATACCATGCATGTAAGTTTTTCAACATCTGTAGGAAAGTGCTGCGATCCGAACTCCTCAACAAATTGCTGCAATTGTACATGCCGAGGCTTCTTTTCTTTCGGCATAACGTAAACTATTGTGACAGCGACGTGAGAATCGAACTCACGACCAGCGTCCCGCAAGAAAGCAGATCGCACAGGCTCCACGGAACATTGAATGACGTCGCGCGGTGGAGAGAAGAGAGAGGGTGTATTACGTCACGCGACGAGTCCGCGCGCGCAGCTGCTTACGGAGGGAAGGGGGAACGGACCTTCCCGGCCCTTCCAGAAATGTCGATGTAGAGATATTGAGATTATTCTCTACACACCTGTAGAAGGTTCTCGCAACTATGATTTTGCTATAAAAGAGCAGGCGCCAGCGAACTAGAGTTGTTGTTGTAGAGTTTTCAGTTATTCTGTCAGTGAGTAAGCCAGAGCGAGCAAGCCAGTCAAGCCAACCGGAGTTCGACTCGAGTGTGCGTCCGCATCTGCGTCAGCATCCGAAGGCCTGAGTTCGAGTGCAGTGGACCGCAGTTGGAGGGACCTGAGTTCGAGTGCAGTGGACCGCAGTAGGAGGGACCCGAGTTCGAGTACAGTGAACTGTCTCTGAAGGTCTGTGGTTCGAGATACGGTGAACTCGAGTGACTGAGATAGAAGAATGTGAACTGAGAACTGGTAGTTCTGATTTGTAAATAGTGCTTTGTAAATATTAGTTAAGATTAACAGTTCATTGTTGTTCGTACTAGTCCAAGTAAATTGTCATTGTCGTCGGTGGAGTGCTATAACGAATACTGTGTTGAGTGAAAATTCCAATTGTTGCCGAGAGCGTTTAAGGCGAATTGTAGAAAGGAATTATTGTTGTGAGGAATAAATTACATTGTTGTTACTAAATAAAATTTACACTATGTTGTAATGCAAAGGCAAACAAATGCTTTGCACTTACGGTAAACACAAATAGAACTAATTAGGACTGCTATAGGAAAAAAGTGAATACAGGAAATAGTGTAGAAGGACCAATAAAGTAGAATATACAGAAAACAGGAAATTCAAATACCCCAGGAAATGTACAGGTATTGAAAACTATCTAAGACAGCACGTGTAACATCAGAGAGCTCTGTGCGTACAAGGACTGTACCTCGTAGGTAAGACCCCTTCCCCACCTCGTGACGTAATCAAAGCTCTCGGTATAGTAAACTTGTGTCCACTGATAACGTACCCCATCTGCTCTCTTTGGTTATAATTTTTTTTACAGGGAATAGTTTTGATTTCTTTTTATTTTGGATTATATTTTGATGTTATGGTTTCTATTTTAAATGCAGTCTTTGACAGGCCGTCTCCTTACGTTGCTAGAGATCAATTGGTCGTCTATTAACAATTTGTTTTCTGCTTCAGCATTACAATAAAATTGTCTTAAGTTATACATCTAGCGCATTTTTATAATATATGAACTGAAAAAAGGTTATAAAAGTATATGTGCTGTGCTCCTAATTAGTGTATTCTGTTTTACTATGTCTCTATATCCCAGTGTTAATAGATATTTTAGTTCTTGTACCCATGCAAAGTTTTATCGCATCTATCATGTGGATTGGGAGTCTTGTTTTATTAGGTTTCACATCAACATTTCTCGGAGAACTCTGTCAAAAGCCTTTTCGTAGTTTACAAATAAAATATGTGTTGGGAGGCCGTATTCTCCCCTTCATGAACAAGATGTTGCATAATAAAGATACGCGAGAGCGGGTCTAACCCTTTCTTATCCCACATCAATCTGCTTCACAAGTAATATTCAGTGTTCTGCTTAATATTGTAGAATATCGGTGGCAGCCTGAAATCTAATATTTATAATTCTGTATTTAAGAGTTTCCGACGTGGTTGTTCTGTGCATAGCGTACGTGCTTTCTAACACAAGGGCTTCTTATTCGATTCCTCGAGTGGACGGAAATTTTTCTCCATTCTGTGCGACTGGGTGTTTGTTCCTTGCCTTGTGATTGTCCTGTGATTCTCCGCAGTAGTCCCACGTCGTGTCGGTCCCAGAAAAGGTACGTTAGGAATAGACCTATGACTACATATTTGATGTTGATCAAATGAAATCTGCTCTCCTAGATCGCAGTAGCTTTAAGACGAGAGGTAAAATATAGAAGAAATAAATAAAGTATGGGAAGTTCTAAAACACTATCAAGTCCCAAAAATTAAATGATATCAGGGAAAAATAGCAGAAGTTTTTTTAAATGGTTAGCTACAGCTTACAGCAGCAACATTTTGGAAATATTCAACATTCTTTTCTCCATTACTGTATCTTGTACAATAATGAAAATTGGTTAGGTAATTCGGGGGAAGATGCCAGCTGGGGGAAGACGCAACTTTCTTTGCAGTTCTTTTATGTGTCAGCAATTGACAGCGCGGATCCTCTAGTTTGAAGAGTGTTGACGGGGTAGACACGTAGCGTGTGCATTTGTCTTACTTTATCGTCTTTTATCGCCGTTATTTTGGATCTTGTGAGAATATAGTCTGGTGAGTACACACTTTATAATATTTCGTTGATTATATTTAAGGTCCATAGACTGATGTTATATTTTAAATGGGATACCTGCTACATACGTGAGTTGTGCATTTTGTTACGCACACTAGACATGCAGCTACGGCAACAACCTTGCGGCAGTAGGCAAGTAAGTGTGAGTGGCGTCTTCCCCCTGTAACTGGGGGAAGACGCAACATGGTTAAGGCATACATTATTTTATCCGTAAATTATGTTTTGGGAAGGTTATTATTTTATAATATTTTACATTATATTATTTTCATGTTCTCTGATACTTTACAAAAAGTATCAATGATTAAAAATGTAATTCACGTTTCATTTTTACGCAGACGATGACTTGAGACTGCAAAATAAAAACAGATTGGACATCTTAGTCAAAATAAAATTTAATTCGAGCTGCTGAAGATTTAAAGTATGGACAAAAATCTTCATGGGCTGCAGCGAGGGTGTCTGGCATTCCATACAGAACTCTCAAATGACGAATGGAATCTTCAAACATTACTAAATGTTCACGAGGTCCTTCCACTAGCGGAGCATGTGGCAGTAGACCTACATCAATAGTTGCTTCCATCAGAACGGATAACGGGATTTCAATTCTGGAAACAATCAGCCCTATTCCTAAGTAAAGAAATCTAAATTCTTTGCGCGTAAAATATAAACAGCGTAGATCTCAACTACATCACAGAGAAGAGAAATTATGCGGAAAAAGGCCAGAAAAAAAGAAACCTTCCCAACCAAGAAAGAAAAAGAGATTTGTAAGTTCTTCTTCTTCTTCTTCTTCTGTTGACGAAATTAGTCACGATGACAGTGGTAATAGTTTTGATGAGGAAGATGATTTTTGTTGTTTGTTCTGGACACTTTTACGCTAAGACAGGTTCCAAGTGTGACTGGATTCAGTGCATCGCATGCAAGAAATGGTTGCACGAAGATTGCAGTGGTGATAATTTGCACTGTATGAAATGTGGTGCAGGCTCGTACTAACATTCAGAATTATGCCCTAATTAATCAATTTTTGCAAAATAATCATGAAACAAGTTTATAATTAAATTCATAGGTGTTTCTCTATAGTTTTAATAAAATACACATAAAATATTCCAATGTTTATTTTACGTATGCCATTTACTATGTTGTTGCATCTTACCCCATACCAAGTGGCATCTTCCCCGTATATATGGGGGAAGATGCCACCCTGACGCGAGTTCTTTTAACATGAAAAATTGTTAACAATATACGCACTTGCAAAGGAACCAATCATTATACAGAGCCAATTATAATTGAAAAATACGATAAATTTGTTTGTATTGGCTTGTCACTTCAGGTTTGAGTTGTATAGCCAAGAAATACCTTAGTTGTGGAGTCTTCCCCCGAATTACCTTATGTGTAAAACACTGTCCTTCTGCTATATGAAAAAAATATTTTTACGATTAAAAAAATTATATATATATATTTTTTTTCAAAATTCAAAACGGTAGCAGTTCACTGTGCAGTGATGAAGCTTTTCCCTCATAACTCATAAACTTGTTAACTTTTTCATGTTCTCTCTCTTTTATTTTATTGCTGAAACTCATATTTACAATATCATGCTTTTTAAACTACATTCCTTAATAAATAATATTTTTTTATTTTGTGTTAGAAGAAAATACTGATATTTGACCATTTTTTAAAATGAATTAATTTTTTTATCAGACAATCTATCAAAGGTAGAGATGTGATTTTGCATCATATTGTAGATATGACATACATAAATGCGCACAAAAATTTCATTACAGAATGTTGGATTGTTTTTGAGTTATGAGGGAAACGCTTCATCACTGCATAGTGAACTGCCACCATCATGAAAATATATAAATAATTTTTTTAAATCGTAAAAATATTCTTATCATATAGCACAAGGACAGTGTTATACACATACCAATTTCATTATTGTACAAGGTGCAGTAATGGAGGAAAAAATGTTGAATGTTTCCAAAATTTTACTGCTGTAAGCTGTACCTAACCCTTAACTCTTAAGAATGACTCCATTGACGTCAAGGGGGCTATTAGGAACTTGATCTTTTAAGTCACGTTACGGAAAAACTTAGCTCAGTGTCTGGTCCAGTTGGAGAAGAAGTACACGAAAACCTAGAATATGTTTTCAAGAAGAATTGTGTACTTGCCGATCTCAATGCAGCAGCGAATTTTTTGCTTGGGAAGTCTAAAAATTCGGAAATGTGACTTGTAGTACAAACAGTTCAAAAATTAGAGTATGTTTCAGCGATATGTGTAGACGTTTAAGCTTTCATTTTTCTACTAGGCAAAAGGTGTGACTTTCACTCCAATATTTGAAAAAGTTACTAGTTGTGTATTGC